>NC_140582.1:1011179284-1012397409 GCF_964204655.1 Triturus cristatus | reverse complement strand
GCAAGCTATCAGGGATTTCTACCAAGCGTCCTTAAAAGGATCCTCCATTTCCAGTTCATTCTTCCTCAGCATCAGTGGAGGGAATTCTGGCAGAAATTCGTGCTTTGAAACCTTTCATAGAGGAAACTATAAGACTTTGCAACATTTGGATGACAAATGGTCTTTTCTGGATTCATGAGTACTAGTGGTAAAACAAAAAACGGAAGCTCTACAATCCACCTACTCGCGTATCTTCTCTCTGGAATCAGAAATAACTTCTCAAAAAGCATACTTAAGATTTGGAAAACCGGATTTGCAGAAATAACCTTCGCATTTATGGTCTCCCTGAAAAATTGGAGGGCTCTAATCCAACGGTTTATTTTCAGACTTTTCTGCCTAAGCTTCTGGATATACCTACATCTACTTCATTCAACATCCATCATAGATTGGTCCCAAAATTTCAGCAAAACCGCGTGGAGTTATGTTCTACCTACAATATACCGACGCCCTTCAAGTCTTGTCGGTTATGTCCAAAAAACAAATTCACTGGGAAGGCCACCGGATATATTTTTCTCAGGATGTAGCTAAAGTCACTGCTGATTGTCGGAAGAAATTCCTTGACTTGTGCCCTCAGCTTCAGTTATTGATGCAGTGGTGGGGACGTATTCATTATTTCTTCTTTTAAAATATGATTTATAAGAGGAACCTTTATGGTGTTGGTCACGATATATGGGGTACCGCGATCGATATCCTCCCTCCTTCTTCAGTTATTGTTACCTTTTTTTAATTTTTTTTTTTTTTTTTTTTTTTTAAAAGAGCCTGGTCACTAATACAGGACCCAGTTCCAACAACTGAAGATCGTAAGGGAGGATTTTGATGAAGGGTCATTTCCTGTCGCAGACAGTATGCCTATACACACAAGTGAGGTACCATTTTCATCGGAAGACTTAGGGGAACACAGACTAGTCGAACAAGTGTGATTATCATTTGTCTTTCTATGCATTTCTGCATTTCAAATTTAAGACATTTTGGAAAAGAAAAACAAAAGACACTTTAAAAAATACCCTCTAATTCACATGCTAATATAGGTACTAGAAAATTCAGAGATGCACAAATAATCACGGTTTCTAAACTTCTTATCTTTTTTCCCCGTTTCAGAAATACAAGGATTTCTTTGATACCTATTTTTCACTCGATATAGTTTACCAAATTAATTACAGTATACCCGGTACACAATAAATAACCACTGCAAGGTTCAAATCAGTTATTGGCTTGGGTACCTCGGGTTCCTGGTGAACCTACAAGCCCCATCTATCCCCACAACCAGAAGGGTCCCACGGACCCAACGGTATATAGCTTTCAAAAATGTACCATAGTTAGAAGTTGTTACAGGTGAAAATTGGGCACAAATGGCTGTTTTTTTCAACTAAATTTCACTATTCTTTTATTTCAACTGTTACTATCTATAGAAAAATCTTAAAGGATCGACACTTGCTGAATTTTGTCTACTTTTCAGAAATGCATAGCTTTCTTGATCCATTATTGGTTTCACACCCATTTCGACCACTAACTTGAAGGCGGTGAAAGCACAAAAAATAGGAAAATAGGCTATGTCCCAGTAAAATGCCAAAACTGCTCACTTTGCCACTGGATTCAAGCAAGCCTGGCTGAAGACGGCTGAAATGCCAGAAACCGGTCCTAGGAAGCTTGTTTCCGGTCCAGGGAAGGCATGGCTTGGCAGTTCGGGCTGGACTGTCCCCATGAGGCACAGGGTCAGACTGATTTGCATATGGCCATGTCTGAACTGGTGTGGCAGAGTGGGCTAAAGAATGGTGATGGATCAAACCCAGATCTGTTGACTGGGTGTGAGTGTTTGATTGGTTCTGATGCTCCGTCCATCACCACCCCCTTTTGTACCAATATTTCGTGTGTGTCAGCCCAGGATGCGACCGCACCCGAGCACTACACAGGTCTTTAAAAGACTATCTGCACGTTAATGAGGCCTTACTGTTGTTTCACCCCTTCTAATAGACCCTGCAGCTCCACTCTGCCTTTTGCTTAAGATTCAGCCCCCCCCACCCCGAAATTTTTCCTTAGCCCCCTGCCCCCCACGAAATTTGGCTCTAGTTGCGCCTCTGGTACTTACTAAATACATTACAATTTGGTTGGAATTGCCCCACCTTTGGGTAAGCCCTGTTTGCGCAGTGATTGGGTGGTATTCACTGCGTATGTAATTACCAGGTATGTTAAATATTGCACCCTTCTTAAAATTTAGGGCGGTCAAACCTGCCGTAAACTTACAGGGGAAAAGTGTGCTATTTATAGTACCAAAGTACCACAGTCTGCATTATAGTCTCCAAAAACTCAAAACAGATGCTATTTATCGTGCCCCATTTTTCTTGCTTGATTTAAATTTAGTCTCAGATTGAGGATAGTAACAAATAAGGTTTTATTCAGGACAGATTTGGAAAAAAGGCCTCTCAGACGTTCCTGCAGGTCAAGCTGCTGGCGGATTCTGCCCTCTCTCATTAGATCTGTTTGAGAGGGTTCTGTTTCTAGCTTATGATCACTCAGTCTGGGTTTGGTGACCATTTGCGTATGCCTGGTAACTTGTACCTATTTGCGCTTTATGACTTGTCTGCTTGCTCCTCAGTCAGTATCTGTGCAATGAGTACAGACTGCTATTGTGGTGCTGCTCTCAAAGTCTGTTTACTTTAATTTGGCATATTCATGCACTCCTTTTCTAGAATGTTAAAGAGTGATATTATCATGATCTGAATATTTGAAACACAGTAAATCTGCAGGCGCAGGGCAGCTCAGTGTTTTAGTGTTACAAGTGAAATGACTAACTGCTAGCACGAAAATGTAATATGCATTTGGTTAAAACGCTATTCTGGCTGGAAAAGTAAAACACGACAGAAAAAACTTGGCAATTAATGTGCTCTGATAAATGAATTGTTTCTTATGCTTTGAAGCAGTTAACTTAGCCTGTCTTGTTGCTCAAATTGGTGTATTTTCTGGTATTTATGTTTCCCTCATCTTCATTGCTTTATTTTGCTTGTGAGCAAGTGTCACTCATAGTCACTGAAATGTCACTCATAATTACATTGTATTTATGACAATATCACACACCGCAATCTGAAACCTTGGCCGCTATGATTTAGCAGCAGCCTTTCTATAATTCTTCTCGTGTGTGACGAGTGATCAGCTTGTGTGCTAGTAGCAGTGACATTATGGTTTATTTCCGCCGTCAGGGTTGGTTTCATGGGAGTGTCAAAAAAGCTTCAGCACTCCGTCCATCATCTCCTTGTGTTTGGTATGGCTGAGAGCAGAAGCCTTGTACTGCTAAATGCACCACTGCAGTCATACATTCCAATAGACCTGATTCAGGCTGTCTCCCGCATGACATTTCCTCTTCTTCAATGGATGTAAAAGGAGGAAATGCTTTCTCCCAAGTATTGAATATGCTACTTACCAGTATGCATCTGTTCTTGGCATGTAGGGCTGCTGACATTCATATCTGTGCATAGATCGCCGCCTAGTGTTGGGTCCGGATGTTTGCACGTTGTTGTCCTGGAAGAGTCTTTGAAGTATCACGAGATAGGTGACTCCTCCCCTGGACCACAGTGCGCATGGGCATCCTCTCCATCCTTAGATTGTTTTTCGCCATTGTGGCAGTGATAGAGTAGATACAGTAAGTGATGACCATGCTATACAGTAATTCTGAGAGCTGCAGCTGCTACAGGCGCCGGGGAGGAGGGTGGGCGATATGAATGTCAGCAGCCCTACATGCCAAGAACAGATGCATACTGGTAAGTAGCATATTCAGTTCGAGGCATGTGGGCTGCTGAATTCATATCTGTGCATAGAATATATAGCAGTACCTCCTATTAGCGGCGGCTACCAGTGCTAGCTGCAGCAGTCTGAAAAAGAGTTTTGAGAACAGCCTGTCCTACAGCTGCCTGCTGTTTTGAGTGTACATCTACACAGTAGTGTTTGGTAAATGTATGTATAGTGGACCATGTGGCTGCTCTACATATTTCCTGTAAAGGAATGTTTCCCAGGAAAGCCATGGACGCCCCTAACTTTCGTGTTGAGTGGGCTCGTGGGGGAATCGTTAATGTGCGTTTAGCTTTTTGATAGCAAATTTGAATACATTTAACGATCCATCTGGCTATACCTGCTTTGGAAATGGCGTTGCCCTTGTGTTGTGGAGAAAAGGCAACGAAAAGTTGTTTTGTCTTCCTAAAGTTCTTAGTTCTGTCTATATAGTACATGAGGGCCCTCTTTACATCTAGTGTATGGAGCATTCTCTCAGCGACATTTTGTGGATTTTGAAAGAAAACAGGCAGTTCAATAGTTTGATTCATGTGGAACTGCGATATTACTTTAGGCATGAATTTGGGGTTGGTACGTAGTACGACCCTGTTTGCGTGAACCTGTATGAATGGCTCTTGAATGGTTAGTGCCTGGAGTTCACTAACTCTTCTTAACGAAGTGATCGCTACTAGGAAAGCTACTTTCCAGGTGAGGAATTGAATCTCACATGAGTGGAGAGGTTCGAAGGGTGGACCCATCAGTCTGGTGAGGACCAAGTTGAGGTTCCACACTGGTGCTGGTGGGTGTCTTGGGGGGAATTACTCGTTTAAGTCCCTCCAAGAAGGCTTTGATGGCAGGCCCTCTGAATAAAGAGAGGTGCTGCCTGTTTTGGAGATAGGCTGCTATTGCGGTTAAATGGATACGTATTGAGGTGTATGCCAGATTGCATCGGTATAGGTGTAAGAGGTAACAGATTATGTTTTGAATGGATGCGTCTAGCGGGTTAATGTCATTGTTGTTGCAGTAAATGACAAACCTCTTCCATTTAGCCGCATAGCAAGCTCTGGTAGTGGGTCTCCTGGCCTCCTTGATGATTCCATACAGTCAGGTGGCAGGTTTAGGTAGCCAAACTCTAAGACTTCAGGAGCCAGATTCAGCTGTTGCGGATCTGGGTGCTGAATTTCGCCATGGTTCTGCGTTAAAAGTGCGGGTTTGATCCGCAGCCTTTGATGCGGCACCACGGAAAGTTCTGGAAAGGCGGTGTACCATGGTTGGCGCACCCATGTGGGAGCAACTAGGATGAGTGTCAGGGAGTGCTGTCGCAGTTTGCGTGCCACCAGCGGTATTAATGGCGCTGGGGAAAAAGCGTACGCAAATCAGCCGGACCAGTTCATCCATATCGCATTGCCCTGCGACTGTGGGAACCTGGCGGCAAAGCTTTGGCATTTTGCGTTTTCGTTTGTGGCGAATAGGTCTATCTCTGGATGACCCCACTGTTGGAAGTACGGGTGTAGCTCCCACTCGTGCATCTGGTGGCTGTGTCTGCTGAGCAGATCCGCCATCTGGTTGTCCTTGCCGGGGAGGTGTTCCGCCATGAGGAATATGTTCCTCTGAATGGCCCACTTCCACATGCTCTGAGCCAGATGAGACAACTGTGGAGAGTGTGTTCCTCCCTGCTTCTGTATGTAGTACATGGCAGTCATGTTGTCCGTCCGGATCAACACGACTTTGTTGCACAAGTGTACTTTGAATGCCTTCATGGCTAGGAAGATTGCCATCAGTTCTAGAAGGTTGATGTGCATCTTCTTTTGTTGTGTCGTCCATAGTCCCTGCACTGTGTAATTGAGTACATGAGCTCCCCATACCTGGAGAGAGGCGTCCACCGTCAGTATTATTTGTGGAACAGGCTCTTGGAACGGTCGGCCCTTGCAAAGGTTTTGTGGATTCCACCAATGCAGAGAGTTGTATGCCCGACCGCTCACCAACACTAGGTCTTTTAAGTGCCCGTGAGCCTGATTCCATTGACGTGCCAAGCACTCCTGAAGCGGGCGCATATGTAGTCTCGCGAGCAGGACTATGAAAATGCAGGAGGCCATCATGCCTATCAACTGCATGAACACTCGCGCAGGAAGGGAGTGTTGAGATTTGAACTTTGAGATCAGCAGTTGCATGCTGTTAATCCTCACTAAATTTGGCTGAGCTGTGGCTGCCAGAGTGTCTATGGTCGCGCCCAGGTACTGTTGTACGTGTGTGGGTTGGAGATGTGATTTTGGGTAATTTAGTGAGAATCCCAGACGGTGAAGAAGGTGAATGGTGAGGGACATGTGGCTGCCGCATTGCTGGGCTGAATTTGCTTGAACAAGCCAGTCGTCCAGGTAAGGGTAGACGTGAATGTGTTGTCTCCGTAGATGTGCAGCCACTGTAGCTAGGCACTTGGTGAAAACCCTGGGTGCGGTTGTCACACCGAAGGGGAGGACTTTGAATTGATAGTGCTGTCCCTGAATAGTGAACCTGAGATATTTCCTGTGTGATGGGTGTATGGGTATGTGGAAGTACGCATCTTTGAGGTCTAGTGTGGCTAGGAAGTCTCCCTGGCTGAGCAGCGGGAGAACCTGCTGTAGGGTGAGCATATGGAAATGCTCTGAGAGAATGTAGTGGTTGAGGGGTCTCAGGTCTAGTATAGGTCTGAGTGACCCGTCCTTTTTTGGTATTAAGAAGTACAGAGAGTACACCCCTGTCCCCTGCTGGTTGACGGGCACGACCTCTATTGCGCCTTTTTGCAGCATACTTAGCATTTCCTGCTGCAATAATGCTAAGTGCTCTACGGACATAGGACGGTGCTTTGGGGGTATGTTGGGAGGAGTGGAGGTTAATTCGAGACAGTAATCGTGTTGGATAATGTCCCTGACCCACCTGTGGTGATGGTTTTCCACGTGGACAGGAACCGCCGGAGTCTCCCCCCCGACAGGTGTTATGTGGTCGGGGGGGAAGGGAGAGGGCGTCACTGTTTGTTTTTTGGGGAGGACCTGGTGTTGCCGTAACTACGTCCCCTGCCTTTGGTGCTGGAGCCACGATATCCACCTCTGTTGGTTTTATCGTAGGTACTCTGTGTGCCCCCTTTAGTGTATTGCAGCTGTGACCCCTGGCCTCTAGCTGCTCCTCTATTCCCGGGGCGACGAAAGGAGCCACTACGAAATTGCTGCGTCTGCAGAGCCCCCATTGACTTCGCAGTGTCAGTGTCTTTTTTTATTTTTTCTAAGGTCGTGTCAACCTCGGGCCCGAATAAGTAGTCGGGGTTGACTGGCTGATTCAGGATGTTGTTTTGAATCTCCGGTTTGAATCCTGAGATTCTCAACCAAGCGTGTCGTCGTAACATGACGCTGGTGTTAATTGCCCTTGCTGCTGTGTCGGCAGCATCCAGTGCGCACTTAATGGATGCGTTGGTAAGGAGTTGTCCCTCTCTGATGAGGAGCTCCGCTGCCTCTTTGTATTCATCTGGCAGATGCTGGAGTAGCGACTCTAGCGTGTTGTAGTGTGAACGATCATAGCGTGCCAGGAGGGCCTGTGTATTGGCAATGCGCCAGATGTTTGCCTCTTGAGCTGCAATTCTTTTGCCTGAAGTCTCCAGCACCTTGGACTCCTTGTCTGGGGGAGGAGCATCACCTGTTTGCGAATGGGCTCGTTTGGGAGCGTTAGCAACTACCATGGAGTCCAGAGGTAACTGACCTCTAATGTACATAGGATCTCCGGGCGCAGGCTTGTACTTTTTTTTCAATCCTGGGGTTGAGCACCCGTGCCCTGGTTGTTTCTTTGAAAATGTCCTTTGCAGGTTTGAGAACTCCTTTCAACATGGGCAGAGTTTTGACAGTTCTCTCGGAGGAGGCGAAAGTGTCCACTAAGAAGTCTTCCTCAACAGTACCAGAGTGGAGTTGTACTCCATGATTGGCGGCAGCACGTTCTATGAGGGCATTGAAGGCAGCAGTGTCCTCTGTGGGAGATGTTTTGGCACTGTAAAGCTGCGTGTCCTGGGTATTTGGCGCGGTACCCTGGTCTGTAGGGTCATCCCATGCCTGATCTGGGTCCTGCTGCTCATCAGGATAGACATCCCCAGGGTAGGCGGTATCATCGCCCATGTAGTCCTCCACTGCGTCCGTTTCGGAGGGCGTAGGAGAAAAGGACTGGGGATCCTGATAGGAGGTTTGCAAGCGTTCATACAGAACTGGTTCCGACTCTGCTGGCAATTTGTGCTTCAGAGGTATTCTGTAGGAGTCCAAGCCCTTCTCTGGCGTGATCTTCCGCTTGCGGAGCATCAGTCTACCAGTGTCGGCGTCGATGAATTGTGGCTGTGAAGGCTCAGAATGTGTGTGTCCAGTAGACGGGGACTGTGTCTGGCAGACACGTGTTCGGATGTCGAACATCTTCGGCGCCGTGGATGGCGGCAAACCAAAAGTGATGTTGGTTGGCGCCAATGGTGCTTTTGGAGCCTTGTTCGTGTCGGGGCCCGACGTGGATCGGAGGGCTGCCCGTTCCCTGATGCGTTGCAACGACGCCGCGACCTGTCGCACTGAGAACGCCGAAGGTTCTTTGGTGCTGGTCGGTACCGTGGGGGTAGGCGTCGACTGCTTTGGAGCCACGGGGTCATCGATCCGAAGACAGGTATCAACGGTCGTTGGAGTCGACGATTTGGCGTGTGCCGCCGTCTTCGACGTGGACTCAGATGGAGCGGCCATTTTGACTTTGGTGGTCGGGGCCGACTGCTTCGGTGCCAGGGGCCGATGAGGTTCCGTGGGACCGAGGGCCTTCTTTTTCGGGTCGGTACCGATATCCGCTGCAGTGAGTTCGGCGCCGAAATCCCTTTTAGTGCGTTCGGAGCCGACGGCCTTGGCTGGCGTCGAAGGAGTGGAGGTCTTCGAGGGGTTCGAGCCGATCACGGCCAGTTTCACTTTTGGTTTCGGTGGAACTGGTGCGACGATTGGTTTCGGTTTCGTTGAAGGGAATCCAGTCGTCTTTGGTAATAATGGCTCGTGCGGGATGTTCGAGGCCGGGCCCGAAGGCGGGGCCGAAGAACTTTGGGATTGATCTCGGGTAAGGCCCGGAGGCGATCCCTCGACCTGAGCCGTAGAATGACGCACTTTGACGGCCTCCGTATCGACGGGTGGGCCTGGCTCCTCGCTAGAGCTATCTTCTTCGGCCCCAAAGGGCTCATCGTAGTCTTCTACCTCGTCGACGACTTCTTCCCTGTGAAAAAGCACTTCATCGTCGTCTTCCGATCGGGAATCGTGTTCGGAAGCGGGGCTGGAGTTTACTTCTTCCACGCTCTCTACGTCCTCGGTGCTGAAGATGTTGGCCGGGGCAAGCGCCGACTGCTGCGCTTCTAATCTCGCTGCCCGTCGATTCCGGAGAGTCTTCTTCGATCGGAATCGGGCACAGGCCATACATTTCGATTCATCGTGATCCGGTGAGAGACATTTGTTGCATACCGGGTGGACGTCGATGTGTGGGTATTTGGCGTGGCATAAAGGACACCGTTTGAATGGGGTCCTCGATTCCATCGTCGATGTAAGTTCGATGTTCGGATCAAACGGATCCGAAAGGCTGGAAGAAGTTTCTAAACTAATTAAGAAAGCAGTCGATACCGAACGGGAACAGTACCGACGAAAACTAAAGGCCTTTTGGCCTTAAACTGAATTTTCCTAACTTGAGCTAAGATAAGCACATCCGAACCCAATGGCGGAAAAAAACAATCTAAGGATGGAGAGGATGCCCATGCGCACTGTGGTCCAGGGGAGGAGTCACCTATCTCGTGAT
Organism: Triturus cristatus; assembly: GCF_964204655.1. Taxonomy (NCBI): domain Eukaryota; kingdom Metazoa; phylum Chordata; class Amphibia; order Caudata; family Salamandridae; genus Triturus; species Triturus cristatus. The sequence continues at coordinate 1,012,387,803 of NC_140582.1, read as the reverse complement.
ACTTCGAAGACTCTTCCAGGACAACAACGTGCAAACATCCGGACCCAACCCTAGGTGGCGATCTATGCACAGATATGAATTCAGCAGCCCACATGCCTCGAACATATATTTTTTTAAATAACCCACTTTCCTCTTCTAAAATGTTGGCATGTATTTGTATGATTTAATTACTATTCTCGGTGTCACATCAGCTGCTCATGCCATGTGCCATGGCTGCCAGCAAGCCACATAGGAAACTGTGACATCCTGGTTTGAATTTAATCACAACCTCAACACATTTACGGCCAGTGTGTAGCAGACAAAATGACTTTCTGAAGTGTTCTCGCTTAACTCCAACCCTGGTCATGTTTTCCCATACTATTGTGCGAACCTCTCTGTGCAATCAACAATGGACTGCTTTCACAGTTAATGAGCTATGTTTAATTAAACTGAACAAATGGAATTATCTTGAACCCACAATACATAAAATTGCCATATCCATGCATATGATTTGCTAGTGTCCTCCGTCTTTTCCTTGAAAGTAGTGCTCATACAGTGTTAAAATCTTCTTACAGGTGCTGCTTAATCTCTCAACGTCCAAGCATATATAGTCTGGAAACATCTGACGAGGGCAGCCTGTAGTAGGTAAAGTAGTGAAGGTCTAAATATGTGCTTTACCAAATAGCTTTGCTAGAAAATTATTCTACATAACCGAATGTGATTCAATATAGACTGGTCAGCTGTGGGTATCCTAAAAAACACAACGACGATGGATCGCTGGCTTAACCTTAAGCGAAAATCCACTGAAGACATCAATGATGGGCCATCATGCTCAAAACAAAGGGTGTTAAGTGAAAAGAAAATGAAGTTTCGCAAGTACGATGGTGAATATTTATCATTGGGTTTCACATGTTCAGGTTCAGAATATGAACAGCAACCACAATGCGTGCTATGCTATGAAATTTTGTCAAATGAGGCCCTGAAACCTTCAAAATTACAAAGACACTTGGAAACCAAGCATAAAGAGCATGCGACTAAATCCATAGAATTCTTCAAGAATAAAGAGCAAGAGCTCCTAAAAAGTAGAAAAATAATTAAGAAAACTGCAACAGGCTCCGTTAATGAAAATGCTCTGAAAGCTTCATATGAAGTATCCATGCTCATAGCAAAAGCTGGAAAACCGCATACAATTGCTGAAGAACTAATAGTACCTGCTGCTAAAGCCATGGTGACAGCAATGATTGGAGAAAAAGCAGCAAAAGATTTAAATTTGGTGCCATTATCTAACAACACTGTAAAAAAGCGAATTGACAACATTTCAGACAACATGAAGGAACAGTTGATCGAAAGAATTTGTAGAAGTCTGCATTATAGCCTACAAGTAGATGAAAGTACAGACATAGCAAATAAATCTCATCTCCTGTGTTACGTTAGATACGATTTTGAGGGGAACATTTGTGAGGATTTACTGTTCTGCCGCTATTTGATACATACCACTGCTGAAGAGGTCTTCAGCAGTTTCAATGACTTTCTGACATCAAATGGAATTCAGTGGTCCAAATGCATAGGAATCAGCACAGATGGGGCACGTGCCATGTCTGGGAGACTAACTGGACTTGTAGCACGAATAAGGGAAATTAACCCTTCAGTTGTATGGCATCATTGTTGCATTCATCGAGAAGCATTAGCCACTAAGAAGATACCAGAGGAATTAAAAAAGGTCTTGAATGAGTCCGTCAAAATTGTAAATTTTATCAAAGCTAGGTCACTAAATTCAAGGGTTTTTGAACAGCTTTGTCAGTCCATGGATAGTGATCATCAGCTTTTGCTGCATACAGAAATCCGATGGCTGTCTCGTGGTAGAGTTTTGTCTCGCCTTTTTGAATTAAGAGATGAAATCAGAGTTTGTCACTGAACTGGAATCTCCATTTCCACTTGGTGAGCGCTTACATGACCATACTTGGTTAGCTATGCTGGCATATATGGCAGACATCTTCACACATTTAAATGCACTCAATTTGAGTATGCAAGGAGTAGGCATCACAATTTTTAATGTTGAAGACAAGATTGAGGCAATGATAAAAAAAAGTTAGACTTATGGGCTCGTCGCTTAACACAAAGACATTTTGATTCTTTTCAGAACCTGAAGACATTCTTGGAATCTGCTGATGATGAATTATCAAACAAAGTCTTAGAAATTTTTATCCAGCATCTCCAAGATATGCGGCGTAGTTTCCGTCAGTACTTTCCACTTCAGGATGAAAGCAAAAACTGGATTAAAGATACTTTTAATTTATATATTGACAATTTAATGGGGCTGACAGCATCTGAAGAAAACAGTTTGATTGAAATCTCTACAGATAGTGCACTTAAATTTCTGAGTCTGACAAACTTTTGACTGCAAGTACGAATAGATTATCCTGAATTATCAAACAAGGCACTTAAGGTTTTACTTCCTTTCCCCACCACATATTTATGTGAGAAGGCTTTCTCAAATCTTATGTACCTTAAAAATAAGAACAGAAATCGCTTGCAAAATGTAGAATCTAACCTAAGGATTCAACTTTCCGAAATAAAACCAAACATTGAAAAGTTAGTCGCCGAGATGCAGCACCATCCTTCCCATTAAAATGTTTTAATTTTTGCATATTTCTCAAGATAAAATAATAAAAGCTTTAGTAATGCAAGTATTTGTTTGGTGTGTACTTGTTTGTGTATTTTTTGCGAATTATTGTTTTAATTTTTTAAAATTTAAATTGTAAAAATTGCTTGGGGGTCCCCGGACTCCAGTAGTGATTCAGTGGGGGTCCTCAGGAGTCAAGAGTTTGGGAACCACTGCTCTAATGGAAGACACAATTGCTGAAAGGAGTGTATTTGAATATATGAAGAGGCCAAACATGCTACAGTGGAAAAAATGAAGAGTTTACGGACCTTTATTAAGAAAATAAAACAAGTATGTTCCATGCTGCTCCATGTGGTTCAACCACATGATCCCCCGTTGCGTTCTGTATCTTCTTCGTCCAAGTGTCTATTTCTGCACCACTGTGTTAATTTTCCACCCCTTCTTGATCCTTGATCTGTTGGTCGCCTGCCTCAACAAAGTGCTCTCTATTCTCATAATTGTCTATTGCTCGTCATTGCCACTTATGAAGATCCCCCAGCCCACTCTATCTTGTACCTACTAAGGCATCCCTTTTGCCTTCTGAATTCCTGTATTTTTCCCATTTTGTCCTCACCTACAAACCATGACACCCTAGAAAATACTAGACAATCAAATAATTAAGGAATGAATTAGAACATGTAGAAATACAGTGCAATACAGCACACATACACGAATATTTGAATGCTATAGTGCACACGTGACATATCAAGCATGCACTATGTGAAATTTAATATGTTCAAGCGTGAGAATAGATATGTGCAAGCACCAGGAAAGACACACATGCGCACGAGAAAATACATGCAAGCCTGAGGAGAGACTGTTGCAATTTTACTACCAGCATTGTTGTCACTGCTGTACCTGTACTATGGAACAAAAGCTTGCAATGGTGGTGTGATGTACAGCTTCTGGGTGTAGGCAAAGCCGATAATGCTGGTTCCGTTGTGTCTGTACTGTGTACAAGGGTATCCTAGACTGGTGCTGCCCAAGCTGCACCTGTGAACATGCATGCTAGGGAGGATTCAGAAAACCTTTTTCACCATAAAAAAAACGAAAGTATTTGCTTTGTCAGTTTTAATTCATTCACGCCAACCTGAACTTAAAACAATTAGGAAATAGCTGGTCACTTCCAAAGTGCGAATGTAACAGGATAGGAAAGTTCACAGAAGACTAGCAAACAACTAATTCTATTTTACCAAAATCATCTCCTGTGGAGATTTAGATAAGCAAATCACTTGCGTGTGGATGCCAAAGAGGGAGGTTAGTATCTTGGAAGGAAGCAGTAGAATATGGACCCTTAAAATGTTAAACTACAGTTCCCTATTTTAAATAAATGACAATGCAAACGTATTCATGGAGAGTATGGAGCAACATCAGGGACAGTATTCACCCACTCCTGCATTGAAGGAACATAGTCAATAGAAATTACAAAATTTTTGACTTTGTTTTAGCAAACAGTACTAAGCGGAAACAGGATGTACTTAATTCTTAGGAAAGGAAGGAGAAGTTAGAAAACCACAACATTATGAAAAATATTTGTACTATGCAACTGTTCTAGTTTGACTTGCTGCGTTCTAGATGCAAGTTCTTCAAGAACCTCAACTAATTAGATCATTTTTTTGTGTTATTGGTCCTGCAAAACATTTGATCAACGTCCAGATGTAGCAAAAGTAGAGGTACACATTACTTGAGAAAAAAAAAAAAAATCGGATTTTGCAAATTCTATTCAAATGTATTGCAGCCTACCACCTTCGGAATCTACAAGAAAGTATGCCTCATCATTGAAATGCCTCAACTGAGAGGAGGCATTTGTCCTACTCTCTAATGATCACATTCTAGCTGACCCTCTTTCAGTGCCTTAAATAATTTGTGATGAGTCACCTCACTGTCTGCCTACACATTCTATATTTGACAGAAACCCAATGACAAGATTCCTCCGACAGTTTGCAACAGTATAGTTGTGTTCATTTAAGGTGGCTTTTCTACTGCTTGATCTCGGACGGCAGAGTTTTGCCTTTTACATGGTAACTGCTTATCCATTTCCCTTTTGTACAGCACTGCAGTTCACAATCACTGTAAATAATTAGAATTTACTAACAAATCAAATTGGTATAAGTTTATATTGGGTGCTTAATCGCTAGTCTTTGAAACTGCGGGAACAGTATTTTGCTTATGACAAAAAACACAAGGATTAAAAATGCAATAGGTCTCGCCTTTTACTAACTTAAAGCCATTTGCTTTGCTATACAATACCATTAGCAAAGCAAATGGCTTTAACTTAATCAAAGGCGAGACCTATAGCATTTTCAATGCTCGTTTTTCCTTGCTTGCACCAAGGCATTGTTTGCAGTTTCAGGGTTCCAGTCTTTTTTTTCTGGAAATTCTACATGGATTTCCTCATCCACTCTATAACAGTACTATGCTATTGCCGTTTTGTTAAACACTTCACGGGCCCACTGTTCACCATGCTCTGAAAACATCCCATAAAATGTAATTCACATGAGTAAATTCTCATTCTGTCACTGGAACTATAAACTAACGCAATTATTTGAAAGGAAATGTCAAGTTCATTGGAGAAGCTATGAGGTGATGGTTTTCATCCGAAATAGTCTTCACAGTGATATGCTTTTGTTCAATAGTGTTTAGAACAAGCATCAGTCCTTCTTGCACATACAGTTTTGTGTGACTTCGGAACTACAGATTTTATTTTAAAGACATGTCTAGCAGTATTACAATATCATCAAACCAAAAAACATGAAATAATGTGATGGCATAACTATTAGGTTAGCTCATAGGACTAGGAGGAGAGATACACACTTTAAACTCAAGATGAGCTCTGAGGAAGTTACATCTCACACCTTGACTCCAAGGGCATCCACTGTAATTGTTTAATTCATCTTTTATTGAAAATTGCTGACTCAAGCATGTTCATAAATAGTGACTGTTGATAGACATATTGGACAGCTATCTAAAACTCACGCTAGAGGATGCAAACTGGAAGTCAAGTCCAACTCCCGTAGTCCTCGATGACAAGAAGATTGAAAGCTCTGTACAACGAGAGGTTTCGTTTTACGGTTGAGGAGAAAAATAAACAAGCATTGGCATAGCCAATAGGTCTCGTCTTTGGGACCTTATAAGTGTTTAGCCATGCAACAGTTTGTGTTGTTGCACCTAGGATATTGTGCTGCTTAACTAAATACTTATAAGGTCCCAAAAGCGAGACCTATTGGCTATGACAATGCTTGGATGCAAGGCAGAGGGCGAGAAGGGCGCAAGGGGGAGAAGGGGGAGAAGGGCGCAAGGGGGAGAAGGGCGCAAGGCAGAGGGGTTGAAGGGCGCAAGGCAGAGGGGTTGAAGGGCGCAAGGCAGAGGGGTTGAAGGGCGCAAGGCAGAGGGGTTGAAGGGCGCAAGGCAGAGGGGTTGAAGGGCGCAAGGCAGAGGGGTTGAAGGGCGCAAGGCAGAGGGGTTGAAGGGCGCATGGCAGAGGGGTTGAAGGGCGCAAGGCAGAGGGGTTGAAGGGCGCAAGGCAGAGGGGTTGAAGGGCGCAAGGCAGAGGGGTTGAAGGGCGCATGGCAGAGGGGTTGAAGGGCGCATGGCAGAGGGGTTGAAGGGCGCATGGCAGAGGGGTTGAAGGGCGCATGGCAGAGGGGTTGAAGGGCGCATGGCAGAGGGGTTGAAGGGCGCATGGCAGAGGGGTTGAAGGGCGCATGGCAGAGGGGTTGAAGGGCGCATGGCAGAGGGGTTGAAGGGCGCATGGCAGAGGGGTTGAAGGGCGCATGGCAGAGGGGTTGAAGGGCGCATGGCAGAGGGGTTGAAGGGCGCAAGGCAGAGGGGTAGAAGGGCGCAAGGCAGAGGGGTAGAAGGGCGCAAGGCAGAGGGGTAGAAGGGCGCAAGGCAGAGGGGTAGAAGGGCGCAAGGCAGAGGGGTAGAAGGGCGCAAGGCAGAGGGGTAGAAGGGCACATGGCAGAGGGGTAGAAGGGCGCAAGGCAGAGGGGTAGAAGGGCGCAAGGCAGAGGGGTAGAAGGGCGCAAGGTAGAGCATGGGGAGCGTCTAGCAGCACCAGGCTCGTCAGCAGTTTTTACGGACCCCTATACAAACAACTATGCAGGGCCCCAAGTCCCAAGCGCCTGTTTCGAAGTTTAAAAATAAAGTGTTACGGGAAAGAGAAAAACACAGTAGCTCCACTCTCCGCCACCAACTAATGATTTCAAATGCGTCAGCCGACCTGAAAAAACAAAAAATGCTAGCTTCAAAACCTATGCATAGATTTTATAGCACAAGTACCGGTGCGGTCAAAGCGCAGGGTCTGAGGAAAAGAGTCCCTTTGGCAGTCCTTGAGTGTCTGTATCAAGGTGTGACTGCATCAGTGCTCCCTTTACACGCGGTATCGCAATCAGCGGCTGTCTCCTCCCGCGCGTGGCGGTGTCTGGGGCATCAGAATATATTATGATGGTGCCGAGGCCTCTAAACAGCAGCAGGCTCGGTATTAGCGAGAACATGCTCTGCATACAGCGTGGACCCGTTCTCATCAGAGCCGCGCAGGCCAGACACTGGGGCTGGAAGCTTCTCATCACAGCTAGCGTGTTTACCAAGGAGACGTGTCCTTGGCAACCACTGGCCCCAAATTAATTCTCTGCAGGTCTCACTAGGGAGTTAGCCGATCCTGAACTGGCGGGGGCCCGAGGGGCGGCCGCACAGGGCTAAAGTCAGGGGGGCCCTTAGCCCTTATGAGGGCAGTAACTTCTGCTGGTAGCGAGAGGAGGGGGGCGGGGGAAGAGGGGGAGTGTGGCGGGATAGAAGGGACAGAAGGTGAGAAGGGGGTGCGAGTGGGCGCGGAGGGAGGGCGCAGAGAGATTCAAAAGGGGGCTCTGGTGAAAAGGGGCGAGCAGGAGGGTTTCAAGGTGGGGAGGGGTGAATGTAGTAGAGAGGAAGAGAAACAGGAGACAGGTGTGACAGGGAGAAGGCGGCACAGGGAGGGATAAAGGTGAGAGGGGTGTAAAGGAGTGTGGAGGGGAGGTAGCAAAACGAAGTAAAGAGAGGAGCCAGGTGAGTAAGAGATGTAAATATATTAGAAAAAGAAGGCATTAGGGAGCGAGAGAGACAGGGATGGGGCTTGTGAAAAGGGGAGACGCGAGAGAAAGTGACTGAGGATGAAACCGATGCAGACAGGGAGTGAGACAGTGAGCAGGTGGGTAAATGAGGTATGGGGAAAGCAGTAAGTGGGTGAGCGAAAGGTCTTGGAAAGATATCGAGGAACGAGGGAGCATATGTGACTGGAAGGAAGAGGCTGGGTGTGCAGAGAGGCCGCGAGAAGGGGGTTCAGGGCGAGATGAGAGCGGGTCAGCAGCGGGGAAACAGGTGGGGATGTGGGGGCAAAGGAAAACAGGAATATATAGAGGTGGACAAGGGGAGGCCGACGAGCAGGAGAGAAGGGGAGATCAGAGGGGCGAGGAGACGAAAGAGAGGGGGGCTAAGTGAGTGGGTGAAATGGGGAGAACGTGGAAGGGGAAGCAGCGAAAAGGAGAACAGGTGGAAAAAAAGGAGCCCATGGAAATCTGATGCTGGAGGGGAAAGAACAACAGATGTAGAGAAGCGCGGGGTAAGATGGGGTTGAAGGGAAGACAGGGATCAATAGGAAAGAGGTGTGTAGCAAGAGGAAGGGGAGGAGTTGTGGACGAAAATGAGGGTGGAAGAAGGGATCACAACGGAGCCATGAAAGAAAAGTGAGATAAAAAGTGCAAAAAGGAGGTAACGGGGAGGGGCGTGGTGAAGAGGGGGAAGATTCACAAAGCAGTGGAGAAACACTAAAATGTTATGAAAGACGGTGTGCAGGAAGAAAGTGCAAGGGGTGGGATAAAGGTGAGAGAGAGGGAAGATCGCAGGTTAGGAGAGATACAGAGAACCAAAGAGGAGGGAGAATAGAAAGACAAGAAGAAACGGGGTGACGCTCGTGTCAATGATAACAGGAGGAGAGGCACAGATAACACGAGGAGAAGGCGCACGGCCATAAAAGTAACGCGGCCGTGAAAATACTGGCTCACTGAGAACAGCAAAGCAGCCGTGAAAGTGATCGCGATCAAGCGATGCGCTTAATGAGCATGACGAGGAAATCCAAATGGTGCCACTGCTCGTAAGCGCGTGCCCGAGCACATATACGCAAGCTGTAGGCCGGTCATGGAAGCATTTTTTGAAGCCCTTACTAAAAGTCTACCATTTTCTATTCTGAGAGTATAGCTTTAGCTCTGGTTAGGAGGCATATAGCCAGTAGCTCAAAGTCATTCCTGTAGAGTGCATGCATTTTCGGAACTGTAAAGGCAGTTTCCATGGTCAGAATGTTAATTACATTTTTTACCTACAGTAAACCAGCAAGTGTAGCATAAACCATTTCTACAGCAGTCCATCCACTTTCCTTGCCTGACACTTGACACGCATTCCTTACTGAAGAAGCTGAAACCAGCAAAAACATTGGACACGGAACTGAGTTGACAGTGACTTGCTGATGGTATGGCAAAGAAGCTTTAAATAGTCCCAAATGTAACTGCTTACAGGAATGTGGCCCTTGGGTTTCAAGTTTAATTTTCCCCATGCAGCATAATAGTTCCACACCACATGGATATGATCTCTGAACCATTTCCTAGGCATAAATACTCTGGCTTTTGTTTCATTTTATACTTAACGACTGATGCAGGACAAAGGTTTTCATGAGCTCTTTTCTCAGTACCAGCCCCCCAAAGAGGCACAGTTATGCACTCTGGAATGTGTCAGAGTTCCGTATGCGGAGATGTCACATTATTAGAGCCAACGCAGAAAACTTATAGCACCAAGAAGCTTATTGGAGGGAAATTTACCACATACTGTACTGTTACACTGTTGTACTGCCGTGCGGCCAAGAAAGTGATCGCGATCAAGCACGGCGAGCGATGCGCTTAATGAGCATGAGGAGGAAAGCCATATGGCGCCTCTGCTCGTAAGCGCGCGCCTGCGCACATGCACGGAAGATGTAGGCCGGCCATGGTAGCATTTTTTGAAGCCCTTAGTAAAAGTGTTGCCAGACCAGCGCATGCGCTGGGTCAGGCGAGACCTAAAAATACAAATAATTATATTTTATCCTCGTTAAGGTTAACAATACAGTATTGCTGCGAGTTTAGTGGCTTGGGTAGGAGGGTTGCACGGCTCCAAGACTACCTTGCATCGTCCTTGTCTTTTTGGCGGTTTTTGCTTTAGTCACCTATTTTTTCAAACTCACCCTTATTTACAAAGACCCGTGTTGCAGTTCTAGATGTGTGCCCTAGGTATTACGGCCATGGGTATACATAGTACTCTCTTTCTGGTGTGTGTAATGTTGCCCTGCTAGCTGCGTGCATACTACCTGTTTGGCGGTAGCTCCATTTTATGTTTTGGAGTACTTTATAAGATACTGTCACTTAAGTGTGATGCTTTCAAGCCACCCCACCAAAATCCAGGAATATCCACAGTAGCAAGACCAACTGACAACACCTAGAAGAAACAGTGACTGCATGCATGCTAGAAACAAATAGCGAGCATTGCCCGACTATAAAAGTGTGTATTTTCTCCTTCCGCGCCCATGGCCAGGTAAAGATTAAAGAAACTAGAATTTACCAGCAATAATAACAGTATACAGACCGGTTTGAACGGGATAAACTTGGCCGAAAGTGGTCAAGAAATTTTAAACTGCAAAGTATAAGACAATGGGTACTATTTTTACCCTTCAATATTAAGACTCTGTTTCAGTATTCTCAAACATCCTTGGAGAACAACTAGGAACTTAAAGAGACTTTCAAGAGTTGGAGCCCATTACGGTGTCTACTTGCGCGCACAGGGCACTTCTGAGCTCAAAAGCTGGACCTGTGAACATGCTCAACCAAGAAAATGATAAGCCCAGCACAAGGAGAGCATGCTAGCTGAGTTAACTATTGTTGCCTACCTTTCTGCATTCTGTTCACCGAAAGCCATGAGGAGCTAAAATCTCAAACACGCACAGAAGATCCTTAATCCAGCAGGGAACCTTGTGAGAGGAGCAGATACATATAGAATGTGTAGGTGAACGGACAGCTTCTTGGCAGGATCCCCACTGATCTCACCAACATGTAACGGACCTTAAAACCAGCAGATGATTCAACAACTCCATATCCTTTGACAATACCACATGAATGTGCTTGTTTGAATTAGGGCAGTCTACACTTCTGGTTTCTTTGATGGTATAGGATGAGAAGACTCCTCCTCAATGGGCTGGGGTTTAGGACCAGAATTTTGGGCCTCGTTTGGGGGCCACCATAGCTAGAGATCTCCATCTGCCTGTGCACTGAATGGTAGCAGAGTAATGAAAGGGATATTGTCGAGACAATTAACACAGTTCTCCTGTAGCAGGACGCCCTGGCTGCAAATGACGGATGGACCCTGATAGTCTGGAGAAAAACTGCAAATCACCCTGTCAAATCTGTCAGGGATGATCTTGAGAACGACTCCCTGTTAACTGAACAGCCCTCGATGAAAAGCCTAGAAATACTCTCGTACCTTTGAGAGCCTTGTGCAGCCCTTGAACAGATATGGGTTATACCAATGGATAGAAGTTCCCCATAGACTATATATGTGTGGGGAACTGGCAAACTGCCAAAGAGCAATACAAGAGGTAGCTGGTTACAGTGAAACAGCAGGACCGGTCCTCTCAAATTCAACAGAGTTTTCTTAACAAGGGAATCATTAGAAGAAGAGGAAGACACAAGGCGATTCTCAATGCAATATGAGCGTCTCAGTAAATAAATGTTAGTAATACTAGTTCTCCATCCTGGGCGTTCTCTCCGAATCCATAAACAGTAGAATATCTAAACACCCATGGAATACCTGCAACATTTTTATATTATAAATTTTCATTTAAAATGTATTAAGAATAAATAAAAAAGGCCTATAGGAGGAAACAATTTCCATCTTTTTTTAGTGGGGGAGGGTGGGACAAAGCCAATTATAGAAAAAGTGATAAAGTGCATTTGACTGAAACACTCATTTCCAGAACTAAAAATAAAGTCAAAATATAGCCTCTGATAAGGTTATAAACAGAAAACAATGATTGTTTAATAATTTGTGAAGCTGCAGCATTTCCACACCAGCTGCATGTGTTTTTAAGAAAGTTTATTTTGAAGATAAAAGCAGTGAAAGGATATAACGCCTGAGGTTGGAATGCCTGTTTACTCTAACTGGCATTTCCCCAGTGGATGGGGGCAACCGGAGACCTTTTTTTAAGGCAAAGGGTCGCTGCTGGTGCCTCTGCCACTTTCTCGAGCTCCCCCATGGTAATTACAGCAGGCACGAGAGAAAACAGAGTGAGGAGAGAGAGAGAAGAAAAGAGAAGAGAAGAGAGATGAGAGTAGAGTAAGCAAGATGGGTTGGCTTGAACATTTTAGCTAGAGCTGCTTTTTATGTTCAGTCTGGCAATGCAGACATAATCAGCTACTGTACTTCTGGTCAAAGGGAGGCAGATTGGTGGTTTATGAATTCTGAGAGTATATTCATGACAGAGAACTTAGATTATAGGCAGCAATATGACCTTCTCCGTAATGGAATTCTCAATGATATCCATAAACAGAATAAAGTAGCACGCCGACAAACAATCCTACCTCAGTTTTAAGAGAAAAAATAAGTTGCTAATAGTGCTGTTGAGATCTGCAAATACGAGATTATATTCTACTTTTAATGGATAGCAACATGAATCCCGTGACAGATAACACTCGCTCCTTATAAAAGAGAGAAAATGAAGAGAGGCATGAGGATGGGTTAAAAGGTGGGCATGTATACTGAAGCTCTGCAATACTTAGCACCATTCATTGTCGCCGAACAAACATACACCTGCGGTAACCACAAACTGAATGGACTAGCATTAAACATGCAACTATTGAGAAAACCGACGCAAACGATAATGTGGTAAAAGCAAGTTCCACACAAATAGGTTGGAAAGCACCCTGGGAGAAGCATTACTAAAGCCATGGTAACTGCACCCTCTGCCAAAGGGTGTACTGTCTTACTCAGGCAAATACACTCATGAACGAGCATTGGCCAAGCTAATGCTTCTTGCTTTTTAGCCTTATTTGTTTTGTCAGTGCATTTTGGAGATGCTATTCATCAGCAAAAACAAAAAAAATGGTTGTTGCTGATCATAGACAGCACCAGCAAAAAAAGTGTTTAAAAAGGCGTGATGTAGCATATGCCTTCATGTGTCTTTACAATTGCAGGAAGACAAAAGAGGTACGGTGTTCCTGGGTGGCAAGATGGCCACCTGGTGAGTACTCAGAGTGGTGGGGAGGTGGGAAATATCTCCTTTCGAAACTAGGACCCTCACACACACAGCAAGTTAGGTGTCATGCTTCATCAAATGGGTCTGCTCCTCGTCGAGCCGGCGCTGCAATGCTCGATGGGCACCCATAAAGGGGCTCTTTATCAGAGATCTTTTGTTCCTTGCCGTATAGGTGCCGTGGGTGTGAGGGGCCTGGTAAGATTTATATGTGGTGTGTGGGTTAAAACAGGTAAGGGAATCCTCTATAATTATTTTTATTCTGGAGAGGTCACAACCTGATTAAAAAGTAAAAAGAAGGAGGGCGAATATTTTGTTTTAATCTGACAAAAATAACGCTCTACCCCTTAGTGGTCAACATGTTTCTCGCCTATAAAATGTCTCTAATAGATCAGTTGGCGATTCCTCAGGACCTAGTGACTAAATGAAAAGTATCTACAGTGTGTGGTGTGGTTCTACATACCACTTCTCTCAGTAGGATGTTCCCCCGAAGAAAAGCAGCCAACCTAGAGTACAAACAAAAGATCAAAAAACCAATGGTACATGGTCCTATTAATTCCAGTGGGTGTATTTCAACGTACAAAACCTCTTTGAATCTATACAAGTGATAAAAACAACGTGATTTCATGCATATCACATTCTAAGGGTGCCTTCATTTGTATTTAGAATATAAAAACCTCTGTATAACCAGTTAGAGTAATTGAACATCATGGTGAGTATGTATCAGCTCACCTCTTAAGGATTCAAGTGCGGCTTCATCAGACCGCAGCGGAGGATATGGACACTCAACGTAGTGTCGCTGTTTAGTAAAAGGAAAAAACAAACAAGTATGTTGGGTGTGGGCTTGCAGGCACAACGTTTAGGCCATGACTCTAGAGCATTAAAAGTGAAAGTGGGCATGGTTCAGGTTATAGTAAGCCCATAGTCATGAAATTGGTATCATTGACAAGGTTATTCAACAGACTCAAAAGGGCCCCAGACCGGCCTGCGTAGCTGCTGGCGCCTTAACCATGCGCTCCAACATTATTCCAATCATGCGGTGTGTTAAGAGCATCTACAGCACCCAAGTTATGTCTTAGTACAGAGCTCTACAGAACATCAGAGTCAGCGTACCCTTCCCAAAGACCAGCGGTAACTTGTCAGCAATTCCCAGCACCTCTTACCTCTCTTAAAAGCTTGTGACCAGGCATAGTCTCAACGCGTAATCCATACTCACCTGCTCCCGCTCAGAGCAGTCCGGCTCACCTACCCGCTCCGCTGCATCAGGAAGGAAAAGACAGGTTGCCGGTTCCTGTCTTAAATACCCTCTCCTGGTGCCGTTAAGCATGGTAAATCAGCCGCACCTGGTGTGTGGTGTGATGGTGTCGGCATGACATCATCTACAGTGTAACCATGGAGGCCATCTTTGAATGTGGTGAAAGTCTATAGTTCTGGCTATTACCTTGCTGTCGATGCGCATGAAGGGCTTCAAATTTGGCACCGAGTGGCGTGGTTTTATCAACAATGTGAACAAGAATATATACAGCGCAAAAGCGCTCACGTCACTGCGCTAAATTCGTGCATAAATTGCTGGCGACTGCCGATTGGGTGATTCGTATGTCAGCCATCTTAGAGTGTAGTATTGTACTCTATTGTTAGTTATTAGATATATCGTCCTAACATAGACTAATCTCCATATCGGACTAGCCTGATGTCTATATCATGTGGCAGAGATGTATTAAGAGGGGAGAGACTAGCGTGGCGTCCTAAGCTGATATACTCATTCGTTAAAGTTGTGGACAATGGTTGTATATATCAGATTAATTAATGCTGCTCCAGGGTATGGAGTCATTCAGGCCGTGATTTGCTAAGTCAAGACGGAACACCCACCTTTGTTCAATCCTGAACAAAGCAGTCTGTGTTATTTGTTGGTGGGATTCTAGGATGACCCAGCGTAGACTCTCTGGGGGATGTCCGAGTTCAGAGAAGTGGGTGTATAGTTTGGTGGTAGTTTTATGGCAAAGAATATTGCTCTTGTGCTCAGTGATTCTGACCTGAACGGGACACATGGTCATGCCAACATACCTCTTGTCACAAGGGCAGGTCAGCATGTACACACAACGTGGGGTGTTACAGTTAGAGTGTTTGATTAGCGTCCATGTAAATGTGTCTGATAGAACCAATTGTTTGGTGTGTCTGGTCTGTGGGCACACGGTACAAGAGCCGCAGGGATAGTGTCCCGTCACGGGTGGGAGATCCCACAGTTGCCTCTGGTTAGGGACGTTGCTCTTCTTGGGTCTAGTGTGCACCAACATATCTTTCAAATTGTTGGTACGTTTAAACGCAAACCTTGGTTTGGGTATTGACAGTGTACCCGTGTTCAGAATTGCCCAGTGTTTGTTCACTGCCTTCTTTATTAGATTGGATCTAGGTGTGTACGTGGTCACACAGGTCAAAATGTCAATGGGTTCTTTCTCATGTACCTCTAGGAGGCTTTCACGATTATTGTTTCTTGCTCGTTTCATGCAAGAGTGAACCTGTTTCTTAGGGTATTGTCTCTTTAGCAGATAGTCAGCCAGTATCACTGCTTCAATTTTGTAGTCCTCTGTGGAACTACAATTTCTTCTAATTCTTAGAAATTGGCTGAAGGGAAGGGTATTTCTCAGTGTAGCAGGATGATAGCTGCTGTACAGTAGGAAGTGGTTTCTGTCGGTAGGCTTTTTGTATAGGGATGTTGTTATTCTACCCTCTTGTAATCGGATGGTGAGATCTAGGAAGGCATTGTTTGTGGCAGATATAGTGTGGGTGAATTTCAAGTGCTGGTTTTTTGTGTTAATCCACTCGCAAAATTCAGCACATCTCTGCATGTCCCCCTGCCAAAAGATGAGGATGTCATCTATGTACCTCTTCCACAGTCTCAGGTTAGCTCCGATGGGGTTACTCGCATGTTGAATGGTCTCTTGTTCAAATGCCGCCATGTACAAACATGCCACACTGGGGGCAAAGGTACTCCCCATCGAAGTACCCTGAGACTGGTGGAAGAGTTGGCTGTCAAACTCCAAAAAGTTTTCTTTTAAGGCCAGGGTGGCACATTGCATGATGAACGAAATGGGTATTGCTGCTGTCCATTCACTCCCACTTAGTGCAGATTCTATTACTGCCAATGTCTCTCTCTGTGGGATATTGGTATACAGTTGTTCCACATCCAGGGTGACCAGGAGGTCAATATCGCCTGTGTTTTCTATTTCACCTATAACACAGAGGATATCTGTTGTGTCCCTGATGTATGATGGTGTCTGTTTGACCAAAAGGTTGTAGGTAATGGTCGCAGAATTTTGAGAGCGGCTCTAAGAGTGAGCCAATTCCAGAAACTATAGGTCCGCCCGGGACAGGGGTGGTCCCCTTATGTATTTTTGGCAGAGTGTAAAAAGAGGGTGTTTTGGGATGTTTGGTAATCAAGAAATCAGCTTCTTTACCACTGATCCACCCATTACTCTCTGCCTCATAGACCATGGTGGTTATCTCAGTCGTTAATCGAGTCGTGGGGTTTGTTATCGGAGTATAGAATGTACTATTCCGTAGATGACGTTGGCACTCGGTCATACAATCCACTTCGGATTACAACACCGTGGCGCCCCCTTTGTCTGCTTGCTTTATTGTAATGCTATTGTCCTCAGTCAATGATCTAATCGCTGCATGTTCTTGATTAGAGAGATTATGGAAAGGAACTCTGGTATCCTGGTTCTTCAGTTCTTTTAAGACAGCCTTCTCAAAGGTCACTAGCTCAACAGGTACCATGCCAACGGTAGGTGTGAAGGTCGAGGGATTGCGAAGGCCTGAATCCAGTCTGGCTGGTTCCTCAGTACCATCGAAGTGGGCTTTAAGGCGTATTTTTCTAAACAGGTTCTGGATTTCGCATTGTTCCCGAAAACTGTCCTCTTTAGGGGTGGGGACATAGCCATGGCCTTTCTCAAGTACTGTTTGTTCCGTAGGTGTCAGTTGTCTATGTGACAAATTAACCACTAGACTCTCCTGCCCTGTATTTTGCTCCTGGTTTCCATCATATTCGGCTCCTGGTCCTGCCACTGGACTTGTTTTTGTCCTCCTCTTTTGCGCCCTCTTCCTCTGCCCCAGCCTCTGCCCCAGCCTCTGCCTAAAAAAGGTGGATTGCTAGCAGGGAAGTATTGCGGTTGGCCCTGGGATATATCGGGAAAGGCCAAAAAGGAGGCTGCGGCCCTTGAAAATTCTGTACAGGGTAGTGGGGGTTTTGTGGATAATTCTTTCTCCTCTGATTTGAACCCTTCCAGCTCCCATTGCTGGAGTCACTGCTAGCTGAGTCTCTTCTGTCGGATTCACTATTTTCATCAGAAGAGTAGCTAGTTTTGCTGTTGGTATAGTCTGTTTTCAGATAGGGGTATATTTTTTCTTTGTTACATCTGCTTATATCCTTCTGAAGCTTGCTAACCTTCTGCTTAATCAGAAATTCCTTGTGCTCAGCAATCTCATGGTTGAGTTCTGTCAATTCACACAGTGCCATGTATGGTAGTCTTTATGGCCCCTTCAGCAACCTGTATTCTAATAAGGAGGGCATCAGCTATCCTCTTTGCTCAATTAATAATGAGGATAAGTAAGTGCCAGGTGCATTTGCATGCTACCAGCGACCATTCCTTTTCAAAGACAGCGTCATGGAGGAAAAGTCTTGGGAAGTTCTTGACTATTAGGCCGTTTGGTGCAATATTGGCCCTCAAGTACTCCGTCATCATTGCACCCTGTCTATTTTCATATTGGTATGGGAGGTCCGGTAACCACAAACTGAACGGACTAGCATTAAACATGCAACTATTGAGAAAACTGACGCAAACGATAATGTGGTAATAGCAATTTCCACACAAATAGGTTGGAAAGCACCCTGGGAGAAGCATTACTAAAGCCATGGTAACTGCACCCTCTGCCAAAGGGTGTACTGTCTTACTCAGGCAAATACACTCATGAACGAGCATTGGCCAAGCTAATACTTCTTGCTTTTTAGCCCTATTTGTTTTGTCAGTGCATTTTGGAGATGCTATTCATCAACAAAAACAAAAAAAGTTTTTAAAAAGGCATGATGTAGCATATGCCTTCATGTGTCTTTACAATTGCACACATACACCTCATGATTCCACAGCGGCCCTAGCATGTGTGTGGTTGCGGTGACCATTTAGTTTTTTAATTGAATGTTCCAAGATGGCTTATAAAATAAGCATTGGCTGCGTGGCCGTAAAAGTAACGGCCGCGCAGCCTTGAAAGTGATCGCGATCAAAGAGAAAGTGATCGCGATATTCCAGCGTGATCAGATGGCGGCTGTGCGCGTGAACGCAAGCGGTAGGCCACCAAAAGCCTGTGGCAGCACTTAGAAAACCCACACACTAAATTCCTCACAGAGCAGCGCATGCGCTGGCTCAGCGAGACCTAAAAAGCACTACAGGGCAGGAGAAAGACAGATTTAAAAAGAAGGGATGTCTGTTTGCCGCTAAGACCGCTGTTGTGAGAGAACTGTTGCAGGCTAACACGGGCTCTCTGTCCCAGAGTTCTCCAAGACGAGAGGCTCCTCGGAGGTCCCTTTCTAGACGGGCCCACCCTCCTCTATGTACACAATGGAATACTCGTACGACTCCTGCATGGCCGCGATCGAGGCCTCCGCCGACTTCTGCTCCTGCAGCCAGCCAACAGCTTCCAGTACACCCCTCTCTCCGGCAGTTTCGAGACCAGCCCGGGGTGCCCCCCTCTTAGCACAGCCAACTGCATCCTGGGGGGCGCTGCAGGACCACCAGCCCTCGCCCTACAGCACAGGTAAACGTGCAGCACTTGTGCCACTGAGGCGCCGCAAAGAGATCTGTGAATTGTGTTTCTTTCTGTGGAGACCCTTGCACCAGAAGTGCTGTGCGCAAGACCACTGAGGCATTTAAACATTAACGGGAGAATAAAGGATGCAGTGATGAAAGGCAATGGCAATGATTCACCAAGACGGTTCAATAGATTTAAAGCGTATCCACAATTACTTAAGTTGTTTTACAGCCACTTTAAAACACATCAGTACACTATCAATACAACTAACAGTTTATTAACCCACTTGCTCACACTGTCTGGCGGCTTCATAGCGCTGTAACTAACAGAGGTTACCAGGCTCACGACTTGTATATAGAACTTTTTTATATACTGCTTGCCATGTCACGACGTTGTCATTTTGAACTGCAGACGTCCGGATTTACCACCCACATAATGCTCAATGTATCCGCATTGTAAGGATGAAAGGCTGAGTCGGCTTCCGCAGTGGTCAGTTATGACCCCCTGAGTGTGAAATGCCTACTAATGGAATGGTACAAACATGCTAAACATCGTTATGCTCAAGTAAACAGGCATTTTATAATTGATGCCGAGTCATGGGGAAACTGAAGCAATGTCATTGTTATCACTATGGTGCCTGCCATGTTCTAGCATTAAATGTCTTATGGAGGTGGCGGAAATAGTATGAAGCAGAGTAAAGTGTCAATTGCTAAAAAATAACAATATAACAATACCCTTAGCCAAACGCGCGCTCTAGGGACATCGAAAAAGCAGAAGGTCCAGGCAATTGCCCCTTTTAGCCCAGGTGCGCGAAAATAAGTCATCAAAATGTGGCACGGGTGGAAATGAATTTATTGCAGCAAAAGTAATGCCTTCATATACCAGAGTTTGGCACGGGGAAAGAGAGGAGAGACTAGAACGTATTAGTCAATTTTGTAGGAAATACAGAGATGTAAAATATGTAGGAGAGGAAGGAGGGGGGCTTTGATCAGATTAAGACCTGGAGAGTCACAGCACATTAATGGGTAATGAGGTTACCTATGGTAGGTATCAGATCAAGAGATAGGCGCCAAGGTGGCACTGCGGGCCTCGGATGAAATAATGCGGTCTTCCTCACAGGGACAGAGAGCGCTTAGTCTGGGATCACAACTTGGTGATCCGAAATTAGAAGTCACATTTTCGAACTCTAAAACCTGCAATGTCCCTCTGCATAACACATAGCATTTGATTTTGCGTGCAGCTGTTGATTTATTAGAGGTACTCTAAAAGGCGCCATTCTTTTATTAGAAATGCACTGAAGGTATTTCGCAAGCGAATTCAGGCTATTTTTAAATCTACACTGGTCTTAGCGCGGGAAGGCAAAGTGCTCAGAGGATCTCACATGACCATGTATGCGCCAAAGGGCACTTTAAAGTGAGTACAGGCTACCTACAGCGCGAGTGGCTGTGGGCGCAGGCCATCTGCTTGGAGCACCCTTTGCATTTTTACTTTGTGTTCTCTTGTGGATGCCCCAGGGGAGGTGGATGCCTTCCTTCAGAAGCAGCACATTTTTTCTCCCTCCTCTATAATGCCCAAAAGCGAAATTCCCAAAGAGGGAACCCTGTGAGGGACATTTCTGCAAGCTTCCCCACCCCCAGGAGATCTCTACATCAGCACGCAGCGGCACAAAAGGCGAAACTTGACCCGAGAGAAAAGGCAGCGCAATGGCTCTTTTTCCATTTCAAAAGGTCGAACACTGTTTTTACCTTACCCGCTTGTCTGCGCGCAGAGTATTATTTGTGATAGTCCCACATTCTTCGCGATTTCTTTCCCGGTTTGTTGGCTAAAGCTGAGCGCGGCGCCGCTTCACGGACACCGCACTCGGTTTCTTTATATATTTCTTAACTTTAACACTGAGCAAGGTGTCCTTGAAGCAGGCGCTGAAATATATAAATAATCTGAAACCGGTGTCCGTGAGGCGGCGCCGTGCTCAGTTTGAAAGTTAAAAAAAAAAAAAAAAAAAAAAAACACAAACAAAGCGCGGTGCACTGTCATTAGCACCGCTCTGAAAATGAAAATAAAATAGCGCCGAGTCATAAAGGGGGACGTGCAACTCCGCCAGTAAACGATCCAGTCCCGCTGGGCAGGGCCAAAAGTGGACAGGTTGGTAACTAGGAGGGACTAAGAAGCCTCCTTTACAATAGAAAGCTAGCGTTTAGCCTAAAGTATGACGCTAGCCAATGGGAAGAGGGGGCGGGGCATCAAGTCCCCTTCCTGAACCGTATTGATTTCAAGAAGCTCTCGAATGCTGAGAGCAGCGCATGCGCGTTGCTATCGCCAGCCGAGACCTAATAAAGAGTAGAGCTACAAGTTTCGTGCTATAAATATATCTTGCATACTTATAGTATAAGAACATCTCTGGGCGCTGTAGGGCTTCTATGTCAAATAGGGTCACTGATGGCTTTAGCCCTCTGCAAACTAAAAATAGCTTTTAAATCAAATGGATTTGCGGTTGATTCATATGTCAAACATCAAACAGAAATTAGGTTGGACATCCAAGTTCTATTTGCAGCTGGCAAAAAAAAATAAAAAGCTACAAAGATTCTCAACAGAACCACAAAAAAACTACATTGTATGCATTTAAACACTGTTGTGCACCATGATTGTTTTAAAAGCAGTCCAACAGAGATGGGAATAAGTGGGTTTTTTTTTTACTGAGGAGGTTGGTTCCATTTTTTAGACAGATCTTCGTTCAAAGAAATAAAATAGCTGTGTGTGGGCATGCTAAAAAGGTTCTCAACTACAGATACAACTACGTGGCATATTGCAGCCGTTACACTGAGCTACTGAAAAATGCTGTAGGTGAAGTGGCACTTGAAACTTTCAGCTTCTTATTTTAGTTTGCTTGGAATATTTGTTTCACCATGCACCTAGTGCCTGCGTTGCAGGAAAGCCGCACGTTTGCTTTTACAATGCTTGTTCTGAGACTGTGTACAATTTCCACTTAGCATGTGTGAATATAGAAAGTACGTATACGTTTTTATTAATAAGCAGTGCTTTTCACCATGCACTTCCACTCAAAGTGCAATTTTGGCAGGAGCTGGCTGGAGCCCGAGACACTTCCCCCACAAGTTCTAGTTTCTGATGTTTTGCTCAGGTGAGGGAGAGGAAGTCAAAAGGAAATTGGGGTGAATCATAATCTATATTGAGGACAGGCGAGGGCATCAGAGGGGCGGGACATTTATGCTCCACCAAGCCCAGGTTTCTGTTGGCAAGGGGCCCAATAAGTGTAGTGAATCAGCGATTACTTTTTCCATGACGTTCTCAGGTCGCTTCCTGAATCTTATTAATCACGTAAACTTTTAATTGCTACACAAGTTGGTTTTAGCCTTGTTCACAATAAAAATTAGCTTATAGGACACCCACACAGAATGGACCTTCAAGCCAGTGTTTTTGGCATCTTTGTTGCAAGTGTAAACTGTTAAAGGTCATCAACTATGAAGTAGCCATAACCAAATATGAACAATCGGAAATTATTATTATTAATTAAATTTGTAAAGCGCACAGCTACCCTTGACAGGGTTTCCCGGCGCGAGTGTGTCCACAGCTGTAGACTTAAGTAAACGGAACAGATTACTGAGTGAAAAGCCAAGTTTTTAGGTCACAGCGAAACTTGAGGTAAAAGGATTCATGTTTCATGAAGTTAGGGAGGGAGTTCCAAAGTCTAGGTCCAAGATAGGCGAAAGATCGACCACCCATTCTGGTCAGTTTGACTCTAGGAAGAACTAGATTACCTAGAGTGGAAGAGCGTAGGGCTCTGGGAGGAACATAAGGACAAATCAGTTCCTGCAAGTAAGTTGGAGACGAACCATGCTTAATTTTAAAAATATGACATACGGTCTTGAATTTGACACGGCTTTCAATGCACAGCCAATGCAAGTTGCGGAGATAAGGAGAGATGGAAGTTTTCCTAGGAATGTGGCAGAGAAGGCGAGCCGTCGAATTTTGAACCACCTGGAGCTTGTTCAGGAGTTCCTTACTGCCTCCCAAATACACTTTAAACACATTTGAATTAAAGCCCTGCAATCATACCCTTCGGTTTCATGCCGCGTTACTTTGTAAAATATCTTTCGTTTTTAAGGATTCCATGTACTACCCAGAGCTCTGAGTGTAACAAGCCCTAATGTGACATTCCTAGTAGCTATAGTGACGTCAGGAAAGACCATAGATCTAGTTTTTACATTCTAGCTGTCTTGGTCTAAAGCGCTCCCCTTTATCCAACATGCAGAACTTAAGTACTTTCGGTTCTACCTCTTTGGATATCTGCTCTCGTTTAACTTTATTACATTCCTGACAATGATGCAAATTAATACAATATGTAATGTAAAATGTTCTTGTTGGCTCTTAACATGGCACTGAATGTCAGTGGCTTCCCTCAGGCCAGATCTACTACAATAGACAGATTCACTATGCGAATGCCACTCATCACTTTAGCCCGAGAATTCATAAATGAGAAGACAGTAGTGCCTTTGTCCATTGCCACAAACGTCTGATCCCAGTGAACTGCACAACTGCCTTTCCCTAGTTGAACTACTGTAGGATTCAAAGTCCCTGGTGCTACATCCATGGGAGAATGCTCACATCAGTTTATTGTTCACGCACACACAGAAGGCTATCTTTCACAGGAGAACAGTGTCACAGGTGTTCTAAACAGTGCTGTAAGTGATGCTAGTGTATTTGGTTTCAGAGTGTTTACATTCTCGGAGAGAGGAGGTGCAACACCCAACGGATTGGTGTGCACCCGGATTCCTGTGTGCCCAGATTATAGGAGCTTGCACAGTAGGATCTTGTAGCAGCCTGGTTCACATGGTGACCTCTATGAAGTCTCTGCTGTCACTGCAGTTGTTGTGAGGATTAGCAAACCAGTGTCCCGGAAACAAGGCACTGCTGCTCTGGTGTACTCGGCCATTTGGGCGGTGTACGGCTTCCCACTCCAACCAACAGGTGGCACACTGATGCGTATGGTCTTGGGACAGGTTCAATTGGTTATTGTGTGTCTTTCGCTTTATTGGTGAGGCTGCGTAGAAATCCTGTTCACAGGTGTTCAAAGGAGATCGAGTAACTTATTCACATTTTTAGGTCTTGCATAGCATTGCAGCTCAACGCGCTGTTCGCTTTGCGAGACAAGCAGTATACAGTATAGTGGGGGAAGCTACGACCACTTTGTCCATGTTTTTCATTGGCTTAAATCAGAAATGCTGCATTCTGATTTGTTTTTTGCTTGTTTGTTGCTCCTCCTGATGGCCATGTCGTCATTTTAATCCTTCCATGGCAATCGGCCCCTTTACTTTACAAACTCTTTTGTTCCTCTGCCCCCCCCTTCCCTCCCACAGTCTGTAACTTCCCTACCCCCCCCTCACTCACTCCCGATCATTCCTTCTTGGACTCACGCACTTTTGTTTATAATGCAATACGGCTCGCGTAATACGAGTCCTATTGCATTTTGAAATGCTTGTTTTCTCACTGGATTGGCTGGCTGAGTCGCACACTTTATTTTGGCTGACCTGTCCAGACGGCTTTGATACGCATGCGACGTCCAGCAGCCGCTAAACAGACGCTCCTGCGCATGAAGCACTATTTTTTCCGCGCTCGCCGACAACTTAAAAAATAAATACGCTGAAGTAGAAAACGAAAGTGTAGTGGCCAAAAGGCCCGTGACTGCAAGGGAGGGGCCTGTCTGCACAGGAGCCACTGTCACTGTACTGAGCAGGAGGAAGTGACGGGTGATGTAACAAGTGATGTTAATACGGTCCATTTGTCTGTGGTGGCAGTTTCTGCGTGATATAATAATGTTGATAAATTTTGCTCCAGGAAGGTGTCGCGTCATGGCATTAATCGAAATCTGGTGACCGCAACTTCCGCAATGACGCCGGCAACCGCGGCCAAAGGTTTGGCGACAGTTAAATACAATTTAATGCCATTATTTGGAGTCCACGCGCAAGTTCAGGGGACTTAAAGACGAGGCCCCGTCAACAGGCTATTTGACAGCTCGTCCCCGGGGAGCATTTCTGCCAACGCATGTTTTTTTCCATTTGAAACGTCGCTTTAAAGGGAATACTTGCTGTGCCTCGTATAGTCCAATGAACTGCAAACACCGCTGGCCGTGCATTGGTGTCCACTCCGTCACATAGCGGCGGTCCGGTTTCTCGAGCAGCTGTTTTGGCTGTTGTGCAGCCAGCAAACATTTTGCGACACCAGAGTCTGTACTTGGAATAGACAGCAATATTGGCATTCATTTTGTTCTCCCAGAACGTAATTGCTCTGCAGAGGAGAACCCACCTGTCTCCAAAAGGCGCCCCTCATTTAAGTCCTCCATCTGGGTACAGCCAGGGGCTGCTGCGACTTACCCTGAGGGGGCGTTCTGCGTGGAGAGCAGGACACATCATTTGTGTGAATAAATCATGCGTGCCTGAGAACTGCCGGGCTCTTCAAAGTACAGGGGCCGGACAAAATAAAAGGTGAGCACCTTTTATTAACATTTTAGAATTTAAATAGGAGTCGACGACAAAGAACAAGGTCTGGTGACGCAGGGATAAATATGGCCATCAAATATGCTCTTCTGTTTTGAATAACGCAAGTAATGGTCCCTTACAACCCACAGAAATTGAACGGTAATCCTTTGCAAATAGTCACGATATATTCCCACAAATTGCATATTGTGAATTTAAATGGAACTAGGGCATGAAGGCAAAGCTAGAAGATGTATCCTGTCACAGGTGTGGCTATGAAAGCATGGGATGTACAGTGACCCATGTGTCAATTGACACGCCTAAAAATATTACCATATAGTACTGACTATGAAGTCAGACGTTCCCCTGCTTTGCAGGTTGTATGATTTAACATAGATGCGCAATGCAGTTCAGTTCATAGACTTTATTCGGGTAACTTAATACCCATAAAAGCACAACATCTTAAACAAAAAAAAGCAAAATGGAAGATTGACACTACACAATGATCAAACATTTATAGTAATATAGCTATAACAATTAATACATTTGATGACATATTAAAAAGGAGCTTCATTGGTAATAAATAGATGATTTTCTGTTAATAAAACAATATATCAGCTAACAATAACACAAAGATAGTCAATCAAGTAAGGGCTCAGGGATCGGGCATAGTCTTACGTACTCTAGTGGCAATTCTCAGGAAAGTGCTTGTGCGAAGGATCAGCTCTTCATCAACCAGGGAAACTAAGCATGTATAGGCATTATCCAGACTGATAGGCCTTCTCTTTTTAAAAAATAGATTTAAAAGCCACTTTGTATATTTAATATAATACTTACAAAAAATAAAATATGTAAAATTGATTGGACACTCACCCCATCACAAGGGCATGGTACATGATCAAGATTATGATGATAGCCAAGAGGGAAGCACAATGCAAATCTAACAGTTATGTTATGTTAATGGGATTTGTAAAGCGCGCTGCTACCGTTAGGTGTCCTGGCGCTAGCGAAGCATTAACCTGTTAGTCAAGCGGGGGAAATCATAGCTAAATGCAAAGTTCCTGCTCTAAGGCGGAATAATAGGCTCTGCACGCATCTGAGGTGCAGAGGGCCCCCAACCCTTCAGGGGGCCCCATTCAGCTCCAGGCCAGTGAATTTCAGTGAGACATGGGAGAGTAAGAGGCCTCTCTGCACATGGGACAGTGGCTCTGTCATTTTAGGTTACGCCACTGGTTTGATATCATTGTGAACGGGGTGTCATACCCAGGTGTGCAGCCTGTTCTAGTGATTCCTTTTCTGTATACTGTTGTCCCGCAATATCACGACATATCCCGACCATGGACAAGCAGAATGTAGAATAAGAACACTATTTGTCCTGTCTGTTTCAACATGGCCGCAGCAAGTTCTCTTCTAAATTCATACAGATTGTCTTTCTTACAGGTGGTCGGTGCACACTTCAGCAGCCAATCACAGTGCAGCATTTCCTTATGCTCTCTCTGCAGGTTTTTTTTATCATTCGCTATCTTTGCTATATTGTACTAACTGTATTGTATGGAAGCTGTGTGTAGTGCTTCATATCTCTGACAAGACGATCAAGCACTGTGATTTTCATCAGCACCTTGATCTCCTTTTCAGAAGAGTGTGGATGGAAGGGTGTTAGATGCAGAGATGTACTTGAGACATCTTTGTTAAGGTCCTTGAAGTTTGAAGACATGCTCCAAACATGATGCAGCGTGCTTCGTAGCACATATGTTTGATGTGTTGCAGAGAGTGAGAGACAGCAGTGCAAATAATACTGCTTGTGCATAGAGCTATTGCCAAATGGCGAGGCCTCCTTTAATGCAAGTAAAATCAGCAAAGGCATAGTAAAAAAATAAAGAATATATACAAGTTCTGACCATAAATGAAAGCAGATGTTTAATTTGTTAGTGTAATTCCCTCTACTTGTCAGAAACATGCTTTCTTTGTTTTGCAGTGGGAATGAGTGCATGAAGGAGTCCATTATGTTCATTGTTGTGGAGAAGAGTTGCAAGTAGAAAGACTGAAACCTAGTGGTTCACTGTTGTAGACGTGAGTGGCGGTGAAGATGGCGCACCGACATGTGGTCCTCCCCTAGCTTTGGTGTGTGTACTGCTGTGG
This sequence comes from Triturus cristatus, assembly GCF_964204655.1. Classification (NCBI taxonomy): domain Eukaryota; kingdom Metazoa; phylum Chordata; class Amphibia; order Caudata; family Salamandridae; genus Triturus; species Triturus cristatus. The sequence goes on along the minus strand of NC_140582.1, from coordinate 1,012,360,433 downwards.
CTGTACTGTGCTCTCGCAGGCAGGACATGCTCTCTCCTAACGCTTTTTACATTTTTCGACAGCACCAACAAAAGTCCTTTAATTTATCTGTTTTAAAAACACATAAATAAAAGGCATGGTCATTTACAATGCCAATAGCTCAAACTCTCGTAAATGCGAGGCCTACTGCATTGCAAATGCTGGTTTATAAGTGGAGATTAATGTTTATGAATTCAGTTTGGGGGAGATCGTAGATGCAGGGTAGGCAGGTGTATTTTTAATAATTGCACTGATACAGTGTGTTTTTCAAAAGGTAATGGATTTGTGGCATGCATGTAGAACACACTATTATTCGTGGCAGCGTGTGACAATGTTAATTTGACATCATTTCTTGTTTTTGCGAGGCCTTCCTGAAGCTTCTTACTTGTGATAGAGGTGTTTTTTTTGTTACAGATGATCCCCCGAAGAAGGTCGATTACAAATGCATTGGGGTGGAAGAATAACTGTTCAGTCTTATGAGCATTTTACATGAAACACTAAATGCAAATTGCACAATTGTTCAACTGTGAATTAAAAAAAGAGCCGATTTTCACTTGCATCGGACTTATGAAATGAAGTACCACAATATTACTTAAATGCTCCAATTAGAATGGGTGCGTTTTTCCTGAACATTCTTTGAATGTCATTTTTGAATGTTAATTAAGCTCATGGACGTTGGGCATTGAGCAACTGATGCAATCATGGACTATCCCTAGCATCAGGAGCAGCCATTTCGGAGTTTTATGTGTATAAATTAGGCAACACACTCCGTGGTAGCACCACAACAAAAGCTGTTGAATATGTGAGACAAGGAGTGCATTGTTTAAAAACAAAATATGGAAGGCAATTTTAGTTGCGAAACAAATGGCAGGTGCAATGTTAAAGTTTAGGCATTAGACTGGTGCCAGAAGCATGAGTGTCATTCTGCAAATACATAAGCAAAGGGCAGTGACAGCCACACTATTTGGGGCAGAGCTATGGGGGTATGTGAACGTCCGAACACCCCAAGTAGCCGAGAATGATTTTTTACGAGCTCTGCTGGGACTTGGACCAGGCACTCCTCTAGTGGTGCGCTACATGGAGCTAAATGTCATCCCAATATCAGAAATTATAGCCCTCGGGTCAATACTCTATTGGGTTAGATTGGTAAGAAATCATATGGCTGCAGTTTACCTGGAAACCCTACAAGAAGTTAGACGGTTTTACTTGCTGGGGCCACACATGGTCATCCCATATATAGAAAATTTTTAATGAGCTACAGATGGTGTCCCTGTGGAGAGCCCCCAGTAGAGCCAAGCAGGATACTACAGATCTGATTAAAGAACAGTATCATATATGCAGATAAAAAAAAAAAAACGTCTGCCGTTGAAGCCAGGTTCTATCACAAGCAATTATTTCAGTAACACCTATGGCCTACATTGCTCTGAATATGTGGATTCGTTATATCCTGAATGGAAGCAAACATTGTATGTAAAATTCCCGGTGCGTATTCTACCGGCCAGGAAGTATTTCATGCGAATCCATATGCTTTCTGTTAGACTGGACCACTGTGATTGAAGCTTGGGAAGGGCTAGACAACCTAACCCACTTTATTCTGTTTTGCAAGAAATACGATACTGCATGGCGGTGATGAGTTCTACCACTTTTTAAACACTACAGGGTTAGATGTGTTACACTAGCCATGGTGCTGTGCATTAAATCAGATGACATGTATGTGGTCAATTCTGTAGTGTAATTTGTATGGGTTATGTGGCCTCGCCAGAGACAGCTGCCTACTACGTTAGGCATCAGCTGAACCAGATAACCTTAGCGGATTTGAACGTATTCCATGATGTAACGCGCAGCTAGCTCCTGTTTAAATTGCACAGTTCCCCAACACCCCCCCTGCACTGCACTTTTTTTTTTTTATACTTGGTGTGTTGGTTGAATGTTTATACCTGGATTGAATACAGCCCCTAACGGCATTTATGCTATTTAATTGATAGTGATGCGTATATATCTTTTTACGGTTGTAATCCTCTGATGTAAATGTGTACTTTTATTGTCTCACTGCACTTGTATATATCTGAAGAATTGGCTGACTTATTTTCCTTTGAAATGGAATGCAAGGTTTAAACACTATTTTGCTGTTTAGTGGATTGCTCTGTGTATGTTTTTATCCGATGCAGGTTTGGTATGGCTAATGTTCTTAGTTTGTGGTTTAAATTATTGTAAGGCTGACAGCTGAAACAATAAATAAAATAAATTGAGACTGAAAAAACAAAGCATTACATTTAGGCTCCCTCACATCACTGGGTGTACTCGATACGTTATAGAGCCCACCTTAAATGTTCCTAACGGAGATACCAAAGATGTTAACGACCTTTAAGCCTTAGGCAGACTCACTTGGCTACAATCCAACCAAAAAGCTGGATGACATATAGTGATAGGCTCTGCTTGTAGGATTTGCAAGATCTATATATGCAGATAGATATAATATACATCTTTCCGGCTATCTCAAGAGAGAGACACACAGACACAGACACACACTCTAAAGGTCGAACCTTGTGGGCATGAGAATAAACCACTTTCAAAACATTTTGGTGTTCAAATTTCTTTCCTGTGCTAATTTATTAGTGAAAATACTTAGAAATATTCAGGATTTCACCCACATCTAACATAACACTTATGACGACCTGGCTCATTAGAACTGGGGCTCAATTGGGATTTCTAATTAGTTCTGGTGTCCTCATCCTACCAAAACATCAGTTTTATTAACCATGAACACCTCACCCACTGACTGTGCTGTTCTCTATAAAGGCAATCCGCCTGACCACACCATTTGATTATCGCCCTACCATATATTCTTGTACTACTATTGGCGTTTTAATCATATGCCATCACTACAAAAAAATAGTGAAAAATGTTTGCGCCTATTAAAATGTACTGCGATCTTAAATCCGCCCAAACCACCAGTCTAGGCAACGCTACCTCCACGTTATTCTCTGATATGTTAGATAGATTTCCTCTTATGTATCTTCCCCACAATAGTGCACCATCGGTACCATGCCTTCTTCACACACTGACATAGTGAGTGCCCTTTGCGCCCACACTCAGTATTAATAGACTTTTTGGCATTAAACGTCCACCGTTCCTTATCTGAACAATGGCACCTTGCCACCAGCCTCAACACACGACCCTCTCAAGTACCTGACTTTTATTCACATGGTCTTCAATGCTCAACTTTATTTCACATCACATCTCATCCATTACACAAGTCTCGTCACTCTCACAGCTATGGCCCATCCACGATGCTCGGGTGCACTCCCAACACTTTGATCGTTGGCGTCCCGTCTTGTGTCCCGACACTGCATCCATACAGTTACTATTTGGTCTGTAATCCAGAAACGCTTCTGTGCCTTTCACAAGTCGCAAAGCAAGCTCTACACCAATATCTGAGCGGACGCTTTAGCTCTTGCGCCTACAACCGGCTAAGTTCAGTCTGGCACTTGCTTTAGAGAAAGTGTTGAAGTCAATATTTCCTGAAACCTCGCGCGCTGCAACTGTCACATAGACATCCCAATCACAATACTGGACTCCGTCAGATTAGGGGTGATGTGGTCTACTACCCCAAAGCAGCCAGTACGCGCCAAGTGTGTCAGAAATGTGTTATTGCCAAAGTCAAACCATAAAGTTCTAAAGTAGATTTGTTAAACAGGATACATTCGATTGCTACAACATCAATGGAAGTCAGGCAGCCATAAGGCGATACAAACCAACGGTAACTGCTGGCCTAACATTCTAAAGCTAACTTGAAAGTTAACATTCCTTACACTAGTAAAGCAACAATAAAAGAAAACGTAGACGAAAAGTTATTCTTCAACAGCCGTCTCACACACAAACACAACTACTTGCAACATGACTCTTCTCCGATCAACACAGGATGTTGTCCTGCGTACCCAAAACAATTATCTCCTTACGCCTCAAATACCAGAGACTGTCCCTAAATCACAGAAGTCCCCAAATCGGTACTCATTAAAACATCACCATTTCAAGCCAACAGCACACGCATAAGCCTTAGAGATTCAGCCTTTAACTAAACAAATCAACTCCGCCTATAATTAGCGCCATAAAAATAATTAGCACCTTATCCTCTCAACTACCTGCACCAAACCCTCCAATGGCGCCATTCAGCAAGACGTTTGCCTAAAGCACGACACTGACATCCTCGGCTTTCAGAGATGTTAATACATATCATACGTAGTAAACCATGGCATGCTTGGGAGAAATATAACAGGTTATCAAAATCAGGACAAGGAAACGTCGTGCCCAAAAGCCCGTGATGTGCAGTCACAGCTGGGATTGGATGACAATGCTTTCTTCTGACATCCGTGTCACATGATCTATCAGAAAACACCCTATTGTATATTTCACCAGGTGACTGGACCCCGCCGCCCTGAAATACGAGAACACACGGTGTGCCGCATATGACATACCTCTCCTGGTACACACTAGAATCACTTTGTCCATTTTAGCCGGCATCGCGAGCTCCACCTTGGCCCGAGCAGGCGGAGGCGGGCACAGCGATCCGGCACCTGACAGTGCAGCTTCTGCCTGGATCTGGCCTGCCGCAGTCTGGGAAGGAGAGGGAGGCCGCAGCTTCCCGTAGAGAGCGCGAGAACCGCCGAAGTCGTCTCCCGGTTCTTCTCTCCCTACCAAAGGTTCCTTTGGCACATAACGTACCTGGTGCGTCTCCCGCCTTCCGTCCGTTCCTCTCAGTGAGCGGCGTCACGGCCAGAGGCCGCTGGAAGACCCCTGTGACCCATGCGAACGGGACCGCCGTTGGCGAGCAGACTTCCGTCGACAAGAGCCAACCGGCCCGTACATTGCGTCACAAGCGCGTCGCTTCCTGTGCCCCCTCCTTCCAGTACTCCTTCCAGTGCAAAGCTCTGGCGAGACTTCCGCCGACGAGACCCACCCGGCTTGTGGCGTTGTGAGCATCACGACCGCGTTGCTTTCTGTTTCAGGCTTTTCCATGAGCTCCATCAAGTGTATGTTTGCTGTATTGTGTACATTGTACTTATAGAATACTACTACCGGTGAAGCGTTAAAGCGCTTTATTGTGGTAGATACTGCTCGTTAGTCCAAAGTAATTTTTCCCCCCTGCAATTTATAGCACGAACTCAACCCGAAGGTATTGGAGCTCTTCACATTAGCAGCAGTTACACTACCCAAGGTCACATTAATTTTTCGTAGGCACGGGAGATTGTCATTTGCCCAGAATTCACAGCAGCCAATTAGGACAATGAAGAAAAACTATGTTACCCATGAACCATCAGTCCATAAGTAGTCACATGCACCATTCACTGGTAACCCAGTCCATTACGATCATGAACCTCCATTTTAGAATATTCTTTCTTGGAGTGGAGTGGACGACAAAACAGCACCAGCTCCGAAGTGGTCCTCCAAAACGTGCGATGCGGAAAGAGGCACTCTTCACCATAACTGGAACTCTCGCTTGAGATAACGTTTAGCATGAAGCAGCCTATCTCGTGTTTGCTTCTGGTCCTTTCCTACGAAACCAGAAAGCAACGCCCTAATATCTATCCCAAAGAAGAAACTTTTGTGCATAGAAAGACATCTTATATGTATAAACATCATATACAGGGCGGGAAACCAAGAAAAATCACAGATGAATATTACTATTGCTGAAATGTATGCTTAGACCTTACTTTATATGTGTACTACACAACTCCCGAGGGTGGGATAATCCTCGCCTCTGTGTCCTTAACAGAATTGAAAATTCTTTTTGCGTAAGCTAGAACATTTTTTATTCTATGTCAGGACTGGAGGTTCCGATTATGCTTGTTCAAAGCTGTGCCACCACCACAGAAGTGACAACCGCAATCAGCTTATATAGTTGTATAGTAAAAGGACTTGAAGGTTGATTGAGAGGACCAAACAGTTGCTCTCAAAATAGCCTCTAAACGTGCACCCAAAGCGAAGGATTTGGAGACCGTAGCGCTTCTGGCCAAATGAGCACCAAAAATGAAAACACCAGTACCGGCCTCGGAGAGTAACCAACGCATCCATTCACCATGCTAACGTAGCAGCCGCCACATGCCTGAAAGGTTTCTGCAATGCAATGAGCTCTTGTCCCCCAGGGTCTACCTGATATTCAATGGTGACCACTTCGTAGGCCCTAAGACATCGTACCACACAATTTTGTGTTATTAGGGAACGCTGGGTAAGACACTGTCTTTCTATTAGACTTAGTTCATCTAGCAATGGAAAATGTAACCATGTCAGGGGAAGAAACTCCTGCCAGACAGATCAATAGCATGGACATCTGATACTCTCTTAACCCCTTCGCTGCTGCGGACATTCCGCTGCAGCGCTGGGGGGGGCAGCGCGGTGGGCCTGTGCTCATGACGGAGCCGCTCCGCCATGAGCCACGGTTGAGCTGTGCTCATGACGGAACGGTTCCGTCATGACTCCGCCCATTTGCGTTGTCCCCCCGCACAGGCGGGGAAACAGCGCCGCATAGGCGGAGCGGCCGCCAACGGTAGTGTCATTACGGAACCGTTCCGTCATGAGCACACGGCAACCGTGGCTCATGAAGGAACGGTTCCATCATGAGCGGGGAAGGGATTAAAAGATATTAAGCACAATAACATCGTAAGCTTGGAAGACATTTGCTTACGAAAACGGTACTTATTCCCCAGCCATCTTTCCAAAAACCTTAAAACCACATTAACATCCCAAATCACAGAATATCTGCTCTGAGAAGATTTACATAAGCGTATGCCTCTCATGAACTTACACACCACCAGGTGTTATCCAGCCGGTTTCCCTGCAATGGGAAGGTGCCCACAGATATAGCAGACCTATAGTTGTTAATGGACCTATATGCTAGGCCAGAAGTCGCCAAAAAAGAAATGAAATTAATCACCAGGCTAACATTCGCTCTAGTGGGATCAGAATCCCGTTCATCACACCAATGAGACCATAGTCGCCATGCCGTAGCATAACGTTTGTGGGTATGTAGAAGTGAGATTTTTGTCTGTCTCACTGGTGCAGGGACACCCTTAGTCTACGCGTTCACAAAATGAGGATCGATACTGGAGTGGAACATAACACAAGTTTATTACATCTCATGAGTGGGCTCCGTCATACAGACACTGTAAGTGTCTGAGAGGGAACTGACTAGCATGGTTTCAAACCTGGTATTTATACAAATTTGGTACAATAAGACAAGCACTAAAACCCCTTTGTCATTGTTACATAATGCTTACACAACCCCTTTATCACTGTGACATAATACTTACATGCTGAACTGTTGAATCCTGATAAACCCCCTCCCACGTCACTTTCATAGATAGGCAGGGGTGGGTACAGGCATTGGTGGGCTTGTAGATAGGAACATCTGCGTGCTTGGGCATTTCTGCAGGGCAGGTCAGGGCCTACTCTGGCACGTAAGTATTATCAGTACAACCAGCTTTTAGTGAACATGTAACTTCTGACTTTGCAAAAGTCCTTGCAGAAACACAAAATGGAAGAGAAGTAGAGGTGTGATGGGGCGTCAATGAGAGACACTACACGAGTTCGGGGTATACGTGGTTTTATTGATATCAATCTTCTTTTAGTCCGGCTAGTTAGCCTTTCTCTCGCGAAGGTAGCGGGATCCGTGGTGAATTAGGTCTCCAACGCTCTTCCCGGATGGTTTGCTCCCCTCCTTCCTCGTCCTTTCGGCGGCCACGGCCTTGACTCTCCGTTGTGCCCCAAGGAAGAGAGAGATAAGGGACTGTATTAGACTGGGAGTAGGTATACTCGTATTCCTAACACCGGGACCGGGAGTGAGGAAGCACCCTACTGGTGTACAACGGAAAACGGAGTGCCCCAAACGGTGAGGGATTCAAACAAAACTAAACAAGAAGGTAAAGGTACTTGAGGAGGCGACCGGTTAACGCGGGTTCTCCCGCCTTTCCATCCAGCCCGCTACCCGGTCCCGTACCTGTCCAAGCCACGCTCCTCCCCTGGGAACGTGGCCGGGTGCTTCGCGGAGTCCGTAGCCGCTGGGTCTCTCGTTCCTCCAGCCTCTGGTGTCCGCCTGCTCTGGATCGTTCCTCTCAGTCGCGCCGTCTTCTCCACCTCCGTCTCCTCCGTCTCCGTCCTTCTTCCAGGGATCGCCGTCCGTCCACCTCCTGGGTCCGCCTCCATTTGTACTTCCTGCTTGAGTGACGTCCTCCCTGGGCGGGGCTTGCGTTCCAGGTGCTTCCCAGTTAAAGGGCCCGGCCTCGGCCACCAGCGGCAGTTCGTCTTCGTCCGCTGCCCAGTCGGTCTGTGGAGAGGGGAGATTGTTAGGGACCCCTGATATCGGTGCCCACCAGTCCGTGCCCTCTGGAGTCCCCTGAGCCGGCAGACCCGTCCCGTCACATACCACCCCCCCTGGCTGCTCCCGCTCGGGGAGAGGCGAGGATCGGGAGAGAAAGTCAGCGGCACAGTTGTCCCTACCCCTGCGATGTCGTACAGAGAACGTAAAAGGTTGCAGGGACAGGAACCACCGGAGGACCCGGGCGTTATTGCTTTTATTCCTGTACATCCACTGCAATGGGGCGTGGTCCGTGTACAGGATGAATGGCCTTCCCTCCAGGTAATACCGCAGCTTCTCCACCGCCCACTTAACCGCTAAACACTCCCTCTCAATAGTGGGATAGGATCTCTCTCTGGGGAAGAGCTTGCGGCTTACGAAAAGGATGGGGTGCTCCAGCCCGTCCTCCCCTGTTTGGGATAACACCGCCCCGATCCCGGTATCAGATGCGTCAGTGGCTAGGAGGAAGGTTTTCTGGAAGTTGGGAGATATTAACACCGGGGCCGAGGTGATGGCGTTTTTCAGATCCTGAAATGCCTGCAGGGTCACAGCTGTGGGATGCCTGAGGGAATGCGTGGAGCAGTCTTTACGGAGGAGATCTGTCAAAGGGGAGGCCAGGTCAGCAAAAGAGGGAATAAAGCGCCTGTAGTATCCTATTAAGCCCAAAAAACCCCTCAGTTCCCTTTTGGTGGATGGAAAAGGGGTATTTCCTATGGCCATGACTTTCTTTTCTTGGGGAGATATGACCCCGTCCCCTAGGACATACCCCAGATACTGTACCCTTTGAAAGGCGGCTCTTGACTTACGGGCATTAATGTGCAACCCTGCATGGCGAAGTGCGGAGAGTATTGTGGTGATGTGGTGTAGGTGTTCCGTCCAAGAAGGGCTGAACACCACAATGTCATCCAAGTAGGCTGAGCAGAAGCTGGCGTAGGGCAACAGAACTCGGTTCATTAATCTCTGGAAGGTTGCCGGGGCCCCGTGGAGCCAAAGGGCAAGACCGTGAACTCAAAAAGCCCTAGATCGGTAGAGAAGGCGGTCTTTTTTCGGTCTTCCTCTCGGAGAGGCACCTGCCAGTAGCCCTTCGTGAGGTCAAAGGTCGTAATGTACATGGACTCCCCGATTTTTTCGATCAGGTCGTCCACTCGAGGGATAGGGTAGGCATCAAAGGCAGAGATGTCGTTTAACGCCCTAAAGTCCATACAGAATCGGGACGACCCGTCGGGTTTGGGAATCATCACGATCGGGGAGGACCATGGACTGGTGGAAGGCCTGATGACCCCTAAACGCAACATATCCTTCACCTCGTTCCGGATAGCTTCTTCTTTTGCGGCGGGAACTCGATAGGCCTTCTGTCTCACTATCTGTCCGGGGGGGGTTTCAATGGAGTGTTCTGCCAAGTGGGTTTTTCCCGGGGAGTCCGAGAAAATGTCCTCAAAGGGACGGAGGGCCTCTTGCAGTTGCTCCTTTTGTACGTCTTGTAGGTCAGGGTTTACCACCAAGGAGCCCACTGTGGAGGTCTTCTGGCTGTGGGTCGGTATTAAGAAGTGGGCGTTTTTCGGAGGTGGACCAAGCCACTTCTTGAGCAAGTTGATATGGTAGCTTTGTGCTTTGGAAGGGGTCATCTGCAGCTTATAAGTGGTGCGTCCTATGGTTTCCATTACGCGGTACGGGCCTTGCCACTCGCTCCTGAATTTACTGGTGCTGGAGGGCAGCAACACCAGAGCCCACTCACCCACTTGCAGCGTCCGTAGTCTTTTTCCGTGGTCATAATATTTCTTTTGTTTCTCTTGACTTTTTTCCAGATTGGAATGTGCGAGTTCTCGCAGTTTTCCGAGTTTGGATTTGAGCTGGGAGGTGTATTCCAATAAAGATCGGTGGTCTTGGTTGTCTTCATGTATCCAAGCCTCACGGGTCATCTCCAGCAAAGACCGGGGCTGGCGGCCATATAATAACTCAAAGGCCGAATACCCCGTGCTACTTTGTACCTGGGCTCGTAATACGTACAAGGCCAAGGGAAGCAGCCTATCCCAATCCTGTTTTTCCGCCGTCAGCATTTTCTTTAATGTGGTTTTTAAGGTGCGGTTGTATCTCTCCACCAGCCCATCCGTCTGGGGATGGTACACAGACGTGTGTAACTGGCGGATATCTAGGGTGGCACATACTTCTTTCATGAGGCGGGACGTGAAGGGCGTCCCTTGGTCAGTCACGACCTCCTTGGGGAACCCTACCCGGGAAAACAACTCGATCACCTTGTCGGCCACGTTTTTGGTGGTAGGGGCTGAGAGGGGAAATGCTTCAATGAACCGGGTGGCGTAATCCACGATAACAAGGGCGTGGAGGTGTCCCTTCTTAGTGCGAGGGAGAGGGCCTATCAAATCCATACCCACCCTCTCAAAGGGGACCCCTATGATGGGCATGGGTTGTAATGGGGCCGCTACTGGTTTATAGGAGGACTTTTTCTGACAGACCTCACAAGTTTGGCAATATGTCTCTACGTCCTTATATACCCCGGGCCAGTAGAAATACCGTAGTACCCCGCTAGTGGTTTTCTCCCTCCCGGCATGTCCTGCTGTAAGATGGGCATGAGAAAAGAACAATATCTGCTCCCTGAAGGGCTGGGGCACTAACAGCTGCTGATCACCTCCCTTATTCCCTTCCCGGTACAACAGCCCATCCTTTATAATAAACCGGGGATAGGCGACCCTGGACTGGGATTGGTTGAGGTGGGCGCTTTCCCAAGCATTAAAGAGGGTGCGGTCGTTAGACTGGGCGAAGCGGAAGCTTCGATCTATAATCCAAGGGTCAGCAGTAACTAGCCCCGAGATAGGTAACTCTCTATCCCTGGTTTCTTGTTCCATGGTATGTTTGAACATCCTGAGGAAGTCGGGGTTATCCACCCCCAATATCACATCTTCGGGGAGGGAGTCAACCACCCCTACCCTCACCGTGCAGGTGGGCCCATTATGGGGAGTCAAAGGTACTAGGGCCAAGGGATAGGGCCGGACCTCCCCGTGTATGCACCTTATGTGGACAAGTCGGTGGGGCAGATACTGGTGGGGCAACACAAAATTTTTTTTGACCACCGACTGTCGACATCCTGAGTCTAAAAGGGCGTTAAGTGTAAAGCCATTCATCCCCACACGTACATAAAACGAGGCACCCATCTCAGCTGAGTACAGGACGCTCCGGGGAAGGTACCCCACATCCATGGGCTCTTCGGTTCTTTTCCGCTGACACAGTCTGGCGATGTGGCCCCATTCGCCACACTCAAAACATTGGGGGCCTTTGGGCAGGGGCCCGTCAGAACGCGGGGTCTTGCCTCTGGTAAAGCCAGGGGGGGGCGCTGGTCTCTTCTCGTTTCTGCCTCCCATGGGTGTTTTGATAGATTTCTCCGGTTCCAGGGGGTATGAGCGGGGCTGGGCTCGCGAAAAATACTTGGCCATATCGACCGCTTGTTCAGGGGTTAAATGGGGGTGTTGTTTCAACCATTTTTGGGTCCCGAAGGGTAAAGCCTCCAAGAATTGTTCCATGTAGATTTTTGTCATAATCTCCTCCTTGGTACTGGACTCAGGCCTGAGCCACTTGTCAGCGGCCATCTTCAGCCGGAAATACAAGGTCTTTGGGTTTTCCCCCTGTACCCCTCTCTCTTTTCGGAATTTGCTTCTATAGGCTTCAGCATCGAGGCCTAGGTGCTCCAGGATAACCTCCTTTATGACGTGGTACCCGGTCAGACCAGTGGGGTTGGCCACCTGGTAGGCGGCCTGCGCTTCCCCTGACAGTAGTGGAGCCAGGAAAAAAGGCCATTTCTCCTCCGGCCATCCGCAAGCCCGAGCCGCACGCTCGATGTTGGTCAGGAAAGCGTCCGGGTCTTCCCCCGCAACGTATTTTTGTAAGGCCACTCCGGCCGAGCTGGAATAAGGTAGCCGTCGTTCCAAGGGTATCGGTACCCCGGGATCGGGAGTGGTCTTTGGAAGGGAGTCCAGGTGCGCTTTCATTGAGTTTTGGAAGAGCTCCCGGTCTGCCTGCGCAGATGTCATCTGTCTCTCCACGGCCCAGCTGAGTTTCTCTTGCCCCTGGATTAAGTGTTGTACGAGGGCCTCCATCTTTTGATCACCGACGACGGGAGATGGAAATCCCACTTCTGACACCAGTTGTGATGGGGCGTCAATGAGAGACACTACACGAGTTCGGGGTATACGTGGTTTTATTGATATCAATCTTCTTTTAGTCCGGCTAGTTAGCCTTTCTCTCGCGAAGGTAGCGGGATCCGTGGTGAATTAGGTCTCCAACGCTCTTCCCGGATGGTTTGCTCCCCTCCTTCCTCGTCCTTTCGGCGGCCACAGCCTTGACTCTCCGTTGTGCCCCAAGGAAGAGAGAGATAAGGGACTGTATTAGACTGGGAGTAGGTATACTCGTATTCCTAACACCGGGACCGGGAGTGAGGAAGCACCCTACTGGTGTACAACGGAAAACGGAGTGCCCCAAACGGTGAGGGATTCAAACAAAACTAAACAAGAAGGTAAAGGTACTTGAGGAGGCGACCGGTTAACGCGGGTTCTCCCGCCTTCCCATCCAGCCCGCTACCCGGTCCCGTACCTGTCCAAGCCACGCTCCTCCCCTGGGAACGTGGCCGGGCGCTTCGCGGAGTCCGTAGCCGCTGGGTCTCTCGTTCCTCCAGCCTCTGGTGTCCGCCTGCTCTGGATCGTTCCTCTCAGTCGCGCCGTCTTCTCCACCTCCGTCTCCTCCGTCTCCGTCCTTCTTCCAGGGATCGCCGTCCGTCCACCTCCTGGGTCCGCCTCCATTTGTACTTCCTGCTTGAGTGACGTCCTCCCTGGGCGGGGCTTGCGTTCCAGGTGCTTCCCAGTTAAAGGGCCCGGCCTCGGCCACCAGCGGCAGTTCGTCTTCGTCCGCTGCCCAGTCGGTCTGTGGAGAGGGGAGATTGTTAGGGACCCCTGATATCGGTGCCCACCAGTCCGTGCCCTCTGGAGTCCCCTGAGCCGGCAGACCCGTCCCGTCACAAGAGGTTAACTTAACGGAATACATTTTTACCGTTTAACAGTCCCTCCTTTTAGCCTCTGCTAAACACATTTTGTCTAATTAAATAATAAAAGATACATATTTCAGATACATAAAACTTCACGAATACAGAAAGCATAAAAGAGAACAAATTAACATACTTTTTTTTTTTTGCAGAGTTTTATATAGCGCAAACTTGACCCGAATCCAATCAGGTATCAGAGCGCTTTACATAGCACCAGTTACGTTACGTTAGGACACACATTCATTCTTTGTTAGGCACAGGGAGATTAAGTGATTTGCCCAGAATCACAGGATGTTCAGCGTCATTACCGAGACTTGAACCCAGTTCCCCAGGTCCGAGGTCAAGCGCCCTAGCCGTTAGGCCAACTCCTCCTCTTATCTTAGTGACATAATCACCATGACAACCATATTCCTCCACTTCTAAATCTGATTGTTTTGCCTGTGGGTTACCATCATAATCTGGATAACATGCTATATTTAAGTCTTTATTAAGACCTCCTATATCAAAGCTAACAATCTTATTAGCATGTGCTGCCCACAAGACTCCAAACCAAGCAGTGCAATATCCATTGTGGGAGAATGGGAGTGGTATGAGAGGCATTCCCCCTTTTTGCTGGTGTGCAGGCAACAATCAACAAACCCAACAATCAGAAATATTAGAAATACTATGTGTATAATGCAACATTCGAATAAATGAATTGCTCTGGGATGAAAACCTATGTTTCTCATCTAACAGTGAAAGAGTAAAATAATAATGTTCAGGCGGTGTAGGTGTTGGGCGTACAAGTATATGCATAGGAAATTTCACATGTAGGAACCAAGCTATTACACAAATATTCATAACACTAGATAAACTTGCTGCCAAACAAATAAATGTCCATTTAAATTTGATCTTTTTCTTTGTAGCATGTTGAACGTCCAGACGCTCTTCCTCCATGATAGGCATTCGCAATATCGAAGTCAACGATGTCTCTCACTGTATAGTCTCTTATGATTTGTACCAACTCAGTTCATAAATGTTCTTTCTCAAATGTTACTCTGAATTCGATACATAGTCAACAAGCATTGGCATAGCCAATAGGTCTTGCTTTTGAGACCTTATAAGTATTTAGTTATGCAGCACAATATCCTTGGTGCAATAACATCAGCTGTTGCATGGTTAAAACTTATAAGGTCCCAAAGGCGAGACCTATTGGATATGCCAATGCTTATTTTTAGAGGCCTGGCAGGCAGTTTTAAAGGTAGGCTGGGAAGAAAGGTGCCAACCTGAGGTGCAAGGTCTAGAGAGAAATAAGATAGGAAGAGAAGTGAGTTATAATGAGATAGCACAAATAGAAAGGTGAAGCACAGAATGACAGGACAGGTAAACAAAGTAGCGAGGCAGAGAGGCAGGTAGAGCCGGTGGGATGACAAATAGAAAGATATGAGAAGTAGAGAGTAAAGAGGTGCAGATGAGGTAGAGAGATGAGGCTAATACAGAGGAAGGGTGAGGGAGAAGTAGAGAATGGTGAAATAGGGAGAGAGAGACAGAGGTAAGACAGATGTATTAAACGAGCGAGACATTGGAAGCAGAGAGAGTGAACGGAAACAGTGAAGGAGATAGAGAGATGAAAGCAAAGGGAGTGATAGATGGAGTGGAAGAGGTAGAGAGAGCATTGTAGAGAGAAATAAATAAAATAATGGGAAAGGTGAGGGAAAGAGGACATCAATAAAAAGAGAGACATAGAAGGCCAATAGGTGAGGTAAATTGGGAGGCTAGATAGTGTATGAGAGATGGGGAAGAGAGAGAGATGAGGCAGTGAGTTGTGACGCAGAGAGAGAAATGAAAGAGAGAATGGCGAGGTAGAAAGAGGCATGCGAGAGGTAGAGAAAGGTAAGGTATAGATGGCAAAAATGATAGAAAGGGTAAGGTAAAGAGAGATGAAATTAAGAGGGAGGTGAAGTAAATGGAAGAGAAATGAAGGGGGATGAGATGCAAACAGAGCAGCAAGATGCAGAAAGAAGAGAAAGTAGAGAGAGAGAGGGGCACTTAAGGAGAAGAGAGGGGCAGAGAGCTGACCGAGATCTAGAGGTAGGATCGGAGAGAGGTGGCAAGTTAAGGTCATGAACGGTAAGTGCTGTGGGGCACTGAGGTTTATTGAAGGAGAGGTTTGACGTACAGAGAGAGTTTAAAGGTAGAGCAATAGTGTGGTAGGTACGTAGCCATGTATAAATAGACAGGTAAAAAGGGAGTGTTTAGGTAAAGGAATGAGACATCGGACAGAAAGGTGCGACAGAGAAAGAAATGTATTGGGTGGTATAAAGAAGTGACAGCTATTCACAGAGTGTGGTATGTAGAGACATACTTTACATCACACTGTACAGTCTGATGCCTGAGAAGATTTGAAGACAGATTGCAAACATACTGTTTTTGACTCTTAGTCTTAGATTCTGGATTTCCCAAACATGTGCACTACTTGCTACCCATCAGCGTGCCTCTTTCGAAATGCCATTTATTCGGATATGGGTCCATGCCAAAGACGCAATTTGTTTGGCGTCAATATGCTCAACTGGACATTAATATGCCACTTTTTTTCATTTTTAGTGGTAACTGGTATATGTCCTGAAAATACAGAACACTCGTAAAATTCCATATGTATTACATGTCTGACGCATCATTGTTATTTTTTCTAAAGGTGCCATTTAGCTTAATATGTCTACCAGCACGCCTGTCTCTTCTAGACATTTTCCCCATTCTAACATGGCGGTCGATAAATACCGTCCCGCTCACCCGCCTGTTAATCTTTCTTTCAATAAACACCCCATTCCAATATGGCGCCCAGCGCAAGCACCTCGTCTCTTCCGGGTTATTACCCGGAAGCTCCTACACGCGACCCCCATATCATTGCCCGCTGCTACCGGCTTTACATCACAACCAAAGCCGCAGAAACCCACTGAACCTGGCATTAGCCGAGACCGGAGGTAAGAGATACATCACTACCCCCTTCATGTCCTACCAGACTTCAGCCCATATGGTACGATTTTACATTTTTGTTTTTCATTGTCCTTTTTCCCCTTTTTAGAATCTTCGGGTTCACAAACCCTTTCCTTTCACAAAGATACCCCATTACGTGACTACCCGGTAAGGGAATCGTGATGTCACTGTGCACTTTATACGATATTGCTCACTTATTCAGCAAAGTGCACTCGTATGTTTTGCCTCTCTCAAACACTCCCCAACTACATCCGAATTCCGCTAAGGTTTGGCATTCACGTCCTACTTCACGACTTACAGTTTGTCGAGCATCTATGAGCACTTTCCACATTCTGGGATAGCTCCACTTTTCAAACCACGGGTTTCTTTCCGTGTTTTAGACCGCACCCACCGATGTGTTTTCCACTTCATAATTACATTCCCATTTAGTTATTGCATGTTACTGCATTCATCCAACCTAAAAATCATGATGTATCTTGACCGATGACGCGCTTCTCCCTCGGTTCACACTAGTCACCGACTCATTACTTTTGGCACCACGCACCTATTTACTCGCGTTTTCGCTAACAACCCGTATTAGATGTAACTAATGTCAATTTCCTTTCTTTCATCTCATACCTGACCCGGCTACCCTTGACGCTGCAATCCCATTCATACTGTAAATATATGCTCACTTCGTACAATTGTGTGCCAATTGACATCTTGCCTCTGACTTAACGTATACTCGTAACGCTGGGTTCAATTGTGACTATCTGTTTACACTCATGTCTATATAATTTGTCTCCTGCGTTTCATGATTGCGTCATCACTATATAACTTTTGGAACCCACAATGACTTGTCTTAAAATTGTTGACTCACTCGACTACCCTGCTCCTATATGACATGCAATTCCTTTTCTCTCCCTCCCTAAATGACCGCTTGGCTTCTAATCTAAAAAATGTTTCGTTATTATGATGTTTTCGTAAACATGCAAGGTGTAAACCGGCAACTGTTTCGATTTTGTCCTGCATACGCGCGCTGCCCCGAAATGGGGCTCCCTGACATTTTACACTATATTACTTTCTTCCATCCCTGATGCCATTATGTTTTAAATTGACTGTCCTTAAACTATCGTGTTAATGCTAAAATTGTATTGTATGACATGGATTCCTGTAAATGCCAACCTTCCCCGCTTAATATAACTATCTACATTCTTTTCACCTTCAATACGATTAAATACCCGAATCACATCACCTATTCTTTCCTTGCTACTTAACCACATTTTGCACAATTGTTCTAATATACTCCTTTCAACCTCCACCTTACCTCCCTCTATTCCCCCACCCATATACTCTTCCTTCTAATCACACCAAAACTTCCTGTAACAACCTTTGCTAATCCCTCGCACCTCAACTCTGCTCCTTTTCCTTTTTCTTTCCCCTCTCTCTTCCCTTACTTATTTTTTGATTTACCCTTTCTTCTGTCCCTACCACCCACAACCTTGTATGTCTTGTACACATGACTTACCAACTCTGTGTAAATAACCCTTGCTGTAACACTGCCTATGTACAGCCCTGAGGAAGCCCTAGGCCTGATGGCCAGTTAAGGGGCGAAACACGTGTTGGCTGTGCCATCCCTTTTCTTTTCTAGCAGACGAATAAAAGCACGAATATCTTACCATCACCATCGGATCTACTTGCATCAATTGGATATTTCATCCTAATTAACTTAAAACTTATACTCTTGCCCAGATACACCTACAAAATCCTACTTCAAATTAGGGGGATAGGGGCCTCTCCCCCTGTTTCTGGGCCAGAACCAGTACAAGAAGGATACATGCTTATTACATGACTGGTAAGGGATGAGGATCTTTTTCCCCTCACCTACATGCAAAAACCATCTGCCGGGGATCACTTCCCTTTTGTGATATCTTCCCCAGGTGTGAATATTTTAGCATTCAGCAAGGGCATATTTATTTTCAGATTTTCCAAAAAAGTGAGTGCCATTCTGCAATATTGTATGGTTCATGATGTCTTTAGAGATGCTTCCCTTCAGATCTGCCCCCCACACACATCGCACAGGAGATGGGTCAAGGAGCTTAAAGGTCGAAAAAAGGGATAGAAATTCTAACGATCTGCCATTATCAGGGTGGTGCGTATTTCACTTGTTGTCCATATTGCCTCCAGAACTCCTTAAAGGGCAATGCTCTGGATGCTACAGACTTCTGTAGTACAGGAGGCCTGTTGTCTCCAGCAGGCCTTCATCCCTGCACCATCTGAATGAGAGTAGCCAAAGAGTATATCTGACTTTGGCATATTCCCACGAAGTGAGATGTGCAAAGATGCACACAATAGCAGTCTCCCAGAAAAATGCAAGCCACTCTATTGAATGATGGGCTTGCACATTTGTTGAAGCTGGTACAAAGTTTCAGAACATATCATTATGTATCACTTCTTTGCACAAGGGTTAAAGTAGCTGAATAAGCATCTGTTATTCAGCGCCAAGATGCCTACAGCTGAACGTGCGGTGGCACACACTGCTGAATATAATTACAACCTGAATATGGGGGTGCTCATTACTGGACTAGAGAGCTCCATCTGCTTCTATAATCACCTCCCCCTGTCTAGTATGGGACAGATGGCCCTGAATAAGATAGTATTGCTCCTGTATTGCCTGTATGCCATCCAGAATTCCTTCTGCTGTCTCCCTCGTGCCACTTTCACCACCCTGAATAGTTTGCTGATATATCTGAAATGGGCTGGTAAGCAGAGCAGGGTGAAACTAGAGGTGTTGAAACTGGATACGGACACTGGTGTCACACAGTATACTGTCAAACCACATTTTGATGTAAAAGTGACATTTTGGGACCATTTTTGAGAATTCACAAAAATTCATTAAAAAAATAACAATTTCTCAAACCCTTATATTTTCTGCATTAAACACAGATGCTTCTATGAATCGGCCCCACAGAGTTTCACAGGTAGAGATACAAAAGTAATAGACAGACATATGTTACAATGCAGAAAATGGAGAGAAATGCAAAAAGTGGAAGAGAGACACAGAGAGAGAAAGAGAGTTAGTAAGAAGAGATAGGAGGAGGCAGAGAGAAAATGATATAAAAGTACGCGGAAGCATGAACAGTGCGGTAAAAAGACAAGCCTAGAGAAAAGTAGAGAAAGACAGAGGCTCAGATAGAGATTGAGCGGGCGGTGGGAGGAAAGTAAGGGCTGGGAGAGCAGGCAGCGATAGGCGAAGACTGCGCTACAAGAAGTGATAGAAATATAAAGAGTGAAGCTCAGCCAAGGGCGGGGGAGGGCAGAAGAGGTAACGAGCGATGACATGAAAGGGTGCCCGGAGAGAGGCGTTTAATTACCCATGACAACAAAGGAAAGGCAGATGGCGGCTGCGTGCGTGCACACGCACGTGCACTCAAGCTTGTAGCAGGCAAAAGCCTGGGTAGCACTTTGAAAATCCACTAACTAAATATCTCGCCAGAGCAGCTGCGCTACCTAGCAAGACCTAATAAAGGAAAAAGCAATCCTTTGGGCAAACAAACAGTTTCACTTCAACAGGCTCTACGCCAGGAGCTGAACAGGATCATTGAAACTTTGCAGTTCAAAATGACTGTAGCAATGAAAAGTCAGTGTAACAAGTACTTCAAGAAAGGTCATCCACAAGTTCATCTGTTGTTGTTGTAGTTACTTTATTCGATATATAAAAAAATATCATAAAAGTTTGATACAGTACATATAAAAAACAGTTTAAAACCCACTACAACTATGGACTTTAGTCCTTATACAATTAAAAAGAATAAAAGCAATAAATATATATATACAACATTTTCATAGACCCCCATTGGGTAATGCATTTAAACAGTAGTGCTCATTGATGGTCGGGGGGGGTAAATATTTATCTTATAATTGGTACACCTTAAGGAGCTTGCGTCTTAACCTCCAGCCCCAGCCCAATTATTTGGCAGTTCCAACAATGACACTAGGGACTGATGTTTCATAGGTCAGGATGCGCAATGCCACCCTGGCAGACCTAGTTCCCAGATTTTTACAGACCGGTATCAGCCATCTTGATCTTGGTTGTCGGTATGCCTGACATCCAAACATAAAGTGGCCGATGAACTCTATGGGCGAAGCACAACCTGGGCAGCCTATCGAGCATACGGGTGCCTTGCTCCATCTAGATTGGAACTCGTAAAGTGGGAGGGTACCATATCTCATTTTAAGATAAAGGGACCTATCTTCAGGGGATTCAATCAGGTCCATAAAAAGTTCCATACTAGGTACAGGTTTCACGTCCAGGAAATTCACAGTTAGCTCACCTCCCTGATTTCTAAGGGTATTAGTCATAACCCATTCCCAATAAATCTTTTTTATCGTTGACTTGGATGGAGGGAGCTGGGTTTCCCAAGCCTCTTCCAGACCTATCTTCTTCAACTCTTTTTTCAAATTCAGTACCCAGGGGATCTTACGCTCTGCTCCAAGTTTTATTAGCTCGTCCAGGGCAGAAGCATAATGGTGGAGTTCAGGGGACCTTCTAAGCCTTGTCCAATATAATATAGGACGCAGCCTAGCCACATTGCTAATATTTTGTCTGCCGAGATCACTACGGAGAGGAACTAGCGGGGTAGACAGAGGAAGCGAGAGTAAGTCTCTAAAGAACTTGTTCTCCGATCTAAGCAACTCTGTTAAGTTCTCAAACCCCCAAAGTTCCGCCCCGTAGAGGGCCGCTGACATTGCCTTCCCCTCGTAGACCTTAACTGCCGCAGCTATAGGCCTGCTGTATGAGACCCTCTGGTGTTTCGCTATTGCCCCTGAAGTTCTTTTATGGGCAAGAAGCATTTTTGATAGATGAGGGGCCCACTTTAGCTTATTGTTTACCCTGACTCCAAGATAATCAAAAGCCTCAACTAGCTCAAGGGTGGTATCATTGAGCTTGATATTATTCCTGAAATTTTTGGAAGGTGATAATGCCATTAGCTTGGTTTTTGATGTATTTATTTTCAAGCCCCTATTGTGACAGAATTGGGAGAAACGGGTGAGCAGTCTTTGTAAGCCCATAGGACTTTTGGATATCAACAGGGTGTCATCAGCAAAAAGCAGGGTAGGTGTTTTTTCCCCACACAGAGTTGGTGCGTCGACCATGCCATCTCTCAAATGGTCTGCCACCCCATTAATAAAGAGAGAGAACAGTGTCGGAGCTAAAAACACAACCCTGGCGGACCCCTTTCTCGACAGTTATCCTCTCTGTGAGCTGGCCCTGATGCCCCCATCTGACTTTGGCAAAATTGCCTTCATGAAGGCGTTTGAGGAGATCCAGAATTAAGTGAGGGATGCCCAGATCGCTCAGCACCTGCCACAGCTGTAATCGTGGGACCAGGTCAAAGGCTGTTTTTAAATCAATAAATGCCAAATACAGGCTGCCTTTTTCAATAACAACAGATTTCCAATGTATGGTACAAAATCTAAAGACCTGGTCAATGGTGCCAACTCCCTCCCTAAATCCTGCTTGAAAGTGGCTCAAAATGCCCTCCTCATCTATCCAGGCCTTAATTCTGGTCTGGAGGACTCTGCCAACCACTTTTTGTAAAACATCGATTAGACTAATCGGTCTGTAGTTGGCAGGGTCCCCCCTATCCCCTTTTTTATAAATGGCCACCACCTCCGCCCCCTTCCAAGAGTCCGGAACTGGGCATCCTAAGGCTAAATTATTTAAAATGCGAAGAATAAATTCTGCCCACAGATCTTTATTGTGAAGCAAAAGGTCGCCAGGGAGACCATCGGGTCCAGCTGCCTTTCCCGGAGCTATCATATTGATTGCAGAGAGGACCTCTGATAAACCAAACGCGGCCTCCATCTCCAGGGGTGCGGAATTCTCTATTATCGGGGTCGGCTTCTCTGAAACCACACTTTCCCCAAATGAGTAAAGGTCAGAGAAGTGTTGATACCATTGACTCCCCGTTATATGATTCGGGATTGGATCAGTCCCTCCCCTAGTGCTAACATTAATAAGACTCCAGAAGGAAGTGGAATCTTTGAGTAAGGCTGCAGCCTTTAAATCCTGCCAGTGGCTTTCCTCCCACAATCGCTTCGCCTTCCTAATGGCTTCGTAGTAAATTTTCCGGGCATTAATAATGGCTGGCTGAACCTTGTGTTTTATAGCTCGAGAAAGGATCTGCCTCTTTTCCCTACAGTCCTGTGAAAACCAAAGGTTTTCTGATTTTGGAGGGGGGCACTTTTGGTCCCCTTTTTCCTGCATCACAAAAAAGCTCCCCACCTTTGCCACAGTTTGTTGATAGACTTCTAAGAAGTCTTGGGATGAAGGGGCCTGTGAGAGACGGCCCATGAGCGTGTCCAGAGCCTGAGTACCTTCTTCCACCAGCCTTTTAATTTTTTGCAGGTCCGTCTCTCGTTTTACTACCCTTGGCCACTTAAGGCGCCTGTTACAATTGGTCGGGGCTACCTCTCTTGCCCCAGACCTCTGTTTGTTTCAGGGCTCAATGGAGGTAGTAACCGGCTCGCGCCTAAGTTGCATGGACAGCGGGCTATGGTCGCTCTCACACCTATAGATCACTTCCATGTCGATAAGATCCGGCCAGAGCTCGATGCCCAGCAAGATATAATCGATGCGCGAGGGAGCGGCAGTTCTTGTAAAAGTAGGAGCTCCCTGGCCATCTGAGCAGGTTAAACTCCAGTGTTAGCGCATTAAGTTGCACAGCTCTCTTAGACCATTTCTTTATTGGCGGAAGGGTAAGTTGGGGTATACCCTGTTTAGAATCAGCATCTCCAATACCCAGGATGTCATCGCTGCTCAGGGGCTCAAAAGTACAGTTAAAGTCCCCGGCAACGATGACATCCACCTTGGTAGTGATTGTTGTTAGTTCAGACTCGAGAGCTGATACAACGGGACTTGCCCGTGCGCCTGGGGTCCCTCTGGCATAGATGTTAAATATTTCAAGGGGGGATTGGTGGTCAACCCCATTGATGGATAGATGGAGGAGGTCATGAGATGTAATTACGTGACTCTTGACTGCCCAGTTCAAGCTGATGTTAACCCAAATCAGGAGGCCCCCGGAGGGTCGACCTCGTGTTGACCTAATTGCGGGAACAAAATAGGTAATACACCCTGATCTATGCAGGGGGACCAGGCTCCAGGTTTCCTGAAAGAGGATAACATCAAATTTATCGATGAAGTCACTCCAGACAGGATCTACGAGATTCCTCCTAAGCCCCGCAATATTCCACGATAAGTGCTTAATGACTCCCGAAGGAATAGGCATTGAGGAAAACCCCATATCCACCACCTGGCTATCTTGGCACCCCTCGTTAATTGCCGGAGTGTCAGCAATTTCACCCAAGTCAATTAAGGACAAATTGGGAACAGAAATGATGTTCAAATCTGACTCTTCATTAGGGTGGAATATGGGTGAGTGTGCGGGGGATCTCGTGTAAGGGTTGAATAGTCAGTCCACTTGTCTTAAGCCCGAGTCCTGTCCCTCCCTCAGATCGGTCCATGCAGGAAGCCTACGGATCTGGATTGAAGAATAAACGGGAGGAGATTACCTAAACTCGAGGAGTAACAAGTTTTCTGCTAGAACAGGATCCCCAAACACAATCTCAACACAGTCCATGGTAGCGTCCACCCGTGATAGCCTTTTTGTCCTTAAAATATCCTCTCTAATGATCGATCTGCACCCTCTGACGTGTCTCAACCAGTGTATAACTTTATTATGCAAAGAAACACTGTTTTCAGGGGGAGACCGTGATGGCAATTTTGGGACATAGGTCATGAAAACAGAGGGGTTAGCATGTACAGGGTGGGAATTGGCCGGGTGAACTGGGGTATGGAGTGATAAATTGTTATTGCGCCGTCTAAAGGGTTGCGAAGAGCTAGGGGGGCGCCCAGTGAAAGAGTTTACGTTCGATGTGCTTACTGGGTCAGGGCATCTTGTAATGTCGGCATATGACTTAATAGGGCCATTTGTTCTAGACATTGGTTTTCTTGAGAATTGGCTTAGATAGAACACACCTCGTCCTAGGAGGGGCAACCCCTGAAGATGGTGATGGAACAGGGAAGGACGGAGAGGGAGCTTGACTTATAGTAAGACCATCGACCCTTTCACTAAGAGCCGCCACCAGCTCCTCTAATCTCTTGATTCTTTCTAGGAGAATCACCAAGCTGTTGGCATCGGGCCTAATAGGGGCAACAGGATCATCAATAGGCTTTGCAGCAAAGCTTATTACTTGGAATAGATCAGGGTTAAGAGGGGCAAACCTATTAGAGCATAGGATGGATTGGGGGGCACTATCGGGAATCACTGGATCCCCTTCTATGCCACTCGTAGTGCCCCCAGTCTGTGCAGGTATAGTTTGAGGATCAGAGGTGGTTATAATGGGGGCGGGGATAATACTTTGTTGCTTGGTAGAGCACTGGGGATGAAACATAGATGGAATTATGCGATTAGAATTTGAAACAGTGTTAACTGTCTGATCCCCCGCCTGCCCACCAGCCAGCGAATCCTCACACTCATTAACAATCCCCTCGATTCTGGTCAGGACACAGTTCATGGCAGCATGAGTACTTTTCTTGGGTTTTTTACCCTTTTTACAGCCAGCCATAGATCCTCCCTCTACAGCTTTCCTTTTGCCCATGGTAAGAGCCCAACAGCGAGAGGGATTGACATACAGACAATAGCAGCACACAGAACTATTTATACGAATCCTACTAGTAGTAGGCTGTCAATGTCACAAGCTCCCAGGAGGTTGGTAAAAGACCTTATAACGGGACACAGTACCTTAGGTCTTAATCAGGTGAATGACATCAGTGTCCTCGTGTTAGGGGGGTGGCCCGGCACGGCCTCCTCCGTCCTCGGACGGCCTCAGACGGCCCGCCCTTTGCCCGGGCTTAGCCCAGCGCCGCCCGCGCGCGTCCCGCGACACGGGAGGAGCCTTGCTCTTATCTCCGCCTCCGGGCGCGAGAATAGCACGTGACAGCCGCTGGGCAGCCTGGGTAGCTGTAGTCTCCCCCTGCAGACCGCGAGATGGAGTGAAGCGGCCACAGAGGGGACACGCAGTGTCGGGGCCCCAGGAGCGGCGAAGGAAGCAGGTAGGTGAAGGGTCCAGTGGCTGGTCAGTGCAGGCAGCTCTATGCAGTCCCCCCGCTCCACCGAGGGAGCCTTGCTCTTATCTCCGCCTCTGGGCACGAGAATAGCGCGTGACAGCCGCTGGGAAGCCTGGGAGCTGTAGTCTCCCCCTGCAGACCGCGAGATGGAGTGAAGCGGCCACAGAGGGGACACGCAGCGTCGGGGCCCCACGAGTGGCGAAGGAAGCAGGTAGGTGAAGGGTCCAGTGGCTGGTCAGTGCAGGCAGCTCTATGCAGTCCCCCCGCTCCACCGAGGGAGCCTTGCTCTTATCTCCGCCTCCGGGCGCGAGAATAGCGCGTGACAGCCGCTGGGCAGCCTGGGAGCTGTAGTCTCCCCCTGCAGACCGCGAGATGGAGTGAAGCGGCCACAGAGGGGACACGCAGCGTCGGGGCCCCAGGAGCGGCGAAGGAAGCAGGTAGGTGAAGGGTCCAGTGGCTGATCAGTGCAGGCAGCTCTATGCAGTCCCCCCGCTCCACCGAGGGAGCCTTGCTCTTATCTCCGCCTCCGGGCGTGAGAATAGCACGTGACAGCCGCTGGGCAGCCTGGGAGCTGTAGTCTCCCCCTGCAGACCGCGAGATGGAATGAAGCGGCCACAGAGGGGACACACAGCGTCGGGGCCCCAGGAGCGGCGAAGGAAGCAGGTAGGTGAAGGGTCCAGTGGCTGGTCAGTGCAGGCAGCTTTATGCAGTCCCCCCGCTCCACCGAGGAAGCCTTGCTCTTATCTCCGCCTCCGGGCGCGAGAATAGCGCGTGACAGCCGCTGGGCAGCCTGGGAGCTGTAGTCTCCCCCTGCAGACCGCGAGATGGAGTGAAGCGGCCACAGAGGGGACACACAGCGTCGGGGCCCCAGGAGCGGCGAAGGAAGCAGGTAGGTGAAGGGTCCAGTGGCTGATCAGTGCAGGCAGCTCTATGCAGTCCCCCCGCTCCACCGAGGGAGCCTTGCTCTTATCTCCGCCTCCGGGCGTGAGAATAGCACGTGACAGCCGCTGGGCAGCCTGGGAGCTGTAGTCTCCCCCTGCAGACCGCGAGATGGAGTGAAGCGGCCACAGAGGGGACACGCAGCATCGGGGCCCCAGGAGCGGCGAAGGAAGCAGGTAGGTGAAGGGTCCAGTGGCTGGTCAGTGCAGGCAGCTCTATGCAGTCCCCCCGCTCCACCGAGGGAGCCTTGCTCTTATCTCCGCCTCCGGGCGCGAGAATAGCGCGTGACAGCCGCTGGGCAGCCTGGGAGCTGTAGTCTCCCCCTGCAGACCGCGAGATGGAGTGAAGCGGCCACAGAGGGGACACGCAGCGTCGGGGCCCCAGGAGCGGCGAAGGAAGCAGGTAGGTGAAGGGTCCAGTGGCTGATCAGTGCAGGCAGCTCTATGCAGTCCCCCCGCTCCACCGAGGGAGCCTTGCTCTTATCTCCGCCTCCGGGCGTGAGAATAGCACGTGACAGCCGCTGGGCAGCCTGGGAGCTATAGTCTCCCCCTGCAGACCGCGAGATGGAGTGAAGCGGCCACAGAGGGGACACGCAGCTTCGGGGCCCCAGGAGCGGCGAAGGAAGCAGGTAGGTGAAGGGTCCAGTGGCTGGTCAGTGCAGGCAGCTCTATTCAGTCCCCCCGCTCCACCGAGGGAGCCTTGCTCTTATCTCCGCCTCCGGGCACGAGAATAGCGCGTGACAGCCGCTGGGCAGCCTGGGAGCTGTAGTCTCCCCCTGCAGACCGCGAGATGGAGTGAAGCAGCCACAGAGGGGACACGCAGCGTCGGGGCCCCAGGAGCGGCGAAGGAAGCAGGTAGGTAAAGGGTCCAGTGGCTGATCAGTGCAGGCAGCTCTATGCAGTTCATCTGCAACAGCCTGAGGATCGTTAAATAGATTGCTTTTTTCAAGAAATATTTCTGTCCACTTAAAGATTATTTTCTCTTCAGCTCTTGACTATTCTCAGTTATTTATTTCAGCATTTGTTGACTGTTATCAGCTTGCCATCACGGGGGCTCATACAGTTCAAGCCTCGCATTACACAGTTCATTCAATGTGGCATTCTGCACTTTCTCCATGCAATTTGACCACTCAGGTGCTGAGAAACTCTAACAGAGCGCCATCAATCCTTTGCATGTTTTCAATCCAAGCCTTTCACTCCTATTTTCACTTTGATCAGTTTCAGACGTTTCAGCTATGGGTGTGTTAGCAATTACAGTGGACAAAGGTTGGCGGGAAGCTATGTTTTTGTTTCACCGAATCTTTATTAAGGCCAGTTAGACAGGCAAACGTCGTCCGTCACATTGGAACAGGGGAATAGAATTCTAATTTAGGGTAGATAGGCATATAAGCGTCCTTCGTCACACTTGGAGAGGAGAAGAGGATTCAACCCGTCTTCCTCATATCGTTGAGAGTGCTGAGGGTACGCTCCAGTCCGGACTTTCGAGTAAGCCTGCTGAACGCCGATGCGACGCGAGCGAGCGAGTGAACGGGCGGGTGTTGTCCCGCTGTCCCGCTCTCGTGTTGATAGGGGGGGGGGGCGCCACCGGTCCTTCGCGGCCGTTTTTCAACTCGGTCTTGGCGTTGGCTTGGTTCGATCCGTTTAGAGCCCCGTGGTCTCCCTCCTCCTCCTCCTCCACACAACTCTTTACTGGCTAACCAATAGGAGGAGTGGAGGGAGTAGGGGGAGATTAAGCCAAACTGCAAATCTTGGAGAATTGGAGAGAGCAGGGGGCCTGAGAGAGCCCCGGAGAACTGGTTGTGCTGGTGGTGCAGGGGATGACGCCATGATATTGGCAATGTACCGCCGGAGGCCGATGATCTGCTAATGAACCATTAAAAGACTACCAAAGGACTATCAAGGACTACGAAACGAGGCTTGTGGTGAGTGAAAGCCATCGTTGGCGGCACAAGAGGGGAGGAGTGAGGGGTGAGGAGTGAAGGACGTCCCCCTTCCTCATAGCTTCTTCTCCTTACAGCCTGTTCCTTGTCATTTTGATTTTTGATTTTTTTTTGCCAATTCTGCCATTAAAATCATACTCACGAAATCAGATCACTATTTTTCACCCCTCTCACAGGCTAGGAGTGAGCCTGAAGCAGTAGTAGGGTTTACGTCTGGGCGTAGAGTAAAGATCTAGGAACCCAGGCCTGTTTGGACTGAGCATTAAGCATTGGTTTAATTCAGAAACAGCAACAATAACGGAGAAAATAATTTCTTGTTAAAGCGAAGCAAAATTTAACTACAAGCTATAATTCAGTAGAATTGCTGGCCTACAGAGGGGCTGATATCCCACTGAGAATTGGATTTCATATATTAACTAAAACTAACATCAAATAATACTAAATATGCGTTCAGGAAGGGAAAGGTCATCGGGCCCCCCCCATTAAACGGACGCGGAAATGACAAGTGCCGAGAGTACTAAAAAATGTTGAAGCACAACCAAAAGATGTGAACCAGATGCTAATTTCACCAATAGCACGGATGTTCAGCAAATCATTAAACGTTCCACAAAAATTTGATTTTATGAAAGATCCGATGGGGGGCCTGATGTCAATCCAAACAGAATCTGACCCCGAAATAAGAAAGCTACAAGCACCTATTAAGCCTACTATCACCTTGGACGTCAATATCCAACAAACGGGGCAAAAACAAGATCTTGATAAGGAAACACACAATGGGAACGTAGAGAGTAATAAGATTGTGCAAACAACGGATTTAATGATTGACCAAATTACCGACCTAGAATTACGAAGTATGACATCGTAATTGTCAAATGGATCAAAACGAAAATGAGAAGGACACGGGTGAAACATCAAGTATCGAGAGATCATTAAATGGATTAATCAGGAAAAAAATAACTTCACAGAACTTACCTATAGAGGTCAACGTTGAAATAAAACAAAACAAGGTTCAAAGTAGGGACTGGACATCTTGCAACCAGACGGTAAATAAAAATAAAAATAACTTAGTTGAAATCATTCAGGAAAGTCAAACTAGCACTAAAGACGGCACTTCTTCCTCTTCAGAGGTAACTATGGCATCAGGAAATGATGAAGTCACAAAATTAGAAATAAACTGTACAGAACAAAGTACACATAATGAACAGGAAACAAAATCACCTATCTTATTATCTAGTCAATCAACAAAAAATACTGAGAAGCCATGAGTTGGAAAAAGGAACAAGGGAAGTAACTTTACAAGTTACAGGTGTTACGACAAGAAACAAATTGGAAATTGTACAACCTGATAGTGATAACAATATCAGAAGTTGTGAAAATGTATCTAGCGGAAAAATCAGGAGTAAATATACCAATGCAGGTGGCGTAAAGGAATTCCCTAAAAAATCAGAAAACATATACTCCTATCGAAAAAACTCCTCTGACACAAAATACGAATATCAGCGGGACGAAAAAACGAAAACTATTGAAAATCACGATCTAGGGTCCATCTGGGATATTTTTTATCAAACTTCCTCATTAACTCTTGAAGCACTTACATTTCAGTCGAATAAAATGGATACCCAAATTGAAATATTGGGAACAATGGCACATGCGGTGGCTGGAATAGATCTTAAACTAGCCGAATTGAACAGCTTGATAACTAGAGTACAAAAGGATACATCAACAACTTACTTGGAATGTCCTTGTACATCAATAATTAATAAATTATCAACAATTACAGACGTTATCAATTCTATACTGGAAGATGTCAAGGTAAGCCTTCAAATTAAACAAGAGGAAAAAATAAAGAGGATATGCGTTCAACTGGAAAAAATGAGGTTAGAGCAATGGAGGATCTAACTGTAATCAAAACTAATTTAGATGTTAAAGATGAATCATCCTCTCTAATAACTGTGAACACACAACAAAAAAATAAATTAGGAGTCGAACCATCTGACCATCTCTTAGGAAAACTAATTGAAGATTTAGAGGATAAACAAATGGACTTAAGATCATTTACAATGTCAAAAAGACATAGGAAAAAATTACGTAAAGTGAGAAATA
The DNA here is from genome assembly GCF_964204655.1 of Triturus cristatus. Taxonomy (NCBI): domain Eukaryota; kingdom Metazoa; phylum Chordata; class Amphibia; order Caudata; family Salamandridae; genus Triturus; species Triturus cristatus. The sequence goes on along the minus strand of NC_140582.1, from coordinate 1,012,329,955 downwards.
AAATCAAGATGAAGGAGACACTAGTGGCATACTCTCAAGAGGGAACTCCATCCAATACGTCATATAAAGAAAAACAACATGGGGAGGAAACATTAGTGAAACAAAAAAACAAAATATGTAGAGAACAGCATACATCTGTTAAAACAATGAGCACTCAGTACTTTGATATTTTTGCGAAATCAGGTAAACAATTAACATCTCAAAAGGCACTGAAAACAGACACGGAAACAGATGAAACAACTTTAAGTGACATGGTGGAATATTTCCATGACGAACCACCAAACGAGGAAATATCAATAGGAGAGACTGCCCATAACCAGCAGGGCAACTGCTGTGTGGAAAAAATTGACAGGGAAGACCGCAAAAGAGTATCACCGAAAAAGGCCGAACAAATAAAGAGCTTGCGGACTTCTAGTAATTCTATAGCCCCTGTAATTACTACGGATAAAGAGCAAACAAATAGCAGTAACTTAGTTCAAAGCTCACCTCAATGGATCTACAAAACAATTTCGAATCCAAATTCAATACAACCATCTGGTCATCATAACGTATCAAACTCGATACAAGAAAAAAATATAGTAATCCAAGAATCTGTGAAACAAACAGGAATGAGAGATCAAATTGAGGAAAAAAGACAAACAAGAGAATGGGACCATCTAGTTATAGTAAGATCTGGCGAGAATAAACAAGTGATAAATAAAGCACAACAAGAACTTGAAAAACAAATAAAAATGGAACTGCCGGTTAAAGAGTCAGTACAGATAATATTCAAACCAGTATATGATTCCCGGGGTGAGCAAGATATGCTGAATAGAGGCAATCTACTCTGCCTCTTTAAATCTATTCCATCATTGGCTAATGTCGCATTTAAAGATATTGAATTTGTTGGCTTCTTACATAATCCTGAAGGCTCACAGCCATTAACTGTATTAACAGTCACGCTTCCTTCAATAGTGGAGCTAATTATGAAGGAATACGAAATTTTCAGTAGTTGGGGCATAATAATTAACAAGGCTGTACCAAAGGTGTATCCCACTCCATTGATAAAAGTTGAAAATCCTATAACAAGTGAAAAAGGAAAAAAGCATGCTCCAGTCTTCTCCATACTAAAAACCCGCTAGGAAAATCGCATACAGATGTTGAAAAACCATCGGTTGACAAAAAAATAGCGAAGATTAGAAGTATAACTGAGAAATGGATAACAATGGCCCTGCATGGGAATGATAAACAATGACAAAAGAATCAACAAAATACGTTAAATAAACTGGGGAAAGCTAGCGAAGGAATAACAATCTGCTCATGGAATATAAACGGCTTAAGAAATAGACCCTTTTACCATTCATGGATACAAAGGATACTTTGAGCCTGCAACGAAACAAAATAAGTACGGTCGTCCCTGTGGTGGTCTAGCAATATTTATCTCAATAGACTTGAAAGCTGAACACAAGCAGCTGAGTACAAACAATTGTAATTTACAAACGGTAATGTTAAATTTTGAAACGAACAACCATGAAAGTTCTTTAATGTTGGTAAATATATATATTCCCCCCACATCGAATTCAAGGAACACTATGTGTGCTACTCTTACCAATCACCTAATGGAACTAATGATGGATGATCCCATTGTAGATTTTATATTTACGGGAGATTTTAATTTAAATTTGTTAGAATCTTTCATAAGAGACGATATTACACAGTCACAAGATCAAAAATGGCTTATTCCAGACCAATCAATAGACATAACAATCAAACCCAAGAAAAATAAAATAGGTATAAATTTTGTGAAGGACATGGAAGCGATGGGACTGCGAATACTAAATGGGAGATTCCCGTCGGACTCACCGCCAGCATGGTCGTTTCATTCATATAATTCTAAATCGCGAATCGATTATACGATGGTATCATTGAATATTTTTAACAACTGTACCTCGTACTATTTAAGGAAGTTGCCAGATAGTGACCATAGCCAGCAAAAAATTACTACAACTTTTTCAAGCAAGAAACATCAAATGTATCGGTCAATGCAAGGTCAGATTGGAACTATCAATTACAGAAAGTTAATCTGGAAATCAAGTAATAAAGCACGCACTAATGATCTAGCACAAAATCTGGTCCACGAGTGCTTTAAAGAAAGTTCTTCTATGTCCGCAATTGACCAATGGGTAAATTTTACATGCAAACTAGTCAAACCCTATGGCCCGTCTATTGAAACTACTTATAAACGAAACGCGATTGGAAAAAAGACAAATAAAAATCAACCTAACTTATACAGTATGGAAAATGAAACGCACTCGAAACAATCTCAGGAAACAGTTAATTAAATTTCCAAATAATAAAGAAATAATGACTAGTATAAAAACATTAAATCAAAATCTTAGGAAATTAATTTGGAACGAAAAAACCAAAGCCAATCATGATCTTTGGACAAAAATATTTTATGCTAGTAATCAAGGAAACTTAAGGGATTTTTGGAAAATGATAAATAGTCTAGTAAGACCAGACAAAACGGTTGTGGCATCCGTGTTAACTGAGACCGAATGGGTTAGCTCTTTAGTAAATCATCTAAATACTGACCGGAAACCATACAATAGCGATTGGACGGAATTTCTTATTCCAGATTTGGAAAATGAAATTGAAATAACACAAGAACAAGTGTCTAAGTTAATAAAAAAGCAAAAAGATGGGGCACCAGGCCCGAATGGTATCCCGTTTGCACTGTATAAGGAGGAACCAGCCCTATGGGCTGAATATTTAACCAAGGTTTTAAAGGAAGTGTTTAGGACAGGTGTAATACCAGAATCATGGAGAGGGTCATTAATATCTCCCATCTATAAAAAGGGAAATTGGGCCCTGTCTGAGAACTATCGTCTTATAACATTACAAGACACGGACGCTAAATTGTTTGCAGCTATACTATTATCAAGCTTAACTGACTGGGTAAAGGACAAATGCATTCTCCTGCCAAACCAAACAGGCTTTATTAAAGGTTTAGGAACAGCCACTAATATTTTGGCCCTATCTGTACTAATGGACAAAGCAATTACAACTAAACAACCTTTGTATTTATGCTTTGTCGATTTCAAATCAGCTTTTGATTGCGTGGATAGATATCGTTTGTGGGATAAGTTACAAAAGCAAGGGATCCCTCCCCTAATACTTAAGCTGATTCGCCTTTTATATACTTCTACCTGGGTCAGAGTGCGGATGGGGGATGGCCGAACACTCACAAAATAAATACCAACAACAGGAGGCCTTAAGCAAGGATGCGTACTGGCCCCACTACTTTTTAATTTGTTCCTAGTAGACTTAACGGAAGTACTGAATGATATAAATGCTCACGCACCTAAACTTGCTGATAAGCATATATCAAACTTATTATATGCGGACGATGTTGTACTTTTAAGTAACACGAAAGTGGGCCTCCAACGTCTAATAACAACAACATTTGAGTATTAAAAAAAAACCAGGATGGCAATAAATGAAACAAAAACCAAAGTTATGGTGATTACAAAAAATTCAAGATTAAAACACAAATCTAAATGGTTTCTGGGAAAACTTCAATTAGAACAAGTTGAAACCTATAGATATTTGGGTCTTTTATTTAATGATAACAGAAATTTTCTTTCACAAAAACTTGACATTTATAGGAAAGCAAAATCTTTAACAGCTGCATTTAGGACAGTCCAAAAATCAATTGGCAATTTAACCTATCGTCCCTTCCTAAAGGTGATATCGGCCAAATTGCTTCCTTCTCTAACATATGGTAGTGAGGCGTTAAATGGAAAAGTCGCAGCTTTTATCAATAATGCCGTCTCAAAAACCTTTAAAACCCTCTTTCACCCCCCTAACAATGCATCACAGGCACAAGTTAGGTTGGAATTTGGATTAAATAACCAACTGTATGGAAGGAAAGGACAAGCAATTAAAGTTTGGAGTAGAATAAAAAATGACCAAGAAAATGTAATGTCCCAGTTACTATGGAAGGAAATTAAGGAAAATGGCAAATCACCGGCCTGGAAATATTTAGATACGGCATTGGATGAAATTGAGGTTAGGCCGATTTGGGATACCTCCATAACGCAAGAATCTTTAAAAAAAAGTATTAATAAAATAACAGACCATCTATCATTGATAAGAGACAAAGCCATACTTGTAAAAAGAAAACACGCCTGGCCCATTATAAATGGTTACTCAAAAAAGAAGGCACAGCAATATTTGCTTACACCATGGTCGTTGAAATACAAACACATTTTTATTAAAGCACGATTTGGTGTTTTACCTGGATTATGCCATTTACCGCCATGGAAAAAACTAGAAAAGAACACATTATGTAGACTGTGCAATACTGGCGACGAAAATATTATTCATTTATTGTGCCTTTGTCCTGAATTGAAAAATGAAAGAGTGACTATATGAAAGAGACTATTTAATGAACAAGGAGTAAGAACGTGTAGACAGGCCTTGATATTATGTTCATCCACAGACAATATACTCATGAATTCTGCCTTAGTAAAATTTTTAATGAAAGTGTGGAAAAAATTCTATAAGCGTAAAATAGGAGATTAATAACCACTATATTTTGTAAATTTGAAATTGCAAGAAATTTTTATCATGTATATTTTATATGAAGAGTTGTATAGAATTTTCTTTGTTTTTAAGATTATTTCTCTTATAACTGTAAATAATGGTTTATTAAACAAATTTGTATTATTGTAAGATTTTAAATAATCAAACAATAAAGGATACTACTACATATCGTTGGCACCTCTCTTCTGGGGTCTTCTCTTAATGTAGGAGGCTCGAAACAAAACAAACGGAAAACAATAATCAGAGACCTTGTCTGGCTTTTGTTCGGTGCAAGGTTAGGGAGTGAGGAATGAACACCAGCCGACCACCGAATGTGAAGGAACGGGGGAGGGAAAAGAACAGGCAGGACGTGACACCACCCGCACGGTTCTATTCCGCACCAACAACCCGCCTCCCCCCTAGTTCCCGTAACCGAGCACGTACCTCTGTTAGCCACGCTCCTCCGAGAGCGTGGCTGGCTTCTTCGCGGTGTTGCTGGGGTCTCTGCTCTCCGTCTGGAGTGGCGGGCGAGGCTTCCGAGGTTCCGGTCCTTTCGCTGGTTCCCGGAGCTGGCGAAAGCAGGGATTCCTGCTGGTCGGACTCTTCAAAGGCGTCTTCTCCCGATGCCTTCCGTGATCCCTCGAGCGGACGGCGTCTTCCGGGGTCCTCTCTTGTTACATACTTTACTTCCGTTGGTTCAGGGAGGACGCTGTACGTGACGCATCCCCTTGGGGCGGGGTTGGCATCGGGAAGCCAGGTTCCTTAAAGGGCCGGTAATCCTGTGGTGATATGTTACAAGAGGTTGCCACGAGATTGCTGGTCTGGAACGACAAAAAAGGCATGGCATGGTCAGGGAGACTGTCCTCTTCTAGTCCAGGAGTAGTAATCTCGTGACAGGGTGCAAATGATTTTTCAAGGGAACACTGCAGACATTTTGAATACCCTTTCAACCAGCTTTTTTTCTACCTCCACTCGTAGGCCCACAGCACAAATTTTTCCTTCAGAGGCTGCACCTGACTCATTCGCCTCTTTGACACCGCTATCATCTGAGTTAGTTTTCACTTTTTGCTTTTCCAGTGCAGTTTGCTTTAGTGCTTCTTCAGACTGCGTGTGTTCCCTTACAGCTTGACTGACCCTCTTCTGTTGGCTTTTGACCGCTGCTGGCATCTTTTCTTGAAGAGGAGCTGTTTTATCAGGGGGACACAGGACCATACGTGTATGAGAGGCATACACCCGATATGGAAGGCAACTACATTTCACAACAGTCTTTGCCAAGATCATTTGGAACAGGCCTTTCCATTTCACAGCATCTCTCAGATCAAAGTTTTGGCACCAACCATTATGCAGATCTTGTGTAGCCGCTGCAATCTGGTGAGAAACTGCACGCTCCACATCAGCCAGACGTTCACAGCAATGGCTAGTCTTTTCATCAGTGTTTTTCACAAGTGCATTTGCATGTACATATTCAAGCCACTTCAGTGATGCTGAAACACAGTCTTTTGCAAAGTGTAACTCTGTGCTATCTTTGTGTTGCTTTATTGTGCTTGAAACTTCAGGCACATAGCTACAATCCAATCTTTGTCCAATCTGTGGTTCTGCACACATCATCTTTGAGACCTTATTATGATCTGATTTCAGAGAAACTGGCAATCTATACCTGGGCATCAGTTTTTGCAATAACACATTTGCTACTATACAGATCTCCTTTTTCTCAGATTCTGTTCTGATACAACCTTGTTGTTCTGCTTATAAAACATTTTCTTGTACCTCTTTTAGTGTAAGTCATTAACATCAGCATTAAATAAACAGTATCCTTTTCAGATTCACCTGTGAAAATTCCATTGAATGTATATGCTAACAGGACACAATATTGTACAACTGAATTAGCATTTGTCTCTCCCATGACAATAATGACTCCCATTTCAGCAGTTATACTGCATGTTATGGTAAGGGCAACCAATTTTGAATATTGGGCTGAGGTAACTACTGAAAGCCATGAGGCTTTGACAACATAATGTATAGGGAGCACAGCATGTGCTGCTCCCAATCTGTCATTGTTACCTTTCAAACATGGGCAATCTACAAAATAGACATTGTTGGGCTCAATCAGACGTTCATCCTTAAAGTCTAACCCTGGCTTTATGCATAGATTCATGACACCTAGATATTCAGGTTCAGTTTCATCACAGACAATTTCATTTGTTGACCGTATGCTCAATACATTTGAATTCACACATTTCTTGGTCACAGTATTTTCCCAAAACAACTTTACAAAGGAAGGAACCTTTTTAACAATATGACATTTTATCATTATTTTCTCACTCTTTTTGTAACTGACATTTACCATAGCTACTAAATTAAGGCCACTTTGTAGGCACTGTAGCACCAGAGTATAGTCATACAATTCCGTAATCTTAGTGTCAGGGACACGCACTGCCACGCACTGCCAAGCCGAAGAACAAAGGCACATTCCGCGCTACCGCGTACTTCGCTCTTGAGACTACAAGTCCCATGAGCATTTGCACATCCGGCATGCGCGCGCAGACGCGGAAGTCTTAATAGAGCACTTCCGCGCTGGCGTCTTTGCCGATTATCCTGGGAGCTTAGAGGGAGCAGCGGTCCTCATTTGGCTGGCGGAAGTTCGTTCCGTTCTACAACAGGATTTAGGAGACGGAGCAGCGCAGAGAATCCCTTTCTGTTTTTGTTCCTCGCTATGCAGTAGCGTTATCGGTGGGTGAACGCTTGACGGAGTGTTCAAATCCTGTTCTCCTGTTGGGTGATACGTGTGGCTGTTGTGGTAAGGGTGCTGTGCACCACCCCGTTTTCTACTTCCACTGCTGCTTGGCTAACGATACCAATTAAGACTGCCTAATTGCTTTTGGAGGTGATCAGTGCCCCCTGGGCTCTACGTGGATAATCCACACCGGGTGTTCCTCCTCGTTGGAGAGCCACACGTTTGTAGGCTCATGCGAGTGGTAGGAATACCGGTGGCGGAGAGATATCCAGGAATAGGGCATTTATGTCCATACTAGATTTACAGTGAGACCGTGTGGAGTACAACTAGGAACGTTTGTTCTACATCACTCCTCACACGTGTGTGTGATTTGTGGAATTTGTTTTGGTTCCTCTATTACTTTGTATCACGCGAAGAACTTGATTCGCGAATAAACTGTTCTGATTATGTTTCCCTAGCAGGAGATTGTGGTTGAGTCACGAAGAACTCATACTTCCTCTGCGATGCAATGATCAATGACATTTTGGGTACGTGTGGATAAAAAGCGGTATGCCTGCCTAGTGAGAATAACCTGAGTGTAGTATTGGCGTGTGTCTAATTTTTGTCATCTTTCTCATAGTGGAACATATAGTTTCTTGATCAAAACAAGCCTTGTCCTAAGGACCCTCGAGCTGGGGGTGAACGGCCAAAGGTCGCACGTGATGAAATTCGTACCTTGTTATTTTTCTTTACAGGTAGATCCTTGTTAGTAGCGAGACACCTTCACATACAACCTAGGAGGGCAGAGTGGTGGGAGGAGGCAGAGTGTTTATAACGTGCTGTTCTTGTATCATTTCAGGTCTCCTTCCCTGCTGTCCCCACCCTTTCCTTCCCTCGCTCGATCACTTCAATGATCTGCGCTATAATAGCCATCAGACTTGGAGCTATCGAGAGGTGGACCATAACGAGCATCGTTCCGATCCTGAGGAGCTGAGGAACCCGACACTTAGATAATGCAACAATATTTTCACTTGAATGACCGTGTCCAACAAACTGTGCAAGTCACAGAAAACTACAAATAATAGTCCAATTCTTCGTTGAGATGTCAATAGTTGAAATTGTAATCCCAATTCATACAGCAGCCGACGCACGTTTCGCCCACAGGGCTTTTTCAAGGCTCCAAAGTAATTGTTTCTTTTAAATGAACAGTCGATCTCTCGTAAAATACATCAATGGTTTAGCTGTAAGCCTGTCTCAAGGATTCTAATATAATCTATCAGTCGCGTATCCGTGAGTCCAATCACCGTCAATTTAAAATTTTACTCTCCAGGTTTTCTCAAATATAGGGACTATCCAGACCAGGACTGTGTTACGTCCTCTCTGCTGTCCAAACGTCCGACAGCATATCATCGTCTCATTTTAGCGCGACTGATAGATTATATTAGAATCCTTGAGACAGGCTTATAGATAAACCTTTGATGTATTTTACAAGGGATCGACTGTTCATTTAAAAGAAACAATTACTTGGGAGCCTTGAAAAAGCCCTGTGGGCGAAACGCGCGTCGGCTGCTGTATGAATTGGGACTAAAATTTCAACTATTGACATCTCAATGAAGAATTGGACTATTATTTGTACTTTTCTGTGACTTGCACAGTTTGTTGGACACGGTCATTCAAGTGAAAATATTGTTGCATTATCTAAGATTACGGAATTGTATGACTATACTCTGGTGTGCTACAGTGCCGAAAAAGTGGTTTTGATTTTTTGGGACTACATTGTATTTACAAGAAATATTGCAATAATTGAGGTGGATAAGTATTTGGCATTGTATCAGCACCCAATATTGTGGCCAAAAATTTGATTGACTTGAACTTATATGACATATGTACATATAATGATGTGCAGATCATTCTAGCATATCCACCTATTCTCTTCATGTAAATCTACTAAATTAAGGCAGCTGGGCATTTCTGTGACGTTGGGGTCAAGGGTCATTGGGAAATACGTCACAGACCTTTGAACACATTCATGTTTTTGAACAGGCACTGAGAGAGCGCAGCCCTTCCCCTCACTGCAAATTGGTGTATTTTCTTTTAAATAAACTTGCACTCCTAGTGCCGGGGCGCGGCACTTTTTCTCTTTCAACTCTAGGAATGCTTTTGTGCAATTGTTGTCCAATGGAAGCGGATCAGACACAAACTTGTGTGTCAGCCTTAGTAAAGGCTTAGCCACTAGGGAAAGGTTTGGTAACCACTCACTACAGCAGCCAACCCCCAAAAAACATCCTGACTTCTTTCTGAATTTGAGGTGGATTCATCTGGTGAATTATTTCCACTCTCTGGTTACCTTTCTAGCTCCTTTTCTAATTATGTGTCCCAGACACTCATCTTCTTTTTGACAGTATTCCTGACTATTCTCATGCAATAGCACTGTGACATGAACTTGACAAAAATCAATAACGGTAAGCCATTCTTCAGCACATGGAATGTAAAACAAAAATATATTGGCTGGATTCGGTACCATGGGACAACCTAGAAAAGTTATACTGCTACTCTCCTGCATTATTCTGTTCTTTTCATTTATTTTCTGTGAACCTGTGATCAGAAAGTTACATAAACTTCCAATCAATTCCATCAAAAATCCTTTACTCAGTTTATCTCCAATTATTAGTACAATTTCTGCAACTGATGGTGTTCTTGAACACATGTCATTTAGTTATAATTTGAATAAGACATGTTCTGCATGTTTTATTAATCTGATATCTTTCTCTGTGAACTCCCTTACTTCTGTGTTTATTATTTCTTTCAAATCAAAAGGTAATTTTTCAACTGTCCTTTCTGCTATAGCTGTATGTTGGGCCATTTTAAAATGTACATCATCATCAGGAATCTGATAATTAACATCAGCTACTACTTTCTGGTGTGCACTACACTTGACAATAGCCACTCGCTTTGGTAATGTTAATGCAGTCAGCAAATTTTGAACTAACTCTCCATGCTGTCTCCACAATTGTATGCAGTATGGTAATAGCATAAGCTGCAGACGTGGTGCCATCGGGTAGCTTAAAACAAGATCCATCTATATACAATTCACCCTGAGCATCAGGCAGGGGCATGTCAGTCAGGTCCACTTGACCCTTTGTTTGTTCTTCAGTGGTAAAAATACAATCATGTATATCACTGGACTGCTCAGAGGGCAATGGCAACAAAGTAGCTGTATTCAAGGTCAGGCAGCGTTTAAGTGTAATGTGTGGTGCTAACAAAGTGAGTTTGTACCCGGTAAGACGAGCACTCGTCAAATGTTGTGTCTTAGTCTGATTCAATAATACATCAACTGAATAGGAAACAAAAACCATCAAGTTATGATCCAGTACAAGTCCTGCCGATTGTCTCATTGAAATGGCAGTTGCTGCTTCGGCCTTCAGGCAACCAGGGAGTGCCCTGGCCACATATACTTTTTACATTTAAATTTTAACCCTTCTGTCATCACTTTCTACACTCTCTTCTTGTGCTTTTATTTGTAATTCTTTAATTTCCTGTACAATAGTCTGTTCTTCAAATTTCTTCCTATCCTTTTCTTCTTTATTCTGTTTCTGTTTAATTAGTTTTCTCTATATTCCTACAGCATCAAACATATTCTGCCTACTTTTCTTTTTATAAAACTGCTCTTCTACATATTGCAATCTATTTAAATCAAAGGTACCATTAAGTGGCCACTGTAAACTGGCATCTGCCTTCATATATTTGTTCCACAATGTGCTAAACAGTATGGAAGAAATACCGTATTCAATGTACATTTCATAATTCAAAGTGCCTTCTAGAGGCTCTGGCTGTCTTTCTTCCACAATTCTATTTTTGTTGCAACAACAACATAATGCACGAATTGTGCTCAAATTTCTTCTTAACAATGTTGTCAAGAGACTCTCATACCAAAACCAAGAAATGGGAAATAAATTCTCCCATTACCTCTCTAAAAACATTTGCAAATGTTTTTATCAAGCCAAAACCAACAAAGACAGCCATTTCTATCCTACCTGATCGCAATTCTCCAACTCCCACCTGCTGATCCTCAGATCAATAGATCACCTCCAAAACGCCAACCGAAGAGCCCCAGTTGAGACATGCAGCTGCCACGAAGGTCAGATCGATTAGCTGAAAGTCACCTCGGCCGCGAGAACCAAGTCTCCTCTGCGTGGCGCCCCTTGGTGTTTCTGTCTTGTCGAAGCGACCTCTTTCTGGTCCAGCTGCGGTCTTCAATGGGGCCCCACGTAGCCGGCGCCAATTGTAGAAGTGAGAATTTTGTCTGTCTCACTGGTGCAAGGACACCCTTAGTCTACGGGTTCACAAAATGAGGATCGACACTGGAGTGGCACAAAACACAAGTTTATTATATCTCATGAGCGAGCTCCGTCATACAGACACTGCTAGTGTCTGAGAGGGCACTAACTAGCATGGTGTCAAACCTGGTATTTATACACATTTGGTACAGTAAGACAAGCACTTAAACCCCTTTGTCATTGTTACATAATGCTTACACAACCCCTTTGTCATTGTATCATAATGCTTACATACTGAACTGTTGAATCCTGATAAACCCCCTCCCACGTCACTTTCATAGATAGGCAGGGGTGGGTACGGGCATTGGTGGGCTTGTAGATAGGAACATCTGCGTGCTCGGGGCCTTTCGGCAGAGCAGGGCCTCTACTCTGGCACGTAAGTATTATCAGTACAACCAGCTTTCAGTGAACATGTAACTTCTGACTCTGCAAAAGTCCTTGCAGAAACACAAAATGGGGGCTGGTAGACAAAATGGAAGAGAAGTAGAGCCTAACTTAACAGAATACATTTTTACCGTTTAACAGGTACCTGAAGCCCACACCTGGTTGATATAGAAAGAAGCCTGTGGAGAAATGCCTGGCACTTGCCATCCAGCCCAGAAACTCCAGGCCACCAATTGGAGTTGCCTCGAGCAGATCAACGAATGAGGTTTGCCCACGGAGTCCCACAACAGGTTCCAGCGAACTGGAATCAAGAGAGGAGTGTCGCACAACAACTCCAGAGCCAAAGGGAACCACAGTTGTGCTCTCCATAAAGAAGTCACTAGAGCAATCTCTGCTTTCTGACGCTACACACGAGACAGGACTCTGGGGATCATGCTGAACGGAGGAAATGCATACCCCAGCTGGGGAAACCAGCCCTGTACGAAGACATCCATCGCTTCCGGATCTGGCCTCCAACTGAAGGATAGAGGAAGCTGGCGATTAAGACGTGAGGTGAAAATGTCAATTGAACAAGGGCCCTGCCTGCGATTGAGGCTGAAGAAGGCATTCAGTCGTAGTCGCCAATGGCTGAAATCGCGGAGAAAGCGAGAGTGCCAATCCGCCACAGAGTTCCTCTCCCTGGGCTGCTACTCCACTATATCCAAGACCCGACGCTAAAGGCAAAAATGGCAGGTCATTGGCAATCCCTGCCTATATCTGCAACCTCGTACTGCTCAACTTGTTGACATAATGGACTGCTGAGATGTTGTCCATACTCAGCAATATGCAACAATCCGTCCAAGAGGGGGAGAGACTCTTGATCGTAAAAGAACCCGCAAGGCAGTTTATATGGAGCTGACGCTCTGTCTTTGTCTATTGAGCCCCCCCCTCCCCCCGGTGGCCAGGGCCCCACACCTGGCCACCCAGCCCCATCTGCTAGCATTCAACTCCAAAATGACATCCAGGGAGCTGCCAAACATAGCTTTGCCATTCTAGGCCTCCATGTGGTCTAGCCACCACGTAATTTATGTCTTGGCCTCTTCCGGGAGGCGCACCTGATCTGCATAGGGCAGACCCTTCTGCAAGTGTTGGATCTTGAGTCTCTCCAGAGCCCTGTAATGGAGGGGACCTGGAAAAATAGCCTGGATGGACGACGCCAGGAGACCCACTATCCGAACCACAGATCTCAACGAGATTGTCGGGCTGGCTAATGCATCCCTCAACTCCTCCTTGATATTCTGTATTTTTTGAGCAGGAAGAATCAATTGGGATAACACCGAATGTATCTTGAACCCCAAACATTCCATGCGCTGTGACGGGATCAGGCAAGACTTCGGCTGATTGATGGTAAACCCCAGGTCTTGGAGGAGTTGAATTGCCTAGGCCAAATGCATACCCACTTGGGCTAGAATGATCAAGTTGTCTAGGTAAATGATCATCCTCCCCCCTTTGGCACAAAGAGCCTTTATTATGGGTCTCATTAGCTTGGTTAAGCACCTGGGAGCTGGGGAGCGACCAAAGGGAAGGACCTTGAATTCTAAACAGCGACGAGCCGAGCAAATTGGAGGAAACCTCAATGAGGGGGAAAAGGGAATTGTCAAGTATGCATCCTTCAGATCTAACCAGACCATCCAATCTCCTACTTGCAGAATATCCCGAAGCAGATGGATCCCTTCCATCTTGAAATATCTGTACACTATCCAAGCCTTGAACTCCCTCAGATTTAGGACTAAGCGAGAACGGCCGCCTCTCTTGTCTACCAAGAAAATGGTGATGATGAAGCCCCAGGGATGAGGGGCAGAATGACAAAGGTCCTCCTTTACCAAGAGCTCCTGCATTTCCGCTGAGATGACCTCCTGTTACGTAAGGACAAATACAGTTCTTGGGGGGGACAAGGGTTGGGGTGCTGTAAAATTCTAGTTTGGAGCCCTGGACCGCTGCAAGAACTCAAGAGTCTTTGGTCAGACGTTGCCAGTTTTGTAAAAACAATATTATCCTGCCCCCCAACCCTTCCTTGGAATGAGGAATAATTCTCACCTGTGTAACTTGTGTCTTGGGAAGCTTCTTGGTGATCTCTGTTGTATCCCTTGCAGAAACTTTGTTGCCCCCCACAAGCTCGGTTGGGATAAAAGGTATTGTTGTCTGACTGGCCCTGTCCATAACTGCGTCAGCGGTAAGAAATATCTTGCTGGGAGCCCTGGTTGTAGTTACGGCCTGACGAATTGCCCCTAAATCGTCTAGCCCTCTGTTGGAAAGTGGGTAATTGGTAGGGGTAAGTATGCACCTACCACCAGTAATAAGTCTACTAACAGGTTACAGGGTCCAGTAAATGTCTCAATGAATTAGTCCTCTGCTCAACCCTTGGTAGCTGTAACCGAGCAGTCAGGCCTAACTTAGGAGACAGGTATGTAAAGCATTAAAAAAACAAATACATTAAGGGCCATATGCATGAACACATTTCCCCATAGAGACAGAATGGGCAAAACCCTTTGATGCATCTGGCCCTAAATAAGTAAGACACAACCCTCAATAAAAATCCAGCAGCAATTTATAAAAATAGTAAATATTTTTATGAGCAAATAGACACCAAGATGACCAAAATCCAATGTAGGGAACTGGAGATATGTTTTTTTAAAGATTAACCACATTATAGTGCTTAAAAACTTATAGCGCCACTCTGGGACATCTGGTCATGCTTGACCAGGACAAAGTCAACATTTCAGGCTGACCGCGATGGAGCCCTTATCAGATACACCAAGCTGGAGGCCCCGGTCAAAAGTTTACCTTCACACATAGAAACTTTTCTGGCGCTTTTTCTTCCGATGGCCCTTGCTGCTCTTCACTAGGCCAGATTCGGTGAGTTACCCAGCTTGCTTTTCAGGGAGCTCCTGGTCAAATCTTGGAAGTCAGAGCTCCGGAGATTTTTAGCAGGACTAACCTGAAATCCAGGCCGTGTTGCGGTTGAAGGTGGCTGACTTGAAGTTCGCGGTCGGGTCGGTCACCTTATTGAGCTTTTATCCCAAAAGTTGTCCAAACTTCAGGAGATGGTTCCTGAAGACCTCCTTGTAGTTTCGAAGTGTTCAAAACACAAATCCAAAGGTCTGGAATCTCCTGGATGGTCTCTGGAAGGTCTGGACCACAATTCCCACAATGCACCTGGCTAACTCCTTAAAGGTCCTCTGGACGCACTCCAGGATGGGGACTCTTGGTGGAGATGATGCATGTGGGCTTTGTTAACCTGTAGCTGCATACATTCCACTCCTTAATCCTTCATGAAGCAAGGCACAATCCCCAGGGCTGTAGTACCAAATTGTGCAGCAGGCGCAGTCATTCAGAGTGGTGCAGTCGTTTGGGTGCCTATTCAGATTCCAGCAAGTCAGTCCTTCTTTTCCTTGAAGTTTCAGGCAGCAGAACTGAGAGGCTATGCACCTTTCACATATTTATTCTCAGCTTCTGGGCATCAAGAGGGGGTCAACCCTGACCAAAGGTATGCAGGGTGCCACCCAGGCACATGACTACTTCTTCCAAAGTGTGGCATCTTCTTATCCCAGAAAGCACTATTTTTCCCAAATTCATGATGGCTGAAATTTCAGCAGAGCAGAAAGAGCCAATTAAACCAACTCCTGGTGTTGCTCCTTTCCATAGCTCTCCTGCCCCTAACATCCGCAAATTCATTTCTTAAGCCTGCTATCTGGCTGGGGCACAGGGGACGGGGTATTGGGTAGGGAAGTCTGACATTCCCTCCCTGTCCTGTCCTCCTTTGAAACCTCCATGCCCTATTATCTACTGGGGCTTCTAGATATATTAATTTCCCTTGCCCTATTACATACTAGGGACGTATAGGGTCATTCAGGCCAATTGTAAGTGTACCCTATACAAGTGTTGTGATTTAAACATAGCACTGGCCCTGGCCTGTCAGCAGAGCCCTCGGCACAGTCAGAGTCAGTTGCCACCAGTATCATTCAGTAAAAGAAGGGAGTGAACAGGGCAAAAGGATGACTTTCTAACACCTTGTGAAAAAGAGTGTTACGGAATACCTTCTTAAGGTACAGTTGGGCTTTGTCCATGGAGTGGAAGGCTGCTGTGAATGTTACCAAATCCTTAAAGAAAGGAGCACCAAAGAGGAGGCTATGTGCCACTGGCTCCGCCTCCGAAGAGGCCAACTCTTTGAACTGCGGGTCGATTTGCATCAAGATGGAATGCCTGCGCTCGGTGGAGATGGCCACATAGGCATTTGCCGGCTGGCAGACCACACATTACGCCCACCCAACAAGGAAATCTGGATAAATGGGCGCGTTGGATTCCTTTGCCTGAAAGGCCAGCTCCAGGATCTTTGTATAGGGGCCCGTGCTGTCCAGGAGCTTGTTCTGGCAGTAATTCCAAGCCCTATTATCCAGGGTCTTTGACCCCCTTTTTCATAAAAGTTACCATGGTGGGATCCACCTCTGGCATCTCAGTGACTTTCCCCACTATGATGGGCCTGGGACATCCAGAGCACAACTGGGCGCACACATCCTTATCAAAACCTTGCTGGATGTGTTCCTGAACATAGTCAGCAACTTCCTGAGGAGGGGTCCAGCAAGAAGACCAAGGGTGGACGATATATCCCAGATTAAAGGTTAGCACCTTAGGGGTCTTGCCTTGTGATGTAGAGGGGCACCCAGAGTGCTTCCTCTTGCTAGGTCCGGGAGCATCTTCCTCATCACTATCACTGGGGTCTGTGGTCGAAGGGTCTGAGCCTGTCAGGCCAGAAGGATTAAGGGAGTCATCGACATCACAGGGCTGAGTGGCACTATACCCATGGTCCTCCCTGACTGTCATAGACAGCTTCTTGAAGGTCTCTGTATGCACCCACCTTTTTGCCTTAGCCTTTTCCTTACTAGGCTTGCCAAGAGGGACTTCTAAATCTCCAGCTGTGAGAGGAGGGAGTCACCCCTGCTGATGGGCAGAGCGTATACAATATCTGGACCCTGGGCACACTCAGAATGCACCAGGGTGTAATGGGAGCAAATATCTGTAAATGCGGGCAGAAAGTAGGCCAAATCTTACAATTACAGGCCATTAGCGAATGTATGTGCCGCTGCATTCAAATGAATCGTGGCGGCTTCTCGTGTGTGTGCCCTGCCCCGAAGGGTTGGAAATGGGACTGCATACGTCAAAGTCGTCCGGCTCCCTCTCCCGCTCCTGCTCCCGCTCCACATGACAAGAGCGCACTGAGGAGACTTCTGGGAGGCAGACGCACTCCACCTAAAGGAAAGAAAAAAGGTTAATCCACTTGTATAATAGACATTCGGTAAAGCCACGGGTGGGGCGTCCTGAGGTAGAGGCTCGCCCGCTTAGAAACCAGAACTATACTCAATGTAAATTACAGTGTAATCCTGTATGGTCAACAGCGTAGTGCGGGCGTTGCGAAGACGGAGGCACACACTCGATTTGAAATCGTCGCAAATCAATTATAACACAATATAAAATAAAAAATTATTGGCACTTAACTGGCTGTGAAGCAGCAAAGAAAGAGGATTCTAAAATGGATGTTTCTTAGGTTACCTGTGGTTGGTGCGTGTGACTGCTTATGGACTGATGGTTCATGGTGTATGTAGTTTTTCTTTTGAATTCTAATTGGCTGCTGTGAATTTAAACAGTAAATAGAGAGAAGCATAATCAGAGCCTCTGGTCCTGACATAGAATTAGACAACCCACAGGACTCCTCCTCTTTCACTGCTGCTGCAGCCAAAGCTAAGTAGCTCTTATCCATTATTACTCCATATAGTACTCATTTCATGATGTATTCCTAATGTTTCAGATTTTAGATGTGGTGTATTTTATTGGTGATTCTGTGCAATGTGCACGGCGCTCTTCTGAGTGCCTTCCACTTTCCCCCAGTAGCTTGTGCTGCAGTGCTCTATCTACACCAATTGGCAGCCTCGTCTCTGCCACTGAGCTGCTTCCTCTCAGTTAGGGGAGCCGCGTGGAATTGTCGGAGCCCTCACCAGCGCACTGTCAACTTCCTTGGCCCCATGAACTGGGCTCTTGGCTGTAGCAAATCTCTGGGCCTAATTATTAACTGCTGCCCATGGGGGATAACTGACTTGGGGCCATATGTAGGTAGCCCAATACCGGTCGGTAACGGCCGATTTTCGGTAAATATACCGTTACCGACCGGTATTTAGGCTTTTGATATGTAGGGGGATCATTTCTGTATTCGGTAATTTACTGAATCGGTAAAATTACCGAATCGGTAATTTTACCGATTCGGTAAATACCGAATACAGAAATGAGATGTAGGGGGAGTGTGTGGTGGGTGTGGGGATTCGTTATTTACCACCAACTGAAAGTTGGTGGTAAATGACGAATGACTCAGTTAATGCATTTTGTGGCCCTTAGATGTGTGCAATGTGGCAGACACACATGCCCTCAGGGCATGTATGTGTGCCGCATGTGCACACATGCAGGAATCAGGGATGCAACAGGGTGTCAATGTGACACCCTGCCACCCTTGATTGAGCTCCCCCCATTACCGATTCGGTATTTACCGATTCGGTAATGATAACTGGCTTCCCATTGATTCCTATGAGCCTCCTGGCCCATAGGAATCAATGAGATACAGGTTACCATTACCGAATCGGTAAATACCGATTCTAAAATACCGACACTTACCGAATCGGTATTTTTTTACCTACATTACATTTACCGATTCATAAATACCGAATCGGTAAAATTCGGTATTTAAGAATCTGTAAATGTAATTTACCTACATATGGCCCTTGGTGAGCAAGAGGGTGTATGCTCAAGCCTTGAAGGGGTCTCCCTTCCCCATTTCACCCCTGACCACGTACTTGTGCCCATCACTGGTTCTTTCAGCCATAAGCTAATAATATTTCAGTAATACTCTAATTTTTGGAACCAGAACCTTGTGGGGATGAGGTGCTGACCTCTGGCCAATCCACAGTATTGGGGTCCTTGCTACCACCCTGATTGTACCTGGTACACCCCATCCTCCACCCCTTATATGTCTGGGGTGCGCACTTACTTATTGCTTCTACTAAGCTATCGATCAACAAGGGTCCAGGTGAGCCTTATAACGTGGAGGAGTTCAGACTGGGGGAGGAACTAGCTGAAGCCTTAGACTCATTGGTCCAACACTCAGTGAAAATGGCCCCTTGCTCTTGGTCTTCAACCCTTCACTCCCCAGCTTCGCATGAGCATGTCCCTATTCCCCCCATCCCGCCCCATTTCCTCGATCCTTCTCCAGGCCCCACCCAGGAGCCCCCTCAGACCCAAGGGGCTAGACGCTTTTGCCCGTCCCTCCCAATCCTGCAGCACCATCTCGAGCCGTCTCCAGGCCCCTCCCCGGAGGCCCCTCATGTCCGAGGGACTAGACGCCTTTTCTTGTCTCTCCCAATCGTTTTTGATGGACCACATTTGCAGCATCCCTATTGGCTCGAACACCCTTCTCCCCCTCCTTTTAGTCCTCTTCCCCAGGATGGCGACTTTCAGGCTGACCTTTCCTCAGCCCTGAACAACAGTTGCGTCCCAACCAAGAGGAGTCGTACCACCTCCTTCGCAGGGTTTGTTCCAGTCAGATCTCCTTCTCTTTGATCCATAGGACACGGTTCATCATAGATATAACAAATAGACCCTGCAACACAAAGTCGCTGCATACATGCATGCCCACCTATGCATGGGATTCGAAAAGGGGGTACGAGCTAGGTTCAAGACTGAATGCCCCTGCCTGACTCTGAAGGACAAGGTCTCCGACACTCCTGAAGTTGATAACAACTTCAATACGTTTCATAAAAAATTCTCCAAAGACATGAAAAAAGGCATTGATGGAGCCTTGGGTCTTGCCATGATCGCTTACTAGATGTCACTGGGATGCTGGTAAAGGATCTAAAGATGTCAATACTTTCACAACCTTTGAAGAGGGCCAATCAGCTAACAATAACTGCTGAATTTCACTGGTTTTGTATGAGTGAAACCTGAGCCTAACTATTATGTCTCTGTAACCTTTTGTTTTTTCAGGGAACTTCTAAGGTTTGTGTAATTCCATTTCTTAACTATAACGTCCCTGTAACCTTTGGCTTTTTCAGTGAATTTATAAGCTTTTTTAATTGCTAATTCCTAACTATAATATCTATATATATTCACACAATAATTATATTTATAAATATATGTGTATATTTTTTTTCTTCAATATAAAGTTTCTGATATGGACTGTGTCATAAATTAGGATAGCGCTTATGTTTTCTGCCTCAGCTTTGCACTGTTGCGTCCGTCTTTTATGTGTGCTTTACTGCATGGATCACTTTAAATATAGCGCATACCAACTCCTCCCCACCCATGATCAAGGCTTTATTGTGAAACTCAAAGGCACAGATTCTGGATATGTGACGGAATTATACATTTTCACTCTGCTGGCACCTTTTCGTGAGTGCGTCCTTCCATTCCTTGTTGTATGCTAGACGGAGGAATCATATAATTATACAGGTGCCCAGGTCCTGGAACACACCTCCACCGTGATCCTGGGAAATAATGTGTGGAAATGTGTACGGAAAGTGCGAATTTTTGCTTCTTTTACCTGCCCTATTGGCCCCACAAGTGTATGTGCACTCGAAACGAGAATCCTGCATGTCATCATTATTGTGGGAGAAGGCAACACCACAAACTGAGTCGGAAGACGCAGAAAGTAGGCCCCCGCTGTACTATAAGGAGCCAGCATATTGTTTGTTCACATTGGGCAGGTGGTGCTGTGGAAATTGGTCTCCCGGGAAGACCGGGACAAAAAAATCACAGCACAAATTAGTGTGCAGAGTTGATTAACCACCACCGGTGAGTGCAAGGTATTTGAGTGGTTGTCGAAATGATATTTCAACTGAGCAAGATGCAAAATGCAAGCAAGCAGCAGATGCTTTTTTGGAAGCTTCATTATCTAATGAATGCCCATTTGGGGGTACGAGCATTAACGTATTACAGAAAAAGAAATATAGGAAGTTAGAAAATCTGGAGAAACAGGAACTTTCGAAGTGGTGGCAAAAAGTCTCACTACAGAAATACATTGATTGTGACAGGATCCTGAAGGGTCTTAGGATCTTCATTATTCCCAATCTAGACTCCCACCACACCAAGACCAAGCAGCCAATGAGTGACGTCAGCACCGTGGAGACCCACCTTCAGAGTGGCCTAACTGTCCTGATTGTGCACTCTCAACCAGCGAGACCGACAACCGCAACGCCCTAGGATGCACAGAACCCAGCTGACATTTCCACTCTGTACTCGAGCTCCAGCCGGGGTACTGGCAAACTGGCTATGCCTCTTGTCCCCAGGACCCTTGTGACCCGAGCCCCCCATTGGGAGCACCTGTACTTGTCCTCAAGTCCCCCTCTGCAGTCTGTTTCTAGGTGGCCCCCTTCTTTCCACCGGATAACGTGCACAGCTACCAACCCGACTAGCACCTCTGCACCAGGATGCCCCAGGGCAGGTAACGAGTAAGTGCTGGTGGTACTTTGGACCTTGGCCCTCTACGACCCAAAGTCCCGAAAGAGACCCCCATAAACCGACCGTAAATAACTATATGCAACATATGCATTTTCACCCATAGGGAAGCATTGCTGCATAAAGCCGCATTTAAGTGAACTATTTACTTACCTGTGAAAATTCATATTTAAAAAAGTACTTATCTGAAAATGAAATTCTTGATATCAAAAATATATAAAAACCTGAGTTATTTTTTAATTTGGTCTTGGATTTATGCTTGAGTGTATCTCCTTTATTGCCTCTGGGAGTACAAGTGCTTAGCACTACCCTCTGATAAGCCCAAACTGCTCGCCCATGCTATCACAAAGGAGAGCGTTTAGTGTTATCATTGTTGCCTCTGTAAAGCAATAAGGGTTGCCTGGACTCTTTCACCGTGCACCTCGTTTTGGTCCACAATATAAAGAGCCACCTTCCTACAGAGGGGAATCATTGGAGCAGTTTGCGGCACATTAAGTAAAGATCACACACATTTATTTTCTGCTCTAACTAAGCTAGTAATGTTGCTGTTTCCCCACACCTCAGCGCCAAAGAAAATGAAGTGCAATGTTTTCTGCCTTTACAATGTTTATTCTCACACATTTCGGAGGATTCACAGGAAGATGCTTTGATCGAGGCTGGGCCTGCGAGGGTGAGACTGTCATTGTGAGAGTGTTTTTTTTTTTACCAGCACTGAAATAAATGCTATGTTTAAATGTTTCATTTGTTTAGTGAAGCAAACTATCCTGCGCATGAACTCGGTAAATTACAGAAAATAATTAGCAGTTACACCTCTTTTCATATGCATATTGTGTGTGTGTGCGTGCGTGTGTGTGTGTGTGATTTATGATTGGTGTGCTGATCAGCTATTGCTTACAATGTTTTACTTTAATGCGGAGAACTCTAAAATACGAAATTTGATGTCCCAATAAAAGGCTGTAAAACATGTAGGACTTTTCATAGTGTACAATGCTAAGTTGGTCTTTATTGGGTTCAGACTCAACTTGAGCATCACACTAGCTGTCAGCAGCCAGCACAAATGCCCACCCTGCTAGCCTTCTCAACCAAATTCTGGAGATAGTAGCTCCATGCTGGGTTTTACTTCAGCTCCACCTTTCTTTGCTGTAAAAGGTTTTAAGGAAACCCTCATAGTTTTCAGTCATACATTGCTTAATATAATGCACATTTTATAGCGGAACCCCAGCAGTTCCCTATTAATCACACCACAGTAATGTTTATATCTCTGCAAGGGCACTTTAGACTGGACTTTAAAACGGAGTCTGTGACTTTCCAATGATGCTGCCATAGGTGCAACAGTTCACAGCTATATTTGGCAAGAAACAGACTTGAGCAGCTGCTCATTTAGGTTTACTTACCTCACGTCAACCAAATAAGGATTTCATTATCTACATCAGCCATTATCAACAGTTGGTGCCAGACCCTCTTAGACTGACAAGGCAGCTAAGGCGCATTTGACCATGGTCTCAGAGAAGAGGTAAAGGCGGCACTGTCTCATGTGATTAATAGACCTACCACATCCACTGCACCTATAGGTCTACGCTTACTCAAAAATCAGTGACATCAGGAAAAGAAATGGCGGCGTGGAGGAAAAGCAGATACAGGCCTACATGAAGTCTAAAACATGGTCCTTGTGTAACACAAGTAAAAATAGCAATATCGCCGCAAAGAGAGACAGAGCTCTGCCTCCTCAAGTGGTTAAATATATACTGCTAGCCCCAGCCTAATTTTTGCAACATTTATACATTTTCTTCATCTAGGCAAGGAATAAGCATGCACGTGACAAAAAAGGAAACCTTGGTGAGTGGTGCTAGCAGGTGCAAGGCTTTTTCACAAGAAAAGTGCAAAGGACCTTGAAAAAAGATAACACAATGGGTTCTCAAAGGATGAGCCAGTTTCACTTAGAAATCTCCTTTCGCTGTGCCAAGCAGGGAAACGAGGCCTGTGCATAACAGAAGCGCCAGAGCTCAAACAGTGGCTTTAACATGGGCTTACAAAATGGCTGCAGGTAAAACGACAGTGTGTTACTTATTTGTGAGATATGTCAACATAAATTGCACAGATTCAGTCTCCTCTATTTTGCAGCTTCTATGAATCATATCAATGAAATATTTGTTTTATCACATTTTTTAATGACGCATCCATAGGTACTTTTATTGCTATCTTCGTCTTCAGGAATGGTCAGTGGATAGGAAAGGACATATGCTTTGTTGCTGCGGAGACGATAAATAGTGCACATGCAAAATGTTCACTGAAATTTAAAGGATCAATAAGAGAATTCGAATAGCAAATATTATCTCTAAAATCTTCATTGCCAGCCCCCAAAGAATAAGGAGCAGATACTACTTCCATTCATGAATGATCCAGTTGTGTAGAATTTGTAAGGCCTTAACGATTTATCTAATGTTATCTATTTGCTCACAAACACCGAAAGGCTATAGTGGAAGTGTGTGCAACATTCAGAGCCCACAGTAGCATAGACACCGCCCTTGGCAGCCAGGACAAAATCCAGGGCAATTTTATTTTGCAAAATGACAATCTTTTGGGCATCTAACTGATCAGAAGTATCGTGGAAGAACTGACTAGCTCATTGCGTTTTTTAGCTTTAGTTTGAACTTCACAGAGAGCCTCTCCAATTCCGTATATAGGAAAGAGGATGGAGGAGAATTTCCTCAACAGCTTCTTGGCTACTGTCACAGCATCTGCGATTGCACACGGCTAAGCATCAACCCACCAAGAAAAAGTACACAAACTCACTAGCACATATGATTAGGAATAACATTTGGGCATCAGAATGAAGTTCATCTGCAAATAGTCAAAGGGTTTCCAAGGAAGCGGGTGGGCAACCAGGTGGTCATGATCCTTTTCCATGTAATGTGACTTGACACTTGGGACATGAATAATAGTATGTTATGGCCTGCTTCATGTGGTGGGAGGTCACTTGGTGCCCGTCATTCCAAGAAGTACTGTAAAATATGGGTCATCATGCCATCCTGCCCACCAAACGATTTGTCAATACCACTCAACCCCTACTCCACCCATCTTTTATGTAAATCAGGCAGTTTTAAGGTAGGAGGAAGCTCTTAGTGACGTCTTTCTGTGTTGTAGGCCTGACCCGAGCTCTTGCAATAGTTTAAATAAGATTTTGGGCAAGTCATGTGTTTTGGCCGCCATCTTGGGCGTGGTACTGATGCAGCGTGGAACATCAAATTCCCCCTTCGTCACAGACCAAATACCTCAACATCAAATTCACTCATAAACATTCATTGGTGGGGCCCATAACACCAAAACTTACTCTCAGTCGATCTGCTTTCCTAGGGAAATAAGCTTCCAAACGCTGACATGAAAGGAATACCTTTACCTTATCCTAGATACATTGACTTTCAAACCTAAGATATTCCTCTCATAAAGGGATGAATCATTTAGTTGTTCTCTATGATTTTAGTGATTAAACTCATCTATCTATACACTACTTCTTAATCCTAATTCTCTTCTTCAAATAATGGACACAACACATTTGTCAATTGTGAGAAGTTGGCCTGGCATATGCTGGTCACTAGTTATAGTGGCCACCTTGCACCAGTCCAATTCGACTCTTAAGGTGATAGGTTAAAGACAACCTTTAAAGAAAGCTATCCTAGTGGTAGCTGTGGAGAGCAGCCTTCAGGCTAAGTCTTGAAGGAGTGTTAAGCTTATTGTTTTACCATAGATAACCTCTTGAATGACCAAATGAAAGAGTAGTCCACACAGGTATATATATAAAATATATGTATTTATTCTAAACAGAATCCCACAAGTCTCTTTATGAGGCTAGAGGTAAAGTTACAATTCAAACAAGCATTTATAGATACAATAAATAGCACTGGAATCACAGGGCCCCAGGCGGGGACCAAACCATATATTAAAAAAGTGGTATAAGAACCACGACAATTCTACAGACAATGCCTAGGACATTTAGGATCGCTGGCCCCTTAAGAATCCACCCCCAGGTGATGAGGAAGGGGACCCACGGGAGGCGCGTGCAGTGGTAATAGCTGCTATCGGGATCTCTAATAAAGCCTATGGAGAATGTCGCGGTTTGATTTTTAAAGATTAAAGACACTTCTAGCAAGAGTTCAAAGTTAGGAGCTTAGAGGTAAGCGTTTGAGGAGCCCACTACCACGAGAGTACCGAGGTACCACTGTTACCTGCCCCAGGGAAGCCGGGTGCATAGGTCGTTTTCGATGTCGGGTCGCGGGCTGATTTTCAATGGGAAAATGTACAAAACTGCTGCTAGCCAAAAGCGTCGATGATGTCGTGAAGAATGAAGTTGTAGATCTTGTAGAGGAGAACCTGAAAGCAGAGGGGACAGAGTCTGGGTCACGGCACAGTGACCAGAGAGCTCAAGGAAAAGAGCCCTTTAATGTTGGGTGCTTCAAGTGGAAAAGGTGTAGCTTGGATCTGCAGCCACGGGCTCCGGGAGGCTTCAAGGAAGGCCAGCTTCTGGAGGGCGACTGTCCCACAAAGGATGAGGGTTGCTGCGGTGTTAGTGTCCGGATTGGATCCACTAAGCCTTGGCAACCGCAACCCACACAAGATGAACAAATCAGCTACTGGTGCAGACCCACAAGGTCTGAGCGAGGTCTCCTTCAAGGACACTGTAGAGCAGGCCTGGAGCAACCAGGGGAACTCTTAAAAGTAAATATTGACCTCCGCTAGGGCCCACAAGTTGAGAGACAAGGGACCGCGGGAGACAGCAATTTAGAGTGCGTAAAAGGGTGCCCACGGGCCACAGGAGTGGGCTAGGGCGCTGATCTTTGGCACAGTTGCTGCTGAGAGGTTGGCTCAATATTGGGCCAAAGCACAACTTCCCCACTGGTCATGGTCGTGTGCTACACAAGAGGTGGCTGGTGTCCTGGGGTATGGGGGACCTCGGCACCCACGCGGTCTACGGTGCTCAGACTTGCTGGGCACACTCACTGGCCTCTGGGATGCTAGGAAACCCACCTCAAGGTTGAGAGGAGTCATTGATGTCCGAAGGAGCAGCGAAGTTCCAACCAGGTCACTTGCAGTGTTTCAGGTGCCTGCCAAGCAGAGGGGTAATTCCTTTATCCCAAGGGAGATTTCTTCAGTCAGCTGGGCAGCAGCTCATCGAAGGTCAGGTCTGTGAAGTCCAAGATTAATCTGAGGCTCTGGGGACACAGTATTCACCTTTATCCTAGAGATTTGGGGAGGGTCCAGATCAGAGCCCACCAATGGGAGTTGAGGCGGGAAAGGGTCGCTACACCCTCTCCCCTTTGTGTGTTTCCCGCCTGGGTGAGGGGCAGGATGCCCCTGAACCGGTTCCAGGCGGTGTATGCAGAATTTAGGCGCTGTAGTAGCCTACGTGCAACTCTGAAAGGCATCCTATGGTGCACCCACCAAGTTCCAATCCACATAGCCTCTCTGGGAAGGTGCTGGTACCTCCCTGCAACAGGATCCCTATTGTCCAGCTGCCGAGGCTGGGGTTTTGCCCAGCAACAGGCAGCCAGAGTCGTGTGGGTGGCGAGTAGCATCCATTTTGTGATACGTGTGCACTTTTAAATTGGTGTCTAAATTCTGCCGCTTTTCCCATATCGCCCCTCTAGCAGGGGGGAATCATGCCCTCATGCCCATGGCTGGACTGGGGGTATGATTACTACATGTTTGACACCAAACACGATATGGTTCTGTGTAGCCATTCTCAAGTTATCACGCTATCGCGATATACTTATAATGCCGTTAAGAGTATATGGTATGGCTACACTACAAACAACCCAGCAATGATTTTTACGAGGGTTGCAGAGGGGCCCTACTCAGGTAGGGGTCCCCCCTCACACATATCTCAGCACCCTGCCTTGTAGGATTAGCAAGGCCTGCTTGAGGGGTGACCAATGAGAATACATGTGTTGCACATAGGTGGGATACAGGGTACCTGTATCCCTGTAAGGGGGTGCAAGCACCACCTTACCCAGACTACAGTAGTGGTCTGGTGGTGTCATTTGGTATGGCTGTCCCAGGGTGGCACAATAAGTGCTGCAGCCCTGGTAGGCCTCTGAGGGACCCATGCCCTGGGTACCTAGGGTACCATCTACAGGGGTCTGGTAGGGTGTCCTCAGTATCCAATTGGAAGGTACCTAGGGTACTCACATCAGTTTTAGGGAGGAAGCAGATAGGCTGGGGTCCTGGATAGCAGGATCCCAGCCAGACTAGTCAAAAAACATCCAAATACCAGGCAAAAAGTTGGGGGCAACTATATAGTCAGATTCCACCTTCCTACATCAATTAATCAAATATTCTTTATCTAAGAAATATTGCAAGAAACGTTCGAAATCATCATCAGCATTTCAGAGCATCATATTTACCTATTCTGGCTAAAAGTCGTCCTCTAAGTCAGTCAGGTCAAGGAAGAATTTTATTCAGCAAAGTTAGGCCGCAATTCAGTCTCTCAAAGATTCAGGATAGCAGCTGCACAGCAGTGTCACCGTCCTCTCCGTCAGCATAACGTCAGGAAATCAAGTTCGTCAAAGAAGAGCAAGACCAAAAAGTTCAATTCCCTACCTACTTTTATAATGAAAATAATGTCAAAAAGTATCAAGATCGGGGTTTAGAAAGTCCTGATTGTTCGACTTGGGGTTAGGAGATGCAGTTCTCAGGGGGTCAAACGATGAACTCATCGTACTTGCTGGTTCTGGTTTTTAAATCAAGCATTGTCTTTGGTATTGGCTAGGTTCTCATAGCGTCCTTGAAGGGTACATGTTCTCCCGGGGTCAGGTCCAGGCCACTGCTGCTGGCGGTGACGCCTGCGCACTTCACCCAGAACCTCGTGTTGTCAGGGCAGTCACGTTTAACGTCTCATTCAGCCATCTTGTATAGGCCGAAATGGTCAACTTAAGCAAAAGAATCGCAAAAACGTAATTAAAACATAGAAATGACTAATAAAATGTCACCCCCTTGCCATACCCATTTGTGTGTGTATTTATCTAGCAGAAGCAACACTCAGAGCAGTTTATACTCACTGAATAAAGCACAAATCACAAATACATCACCAAAGCAACATATAACATGCAATCTTCTAATTTTCTACTATTAATATGCGCACTCAAGATAGTTTACAATTAATATAGCCATGCAAGGTGCAATTCCCACGTGTAATTCTTTTGTTAATATAATTGGTGAGTTATCACTTCAAACGGATTAATAATATTACAATGAATAGATTATTCGGATTAATATAAACATGCAGAATGGGGGGGTATACAAAATGTTGTACTACCCACTCCAGCAATCCCCCCTTTGGTGATTATATCACCACACTAATCAAAATTTTTGTATCCCTTTTATGGAAATTTAAATTGATTGCTTGTTTCGTTCATATTTCAGTTTCCCCTGTTTCTTCTCTTTTTGTTGTTTTATACATGCTATCCTTTAACTCTTCTAGTTCTATTTCTTCAAATTCTCTTTCTTGTTTCTTATCCCTTCTCCGTAAGTTTTCTCTTTTTATTCTTGTCTGATTTTTATTCTTTCTACAACAAATACAACCTAATCTCATTATTAATATTAAGGAAATCACACATGTTAATGGAAATAATATCTTACCTATAAATGTACTACCTAAGTTTACTACAAAATCTTTAATAGCTGATATTTTCTTACCAATCTTCTCCCAGACACCCTCAACCTCCAGTGGTACAATTTCGTCATGCAATTCTGTAATATTCTTAATATAAATTTTCAAATCTCTACTTTCGTCAGGAATGTAAGTACAACAATGTTGAACTTTCAGCATTCCACAGACTCCACCCTCTTTTGCCAATAAAATATCAAGGGCAAGTCGATTTTGCATTACCATAGCACGCATGGCAACCATTTCAGTATTCACCAATAAGAATCCTCCAGCGGTGCTTGTTGACAAGCGATCCACTACAGTTGAAAGTTTTCTAATTTTATTTGCATTCAGAGAGATTCCCACTGCGGGTATCAGTGCTCCAAAAATGTCACCTACAATTTCAGTCCAAGATTCTCTCTTACTACGTGCTAAATAACTACCTAGACTATGTACACCATCTTCTCCTCTATCCATGTGGAAAATCTTTGGAAAAACCAGGCCAACATAACATGTGCCATACCAATGGTCTGGCAAACGATAATATGCCCTGTTCCTACAAATGGAAAGACTGGATCTCTTCCACCTTTAAATCCTCATCCTCCCATGATTCGGTATGTATCATGGCACTCACTATTCCCTAGAAAATAATTGTCATATGCCGTCTGATTCCTTCTTATACACAATTCCCTTTCTGAGGCCAATCTAAAGCCATAGTTGGACTCGTTTCTCCTCTTAAGTGTTTCTCCGTTTCTACATCCCAAACTGTTTTCTCCGCTTTCGCTTCTGAAGCCTTTCTTTGCATTTTCAATCTTCTTTCTTCAACCATATCTAAAAATGTCTTCTCTTCTTTCTTTAAACTGCAAGTCAAGTTATTTCTAAATATATATTCTAAGGTTAGTTCTTTAGTTTCTAAGAAAAATTCACCTAATACCTTTGCAGGTTTTACCTTGTTTAGTTTGTTAATTGCTGGTACTTGTGAAAATATAGTATCTACATCTGAAAAATAATACTCTAATTTACCTGTTTGATAAAATAAACTAGCAATTACACTACATGTTATTCCATATGTTACAGGAAGGTGATGATAAGTCACTCCTTCAGATACAGATGCAGGTAATTGCATACATACGTAGCAATCCCTTACGTCCATTGTTTTTACATATTCATACAACAACTTTGAAAACACATTGTTAGAAAAATCTGTTATTGACCTGTCTTTATGTAAATAATTTTTATCTATTCTAGTTGGAACTGCCTTTTGAACTTTCCCTATATTAGTTATGTTATCACTATGTCCTTCTAATGTATCTACAGTAACTTTAAATGAAATTAATAGAGCAAGAATTCTCCAAAGAAGCATTAATAATCCTGTACAACAAAAACACATTTTGCACCATCTTCTAAGGAAGGTACATCTACTTGTGCTACTTTCTATGTTTGCCATCTTTTCTAAATGAGCCGTGTCTTTTGACTTAGCCTCTTCTACTTCACAACTAGTTTCTAACCCAAGGCTTCTAAGCACCTACGTGGTTCTACCAGTTTTTGTCTTTTTCAGTATTTTATTGTTTTTCCATCAGTAACTTCCTTGTCTCATTCAGTTTGGCATCTCATCATCTTTCACTTTCCTTTCATTTTCAGCATACAGGTTGTCCTGAACATCCGCTTCTTCTCCAATATTGGACAAGATAACTCTCAGGATTTCCGATTCTTCGTCTTCCTCAACCACTTCCAGTACAACCACCTCTGGATTACCTTGGCTATCCACCTCTTCCTTCACTTCAGGCAGGGCCACATATGTCCATTCCGGTGATTTATACTTCTGGTTAGGTTTTCTTGTTTGTTTGTTTTCTTTGGCTACTGGTTGTTCTTCTTCTTTCGATTTTTCCTGACTCGTTACTTCATTCACCTGTTCAGCTCTTGGCGAATTTACACGTGTCAATCGATATCTCAGTCTTTTAATTTTGTTTGGCCACACCTCGTCTTTTGCTGCTCTTTTCAATTTACTCCCTTTATCATTCTTTTCAGTTCTCCAAGCTCTCTTTCTCAGAACTCGGCATTCTGGTATTTCATCTTCGCTTTCCTCAGACTCTGTTTCAACTTGCTTTTTACCTTCAACGAGTTCTTTTTCCATCTTTTCTTTTGTTTTCCCTACTTCTGTCCCTCCTCAAATCTCCGTCACACAATCTTCCTGCTGACTACTTGTCCCCGCTTCTAACTGGATGTTGGAGTTCCCTACACCTCCTCGGGGGTCTTCCGCAATAATCTTTCCCTCTCTGTCTGTAACTGGCACCTGTCCATCTAAAAGTGTTGTTTCAGGTGGAATTTCTCTCAATCTTTCATCTGGCACCTCCTTCTCACGGATTTCTTTTATTGTCTCTCCACTTTCCTTTTCTTTGTTCTTTTTTTTTTCTTTCTTGGACGAGTGTGCTCTTTGTTTTGTCTCTGAGTCTGAACTGGTATAAGAAATCTGTAACCTTCTCCTCAGGGAATTACTTCTGAGGACCAAAGTTAACCTTGGCTCTGTCTCCCCCCTTTCAGAGTTTTCTCCTTCTTTATCTTTTGGCTCTCCGTCATCTGACTCAGTACTGGATTCTGATTCATCAAAATACTCCTTTTCTTTACAGATCAACTGGATTTGGAATTCTCAAAGTATGACTTGCATGGATCCAGTTCTTCAATCCAGCACACTTCACAGCTGTTGTTGTAGTCAAGATGACTTGCCTTGGTTTTCCCCACCTGGGAACCAAACAGTTTCTTCTTCTGTGTACCTTTACGCTTACCCAGTCCCCTGGGCTTAGATCATGAGCTGGCTTCTTTTCAAGAGTGGTGGCATCCATTCCAACCTGATGAAATACAGAATGAACTGCGTCAGCCAGGCTTTTACAGTATTCCAATACCATGTCATCAGTTATTGTCATCAGCTTGTTGACTGGTATAAATACATGTCTCATTGCGCGTCCCATGAGGATCTCATGCGGACTCAAACCAGTAGTTCTGTCTGGTATTGATCTAATAGTCATGAGTACCAGAGGCAAGACTTCGGGCCATTTCATACCTGTGGCTAAACACATTTTCCCTATTCTGTTTTTGATAGTACCATTAATTTGTTCTACTACACCAGAAGCCTCTGGTCGGTAGGCACAATACATTCAATGCTTCACAAATCAGTTTTATTTTTATTTGCAAATCTGTTTTTATTATTTTTTAAAGAATACACGTTTTGGCAGCATACATTACACACAGGAGTTCGTGAGCACATGCAAATTGTTAATCCATACTTGGTCTATAGCCAATTTAATATAACACGCATGCAAATTATGTGTCAACCACCACCCGCTCGGGAGCCGGCTGCATCTTCATTATCAGCTCTGGTGCAGTCTCTTAAGGATTAACAGTAGCAACCGTATATCAGCCACTTAGCCGTGCATGCAAGCTTATGCCGCCCACTCAATTTAGGCTTAGAAACAGAGGAGTTACCTACAATTCAAAAGAAGAACTCATAACAGTGGCAGCGTGAACAGTTGTATACGTATAGTGCTCCCCCCCTTTCTACCCCTGACTCCCCCCCCCCTTCACCCCCTGGATCACCCCCATGCCCCACGATTGCAACCACCCCATGTGTCCGCAGACGCCCCGACTGTAGGTCAGGGGTAGTAGGGGCTATGCTATGCTATTCCGTCAGCGAGGCAGCCCTTGTTACACCGTCACTCGCGCAGGCATTTCCAACCACCCCCGTGTGGCCCGTGTGACCCTCCCCTTCCAGGCGCCGGAGCTCGATAAGCAACTGCTCCCAGCGGTCCACCATAGGTTCCTTCCGCAGCCCCAGTGTTTCCTCCCTTCGGATGGCGGTCCCCTCTGCCCTAGCCCATGCCTGAAATGAGGAGGTCCATGCTCGCGCGTGTGGTGGGTCATGTGCCTTCCATCTCCTCGTAATGAGGCGTTTTGCTACTACGACCCCCAGGTCCAGGAATCGGGACGTTACCTTGTCTTTGGGTGATCTTTTAAATTGGTGCAGAATGTGTTCGGGCCAGTCTAATGGGATGGTACGACCCACACTCCCCTGCAACAACCCACTGACCACTCTCCAATAGGTGCCCAACCCAGGGCAGCTCCACAGCATGTGCAAGAACCCCGCCCCTAGCTCACTGCACCTAGGGCAGAGCGCATCATTGCGATGAAAGTACCTGTTAATCAACTCGGGCGTGAGGTAGGCCCGGTGTACTATGAACAGCTGGATTTGACGGAACCGCATGTTTCTGGGGATATGCACTAGGCCTTTAAGGACCCTCTCCCACTCCTTGTCTGCTAGCGGCCTCCCCAGGTCTAGTTCCCATTTGCCGCAAAGCGGGCCCAAACTGACCGCCGTGTGCTCCCTTAACGAAGCCGCAAACCAGCGGACCAGATGTCCGCCTCTCCCCATGACGTGCAGGTATTGCATGGTTAGGTGCTGACTAGGCTCTGTGGTCATGTTCCCCCATTTGGCAGTCAATCTCGCCATCAGTGAGCGGTGCGTCAGGAACCCACCGGGTGGGAGCCCGTCCTCCGACACTAGGGTCTCGTATGGTATAAGCTCACCGTCTCGGTACAGGTCCCCCAGCGTGCGCACATCCGCTTCCCACCAGCCCGTCAGCGCAGGGGCCGCAAGCACCCCTCCACCTCTGGGGGAACCCTCCAGAGGTATTGCCGGCGCATATGGAACAACAGCGCGAGTGAGGTACAGAGCCCTCCGAAAGCACTTATGTGCCACAGCCAGAAGGAGCGGCATCGGTCTTGTAACCGTGGCAAGGGGGTGAAAGAGTCCGGTCACACGTTCCAGCGAGTAAGGGTGCCACTGCTGTGGCTGTATCGTCCCTGCCTCTATCAGCCAACCATTTCAAAGAACGGGGTAACCCAAAGCAATCGAGGACATGGGTAGTATATGATACAAAAAACAGTGGTCCTAGACCTATACTTAAATTGAATTAATCAAAAATATTTCGATTTGACATATTATTGAATAAATTACACAACATAAAAGGTGCAACAAACGACCATGAACTCGATCACCATATATTTATCTTAACGTAATCTTAACACTTAGTGTGCAATGAATGCACCCCGGTGCCGTCAAGGAGATGATAGCAATTCCAGGCCAGTAGCATTAGTCATATTTTCAAACGGGCTCCTGGGGTAATCGGCAAGAACGCGCCAAGCAGTCCACTGCCGTCACCAGGCTTGTAAACAATGCCTAGTCTACACTAAGTGTTAAGATTACGTTGGAGACTCATATCCTCCTCCTTGGATTCATTAAAGGGACCATGGATCTCATTGCTCACTCCTAATTGATGGATCGCCCAGTTCAGTCCTGATGAAGGTCCGCAAGACCGAGGAATCAAACCCCCCCTTCTGGTCACAAGTCGGATCGAAACGTCGACGCCCAATTAATCTAGTCTGGATCCTTAACTATTTTCATGTGCCATCCTAGAATTGATTTCTAGTGTGAACTGATATAAACGTTTGTGGAACCACATTTGGGCCAGACTTCCAAAGTACGGTGATTTGCAACCGTCCTTTTTGCTTTTGCTTTGACATATTACATTTTCTATATATATTTTGTTGAAGTATTCTCCTTCGTCACTTCACACCTGAGCACCCTGTCTCACTGCACGTCTCCTTCTGGAGCAACCTCTCTCAAATTGCTAATGATATTTTTTGTCTGATTTTCACCAAATTGCTTTAAATAAATATATGGTGATCGAGTTCATGGTCGTTTGTTGCACTTTTTATGTTGTGTAATTTATTCAATAATATGTAAAATCGAAATATTTTTGATTAATTCAATTTAAATATAGGTCTAGGACCACTGTTTTCTCTATCAGCCAACCAGCGGGCAACCCATTGCAGCTGAGCGGCCAGGTAGTAGTGCTCGAAACAAGGAGCCGCCAGACCGTTGGCAGGAATAGTTTCACGAGCGCCAACCTGTGTCTGGCAGTGCCCCAAACAAAATCCCGCAGCATCCTATTGAGCCTACCAAAAAAGGCGGGGGGAACGTACGTCGGTAAATTAACAAAGTAGTACAGGAGGCGGGGAAGCATGACCATTTTGGCGAGCGCCACCCTGCCCGTGGTCGTCAGTGAGAGTGTGCTCCAAAAAGTCACCTGTGACTTAAGCGCCGCGACCGCCCTTCCCAGGTTCCCATCGAATAAGTCAGTCGGGCAGCGGTAAATTTGTATCCCCAGGTATCGAAAAGTGCCTTCCCTCCATTGAACCTGCGTGCCGCTCAGACAATAACCCGGGTCCTCAGTCCCTGCGCTAAAAGCGTACAGACAGGATTTACCTGCGTTCACACGGAGTCCCGAGATAGTGGCGAAGGACTGCAGCAACTGGGTCAGCTGCTCCGGCATACACCCCACATCCTTAAGGTACACCAACAGGTCGTCTGCATAGAGCGACACCTGATGAACAGCGTCCCCCAGCGGTATACCATCCCCCAGGGTCGCCCGTACAGCCGCCGCCAGGGGTTCAATCGCCAGGGCGAAATTCACAAATCAGTTTTATGATCTCATTATGAAAATGTCCTCCTCTGTCTGATTCAATTGTTACTGGGAACCCAAACCTAGGTATAAATTCCCTCAACAATAATTTTGCCACTGTCATTCCATCATTTCTTCTTGTTGGGAACGCCTCTACCCACCTGGAGAATAGGCATACCATTACCAAAACATACCTCAACCTGTTACAAGGAGGCATCTCAATGAAATCCACTTGCATTCTGGTGAAAGGTCCTCCCTCTCGACCTATTGTTCCTAGACTCACCACTGTCTTTTTTCCTGGATTGTATTGCTGACAAATTAGACATATTTGACAAATACTTTCTGCTACAAGTCTGAACTTGGCATTATACCAAGTTTGTTTAAAAGACCTAATCATGGCGTCTCGCCCTATATGTCCCTGTCCATGATCCATCCGTGCCATGGTAGACATCATGCTATCAGGCATAACTGGTCTTCCATCTCGATAGACCCACACATGATCTTTTTCTCGTGGTGCACATCCTGCTTTTACCCACTGTTTTACTTCTTTCTCTCCTGCTTCTTCCTGTAATTGTCTTACCTCATCCCATGTTCCCACAGTGTTAGTAAACATTGGGAAACAAGAAACCAACTCTTTTTCCTTTGCTCGATTGATTGAATTCTGATTTCGTGCACAATATTGCACCATATCATTGGCAAATTTGTTTCCAGTGGCAATGTAATCACCACTGCGACTATGAGCAGCACATTTTACCACAGCCAATTGCCTAGGCAGCTGTATTGCCTCAAGCAACTTTCCAACCACTTCAGCATTCTTAATGGGAGTTCCACTTGAGGTTAGAAAGCCTCTTTGCAGCCAAATTTGGTCGAAATCATGGACCACCCCGTAGCCATACTGGCTATCAGTTATCACAGTCACTCTCACACTTTTCCCAATCTTACATGCTCTGGTCAGGGCAATAAGTTCAGCTACTTGGGCCGACTTTACTCCTTTCAAATAGGAAGTTTCCATCACTGCTGCAACTGTGCATACCACATATGCTGCACTCAGCACTCCATCATCTGTTCTCAAACAGGATCCATCAACAAACATGACATAATCACTTTCTCGCAAAGGTTCATCTTTTATGTCAGGTCTTGGTTTTGTACAGAAATCAAGTACGTCTAAATAATCATGATCTGCTTCATCTCTTACCTCCACATGCTCTACATCAGGCAACAATGTTGAAGGATTCACATTCACGCATCTCACAAGACTCACATTTGTTGCACCCAAAATGACCTTTTCATACTTAGTCAGTCGGCTGTGCGTACGACTGAGTACGTACTGAGTACGACCCCTTGTTAAAAGAATCACCACATCATGAGGCACAAACACTTTCACAGGGTATCCCATCACAATTCCTTCACTCTGTTCCAAACTGCGACATGTAGCAGCTACTGCTTCCAGACACCCAGGAAGGGCTACAGCTACTGGGTCCAACATGGATGAAAAATATGCAATTGGTTTCCTCAGTTTTCCATG
This sequence comes from Triturus cristatus, assembly GCF_964204655.1. Lineage (NCBI taxonomy): Eukaryota > Metazoa > Chordata > Amphibia > Caudata > Salamandridae > Triturus > Triturus cristatus. Next base: position 1,012,292,745 of record NC_140582.1, on the reverse strand, counting down.
CTTCTGTACTAGAACAGAGAGTGCACATCCATTTCTCTCACTGCAATACAACTCAAACTCCTTATCATAGTCAGGCATACCTAATGCAGGCGCTTCACACAATCCTTCTCTCAACTTCTTGAATGCTGCCAACTCCTCTTTGTTCAAATCAATAGGATCTCTCACATCACTTCTTGTCAACCGTACCAAAGGTTTTGCAATCAATGAAATGTTTCCTATCCACTGATGACAATATCCAACCATTCCCAGAAACATTCTCACTTCTCTTTGGGTCATTGGCGGACTCATTCTCTTTATGATCCTGATTCTGTCTATGGTTATTTTCCTGTGTCCTTTCTCAATGCTGTGTCCTAAATATTGTACTTCTTTCTTACAAAATTGTAATTTCGATGGTGACACTTTTAATCCTCCATCTGCCAAATTATTCAGCAAAGCTACCGTGTCTACCTCACAAGCTTCACGAGTTTTCGATGCCACAAGTAGGTTATCGATATACTGGACTAGTACTGAATTTTCAGGTATTTCTAGACTCTCCAAAGACCTTTTCAATAGCTGATTAAATATTGAGGGGCTTTCCGTATACCCCTGTGGAATTCGGCACCACGCCAAAATACGCTTGCCGAAACGAAATGCAAAAATTTGCTGACTGTCATGGTGCAATGGAATGGAAAAGAAAGCATGGCACAAATCAATCACTGTGTACCATTCTGCGTCATGAGAGGTCTGATATAAAATCACAGTGGATTCGGTACAATGGGACAACATGGTACAACAATTTTGTTTATCTTTCTAGATCTTGCACTATCCTGAACTTCCCACTAGGCTTTTTCAGTCCCATTATTGGTGAATTACATGGGCTACTCATTATTTCTCTCAAAATTCCTTGTTTTATCATTTTCTCAATCACAGGAGTAACTCCTTCGATTATTTCAGGTGTCAATTTATATTGTGGGACATTTGGGTAACATACTCCTTCTTTTACAGTTATTTTTACTGGATCTACATTTCTCATCAATCCTACATCTTCTCTTGTGAAATCCCACACTTCTGCTTTTACAGATTGTTTTAATTCTTTTGGTAATTCATCAGGGTTAAATACAGCATAGGTTCCTGTAACCTCTTTCTCTCTGTTTGCCAATGTCATTTTATACAACACATCATCATCTGGTGTTTCAAAGGCTATTCCATCTGGAGTACAAAATATAGTGCAATTCATCATGCACAATAAATCTCTACCTAACAAATTCACAGGACTGGTGTCGCACACTACAAATCTGTGCATTTCAGAAAATTTCCTTATACTAACTTTCACTGGTTCTGTAAGGTAAGTTTTAATCTGTCTGTTGGATACACCAACAACTTGGATCGTTTCATCCGAGAGAGGAAGATTCTTAACATCAGCTGATCTAACTGTTGATCGAGTAGCACCAGTATCCACTAGGAAAGTAATATTTTCATTATTAACTTTTCCATCTACAAATGGGCCTGTCTGGTCTACTTTTAGAGTTGCGCCAAGTATGCACTCTTCTTCCTCCCTTCGGCACCGTCAATAACCCTCTTCTGAATCACTTTCATCGCGTTGCAGCCAATACTGCGAAGCAGCGCTAGCGCGTTGCGGCTTATTTACCTGTTCTTCGTTGTAGAATCCATTCTCCTTACTATACTTCTGGCAATTTTTGTTCTGTGGAAAAGGTGGTTTTGGCACCTGATTCTCTTGTGTTACACCCTGCTGTTGTCATTGCTGTTGACCACTCACCTCATTCTGCACCTGTGGATTCAATGATGGATTTTCATCGTTAGTACTTGGTGGATTCTTACACTCGGATATCCAATGCCCTATCCTACCGCATTTATGACACAGAAATTTCTTTCTTCTTAGCTTCCTCAATATTCCCTTTATTTTTTCCAGGATTACATTTTTGTTTCAACCCAGCTTGTTCCACTAATTGTGCTTCCTGTCTCTCTGCTACTTTTACCTGTGCCCACATAGCCTTCTCTTTTAGTTTTCGCTGTTTTGCTTCAATTTCATCACTGAAATATTTAGCATGCCTCAATACTTCATCTATTTTCTTATTTAGCCAATCTACCCTATGCTGTTTTATCATTTCACTAATTTCTGGACGAAGACCATATACAAATCTGTATACGAAATGACTCAAATCCTTGTCACTCAAATTTTCATCTCCACTGAATTGTTGAAAGGCTAAAATTAACCTCTCATAATAGGCATGTACGGATTCTTTGCTTTCCTGATGTGTTCTGTCATTTTTCACCCAATCTGTCTCTTTAGGGGGTACCTTGTTCTTCAATAATGCCATAACCTGTTCATATTTCTTCATTACTTCGGGGTCTGGAGCTCCTGTTTTTGGATCCCTTGGGTATTCCTGTGTCGGCCAATCTATTACTATTTTGCATTCTGTCCATAGATCTGCTGGTACTATTTGTCATGCCCCGCGGTCATGCCTGGAGATGCGGGAGGTATTTAAGGAGCATTGAGGGCTTCTAACACTGCTTAGCGTTCTAGCTGTTAGCCCGTTTCCGTCCCTTCGTTGTTTTGCCTGACTTCCTGTCTGGGAGTGTTTCCTGTTTCCGGTTCAGAGGTCGTTGTTGTAGCGGACAGTACGAGCTCCGTGCTGTTCCTTGTGCGGCAGTGGTTGGATTTCCCCGTAGTCTTTGGGGACAGCATCGGTAGTCACGCGCTGGTCCATTTGCCCTGCTGAAGTCGTCTACGGTCCAGAAGCCTCCGGTGTCAAGTAAGGCCTCGGTGTTAGTAGCGTGGTGCTACTCACGGGGCTATTCTCTGTTCAGCTCTCTGTTGAGCTCTCTGTTGTGGACTACTGGTGCTTATTTTATACGAATCCTGCGGTTAAGGAGCCTCTCTGACTATTTTGGTCAGAGGGATATTGTTTTCTTGAAACTCTTTAGTTCCGTTCATATTTCATTACCCCCATTAGGCAGGAGAAACTGGCGTGGACCTTTGGGGTTTATCGTAGGTTACAGTGGTACTTCATCATTAAACACGGTAACCATTAGTCATTGCATGGGTATATTGGGTGAGGGTTGTTCAAGTATATCCCTTACATTCTTTTCCACTCATATTCCCTGCAGCTCTTCATTGTCATATTCACCTCAGATTATCAGTGGACTAACAAGGAGACTAGAATTCCGCCTACTCACACTCTTTAGAAGATAGGGGTAAGCGCCACCATTACAGTTCAAGATTGATGGTCTAGGAAAGAATTGAACGTTGGTGGTAATCTTTGTGTATTCACATAGGGGTCCTGACATCTACAATAAGATACATGCTGAGAATTCCCAAAGTTAAAATAGCGTGGTAGGTGTATTTTCACTCACACAAGGTTAGACTGCAAAGGGGGAAATTAATGCACATTAACGAAGTGTCTTTGTTTTACAGCTGTGAAGGTCTGCCTGTTACCCAGACGTTGTGCACCACACGATCTGCCTTTTTTCCCCTGCCTACCCTTGTTTTGTTTCCCTGTTTTCCCTAGCGTCCCTCCTGGCTCTAGTGTTTGATAGAGCGGAAGGGGCGTGGGGGACGACTGAGGACTTCTCTTCAGGATTCCTGGCGCTCCTGCGGAACAGAACCATTGATCATTACAGAACGCTAAGCCTAAATAGATAGTTCTGCCCGAGCGCCATGGACCTGGGAGCAGTCACACTTGCTGATTTGGCTGGCATGTTGGGTAGTTTACAGGCGGAGACACAGGCTTTGTCGACCAGACTCGACTCTCTGCAACACAGGCATGAGCCAGGAGCTGCTGGGGGGAGAGTTGAAACCTCGCCCTCCGTGATCCATGTCACTACCCCTACCTCCATCCCTTTGGCCCCTCCTGAGAGGTTCTCGGGTGATGCCTCCAGGTGCGGGGCTTTCCTTAGCCACTGCCAGTTGCACTTTTCGTGTAAAGCCTCTTGCTTCCCCACAGATCAAGCCCGTGTAGCCTTTCTAGTGTCTTACCTCAGTGGAGCAGCCGCAGATTGGGCTATACCCTTGATAGACCGCGATGATCCCCTCTTATATAATTACTCTGCCTTTACAGGGGAATTTCGCAAATTATTCGACAGACATACATATACCCATTCTGCGGACACCGAATTGCTAGCTTTGAGACAGGGTAACCAGGATCTGGTGGCTTACATTACCTCCTTTCAGAGATTAGTGGTCGAGGCCAATTGGCCCGAGGAAAAACGGAGCACTTTGTTCTATAGGGGGCTCCGCGACGATTTAAAGGATGCGCTCTCTCAAATTGTGGACTTGCCCTCTGCTTGTACTGAGCTGATAGACTTAGTGGTTAGGATCGAACACCGACTCCAAGAACGAAAACTAGAAAAAGGAAAGGGCGATCCACGTTTTGTGCCTGTTAAGGAGAAGCGAGTAGAAGCTGTGAAGGGTACGGATGACAGCGAGCCAATGCAGATAGGTATAGTGAGAGGGCCGTTGTCAACGGAGGAGAGGCAAAGGAGGAGAGCTAATCGGCTCTGTTTATATTGTGGAAAGGCTGGTCATTTCCTAAGGACATGCCCAGTCAAACCCAATACATTCAAGAGTTCGGGAAACTAGAGAGCCGGGGTTTCGTGGAGACGGGAGCCCTGGGCAGTTCTGGTCTAACAGTCTCCTCTACTGACCATGACATTACACCTATCCCTCACCTCTATATATCAACCTTCCTCGCTGTAGAAAATCTTGGCATCCATGTATCCACCATGATTGATTCAGGGGCTTCTGGGAATTTCATGGATGAGGAGTGGGCAAGGAGTAATCTAATTCCCTGTGTTGTGAAAGACGTTTCCACCAAGGTCTTTACGATAGATGGGAGCTCTCTTGTCTCGGGGCCAGTGACTCATAAGACAGTTAATCTCCATATGCACATACAACCTGATCATCACGAGGTCATTGAATTTGACTTAATTCGGTCACCACAAATACCTGTTCTCTTAGGCATTCCATGGTTACACATGCATAACCCCATTATCGACTGGAAAGCAGCGACCCTTACGTTTCGCCCAAATACACACTGTGAGGCTCAGGTGGCAGTGGTCCAGCATTCGCTTGAGATAGAAGTGACCAACCCTGTATCCGAATTACCTGCCTGTTATAGTGACTTATACACAGTTTTTGATCCCTCGGAAGCAGAGGTCCTTCCTCCGCATAGGGTATATGACTGCAGAATAGACCTAGAGACTGGAGCCAGAATTCCGTGCAGTAGAGTCTATGCCCTTACGGAGAAGGAGAACCTATATCTCAGAGAATACTTGGATGAGATGTTGGAGAAGGGGTTTATTAGACCATCTAGATCTCCTGCCTCTTCGGCCCTGTTTTTCATTCCCAAGCGTGAAGGAGGTTTGCGGTGTTGTATTGACTATAGGAGACTGAATAATATCACCATCAAAAACCGTTATCCCTTGCCTCTGATCGCTTCCCTCCTTGACAGAATACGCAACGCCAAGTATTTTACTAAACTAGATCTGCGGGGCGCCTACCATTTGGTACGGGTCAAGGAGGGAGACGAATGGAAAACGGTCTTCTGTACAAAATACGGATTATTCGAGTATTTAGTGATGCCCTTTGGGCTTTGTAACGCCCCAGCGGCGTTTCAATTCTTCATCAATGAGGTGCTCTGGGATATGCTTGACGTTCATGTCATCGCGTACATTGATGACTTACTGATCTATTCCTCTACTCTGTCTGAACATATGGGTCATGTCCGAAAGGTGTTAGAACGTTTGCGTGATAATAATCTGTACTGTAAATTGGAAAAATGCTCCTTCCATACGCAAGAAGTGCCTTTTCTAGGATTTATTGTTACGCCCCAAGGACTCCGCATGGATCCTATCAAGGTCAAAGCAGTCCTCTCGTGGCCGGCACCTGGTTCAATCAAAGAGCTTCAAAGGTTTCTAGGGTTTGCCAATTTTTATAGGCGTTTTGTTCAGAATTTCTCGGAATTGGCACTTCCTCTCACTGCACTCTTGCGGAAGGGGACTCAGTATGTGTGGTCTGCTGCAGCTGAATCCTCATTTCAGCGCATGAAGACGGCCTTCACATGCGCACCTGTCTTACGACATCCTGACCCGGCCTTGCCCTTTGTGGTGGAGGCGGACGCCTCGCAGGTGGCAGTGGGAGGGGTCCTGAGTCAAGCAGATCCAGAGAGTGGCGAGTGTCATCCTGTAGCTTATTTCTCTCATAAGTTCACTCCGGCTGAATACAACTATGCTGTGGGTGATAAGGAATTATTGGCGATAAAAAAGGTCTTTGAGGAGTGGAGGCAGTATCTACTGGGAGCCAGGTTTCCTGTTGTTGTATATACAGATCATCACAACCTTCAATACCTTAAGACAACCAAGGCACTGTCCATGAGACAACTTCGTTGGTCTCAATTCTTTTGTGAATATGAATTCACTATACAGTTCCGTCCTGGATCTAGAAATGGCAAAGCAGACGCTCTATCCCGGCTGGGGTTTCAACATTTAGAGAATCCGGTTGATGCTCCGTCTATCATCCCCGAGAAGCACATCATAGGAGGAGTGATCACCGGAGATGTATTTCAGGACCATGTTAGGAAGAGCCAGCTCTCGGCGAACATGCGGGCCATTGTAGGGTCGCATGAGACTCGAACGGTGGATGGGTGCGTTTGCGTTCAGGGAGGAGTAGTATTACCTACATCTGATTTGCAAGCCCAGGTACTAGCTTGGTATCATTCACATCCCCTGTCAGGGCATCCCGGAATAAAGAAAACCACTAAGACCATACGGGAAAAGTTTTGGTGGCCATCCATGTTGCGAGATATAGAGCAATACGTGAAGACATGTCATGTTTGTGCCCAAACCAAGAGTTCCCATCAGAAACCCGTGGGTCTTCTCCTGCCTATTGCCTCTCCTCCGGGTCCCTGGCATACGGTCTCCCTAGATCTTATAGTGGACCTACCAGTAACGAAGAAATTGAATAACACCTTGCTGGTAGTAGGGGATCATTTCACAAAGACTGCACACTTCATCCCTTTACCTGGTCTGCCCAAAGCCTCAGAATTGGCCTCTATTTTCTTACAACACATTGTCCGCCTCCATGGCTTGCCCTCGGTTCTCATCTCAGATAGGGGGGCTCAATTTGTATCTCGGTTTTGGAAATACTTATGTGCTCTGCTGCGGATTGATGTGCGACTATCTTCCAGCCATCATCCGCAGTCAGATGGCCAGACCGAGAGGGTCAATCAGTGTTTTGAGCAATATGTAAGAAATCAGGCTTTGCACTCCTTGGCTGACTGGGACGAGTGGGTATGGTTGGCAGAAATATCGTATAATAACAGTCCACATACATCCACCACTATGACACCTTTTTTTTGTTCCCACGGTTTCCATCCGAAGTTGTTGCCTGTGGGGGTTTCGATTGACAGCCCTACTCCCGCTGTCACTGACCTAGTACTGAAGCTACAAACCCTACACAGTAAGACATTGGAGGAGCTAGACATGGCCAAAACACGATATAAAGAGGGGGCTGATTTGCACAGGAGGTTGGAACCAATCTATGCTCCAGGGGATAAAGTGTGGCTTTCCACAAAAAACATTACACTCAAAGGTCCTCGCAAGTTTACTCCCAGATACATAGGTCCATACACTGTCCTTAAGGTGGTCAATCCAGTGGCGGTGAAGCTCGAATTACCTGCTTCGTTTCGGATTCATCCGGTTTTCCATGTGTCTTTGATAAAACCCGTTGAGCCTGGCACGAGTCTCCCTAGAACACCCGCTCCTGTCCTTGTTTCCGACACGGAGGAATATGAAGTTGAGGATATTGTAGACTCACGCACCCGGGGTCGTTCTCTCCAATATCTGTTGCATTGGAAAGGGTATGGGGTGGAGGAGCGCACATGGGAGTACGCTCGTGATGTACATGCCCCCCGGTTGGTACGGCAGTTCCATCGTCGGTACCCTGACAAACCCAAACCCAGTGGAGAGTTTCTTAGGGGGAGTGTGCTGTCATGCCCCGCGGTCATGCCTGGAGATGCGGGAGGTATTTAAGGAGCATTGAGGGCTTCTAACACTGCTTAGCGTTCTAGCTGTTAGCCCGTTTCCGTCCCTTCGTTGTTTTGCCTGACTTCCTGTCTGGGAGTGTTTCCTGTTTCCGGTTCAGAGGTCGTTGTTGTAGCGGACAGTACGAGCTCCGTGCTGTTCCTTGTGCGGCAGTGGTTGGATTTCCCCGTAGTCTTTGGGGACAGCATCGGTAGTCACGCGCTGGTCCATTTGCCCTGCTGAAGTCGTCTACGGTCCAGAAGCCTCCGGTGTCAAGTAAGGCCTTGGTGTTAGTAGCGTGGTGCTACTCACGGGGCTATTCTCTGTTCAGCTCTCTGTTGAGCTCTCTGTTGTGGACTACTGGTGCTTATTTTATACGAATCCTGCGGTTAAGGAGCCTCTCTGACTATTTTGGTCAGAGGGATATTGTTTTCTTGAAACTCTTTAGTTCCGTTCATATTTCATTACCCCCATTAGGCAGGAGAAACTGGCGTGGACCTTTGGGGTTTATCGTAGGTTACAGTGGTACTTCATCATTAAACACGGTAACCATTAGTCATTGCATGGGTATATTGGGTGAGGGTTGTTCAAGTATATCCCTTACATTCTTTTCCACTCATATTCCCTGCAGCTCTTCATTGTCATATTCACCTCAGATTATCAGTGGACTAACAAGGAGACTAGAATTCCGCCTACTCACACTCTTTAGAAGATAGGGGTAAGCGCCACCATTACAGTTCAAGATTGATGGTCTAGGAAAGAATTGAACGTTGGTGGTAATCTTTGTGTATTCACATAGGGGTCCTGACATCTACAATAAGATACATGCTGAGAATTCCCAAAGTTAAAATAGCGTGGTAGGTGTATTTTCACTCACACAAGGTTAGACTGCAAAGGGGGAAATTAATGCACATTAACGAAGTGTCTTTGTTTTACAGCTGTGAAGGTCTGCCTGTTACCCAGACGTTGTGCACCACACGATCTGCCTTTTTTCCCCTGCCTACCCTTGTTTTGTTTCCCTGTTTTCCCTAGCGTCCCTCCTGGCTCTAGTGTTTGATAGAGCGGAAGGGGCGTGGGGGACGACTGAGGACTTCTCTTCAGGATTCCTGGCGCTCCTGCGGAACAGAACCATTGATCATTACACTATTATGTCAAACAAGCTATTCAGATCAGTCCACAATACTTTGGATAGTTTCACAAATCTGTCCACCTGTCTATACCACTCGACGGGTTTTTCACGCAGTCGAGGGAAGTCATTCGTAAATGACAAAATATCCTGTCTGGTCCATGGGACATGTACATATCCTCCTCCTGGAATCTCTCTCATAGGGCATTCTGTCACAACCTTCTCTTTTTCCCTCATAGGATAGGCTGAAAACGTTTTGTCTGAAACTTCGTCTCGCTTACGATACCATCTGCTCTTCCATTTGTCCACATCTCCCACTTTCTCAACAAAATAATTATTTCCTTAATCTGACCTATTCGTCCTGTGGTATTCTTGTTTTCAATGTCTTTTTCGGTGAAATCTACTCGATAGGGTTTCTGTAAGGCTTTTACCTTTTCAATATCAATACCCATCTCATTTGCCACTTCTTCTAATCTTTCATGAAGACTCTTCGCTCTCCATGTTACGCTTTTGCACAGAAATAACAACTCCTCATCTTGGTAAGTTTTTTACTTCTCTGTCGGGATAGTTCCTACTATTAATTCTTCCAGTACCATTCGTAATTTAGCTACATCTATTGACTGGGATTCTTTGTCTTTCTTTTGCAAGCTTCTCAACCATTCACTCAACTCTTCTGTTGATGGTCCTACTGGCTTCTCTACATTTTCTTGTCCAAAATCTTTCTGAGTTTCTGACATTGTCATACGTTTTTCTGCACAGTTCTGACCTACAAACGGGTTATTTGAAAAATTCGGTTCAATCATACTCATAGTCTGTCGCCATGGATTCTCACTCTGACTCATTCTTGGTTGTTCAACCGGTTTATTACTTTTATAAGGGACTGTCAAACAATGTTCGCTGTCTTTCTGCTTGTCAAAAATAGGCATTACTGGTCCTATTGTTACTGGTACAGTTACCGCTTCCAAATTCTTAGTCAATTCTCTTATTTTCTCGGTTAATTCTAGGGTTGTTTTTGCTAGTTCTGCTGAATTTTCTCTATCCAATTGTCCTCCAGACTTCTTTTCTACCTCTCTAATGGAATTGTTTCTTCCCAAATCTTGGAACTCTGGTTCCGATTTTATGATTCGTACTGTTTCTTTCATTGGGGCGCTTGGGGTTAATATTTCAGGTTCTGGTCGGTATGGAGGTGGATTCTTGTCAAACATATCATCAAGAACATCATCCTCTGACTCATTCATTCCATACACTCTCGATTCTACATTATGCCTCTTTTCTACACACTTTCGTCCTTCATTCTCTCCTGCAGTTATTACGGGAAACAAACCCTCAGTCATACTCGCATTCCGCCACCTTCTCATTCGATCATCATGCGTCTCATGTCCGTATGATCTGCCAAACAGGTACCTATATCCTCTACCATTTCTCTGTCTTTCTCGGTCATGCATTTCGTCTTCCCACTCCGTCAAAGCCTCGAATTGAGTCGGTCTAGGTCTTGGTTCTAAATTCATCATTTTCTCTCTCAAATTTCTCAAAACAGCCAAATTAAATGAACCATGCTCTGGAAAAGCCAACACTCCGTCTTTCTCAGTGTATTTGACCCAATTATCTAACCAAATGCAGGTGTGATATCCATATTTCGCAACCATGAAGGATGCAGGGGTTTTCGGTGGAGGAAGTAACTGTCCTTCCCTAGTTATGATCGGTTTGTCCTTCTTAAACCACTTCTTAATTCTACCAAACCATGACTTTTTCTCTTTTTCTGGTGGATCGTAATACATTTTCTTTTCTTTCGCGTCTCACTAGTTTCTCCTTATGACGGTACTGCTTTTCTATCCAATCGCAGTGCGCCTCACACTAACGCACCCATCCGGAGCGTTTACGTCACTGTCACAATTCTCAACTCCCAGCGCGACTCACACTAATGCACCAATAGGGAGCGTTTACTTCACCCTGTATTTCTCCACTCCTAGCGCGGCGTACACTGACGCACCAATCCGGAGCGTTTTACGTTTCTGACCGACTGTCCAATCCCAGCGCGGTCGTTCTGACGTCAGCAGCCGCTGCGGCAGCTCCTGCTCCTGTCTACCCCGCTTTTACAAATCAGTAAGTTTTTGTTTCAATTTCTACAATTCTGTTAGTAACAACATAAAAACGCCACCATTGTCCGCTTCGCTAACCAAAGAATAGCAATAGATCTTTCTCACGAGAATTCCGTCTTTCCCGAGAGCAGCGCTTACCTCTGCCCTACTACGGAATCGTTACTTCTGTTGATAAAGTAGCACATCCCTCTACTTCACCCTTCTAACAAGCATTAGCTAACCGTTTCTCCAGAATTAAGACACATAGTTGGAGACCCAATGCTCCTGAGAAATAAAACTAGAGTTTCACAATTAACCCGAATGCCTTTACATCCACGCACTTTCACACATGAAAAAAATAGTACATTCACACAGAATCCTGTCTTTCCCGAGAACAGCGAACAGTCTGTCCTACTACAGAATTTTGACATACGTTAACAAAGCAGCGCTTACCTCTCCTTTGTCCTTCTAACAAGCTCAGAGAGTACCTATTACCTTTCCAGTGATAAGTGTTATCGGAATGCCAGTTGGATCCCTGGTACCTAAGACCAGAATTTCACAGGTAACCTTCACTATCATACACACCTCTCTCACATAGAAAATGTCTCTAATGGTAAGACACGGCGATGTCACCGAATCGAACCCAGACAATGCGTCGTGCGACTTCATTCGTCACACGTTTTCTCCTGTGTACCTACAGGATAACAACAATTCCGTCTTTCCCGAGAACAGCGCTTACCTCTGCTCTACTACGGAACCGTTACAAACTTCTGAATTCCTACATCCCAGAAGCCATGCAAACAACATAAAACTCAACACGACTCACCATAGAGTGTTAGTACATAAACCAATATCAATTACCAATAATCAATAAGCTATTTACAAGCAATAATGACCAAACCAAAACAATAAAAACCATCCTCTTGCTACCAGAAAAACTGATGCAGCGTGGAACATCAAATTCCCCCTTCGTCACAGACCAAATACCCCAACATCAAATTCACTCATATACATTCATTGGTGGGGCCCATAACACCAATACTTACTCTCAGTCGATCTGCTTTCCTTGGGAAATAAGCTTCCAAACGCTGACATGAAAGGAATACCTTTACCTTATCCTAGATACATTGACTTTCAAACCTAAGATATTCCTCTCATAAAGGGATGAATAATTTAGTTGTTCTCTATGATTTTAGTGATTAAACTCATCTATCTATACACTACTTCTTAATCCTAATTCTCTTCTTCAAATAATCGACACAACACATTTGTCAATTAATCAAATATTCTTTAGCTAAGAAATATTGCAAGAAACGTTAGAAATCATCATCAGCATTTCAGAGCATCATATTTACCTATTCTGGCTAAAAGTCGTCCTCTAAGTCAGTCAGGTCAAGGAAGAATTTTATTCAGCAAAGTTAGGCCGCAATTCAGTCTCTCAAAGATTCAGGATAGCAGCTGCACAGCAGTGTCACCGTCCTCTCCGTCAGCATAACGTCAGGAAATCAAGTTCGTCAAAGAAGAGCAAGACCAAAAAGTTCAATTCCCTACCTACTTTTATAATGAAAATAATGTCAAAAAGTATCAAGATCGGGGTTTAGAAATTCCTGATTGGTCGACTTGAGGTTAGGAGATGCAGTTCTCAGGGTGTCAAACGATGAACTCATCGTACTTGCTGGTTCCGGTTTTTAAATCAAGCATTGTCTTTGGTATTGGCTAGGTTCCCGGAGCGTCCTTGAAGGGTACATGTTCTCCCGGGGGTCAGGTCCAGGCCACTTCTGCTGGCGGTGACGCCTGAACCTCGTGTTGTCAGGGCAGTCACGTTTAACGTCTCGTTCAGCCATCTTGTATTGGCCGAAATGGTCAACTTAAGCAAAAGAAACACAAAAACGTAATTAAAACATAGAAATGACTAATTAAATGTTATCCCCTTGCTAATACTCATATGTGTGCGTATTTATCTAGCAGAAGCAACACTAGAGCGGTTAATACTCACTGAATAAAGCACAAATCACAAATACATCACCAAAGCAACATATAACATGCAATCTTCTAATTTTCTACTATTAATATGCATACTCAAGTTAGTTTACAATTAATATAGCCATGCAAGGTGCAATTCCCATGTGTAATTCGTTTGTTAATATAATTGGTGAGTTATCACTTCAAACGGATTAATAATATTACAATTAATAGATTATTCGGATTAATATAAACATGCAGAATGGGGGGTATACAAAATTTTGTACTACCCACTCCAGCAGTACTATAAATATAGGGGCAGATTTACAAGCCCCTTGCGCCACTTTTGCGTCACTTTTCCCATGTTAAAAGTGACGCAAAAGTGGCGGAAGGGGCTTGTAAATCTGCCCCACAGTGTGCAAGCATTTTCCATTCCTTGGCTTCATGTCTTTTGTTCTGAGTGTACACTCTTGATAGAGAACGCCCAACTCACCCGATTCCTTGTTTCTGGATCTGGTTCCTGTTTTGCCGCATCTTCATGTCAATGACGCTCTTCTCTTCTGCTCCTTGTCTGGTCCTACTCCCTGATTCTGGCCTCAGCAACTGAAAGAAACAACAGAAAATAACCAAAGGCTCCAAGTCACGCTAGTAAAAGAGCACACTCGGAACAGCGCAAGCTTGCGCAGGATACAGAGACCGCACCTAAAATGAAAAGGTTGGTGCGGTAGCCCATTTGAAAAACTTTGACAGTAATTTTGATTAAAAGGATTTTAGCTAACAGGCTTTTGAAGCCACCAAGAGTTTTAGTAGCTCACATTGAAAATTCATTTCATCACACCCTGTACCATGGAGCATGTTGTGAGAGAAATAGAGCCAATTTGCGAACGGAGGCGCAAGGTTAAAGCTAATCTACGGGGCGTTTGGAGGACTCTTGTTGCTCCTGCAGAAGACCTAGGGCCTCACTTACTACAAAATGACACAGCGCGGCGCCAAAAGCCATTTTGCTGTGCTGAGCTTCGTCCTTTTAAAAGCACAGGGATGGGTCATATTAACAACAATGCAACACATCTGTGTGCTTTGCCCTGGGTTGGGTCACACTTGGCTGCCATGGGACAGCGCAGGCACCCTTGCGTCATGTTGCAAGGGTGCCTGCGTTGGGGGGGAACATTGTTTTTGTGCAGGAAGGGACACCTTCCTGCACAAAATTAATACTTGATGGCTCATCCCTCTTTCTATGCGAGCTGCAGAATGCAGCACACTTAGGAAGAGCAAAACACAAGGAGAAATAAAAGTAGTTCTCTTTGTTGCCCAACTCGTACACCTCCCCCGGGGAGACGTAAGAATCTGATGCATTCCCAGGTTTACAACACTTTGTAAATGTGGGAATGTGTCAGGTTCCATGGATGTTTTGTGGGAACACTCACAGCAACACCCATGGATTCCCCCTTTCACGCAGAGTAATGCGTGAAGGGGCCCATATTTACAAGGCCATGAAAAGTCCCACAGGATGACTTTACGTGGCCTTGTAAATATGGGCAGGCACAGTGCGCTGCCGATGCGTCTAAAAAAGTGACGTACCGACGGCGCAATGGGCTTGTAAATGAGGTCGCTAGTTTGCAGGTGAGTGGTCTTGACACCATAATTCTGTACAATAAAAGGAAAGAAGCACAAATACCAAGGGTCGCTATGGCACAAATCATACCATCTCTTCCGACATGAGCAATACTATAATACAGGCAGGCCAGGTAAGGAAACAAAGATTTCGGGCTACCACACTCCCAGTGCTGCCCCTCTGAAGAAATATAAACTCCTTCTCAGGGGTCTCACTGATACTTAGTCCATTCAAACCAATAATAAAAAATTTGGCACAGAAGCTGAAATATAAAAGAACATTTTTATTAAACTCAAATGAGTGTGTCTACGTCACACAGAAACCGTAGCAACTGAATGAGGTAGTCCATAGAATGGTCTTACTTCACGTCTTATATACTCTTTATCCTGCCCCAGGCATGTAAGGGAGTTGTACCAATTACATTCCTAAACAAATGGAAAATCTGGAGGGTCAGCAGGTGAGTAGCCTTTGGGATTTTAGCAGAATATGGGCAAAACATTATAATTACATAGTTCACAAAGGTTAATCTGATTTAGATGGCACTGCAGGGCATTGCATGATTACATGTACAGTATCTTGATTGGCAAGCTCAGACAACGATCGATCAGGGAAATTGGCTTTGCGAGGTCAGTTTCAGGTGAAGAGGTCAGTTTCTTACAGTTCATTCCAGAGTCAGAAAGAAACCTAGTTAATGTATATATGGACTAAGAAGGCCAGGCCACTTTGTTCGCCAGGCCACCTTCACAGGCCTACGTGAGGGCAACACAAAATGGTGGCACAAGAAAATGGAGTCAGTCTCGAGAATTACAGAACCTCAGACCCTCCTATTGCCATTACGTAGTCAATAACCTAAGACTCATGTTAATCTGAATCTAGGTCTATATCGATATTCATTAGGTCGTCAAGGTGTTGCTGTAACATCATCTTATTATTCTCTACTTCTCTCGGGACAGGTCTCCGAACACACATAGTAGCACAAAGACTCACTTCTGGTGGACCATTTTTGGATGCTAGAGGCGGAGCCACTTCCTCTTCCATGGCAATTCAGTCAAATGAGAACTTAATTAACATTTAATTTATACAATTGCACTGGAATCGCTTGTGCAACTGTGCCCAAAGTCCGTTCAAAGCCTCTCTGGCAGGCTCCTATTGTCCATCAAATCTGCTTCCATTGTCTTCTTCCGCATTGGGCCTCTCGATTCAGGCCTCTTCATGAAAATAGTACTGCTTAGTTGGAGTGCCCTCCTGGCAAACACTCACAGCTCACTCGAAAGTCTCAATGTCTCAAGGCAGTGCACCAGTGTCTCTCCTCTGCGGCAGACACTACAAATAATGTGCTCTTCATTGGTCATGGGCACAGATCATCTTGTGCAGACCCG
This sequence comes from Triturus cristatus, assembly GCF_964204655.1. Classification (NCBI taxonomy): domain Eukaryota; kingdom Metazoa; phylum Chordata; class Amphibia; order Caudata; family Salamandridae; genus Triturus; species Triturus cristatus. The sequence goes on along the minus strand of NC_140582.1, from coordinate 1,012,276,569 downwards.
AGTACTATTAATCGGAAAGAGCAAGAGACTTTCACGCTCAGCAACACTTTCAGGCTCTAACACTCGCTATTCAGTGTCAGAGGATGTTTGGGATGCTCTTTCATTTAATTTTCCTTTCATCATGTAGTGCCTTAGATCCTCCGGTGCACTGCCCTTCCGTTGGAGCAAAGAAAAGAGAGGGGTTGACCAAAACTCAGGCCAAGGGGCTCAAGGGACTGCACACTGTCAGAGGTTACCAGCAGATGACAGGTAGAAAACTGAAGCCTCAAACCAGCCCTGCTATCAACAACAGGGATCCTTCTCTTTCGCTCTTTTACACTGAAACTCTGGTTTTGTGATGTCCAATGCCGTCTGATGGAGCAAGTACGATACCATTGATGGCGTGCTGGCGATCGCTGTCCAGCCTTGCTACTTTCTGGGTGCTGGGACTGTAGGGCCAAGACGTCCACCTTTCATCTGTTGCTGTCACTGATGGGAATTAGTCTTAAATCAATGTTCTGCAGGTTATTATGACTTAATTCCCGCAGAATCTAGTGATGTAGGAAATGTGACACAGTTGTTAGTTTCCTTCAGTTTAGTATAAAAACAGTTCATTGTATTTAACAATAGGACTGCAGGCAGGTTGCCTGCAATCTTCAAGGGAGTGGCCAGAATCCATGGGACAACTCTGGTTTAGAATTCACTGTCACTCTCATAAGATGCAAAGGCAAAGGCAGTACTTCTAGTCCAGGGGTCTCCAACGAGTAGCTCGGGAGCCACTGGTAGCTCGCCAGTACCTTTCAAAGTAGCTCTCTGAGGTGAAGTTAAGCCCAGAATCAATTTCAGAGTAGGTGACTATTAAAGAAGGCAGCACTGATCATCTCAAGACCCTAAGAGTGACAGCCAGCCAAACGTATCACAGTAACTCATACCAACACTCAAACACACAGTGTGCCAGCCTATAGGATCTGCTACATGACAGTCTGTATCCAATCTCAATATAATTAAGCCACAAGGAGATTAACCATGTTGCAGTCTCTCCTTTATCAGTCACAACATGTGTGTGAACAGTGCACCATCAAAAAGGTATGGCAGCAGTAGCCTGAGCTGTAATCAGTGCTGACCCACCAAAATGCGGGACTGCAGGAGTCAGAGTGAAAATGTGTCAGTTTAGATGCATGATCAGCTCAAAACCTGAGGAGAACAGGGTATGATACAGACCAGAGAAAAGGAAGAGACTTTTAGAACAGATCACCATATTAAACGCTCCTAATAGAGAAAGAGGTTGCTCCAAGGGGAGTGTGAAAAAAAAGAAAGTGCTCATGAGGTAGGACAGATATAAAGGAGGGGAATCCAAAAGGCAAATTCAATAACCAATCAATTAAACATTCTGGTATCATTAGTAAAACTGGACGTGGTTCACAGTGGCACCAGTTTTACAGATAGGCCAGTCCCTTATGGATTTACAAATATTCATTTCATGATTTTCTAATGGGATAAACATCTCTTAAATTACTACATCTGTGTGTTCCTACATTCCTTATCTAGAACACCTCAAAAGGGGAAACGCATGATACAAATTATCAGGGGCATGCAGATACCTCCCTTTAATAATTGTGCAGCAAGTGCACCATGCAATACACAGGCTAAACAATATCTCCTCATGATCACTGAGAATACCTGTCACCCTAGTCTAATAATTCTCAGGTCTCTGGTGTCTGATCTACAATTTTTCCTTTCCCTAGTCACCTGTCCGGAGGGGGCACTATACCCACTTAAAATCACAATCCTGCTACTCAGGACAGCAAATAAGAAACTCTTGGTGTCTCTTATGACTACATGTAGAAGTGCAATATCATAAGGAAAGTTAGGTCACCTTTAGCAAGAGCCACAGATTTATAGTTCATCCTTAGGGTCTAATCAGGGAACATCAATCTAGGCTGCTCGTCCCTTAAAGGAAGGAGCAGTAACATGACTAACTGCAGGTGACACACTTTTAATCCTGTATATCTCGTTTGTTTATTTTTTTTTTTTCAATACCATTATAGCCAAATAGACATGCACTGGTGAAGTGTTGTCTGTCATATTCACAGCATGAAATATCATATCTGTGAAATTTAGTAACCAGAACAAGTCCAACCAACTGTTGCGTAGCGATGGGCATCGTCATGACCATCCCCTCACAACACAGGGGAGCTTGTAACAGTATTAAAAGCAAAAGCGTAAACACAACGCAAAAACAAAAAAACGTGCATAAAATAAAAACACACATGCCAAGCCATTAGGTATACTTGCTGTATACCAAGCACAGAAAGCATAGACAAATTACAATAGCACATATAAATGAGCGGTGACGCACGCACTTCATAGACAAATTACAATAGCACATGTAAATGAGAGGTGACGCACGCACTTCATGCAGCCCAAAACCCAATATTCGGGCCTGCTTAATTTGTCAGGCTTAAAATTAAAAGTACACTTTCTTTTACTTTCCTCACCCTCCTTTTGACAACTGGTCACCAGTTAGTGGTGATCAGCTGTCAAATACAACTTACTGTGTCGCTTCTGACACACAGGACCAGCAGGAACAATTCATAGAAGGACAAAATGCAAAAACGTGAAAAACACACGAACATTTTTTCTTCAAAGGAGTCATACAAAAACTCATCTTGTTTCAATATACTGCTAACCCCCACCTTACTGACCTCAAGGTCAAAATCTGTCTCTCCTCAGCCCTCTCTCTCTTCACCCTGAAGCTGTCAAAGACAAAAAGCCTTCCTAACTCTTTCTAACTTGCAATAACCAACCCTTATCCAAAACCACATACCATATATATTACTCCCTTTAGGGGCCACAATCCACTCCTATTCCCAGACTCAAAAACATCTACTGTGAATAATCACAGAACACAACAACACAACATACCAGCTTTAGAACAAATGCTTGTTACCACCCTATGCAATGGTACTCATTTCATCGACCTTAAATGGATGAACGTCTCAGTAGGTCCAGCTAGAGTTAAAACCTTCAACCCTGATATTAAACTCAAACCTCTGCACTGGGCACATTGGCTCACTGAGCCATTAAAAGCAACCCCAAATGGGAACAACCTGCAAATTTGTATTATACCTACATGTATGCATTTACTGAAGCCTAAGGCACTTTAAAAGCTCCTCTAAATGAAAAAAAATGCTGCCTAAATAGTGCCCTCACCCAATTTCGACTTTGACACCTGGGGCACTTAAAAATAAATATCCTATAATTGTGCTACATATTAATCATCCTCAGAATGTTCTTTACAAATTGCAGAGATTGGACATTAGACATATCTCATGTAAATCCTTAGAAAAATGAGTTTTTTACGCCTGCGCCAAGTGAAATTCCATATGCAAATGTTCTCATTTTTGCAGTTCAACACAACTTAAATTAAATTTTAATGCTAGGAGGTCACAGTATGAGTATTAAGCTTTATAAATATTAAAAAACGAATTTAGAAGCACTTATTTTTAATAATTCTTTTTCATAATTAATAACTATTTTTAATAAACCCAATCATTTTTGATAGGTCCATATATAAAAGCAAGCTGCATCCCTTGCCTATCATTTTAGACACATTTATTTATAAGCTTAAACACAGAAGCTTAACTTGAAACATGACAAATTCTAGCGCCACATGTTTTTTTTTTTTAAAAGAACAATTATTCTAACATTAGAACCAAGAATATGCTTATAAAAATGCTTAAAGAGAGGAAACCCTTAATTGAAATGTCTCCTTGTAATACAAAATAATGAACCGTAGTTTTGGAACTTTTTTTAAAACAACAGCCTGAAATGCAAAGTTCCACCCGTGTTTAACTGAGGGCGAAGTCCTGGCTTGAGTAAACATTCCTGTCTATTCGTGACCTGCTATTTGCTCCGCGGCAGTAAAAGCTTGTCTCTCAGTGTTATAACATGAGCACGGTGTCAGTCTTTTTCAAACTCTGACATATCAATGCGTGTTGCGTTTGAGTTCAGCAAAGATTTACTTCAGCTGAAGTGTTTGCCTGTTAATATCTAATACAATGTATGTAAGTAAAAAAATACTATAAGTTTATTTTTCTACAAAACACACAATTTTGTTTTTGATGCCTTTTTATACCTAGTGAATGTGAATTTTAATTTTATCTTTTAAGCATTTAACAGTTTGTACATATGCATAATTGCTTACTCTATAAATTAAATAGCAACATATAGCTATTGTAGCATATCACATGGTTCATTTCCGGATTTTTATTTAATTTCTACTTAATTAATTAACTGACATTTTGCTTAACAGACTGAAAACATCAAGAAAAAACCACAAACACACAATGAGCTCATTTCAGACATAAACAGAAAGGGGTCAAACACTCAGGACACACAATACAGCGCGTTTTAGTAATTTATTTCATAAATAGCGCCATCGCTATTTACTTACAGAAGTTGCACTAATGGGAAAACCACATAGACATTTAAACACACATTTAACCCACAGATCAATACTCAAGACAGAAACAAAGGACAGCCCACAGACTGTACTTAAACCAAACCATTTGTAAATACTAGTTGTAAGTCATATTTACAAGAAGCGCTTCTCAATAGTGTTCCAAAAGACTGCAAAACAGCCCCACAGACCTTTATTTCCAAGAAGCCAAGATACACTCAATTCACTAGCTTTGGCTGGCAGAACACCAAAAATCGCTCTGCATATCTCCATTCATAAGATTGCGCAGAACAAAGGATCCTTGTATGTATTATGTCCATATTTTAATTCCCTGGGGATACAGAATCACCAAGGAAGAAATATGTTTTTATACCTAAACCTATTTAGGTATTCCCTCTAGGGGAGCCGCCTAATTTACTTCACATCACACCAAGAAAAAGCAACACATTCTTCAATGAGAGCTTTGAAAACAGGCATGCCAAAAATACTGCAGAATATGCAATATTATAATCAAAGTAGTGCTTAAGGTACTCTTCGTACGTTGCACCGTTCAACAAAACCAGATAGAGAAAAATCTCCTCATTACCTGCCTACACAAATTGCAATTCGCATATACAAACCTATACAAATCCAAAGTTGGGCAATACAAATTCCAAAATTCCAAAGCTATAGTAAGTGTTACTAAACTACCTTACCAATCCAAGGCAAAAACCAACAGTAAGAGTCGCATAACGACTTTTACCAAACAAATGGTTGTCCAAATTCTAACTGCCAAGTTCTAAATGACCTAACAGTCTTTTTTTTAAAATACTCACGCCAAAAATGTTCTCAGTCAGAGGTGAAATCATGTGGAGGATCAAAATCAGGAAGATCAGAAATATACTGGGCTGCAGAGACAAAGAATCCCCAGAATCTCCGTGCACAAAGTACCTCCTTAGTAGAGTCCGGTCCTGTCCTCGTCAGTAGATTTCTGTCTTCTGACAAGATCACTCCCACAGATAGCCACTTCTCTGATGAGGCCCACGTTGGCCGCGCCATTTGAAGAAATATAAACTCCTTCTCAGGGGTCTCACTGATACTTAGTCCTTTCAAACCAATAATAAAAAATTTGGCACAGAAACTGAAATATAAAAGAACATTTGTATTAAACTCAAATGAGTGTGACTACGTCACACAGAAACCATAGCAACTGAATGAGGTAGTCCATAGAATGGTCTTACTTCACGTCTTATATACTCTTTATCCTGCCCCAGGCATGTAAGGGAGCTGTACCAATTACATTCCTAAACAAATGGAAAATCTGGAGGGTCAGCAGGTGAGTAGCCTTTGGGGTTTTAGCAGGATATGGGCAAAACATTATAATTACATAGTTCACAAAGGTTAATCTGATTTAGATGGCACTGCAGGGCATTGCATGATTACATGTACAGTATCTTGATTGGCAAGCTCAGACAACGATCGATCAGGGAAATTGACTTTGCGAGGTCAGTTTCAGGTGAAGAGGTCAGTTTCTTACAGTTCATTCCAGAGTCAGAAAGAAACCTAGTTAATGTATACATGGACTAAGAAGGCCAGGCCACTTTGTTCGCCAGGCTACCTTCACAGGCCTACGTGAGGGCAACACAAAATGGTGGCACAATAAAATGGAGTCAGTCTCGAGAATTAGAGAACCTCACCTCCATACTGCATCGGGGTCTCTTTTACAGTTCTGCTTATTCTAGGTCCATCTATCAGCATCAGATGTCTGCTCCTGTATTGTAAACAGATCCTTGAGAGTAGGCACAGGATATACATCACTTTGCATAGCATAAATATTTGTTCCAATATCAGAAGTCAAGGCCGCTTTGTTTGAAGCCTAACCTGCAAGGTTATTTCCTTGAGACACTTCATCTTGTGAGGGTTGACGAGCAGCACATTTAAAGACAACCGTTGTAAAGGGTAACGTTAATGTGTTTAACAGGTTTTGGACGGACATGCCAAGTGTAAGATCTCTTTTCAAAGTCAAACAACCACACATTACTCTGTAAAACATCCTTAAATATTCCCCAAGAAAAGTTTAGTGAACTCTTAGGCAAGTCTATAAGAGGTATGTCCTCCTTTTCACAGGGATGAAGAAATTCAGCAGGGGCGGCTCCTCCACTCGGGCGGAGGAGCGTTGCCTCACTGCTTTCTCGCAGGGCGAGAAGCAGAAACATAAAATGGTAATAACTACCATTTTATGTTTCTGCTTCTCATACTGCGAGAAAGCAGAAAGGTTTAATTGGGGGCGGGCAAGTGGGCGGGTCTGCTCTAGGACAGGGGAGGAGTGGTGTGCCCACTGCTGAGGGCGCTGACTGTTCGGTCGGCCCTCTGGGGCCACCCAAACCAGGCATGCGCACTCTATAGTTCTCCACGCATACATGGAGAACATGGCCTCCCCGTAAGCCCCTGCCTGGGCGGCGGCCCGACCAAGCGCAACGCTCCACTGGAGTGTTGTGATTGGCTTAGGGGAGGGAGGCTGCCTGCTTCCTGAAGACACTGGACACGGGCCATGAAAAGGTAGGTTTAAATATTTTTTATTTATTATGAATTAAATTAATACTCCCGCGCTCCTACCCCTCCCTGCGCAACCCCCCACCTGCGAAACATGCCAGCCGCGACTGAGATTCAGAATAAATGATGTGAACTTTCTTTGGTTTTGCTCTCTTTGCAGATGGTTAAGAGAGAAGAATCGCCCTGACCCGGCTACCTCCCGTGTTCTGCCCTTCGCCCTCGCATTTCCCCAACCTTCCCAGCAACTGAGCAAGTACCTGGGCTACCCACACTCCTCCAGGAGCGTGGTTGGGCGTCTCATCTTGACAGCGGCCATCCGGTGTACTCCTGCTCTCATCTCGATCTTCAGTTGTTCTGGGCTCGAGAAAGACCTCCCTTCTTACGGTGTCTCCCGATTCCTGCTCCATCTTCTTTTTGGCATCTTCCTCCATTCTGCGTCATGTGTCTTTGGTTAAAAAGCCTCCCTTAGCTGGGTCTTGCCAACCTATTATCTACACTTCAGTCTACACCTCAGGGTCTGTTGGGACGCCGGCTTTAAAGGGCCCGTCCTCTTCTTCTTGTGTCAGAGCCTCTTCCTGTTCCTGGCATCTGTATTAAAACACGAAGTAAGGATTATTTGCCTTGGTCTCTGTTGCCTGACTTCCTACTGTTGGCTGCAAACAGAGAAGACCAGCTTCTGTGTGAGTGTTGGTGGTGGGGACATGCCAGGGAAAGTCATCCATGTTATCCTCTTTCTTTAGTTCAAGTGTCAGGGGTTTTTGAGAGTATAGTATGCAGGGGAGCGACCCTTGATCCTGTTTTCAGGCAGGTCGCTCCCCACGCCACACAGCACCACCTGTGTGTCCGTGCCCCTGAGCCCGCTGCTGCCGCTTGCCAGAAGTTCAAGGCCCGCCTCCACCGCCAGGCTACCACCTGCGCCTCATCCCTGGTGGCCAGTGGTAGGCCGTAAGCTCTCTGCGCTCGATCTGCCCCCTGTCTGCCTTGCTGTAATTGTACTTCTGCTCCTGTATTGGTATTAGTTGTATTTCACCTTTGTTCCCTTTTTTGCACTGTTGTATTGTATTGTACCCTTTTTTGCATTCTGTATCCTCCGCCCGCTGTACCCTCCCGTTTTCCCGCCGCTGCGTCCTCTGCGGCCAAGGCCCCGTGACTGCCCATTCGCCGCCCTGCTCCCGCCTCCCAGCTGCTCCTCCCTCCCACCTCCCCTTATATGGCGGCCGCAGCGCGGTGAGGAGAGCGACCCTTGACCCTGTTTTCAGGCAGGTCGCTCCCCACGCCACACAGCACCATCTGTGTGTCCGTGCCCCTGAGCCCGCTGCTGCCGCTTGCCAGAAGTTTGAGGCCCGCCTCCACCCGCAGGCTACCACCTGCGCCTTATCCCTAGTGGCCAGTGGTAGGCTGTAAGCTCTCTGTGCTCGATCTGCCCCCTGTCTGCCTTGCTGTGATTGTGCTTCTGCTCCTGTATTGGTATTACTTGTATTTCACCTTTTTTCCATTTTTTGCACTGTTGTATTGTTTTGTACCCTTTTTAGCATTCTGTATCCTCCACCCGCTCTACCCTCCTGTTTTCCCGCTGCTGCGTCCCCGCCTCCCTGCTCGCCCATTCGCCGCCCCGCTGCCGCCTCCCAGCTGCTCCTCCCTCCTACTTCTCCTTATATGGCGGCCGCTGCGCGGTGAGGAGAGCGGCCCTTGACCCTGGTTTCAGGCAGGTCGCTCCCCACGCAGCACAGCACCATCTGTGTGTCTGTGCCCCTGAGCCCGCTGCTGCCGCTTACCAGAAGTTCGAGGCCCGCCTCCACCCGCAGGCTACCACCTGCGCCTCTTCCCTGGTGGCCAGTGGTAGGCCGTAAGCTCTCTGCGCTCGATCTGCCCCCCTGTCTGCCTTGCTGTGATTGTGCTTCTGCTCCTGTATTGGTATTAGTTGTATTTCACCTTTTTTCCCTTTTTTGCACTGTTGTTTTGTTTTGTACCCTTTTTTGCATTCTGTATCCTCCGCCCGCTGTAGCTAGAGAAGCACACAAGGAATTTCACTCACCCATTAGGGTCAAGGCAGTGGTGTTTCAGATCCAGCTAGTGGAGACACTAAGTTGTAGTGTCCTAATAACAAGGGGAACGAGATAAAGAGAAAAATGATTGATACACAAGGACAGTGCGCAGAGTCTGGCGCCAAACGCCCGAGGTCACAAAAGAAACAGCAACCCACAGTGTCACACGGGACAACTGTAGACAGAACAAGGTTGTGCCACGTCTCCATTGTAGGGCACACAAAGTAAGGTAAGGAAATAATGATAATGGACACAAGCAGGCGTCTCGTGGTGCCTTAGCTGGCTGCAGTTCAGCCCACAGCCCCACGAGGTGAGGACAGGGTCGTAAACATAGCCCGCCATTGCCTCACACGAGAATACCAGGTCGCGTCTCCATCTCAGAGCAAAACGCATATTAGCGGTGCAGCCAACCTATCAATATGTGCAGAGACTCGCGTGGTTAACAGTACGACAATGTATTGGTTCTGGGCGATGTTACTGTCAACCATCGCAGAGTCGGTCCCATGAAGTGGTGCACCGATCCTAGACAAAGTGGTCCAAAGTGTGTGGGAGTCCACGGCACACATAAACACAGGAAGGAGAATGACAAAACTAAATCCATTACTCACGGTTTCCTAAAAACGGAGGTGGCGGTAGACCTACCCCACGTCGCTGGTCCGGGATTCACACGAGTGTGCTACAGGTGGGCGTGTGATATAGCGGAACAGGCGTGCAATGAAAGAAGGACTACCGGGTCATTCATTGGAAAAGGGACTACAGTGCCCTTTACGAGGATGCGCCATCTTGGAATGGGAAAAGCAATGTTGCCTTCGCAACCAAACGAGCCGAAGCCCCGGACTCGCCACACACTCCCAAGTGTACAGCCAAGTTGCTCTAAAAAGGCTTGGGTAGGTGGGGTTTTTTTTGAAAGGAGGCGGATTAGAATGGAATAAGTAACCAAAGGCTCGTGATGCCTATGGTGTGCTGCTCGTAAGCACCTAATAGTGTATGGAAATACCGACACCGTGGAGTGACAAAACTATAAGCGACCCCTAGCAAGGTGTCAACAATTGTATTTACTCTTCTCTATGTTGTTATTGCGTAGGGAAGCATCGTAGAATAAAAATGTGCCATGGATCATATATGGAATAGAGCTGCAAACATAAAACAAAGACCATCCCCGGGCAAGTGTCCCGATGGTCATAACAAACACCTGTGATAATACATGGGTGTAATTCTTATGTACTGGAATTATCAGAGGGGGTTACTGGAGGAGCGAGTTGGACCAGGTAGTAGACTTCAGAACCCATTGTACATTATTTGTCAGTCAAAGGGGGGTGAATTCAGAACAAGAGACCTATTCATAATGTTACCTCAACAAGAGTGTTTTAGGTCAGAAGGCTCCACGGTATATTCTCATTTAACCCAGTTTTATCAGTGGCCAATCTTAGAACCCATCGTTGTTCAATGCGGAATAAAGCATGTTTAGTTATTCCGGGATGGGTTTCTAATACACCCCATTCAAAAGACTCTGGTGAATGTTGTGTGTCTTTGAAATATGTGGTCATCTTGGTGTTGTTCTTCATGCATCTGAAATTGCTTCTATGCTCCATTATGCGAGTTTTCACCTGTCTCGTGGTCATGCCAATGTAGAGTAATTCGCATTTGCATCGCAGTAAGTAGATGCAGTTGGAGGAATTACAGTTGGTATGTGCATTTAAGGTCCATGTGACCCCATTAGGAAAATCCAATTTTTTTGTCACTTTCGTAAGGTGGCAGACAGAGCACGAACCGCAAGGATAGTGGCCTGTAACCGGGGGAAGACCCCATAAGGTACTTTGGCGAATGGTAGCTGGTTTTCTCGGCCTAGTGTGGATGAGGATATCTTTGATGTTATTTGTGCGTTTAAAGGCAAAATGAGGGGTAGGTAAATCAAGTGTGCCTATGTTCAAGATGTTCCAATGTTTGCGAATAATTTTTCTTATTCAATGTGAATCAGGGGTAAATGTAGTGACACAGGTCATTGCTGGGTCGGGTACTTTGACCCTGTCTTCCAGCAAGTTGTCACAGTTGTTGAATAAAGCTCTTTTACGAGCAGTGTCAATGATCTTTTTGGGATATTCACGCTTTAGGAGATCTTGTTTTAGTGTGTGTGATTCATTCTTATAATCAGAAAGGTTACTACAGTTTCTTCGGATACGTAGGAACTGTCCGAAAGGTAAGTTCTGTCTCAAAGTTTTAGGATGATGACTACTAAAAAGTAGGAGACTATTCCTATCGGTTGGTTTGCGGTAGAGGGTTGTAGAGATGTTATCACCCTCTAATCTGATTGTTAGGTCAAGGAAGGGGATTGTTGAGGAAGAGATAGTATTGGTAAATCTCAAATATGGGTTCAGGGTATTGATCCATGAACAAAACTCAACACACTTTGCTCTGTCCCCTTTCCAAAGAATGAAGATGCCATCAATAAATCTTTTCCACATCCCAATATTTTGTAGGTATGGGTTTCTGGTGTCAAAAATCTCCCTTTCTTCGAACGCCGACATGTACATGCATGCCAGGCTCGGCGCGAATGTGCTGCCCATCGATGTACCCTGTGTTTGGTGGTAAAGTTGGGAATTGAACTCGAAGAAGTTTTCTGTCAATGCTAAAGTAGCACACTCTAGTACGAAGGCTACTGGTGTCTGCGAGTGCCATTCGCTGTTGAACAAGGCATCTTCAATCACATCCAGGGTAGCTCTCTGTGGGATATTAGTGTATAATGCCTCAACATCCAGTGTGACCAGGAGGTCGACTGATTCTGGATGTTGGGCACTCTCCAGTAGACGGAGCATATCCGTGGTGTCCTTGATAAAGGATGGTGTTTGCTTGACCAGTGGTTGGATAAAGTGGTCTACAAATTTCGACAGTGGTTCCAAAATTGAACTGATCCCTGAGACAATGGGTCGTCCAGGGACCGGAGTAGTGTTTTTGTGAATCTTTGGAAGACAATAAAAGTAAGGAGTAATTGGTTCCTTAGTTATGAGAAACTCAGCTTCTTTTTTGGTAATCCAACCTTGTGTTTCAGCAGTAACAACCATTGTAGAGATTATTCTGCTCAATCTGGGGGTGGGATCTTCTCCAATTGGAGTGTAAAACTTCCTATCACTTAATTGCCTATTACATTCTACATTGTTCTGTATCCTCCGCCCGCTCTACCCTCCTGTTTTACCGCTGCTGCGTCCTCTGCGGCCCCGCCCCCCTGCCCGCCCATTCGCCGCCCCGCTCCCGTCTCCCAGCTTCTCCTCCCTCCCACTTCTCCTTATATGGCGGCCGCTGCGCGGTGAGGAGAGCGGCCCTTGACCCTGTTAAAGGCAGGTCGCTCCCCACGCCGCACAGCACCACCTGTGTGTCCGTGCCCCTGAGCCCGCTGCTGCCGCTTGTCAGAAGTTCGAGGCCCGCCTCCACCCGCAGGCCACCACCTGCGCCTCATCCCTGGTGGCCAGTGGTAGGCCGTAAGCTCTCTGCGCTCGATCTGCCCCCTGTCTGCCTTGCTGTGATTGTGCTTCTGCTCCTGTATTGGTATTAGTTGTATTTCACCTTTTTTCCCTTTTTTGCACTGTTGTATTGTTTTGTACCCTTTTTTGCATTCTGTATCCTCCGCCTGCTATACCCTCCCGTTTTCTCGCCGCTGTGTCCCCTGCGGCCCCACCTCCCTGCTCGCCCATTCGCCTCTCTGCTCCCGCCTCCCAGCTGCCCCTCCCTCCCACCTCCCCTTATATGGCGGCCGCTGCGCGGTGAGGAGAGCGACCCTTGACCCTGTTTTCAGGCAGGTCGCTCCCCACGCCGCACAGCACCACTTGTGTGTCGTGCCCCTGAGCCCGCTGCTGCCGCTTGCCAGAAGTTCGAGGCCCGACTCCACCACCAGGCTAACACCTGCGCCTCATCCCTGGTGGCCAGTGGTAGGCCGTAAGCTCTTTGTGCTCGATCTGCCCCCTGTCTGCCTTGCTGTAATTGTGCTTCTGCTCCTGTATTGGTATTAGTTGTATTTCAACTTTTTTCCCCCTTTTTTGCACTGTTGTATTGTTTTGTATTCTGTATCCCCCGCCCGCTCTACCCTCCCATTTTCCCGCCGCTGTGTTCCCTGCGGCCCCGCCTCCCTGCTCGCCCATTCGCCGCCCCGCTCCCGCCTCCCAGCTGCACCTCCCTCCCACCTCCCCTTATATGGCCGCCGCTGTGCAGTGAGGAGAGTGACACTTGACCCTGTTTAAAGGCAGGTCGCCCCCCACGCCGCACAGCACCACCTGTGTGTCCATGCCCCTGAGCCCGCTGCTGCCGCTTGCCAGAAGTTCGAGGCCCGTCTCCACCCACAGGCTACCACCTGCGCCTCATCCCTGGTGGCCAGTGGTAGGCCGTAAGTTCTCTGCGATCGATCTTCCCCCTGTCTGCCTTGCTGTGATTGTGCTTCTGCTCCTGTATTGGTATTAGGTGTATTTCACCTTTTTTGCACTGTTGCATTGTTTTGTACCCTTTTTTGCATTCTGTATCCTCCGCCCGCTCTACCCTCCTGTTTTCCCGCTGCTGCATCCTCTGCGGCCCCGCCCCCCTGCCCGCCCATTCGCTGGCCCGCTCCCGCTTCCCAGCTGCTCCTCCCTCCCACTTCCCCTTATATGGCGGCCGCTGTGCAGTGAGGAGAGCGGCCCTTGACCCTGTTTTCAGGCAGGTCGCTCCCCACGCCGCACAGCACCATCTGTGTGTCCGTGCCCCTGAGCCCGCTGCTGCCGCTTGCCAGAAGTTAGCGTCCCGCCTCCACCACCAGGCTAACACCTGCGCCTCATCCCGGGTGGCCAGTGGTAGGCTGTAAGCTCTCTGTGCTCGATCTGCCCCCTGTCTGCCTTGCTGTAATTTTGCTTCTGCTCCTGTATTGGTATTAGTTGTATTTCAGCTTTTTTTGCCCCTTTTTTGCGCTGTTGTATTGTTTTGTACCCTTTCTTGTATTCTGTATCCTCCGCCCGCTCTACCCTCCCGTTTTCCCGCCGCTGTGTCCCCTGCGGCCCCGCCTCCCTGCTCGCCCATTTGCCGCCTGCTCCCGCCTCCCAGCTGCACCTCTCTCCCACCTCCACTTATATGGCCACCACTGTGTGGTGAGGAGAGTGACACTTGTCCCTGTTTAAAGGCAGGTCGCCCCCCACGCCGCACAGCACCACCTGTGTGTCCCTGCCCCTGAGCCCGCTGCTGCCGCTTGCCAGAAGTTCGAGGCCCGCCTCCACCCACAGGCTACCACCTGCGCCTCATCCCTGGTGGCCAGTGGTAGGCCGTAAGTTCTCTGCGATCGATCTTCCCCCTATCTGCCTTGCTGTGATTGTGCTTCTGCTCCTGTATTGGTATTAGTTGTATTTCACCTTTTTTGCACTGTTGTATTGTTTTGTACCCTTTTTTGCATTCTGTATCCTCCGCCCGCTCTACCCTCCTGTTTTCCTGCTGCTGCATCCTCTGCGGCCCCGTCCCCATGCCAGCCCATTCGCCGCCCCGCTCCCGCTTCCCAGCTGCTCCTCCCTCCCACTTCCCCTTATGTGGCGGCCGCTGTGCAGTGAGGAGAGCGGCCCATGACCCTGTTTTCAGGCAGGTCGCTCCCCACGCGCACAGCACCATCTGTGTGTCCGTGCCCCTGCGCCCGCTGCTGCCGCTTGCCAGAAGTTTGAGGCCCACCTCCACCCGCAGGCTACCACCTGCACCTCATCCCTGGTGGCCAGTGGTAGGCCGTAAGCTCTCTGTGCTCGATCTGCCCCCTGTCTGCCTTGCTGTGATTGTGCTTCTGCTCCTGTATTAGTATTAGTTGTATTACACCTTTTTTTCCCTTTTCTGCACTGTTGTATTGTTTTGTACCCTTTTTTGCATTCTGTATCCTCCGCCCGCTCTACTCTTCTGTTTTTCCGTCGCTGCGTCCCCGCTCCCTGCTTGCCCATCCGCTCCCGCCTCCCAGCTGCTCCTCCCTCCCACCTCCCCTCATATGGCGGCCGCTGCGCGGTGAGGAGAGCGACCCTTGACCCTGTTTTCAGGCAGGTCGCTCCCGATGCCGCACAGCACCACCTGTGTGTCCATGCCCCTGAGCCCGCTGCTGCCGCTTGCCAGAAGTTTGAGGCCCACCTCCACCCCCAGGCTACCCCCTGCGCCTCATCCCTGGTGGCCAGTGGAAGGCCGTAAGCTCTCTGTGCTCGATCTGCCCCCTGTCTGCCTTGCTGTGATTGTGCTTCTGCTCCTGTATTGGTATTAGTTGTATTTCACCTTTTTTCCCTTTTTTGCACTGTTGTATTGTTTTGTACCCTTTTTTGCATTCTGTATCCTCCGCCCGATCTACTCTCCTGTTTTTCTGCCGCTGCGTCCCCGCTCCCTGCTCGCCTATCCGCTCCCGCCTCCCAGCTGCTCCTCCCTCCCACCTCCCCTTATATGGCGGCCGCTGTGCAGTGAGGAGAGCGACCCTTGACCCTGTTTTCAGGCGGGTCGCTCCCCATGCCGCACAGCACCACCTGTGTGTCCATGCCCCTGAGCCCGCTGCTGCCGCTTGCCAGAAGTTCGAGGCCCACCTTCACCTGCAGGCTACCACCTGCGCCTCATCCCTGGTGGCCAGTGGTATGCCGTAAGCTCGCTACGCTCGATCTGCCCCCTGTCTGTCTTGCTGTAATTGTGCTTCTGCTCCTGTATTTGTATTAGTTGTATTTCACATTTTTTCCCTTTTTTGCACTGTTGTATTGTTTTGTTTCCTTTTTTGCATTCTGTATCCTCCGCCCGCTCTACCCTCCCGTTTTCCCGCCGCTGCGTCCCCGCCCCCCTGCTCGCCCATTCGCCGCCCCGCTCCCGCCTCACAGCTGCTCCTCCCTCCCACCTTCCCTTATATGGCGGCCGCTGCGCAGTGAGAAGAGCGACCCCTGACCCTGTTGTCAGGCAGGTCACTCCCCACGCCGCACAGCACCACCTGTGTGTCCGTGCTCCTGAGCCCGCTGCTGCCGCTTGTCAGAAGTTCGAGGCCCGCCTCCACCCGCAGGCTACCACCTGCACATCATCCCTGGTTGCCAGTGGTAGGCCGTAAGCTCTCTGCGCTCGATCTGCCCCCTGTCTGCCTTGCTGTAATTGTGCTTCTGCTCCTGTATTGGTATTCGTTGAATTTCACCTTCTTTCCCTCTTTCGCACTGCTGTATTGTTTTGTACCCTTGTTTGCATTCTGTATCCTCCGCCCGCTAAACCCTCCCGTTTTCCTGCCACTGCGTCCCCTGCGGCCCAGCCCACCTGCCCGCCCATTCACCGCCCCGCTCCCACCTCCCAGCTGCTCCTCCCTCCCTCCTACCCTTATATAGCGCCCGCTACACGGCCATGCCGCTGGCGCGCCTAAGGCAAGCCCGTCTGCGCCTGTCCACACCTGGACCGCACGCAGCATCAGACCCCTTGGCTCCCGCGAATGCCACGACACCGGACGCCGCTACGACGCCAACACCCTCCACGCATTAAACACCGGACGAGCGCACACCTGCTTCCTGGCCGCCCCGAAGCACACCAAAGGAGTCTTATCCTGCCGGAGCTGCAGCTTCACAAGCCTCAGAGTCTCCAAACCACCCACCATGATAGGACACAACCACCTCAGATGCATACTACCGATTACCCGCTCCGCATGCAAACTCGCTGCCGAACTCTGGGACCTGCTTGACACATCCTCCCCGGACATCGCCTTTCTGACAGAGACCTGGATGAACGCCTCCTCGGCACCCGACATCGCCATAGCCATCCCAGATGGCTACAAGATCACCCGCAGGGACCACACCAACGGAGTAGGAGGTGGAAACGCCATCCTCCACAAGAACACACTCAGGGTCTCGACCAGCACCGACGACACCCTCAGCACCGCCAAACACCCACACTTCCAAATCCACACTGATCCCAACACCACCCTCAGAGGAACTCTTATCTACAGACCCCCCGGACCCCGGCCTCAGTCCAGCGACTCCTCAGCACGCACGCCCTTGCCTCCACAGACTACATCCTCCTTGGATACCTGAACTTCCACCTTGAGAACAACAATGACACCAACTCCACCACCCTGATTGACAACCTCGCCAACCTCGGTCTCAGACAGCTCATCACAACACCCACCCACTCCGCCGCCCACACGCTTGACCCCATCTTCTCCGCAAGCTCCCACGTCACCTTCAGCCACACCACTGAACTTCACTGGACAAACCATCGCTGCATCCACTTCACCTTCCGGAAACCCACCACATACCACCGCACTCAACAGATCCCCTGCCGCAGTTGGAGCAAAATCACCAAAGACCAGCTAAACACCACCCTTGCCCGAAACCCACCCGCCGACCCCACCAACACCGCCGTCCGCAACCTCGCCCCGATCAAGAAACCCTCCAACAGACGCACCAACAAGAAAGTCAGCTGGTTCACCGCGGACCTCCAGGCCTCCAAGCAAACATGCCGAAAACTAGAGAAGAAATGGCACCGCGAAAAGACACCGGACAGCCACGTAGCCCACAAGAACGCCATCCGCAGACACCATCACCTCATCAGATCCGCCAAAAGGGCCTCCTTCAAGGACCACCTCGATAACAGTGCACACAACAGCAAAGAGCTCTTCAACATCGTGAAGGAACTCTCCAACCCTAGCTCCAACACCAACGACATCCCAGCATCGCAAGACCTGTGCGACTCCCTTGCTACCTTCTTCCATCGCAAGATTGCAGACATCCATGACAGCTTCAACAACCTGTCCACCCCGACAGCCACCGACACCTCAGACCACACGGACACCACCCACATCAACCCCCTGCTCACCTGTGCCAACATAAACGACGACGACACCATCAAATTCATGAACACCATCCACTCCGGCTCTCCGTCAGACCCATGCCCACACCACATCTTCAACAAAGCTAGCGCCACCATCGCACCCCATCTCCGCAAGGCCATCAACATCTCCTTCGAGACCGCGACCTTCCCGGAGAGCTGGAAGCATGCTGAGAACAACGCCTCACTCAAGAAACCCAAGGCGGATCCTAGGGACCACATGAACTTCTGGCCCATCTCCCTGCTCCCGTTCCCAGCGAAGGTCATCGAGAAAACCGTAAACAGACAGCTGACCCGCTACCTCGAGGAGAACAACATCCTGGACCCATCCCAGTCCGGGTTCCGCAGCAACCACAGTACCGAAACTGTCCTCATCACACCACCGATGACATCAGGGCCCTGCTGGACAACGGCGAAACCGCGGCCCTCATCCTCCTGGACCTATCAGCCGCCTTCGACACTGTCTGCCACCACACCCTACGCACACACCTCCACAACGCAGGGATCCAAGACAAGGCTCTGGAATGGACCACCTCCTTCCTCTCCTGCAGAACCTAGAGCGTCCGCCTCCCCCTTTCCATTCCGAAGCCTCCGAGATCATCTGCGGCGTACCCCAAGGATCATCCCTCAGCCCGACATTGTTCAACATCTACATGGCACCGCTCGCCCACGTCGCCCGACTGCACGACCTCAACATCATCTCTTACGCCGATGACACCCAGCTGATCCTCTCCCTCACCGAGGACCCCCTCACTGCTAAAACCAACCTCCACGAAGGAATGAAAGCTGTCGCCGAGTGGATGAAGAACAGCCATCTGAAGCTGAACTCAGACAAAACGGAGGTCCTCATCTTCGGCTCCACCCCCTCAGCCTGGGACGACTCCTGGTGGCTGACCGCACTGGGAGCAGCACCAACACCCACCAACCACTCACGCAACCTGGGGTTTATCTTCGACTCAACACTCTCCATGGCCAAGCAAGTCAACGGCGTCTCATCCTCATGCTTCAACACCCTCCGCATGCTCCGCAAGATCTACAGGTGGATCCCCACTGAGACAAGAAAAACGGTCACCCAGGCCCTCGTCAGCAGCAGGCTGGACTACGGAAACACCCTCTACGCTGGAGCCTCGGCCAAACTCCTGAAACAACTACAACGCATACAGAACACCTCTGCACGCCTGATCCTCGACATCCCTCGCCACAGCCACATCACATCCCACCTGAGAGACCTACACTGGCTTCCCGTCAACAAGAGGATCACCTTTAAGCTCCTCACCCACGCACACAAGGCACTCCACAACACCAGACCGGCATACCTCAACAGACGACTCACCTTCTACACACTGAACCGCCAGCTCCGCTCCGCCGACCTCGCCCTCGCCACCGTCCCCTGCATCTGAAGAGCAACCACCGGCGGTAGATTGTTCTCCCACCTCGCCGCCAAGTCCTGGAACACCCTCCCCATCCTCCTACGGCAGACCCAGGACTTTCTAACCTTCAGAAGGCTACTCAAGACCTGGCTATTCGAGCAGTAGCAGCGCCCCCCCACCGCCCCCCCACCGCCTTGAGACCCTCGCGGGTGACTAGTGCGCTTTACAAATGTTCTGATTGATTGATAGATTGATAGTTTCTAGGAATTGCAAGTTTTGCATTAAAATACATTGAATTTGGTTACACAGAGATACTGCTAAGACATATCCATTTACTATTACAGCAACATCCTGCAGCCATCCTGCTATCCTGGCTGATGAGGGCTAAAAGCTCGAAACCAGTCCAATGATGCTTGGTTCAAGTCCAGGGAAGACCTAGCCTGGCAGTTCGGGCTGGACATTTCCCATTGGGCGCAGGGTCAAGATTGATTTGCATATGGCTGGGTCCAAACTGGAATGGCATGGTGAGCAAACAAAACGATGGATTTAGGCCCATATCTCTGTACTGGGGTGAATGTATGACATTGTTCTGCATTCTGTCCATCAATTGTTCTTTTTGTGGATGATAAGCTAGACATGAGCCATCAGATCACCAAGGTGTCAGCCACCTGCTTCAGCATCCTGAGATGGCTCAGAAACATTCTAGGATGTCTCCATTCTTTAACCCAGTGAACAGTCATCCAGTCCCTCGTCATCTCAAGGATTCTTTACCTGGGGGTCTCACAATACCTTTTTAAGTGAATCTTGGTAGTGCAGAAAGCATCTGCTAGACTCTTAATATGCCCCCCAAGTTCCATCCCACTGCCAGCCTGTTCTGCGGGCTACAATGGCTCCCAATTGAACGTCAAGTTGAATTTTAGGCACTATGTTACATGCACAAATGCCTCTCAAACTCTGGCCCATCCTATTAATGATCATTGGTGTCCCCTACACACCCAACAGGTCCTTGTGTTCAAGTAACCTGTATTTTGCTTCAGTTTCTAGAGTTAAGAGATCTGGGCAAGGCGGACAAGCTTTCTACTTTCTAGACCCAAGGCTGTAGAACTCTCTATCCCCTGATCGGAGAGCCTGTAGCTCGCTTTCAATCTTCTGCAAGAAGCTCAAAACCTGGCTCTTTGTTGGCAGGAGCATCCCTCCAGATGTCTCTGGTACCGATAACGTGACATAGCACTGGAAAACCCTTGCTTGCGCTCTACTCATCTGACCTATAATAATAATAATAAAAAATTATGAAAATTGGGTGCCGTAAAAAGGACCAAGAAGTGTGGAAGGACATAGTACGAGTTTAATTTAATGCCCGTTCAATAAATGAACATGTTTGCAAGTTCACTTGGTCAGTGAGCATGGATAGGGCAATGCAATAATATGGCATATGAGTATCCGCTTTGCTCTTGTTCAGTGTCCATCTTCGCTCTTGTTCAATAATCCTTAGTCTGATTTGCATTGATTTAGAGATTAAAATTTTGATATTCAAATACATTGTATTTAATGGCCATCTTCAAGATTTCTGCTTCACTCCTGCTGCCTCCAGCAACATTCCTAGACTTTTGCAGCAAGCTCTCAGAATTCTTGTGTGCCAAATTACCTGCACGACCAAAGTGGTTAACTGGATGAAAGGGAACTGTCTCAAGCTCAACACAGACGAGACAGAAGTAGTGATCTTTGGCAAGAACACCTGACCATGGGACTCCAGCTGGTGGCCGGCGGAACTTTGATCCACACCCAAAACGCATGCCAGAAACCTCAGACTCATCATTGACAGTAAACTGGACATGAGTGCACAAGTCAGTGTTGTCAGTGCATCCTGCTTCCACACACTGAATATGCTGAGGAGGATCTTCAAATGGCTCCCAAGCAACACTAGAAAAACTGTCACCCATGCCCTAGTCACCAAAAAGTTGGACAATGGGAACACTCTCTAAGCCAGGATTTCCAAGCAACGTACCATAAGACTACATACCATCCATAACTCAGCAGCCAGACTCATCCTCAAACTCATACACAGAACTCACACTATACTTCCGGGAGCTCCACTGGGTCTCGATATACAAAAGCGCTCATCTCACACTCCTAACACACACATTCAAGGCACTAGACAATTTCGGCCTCTCCTACCTGAGCAGTTTCATCTCATTTCACCAAGTACCCAGACACCTATGCACCTCAGGATTCCTACTCTCACGCAGCCCACACATACACAGAACCATCAGGATGAGGGGCATTCTTTCACATTGCTCCTAAAGTGTGGTATGACCTCCCACTTCACTCCAGAGCCTTCTTATCTCTTGTTGAATTCTGGAAGAACGTGAAGACCTGGCTTTTGAATTAACCAACCTACCAGATGCAGGGCTAGGCACACACCTGCTCAGTGGCAGGATACACATAACATACCACTGTAAACAGTAGAAATACTGATTGCATGAGCGAGGGAGAAAGAAAGGCTAATCCCATAATCAGCAACCGTTCATTACTTGTATTTTTAGTGCCCTATTATTAGCTCACTTTACATCAAACATGTAGGTTCCTAGTGATTTCGACTTGATTGCCAGTGTCATAAAAAAAATCACATTTCAGAGAAAAATCAAAATGCAGAACAACACCCTAATTCTAATAACCTAAGGCTGGTGAAACTCTATTTTGATTAATTTTGAAAACGAAAAACATCTCTTTCCTTGACAATTGTAAAGAAATAAAAACAAAGCACCGGAAAAAAAAGAAAAAGGGGCAAGAAAATGACACAAGGAAACAGTTAAAGATAAAAATGGTGATTAGACCGGTTATTAAAAGACTCTTTCGCTTATACAGGAGTGGTTTTATTGTATTTGATGCTGTAAATTGCTTATGATCATTGAGTGCAATTCACAGCATCACACATAAAAAAAATCAGTCATGCAGAAGAAATAAAAAATGATTTATTCTAATTGCATGAATTTGGGTGGGGTGGGGCCAAGATGGCAATGAGGTAGGACATGCTTTTCATACCTCCATCCTGGCAAGCACTGAACCTCTGGTGAAATCCAATTCTAGTCGCAATCTTAGGCCCTGCATCAACTGGGAGCTCAGTGACTCCTCGGTCAGAGAGCTGGCAGCGTTTCTGGTAGAATAGTGTAAAAACATCATGGCGGTGCCTCCAGGAACTCAGGATAGGGACTACCCTTGAAGCATCAGTGGACAAGGACCCTGGCTGCCACAACACTGCTAGGAAGTAAAGCATTGAGCTGGTACCATGACTGTGTCATTGGATCTGTCCCCGAACAGCATAAGAAAGCCACTTGATGGACATACAGACTCACTAGCACGGTCATGCTTAATAGTAAAAAGCACTGGGACAAGCTGGTAGGAGTGGAAAAGCCAGAGTGCATGACACAGCGTCAGATGAGCATGCATGCAGAGACTCATAGGGGGACCATAACAGCAGGGCCCCAAGAGTGAACACAGAGGTGAGGTGTGCACTGACTCATGAAGGGGGCAAATCTAAACAGTAGGGCTCAGGCTGCCACAAAAGCAAGTCTAGATGAACCGGTAAGTGAGTGGACACTTCTAAGTGCGAGTTCAAGTTTATTTATGTTAAGGAACTCTGAAGAGGTTCACATAAGCAGAATTATAAAATATACGTATAATCATAAAGCATACAAATTCATACAGTATGCATAGGGAAACCCAATTCCCATTAAAACGACCATACAGTTATAGCCATGATATCAGTTCAAATTTTAAAAAACACTTTAAAAAGTTGAAAATTCTATAACAAAACATTTTATTAGGGAGTGCATAAACAGGCACATGCATCAAGAAAAGCTTTTGCGAGTTCTTAATTGCGAATATTAAGGAATCGCAATTAAGGACTCGCAAAAGCCTATGCATGTAGGAATCGCTATTAAAATAGCGATTCCTTAACATTCATTAATTGCGACTCACAAATTGTGAATCGCAATTAATGAATGGCTTCCCATTCATTCCTATTGGCCTCCAGGCCCATAGGAATGCATTGGAGATTGCGGGAGCAATTTGCGAGTACCAGTAGGTACTTGCAAATTGCTCCCGCAATTTCTAGGGTGCAAGGGTGTCAAAATGACACCCTATTGCACCCATGTATTTGAACTCTGCACACATGTTGCATACACACATGCTCTAAGGGCATGTGTGTGCGCAACATGAAACTTAGAAAAATGCAAATAAGTGCATTTTTCTCAGTTTCAGCAAATTACCATGAAGTCCAGCGTCATGGTAATTTGCTCCCGCTAGTAGCGAAATCGCTGTTTTTTAAACTTTAATGCATTGCATTTAAGGAATCTCAATTAGGGATTCCTTAAATGCAATCGCTATTTAAGGAATCGCTATTTTGAGATTCCTAAAATTGCGATTTTTGCATTTGGGATGATGCATCCCAAATGCAAAAATACCGGTCGCAAAGGGGCAGATTCTAGGAATCTGCTCGTTTGCGACCGGTTTTGTGGTTGAAGCATGTGCCTGAAAGTGACTATAGTGCTCCCGTAGCTGATCGAATCAATGGCTGCAAATATATGGGCCACAACCATTTGCGATGGAGTAATAAGAGTGCCAGACAGACAAAATGAACATGCTTCAAATCTTGAGCTTAAACTATATTCAGGGGCGGTTGCATACCATTTGGCCATGAGGAGGTTGAGTGGGAGCATACCCAACCTCAACATGATCCAGAAATGTCTCAATCCATGAGGCAAATAGCAAAAAATGTATAGTTGCACACTATTTACTGGACACCCGTTTTTTTGGCACGTCTCCCTGTCCAGGTGAAAACGTAATGCCCACATGGCCTGTATTAGGGCGGATTTAAATTGTGCCACTGTTAGTGTTAGGACAAAGTTGGAGTCTAAATTTAACTGATCAACTGCAAAGAGGAAGTTTCTATATACATTTGAATGATCCTTTTTTTCTTCTAATAATTCTTTCTCCATAAGTGACCTTAATTAAATGTCTTTACTCCTTGCCACACAAGCAACCCAGCATACTACCCCAGCCAGTCACTGATATAGCAGAATAAATCAAGGAAACATTTTTCAATATTTGGCCTTACGTCACATTTAAAAAGCCCTATTTCGCCACTTCAATCACCTCCAAACCATACAGTGGGGAAGCTGGGATTTTCACTTGATAGACCTCGAGAAGATAAGAGAAGTGTCTTCTGCCGTTGCCCTTTAGAGAGCACCCAGTCCTTTGGCCTGGGCCTCAGCTATGTTCTTGTTGTTCTCTATATGGGCCATATCACTTACATTGCCACACATTATCTTCCCCAAAAATATGTAAGATTTTACTATTTCTAATTTTTGAGAGCCGAGGGACCAAGAGAAATTGTTATATTTTAGTCTTTCCCTGCCATGGAAACAAATAATTTTACTTTTTGAGATGTTAATCCTTACGCGGTGGGTATCAAAAAATTGTTGTAATGCCTGCAAACTATTGTTTAATCCTTTAGGAGTAAGGTCTAAAATTATTATACTGTCTGCATATAGAAAGCCGGCTCTTGCTTTACCGCCAATAGACGGTGATGGGCCTTCTTCGTCCTGAGATCGTTGGCCTGGGTGATCCAAAATACGTAACGAGAAAAGAATTGGGGCTGGGCACGCGGCGGAGGTGATTCAAGATGGCCACTTTGTGAGGCGCTCCACGGCACCGAGATCCGCTCGAAATTGAAGAGTTCCTTTCCAGCATGCGGTTCCGTTTCATCTGCATGGCTCCTTGCTCCCGAAGATACAAAGGATGCTGAGGCAGGATTTCGGATCTTTTTATGGTCTTCTTGGGTGCTTTTTTGCCCCTGATAACCTCACCTCATTGAGCCCGATTTATACGGCCGCCATCTTGTGCATTTTTGTTGATGGCAAATCTTTTCAGCGTTTTGTCCACTTCAACGCGCATATTTTTCGACTCTTTTACCATTAATTTTTCAGCTTCATAAATGATGACAGAAGACTCATGAGCATACCGTTTTATTACTGGATTGTCTAACTATCATCTGCTGCATTTCTTTGCATTACCTTCGCTTTGCTGAGTTATGCGCTTTCATGTCTCCTCTTTCACTGCAGCCCCAATCCAGTCAATTTTCTCCCTTTGTTGACAACCTTGATAAATGTTGTGGGTTATTATGAACTGTCTTTCATCTTTTCTACGTTGGAATTTGTTTTTCTCCTCATATGCGGCAGCCATTTTGCGTGATTTGGAGCTTTCTCTTATCTGCATCCTGAACAAAGAAGAACAACTTTTGGCCTTGTGGAGTGCTGTTTATAAACATCTGTCCTTGCTTAGTATTAGCTCATCATCTAACTATGCTGTAGCCTCACACTTGTTAGTATGTCGAATTGTCTCCTATTCTTTGGACTGATGTGAGGCGCTTTATTTTATTCTCTTTTTCTCTCTATTGAAGAACTGAAGCTACGCTGCATCTTTATTATAATTTCTGCTAGTGGTTTGTTGACTTTCACTTGTGGATATTTGCTGTGACCGTGACCTTTTTCTCTTTCAAAACTTTATTTACTGTGGATTTGTGCAACCCGCACCGTCATGGATTGCCCACACTCAAATAAGTTGCATGGTGCCTGTGGGCCTGGTTCTGGAGGTCGTAAGGACTCATCTGCTACCACCAACAAACGTGTCAAAAAAGACCCGTCTTCTCCATCAAAATCACCTCTTCTTCTGACGTTAGAGGATATTATGAACAAACTACACCTTATGAGAC
The DNA here is from genome assembly GCF_964204655.1 of Triturus cristatus. Lineage (NCBI taxonomy): Eukaryota > Metazoa > Chordata > Amphibia > Caudata > Salamandridae > Triturus > Triturus cristatus. The sequence goes on along the minus strand of NC_140582.1, from coordinate 1,012,250,607 downwards.
CCTTCATGACAAATACTACTGCTACTCTTCAGAGAATTGAAGAAAAATGGTCCGGACTCGAATCAAGACTTTCGGATGTTGAACAAAAAATAAGCGATGCACAGGATGTTGTAGCCCAAGTAGATTCTCTTACCAAAGATATTTCTCAACTTATGAAGACTGCAGAAGATTTAGAAAATCGTAACAGGTGCAACAATCTACGTATTTATGGAATTCCGGAAGGTTCTGAAGACTGGGACATGATCTCCTTTTTGAAGTCCCAAGTTTTGCAGGTTGTTGGTCTCCCGAAAACTATGGACTTTAATATCCAAAGAGCGCACAAGTTGGGTCCTCAGAGTGCTTCTTCCTCGTCTAGGCCTAGGGGTATCATCGCCTACTTCCTTCCCTACTGTGACCTCATGGCTATTCTCAATGCTGCCAAGCAACACAAGCAGATGTTTTGGTCTGGTCACAAAGTCTTTTTCAGTCAGGATGTCTCCAAGCCCACTGCCAATCATTGCAAGGAGTTTCTTGATCTCAGGCCTTCTTTACGATCCATGAATGTTCGCTATGGTCTTATCCATCCGTGCTTCTTCAAAGTGACATATTAAGACAGAACTCACACATTTGATGATCCAGCTGACCTACAGAAGTCCATTCATGTTCACAAGGGAGAAGCTATGGAACTGAGCAAGACTTAAATGTTTTCATGTTTGTTTACTTCTCTGTCTTTTAGGTCCTCCTTGTGATTCTCCTTATTTTTGTCCCCTCCACGTTTCGTCATACATGAGTATTCCGTTATAGTGTTCTCCACTGTCTGGTAAGTTCTCTTCCTTTTTGTTTCATAAGTTTCTTGTCTTGTTCTTTTTTTATGACTTTTTCCCTTTTGTTCGTATGATAAACCTTTTCCTTCTCGGTGCCCTTCCATGTTTTTTGGAGTGGTCGTCTTGTTTCTTGCCCCCCCTCCTTCATTAATGTTCTTCGTGTCGCTGTTCATTATAACTAATGCTTTTCGGCTTTTTGACATCTTTTCTTTCCTAGCTCTTTCGGGGCGGCTATGCTCCCCTCATCATCTTCTCTTCTTCTTCCCTTTTTTTCCCTTTCTTTCTCTTCTACTGCTATGTCTTTTTGCTCTATTTCCCTCTGCATCTATATTTTTTCAGCTCCCGCTTATGGTACTTTATTGTTCAATTACTCTTTTTTTTATGGCCACATCCGACGTTTAATTCTATTTTTTACCCTCTTCGCTATCTCATATCTTTCATCCACTCCTCGTGTATATATCTTCCTTTCTCCCTTTCCCTTAACTTGCTTTTACTTTCATGCTTATCATTACTTAAATTTTATCGATGACTGGCTTTCGTGTTATTTCATGGAATGTTAAAGGTATACGCAATCCTGTTCAAAAACAGCGAGTTTTATCTCATCTAGCAAGATTGAAATGTCATATAGCATTATTACAAGAAACACACCTTAAGTTGCAAGATCTGTCTGCACTGCGTAAACAGTGGGTTGGAGAGGTTTTCTGCTCCCCGGCAGTGAACAATAAGAATGGTGTCATTATTTTGTTTCATAAGTCTTTAAATGTTCTGTTACAAAATGAATTTCATGACACTAATGGTAGATGGTTGTTTTTGAATGCTAAAGTTAACAATACTCAACCTTCCTTTTGTAATGTTTATGGCCCTAATGGCATTGATTTACATTTTTGGAATGAATTTTCTACTCTCCTCTCTTCACATGCTGTAGATGATTTGATTGTAGGTGGTGATTGTAATCAATACTAAATACATTCCTAACAAGATGCAGAAACATTTCCAGAAGGCCATTACCTCTAGAGTTCTGATTGATACATGGAGAACCTCTCACCCTGACACGTTGGAATTTTCCTTTTTCTCCCCCTTCCATAGATCTCACTCCCGTATAGACTACATTTTTCTCGCTCAACACACCCTTCAATTTATGACTAATTCAGAGATTGGCTCCATTCTTATTTCAGATCATGCCCCCGTCATTTTAGATATGGATTTCCCATCACCTTCCCCTACATCCCGTAGATGCCGTTTTAATAACTCTCTTCTCTTAGACTCCCAATTTGTTGAGCAATTCACGCTTTTTATACAATAATTTTTCACAATAATCTCTCCTCTACTTCTCAAGTTCACTTTATTTGTTATGCCTTCAAAGCTACTGCCAGAGTGTCAGCTCCGATAGCTTCGAGTGGAATCCTTGGACCTCTTCAGGATTGGTTCGTTGCTCAAAAGGGTTCCACCCCTTGATTGTTTCCTCTCTGATAGCTATAATAGCACAAGAGATAGAGCGGATCAAGTGAGGGAAGGAAAGGATGGGAACAGCGGGGAGGGAGACCTGCAACAAGTAAAGCACACGGTTATACACGATATCTATGCGTATTCTATACAGTACATATGTAACTTGGGAAATGCCTGGAGGAAGCTATAGTACCTGTAAAAGAAAATAACCAGGAATTTAACAGAATGTCCTGAACAGTGCAGTGGTTCATGGGGTTTTCTGCAGATTAGTTAATTACCATAGTTTATATTTCCCAACAATGAACCTGCCAATTTTACCAAAAGGATTATTACATCGATGAAAGTCTTTCTTAATTCACTCTCTGATATTCCCTAACCTCCACCGTTTCTCAACACGGCTTCGCCCATGGAATGTCATGCACTTAGTTGCCGGTTCGCACCCCGGCTTCGGCACTCAGTGCTCCACCATGTACCAGAGTTCGTTTCCGCCTCAAAACTCTTATTTCTCAGAGTTTAGCGGGATTTAGTTATACAATTGTTTTTTACTGAATATAGCCGTTTCCCTCACGGCGCGTATTCTCTTTCTCTCTCTTACTGAATATAGCCGTTTGCCTCACGGCGCGAATTCTCTCTCTCTCTCGCTCTCATACACGCTGCACACAAGTAGATTCCTTAAACATACTCGCACTCAGCCTGGAATGCCAGCTTGGTAATTTCCAATCCTGCGGCAGGATCGCGTGCCTGAAGCAAATGCACGAACGAGAAACAACGTTCGAATTCCAAGAGCAAACTTCGCGGTGCATGAGCACCCTTACCCAACCGTGACCGCCTCTCGCCTGGCCTTACTGCACCTCAGGAACCGTTAGGAATATCCGACACAGCCTTGCGCGTCTGCTCCCTTCTTCACCAACGCGCGCCTCGGGAAACGTCATCACGTGCCGGAAATGCGTAGGCACGTTCCAGGTGCGCCGCACAGACCTCTGGGCAATGTAGTTATTCTTCAGAAAGGCCGCCGTTCGATCCTGACAACGAACCCACGGGACGGCTCGTAACAGCACATCCCTCCCCCGAGGGACGTTGTCAGGGTTTCGGCTTATCCGGATGCAGCAAATAAAACTTTCGCACAAGACGTGGAGCGTGGACTGCTTCCGCGGGTTCCCAGGAGTCTTCCTCCGGGCCGTATCCTTTCCAGGATATCAAGTACCACACCTTCCTCCCTCTCTTCTTAGAGTCCATCACGTACTTCATATTCTGGTTCGTTGTCTATCAAGATGGGTTTTGGGTGTCGGGGTACGGGAGTGTGAGCTGGCTTCAACAAGGAGACGTGGAAAACCGGATGAATACGCATGTGATTAGGTAATGCTAGTTTCACTGCTACCGGGTTGATGATTTTAAGGATCTTAAAAGGACCTATGTAGCGAGGGTTGAAGATACTGTAGCGTCGAAAGCGTATGTTTTTGGTGGATAACCATACCACCTCACCTTCTTTGTACAATGGTTCTGGTCTTCGGTGTTTATCGGCTTGTCTTTTGTATGCGGTTTTTGCTTTCTGAACGTTGCTTTAAGTGTCTTTGAGAATTCTTTGGATCCGTTTTACCCTCGTTTGTACTTCTGGTACCTTTGTGGCTTCTCTGGGTAGAATGAAGGGTAGGAACCGAGGGTGGAAGCCGTAAGTGACAAAAAACGGGGCATATTTTGTGGTGCTATGTTGTGCACTATTGTAGTCGATTTCGGCGAGCCATAACCACTCAACCCAAGCTTCGGTAGCACCGTGGACGTAAGACCTTAAATATTGTTTCAGGGTTTGGTTTAGCCTCTCCGTCTGTCCATCCGTCTGGGGATGGAAGCTAGTAGACATGTTTGAATTAATACGCAATGCGGAACACCACACCCTCCAGAACTGCGACGTGAATTGGGTGCCTCTGTCTGAGACTATCGTCTTTGGAAGGCCATGCAGTCGTACTATATGCGTGAGCAATAGTTGGGCTACTTGACCAGCAGTGGGTAGCCGAGGGCATGCAATAAAGTGGCCCAACTTTGTTAAACTATCGATCACCACCATGATTGTGGTACACCCTTGATCTTTCGGCAATCCCACGATGAAGTCCAACGATATGTGTTCCCAAGGCGTATCAGGGGTTGGTAGCGGTCGAAGCAACCCGTAGGGTTTACCACGATCGGGTTTGGTTTGCATACATACAAGGCATGTCTGTATCAGTGATTGCACATCACTGGCCATTGATGGCCACCAAAATTGTCTTTGGAGTCTTTCTTGTGTCTTTTCTCTTCCGTTGTGTCCCGAGGTGGAGGAAGCATGACACCGTTGTAGAGCTTCTTGTCTTAAGCTCGGGGTAGGTATGAATAACTTTTTCCCTTTCATAGGGAGGCCTTCACGGACCTTCCAATCCGGGTGGTCCGATAACCATCTTTTCCATCTTGGCCTCTCCATCTCAGTCTTTACCTTAGTGAGGAATTGCTCGGATTTCCCCACACAGATTGCTTGCTCTGGCTGTATAATGGATCGTGCGATTGGTTCCGTAGGTGCGGGTGTGCTTTCTTGTCTTGAAAGAGCATCCGCTTTTTTGTTCGCACTCCCAGGTCTGTAGGTGAGCACAAACCGAAATTCCTCGAAGAACAACATCCACCTGAGTTGTCGGGGGGATAGGAGGCGAGCTGAGGTCATATATTGCAAATTCCGGTGATCGGAATACACCGTAGTGGTATGTTTGGCCCCCATTAAATAGTGCCGCCATTCTTTGAAGGCTTCCCGTATGGCGAGCAGCTCTTTTTCCGCTATGGTGTAATTGATTTCAGATCCAGTTAGCTTTCGGGACATGAAAGCAATGGGATGCAAAAGGCCGTTCTGGGGATCTCTCTGAGATAATACCGCCCCGATGGCCACTTCGGAGGCATCGGCTTCCACCAAGTATGGCCTTTCAGGATCTGGGTGTGCCAGAACGGGGGCCGTTGTAAATGCCTCTCGTAGCTGTACGAATGCCTGTTGGGCTTCAGGAGTCCAGGTGAATTTGATCTTTTTCCGGAGTAGCTGAGTGATCGGGGCCACTATATCAGAAAAGTGGAAGATAAACCGTCTGTAAAAGTTGGCAAATCCTAGAAAGGATTGTACATCCTTGACGTTTGTAGGGGTAGGCCACTTCTGCACTGCCTTGATCTTTCTTTCTGCCATGGTTTGCCCGTGTGCTGACAACATCACCCCCAAGAATTCAACCTGGTCTACGTGAAACTCACATTTACTGAGTTTACAGTATAGCGCATTAGCTCTAAATGCCTCTAATACCTTTCCTACATGTTGTTTATGCTGGTTGACGTCTTCTGAGTATATTAGAATGTCATCTATGTACACTATTGCGAACCTGTCTAAATACTCCCGCAACACCTCATTCAGAAAGTACTGAAATGCGGCAGGCGCATTGCAAAGTCCGAACGGCATCACTTGATACTCAAATAAGCCGTATCGGGTGCGAAAAGCCATTTTCCATTCGTCGCCCCTTCTCATACGAACGAGGTGGTAAGCACCTCGGAGATCAAGTTTGGTGTATACTACGGCCTTCTTTACCTGGTCCAGTAGGACCGATATCAGGGGAAGCGGGTAGCTATTCTTGATGGTTACTTTATTCAAGGCGCGAAAGTCAATACACGTTCGTAGCTCTCCATTTGCCTTTGGTATAAAAAAAGGGGTGATGCGGCTGGGGATTTGGATGGCCTTATAAACCCATTCTTTTGGTATTCCTCCAGATAGTCTCGCAAATGCTCATTTTCTTTTTCTGACAGGGCATATATCCTTCCACATGGCACCGCCGCTCCCGGAACCAGATCTATCTGACAATCATATGGGCGATGTGGAGGAAGCAGGTTCGCCTGTCTTTCATTAAAGACATCTACATAGTCTCTGTATATTTCAGGTAATACCACATCCTTTTCTGCCGCTGTGGCTATCATGTACTCCTTTCCCAATGATCTTTCTACAGGTCTTTGTTCCGTACGACAGCTGTGGTCACAGAACGGGGAATCAAAGACTATGCTGTGATCTGCCCAATTTATGGTAGGGTTATGTATCATTAACCATGGTAATCCTAGGATCACCCCATACAAGGGCGTCTTAATGATATTAAAGGTTAACCATTCGAGATGGGTTTCCCCACAGCTGACCTCAAGGGAGGGGGTACTAAATCCTATGGGTCCTGAAACCAGATTCCTACCGTCTACGGTCAGGACGGTTTCCAAATGTTCTTTAGCTACCTTTGGAATCTCTAATTTCTGCACTACGTCGTCATCCATAAAGATGCCTGTTGCACCGGAATCCAAAAGGGCAGTTACTTCTACCTTTTTTCCTTGGAGACGTAAATACAGACTCACAAAAGAGTGTTTTTTCTCGCCTATCACAGAAGGAATTTCATACTGGCCCTTGGCATTTCCTCCCCCAATCCCTGGGCCTATTAGTTTTCCGCCTTTGGTACGATCTGTGAAGTAGCCAGCGCAAACCCTCCTTCTCTAGCTTTGGGTTTAGCCAAACAGTCCTTTACGTAATGCCCTTTCTTCCCACAATACATACATAACCCTTGCTTTCTCCTCTTTTCCCTTTCGTCCTGTGTAAGGGCCACCCTCACTGACCCTATTTCCATAGGTTCCGTTACTGAACCAGATCCCCCCACCGAAAAGCGTGGTTTATCGCTCCTCACAAAAGGACGGTCATATTTCTTTCTGTCCCCCCTTCTTTCTGAGAGACGATGATCCAACCGTCTAGCGAGGTTAATGAGATCGGTACAGGATCGGGGTTGAGGGTCTATTTGGGCTATTACGTCCTTCAACTCATCCCTAAGACCATGGTGAAAGATGGCTGCTTGTTTATCCTCGGGCCACTGTGTTTCTGCCACTAATCGCTGAAACGCGTTCACATATATCAATAACTCCCGGTTCCCTTGTTTTAATTCTAACAATTCCCTATCTACTGAATAAGACTGGGGGTCGTTGGTCAAAAACGCGCTCAAACTCCTCCCGAAACCCGTCCCAATCGTATAAAAAGGGATCATCTTTCCTTACCAAGGGAACCGCCCATTGTGCTGCGTCTCCTGCCAAATAGGAGATCAGAAAGGCTACTCTAGCCTGGTTGGTGCTAAATACCTTGGGCCGGCACGTGAAATGAAGCATGATTTGCGTTAAAAATACCTGTACCTTCTTTTCATCCCCATGGAATCTTTCTGGGGCGGCTAAGGGAATGGGCGTGGGGATTTCTACTGTAACTGAAATGGGTTGCATTTGGGACGGACCCCCTCCCCATGCACCTCCACCAGTAGTTCTACTCCCTACTGCATCAAACGGATTACGCTGCAATCGTTCTACGCGCTCCTGTAACGCCGCTGTTTCTGCTCTAGAGGCCGCTACCTCAGTTTGGACTATTTGTAACGCTGCTATAACGTTTTCTAGGGTGGCCATTGTGCCCCGAACCAACCGGGAAGTAACAATAGGTAAGGTCGGATATTCTGTCAGCTCCGATAGCTTCGAGTGGAATCCTTGGACCTCTTCAGGATTGGTTCGTTGCTCAAAAGGGTTCCACCCCTTGATCGTTTCCTCTCTGATAGCTATAATAGCACAAGAGATAGAGCGGATCAAGTGAGGGAAGGAAAGGATGGGGACAGCGGGGAGGGAGACCTGCAACAAGTAAAGCACACGGTTATACACGATATCTATGCGTATTCTATACAGTACATATGTAACATGGGAAATGCCTGGAGGAAGCTATAGTACCTGTAAAAGAAAATAACCAGGAATTTAACAGAATGTCCTGAACAGTGCAGTGGTTCAGGGGTTTTCTGCAGATTAGTTAATTACCATAGTTTATATTTCCCAACAATGAACCTGCCAATTTTACCAAAAGGATTATTACATCGATGAAAGTCTTTCTTAATTCACTCTCTGATATTCCCTAACCTCCACCGTTTCTCAACACGGCTTCGCCCATGGAATGTCATGCACTTAGTTGCCGGTTCGCACCCCGGCTTCGGCACTCAGTGCTCCACCATGTACCAGAGTTCGTTTCCGCCTCAAAACTCTTATTTCTCAGAGTTTAGCGGGATTTAGTTATACAATCGTTTTTTACTGAATATAGCCGTTTCCCTCACGGCGCGTATTCTCTTTCTCTCTCTTACTGAATATAGCCGTTTCCCTCACGGCGCGAATTCTCTCTCTCTCTCGCTCTCATACACGCTGCACACAAGTAGATTCCTTAAACATACTCGCACTCAGCCTGGAATGACAGCTTGGTAATTTCCAATCCTGCGGCAGGATCGCGTGCCTGAAGCAAATGCACGAACGAGAAACAACGTTCGAATTCCAAGAGCAAACTTCGCGGTGCATGAGCACCCTTACCCAACCGTGACCGCCTCTCGCCTGGCCTTACTGCACCTCAGGAACCGTTAGGAATATCCGACACAGCCTTGCGCGTCTGCTCCCTTCTTCACCAACGCACGCCTCGGGAAACGTCATCACGTGCCGGAAATGCGTAGGCACGTCCCAGGTGCGCCGCACAGACCTCTGGGCAATGTAGTTATTCTTCAGAAAGGCCGCCGTTCGATCCTGACAACGAACCTACGGGACGGCTCGTAACACAGAGGCTTCATTATTGATTTTGTATCTCGGAAGAAAAAGAAAGCCCTTGCGGACTCTTCTCTCGTCCTAAAAAAAATCAAAGCTCTTGAACATAAATACTTCACTACCAACTCTCCCGATACTCTGTCATCTCTTATTAAAGCAAAAATGCAATTTAACAAACACTCTTGGGATTCCGCATGCAACAATCTCCTTAAATTCAATGCAAAATGGTATGGTGGGTGGAACAAGGCAGGTAAATCTCTAGCTAATTACCTTAAAATTAAAAAGCAAAAATCCAAAATTGCAGCTCTCACTGACAACTCCGGAGTTCGGCATATTACAGACGATAAAATTCTTGATTGCTTTATCCAATATTATACCTCCCTTTACACCCCAGAGTCCACCCCTTATACTGAACAAATTGATTCCTTTTTTCAATCTATCCCTAAACCTCTTGATGACTCCATAGACTTCACATCCCTTGATGCTCCTATTTTAGAGAATGAAATCATTAATGCTATTAATCTCTTACCCAAAGAAAAGCACCCGGCCCGTATGGCTTCAACGTTCGATTCTTTCTTCACTTCAAACAACTTTTAGTTCCTCATATATTTTCATTGATTAATCAAAGACAAAGATCCCTACCGTTGCAAAATATATAGGCCCATCTCCCTTATTAACACAGACTGTAAAATCTTCGCTAAAATACTTGCCATCCGTATCAACAAAGTTATCCCTGACCTCATCAATATTTACCAATCACGGTTTGTCAAAGGTAGATCAATTACTGACAATTCGAGAACTTTCCTTAATATTATTCACCTTGCTTCCAAGATGGATTCACCAGTTGCTGCCATTACATTAGACGCTGAAAAAGCATTTGATAGGGTCAACTGGGATTTTATGTTTGGTGCACTGAGATGGCATGGCTTCAGTCCCCCTATTATTAAATATATTCAACTGTTATACTCTGCCGCTTCTACTTCCATTTGGGTAAACGGCTGTCACTTTAAATACTTTCCACTCCTTAGAGGTACTAGGCAAGGTTGTCCCCTTTCCCCACTCTTATTTATTCTTGCTTTAGAACCCTTTCTAGAGAAAATTAGACGTTTTACACATTATACAGGTCTCCAATTTCAAAACATTGACACCAAATGTACTTCTTATGCAGATTATATTTTATTATATATTTCTAATCCGTCCACTTCCTTGCCTACTATTTTTTCTTTATTACAAGAATATTCATTAGTTTCTGGATACAAACTGAATATTAATAAGTCTGAAGTTTTACCTTTAAACAAATTCTGTCTTTCTCATCTGTTTCACGGTTCTGGTTTTGAGTGGAATACCAAGAGTATCAAATGTTTAGGCATTCTATATTCCAACACTATCAGGGAAACTATTAAAATTAACCTTGCGGAAATACTCCAAAAACTTTCTGTCCTTATTGAGAGCTGGTCCCCTCTTTTCTTAACCTAGTGGGGGAGATTGGCCACAATTGAAATGATGCTCCTTCCAATTATACATTTTCATCTCTCAATGTTCCCAGTTACCCTTTCCCTTACCTTTTTTAGTACCATCAATCGCTCCCTAGCCAAATTTCTATGGATCAATCGTAAAGCTAGGATCTCACTTTCTCGTCTTCAACAATCTAAAGATTTGGGTGGAGTTAATTTCCCCAATCTCAAACGTTATCATTCTGCTTTCACCTTTAAACAACAATGGACTTTTTTATTTGATTCCCCTCATACTTCTGTAACGGCTTGGAGTTCGTTAGAACAAGCTCAATTTATACCCTTTTCATTTCTTACAGCTACTCGCTTATCTCAACCTCCGAAGTGTTTTTCCACTCCCATATTTACTCATTCCAAAGCTCTTGTGTCTTCTTTGTTTTTGATCCCACCTTTCCTCTGCGGACAAATTTTCTCATACTCCAATTTGGTGTAACAAATTTTTAAAGATCAATAATAGAGCGCTTTTTTGGAAGGAATGAATTGATAAAGGTATTATTACTCTAGATCATTTATTGAAGGATAAGACCCCTAGGGACTTTTTGGACATTAGTGAATCTTTTGGCATTTCCACCACACATGCTCTTCAGTATCCCTTATTGAAGGCTTCCCTGACTCATCTAATTTCCCAGGAGTGTTCCCCTAATACACCTGGCCAGGTTTCCTCTTCCTCACTTGATTTTTTACCCCCCTTAAAGAAGCTGCTATTATGCTCTCCTGTTCCTCCGAGGTTAGAACTAAATCTAAATTAGAACTCTTATGGGAGAAAGATCTGGCCCAAGATTTCTCATTCCAAACATGGGACTCTATCTGGTCCAGAATACACACTTCTTCACATTCAGCTAGCACTACACAGACTCTATATTTTTTTATAACAGACTTTTTTTCATTCCTTCTGATCTACACAAATTTAACTTACAAGAATCCAAAAGATGCTGGTCTTGCTCATATGAGAACAGTGATTTCCTTCATATGTTTTTCCTTTGCCCATTGGTTAAGTCCTTTTGGTCTCGTATCTGGTCGAAACTAAATGAAATGTTATCTACAAATTATTCTTTTGAAATTGTACATGTATTTTTGGGAAGTTCTTCACCTTTATGGGATGCTCAAAGCAATGTTAGCAAATTTCTTATCAAGCCTGGTGGAACTTGTTATGTCATCATCACAGGTTTGCTCGAGCCTTCGCCACTTCACTACCTCTATTAATCACAAAAGATTTGTTGTGGTCACCATTAACCTCTATTCTCTCTAAAATTGCTTCCTGGTTCCACTTGTTTTTATGGTACCATTGTTGTCTTTATCAGTTTTCTATATTTTACGGTTTCATAGAAGTTTTTCAATATATATACATTTTTGATGTTTTCCCACTTACTTTCTCCCTTCTTTTTTTTTTTTCTTTCTCCTCTTCTCTTTCTCTCCCCCTCCTTCATTTAAAATGGTAATATGCATTTCTTTCTATGGATAGTTTTTCCCTCTTAAGGGATTTGATTACATTTGAGTCATCTATGCTGTTTTTCTTTACTGTTTTTCTTTTTTTATTTTTGCTATATGACCTTGTAATTAAGTTTTACTATGTTTATTATCTCAATAAAGCATTCTAGACTAAAATAAAAAAGAATCGGGGGCTAGGAGGCACCCTTGTTTTAAGCCATTTTGAGTTGGTATTTTCACAAAGAGGCCTTGATCACTCACTAAATCTAGCAGGGTGCCTGGCATATCCAGCCTTACTAGCTTTCTCCAAATCAAGGGATGATCCACTTTGTCAAATGCTGTGGAGAAGTTTATAAAGGCTGCATAGATACCCTCTCTTCTTTACCCTTAAATACTACTCATTATTCAGCTAAATGACTGCTATATTGTCAATCATTCCATGATTTTTCCGTAACCTGGTTTTCTCCATAAGGATTATATTGTTATCTTCTGCCCACTCATTTATTTGGTTCAGAAGGCATTTTGCTAAAACTTTACCCACAGCATCCAATAGGGCTATCTGTTAATAGTTTCCTGATAGTTTCCGATCTCTTTTTATGATACTTCCTGCCCAGAAAGGGGTGAACTTTCCTATTCTTGTAGCAGCTTTTAAAAACCGGGTATAGAATTTTGCTCCAGAAGGATGGCTCTTGTTTTAATGCAGAGATGGGGACCTGATCAGTCCCCATTGCGGCATGTGAATGCATCTCTCATATAACCAGTTTGATTTCACTAGCTGAGGGAGGGTAATGAGATCCTACACCCATTTGTGAGTTGGTGCATTCAACCTCCTCTCCCTTTTCTGCATCCAGCTCAGTGATAAAGTCGATCCAGCTATCTTCTTCAATGTCCGAAGGAAGTGATCTTACTTTTGAGTCACAATCCTCTGATTGTAAAGTCCAAAAGGACCTCATCTGTCCCGTAAACATTGCCTCTCTCAGATCTACCCATAATTGGTCACATTCCTCTTTTTCAGGCTGGCCTTGTGCCTTCTCCTCTTTAGCAGTGTCACCGTAGCATCCCTATCTGGAGACTTTTATCATATGTTGTTTTCTCACTAGGGTATTTATTTCTCTATTTAACTCGGGAATCGGAATGGGGGTTGGCTTAAAGTTGCTCTTGGTTGGTTTTTGCTTAACTCTTACTGACATCTGCTTCATCAAAGTGGAGAAGCTTCATCACCTCAATTCAACACCCTCCCAGGCATCTAAGTTTTCAAGAATAGTTTCTAATTTACCCTTTAATTCGGTGAACATCCTATGGTTCCACTGTATTCTTCTTGTTTTTTTAATCAAATTTGGATGAGGTCCCATAGAATCTCCAGGAACAGGTAGGGGACATACTTAAGCACAGGGTAAAAATCAGCTAGATATGATCACTAAGGGTTATATTCACTACCTTTAAATCACCCAAAAGGTAGAAGGAAGAGCAGCCAACCACCACATAATCTAATATTGCACCACCCCTTTTATGTGTGTATTGTGCGGACGACTCAGAGTCTCTCGCTTGCAATAATACGGTCATTACTTTTCAAGTAAACCGATAGGAAGAACCCTCTCCTATCAGTTCTTATCTTTGATGGCAAAGCTATAGGGGGAATTTTTAGGGCTTCCTCTTTTTCAGCATCACATAATCAATTTGAAGTGTAAATAGATAATTTACAATTTAAGTCACCTAACAGAATTACATAAGGAGCCTGTTCCTTATCAAGATAACTTTTGATAAAAGAGAAGACCTTATGTACAATTACATCATATGTGGCCTGAGGTGGAATATATGAATATACTAATAAAAGCGGTGGAACACCCTGCTACCCACCAGGATGGAACAGGGTCCCTCTCACAAATAAATCAGAGGGATCTCTATAATAGTCATACTTACACTTATACCTATTGGGCCGGAGAAATGCTACTCCCCCTTAGCATGTACCCTTCTAGAGGGCCTAGCTAAACAATCAATAGAAAAAAAGTTGTCACACTGAAGTCCCTTATCACACTTTGGCCATATGTATCAAAATTGCATTTTACAAAAACCAAAAAGCGATTTTTACCGAATCACTATTTGGTAATCGCAAATTGCTATGTATGTAAGGAATCACCAAAGATTTTGCGATTCCTTAATATTACCTAAGAGCGATTTGGTAAGTGAACCACTCTGTCCATTGGTGCAAATGGTTTTGTATTCACTAATTGGTAATCGCAAATTAGCGAATGCAAAGCCAAGAGGACCAGGGGGCCTGAGGCTCCCCTTAAGCACCTCATGCATGCATGTGTGCGCTACATGGCACTTTGAAAAATGCAGTTTGGTGCATTTTTTAAAGTTTGCACATGGTTACTATTGACTTGAAGTCAATGGTAATTGTATTTTCCTAAATGCACAGTTTGCATTTAGGAAAAATGCTTCATACATGCGCTCATAGAATGTCAATTGCGATTCCCTATTTGCATTCACAAATTTAGGTGATTGCAAAAAATTGCGATTACCTACATTTGCAAATGCAAAGCCTTTCATACATCATCATTCGCAAACTGCCGACTTTTGCGATTTCCACCGTTTGCGGATGCAAAATTGTTTCCTACATGTGGCCCCATGTCTTCTGGAGACAGATCACATGCTCTTGTATTGCGCTTACAAATTGCAGCTTCTTTCTACTATTCTTCACTCCTACTGCATTCCAAGAGACGATCTTAAACTCATTACTAATTATGGGGTAGCAAAAGGTGATTATTCATCTAAGCGCTATTTAAGACACATCTTTGTATTTACTCATGTGTATTTTGATCTGAGAGTATTGTAGGCTCCCTATATGCCACCTGTCTACCATTTTTACCATGGTGTACTTGCAGCCCCTGGGCATCACCCTCAGATCACCACTGTACAACAGGAGGAGGGCAGACCCCTAACACGGTCACTACCCTCCCTAAGGCACATGCTTGCCTCCATTCCACCCCTCTCTTCTGGTACAGGGAAGACATCTATACCTCTGCATTGCAAGCTTTCAAAGTTTTGTAGAATCGTTTTTTTCAATAATTTTAGAATAAAGGTCACACTTGATTTAGCTCAAGCCGCTGTATGTTGTAAAGGGACCAGGTTAAGATTTCTGTTTTGAATTAAATGTAGAGTCTCGATTTCCATAAAACAAGCAAGTAAAGCAAACCTATTCAAAATTAAATCAGTCAAAAAGGGGGATGAAGTCCAATACACAGGTGTTGCTATTACACTGTGTTTGATCTTCAACTTCGGGGCTACTCAAATCCCGAGGGCCTTTTTAGGTCTTGCCTAGCGACGCAGCGCTTGGCGAGACTATTGTCGTCGATTTTTGTTCAGAAGGGGGAAAGATGTGCACGCGCCCAGACAGGCGATGTGCACGTGTACGGCTCACACAACGCGCGCATGGCATGCTTTCACTTTCCTATGCCCCGCAGCCCTCTCAGGAATGCTACGAGCGAGAGCAGCTTCCAGGGGCCAACCGCACTGCACGCCTGGCCTGTCTCACGGGTCTTGGATGTCCGAGCCGACACCATCGGTTGTTGCTCTGTGCGCTCTGCTGCTAATTGGCTGGCTGAACTGCTATGGCTGCACTCCAGGTCATTCAGTGTGGCTTTTTGTGATTCTTGTCAGCGTCTGTGGCAACGAATGCCGCTGGATGTCTACAGTATAGGTATTCGCTGGCGGGAGCTCCACCAGGAGCAATCTACGTGACTATCTTGCTTGGCCACGCCCTGAGTTGTAAATCTGACATATGTTAAAGGGGCCCTAATGCAGTCCATGGACTTTGCTCCATTGTTCCCCCAAATCTTGCTGATCTTTCTAGTGCAACCATGATTGGAGTACAGCATCCTGTCTATGGACATGCACCAGCTTATATTGATACACGGGGAAGCCAAGTAGAAAACTGTTTACCGCCCCACAACCTAACAATGTTGTGTCTTGTGTCCATCAGTTTGAGACCAATGAAGAGTTTTGAATATTTTGACGAGACCTGCTCCCCAGAAATAAAGCATTTGCAATGCAACAGGTCTCGCATTTAGGCGAGTTTAAGCTATTGGCATTGTAAATGAAAATGCCTTTTATTTTGTTTGCGTTTTTAAAACATAAATAAAAGACATTGTTATTTACAATGCCAATAGCTTAAACTCGCATAAATGCGAGACCTATTGCATTGCAAATGCTTGTTTCGTTCTTGGATCCGCAAATGGGGACAAGATGGAAGATGTCTGTCCAACAAGAGATGCTGCTGCTAGCCCCTGTGGGCTCATCATGAGCACAGGATGGACAGTTACATGTGAAGGGTCCCCCGCCGAGGACGCAAGTTGAAACTTGTGCGTCAGTTCTTCTAACCTCTAAAACTGCTCAGCGCCCTTCCGAACTTGATAGCTGTTCGGACCTTTGTGTGAGATGTACTTTTCTCTAAAGCGCAGTTTGTTTTCTGTGTCCTTTCTTTGTGATTCTTCATTTCAGATTTTTCCTCCCTTTCCGTTTTTTGGATTTTCTTTTTGATTTTAAGTAAGGGGGCATGACTCATCTACATCCGGTTTGGAGTGAGATTTAAAGATCGGGAACACTTCCTTTTACATGAAGAATGTTTTCTTCGAGGCACCTCTAGCTGCAGGGGTGTCCATATCCATATTGAAGGTGTATTTCATAAAGTGAGTTGACTTACCAATGTATGGGTTTCTTTCATGCTGACTTTAAAGTTTGGTTTTCCTGCTTGTGAACCGAAATCGATTTGAGTCTGGGCCTTTTTATGGTTGCCCTTTGCGGTTATCAGTGGGATAACCTCTAATAAAACCATTTGTACAGTGCCATATTCCCTATCTTTCTTTCTGTCAATCAGTTCCTTTAATATTGCTATCACTATATCTAGAGTAGAATCCGTACCCCTTACAAATCTTTCCAACAATGTTGAGATGGAGGATAGAAGCCTCTCTAGACACAGTAGGGATGCTGAGATCTTTATCTCATCATCTTGGGTTTACACTGCTGATTAACCATTACTTCCAGATCTGCAGTCTCTGATAACTGAGATAATAAAGGCAAGTGATTTGATGGGGCACTGCTAAATAGTAGGTAGTGTCAACAGTGGAGAGTTCAGGGGTTGTGATTCAGAATCCTTATCTAGTTGCCCAAATCTCCTACAGAGACTCAAATCTATCTCTGATAAAGTAAAGATCCCTCTAGGGTCCCAGAGGCTACTCTTTGAGAGGGATCCCCCTCGTCCTAGTACAGGCGATGCTGACTGTTAAAAAGAGTCCAGTATCCAAATAAATTAAATGTAGATTTATTGTCAGCACAGCACTGTAGATCCATCCATGTGCAGCTCCAGATGTAACTGGGCAACAGAAAAGAACCTAGTAGAGAAAGGGCCATACAGAATCTGGAATGCAATCAGAGAATAAACAGGGCGCATGCCAAGGTTGGCAAGCAGCAGGGAGATGTAATAAAGATGGAAGAGAGAGCAGAGAAGAGAGATATAAAAGCATTAAGAAGAATGTAACACAGACGCTCCCACTATAATAGGAGCTGTTGTTGGCATGTCTGAAACCAAGCTTAAAGAGGAGGAGAATTTAGGTGAGGGAGCCGGATCCACACTTAATGTATCAGATTATTTTCTTTGAAAATGGTCCTCATGACGCGTTATTAGTAGATTATTCTCCTCCTCGACCATTACTTTTGAGGCAACCACCCGAGGATTATGTCCATTCAAGCACTGGAGCTCAGTCATCCCAGTTGACCCCGTACTACCCACATTGGCTTCCAAGGCTGTCTTCTCCGTTTCCCACAAAGAGAAAATATGGTTCTTGCCTTTTTTTTTTTTTTTTTTTTTTGGAAAACCTTTATTCGTCAAAAACATGGACACAGCTATTCAGCCGACATCCCGGAGGTTCGGCAGCTTTGAAAAAGCAGAACAAAGAAACGTCCACAGTGCATAGAAGGAGAAGCAGAAAAGGTTCTGTTTTAAATAAACACAAACTCACACAAAACCCCAGCAAGGCGAAGGACACTGAATACCACTGGTGATTGCCCCTCAGGGGAGAGCAGACCCCCCTCGTCTAACAGTCACAATACTGTGTTAAGAGGAAAAAGGGGGTAAAGCAGAGGCCCAAAAAGTCAACTACCAATCAGATACATATACAAAAGCTGGAAAGAATGTTAAGGAGAGAGCTGTTCATCGGGGGATCCAAATCAGGGGCAAGACATATGCCCCCCCTATACTGGTTCCACCGCCCCCAAATGGCGTGCCACTTCCGGGGGCGCCCTCTAGCACAATATACTGTCTTTTCCCTTAGCATACTCCAGTCCATGTTTTCTTTCCACGCAGTCAATGTGGGGGGACCCGCAGAGCCCCACAGGCGCGCGATGTCTCGCTTAGCCACCATATTACCCAGAGTCACCCACAGGGTCTGTGCCTCATCGTGATCGGTAGGCCCCCAAACATTC
Source organism: Triturus cristatus (assembly GCF_964204655.1). Classification (NCBI taxonomy): domain Eukaryota; kingdom Metazoa; phylum Chordata; class Amphibia; order Caudata; family Salamandridae; genus Triturus; species Triturus cristatus. The sequence continues at coordinate 1,012,232,327 of NC_140582.1, read as the reverse complement.
AGAAGACAGCACCGCGCCTCCGGCTGCATAACAATGCCCGTCACCTCCCCCATCACCGTATGGACTCTCCTCCAGAATTCCATGATAACGCCACATTCCCAAATGATATGCATAAAGGTACCCACCATACCGCAGCCCCTCCTACATAAACCCTCCTCAGAAAATCCCATATGAACCAGCCTTGGCCCCGTAACATAGGTTCTGTGGAGTATTTTGAGCTGCACCAGCCTCAGACGTGATGGGATCGCGACCTCCTTAGGAGAGGAGACCGCAGACTGCCAATCCTCGTCATCCAGTTCGAGTCCGTCCCTAGTCCACTGGTCCCTCAGCCCCAATAGCAGGTCCGCCCGAACATTTATTAATTTCTTATATATGAGGAAATCGTACTCTCTGGCATATGGCCGTCGAGGATCCGATCCTCCAATGGAGAGGACTCAGGCACCTTCTCACCGTCTACGAGGACTGACCGCAGGGCATGACGCACTTGAACATAGCGGAAGAACTCGGATTTCCCCAACTCATACTCCTGCTGCAGCTCTTCGAAGGACTTCACCCTCCCCTTAATCAGCAAATCTCCAACCCTGGAGATTCCAATCAAGTCCCATTTATCAAAACCTTTCGTATGCCAGAGCCTCCCCAATTTTTCAGATTCAAACAACGGGGTAGCTAGGGTGAGCCTATCCTTCCAGCCCAGCGAGTCAGTCGCCAACCTCCACACACGCACCGCCACCCCAGTGGGCCCCGTGAGGGACGAATCCAGCGCCCGAGAGTACAACGCTCTATGATAATTACCGCCGCGCAGCAACCATCGGTCCATGGCATAGCCGGGGCTTAGAGCCGGACCATAGAAACCATGATTAATCGCGCTCAACTGGGTGGCCCAATAATAGCGTCGAATGTCCGGAAGCGCAATACCCCCGTCGTACCACGGAAGCGTCAACTTAGCAATCGCTATGCGCGGCTGTCCATCCCACAACAACGATCGTTGGAGGCTTTCAACCTCCCGGAAGTAACTGGCCGGTACCCAATCAAGGGTATTCTGCAAGGCGTAGAGGAACCGGGGGAGAGACATCATTTTAAACAAGGCGGCGCGCCCAACGAGGGAGAGCGGCAGCTTCCGCCAGCCCGCAACATCCCGCCGCAAACGCGCCAGTGGGGGGAGCAGGTTTCTCTCGTACCGCAGGGTGGAGTCAGTGGAGATAAAAATCCCCAGGTACACAAAGCCCTGCTGGGCGATCCGGATCGAACACGTTCGCGGGACAGGCGGAACCTCGCCGCTCAGAACATACAAATACGATTTACTCCAATTGATGACGAGACCCGAGTTCCTGCCAAAGGACGTCAGAACGTCACAAACCACTATAAACGAGTTCTTGGGCGAGGCGAGATATAACAGGATGTCATCGGCATAGAGCGATATACGGTTCTCGTGCTCGGGCGACCACCTAAGTCCACGTATATCCGGATGCCAGCGTATCCACGCCGCCAACGGCTCGAGGGCAAGGGCGAACAACAAAGGCGACAGGGGGCACCCCTGCCGAGTTCCCCTCCCAAGCTGGAACGGAGTCGACGCCCGCCCGTTTACCACAACACTCGCAAGGGGGCCCTCATAAAGCAACCTCACCCAGCTCAAAAAACCAGGGCCAAAGCCGAACTTGGCAAGCACATCGTGGCGTCAAGAGATGCCACAATAGCTGGTTCTCGGAGCGTGCCCGCCCTGGCAATCACTCCATGGAGGCGCCGAAGGTTCAACGCAGTGTTACGGTGCGGGATAAAGCCGGATTGATCCGGATGGATCAAGTCTCCGAGCACCCTGACCAAGCGGCCTGCCAGAATTTTAGCCAGAATTTTCGGCTCAGCATTAAGGAGTGATATTGGCCGATAGGAGGCACACTTATCTCGGGGTTTACCCTCCTTGTGTATTACAACAATCGTCGCCAGTCTCTGATCCAACGGAAGGGACCCGCCCCCCCGCGCCTCCACAAACATGGCGCGCAGGTGAGGGGCAACCCTATCCGGGAACAGCTTATACAAGTCAATCGGCAAACCATTAGGGCCTGAGGCCTTAACCGAGTTCAGCGCACGGATGGCACCCGCCACCTCATCGACCGTTATGTCTCCATCGAGGTCATCTCTATCTACGTCAGAAAGGCAGGGCAGAGCGATGTCCCGCAGGAGGTCAAGCGAGTCCTCGGTCGGCCTATCCGAAACTGAGGCATAAACCATACGGAAATAATCCGAAAAACACTGTACTATCCCCTCAGGCTCAACAACCACCTCTCCCCCCTCTCTCGTCAGCTCCGGCACCACTCTATTAACCCGTTCTTTTTTGTCCAGCCAAGCTAGGAGCTTCCTGGCCTTATCACCAACATCATACAGGCGGCCCTGCTGTTCCCTACTGAGGGTCTTGGCAGCATTCGTCACCAGGTCCTTATATTCGGCTTGCTTCAAGCTCAGCTCATGCAGTGAGGCCTCTGTAACCTCCCCCTCCACGGCCACCTCTAAAGCCGCGATCTCCTCCTCAACCTGCATAACCTCGCCATCTCTCCGCCGCTTGGCTGCCACTACCAAGGAGAGGGCCTCTCCTCTCAGCACGGTCTTAAATGCTTCCCACAACGACACGGCCGAGTCAACGGACCCCTGGTTGTCCTTAAAAAAGTGATCAACTGTCTTCAACAGCGCACTGCGCATCTTGGGGTCACGAAAGTACCAGGGGTTAATAGGAGCATCCCTGCCCCCTCCCTCGCGCCCGACATCCAGCCGGACCCACACTGGCGAATGATCCGATATGCCCCGCGCCATATGCCTGGCCTCAGATACCAATGAAGCGTGCGCAGCCAGAGTGAGCAGGTAATCAATCCTAGAGAGGCTACCAAGCGCCCCGGAGTGGAAGGTGTATTGGCTCTGTGTGGGGTGCCGGAGCCTCCAGCAGTCTACCAGGCCGAGTGTGTCTAGAAAGTCTGGAAGCCACCTCTGAGCCCCCCCGGTGTCCCTGGGCGGGTACCTATCCAGCAGCCCAGAGCCGAAAGCATTGAAATCACCCCCCACCACTAGCATACCCTCCGGGAGGTCCAACAAGGCCCTACCCAGATCTGTAAACGTGGAGGCCTGCAGGGCAGGAGGGACATAGACCGAAACCAAAACCAGAGTTCTTCCTTCCCACCTCCCCGCCACCGCCACAAACCTCCCCCTATAATCAACAATGTTGGAGTTCACCTCGAACGGTAGTGAAGCTCTAACTAGGATGCCCACACCCCTGGAGCCGGAGGAGAATCCCGAGTGAGCTATGAATTTGTAACCTTTCCTATTAAGAGCATGGCAAGTATTACCTATAAGGTGTGTCTCCTGCAGTAGGACGACATCCGGCAAAGACCGTTTCAAGAACTGCAGGACTATCCCCCGCTTAATGCGATCCCCCAAACCATTAACATTCCAGCTAAGAACGTTTAAACCCCTACCCCCCATCCCCACACACCAAGAGGCCCACCCCACACCCGAAGAGCCACCATGGAACAATCCTGACAATGATTACTACGCCTTGCAAAAACAAACCCCCCAACAACAAACCCAAAATCCCAACTATCCCCCCCACCCTGCACCCCTGCTGCAGCTTACAAGGCCCCCCCAACTTGCAGTGTGCCTGTCGCCCTACCAAAACCCAAATCTACAAAAAGTACCCTGAGGGAGGAAAGAGCTCCCATCGTCCTCCCGCAACCCTCCGTATTGTACTGCAATCAGTTCAAGGCATCATCCGGAACCAAATCAAGTCAGTCCGGCTCCAAAGGCATCAACCCTGCCCATCCCGGCCACTGTCCCCGTCTGCGGCAGCATCCTCGCCAGTCCGTCGTCGGGGCAAAGCGTCCAGCCATTCACCGGCCATAGCAGGCGACTCAAAGAAGAAAGTTCGGTCTTCATACACCACACGTAATATGGCAGGGAAAAGCATGGCATACTTCAGGTCCCTCTCCCGAAGCCGTCTCTTCACCCCAGGAAACTCTGCCTTTGCTTTTGCACCAGCTGGGTGAAGTCAGGATAGAAACTCACCGACGCGTTCTGAAAAGGGACCGGGCCCGTCACCCGCGATGCTTGCAGGATAGCGTCCCGATCTCGGAAGTGAAAGAGCCTGGCGACAATCGGTCTCGGTGGAGCTCCCACCCTGGGCCTCCCACCCGGCACTCTGTGAGCTCGCTCTACTGCGAAAAACTTCCCAAGGCCCTTAGGCTTCAGATGGTTAAGCACCAAGTCCTCCACGAGAAGGTCTACAGAAATCTCGTCCGAGGACTCCGGGACCCCGATAATGCGCACGTTGTTGCGCCTGGCCCGGCTCTCAAAGTCCTCGAGCCTACGGGCGGAGAGGTCACTCTCGGCCCGCAGCTTACGAACCTCAGTCTGAAGTTCCGAGACATCATCAGCGAGGCCCGTGGTCTTGAGATCAAGGGTTTTAACCCGTTCATTAGTTTTGCCCAAATCCGCGCGGATCAGGTTAACATCCACCAAGATGGTATCCACTTTGTGCGCCAGGGCATCAAACTGTCCCCAATCGAAGCCTGCATCCCTTCGAGCGCGCCCATGACATCCTGCAACGAGAGCTCTGAGGCCGGAGGTGAGGCAGTCTTCTGTCCATCCAGCGACTGGCTCGATCCACCAGGCGACCCCTTCTGCTGGGCATACCGATCCATATTATTGGCTTGAGCATAGGCTCCCCGCCTGGTAGCCTTGGGTTTCAGCCGATCCACCTCTGCTTTACCCGACATGTCTGGCACCAAGCAGTCCGGTGCAAAAAGACGGCCCTCTCTCAGGTAGAGGGAGCAGGAGAAGTCAGATCTGCAATAGCCAGCCAGGGTAGGGCGCAGAGCGTCCAGAGGATAATAAAGCAGCCGAAAGCACTCCCGGGCCAAGGCAGACAAAGGGCGAGAAAGTGAAAGTGAAAGGACGGGGTCCGCCGTCCGACAGTTCACACCTCGCCTGGCCGCTGTTGTTCAATTAGAGGTCGGGCATCCTGCCAATGCCAGCCCCTGGCATCCCTCGGAGATAGGCCTCAATCTTCCGCCGTGCACAACTCCGGTTCCCGGTGGGCGATCCGAACTCGGGCAGCATCAATCGCCTCCATAACGAGTCATCTGCAAGATGCCGTGCATATAAAACAGGATTGAAGACAGGATAGTCGACGGAGGGCGCGTGGGACTCGGGAGCTCAAAGCTCACGCGGCCATCTTGGTCAAGCGCTAGGCTCCTCCCTCGGTTCTTGCCTTTTAATGCAGTGACTAATGGGTTTCTATTTCGTAGGGGGTTTGATTTAGTTTCTGTACATGTCCTCCCCAATAACAGGTGCCCGGATCTCATTTTTTTGCAGTCATTGCACTTGTGAGTTTCCAATGCTGAGAGTGCCGATGTTAAACAGATCCGCTTCTTATAATTGGGAGAATATCAAGCACACTAGATCCCTTTAGGAGTTGATTCTTCTTTACGCTGCCAGCCAGAAAGCGCCCTACATAATCTTAATCATGAGCCACCTGCTACAGCTTGCCTCAAACATACCACCTCCAAGTATATTTAAGATTGCTTTATCAATTTATCAATTATTACATACTCCTAGAGGTGTAGAAACACTCTTCCTGTGGCCTGTTTATATAATTATGGGAACACCTTCACATAAGTCTGAGATTGGAAGACGTGTGATTAAATTGCAGCGAGGCTTGCAAGAGATTTGGGGAACATTTTGGAAGGTTGCAAAAGGTGGTAGCGCCTTAATTGATGGCAGCAGAAGGGGAGAAAAAGAGGGAGCGGGATAGGGGGGCACAAGGCAACAAGCCACACCATGACCTAGTGCAGCCACCTCCACTACCAGCGCTCTCTCCCTCCTGGTGAGGCCCTGTCTAGTGGGGATAGCAGGTCGAATGATCGCTCCCCACGCTCCCGTCTCTCCCTTGAGCCTTCAGCGTCTTCTTTTACCAGTCCTCGGAGTGAGCAAGAAGATGATGTCCAGAAATCAGGTCACAGATGGTCAACCCCGGTCGAGGCAGGTGGGGCTCACATCAAAAGTCCCTGAGGAGCCAAAGGGCCGGCTTCATCTTAAAGAACCAGCGAATCGGTCTCACCTTGGCAAAAACCCATGGGCTGGCTTCAAACCCGGAACAGGGTCGAGGTTGGGGGTAGCTCACTCCCTGTGCCACTCCTGCCCCGCTGCCAACCACTATTGGAGCTTCGGCTGCCTTTGTGCTTAGCGGCACATCCAGGTCCTGCTGCTCACCGCTCAGTGGCCTCGCAGCATCTGTGGTGTCTGTGACACTGCATCACTCCAGCAGAACATGAATTGGTGCTAAGCATACTGAGACCAACAGGGCTGAGACTCTAAGGTGCGTTGAGCAAGCTAAGTCAAGAGGATGAAGGAGAGCTCCCCTTCCACAGTGCATGATTAGGTTTACAGATCCAAAAATGGATTGGCAGAGCTGACAAGAGAGAGATGGACACTGGGCTGAGTATATCTAACAGTGCCAAAGAGGTTCATTGACTGGATGTGGTTTTGAGGAAGTATATTTTACTACAAAGGGAGCTGTAGCTAAAGGCTCCAACGAATATCCAATTCAATGCAGTGAAGAGCATACCCTCCCCCCGGGAATATAAAGTAGTGAGTATCAGATCATGGCACGAAATACAGCAGAACGACACCGGGCCTTTATGCTTTTTCTGCATACTTGCCCTGGTATCACACTTTGACTCCGAGGTGGCTCACCGTGAAGAGTGACAACTGGCAAGGGAAGAAAAGGGCCAAGTATCAAAAACATGTTGTTCAAATCTCACAAGCACGACCCACCAGCATGCTCCCCTCCAACCTTCCCAAGCAGAGAAACTGCAGCAAGACCAGCGCCAGGACAGACAGAGCCCCCTCCAACATGCTCGTTCATGGAGGAACTCTGTAAGGACCTCAGGGACAACTTCTGTGCAGGAGGAGATAAAAGCAGACATCCAATCCAAGACTGATTTGCATATAGCTGGGTCTGAACTGAGGTGGCGAAATGAGCTAAAGAATGATGATGGATTCAACCCAGATCTGTGACTGGGGGTGAGTGTCTGAAAAGTTTCAGCGCTCCCTCCATCATCTCCTTGTGTTTGCTTTGTTCGCCCTAAGTTGGCAGGGTATGGTCAGACGTGGGTCCCTTGCTCACTTTGCCACTGGATTCAAGCTAGCCTGGGCGATGAAGGGTGTTACCCAGAAACCGGTCCCAGGATGCTTGTTTCTGGTTCTGGGAAGACCTGGTTTGGCAGTTCGGGCTGGACTGTTCCCAAGAGGCACAGGGTCAAGACTGATTTGCATATAGCTGGGTCTGAACTGAGGTGGTGAAGTGCGCTAAAGAATGATGATGGATTCAACCCAGTTCTGTGACTGGGAATGAGTGTCTGAAAAGTTTCAGCACGTCCATCATCTCCTTGTGTTTGCTTTGTTCGCCCTAAGTTGGAAGGGTATGCCCAGACATGGGTCCCTTGCTCACTTTGCCACTGGATTCAAGCTAGCCTGGCTGATGAAGGGTGTTACCCAGAAACCGGTCCCAGGATGCTTGTTTCTGGTTCTGGGAAGACCTGGTTTGGCAGTTCGGGCTGGACTGTTCCCAAGAGGCACAGGGTCAAGACTGATTTGCATATAGCTGGGTCTGAACTGAGGTGGTGAAGTGCGCTAAAGAATGATGATGGATTCAACCCAGTTCTGTGACTGGGAATGAGTGTCTGAAAAGTTTCAGCACGTCCATCATCTCCTTGTGTTTGCTTTGTTCGCCCTAAGTTGGAAGGGTATGCCCAGACATGGGTCCCTTGCTCACTTTGCCACTGGATTCAAGCTAGCCTGGCTGATGAAGGGTGTTATCCAGAAACCGGTCCCTGGATGCTTGTTTCCGGTTCAGGGAAGGCCTGACTTGGCAGTTCGGGCTGGACTGCTCCCATGAGGCACAGGTTCAAGACTGATTTGCATATAGCTGTGTCTGAACTGGGGTGGTGAAGTGAGCTAAAGAATGATGATGATTCAACCCAGATCTGTGACTGGGGGTGAGTGTCTGAAAAGTTTCAGCGCTCCGTCCATCATCTCCTTGTGTTTGAACAGATCAGGACTCACTGATTTCTTTAGTGGCATCAGATAATTAGGAGAGGGCAGTGAGACGCCTGGTGTTGGAAGACCAAGTAAGAGAGCTGGAGCGCAAACACCAATGATGGGGGCACAAAAAACCTGGTGTTCGTTGCAAGAACCCCAAAACAGCCTTGTGCGCTAGACACAGACAGGGCAGAATATACTCTGCTCAGAGTGAAGCAAAAATAAAATAAAAACATATTATAAAAGTGGCAGCAAGGTTGGGAGACTAATAGCGTTCAAACATATGGCACAGATGGTTAAGAACCACATCAGGTCTGTCCGCACGGAAGCAGATATAGAATGCACCACAGTTGTCTGGCTAAAACAGGCCTTCCATGATTTCTATTCCTGCCTTTATAAGGATGTCCAAATCCCCAAAGGGGAGATGGAGGCTCTCTAAGAGAGTGTCACATTTCCTAAACTCACAGGGCCTCATTTACGAGGTTGTGGCACAGGGCAGTGCCGAAAGGAATCTTGCTGCACTGCTCTGCATCAAAAGAAAAGGGCAGGAACATACCATATCTATGAGATACGGCGCATTCCTGTCCTTTTCCCCTGCACTGGCGCACAATGGGCTGTCTTGCACTAATGCAGGCACCCTTGCATCTGGTGTAAAGGTGTCTGCGTTGTTGAGTGAATGTTTTTGTGCTGTAATGGATACCTTCTTGCTGCACTTCCCTAACGCCACCCCTCGGGTGGTGTTAGAATCTAACGCATTCCCAGGTTTACAATTCCTCGTAAATCTGGAAATGCTTCAGATTCAATGGGTGTTGCGTGGGAACACCTACAGCCACACCTATGGAATGCTCCTTTCATGCAATGTTCTGCGTGAAAGGAGCACATAGTTACAAGGCTGGGAAAAACCACGTAAAGTAGCTTTGTGTTGCCTTGTAAATATGCTGCGGCGCATTGTGCCTCTGGAGCATCAAAAAAGTGATAATCCAGCGGCACAAATGTGCTGCTAGGGGCCTCCTAAATGAGGTCCACAGAATCTCAGACAATAGCGTTAGGGAAACCCAAAACACAGAAATCTTTCATAGCCCTCTTTTATAAGACATTCTGCCAAGAGCTAGCACCACCCACACACAGCTGTTTAATACAGTGGGAAAAATTGGAAAAATCCCCCAGTCAACGCAAGTGAGCTCCATCACGATTCTTCCCTGCCTGGGAAAGAGTCCACAGTTGTACTGATCAGACCTCCTGATTTCACTGCTTAACATCGACACCTAGCTCTTGACAATTGTGCTTGCTAGTTGATTGGGCACCTCGATGCAGGCCTTAGTAGACTCAGACCAAGCCGGCTTTATACCAGGAAGCAGCTGCCCTGACAACACTAAAAGGATCCTGCACATTATCGACAAAGTGGGGCGAGTGGTAAACGGAGTGGTCCTATTTGTAGCACGCACTTGGAAAGGGTTTGACTGGGTGCACTGGCCATTCCTTAAACTAATATTAACCAGTATAGGACCTGTCCTGCAGCTTGGTACGTGGATTTACAGCAGCTTTTGTGATTTCCAGGCTGAATTCACAATTAACAGGCCTCTGACACCCACCATATGGATAAGGAGGGGCACTGTATATGGAGCCTTAGCCATCGTCATCAGGCAGAATGCAGCCCTCTCTGGGGTGCTATAGGACGTACTGAGCTCAGACTTTGTATGTATGTTTTGTTGTGCCTCTCTAATCCCAAAGAATCCCTGCTGGAGGTAGTAAGAGTTGAACGGCTTTGCGGCCACTACAGGTTTCAAAATGAGCATTCACAAGTCTCAGCTGCCCATACAGTCACTGTGAGGATTCAAGCACAGCTGCCACTCCAATGGGCAAAAGATATAGCCTAATATATTTGGGCCTGAAATTGACACCAGATGTGTGCAAACATTTTAGGGAAAATTACGTGAACCTCAGTAGTATAGATTCGGGGGGGGGGGGGGTGGAGGTGTTTGGGATATTACACCCACCTAATAAATGTATTTTCTGAAAAATAGTTGGGTACAGGTGCTTTCAGTCGGGTATGGTAAGACGTCTGTCGGATTTCACCTGGAATTTTTACATACACACAGACAAAAATGCACACATACTCTCTACCTCTCTGTTTTGAAAGGCCTAAAAAATGTTAGTTATTTTTCCAAATATTGTATTTCCTTTCCTCTCTTAGAACTCCTACAAATCCCCATTCCTCTCCCTTTCCACTGTCCTTTTGACCCCTCTCATGCACCGTTTGTCGTATAATGTACTTTAACAGTAAATGCCAACCTGATTGTTGCAAAATCTGAAGCTCACACTGCCCCAGTTTTACTGACCAAACTACGCCCCTGGTGGAACTTAAGTTCGTCGGTTAAAATCAGATTCTCAGGACTGGCCCGGGTGGGTTTGTCTATGTTGGGCCACATCACAGCCACTAAAATGGCCTCATCACAGAGGTCCCTCTTTCTGGTTCAGACGCCTCCGCTCCGCTCCATCCCCCCAAAGGCACTTTAAAACTCATTCAACACTTATTCAATAACTTTTTATGGGAAGGGACCAGACCATGGATAGCTGCCATAAAGTGTATATACCAGTGCAAGAAGCGTCCCTGGGCATCCCAAATCTAACTCACTCTTACCACGTGGCACAGCTGCAGTATTTTGTGGAATTGCACCAGCATGAGAGAGAGAAGCTCTGGCTCTTCATAGATCGAGCTATCGCTGGCACACACATCTGGAAAGGAATCAAGCGCCCCAAGAAACACAGACCTTGGGCCTTGGACTGGCCTCCAGTCATGCAGATAAGAGTGCCCACACTGGATAGAGGAATTGTCAAACAGAGTCTTGTTACCATTCCATCACCCATGACCAGTGCTTATTTTGCAAAATATTAAGTGCCATTTCCCAAGGTATTGCTCATGGAGCAACTGCAGTTAGTGGAACCCACATGCCGCTTTAAACTTCAGGTTTAAGTCCGAGTTTTATAAGATAAATTAAACAATTCAGTAATGAACTTTATTTATAACACAGCTCCACATGTGGTGGGTTCTCATTAGTAGGTGCTGGTGTTTACAAATAAGGGCCAGTGCCAAGCACCAGAAAACACCAGCACAAATTAAGCGCTGCCTCTGACAGCGATCATAGGTAATCCTGACTTCACACTGTCTGCAACTGAAGAACATTTTGCAGAATGTCAGAAGGCAGGGTGTAAAAGAATAGGGCACCTGTACGATGGGGAAGGAATCATATTCATTCAACATGTTAAATTGGATTATGGTCTTCCTGAGGAGGCGAGATTCAGGTATTACCAGGTATGCCACTGGCTTTCCAACCCCTCAGTTAAGAAGGCAGCTACTGCCCACTGTGGTGTTCGATAAATGACTCATCACCAAGTGAGGAGGTAAACATACGCTCTCAGAAATATACAAACACATCTTACAGGGACATGCGTATGGGAAATCGGCAGGACAGAGTAGATGGGAAAAGGGGCTGGGGGAATCACAGAGTGTATGCCTAAGAGCAAAGGTCACAGCTGCCAACCAGCAGTCATGCAAACCTTCATTAAACTTGCCACATATTGGTACTACACCCTAGGGAGATTACACAAATGGAATAATGCTAAATCCTGGGATTGGTGGCATGAAAGTGGGGGAACAACCTCACTCCTACGCCTAATGTGTGCATTTTCCCAAAACTCAGAAGATACTGGGAGGAAGTACTGAAAGACACTGACAAGCCCTGTGACTGCCCACTCTCTGAATTTCAAGCCCACATTAGCCTCGGATAGAATGATAGGCCCCCAGGGGAAAGACAATAACAATCCTTCTATGCGCAGCTTCATAAGTAATATTGGGAGCATGGGCTGCAAACGAGACACCTGGCCATAAACAATGGCTCTATAAATTATGGGACATAATGAGTATTGAAACATTCTGCATGACATTGGAGCAAAGAGAAATGGATTTTGAAAAACAATCGGCACCTTGCTTGAAGCTTTTAGCAAATGAATTTACCAAACTCTCCCACCCTAAATACCTTAAGGTCCTGTGACTGACAGCCCCAAACGAGGCAGAAACACACACATGAATGGAATCATCAGGGGGGGAGAGGATGCCTGAACTGGCGGACTATGGAAATGAACTCAATAACACATCCCCTCGGTAGGAGTGACCCGAGAGTGATCTGACAGTGGCTGGGGAGAAGGAGGCTGGAAGGAGAGGGCGTTCTGGTATGGGTTCCTTTCTACAACTCAAATAAAAAGAATTGGCTCATAAAATGTGCATGTATTGCTGAACAGACTGAATTAGCAGAAGTAAGCTGTACACTTGAAGAAGCAGCTTCTGAAGAGGAGTCGAAAGAAGAGTTGTGCTTTGTAAGTGGTAAAATTAAAAAGTGTGCACAACAAATCATTGCACAGTAGATCATTTTGGCAAAGGGACAATATTTTCGTTGCATCCTTAAGAAGGCCTACATACATGCATGTCTTTACTTTGTGAATAAAAAGCTTAAATTCAACAACATGTTGTCATAGCAGAAAATTAAAACAATTCTATTCTCAAGGGGGATCAATGATTAATACTGTGTCTTTATGACAGACCGAGCTTTCCAAAAAAACAGCACTGACTAAGCAAAAAGTCTTAAATTAGTAATTAAAATATCACATTCTCAAACATGAAACAACACAGACTGGCTGTTAAGTACAAGCTACGCATCATGTAACATCTCCTGTTTAACTTAAGAACTGCTTTGTGTCCCTTCGCCAAAACCTAATGGGAGCACCCTGGACAATGTAACCATCAATGAAATGCTATAGCGATGAAGGCCAGTCCATCAAAGCAATGACAAACCGTGAAAAGCTAAAGAAAGCCAGCGGCCGAAGGGGCTGAGACATGCCCGTCTCTCTATTTTTTTTTTTTGTTGTTGCATATTTATATAGCGCGAACCCGACCCGAAGGTATTGGAGCGCTTTCTATAGCACCGTATTTACATTACACATTCAGGCACGGGGAGATTAAGTGATTTGCCCAGAATCACAGGATGTGGACGCGACCTCGAGGCTCGAACGTGCCACGGAAAGGGGGCTTGGTTAAAGATAGAGCAGTTTTATGAGGGAGTACTGGTAAAATATTGCTCTAAAATGTGGCAAGCAAAATGTTGGCTCTGATTGGACTTTGAAAAATACGATTGCAAATGAACGGTTGCAGTTTTCCTAATCACCTCTAGGTGGTACTACTACCAAAGAACTACCAGTGACTAATTCATTTTCTTGTTAATTTACCCCACTGGAACACAGAAGCTGTGTACTTAATTACATACATTTACTATCGTCCTTGTGGCGCGCATATTAGCATGTTAAATCATATTTTACATTATGTTGCCCTATTACATCAAACATTTTACTTACATCATGTTCGCACAGGGCATGATTTCAAGTTGATTCTTTGTGTCATGCTTAACATCATGTCGTGATTAATGTGCCATGCCCCTTTATTAAATCATGGCTATTTTTTATATCATGCCCGATTTTAGGTCGAGCCTATAGCGGCAGCGCGCATGTGCTGCTCGCTCTGCGAGGCATGCAGTAATGGAGTATTGAGTGAAGCTCCGCCCACTCCTCCCCCATGTTTTTAATCAGCTCGTGTCAGTGTCTTTTGTAAATGCTGCCTTCCGATTGATTATGAGGCTTGTTAGTCCCTCCTTATTATGGCCATGTCATCATTTGTACCCTCCCATTGCTCCTGGGCCCTTTACTTTGAGTGTTACAAGGCACAGAACTTGTTAGCACTACTGTGTCCATGCCGTGCCTTTTCGCCCCCTTCTCACCTCCTCCCCGCTCCTGCACTTCCATTTTCCGTGCTCTCCCCCCTCCCGTTGTCCGTGATGCAATGCAATAGGTCTCCCTTAAATGTGAGTCCTATTGCATTGCAAATGCTTATTTTGAGGGTGTGATGTGCTTGTGACTTTGCCAGAGCATTCTTTCTTGTGGATCTGAGTGTTTCCTTTGTGGCACGATTTTGTCGGAGTGGGCTAGGGGAGTGGTATCAGGATCACTATCTTGTGACACTGGTTCACTAATGAACACAAAATTTGCCTCAGACGCAATTTGTCAGAAGGGGTAGTTTTACAGTATGACTTCCCGGGTGAAAGTTGCCAGATATAAGGGGGTCTCTGTAGGAGAGTAGGATCTGCTTCTTATGGTTACCCCCACTTTTTAGGTCTCGCTGAGCCCCAGCGCTTGCGCTGGCTCGAAGAGACATTTTGTATGTGGGCTCCAAAAAGTGCTACCAAGCCAGCCTAGAGGTACAGTGCATGTGCGCGGGCGCGCGCGCCGCGCTTACTTTCACTTTTGCGACCGCACGGCCGCTTTGATCACGGCCAACGCTTGTTTTTCATTACTACAAGATTCCTGCGTCCCGCGGCCAATGCTTGTTTGGACTTGGACTGCCGAATTCCAGACTTAAGCTCATGTGCGCAGAGGTGCCAACATGTCGGAAGAAAATCGCTCTAGAAACTCGTCCCAGCGATCCGGTTACATTCTCTGCAGACCCGCAGGGCTGTGCCAAGCGATCTCCGTGCCCTCCTCACCGCCTCGCTCTGCCCAGCATTGACTTGTAATGTATTCTGGTAAGACTCCCCGGGCCCTTTTAGAAGCATTGTGCGCGTTCAGTTGTGTCTCGCGCCGACTTGTGTGGATTTAATCCTGCGTTTTCGAGAGAGCGCTGTGTGAATCGGATTTCCGCTCTCTACTAAATTGCTGACCTTAAAGACCTGGGTTTGAACCCGAGGTTAGGCACTTGGCAACGATAATGACAGACTTTAAACATCACTTTATATCCTTGTGTTTCAAAATGTAAATAATGCCTATCGTTATAAATCATCTATAAAGTGAAACGCCCCAATGACACAATTGCACATTTTCTTATCCTAATTTCTGCAACTCTTTCTGAAATATACCCCACACTCCAAACTTGTTTATGAACAGCACTTCAAGTCAGAAGTGCCCCTACTATAGTGGAAATGCCATTTGTAAAGTGCACGGATGGTATCCTTACAGCCAGGTCTGCAGATCTAGCCAGTACCCACCAATAACAAAATAATCCCCGATGCAACACAATCGGGTCCTTCGATTCAAGAACATTATTCTGACGTGTAATCCTAAAAAGGCCCCCAGATGGATTCTCTTTTATATATATCGCGAGCTTTGAAGTATTAACATTACGTCTCATGCTCTCCAGGTTGTAGTACGCAATGTATAGTGCAGTTGCATTTGCAAATCATCATTGTACATCTACTATGTAATAAGATTTATATTTGTTACATTATTTTTTAAATGGTCAGTTTTTCATCTGTAATGCCTTGTGGTTATCTGCTAATGGAATTTATGGCCTTTCCAGGTGCTGCCGCCCTGGATTAAACTAGTATCCTGTTACTAATTGATTTCCGCCCGGATTTTCTTTGAAATGCTTGTTGTAATTGAAAGCAGTCCCCAAAGAACCTTTTTCGTCACTGTTTTTGTCCTAGTTTATTAAATAATAATACACAGCAGAGCCGTGTGCCATGTTTTACAACAGCAGTAATGAAAATGTTGTCCTGAGCACAAAAATCAACTTGAAGAATGCCTGAAACTTCCCTCTCGCAGTTGTTTCAACACAAGGTACTCGCGGTATGCTATATGGCAGTTGTGCAATACGCCGCGCTCGTCATACAGGGGCTTAATTTCACCCGGTGTTTCACGGTATGCACCAAAACATATTAAAACATAAAAAAATATGGCTAATATGTATGATATGCTATAGGGCATTTATGCAGCGCGACACTCTCTCCATACAGGGGGCTTAATAGCTGCATTCCACGTGTGATGTTAAGCACCGGCTTCTTGCTGCGCAGCGTTTTGCCTGCTTTTAAGAGATGACGCATTATATTGGCCAGGGTGATGTAGTAAGCGCTATATAAAACGCAACGTCATGGTGTTATATAACATTATGTAAGTCAGTCGTCACTGTCCCATTCATTCCCACCCAATGGCTTAGTAACCAGGACGCAGCGTGTGATGTTAACCACCGGCTTCTTGCTGCGCAGTGTTTCTGGTGCAAATAGTCCTTTTTGAATTGTTTACATTTAAATGTTTGAAAGCGCTGCACAGGTTTCAACCCTATGAGTTATATGGGGTGCTGGAAACTCCCGGGAGACTCAGTGAGTGCTGTGGATGAGTCGCACAGTCAGTCCTCGGCTAGTGTTTTTGTTGCAAGAGACAATACCTGTGCCGTCCATTAGGGTGCAACAATGAGACGGGAAGCATCTCTACTCTTTTCTGCAAGGAGAGAACTCCTTCAGTAGGAGGGAAGTTATAGTACATCTCAGCAAACCTACAGTGGATGCTTTCAGCCGGAGAGTAGAGCAGATCTGCAATACTCACTGAAAGAGTAACTGCACTTCTGAGCAGAGCTGCAATACTGTCAGTGGGACAGTAACTGGACCCCTCAGCAGACCTACAATACGCTCAGTGGGAGAGTACCTGCACTTCACAGCAAACGTGCAATTCTCTCAGTGGGTGGGTAACGGCACTTATAAACAGACCTGCAAAGTTTTCAGTGGGAGGGTACTGGCACTTCTCAGCAGCCCTACCATGCTTTCTGTTGGAGTGTAACTGCACTTCTCAGCAGACCTGCAATGCTTCCAGCACAAAAGCACTTCTCAGCAGATCTTCGGTGCTTTCAGTGGGAGGACGCCTTCATTTCTCGGAAGAGACACTCCTTTCACCAGGGAGCACTGCTTGGCAAAGGCAATAGGTCTGGATTTAATGTGCTACCGCAAATACAGGCATGCACCACCGTGCCCCAGGGGTGTAACACAGGCCCCGCATCCCCCGTGGTGCGGGGGGGGGCCTGAGCTGAAAGGGGCCCCCTCAGCACAGTACTAAGGCCTTAGAGCTCCGGGTTAAATCCAGAGCGGGGCCCCTCTGTGTACCTTGCAGGGGGGCCACCTCTGCTTTTGTGACATCACTGCTGTGCCCAGATGACTCTTGTTGTGTCTCTGAGTAACCTGTCTCTTCCTGTGCATCCCATCTGTGCCTTTTAAAAAACAAGCATTTGCAATGCAATAGTTCCGCATTTGCGAGAGTTTAAGCTATTGGCATTGTAAATGACAATGCCTTTTATTTATGTTTTAAAAACCAACACGTAAATAAAAGGCATTGTCATTTACAATGCCAATAGCTCAAACTCTCACAATTGCGAGACCTATTGCATTGCAAATGCTTGTTGTTGATGTTTCACTGTTTTTCGACTTTGGTCTGGCTGGGACCCTGCTATTCAGGGCCCCAGCCTAGCTGCTTCCTCTATAAATGGATTCCATGTACTTTAGGTACACTCCAGATTGGATTCTGGGGTACCCTTATAAGTCCCTAGTATATGGTATACTATGTACCCATGGTATAGGTACCCCAGAGGCCTACCAGGGGCTGCAGCATGTATTATGCCACCCCTGAGAAACCATTCAAAATGACACAACAGGTCTGCTACAGCAGCCTGTGTAAGGTGGTGTATGCACCCCTTACTCAGATATAGGTTCCCTATATCTATCCATATCACTGCACATATAAACCTATCAGTCACCCCTATGGCAGGCCTTATCAATCCTGAAGGCAGGGTGCTTGGTTTTATGTGAGAGGGTGCCCATGCATGAGCAGAGCCCCTCTGCAGCCTTCGGAACCTTTATTCCGGGGTTGTCTGTGATTCAGCCAAATCATATACTCTTAAGTGTATTATAACCTCCCGGTAAATGCTAACTTTGGAATGGCTGCATGGAAATGTTGCAGCATTATACCAAGTCTGCTTAAAAGACCTAATCATGGCGCCTCTCCCTATATGTCCCTGTCCATGATACATCCGTGCCATGGCAGACATCATGCTATCAGGCATAACTGGTCTTCCATCTCGATAGACCCACACATGGTCCTTCTCTCTTGGTGCACATCCTGCTTTTACCCACTGTTTTATTTCTTCCTCTCCTGCTTCTTCCTGCAATTGTCTTACATATTCCCATGTTCCCACAGTGTTAGTAAACATTGGGAAACAAGAAATCAATTCCTTTTCCTTTGCCCGATTAATTGAATTCTGATTTCGTGCACAATATTGCGCCATATCATTTGCGAATTTATTTCCAGTGGCAATGTAATCACCACTGTGACTATGGCCAGCACATTTCACCACAGCCAATTGCCTAGGCAGCTGTATTGCCTCAAGCAACTTTCCAACCACTTCAGCATTCTTAATGGGAGTTCCACTTGAGGTTAGGAAACCTCTCTGCAGCCATATTTGGCCAAAATCGTGGACTACCCCATAGCCATACTGGCTATCAGTTATAACAGCCACTCTCACACTTTTCCCAATCTTACATGCTCTGGACATATCATCAAGAACATCATCCTCTGATTCATTCACTCCATACCCTCTCGATTCCACATTATGCCTCTTTTCTACACACTTTCTTCCTTCATTCTCTCCTGCAGTTCTTACGGGAAACAAACCCTCAGTCATACTCGCATTCCGCCACTTTCTCATTCGATCATCATGCGTCTCATGTCCGTATGATCTGCCAAACAAGTACCTATATCCTCTACCATTTCTCTGTCATTCTCGGTCATGCATCTCGTCTTCCCACTCCGTCAAAACCTCAAATTGAGTCGGTCTAGGTCTTGGTTCCAAATTCATCATTTTCTCTCTCAAATTTCTCAAAACAGCCAAATTAAATGAACCATGTTCTGGAAAAGCCAACACTCCATCCTTTTCGGTATATTTGACCCAATTATCTAACCAAATACAAGTGTGATATCCATGAAGGATGCAGGGGTTTTCGGTGGAGGAAGTAACTGTCCTTCCCTAGTTACAATCGGTTTGTCCTTCTTAAACCACTTCTTAATTCTACCAAACCAAGACTTTTTCTTCTTTTCTGGTGGATCGTAATACATTTTCCCCTCTTTCGTGTCTCACTAGTTTCTCCTTACGACTGTACCGCTATTCTGTCCAATCGCAGCGCGACTCACACTAACGCACCAATCCGGAGCGTCTACGTCACTTTTACAATTCTCAAATCCCAGCGCGACTCACACTAACGCACCAATAGGGAGCGTCTACGTCACCCTGTATTTCTCCACTCCTAGCGCGGCGCACACTAACGCACCAATCCGGAGCGTTTTACGTTTCTGACCGACTGTCCAATCCCAGCGCGGACATTCTGACGTCAGCAGACGCTGCGGCAGCTCCTGCTCCTGTCTACCCCTCCTTCACAAAATCCTCTTGGTAAGTTTTGTTTCGAATTCTACAATTCTGTTAGTAACAACATAAAAACGCCACCATTGTCCGCTTCGCTAACCAAGGAATAGCAATAGACCTTTCTCATGAGAATTCCGTCTTTCCAGAGAGCAGCGATTACCTCTGCCCTACTACGGAATCGGTTGATAAAGTAGCACATCCCTCTACCTTACCCTTCTAACAAGCATTAGCTAACCGTTTCTCCAGAATTAAGACACATAGTTGGAGACCCAATGCTCCTGAGAAATAAAACTAGAGTTTCACAATTAACCCGCATGCCTTTACATTCACGCACTTTCACACAAGAAAATGTAGTACATTCACACAGAATCCTGTCTTTCCCGAGGTTTCTACTACAGAATTATGACATATGTTAACAAAGCAGCGCTTCCCTCTAACAAGCTCAGAGAATACCTATTACCTTTCCAGTGATAAGCGTTATCGGAATGCCATTTGGATCCCTGGTACCCAAGACCAAAATTTCACAGGTAACCTTCGCTATCATACATACTTCTCTCTTACAGAAAATGTCTCTAATGGGAACACACGACGATGCTACCGAATCGAACCCAGACAATGCGTCATGCAACTTCAATCGTTACACGTTTTCCCTGTGTACCTACAGGGCAACAACAATTCCATCTTTCCCGAGAGCAGCACTTACCTCTGCTCTACTACGGAACCGTTACAAACTTCCGACTTCCTACATCCCAGAAGCCGTGCAAACAACATATAACTCAACACAACTCACATAGAGTGTTAGTACATAAGCCAATATCAATAACCAATAATCAATAAGCTATTTACAAGCAATAATCACCAAACCAAAAACCATAACTCTGCTACCAGAAAAACTGTTGCAGCGTGGAACATCAAATTCCCCCTTTGTCACAGACCAAATACCTCAACAGCAATTTCACTCAAATACATTCATTGGTGGGGCCCATGACACCAATATTCACACTCTATTGATCTGCTTCCCTAGAGGAATAAGCTTACAATCGCTGACATGAAAGGAATACCTTTACCTTACTCTAAATATTTTGACTCTAATCCTAAAATATTCCCCTCATAAGGCAATGAATCATTTAGTTGTTTTTATTGGTTTAGTGTCACAATCATTTATCTACTTTTACATACTAAACTACATTTTCTTTCTTTAAATAATCGACACAACACATTTGTCAATTAATCAAATATTCTTTATCTAAGAAATATTGCAAAATCGTTAGAAATCATCATCAGCATTGCAGAACATCATATTTACCTAATCTGGCTAAAAGTCGTCCTCTAAGTCAGTCAGGTCGAGGAAAAAAATCTTTATTCAGCAAAGTTAGGCCGCAATTCAGTCTCTCAAAAATTCAGGATAACACCTGTCCAGCAGTGTCACCGTCCTCTCCATCAGCATAAGTCAGGAGATCGAGTTCATCAAAGAAGAGCGAGTATTTTTAGTTCAATTCCCTAGCTACTTTTATAATGAAAATAATGTCAAAAAGTATCAAGACTGGGGTTTTAGGAAGTTCTGATTGGTCGACTTGGGGTTGAGGGGTAAAGTTCTCATAGAGTCTGTATAATGATATCATCGCATTTGCTGGTTCCGGTTTTTAAATTGCCTATTGTCTTGTCGTTGGCGGAGTTCCCGGAGAGATCTAGACTAGGCTTCTTCTCCCTGGGTCAGGTCCAGGCCACTGCTGCTGGCGGTGACGCCTGAGCACTTCACCCAGAACCTCGTGTTGTCAGGGGCAGTCACGTTCAACGTCTCGTTCAGCCATGTTGTCTAGGCCGAAATGGGCAACTTAAGCAAAAGAAACACAAAAACCTAATTAAAACATAGAAATGGCTAATAAAATGTTAACCCCTCGCTAATACCCATATGTGTGAGTAATTATCTAGCAGAAAGCAACACTCAAAGCGTTTTATACTTACTTAATAAAGCACAAATCACAATTACATCACCAAAGCAACATATATCATGCAATATTCTAATTTTCTACTATTAGTATGCGTACACAAGTTAGTTTACAATTAATATAGCCATGCAAAGTGCAATTCCCACGTGTAATTCTTTTGTTAATATGATTGATAAGTCTTTCACTGCAAACCAATTAATAAGATTACTATTAGTTAATTATTCAGATTAAAATAAACATGCAGAATGGGGGGGTATACACAATTTTGTACTACCTGCTCCATCAGAAACATGTCATGTTTGGTGTCAAACACCTTGGAATCATACCTCCACACCAGTAACTGGTGTGGGAGGTATGATTCCACCCTACTAGAGGGAGAACCATGACTTCATCGGTACACCCGGTACCAGATTCACAGACCCTGGCATCACAAAATGGATGCTGCCAGCTACAGAAACAAGTCTGTCCTACTGCTGCTGGACAAAACTCCGGCGGGGGAGGCCTGACAATAGGTTTCCTGTCACAGGGAGGTGTGACCACCTCCCAGACAGGCTTTAGTGTATTTGGGCTGGGTGGGTGCACTCCAAGAGTGCTTTGATGTCTGCACTGGGGGCACATTTGGTGTCCCTGTGCACTGTCCAGCTCAAACCGGTTGCAGGGGCTTCCAGCACCTGCTCTGGCGCGAAACTGGACAAAGGATATGGGTGTAGCCACCCCTCTGTCCTGACCCTCCCATAGGTGGGTCCCCACAGTTTGTTCCACCCCTTCCTTGGGTATAAAGTAGGGTCCCCTGACTACAGGACTTTAGATTTACCTGGACGAAACTCTGCTACAGAATCCCAGAACTTCTACTATCTACACAACGTTAGCTGACTGAAGAATCTCCCTTGAAGTAAAGGAGTTACTCCCCTGCAAGGCAGGCACCAAAGATGCATCTGTCCGGTTTGCATCTACGCAGCTCCCGAAGGACTCCGTAGACTTTGCAACACAGGAGGTGGGTTTCCAAGCTTCCCCGAGGCCGATCCGTGCTCTCAGCGACTCTGAGATCCAAATCCTCGGGGGGACCGTACATCCCGAACCCCTGGACACCCTGCACATTTGCAGCAACATATGCTTCTTGGTGATCCCTGAGGCTGTGCTTTGGGCTACTTGTAGTCCAGACCCCGAGCAGTGATTCCACCGAAGATTGCTGGCCTACACTCCTCGAGTGACCCATGGGCTGGTATATAGTGATTCTTCTCGAGGTCCCTTCGCGATCCCTTGTCCGTTGACTTGTGGGTCCCTGAGAAGGGTACTTTGACTTTCAACGGGCTTACCTGGTTGCTCCAGACGTGCCCTGACTCTCCATCAGTTAGGGAGTCCACAGGACCTTGCTGGTCCACACCGAAGCCGTTTTACTCTCACTATGTGGGTTGCCATTGCCAAGGTTGTTGGTCTACAATCCGGAAACCGACCCCACAGCACTCGACATCCTTTGTGGGACAGCTCGCCTGCAGACTGTGGTCATCGTCGACACCTCCTGGTCTCCGTGGCAGTGGAGTCAAGCTTCACCTCATCGCACCTGAAACACCCGACATTGGTGGGCATTCGTCTATCGTGCCCCTGGTCACTGGCAAGTGACCCAGACTCTGTCCTCTCTGCTTTTTTGGTTCTTCACATCTTTGATCCAGGCTTGGATCACACCGGACACTTTTCCTTTGCACGGCAGCAGCACTTTGAGGCAACTCTCCATTGACAACATCGAAGATTCCCGACACTATTTGACACCTATGCACCCGGCTTCCCTGGGTTAGGTAAGACGAGTACTCCGGTGCTCACGTTGGTGCTGGCCTTAGAACCTCCTAAGTCTAAAAGGGTTTGCTCCAAGTCCTCTCCTAAGTGTCCTTAAACTCTAAAATTCCAACTGCGACTTTCCCATAGGATTGTACGGAGCTCGCGGCTGTGTTCTCACACTGCACGCGTCCCCCGTGGGTCCCCTGTGTCACTACCTTGGGTGGTTCCTTGGGGTCCCAGCGATTCTACGTGCTCTAGGCACTGTGTCTAGTCAAGTTGTGGTTCTTATACCACTTTCTTATTATATGGTTTGGTCTCCCCTGGGGCCCATTGCATTATTGTGCTATTTAATGTAGTTTTAGAACTGTATTATTGTGTGCATTGCGCTCTAATCTCATAAAGAGGTTAGTAGAGAGTGTTTAGAAATAAATACATATATTTTATTTATATACCTTGTGTGGTTTCCCTTTCATTTAGTTATTCAAGAGGTTATAATCTGGTAAACCAAGCTGCTTTACACTCCTTCAAGACTTAGCCTGAAGGCTGCTCTCCATAGCTAGCACTAGGATAGCTTTCAATAAAGGTTGTCTTAAACCTATTCATCAATAAGGGTTGTTTGGACTGGTGCAAGGTGCCCACTATAACTAGTGGACAGCATATGCCATGCCAACTTCTCACAGTCTCCTGCCATGACGGGGTCTTTTTAGCGAGGCTAATGGTGTGACACATTTTTCTATGGCAGATATTCTCCCATGACGCACCGCCTTTGATTGCTGGCTCCCGACGTCCCTAGTAGGCCCTCCTTCCGTGCCTTCCAACACTCATCTAGGGCACAAGTCCTATAAAAAGAAGTGGGGGGACTGACAATATGCAAATTACCTCATGACATTACGTGCTGAATGTGTCTCGGTGTCTGAAAATTACACCGTGACACGTTCAAAGCTTATTTCTGTGGGGCCCAGCTTCTTGGCAGGGGGGACGGTGTCCACGCGGTGAAAAGAGTGGGGGGGCGCTGTGTACCTGCGTGTACCCCCGACTCGAGCCCTGCCTATACTGACTCATCCGCCTCAGAAGTGTCCCAACATTCCATCGCTTCCTGTTGGCCGAGCCCGGGACCTCTTGGCTCATTATGGATGGTTCCATCCCCGTGATTTTGAGTACCTAGCGTTTCTGTCGAAATCATAGCTCATTGTAGGATGGGGGTGTGAAATTTCCATACGCCATTATTGACCTATCATGCAGGAACACCTACTTCGTTGGCCAGTGGCCGCGATGCTAACCGTTCTTAACCCCTTGTATGCTTCCGCTTAGGGACTTTTTTTTCTGATCAACAGAGGTCAGTAAAATACCAGAATCACTTCAGCATTCTCTAGTTTTCAATCCATAGAAATTGTCTTCCACGAGCACCCATAGACAATAATATTTTTTTTTAAATCTTGTATTTTCAGTAATATGACCACGAAGGCTTTGGACTAAACCATTTCCTGCTGAAAGGCAATATTTCTCCCCGTGTGTTCCAATACTTGGTGTGTCACGCAGTTTGGTCCTTGCTTTTCCTCCATGTCAAAGAACAGCAGATGTTTTAGGGCGCTGGCAAGGGTCACTCTCCTTTGGGGTCAATATTTGTGGCTGTGTCTGCCCCGCAGGAGGCCAGATCGCCATGTTTTAAAAAAAAATTGGGCCCACTAGACCACCAGGGATTTTTTTTGTGGGGCGTTGCCCCTTGGGCAAGGGTTGCTCCCATTTGGTAAGCATTAATTTGGCAGTTTCTGCCGATCGGCTGATTTGTTTTTTTGTAGGTCCACTAGGCCACCCGGGTTTTTTTTTTATGTTGGGGAGCGGCCCCTTGGACAAGGGTCGCTCCCCTTTATGGGAGGATGGTTGTGGTCATTTCTGCCCTCTTTGGGTGGCAGAATAGCAGTATGTTTTTAGGCCCATCTGCCATAGGGGGGCAGAAGCCACTAGACACCTGTTTTTTTTTAAGTTTTGTGTTTGGGAGTGGCCTCAAGGGCAAGGGTTGCTCCCCTTTTACGGGGGTGAATATTTTATTTATACTCTTAGGCCCACCTACCCCTTAGCTTGGCTGGTGGAATGTTTGTGGACTGGTGCATTATTTGCATATGTGATTGTAATGTTTCATTCTAGTGTAAAGCTTTTGATTCCTGTTTGCGATTTCGACAGTGATGTTCTGCATTTTTGCGCAGTTGCATTTTTTTTGGTAAGAAAAACATTTTTGTTGTATT
Organism: Triturus cristatus; assembly: GCF_964204655.1. Lineage (NCBI taxonomy): Eukaryota > Metazoa > Chordata > Amphibia > Caudata > Salamandridae > Triturus > Triturus cristatus. Next base: position 1,012,207,008 of record NC_140582.1, on the reverse strand, counting down.
TTCTCCAAATGAGCATTTTTGTCATCTATGGATGAATTGTTTTGTAAGTGGTGTCATAATGGTAGCTTATTTAGTTAGTGTTGTGTGCATGGAATTCTTTGCGATGTGTTTTGCATTGTCTTATGTGTAATTTTCTATTCTCTTTCTTTTTTAGTGGGATATTGTTGATCCATACTGTGTCTGTGCAGAGTAGGTGGTGGTGAATTTATTTGCTTCTGGCAAGTGAGTGGTATCGTTTTGGAGCATATAGGTATTTCTGATAAAGGTGCATTTTGTTTATTGCTTATTTCACAAAGTGTTTGTTGTTGTTGACTTGTTTGACAAGTTACTTTTATTAGTAAGCAGTATGGCTAGCCGTAGAATTACTGCTCAACATGTGGTTGGTATGCTTCTTGAAAAGGGCCCAAAACGTAGTGAGGCGACATCAACATTGCCTATCAAAAAATGTTTTGGGCCCTTGCCTGTCGCGGGTACTTGGGCCTCCCACACAAGTGAGGCACCATTTTTACCAGGAGACCTGGGGGAACGCTGGGTGGTGGGAAATTTGTGTGAGCCCGGTGATGCCACAACTTTCCCACACAAAAATGTGTGAAAAAAGTAATTTTTTCAGCTAAAATTGAGGTTTGCAGGGTATTCTGGGTAAGGAAAAGTTGGGGGATCCACGCAAGCCATACCTCCCTGGAAGCTCCCGGGTGTCTAGTTTTCAGAAATGTCTGGGTTTGGTAGGTTTCCCTAGACGGCCGCCGAGCACAGGGCCAAAAACCCAGGTGACCCCCCTTGAAAAACCAGGTGGTTTAGATATAGGCAATTTTAATGTCGCCTCACTACGTTTTGGGCCCTTGCCTGTCGCGGGTAGTTGGGCCTCCCACACAAGTGAGGCACCATTTTTACCGGGAGACCTGGGGGAACGTTGGGTGGTGGGAAATGTGTGTGAGCCCGGTGATGCCACAACTTTCCCACATGAAAATGTGTGAAAAATGTGATTTTGTCAGCTACAATTGAGGTTTGCAGGGGATTCTGGGTAAGGAAACGTTGGGGGATCCACATAAGCCATACCTCCCTTTAAGCCCCCGGGTGTCTAGTTTTCAGAAATGTATGAGTTTGGAAGGTTACCCTAGGTGCCGGCAGAGCTAGGGTTAACAAACTACAGCTAGGCACTTTGCCAAAAAAGGGTCATTTTTCACTGCGACATTGAGGTGTGACCACGTCGCGTATTGCTCCGTTTCCTGTCGCGGGCACTAGGCCGACCCGCACAAGCGAGGTACCATTTTTCTCGTAAGACTTTGGGGAATGCGTTGTGGGTGGAAATGTGTGGATCCACGCAGATTCCGGAACTTTCCATCACAGAAATGTGGGGAAAATGTGTTTTTGTTGTTTACAATTTTTTAGGTTTGCAAGGGATTCTGGGTAACAGACCCTGGTGGGAGGCAGTCAAGTCACCCCATTCTGGGTGTCTAGTTTTCAAAAATGTATAGGTTTACTAGGTTTCCCAAGGTGCCCGCAGAGCTAGGGTTCAAAAACTACAGCTAGGCACTTTGCCAAAAAAGGGTAATTTTTCACTGTGAAATTGAGGTGTGACCATGTTGTGTTTTGCACCGTTTCCTGTTGCGGGCACTAGGCCGACCCGCAAAAGTGAGGTACCATTTTTCTCGTAAGACTTTGGGGAACGCGGGGTGGGTGGAAATTTGTGGATCCACGCAGATTCTGGAACTTTCCACCATAGAAGTGTGGGAAAAATTTGTTTTTTTTGACAATGTTTTAGGTTTGCAAGGGATTCTGGGTAACAGACCCTGGTGGGAGGCAGTCAAGCCACCCCATCCTGGATTCCCCTGGGTGTCTAGTTTTCAAAAATGTATAGGTTTTCTAGGTTTCCCAAGGTGCCCGCAGAGCTAGGGTTCAAAAACTACAGCTAGGCACTTTGCCAAAAAATTGTCATTTTTCACTGCGAAGTTGAGGTGTGACCACGTTGCGTTTTGCGCCGTTTCCTGTTGCGGGCACTAGGCCGACCCGCACAAGTGAGGTACCATTTTTCTCGTAAGACTTTGGGGAACGCGGGGTAGGTGGAAATTTGTGGATCCACGCAGATTCCAGAACTTTCCACCACAGAAATGTGGGAAAATGTGTTTTTTTTTACAATTGTTTAGGTATGCAAAGGATTCTGGGTAACAAACCCTGGTGGGAGGCAGTCAAGTCTCCCCATCCTGGATTCCCCTGGGTGTCTAGTTTTCAAAAATATATAGGTTTGCTAGGTTTCCCTAGGTCCCGGCAGACCTATGGTTCAAAAACTACAGCTAGGCACTTTGCCAAAAAAGGGTAAATTTTCACTGCGACATTGAGGTGTGACTACGTTGCGTTATGCACCGTTATGTGGGGAAAATGTGTTTTTGTTTTTTACAATTTTTTAGGTTTGCAAGGGATTCTGGGTAACAGACCCTGGTGGGAGGCAGTCAAGTCACCCCATTCTGGGTGTCTAGTTTTAAAAAATGTATAGGTTTACTAGGTTTCCCAAGGTGCCCGCAGAGCTAGGGTTCAAAAACTACAGCTAGGCACTTTGCCAAAAAAGGGTAATTTTTCACTGTGAAATTGAGGTGTGACCATGTTGTGTTTTGCACCGTTTCCTGTTGCGGGCACTAGGCCGACCCGCAAAAGTGAGGTACCATTTTTCTCGTAAGACTTTGGGGAACGCGGGGTGGGTGGAAATTTGTGGATCCACGCAGATTCTGGAACTTTCCACGACAGAAGTGTGGGAAAAATTTGTTTTTTTTGACAATGTTTTAGGTTTGCAAGGGATTCTGGGTAACAGACCCTGGTGGGAGGCAGTCAAGTCACCCCATCCTGGATTCCCCTGGGTGTCTAGTTTTCAAAAATGTATAGGTTTGCTAGGTTTCCCAAGGTGCCCGCAGAGCTAGGGTTCAAAAACTAGAGCTAGGCACTTTGCCAAAAAAGGGTCATTTTTCACTGCGAAATTGAGGTGTGACCACGTTGCGTTTTGCGCCGTTTCCTGTTGCGGGCACTAGGCCGACCCACACAAGTGAGGTACCATTTTTCTCGTAAGACTTTGGGGAACGCGGGGTAGGTGGAAATTTGTGGATCCACGCAGATTCCAGAACTTTCCACCACAGAAATGTGGGAAAAATGTGTTTTTTTTTACAATTGTTTAGGTATGCAAAGGATTCTGGGTAACAAACCCTGGTGGGAGGCAGTCAAGTCTCCCCATCCTGGATTCCCCTGGGTGTCTAGTTTTCAAAAATATATAGGTTTGCTAGGTTTCCCTAGGTCCCGGCAGACCTATGGTTCAAAAACTACAGCTAGGCACTTTGCCAAAAAAGGGTAAATTTTCACTGCGACATTGAGGTGTGACTACGTTGCGTTATGCACCGTTTCGTGTCGCGGGCACTAGGCCGACCCGCACAAGTGAGGTACAATTTTTCTCGTAAGACTTTGGGGAACGCGGGGTAGGTGGAAATTTGTGGATCCACGCAGATTCCAGAACTTTCCACCACAGAAATGTCAGGAAAATGTGTTTTTTTGGACAATTTGTTAGGTTTGCAAGGTATTCTGGGTAACAGAACCTGGTGGGAGGCAGTCAAGTCACTCCATCCTGGATTCCCATGGGTGTCTAGGTTTCAAAAGTGTATTGGTTTGCTATGTTTCCCCAGGCGCCAGCAGAGCTAGTGTTCAAAAACTACAGCTAGACACTTCGCAAAAAAGGGTAAATTTTTATTGTGAAAATGTGGTGTGTTCACGTTGGGTTTTGAGCCATTTCCTGTCACGGGCACTACGCCTACCCACACAAGTGAGGTGCCATTTTTATTGGGAGACATAGGGTAATTCAGATTTGTAAAGCAATAGTTATTACCTATTGATTTTTGATGCATTTCAGCCTTCCAAATGAAAGACTTTGTGTAAAAAAGAAGTCATTTTGAAAAATGACCGATAATTCTCATGCTAGTATGAGTATTCCCAGTTACGAAAATGTGCAAATATGTACTGTTTCTAAACTCTATAATTTGTTCCCATTTCAGAAATACATAGGTGTCTCTCATACCTATGTTTCCATGTATACATTTTCCCACAATAATTGATAGATACCCGGAACCTAATAAAAAATCATTGCAAATTGCTGCTCAGTTTTTGACTCTGGGTTCGTCGGGTTCTTGGTGAACCTACAAGTCCTATATATCCCCAAAACCAGGAAGGTCCAGTGGATGTAACGGTATATTGCTTTCAAAGAGCTGTCATAATTAGAAGAAGTCACAGGTTAAAACGTTGACACAAGGGGCGTGGCCAAGATGGCGGTGTAGGTGGACGCGACCTCGGCGAGCTCCTCCGGCCCAGGCCCCTAAGCACCTTATTCACTGCTGATCTCCCCCCATCGTCGCTGGCCGGCGACGGCGGGTGCAGTGGAGAACTAGCGGACCTTGCTGGGAGGAACATCGGTGCGCCAGAAGGCATCGTTGGCGGACTGTGGAAGCCGAGCCGTGACCTTCGAAGGCTGCGGCCCGACCGGAAGTGCTGTTGGGTCCGCCCTGCGCGTATACTCGAGCCTGAGGCGCTGCGCGGAGGCCGCCGGTGCGGCCTGGAGAGGAGCCGCTGATGGTGGCGCTGAGCGAAAGCAAACGAGGCGGCGAGATGTTGGGGCCCCGCCAAGAAGACCGGCCGCCTTATGGCCGTGGGGGGGACTGGTGAGGTGCCGAGGACCTCGGAGGGCCCTACCGTCCCACCCGTTGACGCCAAACGGGAGGTGGTGTGTGCCAGGTGGTGCAACCCGGGCCCAGTGGGGTCTCAGAAGCCATTGAAGCGGATGACCGCGGAGGCCGCGGTGACTTGTTGACTCCCTGGTTGTGAGCGAGTTGAGGTCCGCTCGGGGAGCTACTCGCGAGGCGGCGTGTTACAGACTGTGGACGCCATTTGGTCTGGATGCTACGCCCCACCGGCCTAGCACTGCGGTGGAGCAGGCAGGAGCTGACGCTCGAGGAGCACGAGGAGGTGGAGAACGGGTGCTGGACTGCACCACAGGAGCGGACGGACGGCCTACCCAGCTGGGGCGGTCACCTAGGCGGTGTGGTGTATGCTACTGTCGCCGGTGGGGATTGCGCACTTCCATTTGGCGCCCAAGATGGCCGGCCACAAGGGGAACAGGAAGGGTGATCGCACCCTACCGGAAATGCTGAACAGGAACACTGCACGGCAAGACCCCGGACAACCCTCCCCGAGTCGGGCTAGCAGTTCACAGGGGGCGAACGGAGGGGAGCCGCCAGATACCAGGTCATTCCTTGAGTCGCTTTTTAGCTCCCTACGAGAGGACTTCCAGACTCTCAAACAGGAAGTGGTGGGGGAGGTGCGGGAGGTCCGGAGAGAGGTTGATGGCCTAGGAGAGAGGGTCTCATCTGTGGAAGAAGCGGGTCATTCCCGGGACGAGGAGCTCACACAGCTCCAGCAGGAAGTGGTCAGGCTCCGGGACCAGCAGATTGATCTACAATCTCATGTGGAGGACCTTGAAAACAGTTCCCGGAGGAACAACATCAGGGTCCGGGGCGTCCCGCTCGGAGAAGAGGGGGAAGATGCGGCCTCCTACCTGCAGGATCTGTTCCGGGAGGTCCTGGGTGAGCCGACAGACTTTTCTCTCAGGATCGATAGGGCACACAGAGTGGGCCCACGGCGCAGAGCCCCGGCGCCTCCTCCGATCTTTTGGCCTATCTGCCGGACTATCCCCTGAAGGAACGGATTCTAAGGGTGGCTCGCACTAAGCCCTCCTTGGAGTGCAGAGGCCACAGGGTAGCCCTCTTTCAGGATCTCTCAGTGGTCACCCTACAGAAACGCAAGTCCTTTAAAATTGTGACTGACTTCTTGCGGGAGCATGACATTCAATATTCTTGGGGCCACCCTTTTCGTATTATCTTCCGCTGGAACGGAACACTGCATCAGCTGCGCTCCCTTCAGGACACCTGTACTGTATTGGGCATCACGGCGACTGAAGAAGATGCCCCCACTCCACGCCGTCGCCGGATTACCAGGGATGGCTGGCAAGCGGTCCCTGGCCGCAGGTCTTCGACTTCATCAGTGCGACCGGACTCGCCTACTATCCGGGCTGACATGGATAATGCCGTGCGTGAGGTCGCTAGAGAAACGGCGACAAGAGAGGTTGCCTTGACCGCCTAGGACTTCTCCGGGGGGAGATCGACATCGCTTCTTCTTTTTCTGAGCTACAGGATCGGGGGCCTGGGGGGGTGGGGGGGAGCAGGGGTGGTGTAGTGGCTGGACGTCCACTTTCGAGACTCTTCCATAGACTTGCCTTTTTGGGCCGGCCTTGGACAATGGTTTCCTTGACTCCTTTCTTGGGGGGACGGGGACAGTGTTTTGGGTTTGTAAGGGGTTGTTTTGGGGTGTTGGGGTACCGGGAGGGGCCGTGGGAGTTGGGTGTGGGGGAAGGAGTTGTCCAGTGCGCTGTGCTAAGATTTGTTGCTTTGCCTGAGTTTCTCCACCTTGTCTTGCTCTGTGTCGATGGGGAGGCGCATGGGGAGGTGGATTGTGGGGTTGGCGGGTGCGTGGTGCGTGGTGGAAGATCTGGTCACATTGGGGCTGGTGGTTGGTACTAGGCCGCGCTGCGCAGGGGGGAGAGGCTTTGCATACTGTTCTTGGGAGTCTGACTTGCGGTCTGAGTTTGGGGGAGTATGCCCGCCTACTATGATCACCACGCAGGACACTTGCGCCTTTACACACATTTCCTACTATGCCTCCTCATACCTTTAAGATCGTGACCTTGAATGTCAGGGGTCTGAACAATCCCGTTAAGCGGCGAGCGGTGCTTCCCTGTTATAAAACGCCCAAGCAGACATATGCCTCCTTCAGGAAACCCACCTGTTACCACAGGACACACATAGGCTACGCTCTTGTAAATTTCCGACGCAGTTCTTTTCTTCCGGTACTACCAAGACGGCCGGGGTGGCGATTCTAGTGGCTCGACATTTCAGGGGGGAGCTCATCCACAAATTTGCAGAAATTAAAGGGAGGATGTTGGCACATAGGTTTCGGGTGGGGGGGCATTACATTCACGATAGGCTCCCTTTATAGTCCTAATGATAAACAGGAGCGGTTCTTGCAGTCTGCAGTGGAAGAGATTTCGGCCTCGCCGGATAGGCATGTTATCCTCGGGGGCGACCTTAACATGGTCTTTGATTCGGTTGTCGACAGATCGGCACAGCGCTCCCCGCAAGTCGGGGAATTCTCAGCTGGTTGTAAGGCTAGACTTGCAGAGGTGGACCTCCAGGACCTCTGGCGTCATAAGCACCCCGTAGACAGGGATTACTCCTACTACTCCCACGCGCACAAGACCTACGCGAGGCTTGATCACCTCCTGGTCACCTCACCGGTGCAGGCCCTGGCGTCTGCCGTGGACATAGGGGTTATTTACTTGTCGGATCATGCCCCTGTTGCGGCCTCCTTTTGCGTGCCACCGTCTGCCGCCCCGGCGAGGGTCTGGCGCCTCCGGTATACTCTGCTTCACAGGAAAACGGTAACGGACCGTATTGAGCAGGTACTTAGTGATTATTTGGCACACAATGATAACGCAGACACCACCAGAGCTACCCAGTGGGCGGCTTTGAAGGAGGTCCTCCGGGGAGAGTTCTTGTCAATCTCCGCGGCCGAAAATAGGGAGCGCACGATAAAGAGGGATGAGCTTACTGACAGAGTCCGGGAACTGGAGCTGATCCACCGCAGAACTGGGGCTCCGAGGATTTGGCGGCAGCTTAAAGAAGCAAGGAAACTTCTTGCAGCCTTAGATGTGGATCGGGCGGAATATGCGGCCCTCCGACTGCGCCACGCTTTTTATACTGGGGGGGATCGCTGTGGCAAACTTTTGGCCAATAGACTCCGGGCCACTAGGCAGATCCAGTTGGTGAAAGAACTCTCTGACCCCACGGGCGGTGCAGTGACAGACGATGCCTGCATCTCGGCCGCGTTCCGAGGGTTCTACGGGAACCTCTACGCGGGTGACCCGCCGGATGTACCGGCTATGACCTCCTACCTGGACTCGGTCACTCTGCCCTCCTTGGACCCCCTACAGGCGGACCATCTGGACAGGGCCATTAACATAGAGGAAGTGGTGACAGCCATTGCCAGACTTAAGCACGGCAAGGCTCCAGGCCCCGATGGCTACTCGGCCCTCTTCTATAAGACGTTCTGCGGGTCGTTAGCCCCAATCCTCACTCGCCTCTTCAACTCTTTCACGGGCTTCTGTCACGGTCATCCCCAAACCAGGGAAAGATCCTAAACACTGTGGATCTTATAGGCCGATATCTCTCCTGAATGTCGACCTGAAACTCTATACTGGGATTTTGGCACGCCGCCTGGCGTTCCATCTACCCGGCCTGGTCGACCCGGATCAGGCGGGTTTCGTTCCGGGGCGGCAGACGGTGGATAATACAAAACGGGTGGTCCACCTGCTGGAAAAGGCCTCCCGGATTCCGGGTGAGAGAATGATGCTCGCGGTTGACACAGAAAAGGCGTTTGATCGCGTGCATTGGCCCTTCTTGGAACAAGTGCTGGTGAAGGCGGGTATTGGAGAACGGTTTCGCACGATGATACTCAATTGCTATAAGGAGCCCTCCGCGGTGGTCCGGGTTAACGGCCACACCTCCGCGGCCTTCCCCATCGAGAGAGGCACCAGGCAGGGCTGTCCACTTTCGCCCTTGCTCTTTGCTCTCTACATGGAGCCGCTCGCTCAAAGGGTGCGAACGCGGCCGGCAGTGGAAGGGATACGGATGGGGGGATTTACCCATGCGGTCAGTCTCTACGCTGATGATGTCATCTTCACATTGGCTACACCCCGGACATCACTTCCGGCCTGTATGGAAGAACTGGCAGCGTTCGGTACGGTCTCGGGCTTTAAAGTAAATATGGGGAAGTCGGTGGCTTTGGATATCTCCCTGGCGCCTGATACTAAGGCATATTTGCAGAACAGGTTCCCGTTGGTCCTCAGAGGCGATACCATATTTAGGGATTCAGATTGCCCCTACGTTGCCAGCCATGGTCTCGGCCAACTACTTGGCCCTGGGTGCCAAGATCAGGGCCGAGCTAGGTCGCTGGAATCGCGGCATTCTTGCCTGGTTGGGTAGGATTGCTGCCGTCAAGATGACGATTCTGCCACAAGTGCTCTACTTATTCAGGGCCCTGCCGCTGCCGCCGCCGAAGGGGTGGATACAGCAGTTGCAGTCGGACGTAGCACGTTTCATTTGGCAGGGGAAAAAGCCTAGGTTACGCAGGACCCTCTCCCATTTGTCTCCTGACGCTGGCGGCCTGGGTATCCCCGACTTCCGTAAATACTTTCAGGCGACGCAATTGCAGTACTTGGTCGAATGGTGCAGGTGGGAGTCGGATAAGCATTGGCTCTTCCAGGACCAAGCGGTGGAGGGGCGGCCTCTGCAGGAGATACCGTTCCTGCACCGGTCCCACCGGCCTAAGAATCTTTACGCCTCTTTCATTACTAGGGTACCTTTGCGGGTTTGGGATGCGACCTCCCTTAGATATGACCTCACCACATTTCCTTCGCCGCTCTCGCCGCTAGTGGATAATCCTGCCTTCACCCCTGGGATGGAGAGGGGAGCCTTCACACATTGGCGGGAGGCAGGATGCAGAGCATTATGTCACCTGTATGGCCCCGAGGGTGTCATCCCGTTCACACAATTTCGGCTGGAATTCTCCCTCCCCGAAACGGAGAGACACCGTTATATGCAGGCTCGGCATTGGGCCCTCCAGCCACAGGCGAGGGATGTGGCGGATAGGAAGCTCTCACCGTGTGAGAGATCGCTGTTGACCCGTACATCGGACTCGAAGTTAATCTCGGACCTGTATAAGTTTTTGCAACTACCCTCCACACACTTCCACAATCCAGGGAGGGTTCAATGGGAACGGGAGCTTGGGAGGACACTGAGCCCCAAGGACTGGGACCACATATCTTATAGGGCGCGCCACTCAGCATATCATATGGGCCTCACTGATACTTTTACTAAAGTGTCCACTTACTGGTATTATACGCCTGAGCGGCTCCATGAGTTCGACCATTGTAAGACAGACACATGCTGGCGGGGGTGCGGACAACGGGGTACACTCACGCACATTCTCTGGGATTGTCCTCTCTTAACTGGCTACTGGAAGGAAGTGCTGGATGAAATTGATTCTCATTTCGGCATAGAGCTCCCGCGCTTCCCGGCATATACCCTGCTAGGACTCCCAAACGATCTAATGTATCCCCTTAAGTCCAGAAGAGGCAGGCAGATCGCCATTGCACTCGGCTCTGCCGTTCAGAATATCCTGAAATACTGGCGTACTGACACAGTACCCACGATGACAGGCTGGCTCCACAGACTTTGGCACGTGCTGGGTATGGAGAAATTGTCTTTGGTGGTGGCTGGGGATGTAACGCAATTTAATGAGCTGTGGCAGCCATTCCACTCTTTGCTGCTCACAGAGTTCCGGGAGCTCACCTGCCCGAGGTACCTTCGCCTCCTGCGGCTTACGAGCCCGCTAGCGCAAGATCAGTGAGAGGGAAGAGACCCACCTCCCCAATTATCTATAGCCTTGGGAGATGGGCTGTCTGCTAGTAGCGCACTGGACTGTGGGTGGGGTGGGTGGGGGGGGGAGTTGGGTGGGGCATTAGGACGTTGGGGTGGCGGAGGACGTTGGTACTAAAATGTTGTGTCATGCCGGACTTTTGCTCCTTTTCATTTGCCGATCTTATACTGCTGTATATGGGTCTGGATGTGTCACGCTGAATAAAATACTTTAAACATAAAACGTTGACACAAAAGGCTGTTTTTTTCAACTAATTTTGAATTTTTCCTATATTTACCTGTTAGTTTCTATAAAGAAACCTTGATGGATCTACAAAAAATGACCCCTTGCTGAATTCAGAATATTCTCTACTTTTCTAAAATGTATAGCTTTCCAGGATCCATTATTGCTTTCACACCCATTTCTACCATTAACTAGAAGAAGGTTGAAAGCACAAAAAATAGCAAAAATAGGCTATGTCCCAGAAAAATGCCCAAACTGTGTAAAAAATGTTGGTTTTCTGACAAAAGTCTGTCATTCCCTAAAAGCTGGGAAAATTGTGATTTCAGCCCCACAAAGCCTTTTTGATACAATTTTACAGAGAAAAACCCTGACGCTTTCATTTGCAGCCCGTTTTTCCCATTTTTCCCACAAAAAAAAAGATTTGCTGTATTTTGGCTAATTTCTGGGACCCCTCCAGGGCAATCCACAAACCCTGGGTACCTTTAGAATCCCCATGATGTTGGAAGAAAAGGACGCAAATTTGGCATGGATACCTTATGTGGTCAAAAAGTTACAGGGGCCTAAGCGCGAACTGCCCCAAATAGCCCAAAAAAGGCTCCGCACAGGGGGGGGAGGGGGGGGGTTAGAGGCCTAGCAGCGAAGGGGTTAAAGCACAGACTCCAACACTTTCATCATGCCTTAGCTCTTAAGTCATAGCTATTGCTAGCAGAGGGGATAGTTTTTATTGACCTTATGAGAATGAAAGGCGGAGTTGGCACTGTGGAAATTAAAAGCACTAATCTGCAAGTTACGCACCGATCTTAGCCGCAGGTGCTCTGCCCACTGCACCATCGCACTGGTCAGTGTATGACTGACCATGCAGGTGTGATCAACAGTCACAGACGCTAGACACTGACGCTTCACATCCTGCCTGTGTTGCTTGTGCAGCCCCGCCCAGTATCAATGTCTTTCGTAGAGCAATTCTTCCGCCTCGCAGGTGGCCCCTCTGCCAGGGCGGTGGTGTCAGCAGAGTGGGCGGGTCTTGGTTCCCTTTTAAGCACTTTGCTTTGCAAACAACGGAGCAGGAAAATACCTTAATTTGCGAACCGGTTATTCAGAAGTGTTGGCAACAGAACGTTTTAATACATTTATGGCACGTTATATTGTGTCAACATGGTTTCTGAAAAATGCAATAAACCCTTTATTAGTATGTGGTGGAAAGAGCGTGGTTACTGCTGATGCTATGGATATTTTAGTGGGTTTGCCAGGCTGCCAGGCAGTGGGAAGGTTGGGCCAGGGCAAAGCTTAGCAGTGGTAATGACACCGCTCTATGGAGCAGAGAGAACCTGGGCTGAAAAAGGGCAGACCTCAAGGGAGCTGAGAGGTTCGGGGTTGGGGCAGTAGCAGAACTCCTGGAATCTGCAAGATTCTGGGTTGTGGCAGTAGCAGAGCCAAGACGTTCTGGTTTGGGCAGTAACAGAGCTCAAGGCTGCAAAGAAATTCTGAGTATGGACTTCTTTGGAAAGGAGGCTAGGTTTCAGGGAGTTTAAGAGATCCTCTGCTGCAAGGCAGGACAGGACTCAAGAGAATTCAACCAGTTGTGGGTTTGGTGGGAAAGACCCCAAGGAAGCAGAGAGATTCTTCACTGGGGCAAGGCTCCAGGGAGCTGAACGGATTACGAACTGACAGAACGCGGGTGAGGTTACAGGGAACAGCAAGACTGGACTACTCAGGGAAGGGCACTAAAGAGCGGAGAGATTCTTGACTGGGGCAAAAAAAGGGCACAGTGGGAATGAGATCTGTGTTGGGATGTAGTCAGAACAAGTTTTTGGCCAATGGGGTGACTGGGCCGCCGTGTTTGGGCTCTACCGAGAGGAGGGATTCAGGACTGGGCTTTGGACTGTCCTCAGGAAACTGAGGGATTCTGGACATGGGTAGAGCAAGGTTCCAGAGAATGAAAAGATTCAGCATTGGAGCAGTCAGGGTTTTGGGCTAGTTTACTCATCCAGGGAGCAGATACTCTTGGCTGGGGCAGTGATCCATGTTGCTTAGACTCTGCTGTTCCTGAGTAGGATTCAGTGCCTTCCATTATCTGATAACTTATCATTACGCTCCCACTTGAGGTTTTGTCTTCACATTAGTTTTGTATTTGTATGTTTCACATTATTGGTTGGCTTCGCCCAGCCCTGGAACCGTTGAGGATGAGTGTTGCTCCGCTCTGAGGGGGATGAAGTGTGGATATGGTAGCATCCATTTAGTGTGGGTCGTCCATTGCGGTTGTGCTTAGCCAGCAGGTCTCTGGTTTGCTTGCTTCTGGTTGTGGGGTGAAGCTAGTATTGGGACCCTAGCTGACAACTCTTGTCTTGCTGAGGGGTGGCAATTCAGCTGACAACAGGACAGGTCTTGTGAGCAAGGATCACTGAGTTTAAAAGAGAATTGCATGGCACAAGAGTTGGATTCTTGGCAAAGAGAAAAACCTTGTATGTTAGCCACTGGAGTTTGTTGATGTTTAGTGGTGAAGGAAGTGACCCGATTAAGCCCACCTGGATCACTCGCGACCACTTCTCAGCCTCCCAACAAATGAAGAGTCGATCAGACAGTAGAGAATACAAACCAAAGATATTTATTAGAGATACACTCGAGCGGAGTCCAGTCTGACCAGCCTCCTTGGATTGCTGCAGAGGAACAGACCACTCTAAACATAGTAATACATGATATACATTTCCACTACCCCTAACGAGACACCCACATTGGGATTTTCCAGTTAGTAGCTGTTGAACAAAAGAGATCCAGAAGGATGAGCTGCAATCCTGGGACTGGGTACATGCTATCTTAGCTTCAAGGTTACTCTGCCCGTGCCCGTCTCTCTAAGGGTGGGAGCAGGCCTATCTAACGGAAAAGGTATGCACCGACAAAACAGTATATTCATTAGTGCAACAAAGCACAACCATGGAGAAATAAAAACGTATCGAGGCTGCTTTCTGCTGAGGCAGACAGAGTGAGACAGAAGTTAGTTTCGATCAAAATACAAAATGGCGGCTAAACACAAATGGTTCCGCGAATGCTAACTTAAATCGTACAATGCGTTGGGAAGTCGACCAAAAACATTTTCAATTTCAACAGTGGTCCAGGGGCTGTTTTAAAGGAATATGGTCCTTTGTCAGCCCACAAAAAGAGCAGGCCTGTCCACACAAAACTTTGCAGTTGCATTTAGTTGGAAACCACCATTGGGTGGAATTTGTTAAACATCCAAATGTAAACAGGATCTCTTTCTGTGAATGACTAGACCTGTCTGAGTCCAAAAAATCTAGAAAGAGTCTGCCTTCCTTCCCTCTGATCTTACTTTAAAAGTGACAGGTGAAATTGTCCCTAATTAAGTTATGGAAGCTGCTCTCTTGGCAGAAAGAATTGTGCTTTCTAAAGTGGTTACCTTGATAGTGAACATAACTGAATTTAAAAGGACTGCCTTAATAGGTAGACCTGGTCTGTGAATCAAATGCCTTGCCATGAGTATATATACCTTGTCTATGAAGGACTTGCCTAGCGAAGATTATCAAGTGTATGCCTTCTAAGGACAGAAAAAAATTAGTTCTGAATCAGAAATGTTAAGAGGTGTCCCACATTAGCTTCACTGCAAGCTAGACTATCTCATTGTGTTTTTGATATCCATAGAATTGCTTTCTCTGTAGTAAATGCACTGTTGTCACACTAGTGCATTTGTGCGCTGCAGCAGTCACCAGTCATGGTCACGGCCAAGAGTAAACCATCAATTCATTTTTTAGGTCGAGGCTGGTGGCAGCGCGCAAGCACGGCTCGCTCTGCGAGGCATGCTGCAGTAGAGTATGCTGTGGAAGCTTCACCTGCTCTTTCCATATTTTTCATTTGCTGGTGTCATTGTCCTTGGTAAATGCTGGCTTCTGATTGATTATGAGGCCTATTGGTCCCTTCTTGTTACCACCATGTCGCCGTTTGTTACCTCCCATGAGGACTGGATCTTTTACTTGTGGCGTTACACGGTCTCCTTCATAAGTCGGTAAGCACTTTTTTCTTTAATGATCTTCCCTATTCCACCCACGACATCTCAGCAGGCCCTCTGGTTTTACTAGCGTATATATTTAAATTATAGAGCGTCCACTTTAACTTTAGCAGCTGCGCTTAATTATGTATTTACTTTATAATGCCGGCAGCTTTCATAATGTTTTTATTTAAATTATAGCGCGTCCGCTTTAACTTTAGTGGACGCGCTTATTCATTTACTTAATAACGCTGGGCGCTTTTGTAATGTATTTATTTAAATTATAGCGCATCTGCTTTAACTATAGCAGATGCGCTGATTTATTTTATTAATAGTGCAGTCTGCTTTTATTAGGGCTGAGCAAGGGGGATGTAGGCACAACGTTATAACATTTAAAATGTAATAGGACTCGCATTTACGCGCGTTCAAGCTATTGTCATTGTAAATGACAATGCAGTTTATTTATGTTTTTAAAAACCAAAACATAAATAAAAGGCTTTGTCATTTACAATGCCAATAGCTCAAACTCACGTAAATGTGAGAACTATTGCATTGCAAATGCTTTTTTTACCGGTTGTTACTGTTCCATTATATATGCATGATATACCATGTTCGTTTATTACATCTTGGATTCATGCTTGTCATTGTCGCCCGTTTGTCACAACATGCTCATTTGTTCCATCAGCTTTTTTGTAGCATGACTGTTCGGTAAACAATGCTTACTGGTTGCTGCTCCCTCTGCCTCACACGTCCTGTAATAACAATCATCTGGTGAGGGTTACACCCTCTGAGGGTGGATGGGAGTTGATGAAATCTAGAGCAGGGGCGAAGCTTCCATGGGTGCACCAGGTGCAGTGGTATCTGTGCCTAGAGGCCTGAGGGTTTCACTGAACCCTGATTATTTCTGTGTTTTGTAATTCAAACAACAGCCAGGGCCCTATTTGTTTACTTCCTTGCAGTAAGGCGCTACTGAGCTAAAGTCGGTGTAATTGAACTTCGCATCGTTATAACTTCGTCCCTCTTTCTGGTTACTGTTTTTATCACTTGAGGGCGAAAGACTCTCAAGACAGGCACCGCTATACACCAAATCACATTAAATGCTTTTCTCTCCTCACAAAACGACTTAGTAAGTCGAGCCTGGGCAGCGCATGTGCTGCTCTGGGTCATACTGTATTGGAGTATGGAATAGAAGCCCCGCCCACTCTCCGCCGATATTTGTCATTGGCTTGTGTCATTGCCCTTAGTAAATGCATGCTTCTGATTCGTTAATAGGCTTGCTAGTCCCTCCTTAGTACCGTCTTGAATTCATTTGTAACCTCCCATGAGGACAGGCCCTTTTACTTCAGTTGTTACAGGGTACTCTTATTTAGTCTGTAAGCACTATTTTCTTTGATGAGTTTCACCTACTGCAGGCACAACATGTTTTTCAGCAACACACTTTCACTTTCCACGTGCTTCACTTTCCAAGCAGCACGGGACAATTACGGCTGCTTCTTTGAAATGCAATATTACTCCCATTTACAAGAGTTTGAGCTATCGGCATTGTAAATGACAATTCCTTTTTTTTGTGTGTTAATTAGCAAAACAGATAAATAAAAGGCATTGTCATTTACAATGCCAGTAGCTTAAACTCTCGCAAATGCAAGACCTATTGCATTGCAAATGCTTGTTCTGATGAGCTCCTAGGGCATGGCATTGGTCCTACTGAAGCATTCTGTGTTTCTTGTCTTCCCAGGTGCTGTGCTGACTTCTGCTCATTGTGAGAGATAAGGCTGGAATGTTTAACCTTTCCTAAACTTTCTGGTGGCATATTTCCAAAGTTGATGCAACACAGCAAGGGAAATTGCTGCACTGTGTTGCGTTGTGTGAGCAGGAGACAGCAGAACTCTGCCAACTCTTGAACTAAATATCGCAGTCCTGCTCTCACTCAATGCACAGCGTGGCACTTGTGGCTGCCTAGCACCACCCCAGGCACACTTTCTCCCGAGGGTATCTGTGTTAAGGGCACAATAACTTTTGTGCAGGAAACTATCCTTTGAGGCTTTTTCCTCTTTGTATGTGTTCTGTAGAATGCAGCGCACATGAAAAGAGAAAACAATAAGGTGAAATAAAAATATTTCTCCTCGTTACGCCAGCCCATGCAAGCGCACCATTTTGCCGCAAACCCATGTTTACAAGTCATTATATATATGGGTTTTTGTCAAAATCCATAGGTGGATGCAGGGGAACTCACATGCATCACCTATGGAATGCCTCCTTGATAAAAAATCACTCAAGGCAGAACAATGTGCTGCCTTGTGTGACTTTTTGTTTGACAAAGCAATGCAAATAATCATTTGCTTTGCTTTGTAAATACCACAAAGGATTTTTCTCGGGTCTGCAGCCAAATAGTCACGCAAACCCAAAGCCAAGTCTTTGAAAAACTGTCCGCCCCATCCTTGGAGGGGGAGGATAGTGAATGGGTCTGAGTTGCTGCACTACTTCTCTACTTGTGGTTAGCTGTAGTGATTATGGTGGTTCATGCTGCCCGAATTCCTCCGTATCCTTGGGCTTTTTTAGCAGTGACCATCTTAGAGCGTTAAGTCTGCCCACCACCGGTCAAGATGTCCTGGAGCACATTGACCTTGACACTGATGTGCAGCGTCAGTTAATACAGGTGGAAGTGGACCTTCTGATTTGGTTCTGGCTTAGAAATGACATGCATCTCTCTACCACAGAGAGCATGCTCAGTGTAGGAGGCACCAAATGTATGCATGCGCAATGACAAGGTAACCACACAGGACGAGCCCTTGATGTCACCCAATATGCACGCTCACACCCGCCAAGTATATACGAACATGTATAAACATGTATAAACAAGTGATGTGGCTCGAGGAGTGAGGGATAGGACAGGAGCACCAGACACAAGGGAGTGGGAGGGGCTGCAATGCCTCACAGCGCCACACAAACCAGGAGCAACGCACTTACGCTCCGAGTGGTGCGAGAAGCAGAACAATGTGTAACTAAACTCTGAGGTACACAAGCCCAATACCCCATAAAAGGAAGCCCAAAACGAACAAATATCCTACCAAAAACTAGCCCAACTGCCGTACACATCGAAAAGTGGAAAAAGGCTGAATCAACAAAGCGGGAGGAACAGAGAGGAAGGCAGTCCTGACACAATTGTGGCATTAAGAGGAGATGGGAGGGAGGAATGATATACTTACATGTAAGCAGCTTTGCCTCCAAAGCTGAACACAGGCAAACAGTAACAGACCAGGAAACAAAGAAAAATATTAGTCCCCCCAAGAATACATAAAGAGCCATAGCGGAATGAGACAGTACTTAGCCCCTGCTGCATGGGAGGAACAGAAAGGAAAAAGGAGGAACAAAGAGGCAGGGCTGACTACTAGCAAGCAAGGATTTCTAAAGGACACTGAAACAAGCAAATCAAAAGCAGGGAGATGGCTTTAAGCCAACATGAAAAATTACAACAGGTCTCGAATGTTCGACCTAATAAATGGGAGCAAATGGTTCATTTTGAGCACTATTTTATAGAAGATTGCTGAAGCGGCACTAATGAAATATTCCAATAGTCATTATCTTCCTAATGAATCCACATGTTCACCGTGTGTATTTAGAAAGATGTTTTTCCCAACAAACCATTTTAAATTGAGGCCAAATATCTACAGTGGAGAAGTGTGGCTCACTGGTTAGAGTAGGCAGACCTGGAAGCAGAGGTCAGCCCGGGACCAGGGTTCAATTCCCGGCTCGGCTGGGTCTTGAGTCCATAAATTGTCCATGGACTCGATAATTCTCGCTCCAGTGCATACTTGATTCATGGGTTCACACTCTGCGACTCTGGGCAATAGCTTGCTTAATCTCCACAATGGCCCCTCGTGGCGGGATGCCTGGCTTTCACCTTGTGGATGCCCTGCTGGGTTATCTCACAGGGGAATACCAGCACGGGTTCCCTAAGCAAGCGCTTAGAGACCGGTTGGTGATTTGCGCTATATAAATATCTGCACATTTACATTTACAAATTGGCTGCACTCCTAATTAGCATATTTAACTTACCTATAAGTCCCTACCATATTGTACCCTGTGCACCCCGGGCTTGTATATTGATTGTCACTAGTGGACTGCAGCACTTATTGTGCCACCATAAAGTGATAAGGTAAAACAAGTCTCCTGTCCCGCCACTGCAGCCTGGCAGTGCAGTTTTAAAACCGGCATTTCGACCTGTAAAAATAAACTTTTGACAGGCCTAAACCTTCCCTTTTAATACTTAGAATTCACCCCTAAGATAGACCTGAAATGCCCAAGCTGCAGGGTGCATGCATGGTATTGTTTTTTTTACAAGTGCCTATCAAAAATGAATATGTCCTTATGTAAAGCAACTGGTGCTCGTGTAAAGCGCTCTGATACCCGATACCTTCGGGTCAAGTTCGCGCTATATAAAACTACGTTTAAAAAAAGTATATTTTGGGGTTTTGTTCTGCATATGGACAATATTTGAACACACTTTATGATTGATTAGTTACAATAGAGCACTGATAGTTCCTAGCAATGACAAGTTACATCCAGATCGACCGCATCATCAAAAAAATGATTCACCGTATCCATGCATACTAGTTCATGTTGTGATATAAGTCTCGTCAATCGGAGTCCCTTATAGATCCCTCAGAAGTCAACATGGTATGGAGACCTGCTGTTTGCACCAGTTCGGGTCCAAGGTTGATATAGGTCATATAGGTTTTAAAAGCTAGCCAGGTAGTGTCAAATTTGTGAGACATCATATATTATGGCACAGAGCTTCTCCATAGCTGAAACGTTCCAGATTTTGTCCCATTAGTAGTGTAATGGGGGAGTAATTGGTTGTTTCCACATGCTTTCAAGTGTCATCCTAGCTGCCACTAACAAATATGATGTCAATTTGCCCATGGGTGTGATGAGGGGGAATATCCTGTTGTGTCTAGAGGCTCCAAAGAGGACCATAAGTGGTCTTAATGGGAGTGTGATGCCTGTCATGTTTTTGATGTGTATGAGTATTTCTTTTCAGTGTAGTTGAATTTATGGACACATAAACCACATGTGAAAAAGGTGCGTTTCATCCCCAAAGTTTTCCCAACATAATGATGAGCTTCCAGTCATTGCTTGTAGGCATGTGGGCGATAGATACCATTGATTAGGAGTTTATAAGTGTTTTCTTTATTTCGAACGCTTATGGAGGATTGCGCAGCCCTCTGCCATTGTTTCCCACAGGTGGCTTCCAGGATCTCCCACGCTAGGTCTTTTTCCTACGCCAGGACATATTTGGGTTTGGGTTTGCTATGGAGGTTTAAGAGGGTTATTTCCAGACTTGATGATTTGCAAATAGGGATTCTAGAGAAGTTGTGTCACGGTTTGCTCGACTAGTGTCACGTTCCAACTTCCTGGTTTCCTCGGAGCTGTGCTGATGCTCAATGGGGTCCACCTCTTGACTGCCCCAAGTCCGGAATATAGAATAACGCGGACTAGTGAAGTAGTCAAGCGAGGGAAGGAAAGGGTAGGGACAGCAGGGAAGGAGATCTGAGAAGAGAAAAGAACACAATCAATATTTGTTGTTGGAGAACAGCCTCGTGAAGCAGACATAGGCTAACAGGTGAGTAATAACTCTAGCTCTACACACTACCTGAAAAGAAAGAAAACGAAGCTGTTTTGCCTGAAGAGAGAAGAGGGTGGCTACACTGGTTCAGCCTGTAATGTAACCAGACGAAAGAACATATCACATATACTGGCAACACAGAGTATAAGACGCAACTTAACGCGTTTCCTTCTCACATAAATGAAGGGGAGGAGTCTCCTTACGTACCCGAAGACATATGTAACCCGGTTTATAGAGCAACGCAGTGACCTCCTACACCCCTTCTATCTTTCTCTTTCCTGGGCAAAAAGGATAGAAAACGAGCAAACGTATTTGTTAACTCAATCAGCAGTAATCGTACATCACAATCTGTACATATATGGTAAAGAATAACCCTCTGACCCTGACGGGGTCAACAAACATTGGCATCTGCTGAATGACTTAGATAACGTAATATTTGAACACACGATACGGAAATCACGTCTTTCCTCTACCGGTGTGTCTTACAAATAATAGTGGTGCCGGCAAGGTTTGCACAGTAATAACGCCTTGACAGAGCCCCAGTCTTGCTCTCTCACCACAACTGAGTAAACAATAATTACGAGGGATACTTAGTGTCTCCCGCTAGGGAGTCTTACTTTATACAGGTGTGGAGTAGAGTTCCCCAATGGCCCTCCGCGATGCCTCTTGTCTGAAGAGCGGAGGCCGGCGTTCAAATGCCTGGGGCGCTGGAGATGTTCCTCTGCAAGAGATGCGGAACTGCCATCTCACCAACAGAGGAACAGGATGCAAACAACGGAACGCTTTAGCGTTCCTCTGCACGAGACTCGGAAAGGAGGTCTCACCAACAGAGGAACAGGATGTAAACAACGGAACGCTTTAGCGTTCCTCTGCACGAGACTCGGAAAGGAGGTCTCACCAACAGAGGAACAGGATGCAAACAACAGAACGCTTTAGCGTTCCTCTGCACGAGACTCGGAAAGGAGGTCTCACCAACAGAGGAACGGGAGGCAAACAACGGAACGCTTTAGCGTTCCTCTGCACGAGACCCGGAAAGGAAGTCTCACCAACAGAGGAACCGACGAGGAAGGGCTTCTTGACAAGGACCGGGAACGACGAAGCTGGATAGTACTCACTGTACTCATGCGGGAATCCAGACCGCTGGCCGTCGTGTTGATACTTCCTCGGAACGCCGAGATTGCTCTCCGCTGAGGGAATAACCAGCACTGAGTGTTCTTCCGGTAGCGTAGATATCGGAAATGCGCACAACGTCAGAGTCACGTGAGACGTGCCTCGAGCTGTGCATCCTGGGAAGTGTAGTTCTTGAAGTTGTTTTAACGGGATTTATGGGCAGTCAGTGATTACCGGGTGCTCGGCCTGACAGTACATCCACCTTTTGGAGAACACAAACTAATTCTAGGTTTACCAGGGTATTTCGCATGGAAAGCAGAAACCAGACGAGCCGCATGTACTGCTTCGGCCGGTTCCCAAGAGTTTTCTTCTGGTCCGTAACCTTTCCATGCCACCAGGTACCTTAATTTGCCTTTTACCACTTTGGAGTCCAAGATACCCTGGACTTCGTATTCCAGATCCTGCTGTGCCCATATAGGAATGGGTGGTTTCTTTACTGGACAATGAGAGGGTTTGAGTAAGGAAACGTGAAAGACAGGATGGATATGAAAATGAGCAGGCAATTTCAGTTTTACAGCTACCGGATTGACGTGTCTGACTACACGGTAAGGGCCTATATATTTGGGGTGGAAAGCGCTGTGTTTTTTAAACCGGATGTTTTTTGTTGACAGCCAGACCCACTCCCCCTTTTTAGGTCTCAACCTTGCTATCGCGTAAGCGATCGCAAAGCGAGACTATTGCAAAAGGGCATTTCAAAGTGCTCCCAAAAAGCGGATTGCATTGCTAGCACGCGCACAATCACGCGCTTGGTGCCGCCATGCACTCCGCTTTTTGGGAGCACTTCAAAGGGTTCGCTCCCCCGCCTGGAATGCGCTCCCCCGCCCCCAAAGCGCGTGTGCGCCACGCTCCGCCGGGTTTGTCTTGTTTTATTGAGTGATTGCCCGCGTCCTATTCACCTCCCATGGCTTATAGCAAGCAGTGCAGGAACCAAGATTACTTTCACTTTATAAGCCATTCACACCAGGTTCAACTCAAACAGCGCCCAAAACATTCTAACACACGTTTTACAAAATATTACATATTTATCACCATTCTTTGATTTGATGGCTTAATAGCATGGGTACTTAACGTGAACACCAGCCTGTTTTCACTTAAGCCTTTTCAAGAACAAGCTGGAAAGTGATACCCTGCAAGGTCAGAGCAAGCAGAGTGAACAATGCAGAGGCAGGTTTAATGCATTAGGCATGGATTGTGAGAATGTTTCGCTGCGATTTCCCCTCAGGAACCATTGAAGGTCCGCAGAGACGAATGCTGGGGGCACAGAGACGGACGCGCAGGGCTGTGCTACAGGGCGGCATTGAGAGTGGCTTCTGAGCGCAGGCACCCGCCAGCATCTTCTGCCGGGTCCACCTCGCTGGTGTTCTGAAATCGGACTTCATTCAACTCTAGTAAAGACAGGCAGTTTATTGAATATTGGGAAGGTTGTCGGGATCCTTCGACCAAGACTGCTTTCAAGAGTGCCAGGAACACGTTTGCCTTTTGCAACAGCACCACACTGCGGCAGAAACACGAAGTGGACGATAGCCCGCAGCGTGTACGTATGAACATGCATTTTTCTAAACCATCGTTTCCACTATATTTTATAGCCTCTACAAGTCCCGAAGACAAACCCGTCGGATCATTTCGAGACGTTGATCCGCACGAGCACGCTTCTAGTCTGATGGGATCTGCGAATTTGTGTCGTGTGGCAAGAGGTGCCTGGCATTCCACTAAAGGTCGGCAAAGGCGTAATGCAAGAACCACGCACGTCATGCGGTGCTTTAAGGGGGGCCCATACAGCCTAAAGTCACTAAATATCTGTGAGATGTGGGAGACTACAGAGCCCCTTTTTACATTCTACAGACGGCCCTTTCACTTAGCGCTAGCCACTGAAGGCTGACCTCGAACACTATGCGCCTAGAATGGTACACGAACACACGCATATCCACAGGAACATCTAAAGGCTGAAACAAGGAATCTCAGCGTTTAATTGCATTTCATCTTTAAAAATCACCGCAAACTCTACAAGTCTGTGAAGTGGTGAATCAAAGCGTTAATAACATCAATAGAATGGCTGTACACGTCTATATACCACCACAGCTATACACCAAGCGGACGTTAGACAAAAATGTAGAGAACACCAACAATTATAAAGTATCAAAAATGTGACTCTATCGGTTGTGTGCTGAAAATCATCTAAAGGAGCAATGCTCTCGAACTCAAATCAAATATTTGAAATCCCAGCAATTAACTCATATCCACTGCAGTGTGGTCCATCATTAGATGAAAGCACCATCACTCAAATGTAAAATAGTAATGTAGCAAACTGAAGGGAACTATTAAAAAAAACAAAAAGTTAATATAAACATACAGAAATGCGGGAAGAACACTTTCTGGGCTGTTTTTCTTTTTGTAAATCACATGCAGGTTTACCCCAAATCAATGTTTAATTGAGCTCGGAAAAGGGCGCTATTTTTCAGACATGTAGAACTTGGTGTAAAGTATTTTAAACTGCATTTAGTGTGTAAATAAAACGTGCTGGTTTGAACAGTAAAACTTCTGTTAATACATGTTTGTTTTCTGCTGGAGTTCTTTATCCAGGTTTAAAGCACAACAGCGCTGCACATTTGCAGTTCATTAGACAATGGAGGGGTAATGCTGTGAAGGTCTCTTGCAAGAGAAGAGATTTAAAGGTAACCCTTAACAGAGCCTTTCTTGCAAATAAAGTGGATGCTGCCAGAAGGAAAGTGGGGTTTGAAAACTTCTTGGGACAGGTTACACATATACAGTGTTTGTAAATCATAACAGATGCAGTGGTGGGGTACAAGTTGATACTTCTCAGCCTCCTTCTGCCTCAGGTAAGGGGAACAGAGTGCCCTCTCTAACAAGCATTTTCAATGCAAGAGGACTCGGATTTACACGAGTTTAAGCTATTGGCATTGTAAATGAAAATGCATTTTATTTCGGTTTCAAAAACCAAAACATAAATAAAAGGCATTGTCATTTACAATGCCAATAGCTCCAAATCGGATAAATGCGAGAC
Source organism: Triturus cristatus (assembly GCF_964204655.1). Lineage (NCBI taxonomy): Eukaryota > Metazoa > Chordata > Amphibia > Caudata > Salamandridae > Triturus > Triturus cristatus. Next base: position 1,012,182,399 of record NC_140582.1, on the reverse strand, counting down.
CTGTTGCATTGCAAATGCTTGTTATATGTGGGACCTAGTCGTCTGTGTTTGTCAGCCTGGGCCTTGTACCTCTTTTTGGCGATAAGCAAATTGTCGCGAGTGTCAAGTAAAGTGTTGCGGTTGTGTTCGAGTCTTTCTTGTAAAGTAGGAAGGTTGTAGTTCTGACGGGGAAGGATCAATGGGGTAAAACGAGGGTGAAACCATAAGTGCTAAAGAAAGGGGAGTGTTGTGTGGAGGCATGCTTGGCGCTATTGTACGCGATCTCTGCCACCCACAACCACTCCACCCAGGCCTCTGTGTTGTTGTTGACATAGCACCGGAGGAATTGTTTTAAGGTCTGATTAAGCCTCTCGGTTTGGCCATCGGTTTGCGGATGAAAGCTTGTGGAAATTGAGGTTTCTATCTTGAGTTCGGAGCACCAGGTCTTCCAAAAACGGGCGGTGAATTGTGCCCCTCTGTCCGATACAATGACTTTCGGAAGTCCATGGAGCCGGATTACATGAGTTAACAGTAGTTTGGCCAATAATCTCGCCGTTGGAATTTGTTTACACGCAATAAAGTGTCCCATTTTGGATAGATAGTCAACCACAACTACTATCGTGGTGTAACCTTGGTCTCGAGGTAAGCCAACGATCAAATCCACTGAAAAACGTTCCCATGGGGTGTCTGGTGTAGGTAAGGGTTGTAACAATCCTTGCATGGGGCGATGGTCAGTTTTCATCTGGGCGCAAGTGACACAGCTCTTTACCCATGATTGCACGTCTGTGCGAACCGTTGGCCACCAGAATTGTCTTAGTACTTTTCCAAGGTTTTCGTCCCTCCGGGATGTCCTGCACAGGGAAGGTCATGACACCAGGCGAACACCATTCTTCTTAATGCTTGGGTAGGAATTAATAGTTGTTGACCTTTCATCAAGAGACCTTGGTGGTTCCGCCATTCTGGGTGGAATTTCGACCAGGTTTTCCAGGTAAAGGAGTTTAATCCTTGTTTGGTCTTTTGTAGGAACAGGTCTGTATGGATGGCACCAATCACTCTGTTAGGTTCGATAATGGCCCTTTCCGCTGTTCCGGGTTGTTGCGTTGGGCTTTCTTGTCTTGTCAGAGCGTCTGCTTTTAGATTGTCTTTGCCTGGGCGAAACGTGATGAGAAAATTGAACTCTGCAAAAAACAGCATCCAACGGAGCTGACGAGGGGTGAGATGGCGCGTGGCTCGCATAAATTGAAGGTTGCGATGATCCGTGTAGACGGTGACTTGGTGAACGGCCCCTAACAGCCAGTGTCTCCATTCTAGAAACGCATCCTTTATAGCTAGGAGCTCTTTTTCCGCGATAGTATAGTTCTGCTCTGCGGGATTGAGCTTTCTAGACATGAAAGCAATTGGGTGAAGGTGTCCGGTGGTTTCGTTTCTTTGTGACAATACTGCTCCCACCGCTATTTCAGAGGCGTCAGCTTCTACGATAAAAGGTACCTCAGGACGAGCATGGGCCAAAACAGGGGCTGACGTTATGGCATGTTTGAGAAGATTGAAAGCCTCTTGTGCCTCGGTAGACCAGAGAAACTGGGCCTTTTTTCGGGTGAGTCTGGTGAGAGGTGTTACCTTGTCAGAAAAATTGTAGATAAACCTCCGATAGAAGTTAGCAAAACCCAGAAAACTCTGAATTTCTTTCACATTCCTTGGCGGCGGCCAGTCGATGATTGCTTTCACCTTTCTTTCAGCCATAACCTGACCCGAAGGGGTAAGCATGACCCTAAGGAACTCCACGGTGGTCACGTGAAACTCACATTTGGTTATTTTGCAATATAGTTGATGATCATGAAGTGCCTGTAATACCCGTCCCACATGGACTATGTGTTCTTCTTCGTTAGTGGAATATACCAAGATGTCGTCGATATATACTACAACAAAATGGTCCAAGAACTCTCTCAGGACATCATTCAGAAAAAATTGGAACACGGCCGGGGCGTTACACAGCCCGAAGGGCATGACCAAATATTCGAACAGCCCATACCGCGTTTTGAAGGCCGTTTTCCACTCATCGCCTTCTCGCATGCGGACCAGGTGGTATGCCCCTCTTTTCCGCAATAGAGACAGAGGCCTTGCTTTCTTCGATGGTCCTTTTCACTTAGGGTTAAAGAGGCTCTAACGGCTCCTATTTCCATAGGTTCTGGTTTGTTGGCGGAAGATTCCATAGAAGGATTCCGATCGTGCTGCGAGAAACTTCGGTCTTTTCGCTTATGGTCTCCTTTCCTTTCTCTGAGACGATGGTCCAGCCGTAAGGTCAGCTCAATGAGGGCCGTACACGTTTGAGGTTGTGGGTCAATCTGGGCGAGAACGTCTTTCAGCTCATCCTTCAACCCTTGATAGAAGATGACGGCTTGCTTGGATTCAGGCCAGTCTGTCTCTGCCACCAACCGCCGAAAGTTGTTCAGGTAAGTAATCAAGTCAGAGCTTCCCTGACGAAGTTCTAACAAGTCTCTGTCTGCTGCGAAGGACTCGGCTCTACGATCAAAGGTTTTCTCAAATTCTGTACGAAAAGTGTCCCAGTCGTAGAGCAAAGGGTCGTCTCTTCTTACTAGTGGTACAGCCCACTGTGCTGCTTCTCCGGCCAAATAGGATATTACAAAGGCTACCCTAGCTTGATTTGTGCCGAATAGTTTTGGTTTGCAGTTAAAGTGAAGCAGGGCCTGGGTCATGAATACCTGAACCTTTCTGTTATCCCCATAAAAGCGCTCGGGAGAGGCTAACGGGATTTGTGTAAGCATTTCCACTACCACTGGGACTGGCCTGGGACGCGAGGGTCCCCCTGCATTGAATGGGTTCCTTTGCATCTGATCTACTCTAGCCTGGAGAGCGGCGGTCTCCGTACGCGAGGCCGTAAGTCCTGCCTGAACCAGAGCAAGCGCTGCCATGACATCCTCCAGAGTGGCCATTGCAACACCAGCACAACCGAGAGGAAAAGAATTCGTGGGCTGGTTATTCTGTCACGTTCCAACTTCCTGGTTTCCTCGAAGCTGTGCTGATGCTCAATGGGGTCCACCTCTTGACTGCCCCAAGTCCGGAATATAGAATAACGCGGACTAGTGAAGTAGTCAAGCGAGGGAAGGAAAGGGTAGGGACAGCAGGGAAGGAGATCTGAGAAGAGAAAAGAACACAATCAATATTTGTTGTTGGAGAACAGCCTCGTGAAGCAGACATAGGCTAACAGGTGAGTAATAACTCTAGCTCTACACACTACCTGCAAAGAAAGAAAACGAAGCTGTTTTGCCTGAAGAGAGAAGAGAGTGGCTACACTGGTTCAGCCTGTAATGTAACCAGACGAAAGAACATATCACATATACTGGCAACACAGAGTATAAGACGCAACTTAACGCGTTTCCTTCTCACATGAATGAAGGGGAGGAGTCTCCTTACGTACCCGAAGACATATTTAACCCGGTTTGTAGAGCAACGCAGTGACCTCCTACACCCCTTCTATCTTTCTTTCCTGGGCAAAAAGGATAGAAAACGAGCAAACGTATTTGTTAACTCAATCAGCAGTAATCGTACATCACAATCTGTACATATCTGGTAAAGAATAACCCTCTGACCCTGACGGGGTCAACAAACATTGGCATCTGCTGAATGACTTAGAGAACGTAATATTTGAACACACGATACGGAAATAACGTCTTTCCTCTACCGGTGTGTCTTACAAATAATAGTGGTGCCGGCAAGGTTTGCACAGTAATAACGCCTTGACAGAGCCCCAGTCTTGCTCTCTCACCACAACTGAGTAAACAATAATTACGAGGGATACTTGGTGTCTCCCGCTAGGGAGTCTTACTTTATACAGGTGTGGAGTAGAGTTCCCCAATGGCCCTCCGCGATGCCTCTTGTCTGAAGAGCGGACGGCGGCGTTCAAATGCCTGGGGCGCTGGAGATGTTCCTCTGCAAGAGATGCGGAACTGCCATCTCACCAACAGAGGAACAGGATGCAAACAACGGAACGCTTTAGCGTTCCTCTGCACGAGACTCGGAAAGGAGGTCTCGCCAACAGAGGAACAGGATGCAAACAACGGAACGCTTTAGCGTTCCACTGCACGAGACTCGGAAAGGAGGTCTCACCAACAGAGGAACAGGATGCAAACAACGGAACGCTTTAGCGTTCCTCTGCACGAGACTCGGAAAGGAGGTCTCACCAACAGAGGAACGGGAGGCAAACAACGGAACGCTTTAGCGTTCCTCTGCACGAGACCCGGAAAGGAAGTCTCACCAACAGAGGAACCGACGAGGAAGGGCTTCTTGACAAGGACCGGGAACGACGAAGCTGGATAGTACTCACTGTACTCATGCGGGAATCCAGACCGCTGGCCGTCGTGTTGATACTTCCTTGGAACGCCGAGACTGCTCTCCGCTGAGGGAATAACCAGCACTGAGTGTTCTTCCGGTAGCGTAGATATCGGAAATGCGCACAGCGTCAGAGTCACGTGAGACGTGCCTCGAGCTGTGCATCCTGGGAAGTGTAGTTCTTGAAGTTGTTTTAACGGGATTTATGGGCAGTCAGTGATTACCGGGTGCTCGGCCTGACAACTAGTGACAAGTGGTAATTTAGCCCGGTGTAGGAGCTGGGATAGCCCAAGTGGTCTAAGTTGTCTAGACCACAGTCCTCCATGAGTTCTTGTTTAGTAAGGGTTTACCATTCTTGAATAGGTCACTCAGCAGTGGAGGGTTGCGGTTGCGGTTCCGCCAGGTTTTCAATCTGGCATAGTTGGGGGGGTGGGCATGGAATCCGGACTATGTATTATGGAGGTCAATGGTGAAGGACATGTGGTGGAGCCCTCTCTCTGTGTTACGTGTTGCTAATATTCTAATAGTATTACTATAGGTGTTAGCAAGTGGGGAAGTGTGAGCGATGCACAAGGAGGAAGCCATAGCAGTAGTCGTAGCGGTATCGGTAAGAAGGCTTGTTTGGTATGTATCCATCCCTTAAAAGCGTCTATGATGTTCCATTCTAAGGTAGGTCATATTTGCGCTGCCTGAATATAGGTCTTAATGTTCAGGAAGCCCAAACTCCCCCCTCCGCAGTGGGTTTTAAGAGGGTAGCTCTGGGCACCCTCAGAATGCGGTTCTTCGATACAAAAGTCCATAATTTGTCTTGCATGTGATCTGTTAATGCTGTGTGAAGGCGTAGTAGAAGTACCTGCACTGTATAGAGGCACCTGAGAAGAAAATACATTTTAACTCTATTCATTCACCCAATGAATGTGAGGTCTCTACAATCGGCAGAGGTCCTAAAACAGAGATTGCAGCAACAGGTAAATATTGGCCTTATGTAGGTAAGTCGATATTTGGGGATGGTAGATGTCTAGTTATTTAATGGGGCCCATGGTTCCTGTGAATCCATTGTGGCTCAAGACCTCCATATCTCTGTGGCGTTACACACCACCCTCATGCCAGCAGAGTTTGTGAGGTTAATCTTAAATCCTGATTCCATGGTGAACAGTGAAAGCTCTTCTTTAAGAGCAGGGAGGGATGTGGGTGGATCTGTCAAGAAGCACAGTAAGTAATCTGCCTAAAGGTTTGTTTTGAATTCCCCATTTGCGATTGTCAGCCTCTGATGTTAGGGTTGGATACAATGCTGTGCACTAGGGTTCCATGGATAGTGCACAAAAAAGTGGGGACAATTAGCCTCCCTATCGAGTCCCTCAGATCAGGAGGAACTTTGAGGAGAGTTGTCCATTTATCTTATTTCATGCCGTGGGTTTCTTATAGTTCGCCAACATCCAGTGCCTCATTTTAGAACCCAGTGGGATCTTGTCTAAGAGGTTAGAGATGCAATTCAAGTTGATCCTGTCGAAGGCCTTCTCCGCATCTAGTGAGAAAAGGATCATCAGTTGACAGAAACACTATTCCGCTATGATAAATAAGATCACCAGCCTTCTGTTGTCTCTCGCATGCTGGTGTTTAATGAAGCCACTTTGTTGTTGGCAGATTAATTTCAGTCATATGGTGTGGAGTCGCTGCAACAATACTGACGAAAAGAGCTTCATGTCAGTGTTCAGGAGGGTGACTGGTCTTCTATATCAGGGGCAAGGTCTGTGGCCCCTTGTCAGGTTTTAGCAAAAGTGTAAGTTGGGATTTTAGCATGGTAGCTGGGTTGAAAATATGAATGAAGACATTTGACAGGTTAGCCAGAAAGGAGGCATAGGCTTTATAAAATGAGGTTGTGAAGCTGCTAGATTCCAGTGTCCTATGGCCAGGTAGGTTCCTTATAGCCGATAACTCCAAAGGGAGACAGTCCTCCTTAATCACCGTACAAATATATTGTCGGAGGTAACTCTCATGTGTCTCTGACGAGAGACCCGGCTCTGTGAACAAGTTCTTATAATATTTCTCAAAGCCCTCTATAATGTCTCTAAGTGTCTGTGAGTTTTGTTCTGGTGTCTGAACAGACTGCCTGGATGAAGTTTCTAGTGTGTTTTTGGCACAATTTGTAGGCTAAAAGTCTATCAGCCATGTCTCCCTTCTTGTAGTGTGTGATGAAGGCAGAGCTGTTTTTTTGCTGCTTCTTGCGTTACTAGTTGCTCTAGGTTTGCTGCTAGGAATCAAGCTTGTGTTGGGCTTTTAGGCATTGTGGCTCAGTTTCTAATTCGCATTTCTCTTGTTTTCCCATAGGTTCAAAGATATCAAATCTCCACTGACCATGTCTTTGACTGTGCCCCAGATTGTGGACCAACTAACATCCCTGGTGTTGTTTTCATGGAAGTAGTGTGCAAGTACTTCCTTAATGAGCTCCCGGATGACCTGGTCCTGTAGAGCTATCTCCTTCACCACGCAGGGAGGGGGACTGAGGTGTTGCTGCCCATGGTGTTTCAGTATCAGGGGTACCACTGCGTGGTCTGATAGGATTTTTGGGGCGATATGTGTGGTGTTCATTGATGATCGTAGTATTCTAGCGATTAGGAAAAAGTCTGTTTGCATATATGATCGGTGGATTTGTGAGTAAAAAGTATAGTTCTTTTCTCCATGGTGTTGGTGGCACCAGATGTCGATTAGGTCAAGGTCCATTATCCCCTGGAGAGAATGGGAGTTTAGGACAATCGTGGAGTAAAGGTGACCAATTCTGGGTTGTATCTGATATGGAATTGAATTCTCCCCTAAAACGGCATGTCGATGGGAAATGTGGGCTCATGTTGGCATGACGTCCTTGTAAAACTTGTCCTTTCCGTCATTTATTGCATAGATAAAGTTGAGGATGACTGGTATTATTTCTAATTTTGCTTGTAAACTATGTATCGCTCGATTTTATCTGGATGTTGGGACAGGAGTTCAAATTGCTGAACTCATCTCAAGAGGATTGCTACACCTCTTGTTTTGGTCGAGTGCGTGGCATGGAATTGGGATGGGAACTAGTCAGTCTTCAAGGAGCATATTTACAAGCCTCTATCGCCACAGGAATGTCACTTTTTATGACATTCCTGTGTCGATAAACGCTTCGCCTTATTTACAAGGTGGCGTTAAACCACTTAACGTGGCTTACCGCCGCCTTGTAAATAAGCCCCCCTTTCACGCTACACTTAGCGTGAAAGGGGCGTGCAATGGGTGTTGTGGTTGGCGTTCCACTGCAACACCCATTGAGTTTGACGCTGACCCCTATTTACATGTGTGGCATAAATAGGAGGCAGCGCCAAAATTAAGACCAGGTAAAACTTGGTCTTAACATGGCAAAAAGAGGAGAAATGCTTAATTTCTCTTCGTTTTTGCTGTTTCTGTGTGTGCTGCATTGTGCAGCACACATCGAAACAGCAAATCGCCATGAATGATTGTTCATGTGCAGGAAAGTGTCCCTTCCTGCACATAAACAATTATTAAATAAGGACCATTTGCTAATTGTATGTGTGCTGCAGGATGCAGCATACATAGAAGTTACAAATCGCCATTAGTGATTGTTTATGTGCAGGAAGGGCGCAGCTTCCTGCACATAAACAATTAGTCCCCCAAACGCAGAGCAATGCAAGGGTGCCTGTGATAGAGATCAGGGTGTGTACAATATTCCCACTACCACGGATAAAGTAATCTCACAGTTACACGCACATGCATACATCATACGCTAGGGCCCATTTCACTAACATACGCTCAAATACTCTACCAGCAATAAACCCGTGGAAGGAAAACACTCCTAAACACCCTGCATCTATACCGAGGTCGATAAGACCTGGTTTTTGTGACTGTCCCTAAGCATAATCTATACAATATATACAACAATAATCAATAATGCAAACCCAATAATTGACAAGAAAGAATATCCAACACCATGTTTAAAATTATATTGCTTTATCTAACATTAGTCAAAGAAAATCAATCAGAGTAAATCATTTCTCATAGTTACCTATTCTAGCTAAATGTCAGAACGGGTCAGGACAAGTCTCTCGGTAAATGTCTCTCAAGACGAAGTCCCTTCAGCATCAATCCTCAGCAACGCAGATTCGGTACGCGGCAAAGGCAAAATGGCAAGTGGCAAAGACCCTCTCTAGGCTAACATCTCTTATAGTTTCTAAACAATAGAAAGATACATTGGGAACATAGAAAAAACTATAATGTCCGCCGGACTTGCTGAGCAGAGCGAGAAGGAAAGGATGTAACATCGCTACATTTGAGAATCTCCGCTCAAGAAAAGTACACATAATGAAGACTACGGAACAGGAACCAAGAAAATAAAACATGTATCATATTAATCCTGCTTCTCCTCGGCTATCGAGCCACAGTTCAGAGCTTCTCTCTAAGGCTCCTTTGTTTCCCAAGGCTGCCAAGGACACTTTCATTTCTCTTGGAGACTTCCCAAAAACTGCTGCTGTCCTCATGGAACGTTTTTCAAGCAAGGACCATGGTCAGTTAGCTTCAGGACCATTTCCAGCAGGGGTCTCCCTCGTCACAGTTTTCATATTATAAATCACAGCCAGGCTCACAATTCGGCCATCTTTTCTTAGGCCAACATAGGCCTCAATAGACCATCTTAATTAAAAGAGACAAAACAACGTTACCACAGCATAGTGATTAAACAGTGTTAACCCCACTAATACCCTTATGTGTATGCATTTATCTAGCACTTGCAACATAGAAAAGCATTAATTCAGAAAGCGTTTTGTGCTCAAAAATAAACAGCACATAGCAACATTTAAACATGAAAACACGCACGTTATTTTTTAAACAGCATATTTATGCACACCCACGTGTAACTCTCTCTTCTCTTGTTAGGACAAACGGATTGATTAATATAAACGCACTTGCACAAGACAAATAATTAATTATTAATTATTAATAAATCAGTACAACGAATAGACATGCCAGAGCTTCAAAAGCCCCAGAATTTTCAAACTGAAAACTCTGCTCCAGCAATCCCCCCTTTGGTGATTTTATCACCAAATAAACCCCCCCAAAAAAAAAAATTAGTGAAAATGTAGTCCCATTTTAGGAGAAATCGGAAATGTCTTTTCCCCTTTACACAACATTAGACACCAGTCACTCTTTCATCATCCCTTTTTGTCTCTAAATAAACACTCTCCCTCAATTCTTCTAGTTCAATTTCTCGAGGTTCTCTTTTCAACCTCTTGTTTTTCTTTTCTTTATTCAATTTCTTCCTCCCTCCCCTGTTTTTACAACACACACACACCAATCTTATTATTAATAAAGCAACAATTATACAAGTTAAGGGAAACAGTATTCTACCTATAATAGTACTACCTATTTTTGCAATAAAATCCTTAACAGCTATCATTTTATTAGCTATTTTAGTCCATAAACTCTCAGCTTCAAGTGGTACTAATTCTTCATGCAAATCAGTAATATTTTTGATATAGACCTTCAGGTCTTTGCTTTCGTCTGGAATGTAAGTGCAACAATGTTGAACTTTCAGCATTCCACAGACTCCACCCTCCTTGGCCAATAGAATATCAAGGGCAAGTCGATTTTGCATAGACATGGCACGTACGGCACTTAATTCCGTATTCACCAAAAGAAACCCTCCAGCGGTATTTGTCGATAAGCGATCAACCACTGTGGACAGTTTCCGAATTCCATAAGCATTCAAAGAAATTCCCACTGCTGGAATCAAAACCCCAAAAATATCACCCACTATTTCAGACCAAGTTTCTCTCTTAAAACGCATTAGTAAGTTAATATCTTCTACATCTGTTATTTTATCTATATGAAAAATCTTCGGAAAAACTAGGCCCACATAACACGTGCCATACCAATGGTCAGGCAACTTGTAATAAGCCTTATTCCCACAAACATAATATACTCCTGGAAAAATTGTATCTTCTCCACCTCTGAAACCCCAACCTGTTGCAATGAAGTATGTATCATGGCACTCACTAGTCCCGACAAAATATGTATCATATTGGGATTTCCTTCTTGTAATACAAAGTTTACCCTTCTGTGGTGCATCTAGAGCTAAAGTTGGACTAGCCCCATTCTTCAACTCCTTTCCCATCTCAATGTCCCAAATTGTCTCACTCACTTTATATTTTCCTGCTTTCTCATGCATGTTCAATCTCCTTTCTTCTACCATATCCAGGAAAGCTTTCTCCTCTCCTTTCAAACTGCAAGTTAAATTATTCTTAAAAATGTAATCTAATGTTAATCCTTTTTCTTCAATAAAAATCTCACCAAAAGTGTTAGCTTCTTTAGCTGGATTCAGCTCTTTGTTCATTGGCAAGTGCCCAAAAATACTATCTCTGTTAGACATCTTATAATCTACTTTCCCTAACAAATAAAAAACACTACTTAAAATACTACAGGAAATACCATATGTAGCTGGTAAATGATGATAAGTAACACCCTCTGAAACGGATGCAGGTAATTGCATACAAACGTAGCAATCCCTTACTTCCATTGTTTTCACATATTCATATAACAGTTTCGAAAAAACATTACTTGAAAAGTTATTAATTGACCTATCTTTGTGTTTGTAAGTATTACTAATTCTAATTGGAATTACTTTTTGTGAATTCTTCTCTACATTTGTCACATTCTCTGTATGCATTTCAAACTCTACTTTAAAAGTAACTAATAAAACTAAAACACCCCATAGAAGCATTAATAATCCAGTACAGCAGCAGCACATCCTACACCACCTTTTAAAGAAGGCACATTTATTTCTATTATTCTCTATGTTAGCCATTTTAGTTTAGCCTCTACTACTCCACTACTGTTTGAACTTTTTTCAATTTCAATTCTTCAGCAATTCTTCAGCTTTCAGTTTATCCAAATGATCTTTCCGTTCACTTAATCCAAGTGAATCTTTCTTTATTCAGTTTGGATACTTGTCATTCTTCACTTCAATTTCTTCAACATCAAATTGTATTAGATCTCCAACATCAAAATCTTCAGTACTCGACTCTTCTCCAATGTCAGTCAAGAGTACTTTCAGAATTTCACCAGTATCTTCCTCAACCACTTCTCTCAAGATCTCTTCCGGATTATCTCGAGTCACTGCTTCTTCTTTTCCTCCTTCAGACAGTGCCACATAAGACCATTCCGGTGATCTGTACTTTTGGTTGGGTCTTCTTACTCTTTTTATTTCTACTGGTTCGTTTGACTCCTTTGATTCTTCTCCTTCAGCTTTTGAACTTTGACTCGAAACTTCATTCACTTGTTCAGCTTTTGATGTATTTGCTCTTATTATTTTGTATCTCAGCCTCTTAACTCTGTTGTTAGGCCAACGATCTCCTCTTAACACCTTTTTCGGCTTTATTTCTTTATTACTTCTTTCTCCAATCCAAGTTCTCTTTCTCAGAACTCAACCCTCTGTTTGTTCATCCTCATCATCTGTTTCAAGTGCCTCTTGTTTCCGTTTTCCAGCAGCTCTCTTCTTTTCCACAGATTTTTTCACCACTGTTTGAGACTTCCCTACTCCTGTCCCTCCTCGGGTCTCCGACACGCAATCTTCTTGCTGTCTACTTGTCCCTTCACCTGGCTCATCAAGAATGTTCCCTACACCTCCTCGGGGGTCTTCCGCAATCTGTCCCTCTCTATCTTCTTCTGACCCTACTTCTTCAAGTATAATCTCAAGTGGTTCTTCAATCTCCTCCTCTTCTGATTCAGGAGTAGTCTCTGTGTGATTTCTCTTTTCTTTTCTTTTTCCTTCACTGCTGTTTGAAACTTCAGGCTCTTTTACAGAATTTGATCTCCTCTCTGATACTCGCAGTGGTTCATTCGAAGCTCTTCTTACTTCTTTCCCCACTGATTCTGTATCTTCATCATCACTGGAATCTGACTCTTCAAAATACTCTTTACCAGTCCCTTCTTTTGGGTTTGGAACTCTCAGAGTATGACTTGCATGTACCCAGTGCTTCACTCCAGCACACTTTACTGCAGTCGTCGTAGTCAGAATAACTTGTCTCGGCCTTCCCCACCTTGGAATCAAGCAATTTCTTCTTCTGTGAACTTTTATCCTCACCCAGTCTCCTGGACTCAGATCATGGGCTTGCTTCTTCTCAAGTGTGGTAGCTTCTTCTCCAACCTGGTGAAACACAGAATGAACTGCGTCAGCCAGGCCTTTACAGTAATCCAAAATCATGTCATCAGTTATTGTCACCAATTTATTGACAGGCACGAATGCATGGCGCATAGCACGTCCCATGATTATCTCGTGCGGGCTCAAACCAGTAGTTCTATCTGGAGTAGATGTCATAGTCATCAGAACTAGAGGTAAAACATCTGGCCATTTCATGCCAGTGGCTAAGCACATTTTTCCAATTCTATTCTTGATTGTGCCATTAATCTGCTCAACCACACCAGAAGCCTCTGGTCGGTATGCACAATGTAGCTTCTGCTGTATTTTCAATGCTTCACAAATCAAACCCATGAGCTCATTTTGAAAATGTCCACCTCTATCAGACTCAATAGTCACTGGGAACCCGTACCTAGGAATCAACTCCCTTAACAGTAACTTTGCCACTGTTAATCCATCATTTCTTCTAGTCGGGTAAGCTTCCACCCACCTTGAAAACAAACAGACTACCACTAGAACATACCTCAGTCTGTTTACTTGGGGCATCTCAATGAAATCAATCTGCATTCTTGTAAAAGGACCTCCTTCTCTGCCTATTGTCCCCAGACTCACCACTGTCTTTTTCCCAGTGTTAAATTGCTGACAAACTAAACACCTCTGACAGATGCTTTCTGCAATTGTCCTGAACTTTGCATTGTACCAGGTTTGCTTGAAAGACCTAACCATCGCGTCCCTCCCCAAATGTCCCTGGCCATGATACATCCTTGCCATTGACGACAAGATGGAGTTGGGCATCACTGGTCTGCCATCTCTGTAGACCCAAACATGGTCTGTTTCTCTTGGAGCACATCCTGCCTTAATCCAATCTTTTTTTCTCTTCCTCTCCTGCCTCATCTTGCAACTGTTTCACTTCATCCCAGGTCTCTAAGACATTAGTAAACATCAGAGAGAGTAAAGACATTTCCCCTTCTCTATCCCTGTTGATGGATTGATTTGTTTTGGCACAATATTGTGCAACATCATTCGCATAACGGTTTCCGATCGTTATAAAATCCTCCCCTAGTCCATGGGCAGCACATTTTACAACTGCTAACTCCTTAGGCAGCTGTATCGCCTCAAGCAATTTACCAATCATTTCAGCATTCTTTATTGGAGTTCCACTCGATGTCAAGAAACCTCTTTGTAGCCAAAGTTGGCCAAAATCATGCACCACTCCAAATCCATACTGACTATCAGTCAATACAGTCGTCCTCAAATCTTTCCCAATTTCGCAAGCTTTTGTCAATGCTATCAATTCAGCAACTTGCGCAGATTTCACTCCTTTCAATGGTGATGCTTCCATGACCTCTGAAACTTTGCATACTGCATATGCTGCACATAGCACACCATCATCATTTCTCAGGCATGATCCATCCACAAACAACACATGATCACTCTCATTCAAGGGTAGATCCCTTATGTCTGGTCTCGGTTTTGTACAGTACTCAAGCACATCCAAACAATCATGATCATCTTCCATCTTCACACCCACATTTTCAATATCTGGCAAAAGCGTCGCTGGATTCACATTCACACATCTCTCGAGAGTCACATTTGATGCTCCCAGAATCACTTTTTCATATTTAGTCAATCGACTATGTGACATGTACTGAGTTCTGCTTCTTGTCAAAAGAATTGCCACATTGTGAGGTACGAATACCCTTACAGGATATCCCATTATGATTCCCTCACTCTGTTCCAGACTCCTGCATGTTGCAGCCACAGATTTCAGACAACCTGGTAAACCCACAGCTACAGGGTCAAGTGTCGATGAGAAGTACGCAATAGGCCTTCTTAATAATCCATGCTTCTGAATTAACACTGAAAGTGCACACCCATTTCTTTCACTGCAGTACAGCTCAAATTCTTTCTCATAGTCAGGCATACCCAAAGCTGGAGCCTCACACATTTTACTTTTGAGCTCTTCAAATGCTGCCATTTGTTCTGCATCTAGATCCAATGGATCTGTCATTTCACTTTTTGTCAGTTTAATCAGTGGCTTTGCTATCAAGGAAAAATTAATTATCCACTGACGACAATAACCCACCATGCCCAGGAACATTCTCACTTCTCTCTGGGTTTTTGGAGCTTTCATTTCTCTGATTATTCTGATTCTGTCATTAGTCACTTTTCTCAGACCCTTTTCAATATTGTGTCCAAGATAATGCACCTCTTTCTTGCAAAACTGTAATTTGGCTGGAGATACCTTTAACCCTCCATCTGCGGAGGAGCCTAGCGCGCACCCAAGATGGCCGCGTAGGTGCGAGGCTCCCGAGGACCTCCGCGACCTCCTGCATAAATCCTGACCGAATCCTGTCCTAGATGAGGGGACTGTGTTTGTGAACCCGAGCTGAGGTGACGCCCGTTTTCCGTTTTCAATTCGGACTTCGGACACCGGCGGGAGCACCGATTAAGGTTTGCGGCCTTCTCCACACCGGCCCCCCGTACTGGAGTTGTGGGGCGATCCGGCGACAAAGTGAATAACAGCGGCGGGCAAGGCTGGGCGACTCGCGCACCCCGCACTTTCACTTTCGCTTTTGCGCCCTCCTTGCTGCCAGGCGAGGTAGGGTCGCGAAGCGGTGTGCGGTGGTGTGGCCTCGTTGGGGTGCCCTGCCGGCCCGCCGGCTGCGGTCCGTCCTGCGGAGCGGTGGTCGCCCCCCCCCCAGAGCCCTTGAACGGGATTGTCTACCCCCTTTTTGAGGAGATTGGCTCGATTTGGGGACCGCGACCATGGCCACAAAACAAGATGGCGACCGGGCTAAGGTGAAGTCGACCCGTCGTGGCGCGGCCCATCAATCCAACAACATGGACCGCTACACCCTCCAGAAGGGATCTCCAGAGGCGCTGCGTAGGTCCCCTACGGGCCCGACTGATGCTCCTGCTCTGCCCACGGACCTGACCCTCCGAGACGTCATGGGCGCCATCGCCGAGATGAAGGCCTCGGTGGACCAGCGCTTTGACACTCTGGCGCAGAAGATCGACTCGGTCCTCGTGGACGTGGGCCTCGTGAGAGCCGATCTGTCAAAAACAAATGACCGGGTCGATTCTTTGGCCCACTCTACCTCGGGCCTCACATCTGACGTGGCGGCCCTCCAACAGGAGGTGCGCAGGCTTGGCCAGGCGAGCGCCCTGATGCATCGTCGACTGGAGGATTCCGAGGGTCGGGCCCGGAGAAACAACGTCCGCATTATCGGGGTGCCGGAGGGACGCGAGGCAGAGGCAGCGGATCTGTTTGTGGAGGACTTGGTCCTCACCCATCTCCAGCCTCGGGGGCTGAGTAAATTCTTTGCAGTGGAACGTGCCCACAGGGTCCCCGGGGGTAGGCCTAAGGCCGGAGCCCCTCCGAGGCCTCTCATCGCCCGGATTTTCAATTTTCGGGACAGGGACGCTATCCTGCAGACTTCCAGGCTACAAGGGCCGGTCAGACTTGACAATATGGATATAAATTTCTATCCTGACTTTACTCCGGCGGTCCAAAAGCAGAGACTGAGCTTTCTCGGTGTCAAACGTCGCCTACGGGACCTGAATCTTAAATATGCGATGCTTTTTCCGGCTAAGCTGAGGGTGGAGGTGGATGGCCGCACGCACTTTTTTGATCGTCCCGAGGCGGCCGGGGACTGGCTGGACACTTTGCCCGGAGATCGGGGCCGGGGGGGTGGGGGGGGAGCGGTTGGTGGGGAGGGCCCGCCGGATCAGGACTGAGGGACTAATGGTAGGCCTTGCTCTGGACTGTGTTATTGTCACCATTGACTGTTAGGGTAAGTTCCCCTCCTGTGGAGGTCGTGTGGGGTCTCTTGGGGGATCTCCCTCCTCCTCTGGGAGACTAGTTAGTTTTCTTTCTATGGGGCGACAGGCACACTGCACTTTGGGGGGGCTGTTTGGGCTCATGCAGGGGTGCAGGGTGGGGGGAGTTCTGTTGGGATGGGTGGGTTGGGGTGGGGTGTGGTTCGTTTCTACCGCAAGGCAAACCCTTCATTGTATTGGTGTTTTTGAGATGCTCTCGGGGGGACAAATGATGGCTTCTGTATGTGATGGGGGGTAGGGACCTGACTTTGTTGTCCTGGAACGTTAACGGACTGGGTGATAGGATTAAGCGGGGTGTGGTCCTGCAATATCTGAAACGGATTTCGCCTGATGTGGTCTTTTTGCAGGAGACACACCTCATTGGTAACTCTTTTTGTGCCATGAATCGACGTGGCTATCGTTTGGTGGCCCACTCGGGCTTCACATCAGGCTCACGAGGGGTGGGCATTATGGTCAAGACCTCGCTCCCGCTAGAAATAGACGAGGTGCGCCATGATGAGAAGGGACGCTACACTGTCTTGGTGGGGAGAATGGAGGGCAAAGTAGTCGTCTTTGTCTCAGTGTACGTCCCACCGGGGTTACAGTCCACCACCTTTGCGGACCTGGGACGCCTCCTGCTTGACCTTCCGGGGGGGCTTCTGGTGGTTGGGGGGGACTTCAATGCGGTGGCCTCTGGGACTATGGATCGCTATCCCCCTAGGGACCTCCCCCGGGCACAAGCGTGGCTGTCTGGCCTTTTGGACACACTGGGATTGGTGGACTGTTGGCGTCTAAAGCATCCCACTCAGCTGCAATACACCTTCCATTCGGGGGCCCATGGTAGCCTTTCGCGGCTTGATCATGTCCTTGTCCCTGCGGCCTATGCCGGGAGAGTGGGGGAGGTGCGCCATCTGGCGCGGGGTATTTCAGATCATTCCCCACTCCTGTTGCACTTTGATGTCTTCCCGAGGGGGGAGGGCAGGGTAGCTCCAATCAATGCCTGGTACCTGCGCGACCCCACTATTCGTGCTGACTTGATTAAATCCTTGCAACGGTATTTTGAGGAGAATGTGGGGTCTGTCCCGTCGGCCATCTCCCTGTGGGAGGCTTTCAAGACAGTGCTTAGAGGGGAGGCCCTCTCCTTTATTTCCCATGCCCGGAGGCGCGCACAGGAGGAGGTGACCCGGGTGGAGGCCGAAATTACTGAACTGGAGGGTGATCTGAGGAGTGGGGTGACTGACGCTGCGCTGCACGTTCTACACCTTAAGCAGGCGGCCTATAGGTCCCTCGTCACGGAGGCGGCCAGGGGCCTCAGCAGAGAGCAACAGGGGCGATTGTATGATGTGGGTGATAAGGCTGGCAAGTTGATTGCGTGGTTGGATAAGAAGGAGAGAGCTAGTCGTGTGGTCCCGCTGATTGAGAGAATGGATGGTGTACGTGTTACTGAGCCGGAAGGCATTGTCTCTTGCTTCGCGGATTATTTCCGCGAGGTATATTCCCCGGTTTCTCCCTGCCCGGAGGAGGATTCCCGTGCCCTGCTGCATGACATCGCGCTGCCCTCCCTCTCAATGGAGGACAGGGAGTTGATGGATGCCGCCCCCACCTCGGACGAAATTGCCCTCGCCATCCGCTCGGTCGCTTCTGGCAAGGCCATGGGCCCGAACGGCATTCCTATCGAGTTGTATAAACTGCGACCGGATGTACTGGCACCCCACCTCCGCGCAATGTTCCTTGCGGCCCACTCGCGGGGCTCCCTCCCGCCAGACCAGCGTCTGGCTACCATCGTGGTTATCCACAAGGAGGGGAGACCGCGAGACCGGGTTACATCCTACCGGCCTATCTCGCTCTTGAACGCGGAGCCTAAAATCCTCGCCAAGGTGCTCGCCAACCGGCTGGTCGGCGTGGTGGGCGATTTGGTCCACCAAGACCAGTCCGGCTTTATTCCCCATCGCAATACGGCCCTTAATCTGCGGCGCTTGCACGGGGTGCTCGCGCGTGTTCCGTTCGTGCGGGAGCCGGCCATCTTGGCGTCCTTGGACGCCACCATGGCGTTCGACACGCTCGAATGGCCCTACATCTGGGCGATGCTGGCGAAATTTGGATTTGGCCCGGGATTCATCAGTTGGGTCAAATTGTTGTACTCGGACCCATTGGCGCAGGTGGTGGTGAATGGTCGAGTCTCGGCCCCATTCGTGCTGGGACGGGGCACGCGACAGGGTTGTCCCCTGTCGCCGCTCCTGTTTGCACTGGCCTTGGAACCCCTGGCGGAGTGGCTGCGGTGGCACCCTTCTATCCGTGGTCTCCGTTGGACCCCCGAGTATGAGGACCGCGTGTCCCTCTACGCTGACGATATCCTTTTGTACTTAGCCTCCCCGCGCAAATCACTGATTGTCCTGGTCGATGTTCTGCGCTCCTTTGGCCGTAATTCAGGCCTTGTCATCAACTGGGCTAAATCCTGTGTCTATGTGCTTTCCGGGGAGGCTCCTGTCCTCCCTCGGGGCTGTCCGATCCAGATTGCCTCGCAGGGATTTCGATACCTGGGGTCTATATTACGCTGGACCCGGTGGCCCGCTACGAGCGAAATTTGCTTCCCCCCCTCCAGCGCTTGAAGGAGGACGTCGCGCGATGGCGGCGCTTGCCGCTTTCGCCGCTCGGCCGGGCGGCATTGTTCAAGATGATGTCATTGCCGCGCTTTCTGTACGCTCTCCAGAACACTATGGACTTGGTCCCGGCGCGCTACTTCCGTGAGGTGGAAAGCTTACAGCGCCGTCTGTTTTGGGACGGGAGGCCGCGTATAGCCCTGGCAAAATTGACGCTCCCGTGGTACGACGGAGGGATTGCCCTCCCGGATATTAAGCGGTATTACTGGTCCTCCCAGTTAGCTGCAATTAATCACGGCTTCTATGGGCCCGCCCTAAACCCGGCATTTGAAATGGACAAAATGCTCCTGCCCGGTGGCGACTACAATCGAGCGCTCTACACTAGCGTGCCCGATTCCCGCTTGACGGGACCCACGCGTGTCATGGTGCGAGTATGGCACGCGGCTAATGCAGCTATGGGATGGAAGGACCGTTTGACCCGGGCGTCACCGTTGTATGCGTCGGAGAGGCTGGGCTCTTTGTGGACCTCGAAGGGCTTCGAGAGGTGGGACATGATAGGCATCAGTACAGTGGGAGATCTCTGGACGAGGGGAGGATTCAAAACATTCGAGACGCTGCAGGCGGAGTTTCAGCTGCAGGGCAGTGAATACTTTCGCTACCTGCAGGTCCGTCACGCACTGGGTTCCGTCTTCCCAGACGTGGCCTCCATCCCGGAGTCCTCCCCCCTGGAGGATAGAGTGCTAGATGGCCACGTTCCGGACAGCACGATCTCCCTCATTTACAAGAAATTGATAAATGACCGCTCGGGCTTACTGACTGGCCTCCGCGAGGCTTGGGTTGCCGATGGGCTGGAGTTGGACGACGAGGACTGGATTTCCGCGGTGGCCTCTCCGAAGGAGGTGGCCATCCCGGCTCGCCTTCGCTTCGTCCAGCTTAAGATACTCCACCGGGTGTATATGACGGGGCCAAGGCTTCTGCGTATGGGCTATGCCGAGGATGGATTGTGTAAGCGTGGGTGTGGTGCTTTGGCGACTTTTTTGCACATTCTGTGGGAATGTCCGAGGGTGGAGCGATTCTGGCGTGGTGTGCATGAGGTCCTGCGAGCGGTTACGCATGTCGCGCTGTTGCCTGAAGCGAGGAGATGCTTGCTGAATGTGTGGGAACCGACCGATTACTCGGTTCCGCAGACGCGATGGGTGACTCTGGGATATATGATAGCTAAACGTGACATTGCTCAACTGTGGGGATCCCAGAGGCCCCCGGCGGTGTCGGCCTGGAAAGAACACATGGATTGGTGCATGTTCCGAGAAAAGGTGGTGTATGTGGCGCGGGGTAAGCCTGGGGCATGGGTGAAGATATGGGGCCCCTGGAACGCCTACCGCGGGGGTATTTGCGAGCCGCCGTTGTTGCCTCCCGCTTCACCAGCTCCATCCCCCTAGTTGACCCCCTCCCTCAGCCCCGGGCACATTGTTCTCCCAGTCCCGGATCTGTTTCCCTTCCCCTCTTTGGATTTCTTTGGATGGTTGGGGTCCCCCACTTGAGGAGCACGTGTCGTCAATTTCGATCGCGGGTTGCCTTGCGGGTGTGGTTTTATGTTGTTGTGTTGTATAAAACAAAACCGTACTGTGGGCTCAGAGTCATGTGGCCCACGTTGTTGATACCTCCTGCTTTATCGTCTCTGCAAAGCCAAGTGCCTCATTGTATGTATGTCATTTGCTTCTGTCACTTTAGCGGCCGGCCGGAAGGTTGTAGGCCCATACCTGTATATATTTGAGATTGCAATAAACGGTTTCAAAAAAAAAAAAAAAAAACCCTCCATCTACCAGATGATTCAGTAAAGCTATGGTATCTACTTCACAAGCTTCACGTGTTTTTGATGCCACCAGTAGGTCATCAATGTACTGCACTAACACTGAACTCTCAGGCATGATCAAACTTTCCAACGATTTCTTCAATAACTGATTGAATATCGAAGGACTCTCCTTATACCCCTGTGGGATTCGACACCATGCTAAGATACGCTGGCCACACCTAAATGCAAAAATCGGCTGGCTATCATGATGCAATGGAATTGAAAAGAACGCATGACACAAATCAATCACTGTATACCACTCAGCATCATGTGGAATTTGATACAGGATCACTGATGGATTTGGCACAATAGGACAACATGCCACCACAATTTGATTAACTTTTCTCAAATCCTGTACGATCCTAAATTTCCCATTGGGCTTTTTTAGTCCCATTATCGGTGAATTACACGGACTACTCAGTAGTTCTCTCAGGACTCCTTGCTGAATCATTTTCTCAATTATAGGAGTTATCCCTTCAATTATTTCTGGTGTCATTTTTTTTTTTTTTGAAACCGTTTATTACAATCTCAAATAGTTACAAGTATGGGCCTACAACCGTCTGGCCGGCCGCTAGAGTAGCAGTAGCATATGACATACATACAGAAAAATCTCTTGGCGGTGCGAAAAGGGTAAATCAGGAGATATCAGTAGTGCAGGCCACATAACTCCAAACCAACAATACGGTTTCCTTTTGTCAAAACACAACAACACAAAAACAACCACACCCGCAAGGCAACCCGCAATCCCAAGTGACAGCACGCGCTCCTTAAGTGGGGGACCCCAACCAATCGCCAAACTCTGAAGAGGGGAATGAGAACAGATCAGGGACTGGGGAACCACGTGCCCATGGCTGGGGGAGGGGGTCGGCTAGGGGGACGGAGCTGGTGAAGCAGCCGGCAGCAGCGGCGGCTCGCAAATACCCCCGCGATAGGCGTTCCAGGGGCCCCAGATTTTCACCCACGCCCCAGGCTTACCCCTCGCAACATACACCACCTTTTCACGAAACATACACCAATCCATGTGTTCTTTCCAGGCCGACACCGCCGGAGGCCTCTGGGATCCCCACAATTGAGCAATGTCACGCTTAGCGATCATGTATCCCAGAGTCACCCACCGCGTCTGCGGAACCGAGTAGTCAGTTGGCTCCCACACATTCAGCAAGCATCTCCTCGCTTCAGGCAACAGCACGACACGCGTAACCACTCGCAGGACCTCATGCACACCACGCCAGAATCGCTCCACCTTTGGGCATTCCCACAGAATATGCAAGAAAGTTGCCAAAGCACCACAGCCACGCTTACACAGTCCATCCTCAGCTAAGCCCATACGTAGAAGCCTTGGCCCCGTCACATAGACCCGGTGGAGGATCTTAAGCTGGACGAAGCGAAGGCGAGCCGGGATGGCCACCTCCTTCGGAGAAGCCACCGCGGACATCCAGTCCTCGTCGTCCAACTCCAGCCCATCGGCAACCCAGGCCTCGCGGAGGCCAGTCAGCAGGCCCGATCGGTCGTTAATCAGTTTTTTGTATATGAGGGAGATCGTGCTGTCTGGGACATGGCCATCCAGCACTCTGTCCTCCAGGGGGGAAGACTCCGGAATGGACGCGACATCCGGGAAGACGGAGCCCAGCGCGTGGCGGACTTGTAAGTACCGGAAGTACTCACTGCCTTGCAACTGAAACTCCGTCTGCAGCATCTCGAAAGTTTTGAATCCCCCCCTCGTCCAGAGATCTCCCACTGTGCTGATGCCGATCGTGTCCCATTTCTCGAAGCCCTTCGAGGTCCACAAGGAGCCCAACCTCGCCGATGCATATAGCGGTGACGCCCGGGTCAAACGGTCCTTCCACCCCATAGCTGCGTTAGCCGCGTGCCATACACGCACCATGACATGCGTCGGTCCCGTCAGGCGAGGGTCCGGCGCGCCAGAGTAAAGCGCCCGATTGTAGTCGCCACCGGGCAGGAGCATCTTGTCCATTTCAAATGCCGGGTTCAGGGCGGGCCCGTAAAGGCCATGATTAATCGCAGCTAGCTGGGAGGCCCAGTAATACCGTTTAATATCCGGGAGGGCAACCCCCCCATCGTACCACGGGAGCGTCAATTTAGCCAAGGCGATACGTGGCCTCCCGTCCCAGAACAGGCGACGCTGCAAACTCTCCACCTCTCGGAAGTAGCGCGCCGGAACCAAATCCATAGTGTTCTGGAGAGCGTACAGAAAGCGCGGCAACGACATCATTTTAAACAAGGCCGCTCGGCCAAGCGGCGAAAGCGGCAGACGCCGCCAACGCACCACGTCCTCCTTCAAGCGCTGAAGGGGGGGCAGCAAATTCCGCTCGTAGCGGGCCTCCGGGTCCAGAGTAATATATATACCCAGGTACCGAAACCCCTGGGAGGCGATCTGGATCGGACAGTCCCGTGGTAGGACCGGAGCCTCCCCGGCAAGCACATATACACAGGATTTCGCCCAGTTGATGACGAGGCCTGAGTTGCGACCGAATGAGCGCAAAACATCAACTAGGACGATCAGTGATTTACGCGGGGAGGCAAGATATAGAAGGATATCATCAGCGTAGAGGGACACACGGTCCTCATGCTCGGGGGTCCAACGGAGACCACGGATGGAAGGGTGCCACCGCAGCCACTCCGCCAGGGGCTCCAGGGCCAGTGCAAACAGGAGAGGCGACAGGGGGCAGCCCTGTCGCGTACCCCGTCCCAGTGCGAATGGGGCCGAAACTCGTCCATTCACCACCACCTGCGCCAATGGGCCGGAATACAACAATTTGACCCAGCTGATGAAGCCCGGTCCGAAGCCAAACTTCGCCAGCATCGCCCAAATGTATGGCCACTCAAGCGTATCAAACGCCATGGTGGCATCCAAGGACGCCAAGATGGCCGGTTCCCGCACGAACGGGACACGCGCGAGCACCCCGTGCAAGCGTCGCAGATTAAGGGCCGTGTTACGATGGGGTATGAAGCCGGACTGGTCTTGGTGGACCAAGTCGCCCACCACGCCGACCAGCCGGTTGGCCAGCACCTTGGCGAGGATTTTGGGCTCCGCATTCAAGAGCGAGATAGGCCTATAGGATGTGACCCGCTCACGGGGCCTCCCCTCCTTGTGGATCACCACGATCGTGGCCAGACGCTGGTCCGGCGGAAGGGAACCCCGCGAGCAGGCCGCCAGGAACATCGCGCGCAGGTGGGGCGCCAGCACATCCGGTCGCAGCTTGTACAGCTCGATAGGAATGCCATTGGGGCCCATGGCCTTGCCAGATGCGACCGAGCGGATAGCAAGGGCAATTTCGTCCGAGGTGGGAGGAGCGTCCAGCGAATCCCTGTCCTCCACCGAAAGGGAGGGCAGCGCGATGTCCCGAAGCAGGGCATGGGAATCCTCCTCCGAGCAGGGAGAAACCGGGGAATATACCTCGCGGAAATAATCCGCGAAGCAGGAGACAATGGCGTCCGGCTCGGTGACACATACACCATCCATCCTCTCGATCAACGGAACCACACGACTCGCTCTCTCCTTTTTATCCAACCACGCTATCAATTTACCAGCCTTATCACCCACATCATACAGTCGCCCCTGTTGCTCTCTACTGAGGCCCCTGGCCGCCTCCGTGACGAGGGCCCTATAGGCCGCCTGCTTGAGGTGTAGAACATGCAATGTGGCATCCGTCACCCCGCTCCCCAGGTCACCCTCTAGTTCAGTAATTTCGGCCTCCACCCGGGTTACCTCCTCCCGCTCGCGCCTCCGGGCATGGGAGATAAAGGAGAGGGCCTCCCCCCTAAGAACTACCTTAAAAGCCTCCCAAAGGGAGATGGCAGAAGGGACAGACCCCACATTCTCCTCAAAGTACCGCTGCAAGGATTTGACCAATTCGGCTCGAATAGTGGGGTCGCGCAGGTACCAGGCATTAATTGGGGCCACCCTGCCCTCCCCCCTCGGGAAGACATCCAGATGCAGCAGTAGTGGGGAGTGATCTGAAATACCCCGCGCCAAATGGCGCACCTCTCCCACCCTCCCAGCATAGGCCGCAGGAACAAGGATATAATCAAGCCGCGAGAGGCTACCATGGGCACCCGAGTGGAAGGTGTATTGCAGCTGAGCGGGATGCTTTAGTCGCCAGCAATCCACCAATCCTAGTGTATCTAAGAGGCCGGACAGCCACGCCTGTGCCCGGGGGAGGTCCCTGGGGGGATGACGATCCATAGACCCTGAAGCCACCGCATTGAAGTCCCCCCCAACCACCAGAAGCCCATCCGGGAGGTCAAGGAGGAGGCGCCCCAGGTCCGCAAACGTGGTAGATTGCAACCCCGGCGGAACGTACACTGATACAAAAACGACCACTCTGCCCTCCATTCTACCCACCAAGACAGTGTAACGTCCCCTCTCATCATGGCGCACCTCATCAATCTCCAATGGGAGCGAGTTCTTAATCATGATGCCCACCCCCCGCAAGCCCGAGGTGAAGCCCGAATGGGCCACCAAGCGATAGCCTCTCCGATTCATGGCATGAAAGGAATTACCTATAAGGTGTGTCTCCTGCAGGAAGATCACATCTGGCGAAATTCGTTTCAGATACTGCAGGACCACACCACGCTTAATCCTATCCCCCAGTCCGTTAACGTTCCATGATAACACAGTCAGGTCCCTACCCCCCATCATACAGGGAAGCCATCAATCGTCCCCCAAAGAGCGTCTCAAAAACAACAATACAGTAAAGGGTTCGCCTTGCGGTGCAAACAAACAACACTCCACCCCCACCCACCCATCCCAACAGAACTCCCCCCTCCCTGCACCCCTGCATGAGCCCAGACAGCCCCCCCAAAGTGCAGTGTGCCTGTCGCCCCATAGATGAAAAACTAACTAGTCCCCCAGAGGAGGAGGGAAAGCCCCCAACGGACCCCGTACGACCTCCATAGGAGGGGAACATACACGATCAGTGAATGGTAACCAAAATGTTGTCCAGAGCAAGGCCTACTATTCACCCCTCAGTTCTGATCCGGTGCGCCCTCCCCGCCAACCGCACCCCCCCCACCCCCCCGGCCCCGATCCCCAGGCAGAGTATCCAACCAGTCCCCAGCCGCCTCGGGACGGTCAAAAAAATGCGTGCGACCATCCACCTCCACCCTCAGCTTAGCTGGAAAAAGCATTGAGTACTTAAGGTTCATGTCCCGTAGGCGACGTTTAACTCCGAGAAAACTCAGTCTCTGCTTTTGGACCGTCGGAGTAAAGTCAGGGTAGAAATTCACGTCCATATTATCAAGCTTGACCGGTCCCTGTAGCCTGGAAGTCTGCAAGATAGCGTCTCTGTCCCGAAAGTTAAAAATCCGGGCAATGAGAGGCCGCGGCGGAGCTCCGACCTTAGGTCTTCCTCCGGGGACCCTGTGAGCACGTTCCACCGCAAAAAGTTTACTCAGCCCCCGGGGCTGGAGATGGGTGAGGATCAGGTCTTCCACAAACAAATCTGCCGCCTCCTCCTCCCGTCCCTCCGGCACCCCGACAATACGAACGTTGTTCCTCCGGGCCCGACCCTCGGCGTCCTCCAATCGACGGTCCATCATGGCGCTCGCCTGGCCAAGCCGGTGCACCTCCTTTTGAAGGGCCGCCACGTCTGTAGTGAGACTTAAGGTGGTGTGGGCCAGGGAATCAACCCGGTCATTTGTTTTAGACAAGTCGGCTCTCACCAGGCCCACCTCCACCAGGGCCGAGTCTATCTTCTGCGCCAGAGTATCAAAGCGCTGGTCCACCGAGGCCTTCATTTCGGCAATGGCGCCCATGACGTCCCGGAGGGTCAGATCCACGGGTTGAGCAGACGCCTCAGCCGGGCCCGTGGGGGATGTACGCTGTGCCTCTGGGGATCCCTTCTGGAGGGTGTAGCGGTCCATACTGTTTGACTGATGTGCCGGGCCGCGGCGGGTCGATTTTACCTTGGCCCGGTCGCCATCTTGCTTTGTGGACATGTCGCACTCCCAAAGTCGTGCCAATCTCCTCGAAAGGGCCGATAAACCAGTTCACGGGTTCCGGGGGGGGGTTGACCACTGCACCGCAGGACAACTCACAGCCGGCGGGTCAGCCGGGCACAGGGGCAAGGCCACACCACCGCACCCCGCTCCGCAACCCTACCTCGCTTGAGGGCAAGGAGGGCGCAAAAGCGAAAGTGAAAGCGCGGGGTACGCGAGTCGCCCAGCCCTGCCCGCCGTTGTTGTTCGCTTTGTCCCCGGATCGCCCCACAACTCCAATCCGGGGGGCCGGCGCGGAGAAGGCCGCAATCTTCGATCGGTGCTCCCACCAGTGTCCGGGGTCCGATTCGAAAACGGAAAACGGGTGCCGCCTCAGCTCGGGTACACAGACACAGTCCCCTCGTCAAAGACAGGATATAATCAGGATTAATTCAGGAGGTCGCGGAGGTCCTCGGGAGCTTCGCACCTACGCGGCCATCTTGGTTGCGCGCTAGGCTCCTTCTGGTGTCATTTTGTATTGAGGAATGTTAGGATATGTGATTCCCTCTTTTACTGCAATTTTCACTGGATCTACATTATTCATCAATCCCACATCCTCTCCAGTAAAATCCCAAACTATCCTTTTCACTGTGTCTCTCAGCTCTCGAGGCAAATCCTCCGGATTAAACACAGCAAATGCACCAATTAACTCACTTTCTCTATTTTCTAGAGTCACTCGGTACAAAGCATCTTCATCTGGTGTCTCAAAGGCTATTCCATCCGGTGTACAAAAAATTGTGCAGTTCATTTTGCACAACAAGTCCCTACCCAATAGGTTCACTGGACTCGTGTCACAGACAATGAATCTGTGCATGTCTGAAAATTTCCCTATCTGTACTCTTACAGGTTCAGTAAGACGTGTTTTGATTTGTGTATTGGCTACACCAACTACTTGGATTGCTTCATCCGAGAGAGGAAGATTTCTAACATCTGTTGACCTGACAGTTGATCTTGTCGCACCTGTGTCTACTAAAAAAGTAACACTCTCCTCATTTATTTTCCCATCCACAAATGGTCCTGCCTGGTCTATTTCTAGAGTTGCACCAAGTATGCACTCTTCTTCCTCTCCTCGGCACCGTCAATAATCACCCTCAGACTCACTCCCTTCACTCTTTAACAAGTACTGCTGTACTTTGTTAGAACGTCTTGGTTTGTTTACCTGCTCATCATTGTAGAATCCTGAATCCTGATTATACTTTTGTAACCCTCTATTCTGCGGCAAGGGCGGTTTTGGCTCTTGACTCTGCTGTCTCACAACTTTCTGTTGTTGCTGCAGTTGATTATTTCCTTCGTTCTGCACCTGTTGATTTAAAGTTTTATTTTCATTACTCACTAATGGTGGATTAGGACACTCCGATCTCCAATGCCCAATTGGCCACAGTTGTGACAAGGAAACTTTTTCTTCGCTTCCTCAAGACTTCCTTTTCCTTTCCCTGCATATCTAGGTCTATTCCCTGCATTATTTCCTGGATTATTCGCCTGTTCCACTAACTGTGCTTCTTGTCTCTCCGCAACTTTCACTTGTGCCCACATTGCTTTCTCTTTCAGCTTTCTTTGTTTTGCTTCAATTTCATCACTGAAGTATTTTGCATGCCTCAGGATCTCATCCACTTTCTTACTCTGCCAATCCACTGTGTGCTCACGAATTCTCTCACCAATTTCAGGTCTAAGGCCATATACAAATCTGTATACAAAATGACTCAAATCTTTGTCACCCAGGTGTTCATCTCCACTGAATTGTTTAAATGCCAGTATCAGCCTTTCGTAAAAAGCATGAACTGATTCTTTCGCTTCCTGTTGTGTTCGATCTATCTTTACCCAGTCTGTCTCTTTTGCAGGTACTTTACTCTTCAGGTATACCATCACCTGATCATACTTCCTCATTACCTCTGGATCTGGTGCCCCTGTTCTTGGGTCTCTTGGATATTCCTCAGTAGGCCAACTCACAACTATTTTACACTCAGTCCACAAGTCTGCTGGAACAATTATATCAAACAGACTATTCAGGTCAACCCACAGCACTTTTGACAATTTCACAAACCTATCTACCCGCCTATACCACTCGACGGGCTTTTCTCTCAATCGAGGGAAATCATTCGTAAATGATAAAATATCCTGTCTGGTCCATGGAACATGTACATATCCTCCTCCAGGTATTTCTCTCATAGGATAATTATCCACTGGTTTCTCCTTTTCTCTCACTGGAAATGCTGAATAAGTTGTTCTATCTTCAGCCTCATCTCTTTTCTTGTACCACCTATCCTTCCACTTTTCTACATCACCCCATCTTCGCAATAATGCTACCATTTCCTTAATCTGTCCTGTTCTACCAGTAGCATTCAAATTTTCAATGTCCTTCTCTGTAAAATCCATCCTGTAAGTTCTTTGTAAAGCTTTCACTTTATCGATGTCAACTCCCTGTTCATTTGCTATTGCTCTTAGCCTGTCATGTGTATTTCTTGCTCTCCAGGTGACACTCTTGCACATAAACATTAGTTCACCATCATGATGACTCTTCAGAATCTCTGTTGGAACTGTTCCTGTAACAAGCTCTTCTAGTTCTACACGTAACTTAGCTACATCAATTACTTGTGAATCTTTATCCTTTTTCTGTAGAACCTTCATCCAATCATTCAAATCATCAACTGTTATTTCAGCAGTTTTTCTCACTGGAACCACTCTCTTTTGCGGTTCTAAAATTGGCATCCCTGAACAACTAGCTTCACTAGCATCCAATATTTCACTACATGTGTCATGTCTTGATTGTCTCAGGTCATTTCTTTCTGCTCTTTTGCCTGAATCTCCTGAAGGACCAACTGAATTTGTCAGATTATTCCCAACATATGGAATCACCAGTCCATTCTCACCTGTCCTTTGTTTGTCAAACACAGGCATAACTGGACCTATTGTTACAGGCACCGTAACAGCTTCTAGATTCTTCGTTAACTCCCTAATTTTCTCTGTCAACTCTGTTGTAGTTCTGGCTAATTGTCTGGCATTCTTATCAAGGTAATGATCACTTCTCACCTCAGGCGTCTCATTTTCCGTCTCACTAACACAAACTGTATCTCTTATCGGAGAAACAACTGGTGTACTTTTGTCCGGTTCTGGTCTATATGGAGGTGGTCTTTTGTAAATCATGTCATTCAAGACGTCATCCTCATACTCATTAACTCCATATTTTCTTATTTCTGTCTCAGGAACCCTTTCTGCTCCTCCTTCAACTGTTCTCATCGGATATAATCCCTCTGACATACTAACATCTCGCCACCTTTTCATTCGATCATGATGAGTCTCACGATCATGTCTCCTCCCAAACATATACCTATAGTACCCTCCAGATCTTTGTTTTTCTCTTTCATGTACTTCCTCTTCCCATTCCACTAAAGCCTCGAACTGTGTAGGTCTCGGTTTCGGGTCAAGACATAGCATCTTTTCCCGTAAATTTCTCAACACGGCCAGATTAAATGAACCATGTTCTGGAAATGCTAGAACACCATCTTCTTTAGTATACCTAACCCAATTCTCCAACCATATACAGGTATGAAACCCATGTCTTGCAGCCATGAAGGATGCAGGTGTTTTCGGTGGAGGTAACAACTCGCCCTCTCTTGTTTTAACATCTTTATCCTTGTTAAACCACTTTTTAATTTTACCAAAAAATGTTTTCTTCTTTTTCTCTTCTTGGTAATACATTTTAGCGTTTACAAAGAACTCTCTACTCTTTCCGTATTATAAATATACAATACGAATTTTCAACCAATTGCAGCGCGACTCACACTAACGCACCAATCCTGGAACGTCTACGTCACTAAATAGCCCTTCCAATCCTTGCGCGGCTCACACTAACGCACCAATCGTAGCGCGAGCACTATTCTGATCTACCATCCAATCAGAGCGCGGTCTTTCTGACGTCAACAGTCGCTGCAGTTTGTCTCCTGTCTTCTGTCACTCGTCTACCCCTCCTTTACAAAATCTTTTCAGTAGACTTCGTGTCAAAATTTCTACAAAATCTATTAGTTACAACATAAAAACATCTCCATTGTCTGCTTCGCTAACCACAGAATAGTAAAAGAGAGTCTATTTCATAAGAAACCTTTAATTGACACAGTAGCACTTCTACTACTCTGCCCTACTAACATACATTCATTAACTGTTTCCTCTAGGACTTGTCCAAAGAGTCTTACAATCAACTAAATGTACAAACATTCACGCACATTCATACAAAGGAAATATAGTACATACGCACAGAATCCTGCTTCCCGAGAACAGACAATCTGCTCCACTACAGAATTATAACATACATCAACTAAGCAAACTTTCTTTGCCCAGTTCTTCAAATAAGCTCAGAGAATACCTATTACTCCTCCCGCGATAAGCTTTAACGGAAATCCTTATGGATCCCTGGGACTTAAGACCAGAGTTTCACAGATAACCTTCACTATCATACACACTCCATATATACCAGAAATATCTAATAGTAACATACGACAATGTCACTAATTCCGAACCCAGACAATGTGACGCGCAACTTCAATTGTCACACGTTATTCCTTACAATTCCGTCTTTCCCGAGAGCAGCATATACTTCCCTCTGCCCTACTACGGAACTGCTACAGCTTCCAAGTTCCAGAAGCACTACATATAACTCAACATTACGACTCCAACATATAGTATTAGTACATATACCAACATGAACCAATAATCAATAATCAATAAAAACAATCTTATCAGATCAAGACAATCATCAAAAACCATCAATCTCTGCTACCAGGAAATTGATAGAGATCAGGGTGTGTACAATATTCCCACTACCACGGATAAAGTAATCTCACAGTTACACGCACATGCATACATCATACGCTAGGGCCCATTTCACTAACATACGCTCAAATACTCTACCAGCAATAAACCCGTGGAAGGAAAACACTCCTAAACACCCTGCATCTATACCGAGGTCGATAAGACCTGGTTTTTGTGACTGTCCCTAAGCATAATCTATACAATATATACAACAATAATCAATAATGCAAACCCAATAATTGACAAGAAAGAATATCCAACACCATGTTTAAAATTATATTGCTTTATCTAACATTAGTCAAAGAAAATCAATCAGAGTAAATCATTTCTCATAGTTACCTATTCTAGCTAAATGTCAGAACGGGTCAGGACAAGTCTCTCGGTAAATGTCTCTCAAGACGAAGTCCCTTCAGCATCAATCCTCAGCAACGCAGATTCGGTACGCGGCAAAGGCAAAATGGCAAGTGACAAAGACCCTCTCTAGGCTAACATCTCTTATAGTTTCTAAACAATAGAAAGATACATTGGGAACATAGAAAAAACTATAATGTCCGCCGGAATTGCTGAGCAGAGCGAGAAGGAAAGGATGTAACATCGCTACATTTGAGAATCTCCGCTCAAGAAAAGTACACATAATGAAGACTACGGAACAGGAACCAAGAAAATAAAACATGTATCATATTAATCCTGCTTCTCCTCGGCTATCGAGCCACAGTTCAGAGCTTCTCTCTAAGGCTCCTTTGTTTCCCAAGGCTGCCAAGGACACTTTCATTTCTCTTGGAGACTTCCCAAAAACTGCTGCTGTCCTCATGGAAAGTTTTTCAAGCAAGGACCATGGTCAGTTAGCTTCAGGACCATTTCCAGCAGGGGTCTCCCTCGTCACAGTTTTCATATTATAAATCACAGCCAGGCTCACAATTCGGCCATCTTTTCTTAGGCCAACATAGGCCTCAATAGACCATCTTAATTAAAAGAGACAAAACAACGTTACCACAGCATAGTGATTAAACAGTGTTAACCCCACTAATACCCTTATGTGTATGCATTTATCTAGCACTTGCAACATAGAAAAGCATTAATTCAGAAAGCGTTTTGTGCTCAAAAATAAACAGCACATAGCAACATTTAAACATGAAAACACGCACGTTATTTTTTAAACAGCATATTTATGCACACCCACGTGTAACTCTCTCTTCTCTTGTTAGGACAAACGGATTGATTAATATAAACGCACTTGCACAAGACAAATAATTAATTATTAATTATTAATAAATCAGTACAACGAATAGACATGCCAGAGCTTCAAAAGCCCCAGAATTTTCAAACTGAAAACTCTGCTCCAGCACCTGCATTGGTGCTAGGCAGCTGGATTTAGCGCCAGTGCTATGGGAAATGCAGGGGTGCGCCGCATTTTTGTGAATACGGCACATCCCTGCATTTGCAGAATAGCAGAGCGTGGCGGTAGCAATGTTTGCTTAACAGCACCATTCCCTAGTAAATATGCCCCTAAGTGGTGTGTATCTTTGAGCAACAAGTGGGTCTCTTGTAGTAAAGCAACATCGACCTCTTTTGTGCGAAGCCATTGCAATAATGCCCGCCAATTTATGGCGAGTTTGCCCGCCTCTTTATGGTGAATTGTGTATTTAGAGAGATTATAGTCAGCTGTGGCATCCCTTCCCTTCCTGATTTCTGGGTCTAGTCGATCCCAAGGTGGGATTAAGTCATGATTGTGGTGGAGGGATCGGGATGGTGGAGAGGGCCCTTTGTGTCCCGCCTAAATTGGTGAACAAGTGTTAGACCTGATCAGAGCTTTTGTGTATGTAGGCACGTGCAGAGAATAGAACAGAGCATAATGATAACATTGAACACACCAATGCCAGAATAAAGACATAAAGCAGGTAAACAATTAACAGAGAAGCATAAAAAAGCCACCTAGTACTGTGATAATCATTGGTCTTGTGGTGTGGGGAAGGGGGGGCTAGTTCAGGTTTATAATTAATTACAGCTCTCCCGTCTGTAGAATCTGTGACAGTCTGAGACCCCTGGGAGCCAGTGAGCTGGGGTGTAACATAGCGTTTCTGGTCATTAGCGGGAGGTCGACCCTTCAGGTTCCTGCTGTGAAGGACAGAGCAATCTTTGAAAAGTTATTCAATCGTCCTGAGATGTTCCCAGATGCTCTGCTCTATCTTGCTGTTGTTTTAGGCGCCTATGTTCTTTGCGTGTTTTGTCTGATTTTGGGGTGTGCCAGGATCCTCTCACGTCTGTTGTAAGTGGGTGGGGGCAACTGGTGTGGCTCTCCCCCAACTCTTGTTAGAGCCTGTTTTTGCTAACACTAGGTAGTTTTAAACTCACTATTTTCACTCATTTCTTTTTCTGTTGCTCTGCGTTCTCACCTTACCAGACATTTATCATATGGGATTTTTGCATCCGTTAGTAGTGTTGCGCTATCCTAAAAACATCCCAGAGCTCCTACCTCACATTGAAGGAATGGTAGCCCTCAGCGTGACTAGGTCTTCCCACTGGGAGGAGAAACCCATATGATGAAGCATGCCACCATAGGTGGGTGAAGGTATTCATTCTAAAAGGGATTTCTTCCCCGAGGAGATTTGACGAGACATAAACCTGACAAATCTCAGCTTGCTATCATGCGTACATAGACCCAAGGTTATTTTGTGTTATAATTGAATTTGAAAAGGGGATATTTTTCCTTGCAGGTTTTAAACTTTCTCCCTTGGAACCTCTCATCCTGTTTCTTGTGTTACTAGAGCCATATTCAAGTCTGGCCCCTCCTCCAGGAATTCCCTGGAAGGAGGCTGCAGCTGCGAGCTCGCTGGGTTTCCATGTTGTTGAGGCTTAGTTTGTTTGAGACCCTTGCCTGGGCTCTGGAGGGCTGCAAATGGTGTAGGAGGTGGGAGATGACTCCCCTCAGTGGGTGCTGCAACAACCACGGGTCCGTGCCCAGAATTCTGATGCAATCCACAGGGGCCCAATGCTGATGTACACACTGGTTGTTTGGGGATAGTGTGCCTGAGTTTCTATTCTCTGCACCACTCTTTGTTCGGTGGTTCAGGACAGTGCTTTGCTTGCCCCACTGCCTGACCACGTCTCCCTACTCAGCTTTTCATGCCCCCCAGGTGGGCCCCGTTGTGCTCCACTCTACGTGCAGTGATGCACTTGCCCCCACCTGGCGGTTTCGCTTGATTTTGCTTGAATTGCCAGCGCAGTTCCATGTGCAGGCCTCTGCCTTGGTGGTCACCAGGGCTCCTGTACGCTGGTTGCAATGGTGCAACCATCTTGGAGAGGAGGGCCTGGAGCATACAGGCTACTCGGGTCAGCAATTCTCGATGTAGCATGGACCGCTGCCGCTAATGCTGGACTCCACACCCATACTAAGGCCAGGGGTGTCATCCTGGAAATCACACAAAATGGAAACTCGCCGAACGTTGCTGTTGAGGGAAGCGCCCCATTGGAGCTCAGTCTTGATGGGTCCTTGCACTGACCATGCCCCCTCCAAGGGCATGTGTGTTTAATGTTTTACATGCCCTGGCAGTTAAAAACCTACATATAGGCTAACACTGGTTTACACTACTCCATGTAATAATTGTAAATTGAGTTTGGGAATAGCTAAACAAATCATTCAAAAATTGTTTTTAATGGTAATGTAAAATCCAACTCAATGGCAAGGTTGTATTTTATATTATTATTAAAGAATAGGCACTTTCATAGAGTTATCTGTTTCTGCCTAACATCAAAAGGTTTTTCCTACTAGTATCCAGTTTTCACCTGACCCCTGACGTGTCCCATGGAGCAAGATGTGAATTGCTCTCAGACAGTGGATAAAGAACTTTGGTTGTGGGGAGGTGTCTTTCTTTTTTGGATAGGATGTCCTGGGGGTTGTGTGCAGCACCTTACAGAGCTTCAAATGGTGCCTACACTGGCACTGGCACATGTAGGTCACACCTGGGCCTGCCTACCTTTTGTCTTCCTAGTCAGGCTGGCTCCAAACCCAGTGGGAAGGGTAGCTGGCCAGAAATTAATTGTTTAGAGTGACTTAGCAGAGGGTTGCCTTTTTCCAAAGCCATAATTCTCGATGGGCACATGGAGCACTACGCAAAGGAAAAAAGTTCTGCCATGCTGGTTTTGTGTACAGAGGTGCAGTGTGGGATTGATTGCTGGGAGGCACACACAAAATGCTGCAACAGTGGGTAGAGTTCCACCTTAGGAACTGTTTCCCTATTAGTTAGGCAGGGGTCAGGGATCAACTTACCCACAGGCTACTGCCAGGCATAAATGTAGCACTTTCTTCAGAACACTACTAGACCTGTGGAAGACTGAGGAGGGATGCACCTGCTGCTGTGACCTGTGTGAAGAAACAAGGGCTATATCTTCTCCCTCTTGTGGAAAAGACTAAGAAATGGACTCCAGGAGTCATTTGGCTGACCTCCTTTTAAGCTACAGGGGCACGAAAAACTGCAAGAAGCACACCTTTATGGAAGAGCCCAGCTGACCTATTCCAACTGGAACTGCCCTGGACCCTGCTGGTAGCTTCTATGGAGACATCCCTGACCCCTAAGACCTATTCCTGAGTTCCTGGAACCCTTGGCTAATATCAGACTGTACTCCTGCTGCCTAAACCTAAACAGTGGTGTCTTAGGGCATCACTATGATGCCGGTCAGTCGGACCACCATATTTGAATGCAACAACCGGTTTGATGGTCGGTACATGGCAGGGGTATGCTGCGGCCCTGTGATAAAGCTGCAGCACATGACGAAGGCATGCATGCACCTCCTGCACATCCATGCATCATGTGCCATGCACCATGTCTTGCACGGCATACAGTGCACGAAGGTAAGTGGGGGCACTACATGGGGCCCCAGGGCCACTTTTTAGTGGCCCACAACATACAGAGGCCCTGTTTGGGGCCCCCCATGTCCCTTTCTGACAACCTTTTCATGGCAATTTTTCTGGCATGAAAAGGCTGTTGCAAAGGGATATTGTAATCCTGATTGTGATGTCTGCCACAGCATGGCTGCCATTGAAGGACACGGCTCCAACCGCCGCTCCGTCGGGATCTCTGATCCTGGTGGAGGTGGCTGTCTTGTGTCTGACCACTGTGGGTCCAACCGCCAGCATCGTAATGCAGCGGTCAGACAGAAGGGAGGACGGATGTCAGACCTCCACCGACGGCCTGTTGGTGACCCGACCGCCTGACATCATAATCAGTCCCTTAGAAATTTCTATTAGGTTTCTGCCTGGAGTACCGTTGAGGGACCGGGACCAACTGGCCAGCCGATCAGCCAGGTGTGCATCGCTGGTGGGCTAGTCTTTGCTGTAGCTCCCGCTATGTTCTCCTCTTATCGCCGGAACTGTTGATACCAAGGTCGCTTTAACTAATCGACGAAAACCCAATCAACGCTGAAGACCCCTAAGGCGTGAAAAATCTAATTTCCCTCAACAGAGCTTTTCCTGCCTAAACCACCGGTTTTCAATGAAGCGCCTTCTTGGCACCGGACTCGGTCGAAGGCGAGCCTCTCCTCCTGGTTCTAGTCCCTGCTTACATTGAAGGCTGTCGACACCGGGAGGTAACTTTTCCACCTGGATGATTCTGGTCCTTCTATCTGACCTGCACTCCATTGCGGTTGACCATAAACCTTGCCCATTTCCCAGTCTGGCATGACCAGTTTGCCTCAGTTGCTTGCGATTGGCGCTTTGAGCTTTTTTGGCACCTTTTTATTTAAAATTTAAAAAATGCAGATCTCTGGTTCTCCTTATTGGAATTTTGTTATTTTAAAATCATTTTGTTCATTGAATTATTCTCTATTGTTGTAATTTGAAGTGAGATTTTTATTGTCTTGTGTCTGACTTTTAACTGTTTTGGCACTTCTAAATACTTTACACATTTCCTCTGTGCCATAACTACCAGAGGTTGAGCTCAGGTATAAATTACTGAAACCGTTACTAGACCTAACAAGAATAGTGACATTATTACATGTGGTGGACTAACACTTTACACATATGAGCTTGTCGTTTTTTTAAATTACACAAAAGATTCCCTGAAACAAAATATTTGTGCTTAAATATCACTTGTCTTTTCCACCGTGTATTTTAATTTTTCACTTACCATCTTGGGCAGATACTGCCACCCTTCCCTACATAAACACTGTACATCAATAAACCACTGTTATGCACCCAGAACAGTTCTGTATGCCCTGGTTGAGCATTACTTGTCCATATAGTTCAACACGATTTTATATTACTAAATTGACAACCATAACATCTGTAGCATCTGTGCCATGGATGCAGTTGGTGACCCTCTGGGTTTAATTCATAAACACTGATTTAATTCATATGCCTCCTAAATGTGTGAATATGTTAGGATCTAAAAGGAGTCTCAGATTTTGCCTGGGAAACATTTAGGGGCCTATTTATTAAAAAGTAACGCAGCGCAGCAAGTCACCTTACTGCACTGCATTGGGTTACAGGAAAAGGGCAGAAATACACCGTATTTAACACAATACAGCGCATTCCTGCCTTTTTCACAGCGCTGGCGCACAATCAGCTGTTAGTGCCACTGCAGGCACCCTTGCACAAAGGTGTAACAGGGCCTGCATTGCATGCAGATTTGTTTTTGTGCAGGAAGGGGCACATTCAGGCACAAAAATCTCCTGCGGCATATTCCTTTTTCTATGTGTGCTACACAATGCAGCAGACATAGAAAGGGGAAGTAACAAGGAGAAATAAAGTTATTTCTCCAAGTTACTCCTCCCCTGGGAAGGCGTAGCATTTTGACGCATTCCCAGGTCTACTAGTAATGGTAAATCTGGGAATGCGTCAAAATCCATGGGTGTTGCATTGGAACACCCACGCAACGCCCATGGAACACCTCCCTGGGGCAGAGTAACACAACACAGCGATTTGCGCTGTGTTGCGTTACACATGATTTATCAAGCTACTCAGAGTAAAAAAAAGTGGCTGGATAAATCGCATTTTAGGGTTTGCGTCGCGCATGCACCACGTTGCGTGGTGCAAATGCGATGCAAACCCTTGATAAATATGCCCCTTAATTTGCTGTTTCAAAAAACCTTGGCCTCCCTGTAGTTGAACTGTCTTATCTTTTTATGTTCATGAGCAGACAAAACCCACCGTGGAGCTCAGACTGCAAATATGAACTCCTGAAAGACAAATACTTTCCATCTTTGCAACACATAGAGGTATATTTACTAAGGGTTGTGCGAGCACTCGCCTAGCATAGCACTATCGTACACTGTGTTTGCGGGCTTTTATAATGTATGGCATATCACTGCTGTGTTTTGCACTGTTTTGTGCCAGCCATGCAAAAGTTTAATAATTAAACATTTACTATACATTCAGATCGCAGAGGCTTATTTACTGAGGTTTTAAAAAATATATATATTTTATTGAGTTTTTTAAACCATAACCAAATGCAATCCAGTTGCTTAGCGCCTACAGAGCATATTACGAGGTACTTGTCTCGCATTATACAGTAAAGTATCGATCTTTGTCGCTGATACATTAGATTTACTGAGGTTTTGCCTGGGTATTTGTGGACTGCAGAGTGATGCAAAGCATTGCGTCAATATACTTAGTATTACAAAAGTTCATGGGAATAGTGCAAAATTGTGCAGCACTATGCAAGTGCAAGTTCAACCACCAGGCATGAATGCCATTGCAGAGTCACCAGGAATCCCAGCTGCCACCCCTGACTTGCCCCTTGCGGCCCCTGGCACTGCCTCTGCGACCCGGGCCTCAAAGCTGGGGAAATCAGTGGCAAGAACACAGGAGACACTCTAATCAATGTCACTGGTTGATTAGAGGACTGATGTCTAATCAATGTCACTGGTTGATTAGAGGGAAATCAGTGGCAAGAACACTGGAGAACCTCTAATCAATGTCAGGCTCCAGCCTCCTTGTTTTCTGTGCATTTTGTTTTGCATTATTAGTGAATAACAGTCTATCATTCACTATTAGTGTAATAAAAAGTGGAGCAGCAGGTTCTGGAACGGGATCCTCACTGGCATCTTCGGTAAGTAACATTCAATGCTGTTAAATGTATGTTGTGTGAGTACATACGGGTGAGTGAAAGTTTGGGTGAGAGTGCATGTGTATGTGCGAGCATGCATGTTTGTATGTGGGATCATGTGTGTGTGTGTGTGAAAGTGAGTAAATGAGAAAGTGTAAGTGAGTCAGAATAAGAGGAAATGAGAGTGTGAATGAGTAAGTCAGGGTAACAGTGAGTGCAAGAGGCTGAGTGAAAATGAATGAGTGTGAATGAGTGAGCAAGTGTGAGTGTAAGTGAAGGAGAGTGAGCATAAGTGTGAATGTGCTGCTGTGGTTGCAAGCCCGCTGTTGGACCTGGCATGTTTCTTGGTTTATAGGGGCACCCATGGCAAAATGCTGGCATGGGCATACTGGAGGCAATTCTTCCATATTGGATACCTACAGCGAAATGTGGGCACTGGCACACTGGAATTAATCTTGGCATGGAGCAGCCTTAGAAAAAAATGCTGTTGCTGGCATACTGGAGAAAATTCTTGGCATAGGTCGCACCTGTGGCAAAATGCTGGCATTGGCATATTGGAGGAAAGTTTGGCATAAGGGAGGATAACTGTGGATTATGTCGGGGGCCTGTATGACAAAATGCTGTCCCCCTATATATTAGATGTAATGTTTTACATTAGGGTAACCCATAGTACATGGACGGCAATATTAGCAAACTTCTGACACTGTTATTTTGTGTGTAATGTTTGGGGAAAAGGGGCACTCATGTCAAAAATCTGGCCCTATCAACGGAGGTAATTGTTGACATATGGGGCACCCATAGGACATCTTACAAACAAAGTAGGGTCAGCTCATGGGGGCTGTCAGAATTCATTAGCTTGAAAGGCCTTGAATACTAATGAGTGTCTTTTCAGAGCCGATGGCTTTTTAGCACATTTATGTGAACATTGTGCTTTAAAGTGCACTTTTAGAGACCATTACATTTCCTCTGGGGAGAGGACCTTCACACCACCCTGCCTCCCCTAGGAGATGTCAAACTAACTCCCTGGACACATCATGGCACCTTATTATAGGTGATATCTAAAATGAACACTTGTCTGTGTTGCTCTATTAATTCTGCAGATATTATGAGACTTCTGTGATGTTAATTATGTTAATTATGGTGAGGTCATCGGGGCTAAAAGTCATGTGACATCACTTCCTGGGAAGATTCAGGGCCATTGGTCATATTCTCACTTCCTGTGATGTGATTACAGTGAAAGGGTGTATGGTGTCATTTCCAGTAGCCCTAGCATTTTGGTGAATCGATGCCCATGCCCCAGAGTCACCTGCACGTGCATTCCAACGTCAACGTATTAGTCTCTGTGTTCACTAGACCACAGCAGATTTATTTTGGAGTCAGACGCAATGTATCCATTAACCCCTTCTGTGCCCATGACGAGCTGGACTCGTCATGGGCCGCGGTTGCGCTGTGCCCATGACGAGTCCAGCTCGTCATAAATCCCGCCCGCTAATGCAACGGCCGGCACAGGGCGGGGAAAGGGCGTGGCACACAAGGGGTTAAACCAAGTGCATTTGTTTATGCCTCAAGAGGAAGAAAGTATTGAAACCACAGGGGATGCCTTTTTAGCCTTGTATCTGCCGTTATGCAAAAGACGGCTGAAATGCCAAAAACCGGTCCTAGGAAGCTTGTTTCCGGTCCAGGGAAGACATGGCTCGGCAGTTCGGGCTGGACTGTTCCCATGAGGCACAGGGTCAGACTGATTTGCATATGGCCATGTCTGAACTGGGGTG
Source organism: Triturus cristatus (assembly GCF_964204655.1). Classification (NCBI taxonomy): domain Eukaryota; kingdom Metazoa; phylum Chordata; class Amphibia; order Caudata; family Salamandridae; genus Triturus; species Triturus cristatus. Next base: position 1,012,141,015 of record NC_140582.1, on the reverse strand, counting down.
GCAGAGTGGGCTAAAGAACGGTGATGGTTTAAACCCAGATCAGTTGACTGGGGGTGAGTGCTTGCAATGTTCAACACTCCGTCCATCATTTCCTTTGGTTTTTGCTTTGTTCGCCATAAGTTGGCAGTGTATGCTCAGACGTGAGTCCCTTGCTCACTTTGCCACTGGATTCAAGCAAGCCTGGCTGAAGACGGCTGAAATGCCAGAAACCGGTCCTAGGAAGCTTGTTTCCGGTCCAGGGAAGACATGGCTTGGCAGTTCGGGCTGGACTGTTCCCATGAGGCACAGGGTCAGACTGATTTGCATATGGCCATGTCTGAACTGGGGTGGCAGAGTGGGCTAAAGAACGGTGATGGATTAAACCCAGATCAGTTGACTGGGGGTGAGTGCTTGCAATGTTCAACACTCTGTCCATCATTTCCTTTGGTTTTTGCTTTGTTCGCCATAAGTTGGCAGGGTATGCTCAGACGTGAGTCCCTTGCTCACTCTGCCACTGGATTCAAGCAAGCCTGGCTGAAGACGGCTGAAATGCCAGAAACCGGTCCTAGGAAGCTTGTTTCCGGTCCAGGGAAGACATGGTTTGGCAGTTCGGGCTGGACTGTTCCCATGAGGCACAGGGTCAGACTGATTTGCATATGGCCATGTCTGAACTGGGGTGGCAGAGTGGTCTAAAGAACGGTGATGGATTAAACCCATATCAGTTGACTGGGGGTGAGTGCTTGCAATGTTCAGCACTCCATCCATCATTTCCTTTGGTTTTTGCTTTGTTCGCCATAAGTTGGCAGGGTATGCTCAGACGTGAGTCCCTTGCTCACTTTGCCACTGGATTCAAGCAAGCCTGGCTGAAGACGGCTGAAATGCCAGAAACCGGTCCTAGGAAGCTTGTTTCCGGTCCAGGGAAGACATGGCTTGGCAGTTCGGGCTGGACTGTTCCAATGAGGCACAGGGTCAGACTGATTTGCATATGGCCATGTCTGAACTGGGGTGGCAGAGTGGGCTAAAGAACGGTGATGGATTAAACCCAGATCAGTTGACTGGGGGTGAGTGCTTGCAATGTTCAACACTCTGTCCATCATTTCCTTTGGTTTTTGCTTTGTTCGCCATAAGTTGGCAGGGTATGCTCAGACGTGAGTCCCTTGCTCACTCTGCCACTGGATTCAAGCAAGCCTGGCTGAAGACGGCTGAAATGCCAGAAACCGGTCCTAGGAAGCTTGTTTCCGGTCCAGGGAAGACATGGCTTGGCAGTTCGGGCTGGACTGTTCCCATGAGGCACAGGGTCAGAATGATTTGCATATGGCCATGTCTGAACTGGGGTGGCAGAGTGGGCTAAAGAACAGTGATGGATTAAACCCAGATCAGTTGACTGGGGGTGAGTGCTTGCAATGTTCAACACTCCGTCCATCATTTCCTTTGGTTTTTGCTTTGTTTGCCATAAGTTGGCAGGGTATGCTCAGACGTGAGTCCCTTGCTCACTTTGCCACTGGATTCAAGCAAGCCTGGCTGAAGACGGCTGAAATGCCAGAAACCGGTCCTAGGAAGCTTGTTTCCGGTACAGGGTAGACATGGCTTGGCAGTTCGGGCTGGACTGTTCCCATGAGGCACAGGGTCAGACTGATTTGCATATGGCCATGTCTGAACTGGGGTGGCAGAGTGGGCTAAAGAACGGTGATGGATTAAACCCAGATCAGTTGACTGGGGGTGAGTGCTTTCAATGTTCAACACTCCGTCCATCATTTCCTTTGGTTTTTGCGTTATGCAATGCGCAGCATTTGTAATTCTTCATCCGCCTCCAAGCCCCCATGGCTAATAAATTCAGCCTTTTGCTGTTCCACTCCTGAATTGTTTTAATTCCCGATTCTCGTTTCGGCAACATGACCTGTTTGGCTTCCATGGTCTCCACAACAGTGTCCACCTCGCTCGCACTGGGTTCTGTTCTCTAGTTGGGCACTACCATGTTACATGTTACCATGTTACATGTGGGGGGTCCCCTACTATACACTCTGCGGCAGAATCGAACGCATCTGGATGGCTCGTGTTTTTTCGCCTAGCAGGCTTATTTTACCAACAAAGGAGCAGTGTGAAAAATGATTTCTTCCCCTGTTAGTTCATACTTGTAATAGTATTGAGTTGTAAGAGGCTTCTTGTTTTTTCAAGAGTTGTGTGGCTTATGCTACCTTGAAGAGGTCTGCTATTCTGTCCAGTGTGCATACTTAGCACATTTCATTGTCTTTTCCTTCTTTCCAGCTGTGAAGTATTCCTCCCTTGCTCCTTGCCTATCATGGATGTGTTTGAAGTTTTCCACTCTTTGCTGTTCAAGCTTCATGCATTACTATGCGATTGCCAGGACTTGCAGGTAGAACTCTGAATCTCCGTGGTGTTTCTCATCTAGTGGAAGTAGTTCATTTTATAATATTGTTGATGTTTTCAGCTCCACTGAGCGGGTATTTTACACGACTCATCTATTTTGGTATTGTGCACACAGAGGGCCTCGTTTACGAGGCCCCTGCGCCACCATAGACTCACTTTTCTTGACGCTCCGGTGACAGTGTTTTCGGTGTTTGCTGGCCCATATTCACAATGCCATGCAAAGCCACTCTCCGTGGCTTTTCATGGCCTTGTAAATATGGTCTCCTTTCACGCATTACTCTGCGTGAAAAGAGCATTCTATGGGTGTTGCTGTGGGTGTTCCCAGCAACACCCTTGGAACCTGACACATTTCTTGATGTACATGGTTTCATAAACCTGGGAATGCTCAGGGGCTTATTTACAAGCCCCTTGCGCCGCTAGTGCGTCACTTTTTCCCATGTTAAAAGTGACGCACTAACAGCGCAAGGGGCTTGTAAATAAGCCCCTCAGATTCCGACTTCTCCCCAGGGGAGGCGAAACTGAGCTGAAATGAGGATAAAAACCTTTATTGCTTCTTGTTTTTCCTTTTTCTATGTGTGCTGCAGCACACATAGAAAGAGGAGAGTACCTCTCGTGATTAATTTTGTGCAGGAAGGTGTCTTTCCCTTTTTGCACAAAAACAATCATCCCTGAAACACAGCCACCACAGGCACTCTGGCAACATGGCACAAGGGTGCCTGCGTTGGCGCATGGCAGCCCATGGTGCGCCAGGGGAAAAGGACAGGAATGCGCCGTTTGTATCTCACAGACACGGTGCATTGCTGCCCTTTTCTTTTGACGCAGGGCCGTGCAGCACGTTCCCTTGCAGCACCGCCCTGCACCAAAATCTTGTAAATGAGGCCCAGTAACTGTACCTGCAGTTGAGGGGGAGGGTAATAATGAGTTTTAGAAGGACACTGTGGAACTCCCAATTGCTTTAAATTTACATATTGCTCATTTGCCCTGTTTTATTAATGGTGTAATCTGTTTATCTGGCACACCTTAAATGATATGATTGTCCAATGCGTGACTGTTCTATATGAGCATTAACTTCTTTGTTGTCTATTGCTGGACTTTCTTCTTCTTGTCCCCCTCTTCACCCCGGCCTCTTTGTGTCAAAGCTAGCTGTTCGCACTTGCCAGTATTGTTTTTCTTTTGTCTCTTTTGTTACAGGCCTGGACAGATTCACAGATAAGTGAGAGTGCAGGAGAACGAACAAACTCTTCGAAGGGGGGAGTTCCTCAAAGATTTACTTTGAATGCAAACGTGGAAAGTTTTGATGTTGAAGCAGTCAGCTTGAAACAGGTATGTGATAATGAGTTAAAAGTGTAATGTGACCACCAATGAACTCAAGGAGTGGAATCATGATGATTAATAAGGCAGTGAATTGAAAAAAATGCTGTATGACAAGGATTACAAGCTTCTATGATCGAATTACAAAAAGAGGATGTGTTTACAGCAAAAGTCACAACTTCTTTAGTGATCTGATATTGGATGATTGGAAAGTGTCTCTGTTTAAATGTAGCAAAGTTCATAATACCTCGAAAACAAGTGGTCCCTGCTGGTTGTAGATATCAGAAATATTTCCTTCTGATAACAGGTGTAAAGATTCCTGAAATGCCTACCATCAAATGAGACTAATGGTTTGTCAGTTCATGCACACAACTATAATTCCATAATTATATATTTAGTAGGCTCAGTTGAAAAGCTATGTGTTAGATATCACTGAAAAGGGAACAGTGCAACAATATACGTGTTCCCATATTGCATGGAACTGTTAATCGTGAACGTGGGCCCAGATTAATTAAGGTTTTCCGTAGCCCTTGCGCCATGCAAGAGGACGCAGGGCGATGCAAAACCTAAAATGAGATTTCCCAAGCCACGCAAGACCACCTTGCGGGGCTTCGTAAATCTTGAGTAACACAAGGCAGCGCAAAGTTGCTGCCTTGCGATACTGTGCATGGTGGAGGTGTTACATGAGTGGAGCGTGGGTGCACCCACCCTCCCACAATGTATTGTGAAGCATTCCCAGATTTGCCAACACTGGTAAACCTGGGAATGGGTCAGAATTGTACAGCTTCCCACCAGAGGCACAAGGAGGAGAAACATCTGTATTTCTCTGATTTGTTTCCTCTTTTTAATTGTTCTGCAGAATGCAGCACACTTTGAAAGAGGAAAATGCCTCTAAGGATTGTTCTTGTGCAGGAAGGTATCCCTTCCTACACAAAACAATCCTGCCTGTAAAGAAGGCACTTATGCTCCATGGAGCAAGGCTGCCTGCGTTGGTGCTGGGCGGCAGGTTGTGCACCTGAGCAGACAGACGATAGGCATGCTCCATATCTTTATAGATATGGCACATTCCTTCCCTCTCCCTTTCACATAATGCAGCGCAAGTTGCCTTGCTGTGTTGTGTGAAAAACGTTTAAAGCAGTCCTGCAGCGCTCATGCGATCACACAAGTGACAGAACTCATAAAAATATTTTTAACATGGTCTAATTACATATATAAGTGACAGAAGATAACACAGGGCGGAGTTAGCCGCCTTGCTGTGAACAGAACCTTTGCAAATCTCCACTCCCAGCCTGGGACTGTCGCTATTATCCTGCGACTGAAACCGACTCCCCGGGGTGGAGATGACCCCACAGCGGCTTGTGGGCCCCTGGACTAGTGCAGCTGTCAGAGGACAAAGAAGGAGCCCAGGAGAGACTCAGTTCTAACACGACCCGCAGGTGCCGGCGCTTCACCAAAATGGAAGTGGTGGCGATTAAGAAACAAGCCGAGGAAGACTGCCGGTGAGAGCTTTGACCAGAGGTGGGACAGTGCCGCCCCCCCCAGCCGTAATGGAGTTCATGGAGATTAGATGGCTATCTGGGACATACAATATCTGCCAAAGGTGTGGCACCCAAAGGAAATCTCGTGGATGCTATCAAACGAGCACCCACACTTTATGAGAGAGAGAAATTGATGTCTTTTATTGGTTGGTGTGAGTATTACAGAAGGTTTTTGTAAGATTTTGCCACTTTGATGGAGCCATTGAGAATGTTGTTACACAAAGATTCTGAGTTTGTGTGGGAAACAGACCAGCAACATGCATTTGAATTGATTAAGTCACAAATTGTGAATGCACCTGCTCTCCAACCTTTTACAGAAGGAAAGAAGTGTGTGATATCAGTGAATACAAGTGATTTTGGGCTAGGTGCTGTGTTGTCACAAAGGTCAGGTGGATCTGAGTGGGTTGGTGCGTATCCCTCTTAGACATTAAATGGATCGCAATGCAAGTATTCTGTAATTGAACGATAGTTATTAGCTTGTGTATGAACTACAAACCGCTTGAGGTATTTCGTTTGGGGAAATTGTTTTGCTATTCTGACAGATCACAAGTCACTTATATCCATTTTATCACCTAGTGGTGGAAGGAATTTAACAGCCCACATTGCCAGGTTGTGCTCTAAGCTACAAAAACACAGTTTTGATATTAGTTATGTGCCTGGCCGTAATAATGAAGTGGTAGATTTTCTATCCAGGTTACTCCATCAAGAGGAGGGAGTAAAAGTGAATGATGATGTTGATGTGGTGGCTAGTGTAAATGACGTATGTGAAGAAATTACAGAGGTGACCGATGAATATATGTGGATCAATTAATATAGCAAAGATGAGGAATTGAATATGATAAAAAAATGCCTTGTGGAAGGTTGGCCCAAAATCAAATGTCTTGTAGGTCAATTACATTCCTTTGCACATGCTACATCTGAGTTGTCCCAAATGGTCAATTCTTGTTTTGTAATGACAAATGTATTCCACCAGTGAAATTGCAGGCCCGTCTCCTTGAATTATGTCACCAAGGTCATATGGGAATCACTGTGTTGGAAAATCCAATATGCAGACAATACTGGTGGCCAATGATGGACACTGACGCAGAGCATCTGGTGAGACAATCTAATGTGTGAAAGTTGCAGATAAAAATTGCAAGACCTAGGTACTCCTTATGTAAGTGACAACATGGCCAGAATGTGCTTGGCAAAAGGTGGGGTTAGACATTATGGGACCTTTGAAAAATTTCCCAGGAAATGTGGAATTTGCAATGGTACTTTTAGACTATAATTCAAAGTGCTCTAAGGTGAAATTTGTGGAAAGTGTGAACACTTATGCTGGGATTTAATTTCTTATTAAAGTATTTAGTAGAGAAGGCTTCCCTAAGAAATTAATTACTAACAATGCTATGCAGTTGATTTCTAATGAGATGACACAATTTCTGAACACTCATTAAATAAAGCATGTACATACAGCCTTATATGATCCACAATTCAACAGTTTGGTGGAACGATTCAATCGTTATTTAAAGGAACGTGTTCACTTGGCTGTTGTTGGAAACATTCCTTTCACTGTATCTGTTCGCAAAAGGTTGTGGGCATATAGAATCACGCTACACGCTATCACAGGCGTATCGCCATTTATGTTGATGAAAGGAAGACAACCTACCTCCTTAATCTGTCCATGGTGGTTGAAAATAAAATGTACTTAAAACGATGTAATGTGTGAGCAAGACCTGAATTATGTTAGACGAATGGTCAGCAACAAACCGTGCAAGTCAAAAGCAATATGACATGGCACATAAAGTTACTTCCTGTAACATAGCTGTGGGTGACTTTGTGAGAATAAGATGGGGAAGGAGAATGAGTAAGGGTGTAAGAAAATTCTCAAAACATATCAAGGTGATCAAAATCAACAAGAGAAGTGTGATCACCCAAGATGGCAAATGTTGGAGTTTGAGGAGACTTTCAAAGTGTGAAAATGATTAGTTTAGCAAGGTGCCTTTGGAGAGTGAAAGTGATGTGGGTCATACTCAGATAGATTAGCAAAATGGAGATGATAGTGAGCTGTTTATTGAGGAGAGTGTGTGAGTGAGCAATGAAAGTTTGAAACCACAAGCTAATGCAACAAACATGCCTGTGACATAATAATATTCCGTAGACTCTCATAGGTTAGCAGAAAATGATAATGACTATATAAATGACCGAGTGAGATTTGCTCCAAGGTCCAGAATTCCTTCAGGAAAAATATTGTTTGATGATTAACTTGTCTTTTGTTTTTCAAACATTGTTAAGAAGGGAGATGTGACATTTTTCAATGCATTAGTGCCTAATAAATATAGTATGTCCTTTATTACCTTTCTCACCCTGTCCTGCTTTCCCTACCACCCTTTCTCTTACCTGTTTTCCACTCCCATGTACCTATTAGATAATAGGCATGAGTCCCGAATGTTGGTGTCTTGAAGTTCTAGAGGTTGACAGTTGTGGATGATTAAGTAGTGAGGTCCTGAGTTGTGGACGTGAAAGAAATATGGCCTGACAAGAATGAGATTGACTTTGTATCATCTTTTAATTACCTGAAATACAACAAGGCCCCAGTGGAATACAACTAGCGGCTGCTTCCCTCCTCCCTAGTGGCTGTTGTGAGCAGGTGACCCTTAAGGTTGGGGCCTCCCAGAAGAGCCGCACATTGTTTTTACCTATCCCTGCTACCTTACACTTGCCTGCCTTGCATCGGACTTGGATCGCGGGGTGGCTATGCTTGGTCCCTGACAGTGATACCCCTTGGCCTGTTGGAATCCAGTCTCACATTGTTGGTGCGCTCACTGGCCCCTGCTCCTCATGCACTATTGAGCCAATCTGGGTTTGCAACATCTACAGATCATGCTTTCAGTCTCATAGGATAAACCCATAAATGCAAGGAGGAGCCCCCAGGGCCCTCCCTGATGAGCGTCGCTAACACTCCTTCCCTGAGCAAGACTTGTGCACAGCACAGTTTGCGCCCCACACAGGGGCGCAAACTGGATGCTATCCTGGTTTCCAGGGGTTAAACCAAGGAGGCATTGGAAACTGAGAATTACTCCATGGGGACGGATCTCAAGGGCGGACCGAATGCACACAGTCAAGATGGCAGTAGCAGACCTAGTACCTGCCACGAAAGATCATTCGTCCATGATGCATGATATGTCGAATCAGCTCTGCACTCTGAATGCTAGGATTGAGGGTCAAGAGAGCAGGGCGTGTCGAAATACTATCAGAGTGGTTGGCCTCCCCGGACACATTGTGTGGGAATCCATGATCTACTTCCTAGAGGATTGGTTACACGACATAGTCGCTTCAGAGGGCTGGTCCAAATTCTATGGTCTGGAACGTGCTCAGAGGGTCCCGGCGCAACCCCGCACGCACCGCATCAACTGGTGGTGACTCAACAGCTCCATCTTCAGGATCCAGATTACATATTGCACCAGGCCAGCACTACAGGGCCCTTCCAGGTGGAAAGTGCTACAGTCTCAATTTTCCCGGGTTTTACAGCAGCGGTTCAAATACTCACAGGTTCACTTCTACTTGCTAGCCCCTACACATTGCTCTTCCCTGCCAAACTCTGGGTTCAGCTGGCTGACAAGACACTCCAACAGAGGTGTGGAAATGGCTTGACACCTATGACACCCTGGGGCGATGGGACAACCGGGAGGACTCACCCATGAAGCGACAATGCTAATGCCCTCGCTCCAGTAGATAATGAACCCAGAAACCATCTCAGCAGAAGGTCTGGGTGGCAGTGTTCACGCAATTGCTGCTGTCGCACTGGTGGGCCAGCCCCGGTGAGACCGAGGGAGTGCAGCCTCTTCTGCCGATGACACAGAGTCTGAGATGGACAGTGGACCTGCCTCTACCGGGAGGCACTGTTTATTCAGTTATTTTCTCTAGGCAGCCCAAGAACTAGGAATGTATTCTACATGGTTCCCTCAACCCGTCTCCAATCTTGAGTGATGCTCATTCTAGATCTCACTGGAAACGTGTTTATGAAATGGTTACTTCTTGCTTGGATGGAGTGCTACCCTGTCCTGGGGGGTGCAGTTGGGGTATGTTTTCTTTTAATGTACCCTCAATAGGTGGGGGGAAATATTACTGTTTTATGTTTAGCTCATACCAAGGTGACTTGCCTATTTGTATAATTGCAGTTCTTTCTAATGGGGGCGTGGGATGGGGGACATGGGATACCTGACCACATGCGGCGGAGCTGTTTCTAGGGAGCTGGCTTTATAAGATCATGCACCCCCAGCAGCTGTCAAAGTTTTTCATGATAGAGTGAGCACACAGGGCGCTGGCTCAGCCTCCTTGCCAGGGCGTGCCTCCGCACACCCTTATTGCCTGGCTGTTTAATTACAGGGACAGGGACACAATACTACAACAGGTGCGAGTGAAGGGCCCACCGAACTTTGAGTTCTACCCAATATCCATATTTCCGGACTACACCCTAAGGGTCCAAGAACAGCGGCAAACATTCCTTGTGAATAAAAAGAAACTTTGTGACCTCAACCTGCAATACAACCTGATGTTCCCAGCGAACCTCCGGGTAGTCTACCGGGGTAAGGTCCACTTCTTATCGGCAGCTGAGGCTTCAGACTGGGTGGACACGCTGCCAGGTGTTCCCTCCCCGAACTCGGGGAGAGCTGGTAGTCTGACTCTGCTGCCTAAACGCAAATTGTTGCGTCAACGGAGACAAACAGCATGGCGCACACGGACTGGTGCAGGTGCCGGGGCAGGGCCGAATAGAAATGTGCTCTGTTGGAATGCAGCGGAAACCCTGCCGGCAACACCAAAGCCACATCTGGACAGATGGCGTGACCGTGAATGCTGCTCATTCAGTACAGATGATGGCCAGCCGTGAAATATCTTTTGTGAGATGTGTAATAGCTGAAAAAGGGTTGTGAAAATGGAGGACGTATCGGATGGCCGTCCCTCTAGGGGCCCTAATGGTGAACTGTAATATTGAACTTTACTCACATGGGACCTGCCCTTTCTTATTCTCCCGATATCGGTCATGTGGGGAAAATTAATGCAAGCATGTTTCTGTCAATTGTACTGTTGATACTTTTTATATATGGCAGCAACACAGGGGGTACAAATAAGGTTAAAGTAATACAAACCTCCTTTTATTCTCCTTTATGCTCCTTCACAAGTTGGGATGAGATACACATTCTTAATACATAGGGACCAGGGGTCATCTGGCAGTGACGGGATTGCAAAAATACTTTTCTCTGCGCATGTTGCGAGGCACAGACCCCTAGCTTAGCGCATCAGTTATTTCAATGACTGTTTGATTTAACCACAAGTGTAATGAGGGGGGGGGCAGGACTTGCAGGTTCTAGTGTCGCTGGTTGTAAGGCGGGACGGGCTAGCGGTACTGCCCATGGGGAGGAGAAGTTAAGGGAAGTGGAAGTTCGACTTTTGTTTCACCTTAATGGGAAATGGGACAGCTCAGGTGTATGGATGAAGGGTGTTGTGATGGGGCAATGCTTGTTGTGGTGTCCGGATACTACGCTGGCCTTAACTGATAGCTGGGATGGCTGCGATGACATTCAAATTCCTGACATGGAACGTCAGGGGGCTGGCCCAACCTGAGAAATGCCGGAGGGTCCATGCTTTCCTTAGGCGATACCATACTTCAGTTGCCTTCCTGCAAGAGACACATGTTTGGGGCGAATGTCTCCCCGCTCTGCGCTAACGCTGGAGGGGTCAATTATATGCTACATCATGCTCGGGGTTTGCACAGGGAGCCTTGATCTGGGTGGCGCCAGGGGTGCATTTTTAATACAGAGGGCATGTAGCGGACCCAGAGAGCCGCTTTGTTGTTCTGTCTGGAGTCCTGCCTGGTCCAGATATTTTCCTTATAAACATGTATGCACCGAACATGGATAGCCCACATTTCTTTACTGAGGTGGTGTCGGCCGCAGTCCCGTTCCTTGCTACAGACAGGATACTGGCGGGGGACTGTAATTATGTACTAGACGCAACTATGGACCTTGAGCCTCCAAAAGCACATACGAAGCCACATATGAAAAATCCAGTTGCGGACACTGATGCAGAGGTTACAGGACTGATGGAGGGAAAGAAATCCGAGTTCTGGGACATTCTCATGCTTTACACCTGCGGCGGATTCACATAGCAGACTAGATTACCACGTTTAGGTGTTCAGACCGGTGAAGTAATATACTTGGTGAGATACATATCACACCACTCCCCACTGCTATTCTGCATGGCGAGGGGATGCCCACGTCTTGCGGTGCTGCTGTGGCGTCTGTGGGCAGGGGCGCTGACGGACCAGCCCTTTGTGGTGACGGTCCAGGAAGCCCCTGCCCATTACTTCCAGGAGAAATGAGGTAGTTCAAGTTGTAGGCCTCACAATTGGGATACGATGAAGGTGGTGCTCAGAGGGGTATGCATGAACATTATGTATGGAGTGAGGCAACAACTGACGAGGGACTTTGAACAAAATGAGTCCAGACTGCGGAACGGGGAAAGTATGCTCTCAACATAGTCCCTCAGGCTGGAGGAATGGCGCCGCATCTGCGGTATGGTAATCCATGACTGGCGCAGATTAGAAAACTATACCTATAATGCCCATAGACAAAGACTCCATGCTGAGGGGGACAAGACGAGAGCTATGTTGGCAAGGCTGGTGAGACAGCAGAACTCCCGGGAGCCATTCTTAGCATTGCTGGACTAGAGGGCCCAGTCAGTCACCTCCCAAGAGGCTATTAATGAGGTAATGCAAACCCATCTAGAGAGTGTATATGCGGTGAGAGGTACTACGTTGGGCCAAGACGGAACTGACTTTCTGGCAGGATTAGAGCTCCCCCGCCTAGAATGTGCTGTGCTTGAAGCGGACTGGACTTCCAGCTGTGCTGTGATACAAGACAGCCTGCCCTCTATCGCCACTGCTATTTGCGATGGCGGGGGAGCCACTAGCAGAGCTGCTGCGATGCAGACTTGCACCCTGGCGGATTGCAGTGGGAGGCACTGTGCACATAATTCCAATATACGCCGATTATGCCATGGTGTACCTACAAGAACTGACTGATGCACTGCTGGTGCTGTTGACAGCACTGTCAAAATTTGCAGATGTGTCTGGACTTTCCCAGCTCTTGCCGCTTGCGGATCTGGTCGCAATGGACCCCGGACTACCCCAGACGATGGTGTTGCCGTGGATTCCAGAAGGGGTACACTATCTGGGAATCAGGATTGCCACTGAGAAGCAAAGATTCCTGGGTATGAACATTAGTAGGGTGATTACCGGATTATCCGCATCAGTTAAGTTTAGGAATGATCTCCCCCTTACATTGATGGAACAAATGGCCCTAGTAAAAATGATAGTACTACCGTACCGCCTCTACATCCTACAGAGTTCACTCTACAAGATCCCTAAACGATACTTCAGGGAACTGGACATTATCCTCATTGACTTGTTGTGGTCCATGAAATGGAAGAGGATAGGGCTACACATGTTACGACAAGCATGGGGTTGGGGGCATCGAACTCCCTAACTTGGAACTATATTGCATGGTAGCCCACCTCTAGCACGTGGTCCACTGTTTTGATAAAGGAGATAATTGGGAGAGGAGGCTGCTCTGCGACCCGGAAGGGCGCCGCAATCAGGCATGTGGGCCGAATATGGGAGCGGTGGTCAAAATGGTCATACGTAGGGCCCCATATGCATGAGATATGCCAATATGGACGCTTAAACTATTCCTGGACATTGAAACCACTATGTTGCTGTGAAAATGGAGGGAAAGGGGATCCGATGTGTTGGGAAATCTGTATCTGGGGGGTCAATTTATTACCCGAGATATTGTGATAGAATCCTTTGCTTTGGTTGCAGGACAGTAATTACAATATAATAAAATGTCTGCTACGGCACGTGAGCTGTGGCCTAGTTTCCCAGATGAGCCCATACCCTCCCAAACACTGAGCAGACTATTGCATATGAGTGGTGGACGGCGACTCATAGCGTATATATAACGAGCGCTGAAGAAGGACTCACCTGTACTAACCCCAAAATACCATACTTGATGGGCTGAAGGGCTAGAAGAGGAATTGATAACACAGGAATAGGGCAAGTTACATGAGGGAACTCGTACGATGTACTCAAATGCCCGCTATAAAAGTGTCAAGTATAATTACGTACATCAACTATATAACATCTCTAAAACCCTTCATGCCATCTACCCTACGAGATCAGAGCAGTGCCCGCGCTGTGGAGTACTAGCAGCTGATTTCTTGCACATGGTATGACGCTGCACAGAAGTTACATCCTATTGGAGGGAGGTATTTCAGAGCTTAAAACGGGCCACTAGTTGGGAGATAGAGGGTATGCCCTGAGCGGTACTGCTGTTAGGGTCTGCCTTAAGGAACATGCGAAACCTCATATAACTGTTTAAAGGTGTAAATGTATTATTTGTTTCCTTACTGTTTCTGCTTTTGTTGCCTTTCTTTATTATAACAAATGGAGGCTTGGAATCGCCATCCTAAAAGATTTTGTTCGAATCTTTATTATACCTTTGCATTTTGTAGTCATGTTTGTAAACGATGTCCTGCCCCGTTAGTGGATTATGCACGTGTTTGACATAAACGTGCTTTTCCAAACGTCACTATTTAGCTCATGGCAAGTGGCACGGGTTTTGTATACATGTGCGTGCGGCCGTTACTGCACGTGTAAGCCTGCATGCTCCAGCAACCCCACCCAGAAGCCTAAAACGGCACGTGTAGACTTCGGTATGTGCTTCAGAGACCCCACCCACCTAAAACCTATTTAAACACCCGACAAGCATTAAACAGTGCTTGCGCTCGTCCTATGTTTCCCGCTTACCTGGAGTTCGAAGTCATCTCGTCTGCAGTCTTCCTCCGGAGCTCCCGTCCGTGAATCTCTTCCGTCCAGCTTCTTCCTGCTTCCGGAGCTAGGAATCGAGTTCCGGTTCTCACCAACTCTTCTTCCCCATCGGCAGCAAACACGAATCCGAGGGTCCAGCAAAGCATCCTCAGTTCTTAAAGGAGCCACGTCCTGAAAAGAAGAAAAGATACAGAGTTAAGTGTTTTGTGCGCAATACATGAAGACAGAACAAGTAAGTCCTCGTTAATTCTGTTTTAAAACGCTGAGAGAAAGAATAAAACTTATCTTATAGACTCCTTCCTCAGCCTGGCACGAACTTGTCTTAAAGCTTAAGGCATCTGAAAGAGGACACAAGTACTTTACAATTGAAAAAACGAAGGACAATATTACTACAGATTAGCCAACTTGGTTATTTTGTAAGTTATAAAGACATTGGAGTATATGTAAATGTCCAGCTGTGTTTGGATATAGTTTAAGTTTGTTTGCTTATATTACAGAGAACAGTGTTAAAAATCAGCACAGTAGAAAATACAGCGCTTTAACCAAGTGACATTCTGGCAGAAGTAAGACCAGAATTAAGAGGTATGAATGTAATAGAAGGTGATTACCAGACACAAACGCATTACTTTTATTGGTGAAACAAATACTTATGATGTTTTATTTTATGTCTTGATTACTCAGAGAAAGATACAAGATACAACCAGAGGTGACTAATCAATCACTGCGCAGTAGAAGAGTGGCGTGTTTCTCTCTCTTTTTTTTATTTTATCCACTTCCCCCTTCCCTTAGGTGTTTGCATTCAGTAAGCCGCAATTTACAGTTGGTTTGCTGGAGGTTAACTCTTGAGGGCAGTCGAGAATAATCTTCACGTCTCTCAAGGTGACACCCCTTGAAACTAAATATTTGAGAACATATTTAGACGAGCTTTTAGCGTCAGGATTCATTAGACATTCAACATCACCTGTGTCTTCGCCACTATTTTTCATCCCAAAACCTGACGGCAGTCTTCGCGCTTGCATAGACTACCGCGGATTAAACAAAGCTACCGTAAAAAACAAGTATCCATTGCCTCTAATACCTGTCTTGTTAGATCAGCTGCGTCATTCAACCATTTACACAAAGTTAGATCTAAGAGGGGCATATCATCTTGTGCGAGTGAAAGAAAATGATGAATGGAAAACAGCGTTTAAAACTAAATTTGGTTTGTTTGAATACACTGTGATGCCTTTTGGTTTGTGTAATGCGCCTGCAGCATTCCAGTATTTTATAAATGAAGTGTTGCATGAATTCCTTGATGTGTGTGTAATCGTATATATTGACGATATATTGATTTACTCAAAAGATAAAGAACAACATATCCACCAAGTCAGAGCAGTGTTAAACAAACTATTGGAGAATCACTTGTTTGCAAAATTGGAAAAATGCATTTTTAATGTTGATACAGTTGACTTTCTCGGATATTGCTTGTCACCTGATGGGATAATGATGGATCCAAAAAAGGTGAGCGCAATTAGAGAGTGGCCTGAACCCACGACTGTAAAAGAAGTACAGAAAGTTTTGGGGTTTGCTAATTTTTATAGACGTTTTATTCCTCAGTTTGCTGAAACAGTTGTACCTCTCACTAAGCTTTTGCATAAAGGTCAGGTATTCTCTTGGACTAACCAAGCAGCTCTAGCATTTGAGTCCCTTAAACAAAAGTTTACCACTGCTCCTCTGCTAAAGCATCCAGATCCTGATTTTCCGTTTTTTGTTGAGGCGGATGCTTCACAGATGGCTGTTGGAGGGGTGCTTTCTCAAAGAGATGCTCAGGATGGGCAGCTGCATCCTGTAGCCTTTTACTCTAAAAAATTACTTCCTGCTGAGCAGAATTATACAGTAGCTGAAAGGGAGCTTTTGGCTATAAAGTTGGCATTCACAGAATGGAGACATCATTTGATGGGGACAAAATTCCCAGTCACTATCTTTAGTGATCACAAAAATTTACAGTTTTTTAGTTCTGTAAAAGCATTAACACCACGGCAGATGCGATGGTTGAATTTTTTTAGTGCTTTTGATTTTGTAATCACTTATAGACCAGGTACGCAACAGGTACAATCAGATGTTTTATCCCGGTATGGATATACACAGGATTCGAAAAAAGATGTAACAGGACCTCCCATAATCCCTCCACAAAAGATAGTAGCGCCATTGGTTCAGCAAGAGTTTTTGACAAAGTTACGGGCTGAACATTTGCAAATAAATGCACAAAAGTGGCTGAAAGATTCTCACCATTCCATACAGGATGGTTTACTTTATCATAAAACTATGTTGCTGGTTCCTACTAAGGAATTACAAGATGTGGTTGTGGCATGGCATCATGATTCTTCACTGGCTGGTCACCCAGGTTATCAAAAGACGCTAGATAGTTGTAGGAAACATTTCTGGTGGTCTTCCATGATTGCAGATATTAAGGAGTATGTAAGTGCTTGTGCTATCTGCGCAAGAAATAAATCTGTGCATAAAGCCCCTATGGGTTTATTACAACCCTTATCTACTCCGCCTTATCCTTGGCACACTATCAGTTTGGATTTTATAACCAGTTTACCTAAAACTAATGGATATACAACTATTCTAGTAGTGGTGGATTATTTATCGAAAATGGCACATTTTGTACCATTGAAAAAACTTCCAACTGCTGTAGAGTTAACAGACATATTTCTCAGAGAAATAGTAAAATTGCATGGCCTGCCCACAAAAATTATTTCAGACAGAGGGGGACAATTTACTTCTAAATTTTGGACACATGTATGTAAAGCATTACAAATGGAAATTGCTCTTTCTACGGCCTTCCACCCAGAAACTGATGGCCAAACTGAAAGGGTGAATCAGACTTTGTTGCAAACAATACGATGTCTAATGGCAGACTTTACGTCAGAATGGGATAAAGCCCTACCTATCGCTGAATTCATTTACAATAATAATGTACATTCAGCAACACAGTGTACCCCATTTTATTTTTTAAATGGTTACCATCCAAGAATTCTTCCAATAACAATGAGCCCTTCTTCACCCCCAGGAGTGACAGAAAGACTTACTTCCTTGATAGGTATTCAAGAAAAAGCAACAAAACATTTGAATAAGTACAAGGAGGTAATGAAACAACAGGCAGACAAACATAGAAGTGACATTCAGGAGTATCAAATTGGACAAAAAGTATGGCTCTCAACCAGAAATTTAAAATTACTGGGTGTTAGAAAACTATTGCCTAAATACATAGGGCCGTTTCCAATAATCAAGGTATTGAATCCTGTAACTGTGCAACTAGATTTACCTCCAGAATATACAATCCACCCAACCTTTCATGTCTCCTTGTTAAAACCATATAATCCAGACACAAGATTGGAACCCCCACCCCCACCACTCCCTATTGATGGTCATTTGGAGTATGAGGTTCGTCAGATACTGGATGCTAAACGAATACAAAGAAAATTGTATTATTTAATTGCCTGGAAAGGTTATGATGCTTCTGAGAACTCTTGGGAACCGGCATCATTTGTTCATGCTCCAAAATTGTTACGACAATGCTATCTAAGATTCCCACATAAACCAGGTCCCGTAGGGAGGCCTTTGAGGGGAGCGACTGTTAGGGTCTGCCTTCAGGAACATGCGAAACCTCATATAACTGTTTAAAGGTGTAAATGTATTATTTGTTTCCTTACTGTTTCTGCTTTTGTTGCCTTTCTTTATTATAACAAATGGAGGCTTGGAATCGCCATCCTAAAAGATTTTGTTCGAATCTTTATTATACCTTTGCATTTTGTAGTCATGTTTGTAAACGATGTCCTGCCCCGTTAGTGGATTATGCACGCGTTTGACATAAACGTGCTTTTCCAAACGTCACGTTTTAGCTCATGGCAAGTGGCACGGGGTTTGTATACATGTGCGTGCGGCCGTTACTGCACGTGTAAGCCTGCATGCTCCAGCAACCCCACCCAGAAGCCTAAAACGGCACGTGTAGACTTCGGTATGTGCTTCAGAGACCCCACCCACCTAAAACCTATTTAAACACCCGACAAGCATTAAACAGTGCTTGCGCTCGTCCTATGTTTCCCGCTTACCTGGAGTTCGAAGTCATCTCGTCTGCAGTCTTCCTCCGGAGCTCCCGTCCGTGAATCTCTTCCGTCCAGCTTCTTCCTGCTTCCGGAGCTAGGAATCGAGTTCCGGTTCTCACCAACTCTTCTTCCCCATCGGCAGCAAACACGAATCCGAGGGTCCAGCAAAGCATCCTCAGTTCTTAAAGGAGCCACGTCCTGAAAAGAAGAAAAGATACAGAGTTAAGTGTTTTGCGCGCAATACATGAAGACAGAACAAGTAAGTCCTCGTTAATTCTGTTTTAAAACGCTGAGAGAAAGAATAAAACTTATCTTATAGACTCCTTCCTCAGCCTGGCACGAACTTGTCTTAAAGCTTAAGGCATCTGAAAGAGGACACAAGTACTTTACAATTGAAAAAACGAAGGACAATATTACTACAGATTAGCCAACTTGGTTATTTTGTAAGTTATAAAGACATTGGAGTATATGTAAATGTCCAGCTGTGTTTGGATATAGTTTAAGTTTGTTTGCTTATATTACAGAGAACAGTGTTAAAAATCAGCACAGTAGAAAATACAGCGCTTTAACCAAGTGACATTCTGGCAGAAGTAAGACCAGAATTAAGAGGTATGAATGTAATAGAAGGTGATTACCAGACACAAACGCATTACTTTTATTGGTGAAACAAATACTTATGATGTTTTATTTTATGTCTTGATTACTCAGAGAAAGATACAAGATACAACCAGAGGTGACTAATCAATCACTGCGCAGTAGAAGAGTGGCGTGTTTCTCTCTCTTTTTTTTATTTTATCCACTTCCCCCTTCCCTTAGGTGTTTGCATTCAGTAAGCCGCAATTTACAGTTGGTTTGCTGGAGGTTAACTCTTGAGGGCAGTCGAGAATAATCTTCACGTCTCTCAAGGTGACACCCCGGACTTCAGGTGAGTGAAGGTTTGACACTGCTGGGCCTTCTTCCTGCTCGCTCAAAGAAAAAACTCAGCTGCAGATTCCTAATGGTGGGGATGGTACTAGCCAAACGTCGGATAGCCATCAAGAGGATGAATTGAAACCCACCCAGATATAAAGAATGGTTGCAGGATATGTCTGACTGGGCAGTGGCTGAAGAGGTTCAAATGAAAAATGTCTGGCGAGACGATAGATTAGAGGATGCCCTTCTGGAGTGGAGACAGATGTTCTTAGAGTTACGTGCAAGCGAGGTAGGGTCAGATGTGGAACCTGAAAATATATGAATAACAGAGGAAGGTACACAAACGTTATATAGCTGATCCGGTCTAAACTTGGATATGTCAATTCTTACCAGGGGCACAGACGGTTAGGCTGTGAAGATGATAAACTGAATAATGAGATATTGAAACGTCACAAATACACCTGCAGTTAAGACACAAGTATGTATCTTACCATGACTGAGCTGCACGGGGGTGGGAGAAGGGGTGAACAAGTTTGTATTAAGTGTTAATGATTATTCAGTGATCCTAAAGTACGATATGTAGAAAATGCTCTCTGATAATACTGTATAAATCAATAAAAAATATTGTTTTAAAAACCTCTTAAGTAAGGTTTATCAAGCCACGCAAGGCCACCTTGTGTGGTTCTGAGTGACTTGATAAATATAGAGTAATGCATGCAACAAAAATCGCTGCATTGCATTTCCGTGCCCCAGAGAGGCGTTCTATGAGTGGAGTGTGGATGTGCCCACACATACACCCATGGATTTTGGCGCATTCCCAGATTTACCATTCCTGGTAGCCCTGGGAATGTTTCAAAATGCTACGCATGCCCAGGGGAGGCGTAATGAGGAGACATATCTTTATTTCTCCTTGTCTTTAGGTGCAGCCTACTAGACAGCCCAAGCTGTCTGGTTGGACAAGACCTATTGTTAGCTTACCAAGCTCTTGCAGTGCCCCCCGCATGCCATCGCGTCCACCAACTACACCCTACTAGGGGACCTCAACTTCCACCTCGAAAACCAACTGGACCCCAGCACCACATCCCTCCTCCACACAACATTGGGCTCTGCCAGATCGTGACCGAACCCACGCACTCAGCAGGACACACCCTCGACCCCCTCTTCACAACAGGAAACTCCATCACCTTCAGCCACACCACCGAACTCCCATGGACTGACCATTGATGCGTCCACTTCACCTTCAGAACACCCACCATCCACAGACACCAGCACCTGCTCCCACAAACAAACTGGACCATAATCATCGACGACCAGCTTACCTCATCACTCAGCAACTCCACCCCTACCGTCGCGGAAAACGACGATCCCAACACCGCAACCCGAACCCTACACAGATGGATCTTCGACAGCGTCAACACCATTGCACCCCTCAAGAAAAACAACAACACCCTCACCAAGTTTAACACTGAACTTCGAGAGTCCAGACGCACTTGCCGCCGCCTCGAAAAGGCCTGGAGGAACACCAAATCCACAGAAGCCCACAACAACTTCAGAGCCACCCCCAACGCTCACCATCAACTCATCAGAAAAACGAGGAAAAAAGCGATTGAAGACAGAATCTCCACTCATGCACACAACAGCAAAGAACTCTTCAACATCAAGGAGTTCACCCAACCCACCAGCGAGTCCACCGACATCCCTCCCTCACAAGACCTCTGCGACAAACTCAGCACCTTTTTCCACCACAAAATCAAGAGCATCTACGGCAACTTCGACGAAGACAACCAACACACTGAACCCTCACCAACCACCCGACACCCTGAAGTCAGCGATCTACAACTGGGCAGCCCTCACTACTGAAGACACACTGAAGACGATGAAGTCAATCCACTCCGGGGCCCCCACGGACCCCTGCCCCCACCACATTTTCAACAGAGCCGCCGACACCATCGCACCCATGCTCTGCCACACCATCAACCGCTCCTTAGCAACTGCCTCATTCCCCGACGACTGGAAACACGCCAAGATCAACCCCCTCCTGAAGAAACCCCCCCACTGATCTCAAAAACTACAGACCCATCTCCCTGGTCCCGTTCCCAGCAAAAGTCATCGAGAAAGCCATCAACAGCCAACTCGCCACATTCATCGAAGAGCACAACATCCTCGACTTCTCCCAATCCGGCTTCAGAAAAAAACACTACAGAAACCGCCCTCCTCGCCGCATCAGACGACATCCGCACCCTACTGGACAAAGGAGAAACAGCAGCCCTCATCCTCCTCGACCTCTCAGCGGCGTTCGACACAGTCTCTCACCGCACCCTAATACGCAGACTCCACGACGCAAGGATCCAAGACAAAGCCCTCGACTAGATCCGCTCCTTCCTCTCTGGCAGAACGCAGTGGGACAGACTCCCCCCTTTCCTCTCTGACCCTACACCAACCACCTGCAGAGTCCCCCAGGGGTCCTCCCTCAGCCCTACGCTCTTCAACGTCTACATGGCTCCAGTCGCCCCCATCGTCAG
The DNA here is from genome assembly GCF_964204655.1 of Triturus cristatus. Taxonomy (NCBI): domain Eukaryota; kingdom Metazoa; phylum Chordata; class Amphibia; order Caudata; family Salamandridae; genus Triturus; species Triturus cristatus. The sequence continues at coordinate 1,012,119,405 of NC_140582.1, read as the reverse complement.
AACCTATGGACCCAACATTGTGTCATACGCAGACGACACCCAACTCATTCTCTCCCTATCCAACGAACCCAACACCGCCAGACACAAATTTCGAGAAGGCATGGAAGCAGTCGCCAAATGGATGAAAAACAGATGCCTACAACTAAACACCAACAAAACGAAAGTACTCATCATGGGCCCAAACCCTGACACTTGGAACGACACCTGGTGGCCCCCCGCCCTCGGAAGCCCGCCCACCCCCACGGACCACGCACGCAACCTGGGAATCATCCTGGCCTCAGAGCTCAAAATGGACTCCGTCTCGTCCTCTTGCTTCCACACCCTCCGCCTCCTACGTAAGACCTTCAAATGGATCCCCCTCGAACACAGAAAGACCGTCACTCACGCCCTGGTCACCAGCAGACTCGACTACGGCAATGCACTCTATGCCGGAATAAACAAAAACCTCACCCGCAAGCTACAAAACATCCAAAACGCTGCCGCAAGACTGGTCCTCAACCAGCCAAGTCACTGCCAACATCTCCCAGCACCTGCGCAAACTCCACTGGCTCCCCATCGAAGCTAGAGTCACCTTCAAGATGCTCACCCATGCCCAAAAGGCCCTCCACGACAACGAACCAGCATACCTGAACAGCCGACTCAAATTCCACGCACCCCAAAGGACCCTACGATCAGCCCAGCTCTCCTACGCAGTAGTCCCCCGCACCAGAAAGACCCGATCGGGAGGCTGCTCCTCTTCCTTCCTCGCGGACAGAGCCTGGAACGACCTTCCGCTCCACCTCAGACAGACAACATTGCTCCCCATCTTCGCAAGAAACCTCAAACCCTGGCTCTTCAACAGACCCCCTCCTTGATGGACTGGAACCTACGACCCCCCCTCCCAGCGCCTTGAGACCCTTACAGGTGAGTAGTCGCGCTCAACAAACACCTTGATATATTGCAGTGTACATAAAGCCTGCCCGTTGCTGGCCTTTGGTTGGCTTTATTTTCACTTTCATGTACTTGCTTCTTGTTTGATGGCCTGCCTACTGCATCTTGTGTTTCTTCCATGGAAAATATCCTCTTTACTTGTGCCCCTCCACTGCTCTTTTGCTTTGGAAAGAACTTTTTTATTTTTGCCATGAGAGTGCATGTGCGGTTTTGTTCTCTGCCCTGAGTGCTGACCACTCCACCCACCTCCCCTGCAGCTTCACTTTCAGGCTCTGAGACTAAATATATTGTCTCACAAGAACACAGTTTCTTATTCCCTCATTTCTCACTGTGTCCTGTTCTTGATTGGTTCTCATTGCCGATCTGCGTCACATCCTGTTTCCACAGCATCTACCGAGATGAGCTCTCCCCTCCCTCCCCCACCTTCTGTTATGCCTCGCTCAGCACCGATTATTAGTAATGCGTGGTTTCCGTGCCCCACATCACAGAAACACATGCTGTGCTTTGGAGCGAATGCGTTGTAGATTGTGTGTGAAGTGACGTGTGAATGCGTGGCTCAAGTGTTATTATACACAAACCATATTTTAAACGCCTCTTGCTCTGTGTTAAGTACGCGTATTTCTTTCTTTCTCTTCAGTACTGCAAGCGGCACCAGTCAGGTTTCATGTTACAGCGTTACTGTTCCTGGGTAGATTTCTCTCTTCGACGCCGTTTTATATTTGCCTACAGCTCTAGTTGTTGGAACTTGTTATGGACGCGATTTTTAGCTTACTGACAGAGAGAGGTGCGGATGCTTGAATGGCTCTTACTGGACTTTCAGCATCACTTTTCGCAGTTGATGTGAGCGCTCGTTAGACACTGAAAGAGTTCTTTTTAAATATAATTTTCCTTTCCTAGTCCTTATGTGTGACAAAGGGATTTCTTAGCAGCGTAACTCCCCTCCTCTTTAACTGCTTTATGTACACTGGTGCAAGTACAGGTGCGACCTTAGTTTCAGAGCGCCTCACTGACAGCAGCAGCGCCTCTCGTGTCTTTATCATTGAAATGGCAGCACCCCGTCAATATAGTGCCCAGAAACGGAACATGTTTTATTGCTACAGCAAAGCACAATTTGGTACTGAAGGCAAGCAGGTTAGAAACACAGGCTGACTTTACAAGGCATTTACTTAATAACAAAAAAAAGTGGTTCTGTGAGGTAAAAGCTTTTTGAGATAAGAATGTGCCCATGAAGTTACTATCTCAGAAATCTTATGGTCAGACAAGAGGCTGGGCGGGGATTCAGCATGGCTATATTTTCCCTTTTATGGCCGTCACGGTCAGTGCACCCCTATATTGTTCTGTCTTACTTGACTCTCGCTTTTACTCTCTGCAGTAGGTAAAGCTGTTGTAAAATAATTATTTTTTATGTTTATTTTCGGTTCTACTTCATTTGTAATCCAGTATAAAATAGATATGTCTTACCTTAAAATTACCAGGTGGTGGTGTTACTGCGAGTGTGTTGCCTTATTATGTTGTTGTACCCATGCCTTTATTTACATTCTATTGCTATTAATTTGTTGTGATTTCTTTTTATGCTTTCCTTATTATACGGTTTTGTATTGTAGTCACATTAATATAACGCTTTATATGTTAAAAGGCGCCGAAACACTTGATGTGTGCTGTGGGTATATTTTCTATTTTCTGTCATCCCTATCTTACTGTTATCCTGTGGTCGCCTATATTTTCATTGTATGAATTATGTACAGCACCATCAATACTGAGGCCAATGTTTGTTTTACTGCAGGTTGAGTCTAAGTGCAACTGCACTTTTTCATCTTTACAAAGTAAGTGGCAGCTTTTGCACAATGTTCATTGACTAACCCTTCTTATTGCTAAAGCAAAGTGTAACAATTTGTTCTTGCAACAGAACAGAAACATAGACTGACTTTACGAGGCATTACTACCAATGTGAGGAATGGGTGTTAGAAGCTTAATCAGATACAAATGTATGTTATTTGCGAAGCAATATTGCAGCCAGACTATACACCTTTTTAAAATGGGAATTATGTGAACTAACCACAGACAAGGACCATCAACATGTTTGAAGCTTTTAATGAATACTGGCAATAACATTTTTGATTGTCGTTGCTAATGCTATTTATCATTGTCAAAAGGTTTAAAGAAAATAGCCATCACAGCGTGATGGTGCATAAGTGCACATGTGTAGTGACGCACACACATGTATAAATCACTAATCTCGGGCCAATCATTTTGACTTATTTTAGTTTTTTCTGATGGTGTTCAAAGTTGGAAATTAATCTATTTTCTTCTTTTTGCTAAAGCTCTTTAGCATCAGCAAGAAGCACTAGCAAAGCCGGAAGTTTGTCTTATGATTATTAAAGGCGAGGACTATTGGCTTTGCCAATGCTTGCTTCCTCTTTCTATGTGTGGTGGATTGTGCAGTACACATAGAAAGAGGAAAATACCTCTGGGGATATTGTGCAGGCAGGCTTACCTTCCTGTACAATAAAACAATCCTGCTTACAACGCAGGCATCCTTGCACGATGGTGCAAGGGTGCCTGTAGGAAGCTTCCTCTGTATATAATATTGCAACTTGGTGGTAATATTGTGCACAGAATCCAGGTGTTCCTCAGAGGTGTACAGGGCTCAATGTAAAACCCAAAGTGCTCTATTAGTGGTAGTATGGGCGAGCAGCCTTAGGCCTAACACAGAGGAGTGTAAGACATTTATTGCACAACAGTGATCAATAATGGACACACAACTCAAGAAGGAGATCCAGACCAATGTTATAAAATTATACTTTGTTTGTACTTTATTTTGAGACCCAGGTCTTCGTAATAAGGTAAGTGCGTTTTTAATTAAAAATACTTTTCAATTTGAAAAATCAACACAACTTTTTCACACAGTGCAATGTTATCCATTTAGCCCCGGGAAGCACACTTTTAATAGATCAGGACAGGCATTGATTATAGATTACATCTTAGTGGACACCAAATCGTGGCACAAGGTTCTTGATTTTAAGATCATCCCTCGCCACGCAAGTGATCACAATGCCCTTGTACTAGATATAACTCCACCACATAATAGAGGCTCTCTCGGTATACCATCACTACCTGTTCCCAGTCTTACTCTGGCCAATGGAGGAAGGAGAGTACATTGGGGGAATTTTCTCGATCACAGGATAAGATTGCTTCCTTATACCATCAATCATTCCCTTACTCACTGTAGTATACCAACATTCTGTGATGAATGATACTCCAACCTCCCATACCAAGCTGTCCAACAACCATCAAGACTTGCTATCCATTCTGGCTTCCTTCTTTTTCACTAGTAGAAAGACTAGGTTGAACAGAAAAACACGACACCCATGGTACAACGAACACTGCAGGGGCTAGGCCATCACAATAAACAATAGGCTGCAAACTAAGGAAACCAGGTCAAACTATAAAACAGCCATAGCTAAGGCAAAAAGCGGTTGGGAATGCGAAAAATGGGTCAAACTTAGAACCGAGCTGGAAAATCATGATTTCCGGGCATTTTGGAACCTGATTAACACAGGATCGATCGAAGGTAAACCAGCGATAGCAGCAAACATAGGGGAGGAATTTTGGAGAGCCCACTTTAAATCTCTATATCCAATGTCAGAGGAGGAAGCTGGGTTGATGACAACGACTCCCCCTTATCTAGAGTCAACACATCGAGACACGCCCTTGTTCTCCCTAAAGGAGATCACAGAAGCATTGGGTACGATCTTCCCAACAAAGGCAGCAGAGCTGGATAAGATTCCCGGCGACCCTCTGTTTGGGCTCCTTACTTATGGTCCCTGTTCAACGCCATCCTTCAGGGCATGGCAATTCCCACTACCTGGGCAGAAATTATTCTAATCTTTAAAAGGGGTTCTCCGCTTAGTCCTACCAATTATAGCCCCATCAGCCTTCTAGATGTAAGCCAGAAAATATGCGCACGTGCACTTCTGGGGCGACCCCAGACCTGGAAAGAAGGGCGTAATGTACCCATAAGCTGGGTTTAGGGCTAAGATCTCCACTATTGAATACATTTTTAGATTACAGCTCCTATATTGGAAACTGTGACTATAGACGGTGGCAGCCTCTATCTTATATTCGTGGACCTTAAATCCATATTCAATCTAGTTCCGAGGGATAAATTGTGGGGAATACTAATGGAAATGGGAGCTCCAGATTACCTTTGTCATGAGATGAAACGCCTTCATCAAGGCAATTTCGCTCAAATAAGGTATGGTAAAAATTGAGAACTTTCAGCTCCCTTTCCGGTAGAGGAAGGTGTATGCCAAGGCTGTGTCTTGGCCCGACTCTTTTTTCCCTTTTTATAAATGGTTTAATAGAGTCTTTGATGGCAGGAAAAGATATTGATGCCCCTAGGTTAGCGAACCGTAAGATACCCACCCTGATGTTCGCAGATGACACCCTCTTGCTTTCGAAGTCTCCCATGGGCATGCAAAGGGTCCTTGACGCATTCAGTGTCTTTTGTAAAAACAGGGGTCTGGAGATCAATTTCCAGTAAACCAAGTATATGGTCTTGAATGCAAATAACAGCACTCGCCCAAACCCCTTTTTAGATGGAAGGGCTTTTGAGAGGGTGTCGATTTTTGACTATCTGGGGATCACACTAACTGGGAAAATGGATTGGGGGGTCTAAATAAAGAAAGCTAGCCTAAAACTGGTCCAGTCCTCGGGGGGCATTCTAAAGGCGTATAACAAGTGCACCCATAAAGTAATAGGCCCCGCTGTCGAACTTAACAAGGCAGAGGCTAGGAGTGCTACCTTGTATGGAGTAGAACTATGGGGCCACTGCTCTACCACCCCCATATCACTCATAGAGAACTCCTTTGCCAGGCAACTTCTGTGTCTTCCCTCTAGTTCACCTTCAATTCCCCTTAGAATGGACCTTGGAATTAGCCGTATTGCTGATAAAGTAGCGCTAAGACCCCTCCTATTTTGGTGATGACTATGGAGCACTACCAAACTTGCCCCATATAGGGATGAGTTGAGAGAAATTAAGAGCCTACCAGGTGCGGGAAAACTTCCATGTTTGGCATATATATGGAACATCTGCCAGGACCTGGGGAGGGCAAACCTGTGGAGTTCTGCTGAAAAATCAAGCATTGTGACCCCCAGAAAGAGAACTATAGAGAACTAAAACTGAGTCATCTTTGGAGGAACTCGCCCGGGCGCTTAGCCCTGGGGTTCATGGAAGTAAAATTGCAATATAAGCTAGAATCAGCGTTAGATGACATCCAGCCTCTCCTTGCAAAGAAGCTATTCCTCCAGTTCAGACACAGGACACTTCCGCTCCGATCGTTCACCACTAAGTGGTCGGGCGACCGAAGTCGGGACTGTCCTGCGTGCCAGAATGTGGAGGAAACTGAAATGCATGTACTTTTCTTTTGCCTTGCCGACAGGAGGCCAAGCTCCCACTGGCTGGTACAGCTGTGCAGGAACTTGGGGTTCAGACATTGCTCCGAGGCTTTTAGGTGACTCAAGTATGACACTCAAATGCCCACTGTGTTTTCCATCTCACGTTTCTTGTATTCTATGTGGCATACTCGTAGAACTATTTTAAAGAAGAGTTTATAGGCCAATCTGAGCCCAGTTTTAGCCATCATCCCCTCCAGGAAATGTACCCTTCCCTTTCCTTTCTGCACTTGTCAACCATTGCTTCTCCGGTACACCACCATTCTGCCTATAATCAGTTTTTAAAGGAGTTTTATAAAAAGTTTTTAAAATGTTATCTTTATATTTTATCTGTTATTGTCATTCTTTAAAAAAAAAAGAAGATTGCCATTCCTCTACACTTGGACATTTTGCTACATAGGGGCCAATTCCGATCCGGGTCGGAAGGGCACCGAACTCGATCCGGCCTGAAAAACTACGAGCCGTACGCGTGTTTTCCGGCCGACTCGTACAGCTGTACGAGCGAGTAAGTACGAAGCGAGCTACATGAAATTCACCGACCGAGTCGTTTCCGGGTCCGAACCGCTCCGTACGTCTCGGCCGTAAGCTAACCGTGGCTTGCAATGGATGCGATTAATGACTGAGCCAGTACGATGCACGCGTCGGACAGCCTGTGCGAGCCGGAGTGTCCGGCTCGCAAGTTGTCTGGGTGGTTGCCCTTGGGGGTCTGCATCGGACCCCCTGTCACTCGCAACCCTACTACTCGGACACAGGGGGAGACCCATGGGTCTCCCCAACACAGGCATGTACGGTGCGGATGGCACTGACGCGTACCCACTGTAGGGGGCGCACTTGACCGCAACATACCCATTCAGTCAATGGGAGCCCATGTATGCGTCGTACGACCGGCTCCCATTGACTTCTATGGGAGTCCGACCGAACCGAGTCCGGCAGCATACGGCCGCATCGTACTCGCTCGGTCGGACTGAAAAGACTCCGGCTTGGTCAGAAAACACTCCAGATCCGGCTCGGTCGGAGTGCTTTCCGACCCGGATCGGAATCGGCCCCATAGTGTACTATTTATGTGTTACTTTAAGATAATCTGCTTGAATAAAATATCTCTATGTCTAATATTGGCTACGTGATAATGCACATGCACTGTATTTTCCTTTATCCTACGGCAAATGTATAGGTTATGTAGAACAAGTATACTGCACACTCCCTTGTTTGAGGACGTCCAGAAGAGATGACTTTTGCAATTTATGATCTCTGATAGACTAGCATATCTATTTAAAAATCTGCTATTCATTTATTGATACCTCAAAGTATGCTGTTATAAATTGTACATATTGTATTGTTTTTTATGTGCTTTTGTGGCCCTAGTAGCCGAAATAAAGATTTTTTGACTGGCTGACATTATCCTAAGGGGAAAGCAATATTGCAGTAAAATAAGTAAGTATTTAACTTACAATCTCAGTCTTCGGAGCCAAAAGTCAGCAAGAGCCAGGAGTCTGGTAAATACCAAAACAGTACCACCAGCGCACAGGGGCGGCCGGGTGCAGTGGCCAAAATCAGAGTTCGACCCAAGTCTTTCCAATGGAGACGAGGGATGCCTGGAGCCACACTGCTTGCAGGTAAGTAAATTGGTTACAGGGCCAAGCTTTGAGGCTTAGCACAAGCACAGGGAGGAGCCACAAAGCAACACCAAACATACACCACAAGCGGCACAGGGGTGGCCGGGTGCAGGGAGCAATTTCGCCTCCGGCACCCAAAGCTTTTCAATGAGGATTCTGCTGTCGGCAAAGAGGCTGCTTGCGTGGCATGGCATGGAAGACCAACAACAGCAGAGGTAAGTTGGGATGTAGGGGGTCATAAGGGCATCATTGGTTCAGCTCACCAAGGTTCTGTAGCTCAAGGTGCAGGGGTACGACGTTAGAGTCTTCTTACCAGAGCCGGTAGCGGTCAGGGGGAGCCTCCGGATTCACAATGCAGGCTCCGTTGTGGAGGGCACGAGAGGTCAGGATCGCCAGGGAGACTTCACTGCCCAGGAGAGCCACTCAGATGGGTGCAGAATGGGCAGTAGACGCGGATCTGCCTGGACCCGGAGTCTTTGGAGTAGGTTTCTTCTGGACAGGTCCGCTGTCCACGGGAGAGTGGAGTCTTTTTCAAAGATAACAGTCCTCTCAGTGGTTTCAGAGGTCGCTCTTGTAAGACAGGCCACAGAGTCAGCGAAGCAGGATACAGACTGGTAGGGCTGTGGCCAAGGCAGTTGTCATCTTCTGGCTTCTGCTGCAGAGTCTTATTTCTTCTTAGGTCATCGCAGATCTGCCTGCCAGGTCTGGGGGAGCCACCTAATTACTACATTTAGGAGACATTTTAGGGGAGTAGCAGGTAGGGCCAATGGCACCCTACCTGGGGTGACTACATCCTCTATTATGCCACCCTCCTGTGGGAGGGGGAAGAGACCTAGCCCTTATTGGAGGGGTCTCCCTATCTTCAAGATGGTTGGGACTGAAAGTTGTGCTTCACCTCGCTTCCTCCACCTTAGGGGTGGGGTTGGCAGAGATGGGCACACCTCCTTTCTTTTTTTTATTTTCCCGCCCAAAGAGTGGGTGTAAACCAGGGGCTGACATCTGCTGCTAGCAGCAGAGGCTGGGGGTCGCAGGGAGCAGGCCTTTGAAGTTTCCCTCTTTGAGCACTGGGCCCTCCTGGGGGAGGAGTTTTGACACCACTGCCCAGATGTAGGGGCTTATCTGCTCACTTCTGGGAAGGCCCGCTAGAGGGGTGACTTATTCATATCTTAGGCAGTGCTCGCTGGCATGGCACAAAGGCAGTGTGCCATGTCGACTTGGTCATTCTTTCACCTCACAGGGCCAGTGGCATGGTCCTAGTGAGGGGCCCCTCTTCAGCTCCAGGCCCTAGGTACCCAGGGTACCACATACTAGGGACTTACAAGACAGCAGAATTACCAATTTTGGACATGTTTTTAGGGAAAAAACACTGGCACTGGGAACCTGAACAGCAGGGACCCAGTACTCTACAGTCAAAGTTGCATCAAAGGGCAAGTAAAAAGTGTGTATGGGGGGCTACTGCCACAGAACCCCATTTTCTCATAGTGTCTGTGTTGGCTCTAGTCAGCACATTGTGCGGCAGTGTAGGGAAAGGACAGGAATGCATCGTATGATGTTAAATACGGCGCATTCCTGTCTTTTCTCGGTTACTCAGAGCAGCAAGGCGGCTTGCTGCGCTGTATGACTTTTTGATAAATATGCCCCTCAGTGTTGCTGTCCTTGACGATCGGGTCTTCAAAACAGCCCTGTGGGAGGTGATCGATAACTACTTCTGGGAAAATACTGGCACAACCTTATCTCCACTAGTGGAATGGGAGGCATTTAAATTGGTAGTGCATAGCCAATGCATTTCGACCACTGTGGGGTCCCATACCCAACTCTATACTGAGATAGTGGCCCAGGTACTACTCCTGATGAGTCTGGAATTACCCACTGAGGGAACACTCTACCCCGGGACAGACTACGAGATGAACAAGAAAATCTCTTTGAATTAATAGATAGACTCCAAGCGTACGACTAACGAGCTTATATTACTAGGGCCCACTCAGAGCATGACAAAACTAGCAGATTACTGGCCTGGCTGGCCAACCCAGATCCGCAGGGTTCCCAAATACTCCAGATGCGCACCACAGAGGGCAAGATGGTCTACAACATGATGGAGAACAATATGGCCTCACTGAATTATTACCTCTCCCTTTATAGATGTACTGATATAACCTCCACTCAAGCCCTCTATGACTTTATCTTGGCAGCAGCAACAACGAGACAGCTGTTGGAAGTGGCTTCCTCAATTGGGGGCGAAATCACAATACAGGAGGTAAGAGGGCAATAAAAGCTCTAGACAGGGGAAAGTACCAAGATCAAACAGGCTACCACTAGAATTTTACTTGACTTACCTTGGCACATTGGCCCCGATTCTGACTACACTGTATAATACGGTCAGGACAACTGGGAACCGCCATCCCTCCCCTCCCCTCCCCAATGAGGAAGGCCTTATTAGTGCCTCTGCTCAAGAAGGGCCAGTATAGTGATCAGGTGACATTTACAGACCTCTTTCTATATTAATTGTTTATTTTAAAATACCCAAGTAAAATTTTAGTTACCAGACTACTTCCACACCATTGCACCATTATCGATAATGGCATATTATTGCACATTATACACACCCCATTAGAGGATTCCCCTAAAGCGCTTGCAATTTCATAGACATGGAGAAAGCATTGCATTCCCTGCAGTAGGAGTTTCTCTGTGCTACAATGGCCAACATAGGGGTGGAGAGTGGTTTTCTTACATGGACGTCACTCTTATACTCATCCCCAACAGCCAGAGTCAAAACTGGGAGTAGCCTTTCTACCTCCTACAAGATAGAATGAGGCACGCAGCATTGCTGTCCGTTATCACCAGTGCTTTTTGCAATGACTGTTGTACTGCTGGCCCTACAAATTTGATGCAGGAAGTTCTATCAAGGCCTCATAATCGACGGTCATCACCTTTACATATCCCTATATGCAGATGATCTATTATTATATCTTAGGGGGGAACGCTCATATGTAGAGAGTGCCTGCCGTGCTCTAGAGGACCTTGGCCGCTTGTCAGGACTCATCGTAAATTGGGATAAACCAAATGCTTTTACCCATGCATGCTCTGGAAACGACTGCTATACCACCGGAAGTGGGCCATAACCTCCACTTGGAACCTTGTACTGTTCGGTACCTTGTGGTCATATCTATCATACAGTAGCTGACGTGCTGAAGAGTAACATGCGACGAGCATTGGCATCTCTTCGATCCACTGTTAATTTCTGGCTAACACTGCCTTTATCAGTAGCAGGGAGGGTCGCACTGTCGAAGATAGTCCCCCCCCACTATTTACCAGCATTGCCGATCCGACTCCCAAAGGCTATCTTTCGCAAGATGGACAGCCTCTTGCTTCACTTCATCTGTGGCTTGGGACACAGATGACTGGCATTGGCCAAATTCCTTCTGCTATCTGATGGTGTAGGACTGACAGACCCAGACCTGGAATTCCATAATCTAGCAGCACAGCTGAAATTGGCGGCCTCTTGGAGGCATTGCAGATGGGAGGGCATGCCACCAGGAGTACACTTCATCCCGAAGTACACCACTTTTTTTGGCTATATTGGTTAACCCAAATATTGGGCGGAGCAACGATCACCCCTGACTTTTACTGGATACTCTTCAGTGTATATGAGCCAGGAATCTTCCCCTGACAGCATCACTAGATCTCCCACATGAGGCAAACTGGTCAGGGTTACAAGACTGGGAGAGAAGAGGTATGATGATGCTTGGAAACTGGTACAAGAAGGTGTGAGACCCTGCAGAGTTCGCCGATGAGTATGAGCTACTGAGTATGAGCTACCCACCCATCATTTATTATTACATGGGCAGTAGCAGCGAGTATACGATGGGCATGGGGGGACAAAACCCTCGGGCCTAGAGACAATTCGCTCCATAACCAGCCAATCGCACGCGATAACTCTTTCTATAAAGCGCTGTTAGCACAGACACAGGGGCTTATTTACAAGCCTCTTGCGCAGCCCGTATTTGTCACTTTTTCCCATGTTAAAAGTGACCCACCGGAGGCGCAAGTGGCTTGTAAATAAGCCCTACAGTGTGCACTGACTGATTTGAGAGACTGATGGTTACGAGACATTAGACAAGTATTTATGGAAGGCGACTGGCACAAAGTACTGAAACAAGTGCCTCACACCTTGTGCAATGTCTAGTTTTGGTTAATTCAAATCTACTACATCCATAGAGCATACTTTATACCAAAAAGCATGAATCTTCTGTTCCTAGGGACGCAGGCAGCATGCGCCCACTGCCGGGAACTTGGGGCAGACTTCTTTCATACTGTGTGGAAATGCGCAGCCCTTACAACATACTGGGATACAGTGATGAACTTCATTAACACCGCCACAGGTGGCAGTATCACCAGATCCGCAGCGACCTGCCTCTTGGGCCTGTTTCCTAGAACTAAAGTCAATACAATCACTGAAATCCACAGACTTAGCCTTGATCCTTGACCGGTGTCAGATCACTTTGTTTTGGACCTCTCCCATAGACCCCCCACTTCAGGAGTGGGGTGGAGAATTGGATAAATTGGCTTCTTGTGAGGGGCATTGCTACACACTGAGGTGTGTAAAGGGCGTCAGAGTCCTGACCACACACAAGCATAGCCCATGTAGACGGTAGAGGGCGATTGATTCAGATCCTGGACAAAATGTCCACCGAAGAGGACTGAACCACCACCTCCCGGGCAGTGCAAAGCATGGCCTAAGACATCCGACCCGAATGGATTTCCTCCGTCAGATAGTGGAATCACCTAACAACCCCTCCACCCAACTTCGCCCTTACTTGAGACACTACGAATACTATCCCCTTACTATTGGCCCTCAGTTAATTTGTCCACTCCTCTTTAACCTCAATGGTGAATACTTCTTACTTTATTCACCTGTTCACCTCCTATTCACATCTAAGAACTACTACACAAAGTGGCGAAGTGTCTCTACTCAAATAGGTACACATACCAGGGCTATGATTGTGTTGATCTGCAAAGAGAATTATAATACCGAAACTCGTGTCTGAGGCTTGTCTATTAGCTTAAATGTTGCCTGCTTAGATCTGAGTTGCCAGAATGTTAATAAAAATTTTTTTTTTTTAAACTGAAGATCACTGAATGTAAGGAAGTCCAATTTGAAACATACTGTTTTTGACACAATGTAAACAGATCCGAGAGTACTTGTAATAGTAAATGTAAAACCCAAATGGAAGGGGTTACTAAATATATGTGTGAGTGCTTGCTCACAAAGTGGTGAAAACCTTACAGCTGTCTAGGCCCCATGCTCAAAAGGAATTGAAAAACGAGAAGATATGTACACTCACCAGAAATGCAATTATAACTAAAAGCTGCATGCATATGTATTAGGAAGGCTATTTTTATAAGTCAGCTGAAAAGTATGCATAACTCTGCCTAGATCTAAAATTCCAAAACCTAAAACTGAAGAGAAGTTCCTCCACTCACACATGAATCAAAATCTGTAACATGAGCAGAGGGTCCAGTCATACACTCCACTAGACTGGGGCCGGGGTAGTTCAAATGAAACTGGACCATATTTTGTTAATAGAATACCAGATGTAACACTGTGTATGTCAGTTGTGTAAGAATGCACTCACATAAATTACATATCCAGCAGGAGCAATGAACTGCCCCGCAGTTGTCCAATTATGATGGGTGTCAATTGACCACCTATTGCTCACTAGTCAATACATTTCTTGCACACCTATTTCCATCCAGTATGAGAGGCACCCCACTTCCAGTGTTCACATTTCTCCCTGCAGAAAATTCTTCTTTCCTGACCCTGCCCTTCTGTTTTGAAAGCTATGTGTCAAAGGACAGGACCTTCTTGGCACTTCACTGCTGGGAAGAGACAAGGTTTCCCACACTTGGAGGGCCTCTCTCTCCAGGTGAGAACAATGGATGTGCCCATATACGGTTGGATTGTACTATCATCCAAGTGAGGCTGGAGGACGATGGACTAGGGAGGAGAAGAAAGGAGAATCCTAGAGCAAACACAGTTCTGCATTTTGTAAAGCTCAATAAAATAACTAATTGTCGTGATACAATCCTTCCTTTTGCTTGGTCAACACAATTTTTGCTGACTGCATTACTGGGTTTTGAACTCTGCAGACTAGAGTACTACTATCCAGTCCACAGTGTATGTGCTCTAAACCCTAAAACATAATAAAGTTGGCTATTCCCCAGTTAGTACATTTAACTTTTCAGTAAGGTATATGGTGCACGAAAAATGCCAACGACATGGAAAGTTAAAGGTCATCTGTGGACAGCAGCACCTATTGTGCCATCCACAATGCTGAGAAGGAAAAACATTACTTCAGGTCTACAGGTCTGGGATGAGTACTGCAGCTTTTAGACATGTATGTGAACCTGTCTAAATAACACCTTTTTGACTGGACATACCCCTACTTTTATGTATTACAAAAGTTACTTTAAGTAGGCTTTATAGCCCATGAGGTAGGGAGCTCGGTATTTAAAAATCGAACATATAAGAATTTCATGTTGGCATGTCCCTACATAACTAGGCCCCAAAAGCTATTTTCACTGTATAGGGCTATAGCAAGCTTCTATGAGAATAACCTAAGGTACAATTAAAATATTCTTTTTGCTGACATTGGTTTGAAAAAAGGTAAGTCATTCAATAATTGTGTGTAATATTTATTAAAATCCCATTTCAATGGTGAAGGACAGATATACAGGAAATTTAACTTTTAGAAAGTTAGATTTTGCCGGCCTGAAGCTACAGATGGCTAATTAGCATTAGGCTACCAGCAGCGATCCCCACCCCCAGTCTAACGCCCTCTCCTACGTACTGGCTCACCCCTGAAAGGATGTTTCCTCAACACACACGGGCGAGATGAGGCTCGAGCCACAGCCCGCTAACAGGACCCTCTCCTAATTGAGCTACCTCTCCACCCTTTATGCTTCTGGGCTCCTTATAATCGCTGCCTACTACGCTCCTCAGTCAACATGTCGGAAGTGGAGTGCAGCTCGCCAGTTTGATCTTCGCCACCCCCCCTCATTACTTCCTTCACTCATGAACTCCAGGCATTGTGGAGCCAGCTGCTGGATGCGTCCGTTGACCCGAAGTGGAGTGCAGTTCGCTGGTTTGATCTTCACTGTAGTAAGGGACGTGTAGTGTGTGCAGCGCTCATGTCCAAGACAGAAGAGATAGTCTCTCGGCGTGTTGCACCCGTCGTTTGTAACTGGCACTGGGTTCAGTGTCCCTGATCACTACAATTCCGTGGCATTTCCCTTTGGCATTCCATCAGGAAAGTGGATACAGATCCTGATGATGAGCCCACGGGATATAACAAGTAAGATTAAGCTGTAATTAGGCACAGTCACTAACTTTGACTCTGAATGGTGGTCTGGGACGCTAGATCAATCATAACCATGACAGGGCCCCATCTGAAACCTGAAGGTAGGAATTCATATTCAATCTAGTACCCCCCTAATCTCTCCAAAAATGCCTCCAAAACTTTTTTTTTTTTTTTTTTTTTTTTTTTTTTGAAACCGTTTATTGCATCCATAAAAAGGTTACAGTTATGGGCCTACAACCGCACGGCCGGCCGCTAAAGCATCACAAATATAGTACATACAGACAGTAAAGGTCTCTCAGCGGTGTACAGTAGAAACACAGGAGTAATCAACGGTGCAGGCCTCACGGCGTCCTGCCACAGAGTACGGTTTCATTTTAAGGACTAACAACATCAACAAAAAACCACAACCGCAAGGCAACCCGAGATTCAAGATGACAACACTTGCTCCATAGTGGGGGATCCAGACTGGCAGGAAAGATCTGAAGAGGGGGATGGGAGGAGATCAAGGACTGGGGGGCCGCGTGCCCGCGGCCGAGCAAGAGGGTCCAGCTAGGGAGACGGAGCAGGCGAGGCAGCCGGCAGCTGTGGTGGCTCACAAATGCCCCCACGGTAGGCGTTCCAGGGGCCCCAGATTTTCACCCACGCCCCAGGCTTGCCCCTCGCCACATACACCACCCTTTCACGGAACATACACCAATCCATGTGCTCTTTCCAGGCCGACACCGCAGGGGGCCTCTGGGATCCCCACAATTGAGCAATATCACGTTTCGCTATCATGTATCCCAGAGTCACCCACCGCGTCTGCGGAACCGAGTAGTCATTCGGTTCCCATACATTCAACAAGCACCTCCTCGCTTCGGGCAGCAGCGCTACACGCGTGACCACATGCAGGACCTCATGCACACCACGCCAGAATCGCTCCACCTTCGGGCACTCCCACAGTATATGCATAAAAGTCGCCAACGCACCACAGCCACGCTTACACAGTCCGTCCATGGCAAAACCCATACGTAGAAGCCTCGGCCCCGTCACGTAGACCCGGTGAAGAATCTTGAGCTGGACAAAACGAAGGCGAGCCGGGATGGCCACCTCTTTCGGAGAGGCCACCGCGGACATCCAATCCTCGTCGTCCAGCTCCAGCCCGTCGGCCACCCAAGCCTCGCGTAGACTAGTTAACAGGCACGATCTATCATTAATCAGCTTCTTGTATATGAGGGAGATCGTGCTGTCCGGGACATGGCCATCCAGCACTCTGTCCTCCAGGGGGGAAGACTCCGGAATGGATGCAACATCCGGGAAGACGGAGCCCAGCGCATGGCGGACCTGCAGGTACCGAAAGTACTCACTGCCCTGCAGCTGGAACTCCGCCTGCAGCGTCTCAAAAGTTTTGAATCCCCCCCTCGTCCAGAGATCCCCCACTGTGCTGATTCCGATCGTGTCCCACTTCTCGAAGCCCTTCGATGTCCACAGGGAGCCCAGTCTCTCAGAGGCATACAGTGGAGACGCCCGGGTCAAACGGTCCTTCCACCCCATAGCTGCATTAGCCGCGTGCCAAACCCGCACCATTACACGCGTCGGTCCCGTCAGACGGGAGTCAGGCGCGCCAGAGTACAGCGCTCGATTGTAATCGCCACCGGGCAGGAGCATCTTGTCCATCTCGAATGCCGGGTTCAGGGCGGGCCCGTAAAGGCCATGATTAATTGCAGCTAGCTGGGAGGCCCAGTAATACCGTTTAATGTCCGGGAGGGCGACCCCTCCATCGTACCACGGGAGCGTCAGTTTAGCCAGAGCAATACGCGGCCTCCCGTCCCAGAACAGGCGCCGCTGAAGGCCCTCCACCTCACGAAAGTAGCGTGCCGGGACCATATCCATAGTGTTCTGGAGGGCGTAGAGGAAGCGCGGCAGGGACATCATTTTAAACAAGGCCGCTCGACCGAGCGGTGAGAGCGGGAGACGCCGCCAGCGCACCACATCCTCCTTCAAACGCTGGAGAGGGGGCAGCAGATTCCGCTCATAGCGGGCCTCCGGGTCAAGAGTGATATATATACCCAAGTACCGGAAACCCTGGGAGGCAATCTGGATCGGGCAGTCCCGCGGCAGGACCGGAGCCTCCCCGGAAAGCACGTAGACGCAGGATTTCGCCCAGTTAATGACTAGGCCTGAGTTGCGACCGAAGGAGCGCAAAACATCAACTAGGACGATCAGGGACTTGCGCGGGGAGGCGAGATACAAAAGGATATCGTCCGCGTAGAGGGACACGCGGTCCTCGTGCTCGGGGGTCCAGCGGAGACCACGGATGGAAGGGTGCCACCGCAGCCACTCCGCCAGGGGCTCCAGGGCCAGGGCGAATAGAAGAGGCGACAGGGGACAACCCTGTCGCGTGCCCCGCCCCAGCGCGAACGGGGTCGACACACGCCCGTTCACCACCACCTGCGCCATCGGGCCCGAATATAGTAATTTGACCCAGCTGATGAAACCCGGGCCAAACCCAAACTTCGCGAGCATCGCCCAGAGATATGGCCATTCGAGCGTATCAAACGCCATGGTGGCGTCCAAGGACGCCAAGATGGCTGGCTCCCGCACAAATGGGACACGCGCGAGCACGCCGTGCAAGCGCCGTAGATTAAGAGCCGTATTGCGGTGTGGGATAAAGCCCGATTGGTCTTGATGGACCAAATCGCCCACCACGCCAACCAACCGGTTAGCCAACACCTTGGCGAGGATTTTGGGCTCCGCGTTCAAAAGCGAAATCGGCCGATAGGATGTGACCCGTTCACGGGGCTTCCCCTCCTTGTGGATTACCACAATTGTGGCCAGACGCTGGTCCGGCGGGAGGGAGCCCTGCGAGTGGGCCGCGAGGAACATCGCTCGCAGGTGGGGTGCCAGCACATCCGGGCGTAACTTATATAGCTCAATGGGAATGCCATTGGGGCCCATGGCCTTGCCGGATGAAATCGAGCGAATAGCCGAGGCAATTTCGTCCGAGGTGGGAGGGACGTCCAGCGAATCTCTGTCTTCCGCCGTAAGGGAGGGGAGTGCAATATCCCGAAGCAGGGCACGGGAGTCCGCCTCCGAACAGGGAGAAGCAGGGGAGTAGACTCCGCGGAAATAATCCGCGAAACAGGAGACAATGGCTTCCGGCTCCGTGGCACACGCACCATCCACACTCTCAATCAAAGGCACCACTCGGCTCGCTCTCTCTCTCTTATCCAACCACGCAATCAATTTACCGGCCTTATCACCCACATCATACAAGCGCCCCTGCTGCTCTCTACCAAGGCCCCTGGCCGCCTCCGTGACGAGGGCCCGGTAGGCCGCCTGCTTTAACTGCAGAACATGTAACCTGGCGTCTGTTACCCCGTTCCCCAGGTCACCCTCTAATTCCGCAATCTCGGCCTCCACCCGGGTCACCTCCTCCCGCTCACGCCGCCGGGCACTGGCAATAAAGGAGAGGGCCTCCCCTCTAAGAACCACTTTGAAAGCCTCCCATAGGGAGATGGCAGATGGGACCGACCCCACATTCTCCTCAAAATAGCGCTGCAAGGATGTGATCAAGTCGGCACGAATGGTGGGGTCGCGCAGATACCAGGCGTTAATCGGGGCCACCCTGCCATCCCCCCTCGGGAAGACATCGAAATGCAACAACAATGGGGAGTGGTCTGAAATACCCCGTGCCAGATGGCGCACCTCTCCCACCCTCCCCGCATGGGCCGCTGGGACAAGGATGTAATCAAGCCGCGAAAGACTACCATGGGCCCCCGAGTGGAAGGTGTATTGTTGCAATACGGGATGCTTTAAGCGCCAACAATCCACCAGGCCCAGTGTGTCTAAAAGGCCAGGCAGCCACGCCTGTGCCCGGGGGAGGTCCCTAGGGGGATGGCGATCCATAGATCCAGAAACAACCGCATTAAAGTCCCCTCCAACCACCAATAGGCCACTCGGAAGTTCCAGAAGGAGGCGCCCCAGGTCCGCAAATGTAGTGGCCTGTAGCCCAGGCGGGACGTACACCGACACAAAACTGAACACTCTACCCTCCATACGTCCCGCCAGAGCAGTGTAACGTCCCCTCTCATCGTGGTGCACCTCATCAATCTCCAACGGGAGCGAGTTCCTAACCATAATACCCACCCCCCGCGAGCCTGAGGTGAAGCCAGAGTGGGCCGCCAAACGGTATCCCCTCCGATTCATTGCATGAAAGGTGTTACCTATAAGGTGCGTCTCTTGCAGAAAGACAACATCTGGGGAAATACGTTTTAAATACTGCAGGACCACACCACGCTTAATCCTATCCCCCAGGCCGTTAACATTCCATGACAACACAGTCAAGTCCCTACCCCCCATCATACGTCGAAACAATCGGTCGTCCCCCACCGAGCAGTCTAAAGACAACAAAACAGTTGCAGGATTGCCTTGCGGTACGAACAAACAACACACCCCCCCCACCCCCCGGTCCCAACAAAACTCCCCCCTCCCTGCACCCCTGCATGAGCCCAGACAGCCCCCCCAAAGTGCAGTGTGCCTGTCGCCCCATAGCTAAATACTAACTAGTCCCCCAGAGGAGGAGGGAAGCCCCCAGCAGACCCCACATGACCTCCATGGGAGGGGAACCTACAGAAGCAGTATGTGGTGAAGGAACAATGTCCCGAGTAAGGCAATACAGTCACCCCTCAATTCTAATCCAGCGGGCCCTCCTCGCCAGCTGCGCTCCCCCCACCCCCCCGGCCCCGATCCCCAGGCAAGATGTCCAACCAGTCCCCAGCCGCCTCGGGCCGGTCGAAGAAGTGCGTGCGACCATCCACCTCCACCCGCAGCTTAGCCGGGAAGAGCATTGAGTACTTAAGATTTAGGTCCCTTAAACGACGTTTGATGCCAATAAAGCTCTGCCGCTGCTTCTGGACTGCCGGGGTAAAGTCTGGGTAGAAGTTTACGTCCATGTTGTCCAACCTGACCGGTCCCTGTTGCCTGGAGGTCTGGAGGATGGCATCTCGGTCCCGAAAATTAAAGATTCGGGCAATAAGGGGCCGCGGCGGGGCACCGGTCTTAGGGCGGCCCCCGGGGACCCGGTGGGCACGTTCCACCGCAAAAAACTTACTCAGCCCCCGGGGCTGGAGATGGGTCAGGATCAAGTCTTCCACGAAGAGATCCGCCGCCTCCGCCTCACGTCCCTCCGGCACACCAATAATGCGGATATTATTCCTCCGGGCGCGTCCCTCGGAATCCTCCAGTCGCCGGTCCATCAGGGCGCTCGCCTGGCCAAGCCGGCGCACCTCCTTCTGGAGGGCCACCACGTCAGTCGTGAGGCTCGTTGTGGTGTGGGTCAGGGAATCGACTCGGTCGTTCGTCTTTGACAAGTCCGCCCTCACAAGGCCCACATCCACCAGGACCGAGTCAATTTTTTGCGACAAGGTATCAAAACGCTGGTCCACTGAGGCCTTCAGTTCAGCGATGGCGCCCATGACGTCCCGGAGGGTTAGATCCACTGGATGGGCAGGTGTCTCCGTCGGTCCCACCGGGGATGACCGCGTTGTCTCCGGAGAACCCTTTTGGAGCGTGTAGCGGTCCATACTATTGGCCTGGTGCGCCGTGCCACGGCGGGTCGTCTTCACCTTCGCCCGGTCGCCATCTTGTTTGGTGGCCATGCTGGCCCTTCCACCGTCGCGCCAAGATCTCCAAACGGGCCGTCACACCAGATCACGGGTGTCAAGGGGGCGACCACAGAGCCGCGGGTCGACCCACCGCCGGCGGGCCAGCTGGGTACCTGGACAAGGCCACACCACCGCACCCCGCTCCGCAGCCCGACCTCGCCAGAGAGCAAGGAGGGCGCAAAAGCGAAAGTGAAAGTGCGGGGTGCGCGAGTCGCCCAGCCCCGCTCGCCGCTGTTATTCACCTTGTCCCCGGATCGCGCCCCTACTCCAATCCGGGGGGCCGGCGAGGAGAAGGCCGCAACCTTCAGTCGATGTTCCCACCGGTGTTCGGGGTCCGATTCGAGCCCAAAAAACGGGTAGTGCCTCAGCTCGGGTTCCCCGACACAGTCCCCTTAACAAGGACAGGATATTTCCAGGATTTATTCAGGAGGTCGCGGAGGTCCTCGGGAGCCTCGCACCTACGCGGCCATCTTGGTTGCGCGCTAGGCTCCTTCCTTCCGCCTCCAAAACTTTTAAACATAACCCACTGACTCTTGTTACCTCGTGATTCAATGGCCTCCTATGAGTCACCCTCAGCCTTATGCTCCAGAGAGTCCACGACCAGCCCTAGAGCAATAGCACGAATCTCTCTACCACTCGCACTTTACCCACAAAGGACGGCTCTGGAAACTCTAGCCCACCCTCCCATATAGGGAGCCTGCCCCCGTCCCACATAGTCATTATGCCATCCGCCACCTCAGCCTACTCCAACCCCGCCTCTGCAAACCACTTAAAACCGCACGGCCCAAACTCCTTCTCGAGCAGTTTCCCCCCTAACCTCTCACCCAAAGCGAAAAAATACTTTAAACAAAAACTGATTAGACAACATCCTGAATCATTATTTGCAGACATCGATCACTGAGCCTCCAAAGGACAAGTAAAAACGGATCTCATCTTCCACACGGAAAGACCCGAAATATGGAACTCCATCCTCAGATCGCAACTCAACTGGGGAGAGGAGTTGGCCTAACGGCTAGGGCGCTCGACCTCGGACCTGGGGAACTGGGTTCGAGTCTCGGTAATGACGCTGAACATCCTGTGATTCTGGGCAAATCACTTAATCTCCCCGTGCCTAACAAAAAAAAAAATGAATGTGTGTCCTCATGTAACGTAACTGGTGCTATGTAAAGCGCTCTGATACCTGATTGGGTTCGGGTCAAGTTCGCGCTATATAAAACTCTGCAAAAAAAACAAAAGAAAAAAAAAACCAACTCAATATCTCCAAAATTACTAACACCTCCCATAGCTGCAAACTGACTTTCTCAGCCCCTAACCGCACTAGTCAAAATGGGAACACCACTGCGACCATCTGCTCCAATGGCACAGTCCTGATACAAGCCAACAATGTCAATCTAGAATCCTTTGATGCCCTCTTCCCATCCCTCTGGACTTCCCCCTCCCACGCACTGCTCCCCTGCCCACCCATCCTCCTCTCCCTGAAGAACCCGACCCGTCAACTGAACTCACCCATTATTCCGGTGCACCATAGGAATAACACCTGCCTCCTGCCACGAGACACCACCCCCAAAACTACCAGAAAGAATAAGACCCTCCTACCCCCCTCCGGCAACCACTCTCACCCTCACCCGCCCCCGCCCTCCACCCATGCCAACCCACTTCGACCGACTTCAACACACAGCATGTGACTACCAACCCCCTCCCCAAACCCATATGCAATTTAACACTGACGCCCCAACACGGCCCCGCCTCTCCGCACCCTCTGCCCGCTGCGAAACACCACCCCCAACACTACCAGAGAGAACAAGACCCCTCTGCCCCCCTCCGGGAATCACCCTCACCCGACCCCTGCCCCCCTTCCCTACAATGAGGAAATTAACAACGTTAGGCTCTCCCCCCCAGGTGTAACTTCCCCGACCAGAACACCCACACTGACATAGAGACTGGGCAGCGGCTCACCCTGCTTGAAAACCAGATAACAACCATAATCCAGGGTCTTAGTGAAATCCTTACCAACCTCGCCGCACCCCTATAGCCTCACCGTTTCCCTTCCGTCCCCTCCCTCTCTCAACAGAGGTTTCCAAGGCTCCCCACCCGAAAGGGATCTCTACCCTATTCTAATCAGCCATAGAGACCAAAAAGAACTAGAGATGAAACATCTGCGAGTGAAGCGGCAGCTCTCGCTTCCTCGTACGACAATCCTATTACTTCCACCCTCCTGTAAGAGAACAGGCCCCTCCAAAATCTCCTAGACCCCCGGCCACATGCACTATCATCCCCACGGCCCCCTAATGAAAAAACCCACAACAGAGACGTCCCCCACAAACTGCATGCTCATAAACTGCAGATCAGCCACCAAGTATGCCACAGAGCTAGCGGAATCCATCCTCACCCACGACATAGACATAGCATTTATCACTGAGACATAGCTAAATGACTCCTCATTTCCACTCATGGATACTCTTGTCCCCCCTGGCTTTGTTATCACCAACAAAGATAGAAAAGATTAAAGAGGTGGAGGCATAGCAATCATCCACAAAAACAATATTTCCGTGATGGAATTAGACTCCTTCAACTACAACACCTTCGAGTGCCTAACCGCCAACATCAACACTAGCAACAACAAAACACTTATCTGCCACCTTATTTACCACCCCCCAGGTAACACCACCACATTCACTGAACACCTGTCCGACCTGATTGCCCACTGCTCTCTCCGAGACATGAACAACCTTATTCTGGGCGGCCTCAATCTACACTGGAATGAAGAAAACAACCTGCAAATCCAGAACCTGAAGGAGCTGTTTCACAGCAACAACCTTACCCAACACTGCTTGGAGGAAACACACAACAAAGGAGCAATCCTAGACGCCATCATCGCCCAGCACGACACAGTCACGATATACTGCACCCTACCCATGGACTGGTCTGACCACCACTTAATCCTTTTCCACTTCACCCAGCCGATCACACCTAAACCCCTCACCCAAGACCCTCCGAAATGGACTAGAAACTTCACTCAGATTAACATGACTGACCTAGAGGGAAGGGTTAACTCTCTCCTCACGGCCTCCACAGATAATCTATCCACAACAGAACTCACCGCCCACTACAACACAAACATGACATCCATTCTAGATCAAGTAGTCCCCTTGAAACTAAAAAAACCCAGGAACATCCCAAGCAGATCTTGGTTCAACATGGACATTAACAACGAAAGAAGACAGTTAAGAGCTACAGAAAAACTATGGAGGGGCAACCCCTCCCCAAGCCTACTCGAACAACTCAAAGCAGCCCGAAGGAAATACAAACAACACATCAGCAGCGAAATATCCACCTTCTTCTGCGCCTCCCTGGACAACGCAATAAAAAGACTCAACGAACTGTTCACAATCATCAGGCAACAAACCTCCAAGCCCCCAGAATCCTCCCTACAGGCCTCCAAGGACTTGTGTGAAAAATTTGCCAGCTTCTTCGAAGAAAAAATTACCAAGATTGAGCTCTCACTGGACATCAACGTCAACTCTGTCTGCAAAGGCCTGCCCCCAGTGACAGTAGATAGCACACCCAAGCACCCCAAAAAATCCTGGAAGTCCTTCAACCCCATCCCGGAAACTGAGATCCTCAAACTGATCTCCACCTCCAAACCAGCCTCTCACGTCCTTGACGCGATACCCACCCAACTGACCAAAAAACTGAAACTCTCCATAGCACCGTTCTGGTGAAAGATCATAAACACTCCCTGAGGACCGGCAGCATACCTGAATGCCTCAAAGTTGGCCAAGTCACGCCACTACTAAAAAAACCAGGCCTTGACTCCAAGGAACTGAAAACCTTCAGATCTGTCTCCAATATTCCCCTCCTATCCAAAATCCTTGAAAAATGCGTTCTCCAACAACTGACTCAGCACATGGATAGCATCAACCTTCTTGACCCCTACCAATCGGGTTTCAGAAAAGGCTATAGCACCGAGACCGCGATCCTTAACATCAAAGACGACATACACAAATCCCTCGATTCCAACCAAAGTTGCCTCCTCATTCTCCTAGACCTATCGGCAGCCTTTGACATGGTTGATCACCAACTTCTCATCAAGGCTTTGCAAGAAAAGGTAGGTGCTGGTTCTCCTCCTTCTTACACAGCCGCTCATTAAGGATAAAAAAAAAAACTTTACCTCCGACCTACACCCCGTCAACAGGGACGTCCCCCAAGGTTCAGTGCTCTCACCTCAACTGTTCAACATATACATGGAACCCCTCACCACCGTACTCAAAAAAGCTAACATCCCTTTCCACCTCTATGCAGATGACACCCAGATCTATCTAGAAACCTCCTCCATATATGACATTCACAAACTAAATGTCACTCTAAAAGAAATCCAACATTGGCTGTCGCTTAACCACCTAAAACTCAACCAAGATAAAACCAAAATCCTCCTCATCTCCAACAAAGAAGAGAACCCTCATATTTCGGAATGGCTAAAAACTCTGGATGCTCTTAACGGCAATCACACTCTGACCCACTCCATTAAATCGTTAGGAATCACCCTAGACTCAAAATTCGACATGGCCAAACACATCAAGAACTTTGCAAAGAGTGCCTTCATAAACATTAAGCTACTTAACAAAATAAATCCATTCATCCCAACCAACGACCTCAAACAAGCCACCCAATCACTGCTGCTATCCAGACTCGACTATGGGAATGCCACCCTCACTGGTACAACTAAATGTCATCTAGCTCCCTTAAAAACTACTCTCAATGCAGCAGCTAGAATGGTCACTGGAATCAGGAAATACGACTACATTTCACCAGCACTCAGAGAACTAAAATGGTTCCCAGTCAAATTGCGGGCCAGTTTCAGAGCTGCCTGCCTCACACACAAAGCCCTGCACACAGGAAAACCTGATTATTTGGCTGCTAAGCTCAAGAGGGCTGGTCACACAAGGAACCTCAGGATCTCCAGCACCCTATTACTCATCCCTATGAAAACACGTAAACAAAAATCTGCTGCACGGTCCTTCGCCGGAAACGCGCCCAAAATCTGGAATGCTATCCCAGCCAGTATCAGGACTATCTCATCCTTCACAAAATTAAAAAAACACTTAAAAGTCCTTTTCCTCAACCGCTCTCTCCAGAATGGATAGCCGCCATCTAAACGCAAATCCCTGCTTGTCGTTTCTCCCAGACATTGTAGCTCTAAGACTTACCTCCTCCCTGCTATTTGACCCCTATCTGCTCCTCCCCCCACCTAAGTGGTTCAACCTCAAGACAACATCCTCTCTATGAGGTTATCCCAGGACTCACGGACTACCTCAATGCTGCTCAGCACACTTGGACTTCCAAACCTATATGTAGAATACTGCTTTACTGTATCCACCCCAAGACAACGTGCACTCTATGAGGTTATCTCAGGACTCACGTACTACCTCAATGCTGCTCAGCACACGCGGACTTTCCGAACCTATATGTAGAATACGGCTTTATGAATCTTGCTCAAAAACCATTGTGAAGCGCTCCGATACCCTCGGGTCAGGCTAGCGCTATATAAAACTCCTTAATAAATAAATAAATAAATAAATCAGTGCTTTCCCCTTGATGTGGGTTGAAAACTGCCCATAGAAGAGAAACAATGGCTTGGGTCTTTTGGCAGGAAGACCTAGGTATTGAGAAATTTTGGGGCAGATTTACAAGAAAGTGACGCATCTGTAGAGATGCGTCACTTTCCCTGCGCCACCATGCAAAACCCTTGCGTCATCATGGGTATGCCGTATTTACAATACGGCGCACCATGTTGATGGAAAAGTCACGCATTGCTGGAGTTGTGTCGCAAGCACGGCGCAACTCCAGTAATGCATGTTGCGGCCTATTCCCAATACACTGCGTCCCTCCTTACGCCTGCTTCAAGCAGGCGTAAGTTTTGACGCAGTGGTGTCCTAAAAGTCACACAGTGAAATCTTGTAGATTTCACTGCGTCACTTTTACAAGGCTTTCCTGCGTGGGAATGCCTACCCTGCATACATTATACCTGACGCAGGTATAATGTCATGCAGGGCTTTACAACGTGACGCATCTCCCTAGATGCGTCACATTGTAAATGGGCCCCAACATTTACGCTGCCAAAGCGTCACAAAAGTGATGCAACAACAGCGCAAAAGTGACGCAAGGGGCTTGTAAATCTGCCCCTCCGTGTTTAACAAACCTACAGCTTTGCCTGAGCCTTCTGTGTTTTCTATTGTTTGTCCCTCTTGGTTTAGTAAGATGCAGGCTTGTGTCCCACATACAAAATTGTTTCGTCTGTATTGTTCCTATCTGAATTTAAAATATTAAATATTTGACTTCTTTCCGGCTGGACAAGTTATACAAATATAGTACTGACTGGGTCTATATTCATTCCCCCCCTCTTTATTGTCGTTTTCCTAGGGACCACTGTTCTCAAAAATGGCTTGATTCCCAAGGTCCCTGGCAGACCTTATTTGGGTTCCTTGTTTCTTTAAAATATATAACTTTCTAAAAGTGGAATTTTCAAAATTGTAACTTAACATTAGAGTTTACCATTAAAGAGAATTTTATATTACAATTTCTCCAATACCAAACATGACTTTCATACCTGCTCCCAATTAAACGATATCACTTATTACATGTAATAATGTAACCCAATGTTATCCTATGGGAGAGGTAGGTCTCACAGTAGTGAAAAGCAAATGTAGGAGTTTTTCAATACCAGGACATGTAAAACTTAAAAGTACATGTCCAACTTTTTCATTGCAATGCACCCTGCCCTAGGGACTGTCTAGGGCCTCCCTTAGAGGTGACATTTATTGAATAGGGAGTTTTAGGTAACCCTGGGCAGAGCTGGCGGAGCGGGACAATGCGGAGGTCCACGGAATTGGGGACAAACTCCGTGGAACTCCGCCACCCGCCTGCAACCCCACCCTATTAGGAATTCATTAAAACTACATTAAAGGTAAAAGAATAAAGACTTACCTTGACTACGGCGTCTACGGGCTGCCGTCCTCCTCTTCATCACAATCTCAGGGTGGAGGCGGGGGCTGGTCAACTCCGCTCCGCCACAGAGTGTGCGGGGATTTGCCTACTCTGCGCTCTCCGCGGAACGCGGAGTAGGCAAATCTCCGAATACTATGCGGGCGGAGCAAAGCTCTCCGCCCCCAGTTAGTTTTAGGCCAGGTAACGTTTTTTTGCCAGATCAATTTGGGAGCTTAAATCTGCTAGCATGATGCAATGGCAGGCCTGTGACATGTTTTAAGGGGCTACATAAGTGGATGGCACAATAAGTGCTGCAGGCTCACTGGTAGCATTTAATTTAAAGATCCCGAGTATATGATATACCACTTTACTCGGGACTCATGATTACATTAAATATGCCAATCAAGTGTAAGCCAATTTTGCCATGGTTTCGGGAGTGAGCACAAGCACAATTGCACTGGTTAGCAGTGGGAAAGTGCACAGAGTCGTAAGGCCAACAAAATCAAATTCACCGTTAGGAACTTTGACCTAGTTGTTTAGGGAGAATCCAGGAGTCACCCTGCCAACCTACACAGGATTCCTACTAAAGTGGTAACTCATCCCCAGATCTGGACCTGTGGAAGATACAATAAGAATGGACTTGCCGGCCTCGGGCCCGAATGGTTTGCCGATCGAGTTGTATAAACTCAGGCCGGATAAGATTGCTCCGCATTTGCGAGATATGTTTGTAGAGGCGCGGGAGAATGGGTGTCTCCCATTTGACCAACGTCTGGCGACAATAGTGGTTATACCCAAAGATGGCAAGCCCCGGAACAGATGTGGATCGTATAGGCCGATCTTCCTACTCAACGCTGAGCCAAAAATCCTCGCCAAACTGTTGGCTAACCGTTTGATCAGGGTCATTGGGGACTTGATCCACCCGGACCAATCCGGGTTTATCCCACACCGCAACACCGCGTTGAACCTCAGGCGACTCCATGGCGTGCTCGCGAGGGTTGGGACGCTGCGGGAGTCGGCCATCTTGGCGTCACTTGATGCCACGATGGCTTTCGACACTGTGGAATGGCCGTATCTGTGGGCAGCGCTCACAAAATTTGGCTTCGGACCGGGTTTTATAGGCTGGATTAGGCTACTCTATGAGGAACCTTTGGCTAAAATCGTGGTGAACGGTAGGGCGTCATCTCCGTTCGAGCTTGGGAGGGGCACCCGGCAGGGTTGTCCTCTGTCGCCACTATTGTTCGCCCTCGCCCTTGAGCCGCTGGCGGCATGGATTAGATGGCAGCCAGACATAAAAGGGATCCGATGGTCGCCAGACCACGAGGACCGAATTTCTTTGTATGCAGACGACATTTTGTTATACTTGACCTCACCTAGGAAATCCCTCATAGTGGTCTGTGACGTCTGGAATTCTTTTGGTAGAAACTCGGGTCTCGCCATTAACTGGGGAAAGTCGCATTTACATGTTCTAAGTGGAGACACCCCTATCGTCCCGTGGAATTGCTCCATCCAGATCGCCCAGCAGGGCTTTCTGTACTTGGGGATATATATTTACACCGATCCCTCTGTCCGATACGAGAAGAACCTACTCCCTCCGTTGTCACGCTTGAGACGGGACGTTGCGGGTTGGAGGCGGCTGCCGCTCTCCCTCCTAGGCCGCGCCGCATTGTTTAAAATGATGTCTCTTCCCCGATTCCTCTATGCTCTACAGAACACCCTAGAGTTAGTTCCGGCCTGTTATTTTCGTGAGGTGGAGAGTCTCCAGCGCTCGCTGTTATGGGACGGTCGACCGCGTATCGCTATTGCAAAGTTGACCCTTCCATGGTATGACGGGGGGATTGCACTCCCTGACATCAGAAGATATTATTGGGCTACCCAGTTGGGAGCGATTAACCACGGTGTTTATGGTCCGGCGTTGAACCCTGGGTTTGCTATGGACCGGTGGTTGTTGCACGGGGGTAATTATCTTAGGGCGCTGTATTCCAAATCACTGGATGGGTCCCTCACGGACCAACCAAGACGGCAGTGCATGTGTGGAAGGCGGTTACAAATTCGTTGGGCTGGAAGGACAGACTTACCCAGGCTACTCCGCTTTTCGAATCTGATATATTGGGGAAATTATGGCACATGAAAGGATTTGAGAAGTGGGACCTAATTGGGATTTCTAGAGTTGGGGATTTGGTGGCCAAGGGTAAGGTGAAATCGTTTGCGATGCTGCAGACGGAGTACGAATTAGGGGGTACTGAATACTTTCGATATGCCCAGGTGCGTCATGCTCTGCTATCTGTCTTTGCCGAGGGGGAGGTCGTGCCTGAGTCTTCTCCTTTGGAGGATCGGATTCTGTATGGTCATATGCCGGAGAGTACAATCTCCTTGATTTACAAGAAGCTTGTAAATGTTCGGACCAACCTCCTCCTTGATGTGCGAGAACAATGGACTAGGGATGGTCTCGAGTTGGACGATGAGGACTGGTAATATGCCATTTCCTCTCCGAAGGAGGTTGCGATCCCGGCGAGACTGCGGCTGGTGCAGCTTAAGATACTTCACAGGGTTTACGTCACGGGCCCCGCCTGATTCACATGGGTTTCTCGGATGATGGCTTATGCAAGAGAGGTTGTGGGATGTTGGGCACCTTTCTACACATTATTTGGGAGTGTGGGGAGATCGTAGAGTTCTGGAAACAAATTCATGACGTGATGGAAGAGGTCACGGGTATCGCACTCTTCCCGGAGGCAAGACGATGCCTATTGAATGTCTGGGGTCCCACCGACTATGATGGCGCTCAGACCCAGTAGGTGACCCTGGGGAATATGGTGGCGAAGCGAGATATTGCGCAGCTGTGGGGATCCCAGAGACCTTCCACCCTGGTAACATGGATGGAAAATATGGACTGGGGCATGTTCCGGGAGAAAACGGTGTACAGTGCCCGAGGTCGCCCTAAGAAATGGCATAAGATACGGGGGCAATGGCACCATTATAGGGGAGATATTTGTGTGCCCCCGGTTACTGAGATGCTTGACGTGCAACTTTCCCCTTAGCTCTACTTCCAACTTTGGACGTAAAACTGTTCACAACCTGGAGTTCGTACCTCTGCTTTCCCCTCACTTCTTTGGCGTGGTGTACTGCCCCGCTGAAGGGAGTGGGACCTCGCCCCAGCTGAGAACTAGCGCATGCTTATTATATGCTCTGCCTTGCTTGTGTTTTTTATTTTTATTTTGCATTAAAACTAAACCTTTGTTACTCCTGATCTATAGATATGGACCTTCTTACGTATTGTTCTCATCGTGCTGCCAGACCTCCGGGATGTCGGCTGAATAGCTGTGTACCATGTTGACGTAAATAAAGGTTTAAAAAAAAATAAAAAAATAAATGGACTTGCCTTCTATAACCTGTGTGGAGACATGAAGGGCTGGAACTGCTCCCACTTGTATCCAGGACTAGGAAATGGACTTCCTGTGTAGCTACAGGGATCCTGTGACCGGTAAGTATCTGAAGGGCTGGAGCTGCTCCCACTTATACCGAAGTCCAAGAAGTGAACTTCCTGTGTGGCTCCAGGGAACTGAAAAGCTGCAAGCTTTTGCTAGGGTTACAAATTAACCAATTACAACTGGACTGGACCCTTCTGGCAGCCTCTGTTGGAGAGTGCTTGGTACCTGTGTCCTGTCCTAGGAGCCTTGGAAGTGACGAAGAGGAATCTGCTCCTGAAAGTTTTTCGACTTCCAAGACCTCTAGAGACCGCTGGTGTTTTTGTGGGACCTCAGGGCAAAGACATCCAATTTCGAGAGGACTTTGTCAGCTACATCTCTACATTTTTCCTCCTGAATGTTTTTGAGCGCCAAAAAAAGAGGGACGATTTAGAGTTCCGTTGACAGCTACACCATCATAAATGTGACGGCTATCCCTTGGCATTATTACATGTACATCACATCTTAATGCACTTGTAATAAAGCGTACAATATTTCTGTCACTTTTTGGAGTACCCGTCCTCCAAATTCTAAATCTGGCCCTAAGTCTGAAAGCAGAAATCTTTTTCTGTTGAAGGCACAAAAAGTATGTGACCAACAAGAGGGCATTGGTGGGTGTGAAATTTAGATTTTCCCACTCTGAGCTTTTCCCTCCAAAACCAATGGCTTCAGTGGAACCATGTCCAATGGACCTCAGACTCAAAGAAGACTTTGCTAGATGCAGCCTTCAACTTCCTTAAAAAGGACTAGATCCGAAGGTAAAAACTTTGACTGGAACAACCTGCTTGGTGTATTCAACCACCTCTCCATCGCAGTTGGCCTGAAATCATGTCTTGGTCCCGGTCAACCACAAACATTAACTTCTGATTGGTGCCTTACTTTTTCCCTGGTGCTTTTGACTTCTTCTTTATTTTGAAACAGATAAATACTTAACACATTTTCCTTAAGTTAAGCCTGTCTGCTCTGTGCTATTGCTATCAGCGGTTGAGCCCAGGTCTATTTGATTGAATTTGTGTATTGGTTCAGATAGGATTTTGGCCTTATTACTTGGGTACTACTCACATCTTCCCCAACTGATAACCCATTTGCTTACAATTGTTATGATTAGTTTTACCATGAAGGGTACAGCTAGAGGAGGAGTTGGAATATGGTGATAAAGATAACAGAGGAATAGTGTGTGAGAATATATACTTCATCTTCTGAGGACAATTTGCCAATAACAGTTAGGTTCACCTTATAAATACTCAGTCAGAGAACTGGTTGGAATGGAGAAGAAAATAAAAGATCAGCCTGGAAAATGTCCTGTCTGTCTGGCAAATATCTGAGGAGTGATGACTCCTA
The DNA here is from genome assembly GCF_964204655.1 of Triturus cristatus. NCBI lineage: Eukaryota > Metazoa > Chordata > Amphibia > Caudata > Salamandridae > Triturus > Triturus cristatus. Next base: position 1,012,086,619 of record NC_140582.1, on the reverse strand, counting down.
CTCCACTTAAAATCTCTGGATCTGAAATACGTCTATGATTGGAGTGCCCAGAAAACTGAACTCTTGCTGACCCAAAAGTCTAATAGAGTCCAGGATCCATCTGGGAGAGGCCTGACTGCTGTGAAACATCTTTTATATGGGAGAAGTATGGAAGATCCAGGGAGTAAAGGCAAATACATCTGACTGGTATAAAACCAACATAACCAGTGATGACTAGATTTTTGGCTGTGGTCCTGTCTAAAAGTGGGGAAAAGCCTGTTTTTCACTTAATATTGTGACTGATGTCCAAGGAAACTTAAGTGGAAGTATGGGAACTTTTGGCGTGTCAAGAAGACGGACACAGGATTTTGGAAAACATTGGGTCTAAGGAGCCTTTTCATCTCTGGAAGTGTCAGACTTACACATGGAATACACAGATTTTCTGATTTGTTCCCCTCAGGGCTTTTATCAACAAGATTCAAAGCAGTAGTGGGCCAGTGAAAAAAGATAACTTTCTGTTGTAACCCCGCCTGCCCATGACTTTTAGCCTTCTTCTTGACAGATTTTGACCTCTGGAAAGGTTTCTAGGTCAATAGGTAAACCGCAAAAGTAGGACAAGGCAATAGCGTTGCAGGTATTTGGCAGCTAGTAGTTCCAACGGTGTCCCACAAAGATGTGGGTTTTTTTTGCAGCGAGATCTCAACCTACATTGGGACCGCAACATCAATGTATTTAATCCTGTGGAGTCCTGCTTGGGGACAGCATCTCACCTTGCCTCTATAGTGAAAGCATACTTTCATAAATATGACTTGGGGCCTGATTTAGATTTTTGTAGATGGGTTACTCTGTCACAACAATGACGGATATCGCATCCACCGAAATATAAATCCCATAATATCCTATGGGATTTATACTTTGGCGGATGGGATATCCGTCACTGCTGGGACAAAGTAACCTATTCTCCGAAATTTAAATCAGGGCCTACGTGTGAATTAGTAGCCCTTTTCCAAACTCAGCTGGTGGGGCCTGGAGTGTGTATTGGGCCTAGTTACCTGCACCCCCGGGATAACAATGGATTTTTGCTCTCTTAGGGCCATATGTAGGAAGCCAAATACCGGTCGGTAACGGCCGATTTTCGGTAAATATCCCGTTACCGACCGGTATTTAGGCTTTTGCTATGTAGGGGGCATATTTCAGGATTCGGTAATTTACCGAATCGGTAAAATTACCGATTCGGTAAATACCGAATCCTGAAATGATATGTAGGGGGAGTGTGTCGTCGGTGTGTGGATTCGTTATTTACCACCAACTAAAAGTTGATGGTAAATGACGAATACCTGTAAAAACGCATTATTGTGCTATTTGAAATGTGCAATGTGGCAGACATACATGCCCTTAGGGCATGTATGTGCGCCACATGTGCACACATGCATGAATCAGGGGTGCAACAGGGTGTCAATGTGACACCCTGCCACCCATGATAATACCTCCCCTATTACTGATTCGGTATTTACCGAATCGGTAATGGCAACTGGCTTCCCATTCATTCCTATGGGCCTCCAGGCCCATAGGAATGAATGGGAAGCCAGTTGCCATTACCGATTCGGTAAATACCGATTCTTAATTACCGATATTTACCGAATCGGTAATAATTTACCTACATTACATTTACCGATTCATAAATACCGAATCGGTAAAATTCGGTATTTAAGAATCGGGAAATGTAATTTACCTACATATGGCCCTTATTGTTTTCTGTGGATGTTTTAATGTTTTTTATAACTTTGAATCCATGTGCTATATTGTTTTTGTGTTTTTTTTTTTATTATTACATTTTGCTCTCTCTCATTGGAGTTGGCAAATATCAATCAAGAATAGCAAACCCCAACTTCATGGAAACATTTTGTCATTCCTGAATCATATATGTTTCTTACGAGCATTTGTGTTTCATCATTTCTTAATGGGTATCACTGAGTGGTCAATTTAGCCATGGGAAAATGCGAAATATGATGCAATAGGACAATTGCTTGCCATATTTACATATTGAATCAAAAAGTATGATAAGGTGTGTTAGTATATGAGACACTATGATTCAATTTGTTATTGTTTGAATGAAATTGAAATAGTATCCACAGGGGAACAGACCCAAAATATTGAGGAGGAAATATTGTCCTACGAAAATATCTTGACCTAACCGCCTACTAACAAAAATATCGTGATAGTGAGTATATAAAAGTAGGTTTGCTACGCTTAACTCCACCTACATGTACCTTGAGGGTACATATATTTTCAAATTATGTGCACATGGAGCCAGGAGTAGTACATCTAAACTTACATATATCTACCTTCACAACATTTTTGGTGTTAATATTTTGTCCACAATTATTTGTGTAGGACAATATTTTTGTAGCATCATATTTCTGTCTTTGAAATTCTGACAAACAACACCTAAGGGGATTTAAATAATGGTGCTTTCATTGCCCTTTAGTCTTTTCTATTTGTAAATAATGTTTCTCTGTCTCAAATTTAATCATGTTTTCTTAAGTATGGAGACCTTCAGTCACCACCAGTAGATGGATTGACACAAGGAGCATCTTATCAAAGAAAAGGGAGGAGAGGATGAGGCTCACATCAGTGGAGTGGTGAAAGTGCATTTTCTTTCTCAACGAGCACCCACTTAAAAAGTGTATCAACATCCGTGTTAACACCATGATGGATTGGGGACACTTTTCACCTGCTGATATGGTCGACAGATTGCTGTCTTAAAGATCTGGTGGGAAGGTAAACATTGCCATGTTTAATACAACTCCAGGACCAGCCCCACCCATGACTGCAAGGCAGGAGAAACTCTACAGCCTTAAGAGTTCTGCCCAAACTCAACAAATGGAATCCTAAAGAACACGCCTTTCTTTACCTCTGACACCTTTTATTGGAACCTCCAGCATTTAAGTTCCTCCACTCTCCTTGTGAGAGAGCAGGGAATGTTCAGGCATTGCAGACGGTGTAGGTTGTATCCATGAAACGCTTCTATACACATCTTGAGTGATCTCTGCACTAGCAGATCAGTCAGTGCTGCTTTGTCTACAGTGCATGGCCAAGGCATGGAAAGCAATTCAAATACAAGACCAAGGCATAAAAGAAAATAAGATTTATTTTGAACTCCATGTGGAGCTGTAAACAGTACATTGGCAAATGCAACGAGAAGTGTAGCCGCTTATGCGATTCAAGGAAGGCATGGACCCTTATATTGCGTTCATGAGATTTGCATTCATTTGGGGGGCTTGTCCTCGAAGTATTTGTGGCATATGCAAGTCAAGGCAGCCACAAAGATGATGAATTCATTGAAGTCGACTTCGGAATCTCCATTTTCATCCAGATCTTTCATCAATTTGTCAACAGCGTCCTTGTCTTTTGCAGACTAAGGAAAGGAAAAATATGAGAATGTTAACTCAAGTGAGGGAATGTTCAAACACTGCAGACTTCAGAGTGAGTGTGGGTTGTAGTCACGAGGCATTAATCATTCTCATTATGTTTAAAAGACTACATTTCTATTACATCGTCTCCAGATCATCCATATTCATGCAGCCAGATTAGAACCAGAAGCCCTTAAGTTTACCCATGCATGAGCTCCTGTGGTATAGGGAGACAGAGAGTTCATTGAGAGTGGGATGTGGAATACAACAGACCTGGAACAGACAAAACACTCACCGACAGACAGACAGGGAAACAAGCATATTAGCACAAGGAGATACAGCCACTCAGATAGGGAGATGCTGATATGCGTACTGGGCCACAGACACTGACACGCACATGAATACACACACGTGCACATACACAGACACACTCACACAATTCCCGGCACACTCTGAAGTACAAGATCCAATTATCATACTTACATGGGAATGGCAGAAGGTTGCAAGACCTGTTCGCTATATCACCCACGAAATTGAATAAATCTGCAACATCCAAGAAAGCATCCTGCACACCAACATACCCAAAACCAACAAGGGACCAGGAAATGACAGGCTCTGTGCTGTACAGTAACCACATAGATCAACACGACATTTGAATCCTCCTTATGCCAAAGGTACACAGTGAGGAAGATTTTCAGATACTTTCACTTTAACAATAGGTAATTTAATAATAGTAGAGGGGTCTTTTCTTGGAATAGGGTACTTCCACTTACCTATAGTAGCTCTGGACCCAGTGGCAGGCCTCCAAAATGTAACCTGCTACTGCAGAGGCATCTAAAAACCCAATCACTATATTGATCCATTGACTAGCCATACAGTCTATATCTCAGTGCAGAAGTCTAGACAAAAGAATTGTCATTGATCTGCGAGGTAATCCCTGAATGGTCTCCTGGAGCTTTTCTGGGGCCGTCACAAGCAAAATATTTCTTCAGTCATCAAAACTGACTCGCCAACCTCAAACTCAAACCACTTCGAAGCCTGCACTCTTAGATCAATTTCCAAAGAACTTGATACAGACAATCACTTCACCTCACTGATACCTTTTCAGGCTGTTCCTAAACACCTGCTAGGCCAACTGCTCCCCCCTCACTTCAGGTTTATGTAGCTAGTCTGTGTTAACGACCTTTCTACAACACTGACCGGGTTGCCCCATAAAAAAAACAACATTTACTCAATGAGAAAGACCTCATTTCAATCTTTAGACCAACCCCACTGCTGGGGTCAGTGGCTGCACACCACTATCAATAGTGTTCTTGTTTTTCCAAACCGATATTGATCAAGTGCAGAACCATTTTAGGTGCCATGCCTCATCAGAAAAAACAGTGTAGGCATTTTAAGTAGAAAATACAGCCACCCATTAACTTAAATTGGTAAAATACATTGGGGCAGATTTACAAGCCCCTTGCGACACTTTTGTGCCGCTGTTGCATCACTTTTGTGATTAAACGGCGGCGTAAAAAAAGCAGCCAATTTACAACATGACTCATCTAGGGAGATGTGTCACATTTTAAAGCCCTGTGTCACATTATACCTACGTCAGGTATAATGTATGCAGGGTTGGCGTTCCCACTCAGGAAAGCCTCGTAAAAGTGAGGCAGTGAAATCTACAAGATTTCACTGCATCACTTCTAGGACTCCACTGCGTCAAAACCTTATGCCTGCTTGAAGCAAGCGTAAGGAGTGACGCAGTGTAATGGGAATAGGCCTCAAAATGCATTGCTGGAGTTGCGTCGTGCTTGCAACACGACTCCAGCAATGCGTGACTTTTGCCCCAACAGATACGTCAGAATTTCTGAGAATCTGTCAATCCTTTCGCTATGGTGCGCCATATTATAAATACGGAGGGGCAGATTTACAACGAAAGGGACTCAGTGAGTGCTGCAAGCCATTTGGCTGCAACACGTCACTTTCAAAGCACAGGAATGCGGCATATTTACAACAATATGTCGTATCTCTGTGCTTCCCCTGCGCTGGCGCACAAATTGCTGCCATGCGCCGGTGCAGGCACCCTTGTACCATGGTGCAAGGATGCCTGCGTCGTGGGGAGATTGTTTTTGTTCAGGAAGGCTTCCCTTCCTACAAAAAAACAATCTGAAATGCCGTTTTTCAACTTCTATGTGTGCTGCATTAGCACACATTGAAGTTGAAAAACAACATTGTTTCAATGATTGTTTATGTGCAGGAAGGAACCCTTCCTGAACAAAAACAATCATTAGAGGTGATTTTGTCTTTCTATATGTGCTGCAAAATGCAGCACGCTTAAGGAAACACGAAACAAACAAGGAGAAATTAATACATTTCTCCTTGTTGTGCCTCCCTACGCCTCCCCTGGGGAGGCGTAGCATTCACACGCATTTCCAGATTTACGATTCCTCGTAAATCTGGAAATGTGTCCGGTTCCATGGGTGTTTCGTGGGAAAACCCACAGCAACACCCATGGAACGCCCCTTTCACGGAAAGTGCTGCGTGCAATCGGGGCCATATTTACAAGGGCAGGAAAAGTCACGCAGCGTGGCTTTTCCTGTCATTTTAAACATGTAGCAGTAAAATGCGCCTCCGGTACGTCACAAAAAGTGACGCACGGGTGGCGCAAGGGGCCTGTAAATCTGCCCCGGAGCATCCATGGTCGCGCAAGGGTTTATCAGGGTGGCGCAGGGAAAGTGACGCATCTCCACAGATGCGTCACTTTCTCGTAAATCTGCCCTTTTGTTGCTAACAGTGGAGGCTCAGAATTGGGGGCTTCAGAGCATATCCCCGCCAGTAGCCCCACAGGTGTCAACCAGAGGGACTGCGGTGCCTACTGTTGACTGCAGGGAGGAGGACAACAGTTTCCATTGCAAGTACGGGGAAACAATTCTCAGTGTTGCATTGTCCAATCAGCACAAGTGTGCTTGGGGGAATGCCAATACCTTTGTGCAATCGCAAGTTTTTTCTCCATTGAGAAAAAAGTTTTCTCTACTTAAAAAATCCTTTCTCTGCACACCTAAGGATTTTTCGATGTTCAATTTCCCATCTGGAAAATAATTTACTTCTGTCCTTACAAGGAATACATTTTCAACCATTCCCATATTTGGAATGGTTAGGAGAAGGATTGTCTGTTTGTGGTTGTTCCCTGATGATGAGGCATGACGCCACAGGAGGCCCAGGCTCGCCCTTGGAGTGCAATGTACGCACAATATACTATAGCGTTGTGGCATAATCTTGGCCATGGCTAACATCAGGCGCGTAGCTAGGGGGGGGCGGTGGGGGCGGTCCGCCCCAGGCGGCACTATTTTTGGGGCGGCAGCCGCGCGGCACTGGTGGCCCGTTGCGGCGGCCTTTATAATTTATTTGGGGACACTGACACTACTGTTACAGTAGCGTCAGTCAGTGTCCCCAAATAAATTATAAATGCCGCCGCAACGGGCCACCAGTGCCGCGCGCGCGGCCCTCTTTGAAATGCAAGCGCATGCGCACCGCCACCACCTAGCATAGGCCCGTGACGTCGAAGGACACGAGCGCTTCTGCTAGGTTGACAGCGATCCGGGCGGAGGTGGTGGCAGGCCGACGGCGACGGAGCTGCAGGCAGAGAGGAGATACAATACAAATCTGCGAGTCTAGGTAAAGCGATGTACCTACAGGCAGGGCAGAGACCAGAGGACCCTCCACGGCACTTTCTGAGAACACCGGGCGCAAGTAAGTGATGTTAGATGAAGGGGAGAGGATGTGGTCCGTCGGCCGGCCTAAACTGCCGCCTTTGGTGCTGGAAACCAGAGTCCGAGCCTCGAGGTCACCACACCAGGTGCTGGCTTCCTGGGGGCGCCGTGTTTGAAAGTTTATTGCTTTTGAACCACCTGCTGCAGCGTTTCTCTTTCCCCCCCCCCCACAATTACCAGGCCTCACATAAATGTCAAGATAACTCGTGTGATTAATTACCTTCCTGGCAAGAGATCAGCATTTTGTATAGTTGAGGTTTTGATTTAGGTGGTTAGTGCAGAGGGTTAATATGCCTGCTGCAAAGAACGTGTACCAAGTAGATTACAGAGTGGGTATGATGTAAACAGATCAGCAGGTTACTGCTTTCAAAAGAGACATCCTTTTGTTACTTGCAATTTATAACTTAAAGTCCTAATATAGAACAGTGAGATATTAACTTTCATCCTGGAACTGCATACAGACTGCAAAGTATACATTATTAGAACATTAATTAATGTTGCAAAAAGGGTTAATTTGGCTTGAAATCGATTCTTATTATTAAAGAAAACTCCCAACCATGCGGTTTCATTTTCGCCTCGGAGTTTGTGCTTCTCCACACCAAGCACTCTTAAACTATACTGCCTATCAGTATGGATGACATGTGACTCCTACACTTTTAGTCCTTTGGCTTATGTAACATTTCCTACACTGATTTACACACGTATGATTGATTGTCTCTGTGTAATGTGTGTGTGATGCAAAGTGCTCGGACACCCTACACTGGTATGAGTGGCGCTATAACTAATTCAGTGCATCTGAGAGAGTGTGGTTATGGAGACTTGGTCACTGTTAAAGGGTGCTAGCGAGAGATACCTATGGTGGTGGAGGTGGTCATTGGGGGGGCGCCAACAAACATTGTCGCACAGGGCGCCACCAGCACTTAAGCCGGCCCTGGCTCTAATACCTTCGGGTCGAGTTTGCGCTATATAAATATGCCCAAAAAAGAAAATACGTTTTGTGAGTTCTGCTATAAGCACAGTTGCTCCAATGTGCTTCCGTGTTCACACTCCACTGAGTGGGGGTGAAGGAGGGTGTGTTTGTGATATGTTTATAGCTTCTTTAGTTTCTTGAATTAAACTTGCCATGGGTTTATGGTGAACCTGTGTGTCAGTGTTGAGCTGTGATATCTAGCAACCATATGCATGACGTTACACATTCTGCAGTAAACATGTGGTAGGTGCATAACATCTTGAAATAGTTTTTCACGTGTGATGCACTGGACAGTCCATGAACTGATTGGCTACAGACCGCCACTGTTTCACAGCCTAGCTAATTCATGCAGTAGATGACCCGAGGCCTGGTGATTGTGTGCGAGCAGGTGATTGCTTGGAAGTGAGATCACAGAAAGCCATCACTGGGTCAGATCTGTGGAAGTTCTGCATGCTTTCACAGATACACAGCACCAAGTGACAATGGCTGTCTCTTCAAAGCACCAGCCATAGTCTGTGCCTACCTGCTCCACAGGGTTGTATGTGATTTCATAGGAAAACGGTTAAATGCCACATAAACTGACTGTTGGAAACTTTCGGGATGAATTGCATTTACCATTTCATAGAAACCGATGAATAGATTTAGCATGCTTATTGTTTAAGGTGTAAATCAAACCCTTCAGGATGTCATGATTGCAAAAAAAATCACAATATCAACACTTTTGTAAAAATGCCTCGCATTTTACAAAAGTGCCTGCGAAATTTTGATAATGCTTAAACTTTTGCCCTCCCCACCGCCCACTCGTGAGGTTGGATCACTGCATTGCTAAAATGTTTTAGTGGCGCAGGCCCTGCGTCTTCTGCAGCAAATCAACTCTTTCTCTCCTCTTCAGCGCGAATATCCAAAACCAGCCTTACCCCAGCTAATTTAGCAGCAGAAGTAGGCTCCAGCCCCTGAAGGTGGGGCTAATATGTGCGTTCTCTCTCTTTAGTAATATAAAACCTGCGGGACTGTGAAACTGAATAGCTCCTCCACACTTCTTTCTGGACTGATTAGTTATGTTTCAAAATGTGCACACACTGCACTTCGATGCCGAAGGAGTGGGTGGAGGAGTGGTAATACGTCCGCAGCCAGCAAGAAGGCCCAGCAAGTTAAGACCTCTAGTTTTACCTGCAGGTCAGAAGTTTGAATCGCAGTAAAGTGGATCTTAGCCTTTCATCCTTTCAAGGTTGATAACCAGAGCACTCTGTAAGTAATTATAGAATATGTTATTTAATTTGAAAAAAAATCCAATTTACTGTTATTGTAGTAATGCTTCAGGTGCCAATAACTCTTATTTATTTGAAGTTTTTGAAAAGTGCTCTTACAATTGTCCTTTCTCACATTCTCCATGTATCCAAGGCTGACATTCAGTTCTCCAGTGTGCAGCATTGAAGTAACAATTACCATGCAGCACTGTACCCTGCCTTCTCATCACACCTCATTCCACCCTGGCCCACTCCTTCCTGTCCCACCCTATACCACAACCCTACCCTGTCCCATCAAACCAAACCCCCACCATGCCCATCTCATCCCTTACCCTCACATCTCATTTCTTCCCTCACATCTCACCCCACCCCATCCCATTTGCATCAAATCCCACCTCACCATCTTCTCAATCCATCCCATCCGAACGCTACAAGATCAAACCCCAACCCCACCTACCCTCTCCTCATCTCATCAAATCACCTCGCATCATAGCCCATCCCAAAGACCACCCCTTCCCTTTTACTTTCCCATCCCCTATCCCATTGCATTCCATCCCACCATTCTCCCATCACATTCCATCCATTACACTTCAGTCACCATTGCATCTCCCTTCCCCACCCTCCCTTTTCCCATTTCATCCCATCTTCTCACGCCCCATCTCACTCACCTGATTCCAGGGGCGTAGCTAAGAGGGGGGCGGTCCGCCCCAGGCGGCACTATTTTTGGGGTGGCGGTCGCGCAGCACTGGTGGCCCGTTGCGGCGGTCTTTATAATTTATTTGGGGAATCTGACACTACTGTTACAGTAGTGTCAGCGTCCCCAAATAAATTATAAAGGCCACTGCAATGGGCCACCAGTGCCACTCGCGCGGCCTTGTTTGAAGTACGAGCGCATGCGCACCGCCACCTGCTGCTTGCAACTGCTGCCTGCAGCGTACGCACGCCGCCACCACCACCTAGCATAGGCCCGTGACGTCGCACGAGCTTCTGCAAGGTTGACTGCACGCTGGGCGGAGGCGTCCGGGTTCATTGTGCGCGCCGCCTGGGGTCTGGTCCGGGTCGGGACACAAAATAGTGCTTGCGCTTCCTGTGGATGGCGCTGTGCAGCGGAGCTTGGGGTGCCTTGGCTTGGGGTCTCCTGGTGCTTGCGAGGACGGGACATTTAAACCTGGAGCACTGTTTGTGGAATGTAGCGTGAGGGGAGCTTCATTCAAACAGGTAAGCCCCGGCGCAGTTCTTGTCTATTAGGTTCCTCTTGTGAGAGAAATGGGGACAGAGACAGGAAACGTTTATCCTTGCACACAAAGGCTTTCTTCGTTACTTTTTAATATAATTATGTGAAATGGTGACAGGCTGTGCCCTTACAGCCCTAGATGATGCAGACTTGATACATACAACAGTGTATTCCTGGTGTACCTACATAGAAGTTTGATTCAAACTGTTTGAACGTCAATATTCAAGCTTAATTTGGGAAATGTTATTAAAAAAATAATGGAAACACAATTGTAAGCAGCTAAATATAAAACAAAATTGACAAGGACAGTCATTTTGATTTCTTTTTTTTTTTTAAGTGGAACGGTCTCTTAAAGCTTCCCTAATTCACACACAGCATAGGGACAGTATGGACAGCTGGTATGCAACGTTTCCAAACACACAGAGAAGAGGTTTAGCATGTGTAGCAGCAGTTCTGTTATGTTGACCTGCCAGATATGGTTCAGAGTTAGCCAATTACTTGGCCTCGGCACTTTATGCAGACATCAGTCTGCGTTTGTGATTCATCCATCAGAGGTTTTCCAGTAGAGGAACTGAATCACATTAATGTGAGTGGCTGGCTTGGAAGACATTGGTTATCCTCATAGAGCTGTTCTATAAATGGAGTTGGGGGGGAGGAGAGACTCTTGACACTTTCCAGCCTAACCTGTGTTAATGTTGAGTGTGTTTGGGGGTTCTGCATGGTGGTTCACAGTGGAGGTTAGGGCCTTGAATCCTTCCCCCTAATTAGTGTCAGCTATGGTAGTGTTGTTTGAACGTAATGCCATGTGCCCTTCTAAATGACACAGGTGGTTGATGTAAGAGTCATTCTAGTGCAATATTTGTGGATTTTATGTTTCTCCTTTGGTATGCATTGTTCCTCATCTAGGTTCAAATTCAAACATTCCACCCTAGGTTCTTATTTGCCTGTATCCTTGTAGTTGGAACTGGCCTGTCTCTTGCTTTCATTGTCTCTGTTGTCTTGTTCTAGCCTTCCATTTCTACTCTGCCTGATGTTTCCCAGCCTAAAGCCGCTCAATATTGAGGTCTGTCTGTCTCCAAGTATTGCGTCTCCCGGTTCCTTTGTTTTACCTGTCCCACTAAAGTATGAGAGTCTCTCTTACTCCAAACGCCATTCTGAAAGCATTAGCTCCCGAACCCCTCTTGTTCACTGGTTCCCTGTTCCCTAGTTGCTTAGACACCGTGCGGACAGATTGTCAGAAGGACAATCACCTATCCAGGGATAGCTCAGCTGCTATTAAGGCATAGCTTTGCTCCCTGTAACTTGTTTGGGAATGCTCTGTTGTCTGTTGAGAGTAGCTCTGCTGACAAAAACCTTAAAGGATAGATTTGCTGTTTGTACTGAGTAAGAAATTAACCAGAAGAGCAAGGCAATGATCAGATGAATGGTACTAATCAGCTGCCTTTGACATGTGATGATAGCTGTGGTCACTGTGGCACGTAAGTAGTACTTTTGCTATCTGTGACATATGAGTGATACTTGTACTGTAAGCATTGAGTGTGGAATAAGTCTTCATCTGAGCAAGTGGTGGCTGTGCTGTTAGCGCCAGTTAGACATGTGGGCTATTGCACCTGTCTCTGGGTAAATGTCAGTCTGTACCCTGCCCTTATGTTGATGTCTTCTTGTAATTCTCCTCAGGAAACAGCAGGGATAAACTGACCTCTCTGCTTCCATTCTCTCATTGATACATTTACCTGCGAGCACAGGCAAGCCTTTCATCTCTCTCTTCCTAAATAATGCATTCATCTGTAGAGCCTAGAGTTCTAGAGAGAGTTGAATGTTGTGTGAGCTATTTACCTTAAGCATTTTGGCTTGTGAGAGGAAAGGAACACAAAAGATTGAGATACAAGATACAAGAGAAGAACCTGGTATTCTCTGATCCCAGGGCACCAGGGCCTAGGTTACGAGAGCTCCAGTTGTGATTGCAGGTTGCCAGTGTGATTGCTCCAGTTAGTCAGCAGTTGTCTAGGCGCATCCAGGTCTGTGTCCACTAAGGTTATGAACCTTTTGAAATGCGTAAGGGATCTGATGAAGGGCTTTATTCCCGGATGTCTGTGAGTAGAGCGATACCAGTAGTAGCAAGCTACCACTGTCCAATGATTGAGCCGTGGACATTTTGAAACACACATGCGTAAAAGCACACATAACTTACTTCATATCCGGACTTCTTTTAAGTGGTTATTTTTCTCCAGACCTTGGTTCTGCCATGCCTACATTAGGGTCTGGGAGGCAGCTGAAGACGTGTGTTACAGGGACGTGTGTTACACAGCCTTGGCGTTCCATACTAGACACGTTATTATGATTCTACTGTTTTTGCGGACTTTTAACACTTGGTTACCATGAAAGTAATGTGAAAACAAAATTGCAGAACAATGTAATGTTTCTTGTTTCTTCTGATTATTCACGGAGTCCCTGGATAGGGTTGAACATATTCCCATGGCCCCTACAGCTGTGTTTAAGGATTGTGATGACAATGTGTCTCCACTCCCTGTATTTTAGCTTTGGGCCCCTGGGTAGGCTGTGCACCATGTGTGTGCTGAGGCTGCTCTTAAGGAGAGATGCACTATTACAAGCTGGCTTTGGGTCCCAGGGAGTTGGTTGCTGCTGCTTAGAAGTAATGACAGGGCGTGATCCCTGGTTGTTGCCATTGGGCCACCAGAGCGGGCTTTGTATCTGGTCTGTGTTGGCAAGGTTGTGGAGCTGACTGACCCCTTTGTGCTGAGTTTAGTTCTAAGGGCACACAGTGAGTCATTCCCTGTGAATAATTAATTTGCTGTTTTTGAAAGATAAAGAATTACAGGCTTCGACACTGTTAAGTTGGCTCTGGGTCCTCAGAGCACATCACGTTTGTGCACGGCCCCACTGCTTTAATGGGGGGGACCATGATGTTTGGACATTTATTGTCAGCTGTAAATGACGGATCCCCGAACAGTGTCATGTATGTGCATGTTTACATTGTGCTGAGGTGATTACCAGGTAATCGTTCACGCAGCTTTCTGATAGATGTCGCATGTGGTTTTTCTGAGTCCCCAGATAGATCATGCAGTCTGTGTGTCCTCCTTTGTACTGCCGGTCACTGGTGCATTCAACTGTGTAGCCTTGGACCGTGTCATGTATGTGCATGTAACTTGCATGATCGAGGTAACTATTAGAGGCGATACAACGTGTCTCTCGGACCTCTTTCAAGTGCGTGCTGTCCTTTCTTCCCCCCCCCCCCCCCCCCCCCCCCACCGGGGCGGCAATCTGAGGGATAGCCCCGGGCGCCACAAGCTCTAGCTACGCCACTGGCTAACATGAGTGTTGACTACAAGATGACATTTCTCAAACAGCTTTTACATGCGCATTGAGCTTTTTACTCGTGTAACTTGAATTTACATGCGAATATGGCTCTGTGGATTGAGCCCTGCACAGGTGGTGGGCGAGCTGTCCGCCTCACTTGAAACATTTGTGGCTTTTTCGGCGACAGGAACATTCAGTGCGCCGACAGAGAGACGCACTATTCGCACACCAGGCCTCAGCTCTCTAAAAGAAGGCTGTGCACCCGCCCACTCCCCAGCCACATATGACGTCGTGTCAGACTGAAGCAGGCCCGCGCTCGCGCACCAGTCTGACTGACAGCGCAGGGCTCGGAACATATGGCCAGCCCGGAACATCCTGTTCTATTTCCGAAGCACGCAATCGCATGGCACGATCCAACGTGATTCTATAAAACATGCCCCGTGTATTTTTAGTAACTATCACGAAATAAGCTAATAGACTAATTATTCGTAGCATAATCCGTATTTGCAAGAGTTGCTCCAAAACCCGCCTGAAAAGGCTTCTTTTTTGGACGGCCGCAAAAAGAGAAAAGAAATGGCGCGTAATCAACATTTTCACCCTGGTGCTGAGATGAAAATGTATCTCTGTACTATGTCACAAAGGAATAAGGTTTCATGAGTGGGATTTCCTTACTTACTTTTTCTTTCTTTTCAGTTTCAAGAGTCAGGAGCAAATAAAAACAAGTTACTTTTGCAAAGTTCCTAAGTGTAAAACCTATGGTCTTAGCGCCAGGAACAAAAATTCATGGAAAGGAGTTTACATTGGGGGCATGGCAGCGTGACAAGACAGCAGACGAAGATGTCTCAACATTACGCAAATCTCGATCAAAAAGAGATAAAGAAGGGAGTGAAGAAACAGAGGGGTAAAGGAGGAAATCACTGATAACAACGGCAAGTCATATTTTCTCTTGAATGAAAGCAGAATGTCATTAGATTTCCAATGATCAATATATAAGAGGCTGTGTGTAATTGAGGAAAGAAGCTGAAATTACGAATTCTCATTTTATGTGCAAAATATCCTTTCACTGATTACAGTTTTTAAAATGACAGAGTTTTGCTAAAATAGGAATGCAGCGTGTTTATACTCCCCCTCACTGTGAGATGCAAAAGAGGCCTACAAGAAAGGTTTGGCCATGGGTGATTTGCCGGGCTGCCCATATATCTGTCCAGTGGATGCCCCGTGTACAGAATGTGGGTGTGTGCGTGTAGCAAACCTTCTGAACAAACACTAGCACAGCCAATAGGCCTGGCTCTTGTATACCTGAAAGTGCTTCTTCGTGGATCGACCAGTTTGTGTCTGGTTGGATGAATGGTCCACTGGCTGACTGACTCAAGCGAACATTAGTCAATGGAGGGAAATGTGGATAGATTTGTGAGTGCCTGTAGGGATGAGAGATTGAATGGATCAGTGAATGGATGAAATGGCGAGTCGGTGCACATGGCTGCATGCATTAATGAGTAAATGATTGGCTTAACAGGTTAAGCACTGTATAGAGAGCAAATTAATATAACAATATGCAATTATCTGTCACCAATTAGAACGCCCTTTAATTGCTCTGCTTCATGGTCTCCCCTAGTACAATGAGAGGGATGGCCTTTTTGATCAGGGCCCTATATTGGAGCATCTACAAGTTGGGAAAACTGACCATATTTCCACTGAACTTCTGCCCACAGGGCACTCACTGTTCGCCCATTGACTATGGAGACCAGTACCAACTCAAAGTGCTGGTCTTCTCTAGCTGCCTGATTGTGCAGGGAATGTGGGTCCTTTTGACCCCGGTAGGTATTAAAGTGGCAATTTTTGAACTATAAATGCCCTCACAAATATTCTGTGGTTTAAAGTTGCGACGGTGGCACCTGGGAACAAATGCTAACAAAATACGAATACAAAATACAAAGAATAAGATAGTAATATGGGCATTTACGCTTGTAAACTAGCACGGTGCAGCACTCCGTGTCATTCATTAAAACAGAGGTGTGTCCAAAAATATGCATAAGGGAAAACACTTGATAGCTCTGCTTTGCACCAGGCTGTCACTAGGCGCTGGCCTTAAGGCTGCACTCTAAAAGCTGACCATTTCGATTCTCTCCTTTTTGTACCCAGGTTCTATGCCACCTCTTGCAACCTGCAGGAGATTACACGCGACCCGAGGGGTGTTTCTTCCTCAGAAGGCTTCAATATGGGTACTGGTGGGGTAGGACCAGGTAGGTTATCACCTTTTAAACCAGGAAGCCCATCAGTTGTGGCAGGGTGGACTGATCGGTCACTTTTAACCTGAATAGTACCTTCTTCCCTGCCTAGTGTTAGAGCTGAATGGCATTTTTGACCCTGATTAACAGCAAAACGTGACAGTAAAGTCCGTGTGCAGGAGGGAATCCCATACAAAGAAGACGCCATTATGGGGACCTGCAAGACAAAATGGCCGCCAGTGCACTTTAAGGCGGCAGAGGCCATGATGTTTCACCATCTGAGGGGGGTAACTGTTAGCATGTCATCTGTTTTTGAGGAACAAGGGAAATCATTTTAACTTTGCTGCTAAGATCTTTCTATCAAAACCGAGGGCAAAACAGATCTATAATACCCCTCTATTTCTAGCCTATGACAGTTGCAGGGACATGCCTGTTTATGTACCATACAAAACAGATATTTAGGTTCAATTCAATACGGGTACAGACACCACTCCTCACTTTCATAAAGGAGCTAAAGGCCCACCCAGGCATCCACCTCCTGTCCCACTGTTGACTGACTTTAGCTTCCAAAGCATGCGGTAAGGCAGCAGACTTACAGTGTCACTAGACAGTGCACCCAACTACAGTAAAAGGTCTGAAAAATACCTTTTAGATTGCGGCTGGGGAGCATTCTAGAGGCAAAATGATATTTTGCTGGAACACCCAACATTCTAGCACTTTTGTTCCCATAGCTCAGTCCAACCCGTGAAAAGGAAAAAGATCACACTCTATTCGTGGTGATTCATAAAGCTTTTTCTCTATTTTGTTGCGTCTTACTACTGGCTTAGGAGTGTCTTACTTCTAAAGTCCTTGGAGTTGTAAACACATCCTCATAATGGAACTTAAACACTCTCTAGACTTAAGTGTAGGGTCAGGGTAAAGAGAAATATAGGATGCAGACATACCTGTCCCCAAACTCAAACTGGTATATTGCCCACAGTGAACAATCTGCTGTTTTAGGGCAAGGCCTATGCATATTATGCATGGAAACCATTGTTTCCGTCGCATAAACCTGCCATCCTTCTCCTCAGCTTTTTGATTGTCAGGTGGATCTGCCATCTTTTCTTGCAGCAATGAACGGCTGAGCTGGGACATCTTTGTCAATTGCTGGAAGTGGTCTATCACTGGGATTGCTTGCGGGCTGGACTGGCTAACAGGGTAATCTGCCAGTGCCCGAAGAGCTGGTCTGACAGATGAGTGGACCAGTTGGTTTTCTGGCTGTTTGAGAGCTTGTTTTGTGGTCTGCTTGGTCGGTTTTTACTGCTGATTTATTTGACATTACCACAGACATCACCTGCAGCAAGCATAAATGCATGCAACCTCCCATACCTTCCAAAATACATACACAGCTTGTTTTTACCACTTTTAAACTACCAGATTTGCAAATGTTAGCCACTTTCTTTGCTATCTAATTCCCTCTTGGAGTCACTTTTAATTTGGTACCTAGGCCTATTTTATGCCCCAGTCCGTGCCTGATTGCTTCCTGCATTACCACTGAATTGTGTGGTAATACCAGAGGTGTATTTATACTTGTGCGGCAGCGCGATGACGCACTTTTGTTTTTGCACTTCACCCGCTTACTGACCCCTATCTAACTAGGTCTACATATGACTCGTAAAATGTTTTTGTGTGGCGTGCTGTGAAGCGGAAGCTTACTCTGTCTTACATGCCGCTTCCCACACATGCCCTGACCGCAGCAGTCTTAGAAGAAATAGTGTAGCCTCTCACCTCGAGGAAGTTGGGCAGCTCTTTCTCCATCAGCGTCTTCAGCTCTCCTTTGTTGAGGGTGAACTTGTTGCCCTCCGTCCCCGAGTACTTGTCGAAGACACCAATGATCAGGGCCATGGCCTGTTCCAGCTGAGACATGGTTGGTTGCGCGTGGATCGAACGTCTCCTCGATAGGGGTAAGCAGCTTGTCCACAGAGGGTTGCGTGCAGAGTGGGCCTTGAATTCGAGACTTTTATACAGGAGCTATCCCTTGCTCACACTGGCCAAAGGTTGATTTATCGCTAAGTAAACACGCAGAGCCTGAAACCTCTTATCACAATCTAGGTGCAGCCAAGTACACAAAGTTGTGTGATGGGCGTCGTTGTGTACCCATAGTACAAACATTACGAATGCTGCTTTCTTATCTGTATACCTCACACCTTGACTCCGGAAGTACAGATGTTGCCACTCCTTGGGGCGCCGAGCGCCAACTAACTGCAATTACACTTTGACACACTTCAGTTGCACGGACGCCTTTCACACTTTTAACATTTAGCCCTCATTGTGAGTGGCCTGGATAATTCTAGAATATGAGTTTTGCGGTTAGAGGAAAGCGCACTCCAGAAATCTTCCCAGCAGGCCAAGCCTGGATACGTTTATAGGTGGAAAAATACCCAATAATTAGTGGGACATCCAAAGTCATCCAAAGATGGTGGGCACGCACCAAAATCAGCATTTTATCTCGCGTTATCGACCACAAACCCATAACTGGACGCTGTTAATCGCACCTGAGGAACTCAGTGGTGTTGCAATAAATAGCGTCGTAAACACCGGCCCCTTGTAATCAAGGCCGGTTTCTTCATTACTCCGAGTCCCCTATTTCTCATCCCAGTACTGAGGGAGGGAGTCTGAGTCCTCCAGAAAAGCAGAGCTGCCCCCCTCTGGTTCTGTCAAGGTTAACCCACGCTATGAGGACCGAACCGGTCCCCACAGTGTGGGATATCAATTAATCTATCTATCTATCTATCTATCTATCTATCTATCTATCTATCTATCTATCTATCTATCTATCTATCTATCTATCTATCTATCTATCTATCTATCTATCTATCTATCTATCTATCTATCTATCTATCTATCGATCTATCTAGATAGATATATTTATATTCTCTCTCTCTTTGTCTCTTAGACCCCCTGTCCATCTAGCTGTGGGCACTGGGCAGGACAGGACCAAGGAAGTAGCAGCCCTGGCAAAAATGCTCAAAACAGCCGCTGCCTATGTCTCTTCATGCAATCTTTCTCTTTCCATCCATCCATTCTCTCTTTATCTCTTCTTGTTGTCTCTATCTCTTCTCCTTCTCCGGTCGCTTTCTCTCCAGCTTCCCCTTCCTTCCCTCTCTCTGTACCTTCTGCAGTTAACCTTGGAAAACTGGGGAAAGTGGCAGAGACACTAGGAGCTACTCTAGGCTTTCAAAGCTGGCCTCCAGGGGTTCCAGCCCATCAGGGGAAATGCCCGGTGGAATAAAAAGCCTACCGGATCTAGCTGAGGGATGAAAGCCTCGGTACCAGAACAAGGAAGGGGAATCACAATTATAAAGGTAACTGGAACATTACATCACTGCTCATAGTCCGTGTTCTGTTGATTGTGAGGAAATACCAAAGCAGTGTGTCTCCTCAGGCCGATCACTACACATTATTGTACCGTCTACTCCAGTTGATGCAAATCACATGCATATTATAACACATCACAAACAAGCAAGGTCGGCTGTAGAGTTTTCGCTGCCTGAGTGTAAATGCCCAAGCATGAACCCTTCCTGTCATGCACACACACTAATGCACACTCAGCGCACACTAGCAAATCTAATTCCGTTTCATACTATTGAAAGTGACGTATCGTGTTAGAGATTGGGTTGTGGGTTGACTGGGGTATGAGCACTAGTCAAGCAGCAACCACAGTCCTAGTCAGGGTAGGAAGCAGGCAACCCTAAATTATGTGCTCACACTTTCGTGGCTAGGCACAGAGCAGTCAGGCTTAACTTAGAGGCAATGTGTAAAGTATTTGTGCAACACTTCAAATAGCAGTCGCAGCCGGCACAACTTGTAAATGGGGGGATGTGTGGTCGCGCGAGGGGGGTCGCACGGAGAGGAGGGGGGGTTAATTTAATTAAAAAAAAAAAAAGGATAAGTAAACTTACCTGGCCGGGTCCCGGGTCCAGCGTCTTCTCTGCTCTCCAGGAACAGGAAGCAGAAGCAGGCAGCCAGGCTCCCTCCCTCCCCAAAGCCAATCACAACTCTACTCAAGCAGCGTTTTGATTGGTTGGGACGCCGACCAGCCAGGGGCTTATGGGGAGGCCATATTCTCCACGTAGGCTGCATGCAGCCTGCATGGAGAAAAGGCAGAGAACACACGACTGGTTTGGGCGGCCCCAGGGGTCCAACCAAACAGTCTTTGCACACTGTGGATTGGGCAGGCACACCACTCCTCCACTTCCCTGCTCTCAGAGTTGATCCGCCCACCCGCCCGCAGCCAAACATAAAATGGTAATAACAGAAAGTTATTACCATTTTATGTTTCTGCTTCTCTCACTGTGAGAAGCAGTAGGGCGACGCTCCTCCACCCTAGTGGAGGAGCCGCCCCTGCCAGATAGTAAATCAGTGGAAACACCACCCAAAAAGATTCTACACCAGGTTAGAAAAACAGAGCTTCATTGAATAAATACAAGACCTAAAAGACAAAAATCCAATAAGTATAACTCAAGATATGAAGTTTTGAAGAATAAACTGTGAAATAGAACTTAGAAGCAATAAGGGTTTACTTGGGATTTCTGGTCACGCAAGACCTGGACATAGCCAAAAGCTATGAAACGTGGGCCGCATACAGGAACCCAGTTAGGCCTGCTGAACAAAAGAACCTTGATCCTGGCTGCATCGGCGTAGAAGAGGATGCGGGGTGCAGCAGAAACGATGCGTTGGCCCTCGCAATGGCGGCGATGCGCTGGTCCTAGAAGGTGCAACAGCGGCGATGCATTGGCTCCAATGAGCGCTGGGGGTGTGTTGCAGAGTTTGCAGGGGCGTTGTCAAGTCTGTCGTTGATGGAGTCACGCAGTGCTGATTCCGAAGGCAATGCTTCAGGTCAATTTATGCAGAACGGTGATGTGCCGGTTCTGGCCACACAACAGGGGGTGATGCGCCAGTTCCAATCCATGTAATGTCGCCAATGCACCTGTTCGATATAGCATGCATGGGTTTTACTGGAGCAAGCACCTTAGGCCACACTTCCAATGATCCAAGACTGGGGTGGCACCACTTGACAGGGCAGACTCACAGATGGCAGAGTCCAGGTGCAGGTGCAGAAGAGTTGGAAGTCTTTTATGTCCATGAGACTTCAGATCAGGAGGCAAGCCAGCAAGCCCTTGGAGTCACTCTGAGTTTAAGTGATGCAGGTCCAGTCCTTCTCACACAGGCAGGGGAACAACAGGCAGCAGGGCAGCACAGCAAGGCAGGTGTCCAGCAAAGCAGCAATCCAGC
This sequence comes from Triturus cristatus, assembly GCF_964204655.1. Lineage (NCBI taxonomy): Eukaryota > Metazoa > Chordata > Amphibia > Caudata > Salamandridae > Triturus > Triturus cristatus. The sequence goes on along the minus strand of NC_140582.1, from coordinate 1,012,065,201 downwards.
AGAGTGGCGATCCTTCAGCAGCACAGCTGTCTTTCTTCCTGGTAGAGTCTTCACAAGTCCAGAAGTGTACTGAAGTGGTGATGTCAGAGGTCCCATACTTATACCTAGTTGTGCCTTTGAAGAGGGGGAGACTTGAAGGACAGGTCTTTGAAGTGCACAGAGGTCCACCCTTCCTGCCCTCGCTCCAGATTAACTACAAATGGGTAGGCAGCCCTCTGTGTGGGGACAGGACACAGCCTATTCACGTGCATGTGAATCTGGGTTCTAGCCCCCCTTCCCCCCATTTTCCCAGGATGGCTCATCAACTCACTCCTAAGCTCCCATTCTGTTTGGCTGTTTAGGGGGAATACACAAAGCCCAGCTGTCACCCACACCAGATGTACATCAAAGACAGCCAGCTGGCACCAAATTACTAAAGTAAGAAAATGCCAACTTTCTGAAAGTATAGAAAAATAGCAGCTAAGTATGCACTCGTTTTAACAAAATAATCAATTACTCAATATTTACACAAAATGTCAGATAATAATGATCAATAATGTGTGCACCAGGTAAGTGGCACTGCCAGCCACCTGACTTGTACAAAAAGATTAGTAATTCTAGACCAATGTCTAGAAATAGATAGTGCACTACTAAATGCCCCAATGGGGCGTACTCACGTATTCAAAATTAACAGCAGCGGGTTTTCAAAACATTTATAAACAGTATATTATAACATTCAAACCCAATTCTTTGACCAGTGAATCACAATAGGATGAAAACACAATGGTAGAAATAGTTCCACAAATAATCCCATTAGGGATCATAAGGTGTTTCTAGTTGAACTTCTGCATTTCTGCTTGTACCATAGCTACTTTCAATGGAAAGGTCAATTTTATCTTCAAGCTAATGGTACTTCAATGGGCTTTTCTGGAGCGCCTAGCTATGCTAACATCTTCATGTTAAAATTTGAATCTGAAAACATTCTTTCTGATCCACTCTGGTCGGCGAGGCTCATTTTATATCGTCGTTTTATTGACGACATTTTGATTGTATGGCATGGTACACGATCTGAACTTGAATTGCAAATTCACAAACTTAATTGTATCAACCCAAGAATTCAGTTTACTCATCTTATTCACCCTCAGAGTATTGCTTATCTTGATGTTGTACTAAATAGATTGGGTGACACCATTGAGACATCTGTGTTTAAAAAACCGACTGATCGCAACAACGCCTTGCAATACCACAGTTTTCATCCATGGTCATTGAAAAGACACTTACCTTTCTCACAATTTTTAAGGATTAGGCGTATCTCTTCTGATCCTGAGTTATGCGTGCAGACCATTCAAGATTCTAAAAACAAGTTTTTAGCAAGGGGTTGTGAGAAGTTGGCCTGATGTATGATGTCACTAGTTCTAGTGTACACCTTATATCAGTCCAAATACCCTTATGGTGATTGGTTGTAAAGTCAACCTTATAGACCAGCTATCCTAGTGGTAGCATGGACAAGAGCAGTCTTAGGCTAAACTCTGAATGGCATGTGAAGCCAGCTGTGATACCATATATAATCCCTTGAATACCAAATGAAAGGACACCACAACAGATATATATATAAAATAAAGTGTATTTATTCTAGTCAAACCCTCAGCACTCTTTATGAGATTAGAGGTAAGTACAACACAGTCTTATTCAAGCATACATTAAGTCACACAGGTAAGTAATACAGTTAGGCCCTAGGGGCCACGCAAACCATATACTAAGTAAGTGGTATAAGGACCACTGTCACGGAAATAGGATAGGCCTAGGCCTAGGGAATCGCTGGGGCTACACTATACTACCAAAGGTTAGGAAGTGGGAGGCCCACGGGATTCAGGTGCAGAGTGGAAACACTCACGCGTAATGCATAAAAGTCAATAGCAATAGTACAGTTTAGAAATAGATAGATTTAGGACACTTCCGGAGTAGCTAGGAAGTCGAGACTGGAAAACTAGACACTAGGATAGTCACTATCCTGATGAGCACCGGAGTACCCAAGTTACCTAGCCCACAGGCTGCGGGTGCATAGGGGTGAAGTTGCGTCGGGTTTCGTCGTCGACTCCTACGGATGCCTGAAGAAAGATGCTGACAGGCAGTCAGTGAAGAGTGTCCGGTGGACCCCAAGGCTGGGATCAAGAAGAGAGGAGACCTGCAAGCAGAAGGGACAGAGTCAAGGTCACTAGCCAGTGACCACGTGGAACCAGGAAGGAACCAGGCGATGTCGTGAAGATTGCAGGTGAAGGTGAAGCTTGTTGCTGCAGCCACGAGGACCAGGGAACGTCGAGGACAACCAGGACCAGGAGGCGAGCTGTCCCACGAAGGCTCTTGCTGTCGGCGGCGTCGAAGTTGGACTAGGACTCACCCAGCCTTGGCAAGCGGAACCCACGAAGAACGGAGGACTTGCTTCTGGTGCAGACCAGGAAGGTCTGGGGTGCTTCTCTTTTTCAAAGAAGCAGGAGCCAGTCTGGAGGAGCCAAACCAGCACTGAAGATTACGGGATGCGTCGTCACAAAGGCCACTAGCCAGCGGGCAAGCAACCGGACAGACGCGGCAAGCAGGAAAATGCAGAAGGGCCCCACGCAGGACTCGTGGAGTGTGGGTGGCTGGTCTTCAGTGCAGATGGTGCTTGGGGTTGGGGCTTCTCAATCCCCGGTGCACAACTTCGAGGGTGCCTCAGAAGCTGCGCTTGAAGATACTAGCCACTTTTCCCAGGTAGCCGGTCCCACGTCTCTCGTCGCCTCCACGGATCTCAGCTCTGCTGTGGATGTGGATCAGGGTCGGAGAAGTCTGGAAGTCAAGGCTCTGGTCGGGCTCTGCAGTCGGTCTCTCGTAGAACTTTAGCAAAGCAAAGGGTAGTCTCTTGATGGTGCCTGTTTGCACAGGGTAGCCACTCCTTGGCCACAAGGGAGATTCTTCAGTCTTCTTCTTTCGTCGAATGTCGAAGGTCCAGAGTTTCTGTTCAAGTTGCAGGTTCAGGATAAGTCTTGAGGCCCAACTCCCACTCTTATACTAATCTGGGGGGCTGGGATACCTGCTAGGGCACGCCTTATGGGTGGGACCTGGGAGGGGGTGGTTACACCCACTTCCCTTTGTCCAGTTTCGCACCAGAGCTGGGGCTGGAGTGCCCCAGCGCCAGTTTGAACTGGACTATGCAAGGAACACCTTGTGTGCCCCAGGCATGTCTCATTCCTTTCAGCCCACCCTGCCCCAATACACTAAAGGTTGTCTGGGGAGGTGCTAGCACCTCCACAAGCAGGAAACCTATTGTCCAGGCCTCCCTGGCTGGGATCACTCCCAGCAGCAGGAGGTCAGACTTGTGTCGTGGCAGCAGCATCCATTTTGTGATGCTGAGGCTTTGGTCAGAGGCTAACAGTAAAGTATGATTTTAACATGTCTTTCCCTCTAGAAGGGGGGAATAATATCCTCATGTCCAGAAATGGTATGGGGGTATTATTCCACAGTGTTAGACACCTTACACAACATGTTTCGATAAAGCCAAACCATAGTTACCATAACCGTTTAAGATTATAAGGCACTTTAAGAGTATATGGTAGGCAATATCATAGAACAGCTATAAGGACATGGTTCCGAAAGCTGCAGACAGGCTCAGCTCATGCTAGAGCACCATCTCACATGTTACCAAGCACTCTGCCTCCAGGATTGTTAAGGCCTGCCATAGGAGTGGCTGATAGGTACACATGTGTCTATATGTAAGTTAGGTATAGGAATACTACACCTAAGCAAGGGGTGATTACACGACCTTGCCCCAGCTGAGTGATCAGCCAGTTGTGTCAAAATGGAAGGCCAGGCCAGGGGTGGCATAATACATGCTGCAGCCCCTGGTAGGCCTAGGGTACACCTATGCCCTGGGTACCTAGGGTACACTGTACAGGGGCCAATAAGGTGATCCTATCCAAATGGGTTATGCACCTAAAGTACATAGTATCAATTTAGAGAGAGAACAGCAGGGCTGTGGGTCTGATTAGCAGGCCCACAGCCACATCTAAGTCGGAAACCAGTAAAGCAAAAGCAAAAAGTGGGGGTGAACATAGAAAGCAGACCCTACTCTCCTACACAACCCCCCCCCAAGCTTAGGTACATTAAACTAACCTTGACCAGTTGAGTCTTCATGTTCTAAGTGGAAATATCTGGAGAGTCCATCTGCATTGGCATGGTCAGTCCCAGGTCTATGTTCCACTGTGAAGTCCATCCCCTGTAGGGAAATGGACCACCTAAGAAGTTTGGGATTTTCACCCTTCATCTGATTTAGCCACAAGAGGGGCTTATGGTCTGTCTGAATCTTGAAGTGGGTGCCAAACAAGTATGGCCTCAGCTTCTTCAGGGCCCAAACCACAGCAAAGGCCTCCCTCTCAATAGCTGACCAACGTTTCTCTCTAGGGGCCAGCCTTCTACTTATAAAAGCAATGGGCTGGTCTTGACCATCTACATTCAGTTGTGAAAGAACAGCTCCCACACCTAACTCACAAGCATCTGTCTGGACAATGAACTCTTTGGAGTAGTCTGGACTTTTCAGAATAGGTGCACTGCACATGGCCTGCTTCAGGTCATCAAATGCTTTTTGACAGCTTACTGTCCACTGAACTTTCTTTGGCATCTTCTTGGAGGTCAAGTCATTAAGTGGTGTCACAATGGACCCATAGTTCTTAACAAACTTTCTGTAGTACCCAGTCAGGCCCAAGAAAGCTCTGACCTGAGTCTGGGTAGGTGGAGGAGTCCAGTCTTTTATGGTCTGGATCTTGCTCTCCAGTGGTTGAACCTGACCCCCACCAACTAGGTGGCCCAGGTATACAACCTTGCTCTGCCCTATCTGGCACTTAGTGGCCTTGATAGTGAGGCCTGCCTTTTGCAGGGCCTCTAAAACATTCCTCAGGTGGACCAGGTGATCCTCCCAGGTGGAGCTAAAGACAGCAATATCATCAAGATAAGCTGCACAATAATCATCCAACCCAGTAAGGACTTGATTCACCAACCTTTGGAAAGTGGCAGGTGCATTCTTCAAACCAAAGGGCATTACCACAAATTGATAATGTCCTCCTGGGGTCGAGAAAGCAGTTTTGGCCTTTGCACTCTCAGCTAGTCTGATTTGCCAGTAGCCTGCTGTCAGGTCAAATGTGCTCAAAAACTTAGCAGCTGCCAGTCTGTCAATGAGCTCATCTGCCCTAGGTATTGGGTGGGCATCTGTCCTAGTGACAGCATTGAGACCTCTGTAATCCACGCAAAACCTCATCTCTCTCTTACCATCTTGGGTGTGAGGTTTTGGCACAAGGACTACAGGACTAGCCCAAGGGCTCTCTGAAGGTTCAATGACTCCCAGCTCCAACATCTTTTGTACCTCAACTTTTATGCAGTCCCTGACATGGTCAGGTTGCTTGTAGATTTTACTCTTCACAGGCAGACTGTCACCAGTGTCCACCTCATGGGTGCACCAGTTTGTCTGACTTGGGGTCAGAGAGAACATATGTCTGTAGGACTGCAGAACTTGCCTGCAGTCCTGTTGCTGATGGGCAGTGAGGCTGTCAGAAAAGACCACACCATCAACTGAGCCATCATCAGGGTTCTGAGTCAACAGGTCTGGGAGAGGGTCACTCTCTTCCTCCTGCCCCTCATCTGTAGCCATGAGTAGCCCCATGTCTGCCCTGTCAACATATGCCTTCAATCTGTTGACATGAAGCACCCTGTGGGGGCTTCTGGGAGTCCCAAGGTCCACCAAGTAGGTGACTTCTCCCTTTTTCTCAACAATAGTGTGGGGTCCAGACCATTTGTCTTGGAGTGCTGCTGGGGCCACTGGCTCCAACACCCACACTTTCTGTCCTGGCTGGTAAACAGTCAGTACAGCCTTTTGGTCATGCCAAGCTTTTTGGAGTTCTTGGCTTGCCTCAAGGTTTTTAGAAGCCTTCTTCATATACTCTGCCATCCTGGAGCGGAGACCAAGTACATACTCCACTATGTCAAGTTTGGGTTGTCTGAGAGGTCTCTCCCATCCTTCCCTTACCAAACACAGGGGTCCTCTTACAGGATGCCCAAACAAAAGCTCAAAAGGGCTGTAGCCAACCCCCTTTTGTGGGACCTCTCTGTAAGCAAACAGAAGGCAGGGTAAAAGGATGTCCCATCTTCGCCTAAGCTTGTCTGGTAAACCTTTTATCATTCCCTTTAGGGTCTTGTTGAATCTCTCAACAAGCCCATTGCACTGTGGGTGATAGGGTGTGGTGAACTTGTAGTTCACACCACACTCCTTCCACATTGCAGTCAAGTATCCTGACATGAAGTTGGCACCTCTGTCAGAAATGACCTCCTTTGGAAAGCCCACTCTGGAGAATACTCCAAGCAGGGCCCTTGCCACAACAGGAGCTGTTGTGGTCCTCAGGGGAATAGCTTCTGGATACCTGGTGGCATGGTCCACTATCACCAGTATGAATCTGTGCCCAGATGCTGTTTGTGGGTCCATTGGTCCTACAATATCTATGCCCACTCTTTCAAAGGGGACCCCCACCACAGGTAGTGGTATGAGGGGGCCTTTGTGGTGCCACCTGATTTGCCACTGGCTTGGCAGGTGACACAGGAGCGACAAAACTCCTTAGTATCTTCTGACATATGGGGCCAGTGAAAGTGAGGGACAAGCCTGTCCCAAGTCTTGTTCTGGCCTAAATGTCCTGCAAGGGGAATATCATGGGCCAAGGTAAGAAGGAAGCCTCTGAACTTCAGTGGTATGACCAACCTCCTGGATGCACCAGGCTTGGGGTCTCTAGCCTCTGAATACAGTAGCCCTTCATCCCAATACACTCTATGGGTACCTTGAGCATTCCCTGCAGCGTCAGCAGCAGCCAGCTGTCTGAGGGGCAGTCTAATTGAGCCTGCCTCAGATCAGCCCTTGAAGGTCCCCCTGTCCCAAGAAACTCAACCTGATCAGGTTCAAGTTCTTCTAGGACAGTTCCTTCAGGGCTCGCAGAATCATCCTCCTGGGAGGGCTGATCCACCACCTGAGGCAGGGGGGAAGGCACAGCCTTAACCCTACTGCTCTTTCTCTTGGGTTGTGACTGGTCCATAGTTTCAGGATCCAGCACTTGTTCAGTGGTGCACTTTTTGGCCTGTGACTTGGTCACAGCAAGGACATGTGCATCTATCCCCAGCATTTCTGCATGGGTCCTATACTCCACTTCAGACCAAACTGAAGTTTCAAGATCATTGCCCAGTAAACACTCTACAGGAAGGTCTGAACTAACAACAACTTTCTTGAGGCCAGTTACCCCTCCCCAGGAGAAGTTAACAATAGCCACACTATGGGAGGTAGTGGCATTGCTAGCGTTGGTCACTAGGTAATTCTCACCTAGTATGATCTGTCCAGGGTCCACAAAAGCAGGTGTCACCATTGTGACACTAGCCCCAGTGTCCCTGTAGGCCTGAGCCATTCTTTGGTTGATAAAAGGAGTCTGTCTGTACTTGCCCAGGTTACTGGGGCCTACAGTAGAGGACAAAGCTAAGTCCCCATCACAGATCAGAACAGCCTGAGTAGGTATTCTGACTAGGCCAGAATCCTCCTCAGTTCCCAGGGTTAACCCTACTACACCCTTTTGCTGGGAACCACCACTTACAGCTGAACTAGGGGGTACAGTTGCCTTAGGGGCAATGGTGGCTGGGGGCTTATCCTTTTTGGTGCACTCACTAAACCAATGTGAGTTGGACTTACAATAGTTGCACCATGGTTTCTTTTGGCCTTCTTTCTTTTTATCCTTTTTGGGACCACCCTCCCCCTGAGCCTTTTGGGGGCCTGGTGAAGACTTCTGGTCTTTTTGTTTCTGATCATTACCCTTCTGGTCTGCCTTTTTCTGATCACCGCCCTGGTTCTGGTTTTTCTGCTTAACTCTAGTCCTGACCCATCTATCTGCCTTCTTTCCCAATTCTTGGGGAGAAGTCAGATCAGAATCAATCAGGTGTTGATGCAATAGCTGGTTTTGACAGTTGTTAAGGATTTGTTCTCTCATGATCAAATTATACAATCCTGTATAGTCCTTAACCTTACTTCCCATTAGCCAGCCTTCCAGAGCCTTAGTGGCACAATCTACAAAGTCAGTCCAGTCCTGAGTCTGTGTCTTCTGGGTATCCCTGAACAACAACCTGTACTGTTCAGTGGTTAGGCCAAACCCATCAATTAGAGCACTCTTCAGGACAGTGTAATTATCTGCATCCTCATCACTAACTGTGAGGAGCTTGTCTCTACCTTTCTCAGAGAAGGAGAGCCACAAGATAGCTGCCCACTGACTTTGGGGTACCTGCTGTACTTTGCAAGCTCTCTCCAAAGCAGTTATCCATTTGTGGATGTCATCCCCACACTTGTAGGGAGGGACAATCTTGCTCAGGTTTCTATTATCATAGTGCCTGTCTCTATCCTTAGGGATATTGCTGCCACCAGTGGGCTCTGACCCACTTAACGTTTGCTCTCTAGCCAGAGCAAGCTTCTCCTTGGCAAGGGCAAGTTCTTCCCTCTGAATCCTCAGATTAGCTTCCCTCATTCTGGCTTCATGTTCCTTTCTCTCAGGGGGAAGTCATTCCCCTGTGAGAGGAAACACTAGAGATGCTAGAGACATGGGAGTGAATGGATTCCCTTGAAGGGGATCTGTCCCTCCTGCTTCTCTGTGTAAGCCCACTTGGGGGTCTGTATGGGGGGACCCCATGCAAACTCCCATGTAAGCTTCGGTTAGCCTGGCTAAGTCTTCCTACTTGGCCCTGGCTGTCTACCTCTTCATCTGAAGTCCCATCTGACTCATCTGTGGTGGGTAGACCCTCCTTTGTACCTAGGGTACCTGCCTGTGAGGCTTTAAGAGCATCATACTCCTCTAGGAGTTGTCTTAGCTGAAGGAGGGTAGGGTTTGCACCCTGTTTTATTCCTCTGGAGGTACACAATTGTCTCATCTCCTGGAAAGTTAGGGTATCATATCTAGAGGGGGTCTTCTGCAGACCTGCCCCTCCTGAGAGAGCATCTACTTGATCTCCTCCCAGAGACATGATCTAGTGAGGGTGTGGTGTGTGCACCTACCTACACTAGTTGTTTCTACTAAACCTCTCTGGTAGTTGTAGTCAGGGTGTGTTACTCCCTTCAACCTACAACCACTAAGTCCAGTAGGACGTAAGTATTATAATCTATGTTATATGTACCTAGACAATATCTGTGTGATCTTTCAATTTAGTATCTCAAGATTACAATGGTATTACAACAGCAAGCTCAGATCCCAACCGCTGCTCACCAATGTGAGAAGTTGGCCTGATGTATGATGTCACTAGTTCTAGTGTACACCTTATATCAGTCCAAATACCCTTATGGTGATTGGTTGTAAAGTCAACCTTATAGACCAGCTATCCTAGTGGTAGCATGGACAAGAGCAGTCTTAGGCTAAACTCTGAATGGCATGTGAAGCCAGCTGTGATACCATATATAATACCTTGAATACCAAATGAAAGGACACCACAACAGATATATATAAAATAAAGTGTATTTATTCTAGTCAAACCCTCAGCACTCTTTATGAGATTAGAGGTAAGTACAACACAGTCTTATTCAAGCATACATTAAGTCACACAGGTAAGTAATACAGTTAGGCCCTAGGGGCCACGCAAACCATATACTAAGTAAGTGGTATCAGGACCACTGTCACGGAAATAGGATAGGCCTAGGCCTAGGGAATCGCTGGGGCTACACTATACTACCAAAGGTTAGGAAGTGGGAGGCCCACGGGATTCAGGTGCAGAGTGGAAACACTCACGCGTAATGCGTAAAAGTCAATAGCAATAGTACAGTTTAGGAATAGATAGATTTAGGACACTTCCGGAGTAGCTAGGAAGTCGAGACTGGAAAACTAGACACTAGGATAGTCACTATCCTGATGAGCACCGGAGTACCCAAGTTACCTAGCCCACAGGCTGCGGGTGCATAGGGGTGAAGTTGCGTCGGGTTTCGTCGTCGACTCCTATGGATGCCTGAAGAAAGATGCTGACAGGCAGTCAGTGAAGAGTGTCCGGTGGACCCCAAGGCTGGGATCAAGAAGAGAGGAGACCTGCAAGCAGAAGGGACAGAGTCAAGGTCACTAGCCAGTGACCACGTGGAACCAGGAAGGAACCAGGCGATGTCGTGAAGATTGCAGGTGAAGGTGAAGCTTGTCGCTGCAGCCACGAGGACCAGGGAACGTCGAGGACGACCAGGACCAGGAGGCAAGCTGTCCCACGAAGGCTCTTGCTGTCGGCGGCGTCGAAGTTGGACTAGGACTCACCCAGCCTTGGCAAGCGGAACCCACGAAGAACGGAGGACTTGCTTCTGGTGCAGACCAGGAGGGTCTGGGGTGCTTCTCTTTTTCAAAGAAGCAGGAGCCAGTCTGGAGGAGCCAAACCAGCGCTGAAGATTACGGGATGCGTCGTCACAAAGGCCACTAGCCAGCGGGCAAGCAACCGGACAGACGCGGCAAGCAGGAAAATGCAGAAGGGCCCCACGCAGGACTCGTGGAGTGTGGGGGGCTGGTCTTCGGTGCAGATGGTGCTTGGGGTTGGGGCTTCTCAATCCCTGGTGCACAACTTCGAGGGTGCCTCAGAAGCTGCGCTTGAAGATACTAGCCACTTTTCCCAGGTAGCCGGTCCCACGTCTCTCGTCGCCTCCACGGATCTCAGCTCTGCTGTGGATGTGGATCAGGGTCGGAGAAGTCTGGAAGTCAAGGCTCTGGACAGGCTCTGCAGTCGGTCCCTCGTAGAACTTTAGCAAAGCAAAGGGTAGTCTCTTGATGGTGCCTGTTTGCACGGGGTAGCCACTCCTTGGCCACAATGGAGATTCTTCAGTCTTCTTCTTTCGTCGAATGTCGAAGGTCCAGAGTTTCTGTTCAAGTTGCAGGTTCAGGATAATCTAAAGTCTTGAGGCCCAACTCCCACTCTTATACTAATCTGGGGGGCTGGGATACCTGCTAGGTCACGCCTTATGGGTGGGACCTGGGAGGGGGTGGTTACACCCACTTCCCTTTGTCCAGTTTCGCGCCAGAGCTGGGGCCGGAGTGCCCCAGCGCCGGTTTGAACTGGACTATGCAAGGAACACCTTGTGTGCCCCAGGCATGTCTCATTCCTTTCAGCCCACCCTGCCCCAATACACTAAAGGTTGTCTGGGGAGGTGCTAGCACCTCCACAAGCAGGAAACCTATTGTCCAGGCCTCCCTGGCTGGGATCACTCCCAGCAGCAGGAGGTCAGACTTGTGTCGTGGCAGCAGCATCCATTTTGTGATGCTGAGGCTTTGGTCAGAGGCTAACAGTAAAGTATGATTTTAACATGTCTTTCCCTCTAGAAGGGGGGAATAATATCCTCATGTCCAGAAATGGTATGGGGGTATTATTCCACAGTGTTAGACACCTTACACAACATGTTTCGATAAAGCCAAACCATAGTTACCATAACCGTTTAAGATTATAAGGCACTTTAAGAGTATATGGTAGGCGATATCATAGAACAGCTATAAGGACATGGTTCCGAAAGCTGCAGACAGGCTCAGCTCATGCTAGAGCACCATCTCACATGTTACCAAGCACTCTGCCTCCAGGATTGTTAAGGCCTGCCATAGGAGTGGCTGATAGGTACACATGTGTCTATATGTAAGTTAGGTATAGGAATACTACACCTAAGCAAGGGATGATTACATGACCTTGCCCCAGCTGAGTGATCAGCCAGTTGTGTCAAAATGGAAGGCCAGGCCAGAGGTGGCATAATACATGCTGCAGCCCCTGGTAGGCCTAGGGTACACCTATGCCCTGGGTACCTAGGGTACACTGTACAGGAGCCAATAAGGTGATCCTATCCAAATGGGTTATGCACCTAAAGTACATAGTATCAATTTAGAGAGAGAACAGCAGGGCTGTGGGTCTGATTAGCAGGCCCACAGCCACATCTAAGTCGGAAACCAGTAAAGCAAAAGCAAAAAGTGGGGGTGAACATAGAAAGCAGACCCTGCTCTCCTACAGGGGTTACCCTTTGCAGGTGATTAACAAAGCCGCAAGTAGATCATTGATGAAAAGTGGTGAGGCTTTATTACAAAAGCAAGACAAGCCACCAGGACCTAATCGCGAAGTATTTGTATCGACTTCTTCTACTAACTCTGATTCAGTTAAAAAAAGCATTTTACAAAGATGGGATTTGTTGCAGACAGAATCTGATTTTAAAGGAATCTTTTCTGAGCGACCTTTGTTTGCATATAAAAGATCTAGCAATCTAAAAGAAATTTTGAGTCGCACCACAGTCAGTTCTGACATTGCCTTTAGAGGTATGACGAAATGCATGAATTGCTCACATTGCAACAATGTTATCATGGGCAGGTATGTTACCCATCCGTGGACTGGTAAAAAGATTATGTTGAATTTTGATGCGAATTGCAACAGTCGTCATGTGATTTATTTGATCAAATGTCCGTGTGATTTGTATTATGTTGGCAAAACTGAGAGGGTTCTACGTATTCGTATAACTGAACATAAGAGTAGAATACGTACTAAAACCATAAGTTCACCGCTAGCATTGCACTGGTTAGAGAAGAAGCACTCCATTGCTCAATTGAGATTCTGCGTTCTAGAAAAAGTTTCACCACGTTTAGACAGGGACATGATGAAACTTTTGTCACAACGCGAATCCTATTGGATTTGGTTTTTGCAAACTTTACTCCTAAAGGGGTTAAATGATAAATTTGAACTGGCATGTTTTTTTAAAAACGATTCTTTCCTGGTTGGTTCCTGATGCGCATTATGTACATTACTAAGTGAGTAGCTGTTATTTGCTCACTTCATGTTGACATTGTATTGTTCTTATATTCTGTAACAAAACTGAGATTGTTGTTGCAACTTCTGTACTACGACGGAGTATCGACGGAGAGAGCGGGGCTCCCTTTCCTGAGTTGTAACCAGGTTGAGGTGGGCCTACTTGTCCCACAGATTGGACAAGTTCCAGCGAGATTGTATCCGCAAGAGCTTTAACTGGATTGGTCTTTTTCAAACTTTATTTGCACATGTGTAACACCTCTTAGCAGCAGCTTTGTTTTGGTCCTGATGAAAGCCATACATACTCTCGAGATGGTTATTGGCTGAAACATGTCGACCTTTGTCACCAAGCAGTTTTCAATAGTTACTGCTTTGCACTGTTTTTTATTCCTGGCAGGGCTAATGAGCCAATAAAAATCATTTTTGCACTAGCCAGTTTTAAATCACATTCACACATTTTTCTATAATTGTTTGCGCTGCGCCCTCACATCACATAAGTGCTCGTCTTTGGGATTTTAGTATCCTAATTCTCCATAAAACAGTAAAACATCCCTGAGCTCCCACCTCTCAGAGCGGTGGTTGTAGCCCTCAGTGGGACTAGGTTTTCTCACTGAGAGGAGAAAGCCCAAATGATGAAGCATGTCACCTTCTGGTGAGTGAGGGCATTCATCCTGAAAGGGATTCTTTTCCTTACTAGGGCACTGTCACTCTAGACACAGTTTGATCATAGTATTCTTCTTTCCCATGCTCATGTTTTAAAGTTGCTCAGACCCGAGAGGTTATTTGTGTGTCTTGTGATTACTTATTGGGGTAAAACTTCTTGCAGGTCTTTAAACTCGTTCCCTTGGACCCCCTTTTCCCTTTTTGATTGTTATGATGACACATTTTGTAACAAAGTTGAAACTGTGATGTTGTTCTATGTTAAATTTTATGTTTATTGCTTTCTCATTAGGTATTTCCATTTGCCCTAAGGTCTCCTAATTTTATTCCTTTTTATTCCTTTCATTCTAACTTTATTGTTCTTGTTTAACGTCGTCTCTCGACATTGCTCATTTTTTATTTTTTATTTATTTTGTATTCATTTTCACTTGGTGATGGGCTTCACGCTTCAATATGGCGGCTGTTTTTACAGCCTGTTCTCGAGGTTAACTGTTGCACAGCATGATATTCAACATGGGCGGGTGGCCCGCTAGATGAACTACTAACTTAGTCCTGTTTCTATGTTAGTTTCGTCTTTTTTGACAAACGTGATCACGCAATGTTTCTCGAGCCAAAAACTTGGCGTGTCTGGTCGTGGAGTTGACGCTGTATTCAAAGCTTGTTGGTAAGCGCGTAATCTTTAGCGCTACATCCAGTTGGTTCGAGGATGGATATCTTGTACATAAGGCAAGCATTGTATTTATATTTTATGTATTTCCTGCTACAGATATCCGTGTTGAAAATTCGCATTGGTACAAAGATGGGTGTTGGACTTTTACTGTTGAGGCGACGTTAGTCTGTTGGTTGGTAAGCGGATCCTGTTGGTCATCGATACGTATAGTCTTGATTACAGGCACCCCATATTGATGCAGTCTCTTTTGGATTACAGATATTTTACGACAACGACAGTCTTGTTATAACCCCATTTATTGTGTATTGATTGATTCAGCGTATTGATATCAGAATCCATGTACTGCAGTACTTTAAGGTACGCTTCCCAGTCGCTGTTGATCTAGAGTAGCACAAACTTATATACACGGGTGTACCTTTATTAATTTTCAGTCTTTGTGGCAGTGGGACGTTAGGTATGCTTCCCAGTAGCTGGTGATCAATATTAGCACGGACTTGCCATGTTTACACGGGTGTTGACTTTTATGATTTTTTAGTCTCTTTTTGGCTGTGGGACTTTACTTGCACTTCTCATGGTTGATTCTTTTTGTGCCTGTCGTAACATCATAACACACAAACCCCTGGCTCCTGTTGAGTCCACTAACTAGTAAAGTATATAATTGTAGGCATTTTCTTCATCTTTAAATCATATTTTATTATTGTTTATACTTGTAGAATCCCCTGACGAAGGGCTCATTTCATAGCCCGAAATGCATTGGGATTTTCTGTTAACACGTGAAACTTAAATAATGTATTACTGCTAACTACAAGCAACATTCTGTTGATTTCACATAAGAAGCTATCTGCATTCACCAAGAATAAAGGCAGAAGACTTCATTCGTTATCCTGAAGTTTATTTTTGGAACTATTTCTACCATTGTGTTTTCATCCTATTGTGATTCACTGGTCAAAGAATTGGGTTTGAATGTTATAATATACTGTTTATAAATGTTTTGAAAACCCGCTGCTGTTAATTTTGAATACGTGAGTACGCCCCATTGGGGCATTTAGTAGTGCACTAGCTATTTCTAGACATTGGTCTAGAATTACTAAACTTTCTGAAAGTGGCACTTTCAGAATTGCAATTTAAAATCCGACTTCACCATAAGTTGAGATTTTGAATTGTGACTTACAGAGACACCAAACTTGAACAATCTATCTCTTCATAATTAGGAACTACATTCAAAACATTTATAAGGTAATCCCAATCTTATCCTATGGGAGAAATAAGCCTTGCAGTAGTGAAGAATGGATTTGAGAGTTTTTCAGTGCATATCCTGCCTTTTAAATACATTGCACACGGCCCTGTGGGTTGTCCATGGCCTACTTTAGGGGTGCCTTACATATACAAAAAGCAAGGATTAGGCATGGCAAGAAGTTTATCTTGCCAGTTCAAAATGGCAGTGTTAACTGCACACAGGATCTGCAATGGCAGGCCAGAGCCATGGTTAGAGGGCTACATAAGTGAGTGGCACAGTAAGTGCTGCAGGCCCACTAGCAGCCTTCAATTTACAGGCCCTGGGCACAGATAGTGCACTTTACTAGGGACTTATAAGTAAATTAAATATGAAGATTGGGGACGAGCCAATATTACCATGTTTAGGGGAGAGCACAAGCACTTTAGCACTGGTTAGAGTTATAAAGCCAACAAAAACATGGTCAGAAAAGGGAAGGAGGTAGGCACAAAAAAGAAATTGGGGTGGGGTTAGACCACTCTAAGGCTGTCAGGTTTAACATATCTCTTTCACAGCTAGGCCACATTCCATTCCCTATGCTAACACTGGGTACATTTGGTGCAGTGAGTGTTTACCCGCAATTTGCAGCACAGTAGACTGCACAATTACCAAATCACTCTGGGATTTTGGAGTGGCCGGTAAAGATTGAGTAATGCATGGTTTCCCCTATCTGAGGCATGCAAAATCATAATGTGTGCTATATGCCTGCAGAATTTGACCCTGTTTTCTTCCTGGATAAAGACTTGCCAGCAAGCACCTGCAAACGGGGCGCAAACGGGAGTCTGCACCCCAATTAGGATTAGCGTGGGTAATAGACTGAGGCCCTTACTGGAATAATAGAGCTTAGAACTAGCTGATGGTTATATGTGCCAATAATAACGGATGGCCACAAACCCATTACTTTTCTATAAAATACTATTAGTGCATTTTATTGACTCAGACACAACAGGTTGAAGGCTGCATATAGATGCACAGATCATCTGAACAGCGGTCTTCGGTGTTCTGATGGCTTTTCCATGTTGTTTCAAAAATAGACATCCTGCTTTAAAGCAATCAAGGAGGTGAAATTATGTCCTTGGATGCAAGGATTGTGCTGTGCCTGATCTCCTGCCACCCTACACAAATATCTGAGAGTTCCAGGTCATAGGGTCAATCCCAAAAACAAGAACACAGAAATAAATCACATAAGATATGACTGACATCACACATATACCTAACCCTGTCTGTACTCCACCTGCATGAAGGTATGTGGGGCCATCAAGTTAGTGGCCTACAAATGCCCTCCTAGGCAGCCCAACTAATGGCAGGTTGGGGGTACATGCCATGCCCCTGGTAGATCATCCCTGCATCATTCCAGATGGAGCGGTATGACTTTGTCGTAGTTCATTGAGCTCACCATCCGAAGACAACAGATCAAAGGGATGGTTAGGGGCCTCAAGGCTCTTCCCACTGTCCGAACAGTAACGAAAGGTGCTCAGACTGTCGATAGAGTACCATAAGCTGGGTGCAACACAGGAGCCTATAGATCCTGTTTGGTCAAGGTGCTGTTTATAGGATACCTCTGCCATAGGTATTCTGTGCATCCTTTGCTAAATTTGTCTCAAAGAATGCATAAAACATTCGATCAAATGCAAACTTATTTAGTTTGGTCTTCTCTAACACTCATCAGGCTCCTTTTAATCAATTTTTGAATTGACATTTGTGTTTACCCAAGATGGAATGCTAAGATGTTAGCATCAGTACCATTTGACTAACCACTGGTTCCATCATATCCATTTGTCCAGTATGTTTGTATGTCACTAAATCGACTCCCATTACATCTGGGGCATCACATTGCAGACACTACATTGTGCAACATTACATCATGGGGGTATGTTATTATATCATTTTAACATTACATCCAATGGTTTTTCTTTAATTATTTTTTAAATAATTTTACTAAATTATATAATCTTATTTTTATATATATAATATGCTTTCTTTATATATAAGCATTTACTTATATGAACAAGGTCCAGGGGGACTGAAACGTGTGGGGTTCCGTTTGCCAACTCCCTGTTTGTCTTGAATAAAATACAACAGTATACCCTCTCATGAGTGCGACCCATCTTAATTACGAGGAGTAACAATTTTGGAGAGATTGCAACAACATGGTCCTGCCGAGTGAGCAGCACAACCAACGACAAAGAGCGCTGCAATCATCCAACATGCTTTGGGCCACGATGAAAAAAAATAATTAATTTAAAAAATAATATATATATATGTGTATATATATTCACTGAAAAAAACAAAGGTTTAAATAACATTATAGTTAGGTGAATATGTCAGTGAAATTAACTTTTTGAACTAAAAAAAACAGAAATTCACCAGTTAAAGTTAGCAGAGCAAGCTACAACTTTCACCGAACCATGCATTGGTTATTACCTCACATATTAATTACATCACTCATGGCATCACTCAAATGTCATTATTGATAACATCACTGATGACATCATTCAAGCATCTTCTGTGCACATTACCCTTTAAAGTTGTATGGCATTAGAGGCGTGAAAATAAGTACAAACTAGCTCAGAGTAATATAAAGTATCACAGATTCAAATCCCTTAACTGTATCAAGCATGTGTAATTTGCAACATTGACCCTATACCATGCACTTCACGGGTAGCCTAGTTCATGTTAACAATTAACCATATAAATATGGGAAACCCTTATTACACACAGTGTTCAATATTTATACATCTGTTCAGAGAAAACCAAGTTCTTTAATATAATCAACATCTGTTCCAAAATTAATGCCCTGCTGTGGCCAGTTTTTTCTGTATCAAACCCCTCAAAGTCACCGAACATACATTAAGAAATGAAGTTGATATGAGTAGAAAAGTGGTTACTGTAGTTTACTCTTTATCACACTGTTTGCAGACAGTGGAACTCTCATGAGAAATACACCACAGAGTATTAAGAAGTATATACTAAGAACATTGTACACTCCATGCAACACTTGTTAAAAAAGACAACATTGGCTTAAAATCACCAACGTCTAAAGGTTCTAAAGATCATAATACCTGCAGCCTTCAAACTGTGGTGAAAACATTTCAGATAGCCCATCTTCTGAAGGAAAAGAAGTACATGGACACAGGTTAGTAACTGTTGCAAATAGTCTTCTATGTTATGTAGAAATTGTCATGCTGTAACAATTCTGTCTACTAACTCAAGGCTGATTAAAATACTTAGTACCAGCTATGTAGAATCTTTTCTGCAGAACCAAAAAGCTTATGTGGAACATACTGGACACAAGTCATCAACTGTCATCTGCGCACAGAGTTACTCTTCAACATAAATATTTATAACATGTTCAATACCTCTACACACATATGAAGCATTTGAAGCACATGCATTTTCTAAACACTTACATCCATTAGCTGGACACAAGCTGTAGAAAATTAGGTAGAAAAGTAATATGGTAGCTATCCACCACTGTGTTAACAATCAAACAAACCAACACACTCATTGGATGATTTCATCAGTGATGCCTTCAGTGATGTCATCAATGATGTAATTTTGAAAGATGTCATAAGTGATGTCATAAATGAGGTTATAGTACATATCATGAGTGATGTAATATGTGAAGTCATAAGTGGTGCATGGCGGCGCTCAAGGTATAATTAGCTCTGGTAAGGATCAGCGCTGAGGCTCTCGGCTGCCGGAGCCCTCAGCGCTGATCCTTACCTGTGGATGCCGTCCTAGGTCCCATCTGCAGGCCGGAACGGGTAAGGAAACCGAAGCCCTACCCTCAGCCCGAGTTTCACCGAATCCGGCACCCCCGCGGCGGAGTTAGACGGCCCGTGAGCCGCGCCGGCACCTGACTGCTTCCCTCCGCTTCTGTGTGCGGCGCTGTCCGCTACATGAGGCCCCGGCGCACCACGAGGGGCGCGGGCCCCACGCTTCTCGCTGGCTGCTCTGCCCATGCTGAGGATTACCGGTGCTCGCCTGGCGGAGGAGGGGCTCTATTCGGCGGGGAGGTCGACCCGCAGTCGCCTTGGCGGCGCTGGGCCGTCTGGGGGTCATTGCCTGCTGTCCCCGTTCTCTCCGGCCGCTTGGCCCTGCTGTCGCCTCCTGGGAGATGGACCGCCCTGACCGCCCCGCTGTGCCCCCTTGCTGAGTCCCTGACTGCCAGAGTCCGGGGGTGACACGGGAGAGAGGAGCTGTCGTTGGCTGCCCCACGCCCAGAGGAGCTGTGATCCGGGCCCCGGATGGCGGTGATTTCGAGGTGAGCCGGGACGGGTGAAGCTGGAGGGGCGCTTCTTGGGGGTGGCGAGGCCCCCGTCGGCGGGCAGGCCGGCCCGTGCGGAGAGACCCAGGCTGGTGGGACGGAGCTGTCGCGTTGTGGCTGCCTGCGTGGGAACCCCCCCTGTTGGCCCCCCCTGTTGCTTTCTCCTGGCGGACTCCCGGTGGGGTGACCGGGGGGTGCAGCGCTTGGAACACTCATCTCTTTTTGGCGCCAACCTGTGCGGACTGCTGTGGTGACTCCCCGCGGCCCTGAGTCACTGCCCTGGGACCATTGCCGGCGGGGAGAGGGACCCCCCCGTCGCGCCCGCTCTCCGGTGCCGCATCTTGCCCCCGGATCTGGGAGGGGGCTGGGCTGTCGGCCCTGGAGTCCCCTGCTGTCCTGGCCGGACGACGCCTCGGTGGCCCCCCGCGGCCAATCGTTGGATGTTGGATGGGCGTTCTAGCTTGAGGCTCCCGCCGTGGTGACGGCGCCCTGGTCCGGTCCCGACGAAGCGGCTGGGTGGTGCCCGTGCCCTTATCCTCGACCTCATCCCTTGTTGACCTGGTGCGGGGAAGTGCACCGTTCGCAGAGCGGGAGTCGCCGGCTGCCCTCCGGGGCCCCCTCACGGATCGGGCCTATATTCCCTCGGTCCGCCATGGGCAAGGAGAAAGGCCCCAAGCTGCTGGGCACGTCCCATCAGACGAGGATCGACCAGTTTGCCAGCTCGGACCCTCCGGGTGGGGGAGGGGCTCCGGCCACGAACAAAGACTTGGCCGTCATCCTTCAGGCCATTGATGCCTCCCGTACCTCCCTGGAGGGGATGGTTGGCGAGGTAAAGGTCGATGTTGCGCTCCTGCGGCAGGATCTCCGCAACGCCACGGCCCGCATTACGGAGGCAGAGTCCCGGATATCCACGGCGGAGGACGACATTCACCTGCTGCAAGACCAGGTCAGAGAACTCACAACCCATTCTAAAGAACTGCACAGGCGGGCAGAGGATGCCGAAAATCGTGCCCGTCGCAACAACTTTTGCCTGGTGGGCTTTCCGGAGGGAGTGGAATCTGGCCGCGCCGATGACTTCCTCGAGCAATGGTTCAAGTCCTGGATGCCGGAGAACGGGTTGTCGACCTGGTTTGTGGTGGAGAGGGTGCACCGGTCTCTGGCGGCCAAGCCTCCTGTCGGGGCTCCCCCGCGCCCGTTTATCCTGCGGGTCCTCAACTTTAGGGACAGAGACGCTATCCTGCAGGAGGCGCGAGTGCGTGGCCCCTTGACTTTTAACAACCACACCGTTATGGTCTTTCCGGACTACACCAGGGAGGTCCAGGAGCAGCGCCGCTCATACACAGAGGTGAAGCAAAAGCTGCGCTCCCTGGGTCTTCAGTACCAGCTCCAATTCCCGGCCCGCCTTCGTGTTGTCTTCCAGGACAAGACTCTGTTCTTTGATACCCCTCGGGCAGCCTGGACCTGGCTCACGGATGAAAAGCCTTTGCGCCAAACCGCGGCGACATTGTCCACTGCGGGGGCCCGGGGCAGGGAGGTACTTGGCGCCCGACGACCACGGCGCAGGAAACGCACGCAATCCCGGCTGCGCCGCGGAGGGGCGACGACCCGGACCCGGTCCGCCAATGCTCCTGAGAGACGTGTGAGAGACTCCTCGGCCTCCTCTGGGGCATCGTCTCATGTGGCTGGGGGACCCCGGCGCTGCCTGTCACCCAGGCCGGGGGGATCTCCCGCCCCCCTCACTATACAGTCTGACTTGTCTGACCTCTCTCGTAGTCCCACCATGTAACTTGTTGTCTGATCCAAATTTCCACGGGGAGAGGTGACAACCTTATTTGAGGGAGGGGAGGAGGGGGCTCTGCACTCCTACGTTTTCTCGCAAACACCTAGGACGCATCACTGAAATCCGTACTTCTGGAGGGGTCCACTACGCTCTTTACACCTGAGCATCTAGGCTTGGGGTCTTGTGACTGTTGGGTTGTTCGGGCGACAGATGCTTCCGTTCTGAAGTGTAGGGTGGGGGGTGGGGGTCTGGGGTTGGGGGCCTGTTGGCCGTTTCCTCTTGGGGAATTGCTTTGTTTGGGTTGGATTTGGTTTTATTTGGGCGTCTGTTACTGCACCACACTCGATACACTGTTGTGCCCCTCCCTGCACTCACCCGGGCGGGCCCCGCCGCTGCTTGCCCTCATGCACGGTCCATTGCCCCTCCCTGGTGCAGGACCCGTGGTCCTGGCTTCTTCTGGCCGCTTCCTCTCTGGCGTGCTCTGCTCCCATCGCTCCCATGGCTGATCTCCCCTCCAAGGCCCATATGCGCATTTTGTCATGGAACGTGAATGGTCTACTGGATAGACTCAAGCGCACTGCAGTTCTTAAATATGCTCAACGCAACGAGATCGACGTACTTCTTCTTCAGGAGACCCACCTGCTGGGCGAGAGGTGTCCCTTCCTGGCCAGATATGGGTACGACCGGGTGTGGCACTCGGGATTCTCTCGCGGATCTCGGGGGGTCGCCGTCCTGCTGCGCCGTTCTGTTCCCTTTGTCTTTACCCGGGTGGCCCATGACCCTCAGGGGATGGGGATCGCTGTCAGTGGCACGCTGGAAGGTCGACCGCTTACTTTTCTGTCGCTATACGCGCCGCCCACCGGGCTGGCCCAAGCATTATCCCATGCCGCGTCCCTGCTGGCCGCTCTCCCGCCGGGTGCTGTTGTTCTGGGTGGGGACTTCAACGCTGTCTCTGCCCCGCTGCTTGACTCAAATTTGTCGGAATGGTGCGGGTCCTCTACGCGCGTCCTCGTGCCCGAGGGCTAGTTAGCGGGGCGTTGTCGAAGCCGTTTCGGATCGGCCGGGGGACGCGGCAGGGGTACCCACTGTCGCCTCTCCTCTTTGCCCTTGCTATGGAGCCCCTTGCTGCCCTCGTCCGCGCGGACCCTCTTCTTCGGGGCTGGGAGTGGCCGGGCCTTGCGCCCGACAGGATAGCCCTTTATGCAGACGATGTGTTGTTGTACCTTGGCGACCCGGCGCGATCTGGTCCCCGTGCCCTCCATCTCTTGGGCCTTTTTGGCCGTGCGTCTGGCTTCTATTTAAACCCGCATAAATCGGTCCTTGTGCCTCTGCACCCCTCTCGGGAATGCTTTGACTGGCAGGACAGGATTCCCCTCCGCCGGCTGTCGTTTAAATACCTGGGTATCTGGGTCTCCCTGCTCCCGGAATTGAGCTGGGCCCTTAACGTGGCTCCCCTGGTCACAAACGCCAAGGCTGACCTGATGCGCTGGCAACCGCTCCCACTCAACCCGCTGGGGAGGGTGGCACTCTACAAAATGATGATCCTCCCCCGGTTCCTCTACGTATTACAAAATACCCCTGTGTCCTTTCCGAGGCCTTGGTTCCGCGAGATGGACGGGTTGGCGATTCGATTCCTCTGGGGCGGGGGGAGGCCACGGCTGGCTTTGTCGACGTGTCGTCTACCCACCTTTGATGGAGGGTTCGGTATGACCAACCTCTACCTCTACTATTTGGCCACTCGCCTTCTCGTCATTCACGATTGGTTCGGCGGGGGATGGTCCGACCCGGCCTACAGGGTGGAACTAGCCGATTTGGGTTTCCCCTGCATTTTGGATCGCCTATACGGAGCTCCCATCCCCGCTTCCTGCCCCGGAATCACTAGGGCGGTTTTCTTGGCCTGGCGAGCGGCGCTTCGCCATACCCGGTGGACAGGACGGCTGACTCGCGCCACTCCCCTTTGGCGCGGGGCGCTGTTGCGGGACGTTACTGCCTTGGAGGGCTTTCGGTAGTGGGACCTGCTCGGCATCTCCCAGCTGGGGGACGTCTGGCGGGGGGGGCGCATGTGCTCATACGCGGAGCTGCAGGAACGCTTCTCCCTTCACTCGTCACAATTTTATAAGTACCTCCAGCTGCGCCATGCCATACGCACCTATACTCCTCTAGATGTTCGATTGCCAGACCACAGTCCCCCGGAAGCTCAGGTCTTGCTGGGTAACCTGGGGAGGGGGGGTATTTCCCGTATACACCGCTCTCTTATTAACAATACCCCCGCGGTTCAGGACGGCCTGAGGGAGAGATGGGAGGGTTGGGTGGGACCCTTGGATGAGGTGGATTGGAGGGATGCCCTTATGGCCCCCCGGCTGGTGACGGCCTCCGCCAAGTTGCGGCTGATTCAAATATACTATCTCCACACTGCATACCTCACACCGGCGCGTCTACACCGCGCGGGCCTCTCTGTTGACGCATCTTGCCCCCGCTGTGGCTTTGATCCGGCCGACTTTATCCATATGGTGTGGTCCTGTCCGGACCTAGGAGATTACTGGAGGGGCATAGAGGCTGACCTCACGGAGGTGTTGGGCTGGGAGGTACCACACAACCCTAGACACAACCTGCTGGGCATCACAGATGGTCTACATGGCACCCGCGCAGAGAAGCTGTTTCTTATGACAGCGTTTATGGTGGCAAAAAGAGACATTACAGCGGCATGGAAACATCCACGGCCGCCTACTTTGGCTAAATGGAGTGCTGGTGTGGACTGGTGTGCGGCCCAGGAACGAACTCTCTATCAGGCGAGGGGCTGCCCCAAGAAATACCGTAGGGTATGGGGGAAATGGTTGGGCAATGTACTTTGATTGGGCGCTTTGGGGGGGCAGGGGCGGGGGACGGGGCTTCGGGTGGGGAGGAGGGGGACGTGATCTCACTCTGTGTGATTGTTCAGTGGTGGTTTGTCAGGCGCAATGTTTTCTTTTGCTGTGTTTTCAAAATCTCCAATAAAACTTGTTTATCAAAAAAAATACAACTGGTGAATTTCTGTGTTTTTTTTAGTTCAAAACGGTAATGTTGTCACCAACATATTCACCTAACTATAATGTTACTTTAACCTTTGGTTTTTTTCAGTGAACTTCCAAGGTTTAAAAAAAAAGGCAAAAGCAGATCTTTTTTATCATATCTAACTATAACATTACTTTAACCTTTGTTTATGTCAGTGAATTTCTAGTTTTTTTTCGTAACGTAAAGTAATTATTTTTTTCCCATACACTCAGCCATTCTATGGGGCCAAATATAATAAAAAAGGGAGGGAGGCCGCACTACCCCTCTCCCTGAGTCTTCTATATAGCCCCTACCCCAAGCCTTAGTAGACCCCGGGGGACCCCATCCATCGTGGGCAAATACAATAAAAAAAGAGGTGGGGTGCTGCTAGGCTCCCTCCGCAAGCCTTATTGGGCGATGTGGACCCCATCCCAGGGGGCCATACATTATATTTTTGAAAGTGAAGGGGGTCACGCAGCCCTCCTTCATGAGCCTTCTCAGGTCCCGGGGACCCCATGCCTCAGGGCCCAATGCACTTAAAAAGAGAAGGGGAGCATGGGGCCCAACTCCTGGGCTTTCTTAGGGACCTGAACCCTCGGGCCAGATGTGGATGTCCTGGTGCCCACCTGGGGCACCCACATACCATAGATTGAAGGCCACGGGGGCCCTTGCTGCCCCAGCCAGCTGCCTGTATGATGCGGGAGATGGCATTGCTCCCACCTGAAGGAAATAGCTATCTTTGCATGCTTCCATGGCATGGAAGCATGCGTTTTACTCCGCCTTCGCTTGATGGGTCACCCCAATACTTTCCATGCTCAAAGTAGGCAAAAGAGAGAGCTTTTTTAAAAACGTTTTGTGAAGAAGTGTCAAACGGCACCAAAGTTATTAGTAAATCAATAAAGGAATTTCCTATGGATACGCTGACCTAACTATAACTATCCAGTGGCAAACGCCACTGGTGTGGGTAATATATATTGGCCGTGCACAGCAGATGATGGGCACAAAGGCCAGACCCTGCGCTCAACCCACTAGCCATTCCCTGCTGCTCATGGCTATTGGGTGATAAAGCTGAGGCTTTGAGCCCTGCTGCCAGTGGCTGCTCCTCCGCTATGGCGGAGGAACGTTGCTCCACTGCTTTCAAGCAGTGCGAGAGGGGAAACATAACATGATAATAACTTCCAGTTATTATCATGTTATGTTTCCTTTGCGGGCAGGAGGTTGAATGGGGCTGCTCTGCTCACGGAGCAGGGCAGGGGCGGAGTGGTTTGCCACTCAAGTGCACAATGACTGCTTGGTCGGCCCTCTCGGGCCGTCCAAAGCAGTCAGGCATACTTCCCTGCTCCCCTGCTTCCCTGCTCTCGACACAGGCTGCATTGCAGCCTGCATGGAGAACATGCTCACCCCTACAGAACCTAGTTGAGCGCCATTTTACGGCGCTCTTACCAATCCCAACTCTGCATTGCAGTGTTGTGATTGGCTTAGGGGAGGAAGCCTGGATGCCTGCTTCCTGTTCCTGGAAGCTGACTCAGGAGAGCAGGAGACAGAAGACGTGGACCCGGCCTCGAGGTAATTAAAAAAATAATAATTTCTAAACCCTGTGAAACCCTGCGTCACACCCCCCTGTGACACCCCCTGCAAAGAGCCATGCAGGCTGCCCCTGCCTGCTGACGTCCAGAAATCCTGTCTCAGACTCTGTGAAGGCCACAACAAATCTTTTTTAATTTCAACTTAAGGAGAGGACCCTTTGGGGTCTACAGCCTGATATGGAGTGCTAGGGAAGGCTTCCTTGTATTGCTCCTTTCATTTCTTTAGAATCTGAGGACAGTGTACCAGCATCCTGCATTGGCAGACGCAACAGATTTTCTCTGTTGCAGCCTGCCTATCAGAGCCTAGCGGTCCTAGGACCGGCCTCTGGATCTCTAGTCTCAAAATGGATGATGAGAAAAAGGTCCTTCATCCAATAGGATTTGAATACTTTTTTCAATGAATCCATGGATGGTCACCAATAATAGGGATTCTAGAATGTTTGTTTGATGATGTCTGCTGGGGTTTTGAGATCTATTCTGACATCATTCACTGAATGGCCCCTTTAAATAACTTTAAATAACAATATTACAAATGGACAAATATGCAAAAGCACGGGAACTTTACTTAATTTGCTGCTACTTGTTAATTCTATGTTCTGCTGCTACTTGTTTTTATGCAATTTTTATGTGGAGTGTGTTATACTCCTTTTAATCTTTATCGGGACTCGCTTGGTCCTCGCCGGCCATTTTGAGTTCCCCACACGCTGACTGCGGTCAGCGCTCCACTCATTGCATGCCGCCCGGCCAAAGCCTTTACTTAATGGCCATAGGTCGGACGCGCAGTGGATGCGCTTATGGCGCACCAAAGGCTCGCCAAACGCAAGCCCATCTGCGCCCGTCCGAGACCGCACGGGACCAGGGGCCGCAAACTCTGCCCAAATATTAGTTCCTCCGGTACAGTTAATCCAATATTCAACTGAGCAACTGTTGAATCTTTGCGGTAAGCACCACCCTGATTGTAGTCTACTTCATCCTTTAGATGACATTATCACTCGTTCCTGTTGTAATTTTACCTTCTGCACAACACCCTCCATTAAATCAAATAGTGCAGTCATAGACAGTGCTCCCTTTCAGCAAGATCACTGCCTCTCCCAAGGCTGTAAATCCTCTAACAAAGTCTTTGACTTTTGGAACATTAATTGTCGATCCGTCCCCAAGCATAAGGAGGATATTTTTAATCTATTAAGCAGTGAACAACCAGACGCAATTTTTTTAACTGAAACATGGTTACACACAAGCTCAGGACCAGATGTGGCCACAGCCTTACCAGCTAATTATGCTATAGTCAGAAAAGACAAATTCTTTAATAAATCTTACTCATGCAAATTTGAGGATCTGCCTCTTGCTGGTTGTGAAGCAGCTTTATTCAAACTTACCCTGACTTCTCAATTTACTTTCTCTGGTGTGCTGGTTTATCGGCCCCCAGGACCGTCTGGTCCTTGGGCGTCGTCACTCCCAGACTTGATTGCCCCCTACCTACTTAAAATGGCTAACTTCACCATTTTAGATGATTTAAATCTTCATGTTGATAATACTGAGTGTACAACAAGCAGCGCATTGATCTCGGATCTGGCTGCAATGAATCTACTGCTTTGCAACAGTGCCCCGGCGCATATGGCAGGCCACTTATTAGATCCCATTTTTTCCAATTTATCTAACATTCAGTGCCCTCCTGCCCTTCCCTTATGTTGTTATGATCATTTTGTGGTCAAGTTTCACTGTACAGCCCCAGTGAATTTGTTTGCACCTGCATCTGGATCACAATCACAATCCAGAAACTGGGGAAAATTAGATATAGACGTTTTTAATCAAATCCTGTCCAACAGTGCTCCTATTATTGATTCAATGTCGACTTCTTCTTTGAAATCAATATACAGTTGGATTTCTAATGCAATTGATGACTGCCTCCCACTTTCCATTAAAAAATTGTATAATCATCGTCCCCCCGCTCCTTGGTTTACGGAACAACTAAAAAACGAAAAAAGCAAATGCAAAGCATTGGAAAGATGTTGGAGGAAAAAGTATTCATCTGAATCTAAAATGACAAATAAAATCGCTCTAAAAAACATACCAAGCTCTATGTAAACTAGCTCGAGCGGAATATGTTTCCTCCACTATTTCCAATGTACAGAATTGTTCACGTACTCTGTTTACAATGGTTAAAAAATTAACTGGTTCAGACACACAGCCCACTTCTCCTATTCTAGATGAATTACAATGCAACACTCTTGCTAATTTTTTTATAAATAAAGTGGAACAAATATACTTGGCACTTGATAAAATTAGGCCAACGGCTTCTATTCAGTCAGTTTCCTCCCCTGAGCTCACTTCTACGGCCGAATCCTCCACAAAATTGGAAACGTGGGCACCTCTTAATATTAATTCTTTAAAAAAAATCTTAGGCAGCATTAAATCAGGGTCTCCCTGTGATCTTCTTCCAGCTCCAGTACTTCAGCAACTTGAGTTGTCATCCATGAAAATTGTTATGTAGCTACTTAACGCTTCGCTCCAAGAGGCCATGGTTCCGCCTGACTGGAAACATGCCATGGTCCTCCCACTTTTGAAAAAGGCTAATGCTGATCCTGCCCAGTCCTCCAATTTTAGGCCTATTTCCCTTCTTCCGATTGTTTAAAAAATCTTGGAAAAACATGTAAATTTACAATTAACTAAGTTTATTGAATCTTCTAACTTCTTCCATTCTTCTCAGTCCGGCTTCAGAGCAGGTTTTTCGACCGAGACGACTCTTCTTGGTGTTACTGAAATGCTACAGCAACGTCTAGATACAGCTAACACAGTGGCCCTCATATTGCTAGACTTGAGTGCTTCATTTGACACGGTGTCTCACACCGTGCTAATTAAATCTTTGCAGTCTATTGGCATTACCGGTACAGCACTTGGCTGGCTGTCTTCTTTCTTATCCAAGCGGACCTTTCAAGTTTTTTCATCTAGGGCTATTTCTAAAATCCATTATTCTCCTTATGGGGTACCTCAAGGGTCGATTCTAAGTCCTCTTCTGTTTAATGTATATGTACAACCTTTGGCAACGATTGCAGAAGAGGCTGGGTTGTCTCTTTTTTCTTACGCCGACGACACCCAAATAATTTTTTCCCTTTCTGCGGAAAAGTTGCCGGGACCTTCAACTCTTCAAGTGGGTTTGAGTAACATTGCATCTTGGATGCAAACCAATCTACTCAAACTCAATGGTGAAAAAACTGAGGTCCTTATTCTAGGGAAAAATAAAGACTTTTGGGGCCCCCAACATTGGCCCAGCGTAATGGGTCCTCTACCTTTGCTCACATCTCAAGTCCGCAACCTGGGATTTATCATTGATAATAAATTATCCATGAAGCAACAAGTGGTAAAAACTGCAACCACCTGCTTCACCATTTTAAAATGGTTGAAGAAAATCATCTGGATGCTCCCTAGTGCTACCCAAAAGACCGTAGTCCAGGCACTCGTAATATCTAGACTGGACTATGGGAATATTCTTTATTTGGGAGCAAATAGGGATGTGTTACGTAACCTTCAGGTGGTGCAGAACTCCGCCGCCAGATTGCTTTGTAAAATCCCAAGAACGTCTTCTACCTCTATGCCTTGAGAGATCTGCACTGGCTTAGAGTTGAAAATCAGGCCAAGTTCAAAGCCCTGAACTATATGTTTAAGAT
Organism: Triturus cristatus; assembly: GCF_964204655.1. NCBI lineage: Eukaryota > Metazoa > Chordata > Amphibia > Caudata > Salamandridae > Triturus > Triturus cristatus. Next base: position 1,012,035,469 of record NC_140582.1, on the reverse strand, counting down.
CAAGGCAGGCACTGCTCCTCAATACCTGCAAAATCTAGTCCGTCCCTACCAGCCCTCTCGCCTGTTGCGCTCCACGACTCAGGAAAATTTGTGGTTCCTACGGTCAAACTCACAAGAATGAGTGGTCGCTCTTTTTCCTATCTTGGCCCACTCTTATGGAATTCTCTCCCCACAGTGATTCGCAAAGAAACACTCTACACGAATTTCCGTAACCTACTAAAAACCTGGTTGTTTAATCAATAATCTCTAATTTCTTTGGTTCCTTCAGGTCTGCGCTGGGAAACCCTTTTTGTGTAGCTGTGCGCATTATAAAATATTTTAACATAACATAACATGGTAAACATCAAGTCTGCGTTAATATAGCAATTCACTGTAATGTGCACCTCCATTAAGAGTAGACAAAGCTTCTGATGCTGACAGATAACCGTGACATTATTATTTATGTTTTCTTTAGAAATAGATTTTACTTTGACTAACTACCATATTAATTTACATACAACTATAATGCGTCTAGTTCAAGTCTGAGAGAACTGAAGAGCTTCTGGACAATAATGTGCAGAATTAAAAGATATATGCTCCAACCTGGAGCAGCATAGATTTCACTGCTTGGCCTCGAGATCCTCAGTTCCACATTAACAACATATATGGGATGTATGTTCAAACCACGCATACATTTACAACGTGGTTTGAACCACGAATGCGTCTTTACAATGCATTCCTTGACCATGCAAGTTATTACAACAACTTGCCTTGGGTTAAGCACTGGACTTTGGAGTAGTATAATTTACTATTCCAACTCCAGTCTGCGCAACAGTAGGGAAAGTGTTGGACTTAAAGTCCAACATCAGTACAAAAACGCTTTCCCTAAGGCAGGTCATAGTAACGACTTGCGTGGTAAAGAAATGGGTTGTAAAGACGCATTCGTGGTTCAGACGTGTTGTAAAGGCACAGCATGGTTCGAGCCGCGTTGTAAAGGCTGTTTCTCCATATATATGACTCATCACCAATCACGTAGGCTGTGTGCCACTCAGAACAAAGAAGACATGGATACAGTTCATCCTAGTATGTCCCAGTGAATACAGAACTATTCAGAAGACTGGCTATGTCCATGCAGTGCCCCAAACAGAACTAATGAATTTCAAAGTAGTGGGAAGTCCGAGAAAGAAGTTCAACTTCGAGGTACACGTCAAACAATTGAATAGCTACAAGATGGGATGGAAATACCAATACATTTCATTGCACACAGCAGATTGAAAAAACATTGGCAAAGCCTATGGGTCTGGGTTTTATGTACTAACACATGTAAACACAGGCATTCACAAATGCTATCTACATGTGTTACATATATGAATGCAGTTTATCACATAAAGTCTGCACTATTGGCTTTGTCAATGAAGGGTAAAAAGTGCCAAAAAAGAATTGCTTTAAGTTCAGAAGGACATAAAGAATTGAATGTGAAAAACAGAGCCATGACTGGGCATGCTATCCAAATGTAAAAGAGTCCCTCATGTATTCCAATGGAAGCACTTCCTGAAAGGGTGGAACGGGATACCAACTAGCCAATAGAATTAGGTGAGAGAGTTATACTCATCTGGCGCCAAAGCCCATTCTATGTAATTATAAAGCACAGGCAAAAACATGTCTTGCAGACTTGTGTTGTGAAGGCAGACCTAAAACGGAATTGCTCATTACTTTTTATTTTTTTATTTTTAACAGAGTCTCATTATTATGAAAAAAGATTTCTCTGGGTAACCTTGCTAACGTTGGAACTTCGATTTCACTGGCTAACCTTGGAAAAGGAGAGTTACTTGAGCCCTGAGTGAATTGAATAAAGAGAAGAAAAGGGACACAGACTGCGGAGCCCATTAAAACCTCTGATCCCAAAAACAGAACAATAGAGTTACTTCTCGTAAGACTCATAAACGCCATTTAGGGGGTCGGCAGAGTGACTGACAGCTACGATGTGCACCGTGGGCTTTCTGCAGCCCCCAACGCGAATGTAAAACATACAAATTCAGCAGTGCAATGGAAGCTCTCCTGAAAAAATGCACATTTTTAAAACGAGAATTTAAACTCTTCTTTAAAAATCTTCAAAATGACAACTTGCTGAAAACATTTTCAATTCTCACCCTAGTATTACTTATTGTTTGAAAGAACCGTTGGGAAAGACTTTTGTCTTTTGACTTTCTGAACTTTGAAGGTGTGTTTTGTGTGTGCACCAATCGATACTTTTTACTTGCCCCTTTAGGCTCTCTCATCACAATTCTTTATTTGTTTGATGAGCTTGAGTAAGTCAAACAGTGCTGTTTGCTCAGAGACGTAATACAAAGCACATACCTGGCACAGGTGGGTAGTTTCAAGTTAAGAATCTAATGTCAGTTGGTAAACAGTAGCATTACTTTGTTGTAAGAGCAGAGCAAAGTTTAGTATTGGTTTTATGGAGAGGCAAACTATATCTTTACTTGTATTTCATGGGCACCTACAATAGCAGCTCACATGGTCATGAGTATAACTGGTGGAATGGGCCCCAGGTTTCACCAAATATGCAACTGATTAAAGTTTAACTTTTCACACGGCAACATTCCCATGGCACAAAAGTGGCTACAGAATGTTTGTGTGGGAGATGGGATCCTACACGCTTTATTGAGGTGCGAGTTCATTTTAATTTTACTGTGCGCTTGGCTCAGTGAGTTGTAATATTTCGGTCTGCACTTTTGTACTGTTTTGGTATATTGCTGCCCTGGTTAATCTTTGATTTAAGAAGTTACATGCGTGCCAAAGGAGTCGATGTTGTGCTCCAGGTTCATGTGTGTGGGAAGTATGATTGTTTTTTTAAGACTATGTTCAATTAAGTGGAAAGTAAAGGCGAATATACGTTCAGAAAATCAACCCTTGACCAGGAAGGAGCTAGTGGTTTCTTAATACAAATGCCATACATTCCATTTTATATCTTACTGTTGGCAATTAAAGCAAGTGCTATCATTTTAATGCATGGACAGTGAAGCATTCATTCATTGATGGGAAGGTATATTGATACTCTTTATGCAAATAGCTGCTGCCACCTTGCAATGTAACTGGCAAACCTAAGTGTGGAAATGTGACGTTGCTGTAGGTGCAAGGGATGCTACAAGCGCCATTGCATCACACTTGGATACAGGCACACGGAGCAGGCAGGGCGAGAGCTTGCTGGTGCCTTGTTCAATTCCCCAGCAGAGTTTTCAGCATTTTGTTTGAACTATCACATTGCTGTCATCAGTCTGGCACGGAGCAGCACGGTGGAAAGCTGAGGTGAGGAAAGATTCACCAAAATTGATTGGTAGAAGTTCCCCCTTTCTCCGATGCAAGCTCATGAGATCGGATAATTATCCGCAATGAAATAACGAAGCAACGCCATTTCAATCAAGGAAGGTCAATGTACCTGTGAAATTCCCCAACTTGGGAGGACTTAAAACTAGTGAATAGGCATACCACCCTATCCATATTTCTTGAGTGTAGTAGGGACATATATATATTTTTGGTCCTGATGAGTAAAGCAGTGGGGCCTGCTTACGAAACATGTTGACCCAGTAGGGAGTATCTAATTGGTATACACCCCCTACGCAACCCCATTTTTTAACCATTCTCAGCTAGGGAATTTAATAAAGTTTGTTTTTTCCACTAGCTAGAGGATTTTTAATTTTTTGCATATTTCACTCACTAACCCTATCTCACTCACCATCACTTTACACATAGTTTTTCTTCCTTCACCTAACAACAGTGCTCCCATATATCTATTGGTTGAAGCACGCCCCGCCCCGTAGAGGGACGGGAAGACCCCCATGATGAAGCATGACACTATGGGAATTCATAGTGTGTGAGGGGTATTTTAAAAAAACATCAAGTGCCTTTATCTGAAATCACGGAAGGCACTGCTTTATTTGTTTATTCACTATTTAAAATAATAAAATACAAAAATATATTTCTATATCACATTGAGTAGAACCACCTTGTTTAGTTGTATAAGAGTAGCACCTTGCGTATGAAGACCTGACTGAAACCCAAGCGGGGAGGAGATAGAACAAAAAAGGCTAATCTAAGGTATCGAAAACCTTGGTAGCATCGAGTAAAGCAGCCACTGCCGGAAGCAATGGGTTAATCTGATGCAGGATGGAGAAGATAGTTCGTAGGTTATGACAAGTGGCGCGGCCGGGAATGAAACCAGATTGGTCTGGGCGGGTGATGAGTTGGCATGATTGGGAGTAAGCGGGAGGCGAGCAACTTGGCAAAGATTTTATTGTCTGTGTTGATAATTGAAAGGGGCTGATAGAAATCCCTCAGCTCAGGGGGTTTGTCCGGCTTGAGAAGTAGTGTTAAGGAAGCCTCAAGCGGCGATGGTGGAACTGTCCCGATTCAACGGATTCATTATACATAGCGGCAAGATGTGGGCTCAGTATAGGGGTGAAAGCCTTATAAAAGGAGGCCGGCAGACCGTCGGAACCAAGGGCCTTGTCACCCAGCATGCTATTTATGGCAGCTAAAATCTCCTCCCTAGAGAAGGGCTCATCCAAGTATTCCCGATGCATATTTCCAAGCCAGAGGAGTTGCAGAGTGTCGAAGTATTGGTCAAGTACATCGCGAGGCGGGACCGAACCGGCTGTGTAGAGTTGTGTATAGAATGCGATGAAGAGCGCTTTGATGTCTTATGGGGAGGTGGTGCGAGATGGCCCACCATCTTGCAGGGCAGTAATGTACGATGCTGCGCGAGGCCGACTAAGAAGATTAGCCAAAGTTTTACCGGGGCGATCACCCTCACCAAATCGGCATGCTCTTGCCTCTCTTCCGAGAAAGGCCAGCTCTCTATTAGCCTCATCGGAGAATTCAGTGAGCTTCTCGCGTATCTGAGCAAGTGTATCAACGTTTGGGTAATGGGCTAGGGAGGCGACCAACGATTTGATCTCCCCTTCAATCTTGTCCAGAGTACCACGGATGGAGCGCAAGACCCCGGATTGCTTAGCGATACGCTCCTCGCGAATAACTGCCTTGAAGCCTTCCCAGAGCATGGACGGGGAATCTACAGAACCCTCATTGAGCTCAAAGTAATTCACAATAGCGGTCTGTATCTCATCACAAAATACCGAGTCACGAAGTGCGTTAAGCGGGAGCCGCCACGTGAATGTGCGGCAAGGAGAATGAGGAAACCGGAGCGATAAGCTGACGGGAGCGTGGTCAGAAAGAGTGCGTGCCATATGGTCTACTGAGGTCATCCAAACTAATGCGTCAGGGGTGGTGATCCATAAATCCAGCCGGGACCAGCACCCCCTAGATCCCGTGACACACGTACCCTCATACGCCACTGGGTGAAAATGGTGCAATGCGTCGTATAGTGAGTTGTCCAAGAGGATGGAATTAAGAAGTGAGGTCACGCGTGGGTGGGAATAATGAGTACCGGACCAGTCTAGAGCGGCGGATAAAGTCACATTAAAATCGCCCCCCCAGAGGAGAACAGCAGGGCCAAGAGATGATATGCGGTGCCAGACTTGAGCAAAGAAATCTGGGTCATTGCAGTTGGGACCATTTATTGCCGCAAGTATCAGAGGCTGGGCCCGCAGGGTGCCTTGAAGTATAACAAAACGCCCGCCGGGGTCGGTAAACACCTGAGAAGTCTGCCATGGGAGCCCCCTGCACAGTGGTGTGGGCACCCCCCGGGAATAATTAGAGTAAAAGGAGGAGTGGATTTCGCCCCAATGGCGGTAGAGGAGTCTAGTAGCAGTGAGGTGCGTCAGATGGGTCTCCTGCAACTGCAAAAAAGCATATGTCCACCCTATGACGAGTGAAATGGGCGTGTACCAAGCATGCCTTACGGTAGTCATTCAGCCCACGGACGTTCCAGGTCCAAAGTGTAGTGTAAGTCATGGTGCTGGAGTCGAGGGAGGGACGTCTGGGAGCAGTGGCATGATGGGCAGAAGCTGCGTGTGTGGCCGAAAAGCGATGCAATGGGAGATGTGAGAGAAGAGCAGTGCACTAAATAAGGGAACATTTTGACAAAATATAGGCAGACCTATTTTGCAATCTCTGGAATAGACCGATGATACAAACAGAACTGGCCCCTTATCCAGAAGGAGCTCAACCTGAAGAGGAAACCTGATTACAGAGAGGACATAGGTAATCGACTGTGCAAAAAGAAACAACAAGGCTTCAGAAGGATAGATAATCGGATGGGTTTCAAGTAATGCGGCATGCGTTGGCGCCCACTCGAGTGTACGTAGTGTATGTGGAGGATAACAGTGCGAAACGGTGCAACAGGCAGAGGGATGACCCTAAACCCCCAGGCAGACACAAGGCCTTTAGAATACTTGATACAGGTTGCCTGTGCACACATGAAAAATAGAGGCAGAGCAAATATTGCAAATCCAGAATATAGATATGTAAAAACACAACAGTCACAGTAGTCCAATGTTGTATTTTGTTCTTTGTTTAATGCTGATCAGATGCCCAGCCAACACGTGTTTCGTCAGGGTGATGGACCCACAACTTCTTCAGGGCTAAGAGGGCTGATGGGCTAGGAGGGGATAAAATCTCTCCACCGGTTGTACTTCCGTCCCGGCTGATGAGGGTGAGTGACTCCAAAGAACAGAGCATCAGAGAGTATGGTGGTCGGGGCGTGGCTTGGCGCCCAACAGATATGGCGGCACACCGGTGAAGCTCTCCGGTGGGTCTTGGAGTTGCAATGCTTCCAGACCGTTCCGCGAGTCATTGAAGACAACTGCGGACAGATGAAGGTCGGGTGAGAGATGTGAGACCCTCGGCGCCCTCCTTCGTACCCAGCAAGCAACTTTATTTTCAAGGGCTTTGCTCCGAATCAGTCGCGTATTTTCACGGCTGCCATTTTGAATTGTTGCCGCGATCGCGGACATAATATAATTGGGGCCGATTTTTGTACAAAATATTTTTTGGTGCATCCAGTGTACCCTAGCACCCGAGCCTTGCATGATTCCTCTTCAAGGCATTAAGGTATGATGTTGCATAGTGCTGTTGCGAGATTATTAAGAGATTTGTGGAGAATGTGTTTGGCGGCCATTTTGTGATTTCCTGCGAGCCCTCACAGAGAATACCTGCCTCTATTACCACACTGCTGACTGGAAGTAAGCACTATGTATCAACTAAGACTTACAGTAATTGTTTTTTGATGCACACTGCATTCTCCAGCATCGGGGAATTGCATGATTTTTCTTCAGAATATTGGGGTACGATGTAATATATTGCTGTTAAAAGATTACTTAGGGATCTGTGAAGAAATGTGTTTGGCTGCCATTTGGTGATCTTCAGCGAGCCCTCTTAGAGAATACTTTTCTTCATTTTCTCACTGCTGACTGGAGGAGGGAGTGTTCGGTCAGCGTTATATGGGCAGAACAAAGGCAATCCGTCCTTCTTCATCCAAGAAGCATATCTTTATAAAAAATTCAAAAATGTTCACCACATTTTCTAAATTTGAGGCCTCTCTCTTATCCATGCCTCAGCACTTAAAAACAAATATGGATCCTTCCTCTGGAACTCCGGGGAAATCTGTTACTAAGCGTCTTAAAAAAGACCCTCCCTCACCACCTAAGTCAATCTCGCCTGTATCTATGGAACTGTTGCTTGAGGCAATCAGGGCCCTTCGACCCTTTATGGAAGAGACTAACACCAAGCTGCAAATCTTAACGGATAATTGGTCTCAACTAGACATGAGGGTCTCTGCAATCGAGAATACAGTTTCTTCCTCAAAAGAGACATGCGTAAATGTTTCTCAATTACATTCTCAGGTTTCTACACTTCAGAAACAGGTTGAGGATCTCGAAAATTGTAACAGACGGAACAACTTCCGTATCTACGGCCTGGGAGAAGGACTTGAAGGTTCAGACTCACTTACCTTCTTTAAATCATTTCTCCCTAAACTACTTCACATGCCAGAAGGAACTATACTCAACATTCAACGAGCTGGGACGTGCTCCATCTCACGTTACTCCCTCACAAAGACCAAGAGGAGTCATCTTATACTTCTTGGAATATACAGATTTGTTGAAAGTACTCTCAGCGGTCAAAGCTTCTCCAAGAATTACATGGTCAAGCTCGTCTTTATTTTTCTCACAGGACTATGCTAAAGCTACTGCTAATAGACGTAAGGCTTTCCTTAGCATGAGAGCTGATCTACGTTCCATGGGAGCCCGATATGGCCTTTTTCATCCGTGCATCTTCAAAGTTACGTACAATAACAGAACAACGACGTACGAAGATCCGACACGCTTACAAAGCTTCATAAACTCTTGCAAAACAGATGATATGGATTTTTCTAGGTCCTCTTCTTCTTTCATCACTTGATAAATGTTATTTCTTTCTTAGGTTGTTCAGACTCTATTTTCTTCTCCAAAGTATCCCGCTACTTAAGAAATGATTCTCTACAGTTTTTGTTATACTTACTGTTCTCACAAAGTTACACTTTATGTCAAAGTTGTTTAATTCTATTGTTGGTATTCCTGTTATCGATTGATCCAATATATGTTCCAATTGTATGTTCTAATAATTATCCTAATCCTTATTATTTGTCGTCTTCACAGATTTTCTACCCCCATATCGTGGTTTCTCCTCGATCCTCTGTTTGGCTGACACCGGATGTGTTGTCTATTCCATGTGGTTCCACCCCCCCCACCCGTGTATCCCTGAGTCTCCTTTTTGTAGGTATGTTATCTTCTTGCATTTTCTTAGGTTTGTTCTCCGTCATGTCTTTTGTTTTTTGTCTTGCTTTGTTAGTTCGTATTTTTTCTTTTGCCTGTGTCTCCTGTTTCTTCACTTCTTCTTATCTTTCCATTCTTATCATTATTTCGGTCATTACAACTATGAATATTTTTATTTCTTCACCCTCTTATTACCTATCTACCTGGTTTTTCCTTTTTCTTATTCTCGTATTCGATTCTCATTCTTCGCTTTGGCTATTTGATCTGTTTGTTTTTCTTTACTCTGATATCAAATTAATCACTTACCTCTTAATTTCCTTCTTTCACATTCCACATTGTTGTTACAATGAATTGGACTTCTGTTTTACATTTTTAGTTCAATTTGTTTTTAATTACTTATGTCATTAAAATTCTCCCATCAAACGGCAAAGAATCCTGACCCACTTTGCCAAATTAGATGCTGACATTGTATTTTTGCAAGAAACTCACCTCTCGGATGCTGAATCGTTCGTTCCCAACAAACCACATAAGTCTTTTGTTCATGCTATCACTCAGCATAAACTCCTGGATGCTTGGCGTCTTTGTAATCCGACCACTAGAGAGTCCACTTTTTATTCCCCATCCCATCATACTCAATCAAGAATTGATTATATATTTGTCTCTCATACCATTTCGCAAACTCTTACAAATGCAGAGATTGGTCCCATTTTATTGTCAGATCATGCTCCCGTCTCAATTGGCCTTGACATTCTACCTAAAGTTACAGGTCCCAGAAGATGGCGTTTTAATAATGCTCTCCTCTTAGATCCAAAATTTACTGCTTCCTTCACTACCTTTTTTAACGAGTTTTCTTAGGTGAATCAGACCCACTCCATGCCCTTCTCAACTTTATGGGATGCATTCAAAGCCTCAGCGAGAGATTTCATAATAGGCTTTGTTGCAAAGAAACAAAAAAATTCCCGTAAATTCACTAAGGATCTCCTTCAGGATATTAAAAGACTGGAGCACTCTTATTACACTACACACTCGAAGGATTGTCTTACAGCTCTCATAAATGCCAAAATGCAATTTAATAAAAAGTCAATGAAGGATGCCTCATTATATTTGTTAAAGTCCAGCGCAAAATTTTATGGGGGTAAAAATAAAGCAGGGAAAATATTGGCCAATTACTTAAAAATCAAGCATAACAAGCTAAATATTGAATCTATCTATGATGATAAATCAGATTTAACATTTAAAGATGCTGACATTTTGAATGAATTCTCTCTCTTTTACAAATCACTATATGCTTCCGAAACACAACCCTCTGATCACTCCCTACTGCACTTTTTCTCTAATATCCAAAAACCTCAACATACTCTACCGGACCTATCTTCCCTGGAGTTAGATCTGACGCACTAAGAATTATTAAACGCTCTTCAACACCTTAAAAAAGACAAAGCACTGGGACCGGATGGTTTCACCGTAGAATTTTATCAACACTTCTCTAAACTTGTAATGCCCAAGTTACATTCCCTAATAAATTCCTTTAGCACATTAGGTGGCTCCTCGGGTTCTTTCTCAGAAGCACATATCTGCCTCATCCGCAAAGAAGGTAAAGACCCCAAATATTGTAAAAATTATAGGCCCATATCCTTGGTTAACATCGACTACAAAATCTTCTCCAAAGCATTAGCTATACGATTAGCTTCCTACTTACCTGATTTGTTGGGAAAAGAACAATCTGGATTCGTCAAGGGTAGATTCATAACTGATAATACACGACTCCTTTTCAACATATTATCTAAATCTTTCCATCTAAATCAATCCCTTGCGGCGAAAGCATTAGATGCAGAAAAGGCGTTTGATAGAGTCGAGTGGACTTATTTGTTTTACACCCTCAAAGGGTTTGGTTTTGGTCCTAAATTTACATCCTTAATCTCTCTTCTCTATTCCAACACTTGTGCGGCTGTCTGCGCCAATGGTTTGGTTTCTCCATTCTTTGATTTAGGGGAGGAGTACGTCAAGGATCCCTCTTTCCCCTTTCCTTTTTAATTTAGCTTTGAAACCTTTTCTCTCTAAATTACGTCGAAACCCAAATTTACACATTGTTTTCAAACATTAAATTCCCATATTAAACTTGCAGCTTACGCTGATGATATCTTGCTTTTTTTGTCAAAACCAAGTGACACAATCCCGGCCTTTTTGGCGGAAGTACAAGCCTACTCGAATATCTCTGGTTACAAATTGAACAACGATAAATGTGAGATTTTACCCTTAACTAAGTACACTTTTAAGTCGGATTTCAGTGCTTCCAACTTTACTTGGAGCCCTAACCACATTAAGTATCTAGGATTGCACGTTACTTCTTCAATATCGGACATAGTAGCATTATGCATGAATAAATGCATACAAAAGATTTCGGATTTATCCACTAAATGGCATCCCCTCTATTTATCCTGGTGGGGCCGCCTTGACACTATAAAGATGATGTTGTCGCCTATAATTCTTTACACCATTTCTAACATCCCGGTCCCTATTCCTACTAAAATCTTAAAGAAAATTAACTCCACCCTTTCTTCCTTCATATGGAATAATAAGAAGTCCCGAATGTCTCTACTTAAACTCATTCACCCTAAAACAGAAGGTGGGGTTAACTTTCCTGACTTTCAGGCGTATCAGAAAGCATTCCTCTTACGTCAAGCCTCACTTTGGTTGCTTGATCCTACAGAAGACTGTCCTTTATGGACTATAACTGAGTGTCTTTTTTTATCCCCATTTTCCTTTTATGAATATCTTTCCATCTCACGCAAACCACAGACCTTGTCCACTCCCATAATCAAACTGACCTCTAAACTCCTGGAACCTGCATTCCTCCCTGCACATAGTACTATTGATTCCTTCCTCAACTCAACAATTTGGCATAACAAAAACCTGACTATTCGTAATAAACCATTCTATTGGAAGACTTGGCGACAAAAAGGTTTAATATGGATCCATCAGTTATTCTTACAATTGGATTTTTTACCTTTTTCATCACTTAGTCAATTATTTAAAATCTGCCTGCCTCATTTATTTTTAAATACAATCTACTTAAGAAAGCCGTGATGGATAAATACACCCAATTATCTGCCATATCTACTGCTTCCAATATCTCGGATCCTTCCTCACAACTTCACACTTTGTTAAAAACTACACCCAAAGCTTCCACTATATACAGTTATCTACAAGGTAAAGACACTGTTAGGCAGAAATCCAAAGTAGAAGAGGCATGGGAACGAGATCTTATGTTATCCTGGCCAGTGTCTTTATGGAATAACTTATGGACCAAAATAAGTAAATCATCCAGAGCAGCTAACATAATGCAAACGTTGTTTTTTGTTTATAATAGACTTTTATTAACACCGAATGCTTTAAGCAAAAGATTTGTGACTGTGCCAGATGCCTGTTGGACATGTTCCTCTCCAAATGCTGACTTATTTCATATGTTATTCTCCTGTATACAATTTCTGGAAACAAGTATGGTCTCAAATTAACCTAATGTTTGGAACTAAACTTTCTTTTTCCGTTACTCATGTTTTCTTAGGAAGTCTCTCATCTTGCTGGGAGAATGTTACACTAAGGTGCCGATTCCGATCCGTTAAAAAAACCGTCCGACTCGTATCCGTCTTTTTTTATGTACGAATTGTACAAGTACCGTACAAACTGCGAAGTACGATTCGTACGTGAAAAATACATAAGAATTGCGTCGGGAAAATGGTCCGAGAGGGAGCCGTAAAATTTTACGTCCGAATAGCGTCGGGAAAAGGGAGGGTCCGATAGGGAGGGACCGATAGGGAGCCGGAAATTTTTACATGCAAATCGTAAAACAGAAGTCCGAGCGCACTAGTACGATCCGTACTGCCCGTCCGAATACACAACCGCATGTAAAAGGCCCCGTACGGAGTGAACGCTGTAGCCTTCATGTACACGGGTAAACTTGTGCCCGAATACGAGTAGTACAGCCCCCCTCACCCCGCACATGTCAGCATCGTACCCCCGTACGTCAGCACCATACCCCCCTCCGCACCGTACCCCAACACCGTAGCCCAGCCCGTACCAGTACGCGCCGCACCCCAACACCGTAGCACAGCCCCGCACCTGTACGCGCCGCACCCCAACACCGTAGCACAGCGCGCACCTGTACGCACCGTACCCCAACACCGTAGCACAGCCCGCACCAGTACGTGCCGCACCCCAACACCGTAGCCCAGCCCGCACCAGTACGCACCGCACCCCAACACCGTAGCATAGCCCGCACCTGTACGCACCGTACCCCAACACTGTAGCACAGCCCGCACCAGAACGCGCCGCACCCCAACACCGTAGCCCAGCCCGCACCAGTACGCGCCGCACCCCAACACCGTAGCACAGCCCCGCACCTGTACGTGCCGCACCCCAACACCGTAGCACATCCCGCACCTGTACGCACCGTACCCCAACACCGTAGCACAGCCCGCACCAGTACGCGCCGTACCCCAACACCGTAGCACAGCCCATACCTCTACGTGCCGCACCCCAACACCGTAGCACAGCCCCGCACCTGTACGCGCCGCACCCCAACACCGTAGCACAGCCTGCACCTGTACGCACCGTACCCCAACACCCTAGCACAGCCCGCACCTGTACACACCGTACCCCAACACCGTAGCACAGCCCCGCACCTGTACGCATCATACCCCAACACCCTAGCATAGCCCGCACCAGTACGCGCCGCACCCCAACACCGTAGCACAGCCTGCACCTGTACGCATCATACCCCAACACCCTAGCATAGCCCGCACCTGTACGCGCTGCACCCCAACACCGTAGCACAGCCTGCACCTGTACGCACCGTACCCCAACAGCCTAGCACAGCCTGCACCTGTACGCACCGTACCCCAACACCGTAGCACAGCCCGCACCTGTACGCACCGTACCCCAACACCGTAGCCCAGCCCGCACTTGTACGCACCGTACTCCAACACCGTAGCACAGCCCGCACCTGTACGAGCCGCACCCCAACCCCGTACCCCAGCACCCTCACCCAGCATCGCGTATGTACGGACCGTACCTACGCGAAAAAGACTCGTACAGAACCAGGACACAGTAAAACAGCACAAGGAGGGTCAATTCGACTCGCACAACACCACAAAACCCGTCAACATGACAAAATACATCTCTATGACTGACCTGCCACATCCAAACTGCCAAACAGAGGACCAAATCACAACCACCTCTTATAACACACCCACCACAAATTCAAACACAGCCACACCCAAAAATTGGACCAATAAAAAGGGCCCACACACACAACCCATGAGCCATTGCAACAGACCCACTGCTCACAGACACCACAGACAAACAACTGCACCTTACTCACACCTAAACTACACCTTCAGTTACACACCTTCACACAACCTCCTTCACAAACACCCCCTCTTCACCTTCACACACACACCCTCACATTCACACCCACAACCATCTACACCCACACCCCACACCATGCCCACTGACAAGAATCCAAAGTTCACTACGGCGCAGCTGGAGCTCCTTGTCAACGAAGTCATCAGAGTCGAGCCACAGCTGTTTGGAACATTGGTCCAAAAAACCAGCCTGTGGCAGAAGATCGTCGATAAGGTGAATGCTGTTGCGCCCATCCGAAGGACCAGGCATGAATGCCAAGCCAGGTGGTACGATCTGCGCAGGGCAGTCAAGAAGAAGATGAATGAGGAATACGCCCAGAGTAACATCACTGGAGGCGGGCTGCCCCGCAGACCCGTATATTACCATCCCTGGGAGGAGAAGGTGATGGCCATGCTTTCGCCAGTGGGAGTACATGGAGTCGAAGGAGTCGCAGAGCCTGGTGAGTACACAAACAACTCACGTAACATGGGGGGAATGGCATCCACACCCCAACTACAACAAATGCACACACCTACCCCCAAGCCCTCACCGCACACAACCACACCCTAAAAACCACGCTCATGCCACTAACGTCTCCATGCCCCATTCACAAATAAAGGCAATGCCATGTCCCAGGCCACACCAACCACAAACCCAAGACTGGATGTCCGGGATGCTGAGAGGGTTGGGCCCACACAACACATTGTGCAACTCAGAACCAGACACCAATGCCCACAGCTCATATGGCCTAGGTACATACCCATGCACCATGCCCAATGTACAGGGACTGGCAAAGTAATGACAAGGTAGCTGACACTTGGCCCTGCTGTAGGCAGCACAAGGCCCTCCTGTGACCACTGTACACTCAAACAACTCCACTAGCTCACATACCCAGCACAGGAACTCACACACACTGTCATGCCAGCATGCACCATGAGGGGACAGACACATCACCTGGGAGACCCAATGACAAATCACACTACACACAACAGGCCTGGTCACACCCCCCCCTCACACAAGCACACACCCCCGGGGCAGGCAACGGATTTACCCACTCTCACAATTGACATGTGACACAACAAGACCAATCCATAGCCAAATAAGCATCCCAGCAAAAAAACTACTGGCAAACACTCAGGAGCACATACCAAATTGTCCCCCGCAACATACCCATCCCCAAGTGTACATTGAGAGGAATGCTAGGCACATCCAACCACCTGGAGGAACTGTGACTACTTGAATATGTATGAAACATGGATGTGGCATGAAACAGCATTAACATTGTCTCTCTCTCACACACAGGGCAACGTCATCGACCTCTCCCCAACAATGGGGGGGAAAAATCACAGTCCCAGGCTCAGCGTGAAGATGACCCCACCGGCAGCGACGACTCTCACCACTCCGTGGATGACCCCGACCAACCTGGCCCCTCTGGTGCCCAAGCCCCTGCAGCACCTGCGTCAGGTACATCTGTGCGAACCACCACCCCCATTCCTGCCACATCCCAGGAGACACCCAGGAGCCCTGCTCGCACCGAACACAGCCAGTCTGACCAGGAGGGACAAGGTTCTCCGGGCACCCAGGAGGAGGCAGACGACCACGCTAATGCCATCCCTCAGGGGTCCCGTAGACCCGATGTGCCCACAACGGCAGGCCCGGCTCGTGTGGGCAGGGGTGGTGGGAGTGGAGGCAGGCGGAGGCGAGAACCTGACCAGCCAGCTGAGGGAACCGGTATAGCACACATGCGCCACATCCTGGACACATACCGGCGTGATACCAGGGGCATCAGCCAGGTAGTGGCGAGCCTCAACGAGATTAAGAACCTGCAGGCCGAGCAACATGCCAGTCAACAACAACACCAAGGACGGATGGAGGCAAGACTGGCTGAGCTCCTGGCGGTGCAAACGGACATGAGCCGGTCACTCCGTCGGATTGCCGACAACATGGGCAACCCTCCCTGTACACCAGGCGAAGACCAGCACCAGCCACAGGGAGGGAGGAGGAGGATTCCTCCGACGGAGCATCACAGACATCGTCAAGGCCTGCATCTGAGGGTCCCTGAAGGAAGGTGGGTCGTCCACGGAAAAGACCGTGAGAGTCAGCGGACCATCCACATCTCCCAGATCACCTGGCCTGGCACCTGGCCCTCTGGCGCAACAGCACCACCTCACCCAATGACATTCTCTGCCACATGGACTTGCTGGTCACAGTCTGACCAATGATGACCAACACTGTGGTCTGGACTCTGATGACTCCAACTGACAAGGATGCCATCTCCCCCTGTGAACTTTGGATTCTATGCACCCGGTAGAGCACCTTACTTCATCCACCAAAAGACTTACCCCACCAAAAATAAATACTTAAGTTTGTCATGAGATGTTGCTGTCATTTGGCATTATTCACCAACATATGTGTGTGTAAATGTCAAACTATGCCTGAGTGTTGAACTAACTCCACACATCCATACCCTGGGAACGGAGTCTGGTACAGGACACACATGGGTCACAATGTATCATTCAATGCAGACATGGAGCACAATACTCACCTGTGATGGCCTCAAGCTACTGAGGGGGTGCTAGGGAAACTGTGAGGACACACCTATTTGGAAGAGTAACAGTAAGGCATAGAGGTCATGCCTCATTTGGAGGTTCCCGGGGAGGGAGTCCCAGGTATGTGTACCCAGGTGGGAGAACTATGCCCTGCATGCAGGAGTACGGTGGATCAGAAGAATGGTGGCCAGGTCAAGGTTGGATGCATGGAGATGGCACTACGGGGTCTCGGATGACAGTGGTACAGGGTTGGTTTTGGGTCAGGGTTGTGGCCTGCCTCCTGAGTGTGGGTGAGGAGTCTGAAGGTCATCCTGCAGCACACAGTGATCACTTGCAGCTATCTCTGCTGGACGGTGATGTGGCTGGGGCGCGGGATGTTGACGCTGATGTGTGCAGATGCAGCCTGGATGTGGACAAGTGTCCCTGGATTTTGGATGTGGCTGCACCGTAGAAGGCAGGGCAGTATTTGACACGGATGTTGTCGTGGACCTGGGGGATGGTCCGTCTTACCTTGGAGTGGATCTATCTGGGGATCATGTGCATAATGCTGAGGGTGTTGCAGTGTGAGGTACAGATGCTGGTGATTACCATGGCAAATTAGAGCAAGCAATCCATGAAGCACAACATCTTGTGTGCGTGGACACTGGGTGCCTGTGGGTGGGACACAAGCAGTTGAGCCAGCTGTAAGGGGACAATCCTCAGATGTTGACCTCAGTCCTGTACAAGTCCAGCCTCAGGTGGCTGCTGTTCTGCCATTCATCTATGGATCCCCTGCAATCTTGAATATTGGAACTGGAAATGTCTGCGTCCTTGGTGAGGGTGAGGAGCGCCTGGCTGTCAATGGCATACGAGTTGATGATGAGGGCGTGTGCGCATGTGATGGTGGATAGGGGGGTCCTGGACACCTTGTAGATTGACATGCTGAAAGATGATACCTGTGCCACGTGCCTCACGACGAAAGCATACTACATGCAGAAGCCTTGAGTCCCACTCCCATGGCCTTGCAGGGGTACAGATCCGGTGGGGAGTAGGAGGGACATGACCTGGTGGGTGTGACAGGTCCTGGAAGGCGTGGCAGCGCTGTGTAGGCAGTCGGAGTTGCACACTCATCATGCAAAGGTGTTGTGTGTGCTCTCAGTGCATTCCTGAGAGCAGGCGGGAGATGTGTGGATGGACCTTGCTTGGAGGGTGGCTGCAACATCACACTGTAGTGTGATGTGGGTCATGCAAGGACATGAGGGTCGTGCAATGTGCACGTTGCATGTGCAGACGGGCCAGCCTTTGGTACCGCGTGGCAGCAACTGTGGCACAGACAAGCCGAAGACAGCCAAATTAATGTGTTGAGGGAGGAAGGGAGGAGCACCTTTGATGTGTGTGCGTTGCCAAATCTGGAAACTACGTGTGCCCTTGCTGCAGTGGCTGCAACAGCAGGCGGCATGTCCTGGGAATTATGCCACAATATCCACACAAAGACTAGGATGTCAGAAAGGACTACTGCAACAGGTGTATGTCAAGGAAGGAGTAACCGGTTTGCAATGGCACACCCAGAAACAAAGGATGCACAATCACCAAAGATGACTGACACTGGATCATGAAACTGAAGGCCGAGCTGCGCACAGGAAACACACCACAGAAGGTGTTGACGGCCCGTGGGGGGACTAACATGCCAAAACACATACACAGCCATGGACATCATGCACAATAGAGAATCAAATACATGAAGAACAGCATGCAGGTTGCTAATCTACACATAGACTCATATGCACAATCCTTGACAACCATGCCAGAGATGCCGCATGCACAGTGGCAAGAGACCTGCATTGACAGAGCTGAGGCACCTTGGAGGCTGAGGAACACCTTTATTACTCAGGATCACACCTATGCAAAAGCATCAACAGTAACAGACTCACAGGTCTATTGGATTAACATGTGGGACCTACACCGGACACCCCCTTAGCACCACAGATGCTGAAAATCCATTGTACTGGCACACAAGTGAAGGGGTTGAGCCAAACAGCCCCTGCTGCACACGGAGAGGCTGCAATTCCCCATTGAGCATCATATGGGGATGCCCCGCAATATGTCCACCCGTAGCCTCCCGTATATTTCTGAGGGAAGTTGTACACACATTGATGCCTTCATCACAAACCACAATCCCATTACAGATGACTGTCACGAAGTGTGACTATCAATTCATGAGAGTCATGCCACATGTCATGTACCCCATGGTGAGTCGACATGTATGCATAGTAACATAACCTGCACAGGAGCAGTGCCCACACATTACAAAACAACTACCACACCCAAAAAGCCTTGCTGCAATCCTTACCCAAAGTAGAATTTTCACCATGTCCGTGCATGTAACGCTGATTCAGCATACGTTGCATTACTCATGAGGAATAGCAGGAGCACAACGATGCCACGAGCAAACAGCATGCGCAAATACCTGGGGATGAGAGACACACAAGAAGTCAGGAAAAACATAGTCATCCGCATGCATGGTCATGTACTCCACATGAATAAGGTTGACACCATGCCAGTTGTCAATTGAGTGTGTCAGCTAAAATGTGTGGAATGACATCAGCACTCGAGTGACACATCAGCACACACCTCAAAGTCACTTAGCTTACAGTCAGCTGGACACACACATTGCAACACATGCCACACAAGGCTCAAAGCGTGCACACTCAGACCCAGGGACTCACTATTATGAGAAGAAGTTGCGTATGAGCTGACTCCGGATGTCCTCCTCCTCCTCCTCCTCACTTTCCTCGTGACCAAGGCCGTCATCCTCCACGGGTGGATGTTCCTGCTCATCGGGATCCAGGATGAGTGACACAGCTTTCTCCACTGCCATGTTGTGCAGCATACAGCACACGAGGAAGATTTTGCAGAACTTCACCGGTGCATATGGGAGGGACCCGCCGGTCTTGTGGAGGCACCGGAATCGGCTCTTCAGGAGGCCAAAGGTCCTCTCAATCACTCGCCTGGTCTGCCCATGGGCGTTGTTGAAACGGTGATCTGCAGCTGTTCTCGGGTTGCGGAGAGGCGTCACCAGCCATGGCATGTTGGGATAGCCAGAGTCCCCTACATGGAAACATCATGTAAAGAAGTGGATCAGGAGATGCCGTCACATACAAAGATAACGCTGAATACTGGACAAATTGAGTCTACTCACCAACAAGACATGCTCGTTCGTTGTGCAGCTGCAGCATCATTTCTGGCACCCTGCTACGCCTCATGATGTAGGCATCGTGTGCTGACCCTGGAAAATGTGCACAGACATGGGAAATCAGCATGTTAGCAAGACACACCGCAAGGGCATTAATGGAGTGGCAATGTTTACGGTTACGGAAGGCTACCTCCTGTGCCTGTGGTGGTACCAAAGCCACATGTGTCCCATCAATGGACCCAATTACATGGGGCATCCCTCCCAGGGCATAGAACTCACCCTTGATACCTGTCAACTGTTCACGAGTTGGAAAATGGATGAATTCATCCAGGTGCTCCAACATGGCTTCCAAAACATCATGCAGGACACGGCTGAACATGGTCTGAGACATGCCACCCACATCAGCAATGGTCAATTGAAACGTACCGGTGGCAAAGAAATGTAGGGCTGCCATCACCTTCATCTTGGGGGTCAGCGCAGTCGTATAACTGTGTCGCGGTTGCAGGTGTGGTGCCAGCCTGATTGTCAGGTCCACAATTAGCCATTGGGGGAATCGGTAGCGGCGTATGCAGTCACGTTCCCTCATGGCAGCCAAGTCTGGCATTGGTCAGGGGAGAGGCGGTGCCCTGCAAAAAATAGGAAGGAATAACGAAGATTGAGTACATTACTACACCAATGTCAATGAACTGAGCACATGTTCAACAGCTAATACACATATGCCACATACAGAGTCTGGTCTGTGCAATACATCCTGCACACGTATGCCAGCCAGGTGCTACTCCTACCAAGAGCCAGCTACAAACATGGATTGTCAAGGTCTACATGAAATGCCATGAAAGTAGCTGTGGGCCAGTGTGAGTGAACAGCCAGACACATTACAGGAGTGACATATATCCACATATGTGCATTTGAAGGATGTCATCTCATACAGACAGCTGCTGGCAAGCTAGACGCACAGGTCACATGTAATGGAAAAGAACAGCCCACACACCTTGCCATGAAGGGGTACATGTCAAATATGATCACACAGACATTGAGACTACGCAGATATGTCCTAAGCTCGCAAGTCCCTGTTAGATGCATACAGACACACGTCACGTGTTATTCCACATGTGTCCTGGTGTGCGTAATAGTGTGACGTGGCCATCTACACACAGATGCAGCTACAGCAGATGCCGTTGACGGAACACCAACAGCAAGATCATGGGAACACATGACATAGTCACATCGTGGCACGCTGGTAGTGAGATGTCAGGTGTCATCATCCGTGTACCTGGCATCAGGGGACATTTGCGGGTGTTGGGGACTGTGCCATCCAGGTGATGCAGTGCTTGACAAGTTTGAAATACATGCACACATGTAAAAGGTGTGAAGGGGAAGTGCGCCACATGGTGCCCCATCACACATGACATGTGTACACAGGTCATCACACAACTATTGGGTTAAAACATGAGGAGACATGTGCCAGCTCACAGCCTGACACACCTAGGCCCTACACATGATGCACTGCACTGACAAAGACTTGATGTCCA
This sequence comes from Triturus cristatus, assembly GCF_964204655.1. Classification (NCBI taxonomy): domain Eukaryota; kingdom Metazoa; phylum Chordata; class Amphibia; order Caudata; family Salamandridae; genus Triturus; species Triturus cristatus. The sequence goes on along the minus strand of NC_140582.1, from coordinate 1,012,014,123 downwards.
TCCTTGTGTGAGTCATACACCTCCATTCCTTTCCTGTGTGCCTCCTATCACCAGTTTAAGCTGTGAAATGCACCGTAGACACACTCTGAGGGCGTGTGTACGGTCGTATCACAATATGGGGTTTGGGTAGGAGTCCTATCCTCCCGTAGCACTAGGGTAGTGTTGCCGTAGGCGTACGCCATAGTGGTACGGGACGTACATAGCCGGGACAGAGCCGTATCTCTATGGCGTACGCCTACGGCAACACTACCATAGTGCTACAGGCCCTACACACGCGGGTACGGCCCGTAGCACTAGGGTAGTGTTGCCGTAGGCGTACGCCATAGAGATACGGCTCGTACCCGCGTATGTACGGCCCATAGCACTATGGCGTACGCCTATGGCAACACTACCCTAGTGCTACGGGCCCTACACACGCGGGTATGGCCCGTAGCACTAGGGTAGTGTTGCCTTAGGCGTACGCCATAGAGATAGGGCTCGTACCCGCGTATGTACGGCCCGTAGCACTATGGCGTACGCCTACGGCAACACTACCCTAGTGCTACGGGCCGTACCCGCGTGTGTAGGGCCTGTAGCACTAGGGTAGTGTTGCCGTAGGCGTATGCCACAGAGATACGGGCTGTACATACGCGGGTACGAGCCCCATCTCTATGGCGTACGCCTATGGCAACACTACCGAAGTGATACGGGCCCTACACACGCGGGTACGGACCGTATCACTGGAGTAGTGGTGCCTTAGGGGTACGTGTGGAACGCACCGTACCTGTGTGTGGATAGTGAAATTAAATAGGGGACACATGAGGGACAAGTATAAGGGCCTAAATGCATGCTGGTTGTCATGGAGACTGAGTTTCCAGTTCAAATTTTTGCATCAGGTGACCAGCAAAAGTCGGTTGGAGACAATATACTATGTTGCAAAGTGGTTGTTGACTTGACATCATGCTCAAATTTTGAACCATGCAAAGGCCCTCACTGGGGTAGGTTTAAAGGGATTGGAGGAAACGTAGGATGCAAATGAGATTGACCAATCACTCTGTACTCCTGTAAATGAAACAGCCCAGCAAGGGAGATATAAGGCAGCCAGGACCCATGAGAGAGCACTTGCCTGCACAACCTTTCATTCCACACCACTGCTGCTGCTCGTGAATCCTCTGGCACCATGTCCAGGTCTGTGGAGAGGGCCCAGCCATTCACCCAAGAGGAGAATGAGGCGTTGCTGGATGTCATCCTCCCACAGTACCCCTGCCTATATGGGAGACCAGGGGAGCAGGTGAGTGCTGACTCCACTAGCTGTGACTGTGCCCCTTTTTTGTGTCTGTCACTTCTGGCATTGTGTCCATGTGTGACAGACATGCAATGTTGTTCATGGTGGGTCCCAGGGGGGGGGAATGCCTTATGTCTCCCATGCAGAGCCTGATGTGGTTCATATCTGCACTCCTCACTTGCATTGTGCTTACTGTGACAATCACTGCATGGTGCATGCCACATTCAGCCTGGCTAATCCCCTTGGGAATGTTGTTTCCATAGTCCTGATGTGATTCTGTGTTCCACCCAGTGTGACAGGTGACTGTACCCACAGATGTGTGTGAGTTGAGTGTACCTGTGGTGATAGTGTCCAAATGATGTGTACGGCCCCTGGACATTGGTGTGTGTGTGTGTGTAAGTCCCCTGTCATGTGGGTGAGTGTCTATGTGGAGTGTTGCACCCCAGCTGCATGGAGGATGCATATGCCCTACCCATCTGATGTGAGCAGGTAGCCGTGCTGTGTGTCTGACGTGCTGAGCTAGGCCCACACCTGTGACTCCCCCCAGTCAAGTGGCACATGTGCAGAGTGATGTTTGTACCCACAGTTGCCAATGGCAGGTGATTGTCCTGTGCCTGTGTGTGTCTGTGTACTCCACTGAGGTTGCATCAGTGGCCTGGGGCATGTGACTGCTTTGAGGTGCTGCCCATTCTCCTGGTGTTGCTTGCTCCCTGAGTTGGGGTGGTGATAATGTGTTAGGTGTCTGGAAAATGTTGTAGTGTGCTGCTCATGGGGAGGGCCCTGGTATCTGCGTGCCATCACAAGGTCTCTGTAAATAGTCTTTGGTCATGTAAGCTCTTACTGTATGGTGACATTGTCCCAAGGAGTGTTCCTTCCTCTGTGGCACCTGACTTCTTCCCTGCAGGGTGTTTCCCAATTGTTGTGCTGACCTGTGTCTACAGTTCCTTGCTGTGTGAGGGATCCCTTCAACTTTGCCCATGAGTGCTCAGCAATGTCTCCGCCTGCATCGTCTGTGCAATCCTTGGTAGTCACTGTACTTGTGTATGGAGTATGTTGCCATGGCTTAATGTGGACATGGTCCCTTTTCCGCACTATGCATGTGTGTACTCCCAGCCTAGCACACATGTGTTACTTGTTCTGCAGGGTATTTGGGCACCTGACTGACAATTGTGGGCATTGTATCTGTGGGTACTCCACCCTTTTCCTTCCATGGGAGGCAACAACTTGTTGGCTGCCCCAGCACCTGTACATTCCTATCAGTCCTGGAATGTGGGTGACAGTGTGTGTTCCCTTAGGCTTTCTTAGTTTAGTGGGGTTTCACATGAGGATACAGTCTTGTTGCATGATCTCAGTGTGTGTATTGTGCTGCCACCGCAAGGGGTGGGTATGCATGTGTAATTTGTCATCACACCCACATGTGGTGTGTCATGCAGTGGGGGAAGGACATCCATCCTCATGGGAGTGGGACACTGCTGTCAGTGATGTGTTGTCATGGCACTATCAACATAGTCGCACATTGTGGATGCCTTCATGCACCCATGGAGTTTTGCTAATGGGAGGATGATGTACACACCCCCATGTCTCTGTCCACTGATGGGAGGCCTCTGCACCCACTCCTCATATGTCTGGGCACTGCTGGAAGTCCTCTGCACCCACCCCTCATATGTCTGGGCACTGCTGGGAGTGATAGGCACCCACCCCTCATATGTCTGGGCACTGCTGGCGGTCCTCTGCACCCACCCCTCATATGTCTGGGCACTGCTGGGAGTCCTTTGCACCCACCCCTCATATGTCTGGGCACTGCTGGGAGTGATAGGCACCCACCCGTCATATGTCTGGGCACTGCTGGGAGTGATAGGCACCCACCCCTCATATGTCTGGGCACTGCTGGGGGTCCTCTGCACCCACCCCTCATATGTCTGGGCACTGCTGGGAGTCCTCTGCATCCACCCCTCATATGTCTGGGCACTGCTGGGAGTGATAGGCACCCACCCCTCATATGTCTGGGCACTGCTGGGGGTCCTCTGCACCCACCCCTCATATGTCTGGGCGCTGCTGGGAGTGATAGGCACCCACCCCTCATATGTCTGGGCACTGCTGGGGGTCCTCTGAACCCACCCCTCATATGTCTGGGCACTGCTGGGAGTCCTCTGCACCCACCCCTCATATGTCTGGGCACTGCTGGGGGTCCTCTGAACCCACCCCTCATATGTCTGGGCACTGCTGGGAGTCCTCTGCACCCACCCCTCATATGTCTGGGCACTGCTGGGAGTGATAGGCACCCACCCCTCATATGTCTGGGCACTGCTGGGAGTGATAGGCACACACCCCTATGTCTCTGTCCACTGATGTGGATCGTAGCACGACACCCACCCACCCGCCCACACGCTCTGAAGCCCTGGGTACGGGCCGTACCACCATTGTTGGGGTGCCGTAGGGGTATGGTCCGTACCCAGGCCTACAGAGCGTGGGTACGGGTCGCACCACGCGTACCCCTACGTCACCCCAACAATGGTGGTACGGCCCGTACCCAGGCCTGAAGAGCGTGGGTACGGGTCGCACCACGCGTACCCCTACGTCACCCCAACAATGGTGGTACGGCCCGTACCCAGGCCTGAAGAGCGTGGGTACGGGCCGTACCACCATTGTTGGTGTGACGTAGGGGTACGCGTGGTGCGACCCGTACCCACGCTCTTCAGGCCTGGGTACGGGCCATACCACCATTGTTGGGGTGCCGTAGGGGTACGGCCCGTACCCAGGCCTACAGAGTGTGGGTACGGGTCGTACCACGCGTACCCCTAAGTCACCCCAACAATGGTGGTACGGCCCGTACCCAGGCCTGAGGAGCGTGGGTACGGGCCGTACCACCATTGTTGGTGTGATGTAGGGGTACGCGTGGTGCGACCCATACCCACGCTCTTCAGGCCTGGGTACGGGCCGTACCACCATTGTTGGGGTGCCGTAGGGGTAAAGCCCGTACCCAGGCCTACAGAGCGTGGGTACGGGTCGTACCACGCGTACCCCTACGTCATCCCAACAATGGTGGTACGGCTCGTACCCAGGCCTGAAGAGCGTGGGTACGGGCCGTAACACCATTGTTGGTGTGACGTAGGGGTACGCGTGGTGCGACCCGTAGCCACGCTCTTCAGGCCTGGATACGGGCCGTACCATCATTGTTGGGGTGCCATAGGGGTACGTGTGGTGCGACCCGTACCCACGCTCTTCAGGCCTGGGTACGGGCCGTACCCCCAATGTTGGGGTGACGTAGGGGTAGGCGTGGTACGAACCATACCCACGCTTTTAAGGCGTGGGTACGGTGCGTACCACAATTGTTGTGGTGACGGGACACGTCCAAGTCCACTTCCGTTGTGGCGGGACACAGGCCTTGGTGGACACGCCCCCCCTCCCAAGTGACCAGTCCCTGGAGGTACGGTATGTACAGGGCATGTATACATTTTGCCTTGGGTGGGGGTTATGTTTCCTGCCCCTGCCCCCCACCTTTGCCCCTGGGTGTTGTTCTGACCTTCTGCGGCATCTGCGTCGGTTCCTGTGCACCAGGTCGTAGGCTATGAGGGCCGGGATGACACGTAGGATGGGGTCCATGGCTGTCCGTCGGGTACAGGTGCTCCTTCCTCGCGTCGTCCTCAATTTACCTGCAGTTTTTGGCTCCCGTAAAAAATGCTACGTGCGGAGTGACGTAGGCACGAATCGTACTTGCTGGTTCGTAAAACGCTGCCTGACTCCGTCCGGACGTCACGTACGCGGTGTCCCAGATCGGAATTGTGGGTATATTTTTGCCGGTCGGTGTTTTGTACGAATCGTACGGAAATGGTATTTCTGTACGAATCGTACTTGCGGGTTTGTAAGGTGGTTTTCCCGGGTACGAGTCGGACGGAGAAAACGCTCCGTACGACGGTTCGTACCCGGGTTTTACAGGATCGGAATCGGCACCTTAATGTTAGAATTATTGATTTGTTAATAGTGTTTGCATTTCTGAAAATCACTGTAAATTGGAAGAATTTCACAAACATTTCTTATAAGGCAGGGTGGTATGCTGTTTGCCATAATCACAGGTTGGACGCCTCCTTTGTATATCCCATACATATGGCAACAAAACGTCTGGATTTGTGGTCACCTGTTACACTATACCTGGATGCATCGGCCAGCCGATGTTCCCAGCTACAACCATCTCAGCAAGAAGTTTTAAAACCCCCTTGAATCCCCCAAACGTTCCTAGAATATTTGTTATTCTACTGTTTTTTATGATCCACTTTTATCGTTTTAATCTTATTATTGTATTCATAAGTCCGATTCGGTTATCTTTATTGCAACAAATTCTATTGTAATGACATGAATTTAACATTGTGAACTATGTATTGACACCTTTATTTCTATCAATAAAACTTTTTTTTTTTACTTAAAAGAGAGTATGGTGGTCAGTACCATCAATGAATATACTGGTAGCACGTTTAAGGATGCAGCGAGTACACCGACAGAATTCTCGGACCTGCAGGAAGGCAGGAGCTCAACCTGAAGACGAAACCTGATTACAGAGAGGACATAGGCTATCGACTGTGCAAAAACAAACAACAAGGCTTCAGAAGGAAGCCATGAACGTCCAACCCCAAATTTCCATCCCCAGGAGCCCACCTAAAAAACCAAAAACCCCAGGAGCACCACCAAACCCCTTCACACACCAACCCCCCAATCAGGCTGAGGTACCACCCAGACCCACCCCTGGAATCCACAACTTGGAGAGGGAGAATCCGTAACCATGATGGGAATTATCCCATGGGGGCATGGCGGAGCCCGGCATACACCCCTGCCTAAGAGACAGGGTGGTCAAGCCACAAGCGTGCACAGGCGTAGGAGAGACCTTTAAAGGATAAAAGAACGGAATGTCAGAGACAAATAGACTGATAGTGATGCCACAAAGGGGCACCTGAGCCAGAAATCTATATCAGAATTACAGACCAGGAAAACAAACCATTCACAAGACATGACCACAAAGGACACAGAATAAGTCAGTCATTATCACTGAGGTTATCATCAGCAGTAACTTGGGAAGTGGCCGGTGAGGAACGGTGAGACTTGTCAAGTTTTTTAGCGAACACCAGTGCCTCCCTAGGGTCCGGAAAGATGAGAGTCTTAGTGCCTGTTTGACACGCAGTTTAGCTGGGTACGCTAGCGAGTAGGGAATCTCAAGTTTCTGTAGGATCCGTTTAGCCGGTAAGAACTAGGTTCTCCCCTGGTGGCAAATGTCCCCCTTTTCCCTGGCCACCCGGAGGATGGTGTCGCGGTCCCTGAAGTTCAATATTTTGGCAATGATGGGACGTGCCGGCAAGCCAGGGGCCGGACGAGGGCCAAGGGAGCGATGAGCGTGCTCAACAATGAAAACCGGTGAGAGGACGTCACCGAATAGCTCCCGAGCCAGCTGTTGCACGAAGTCCTCCATGCGAGAGATATTGGTCGACTCGAGCACTCCAGTGATGTGAAGATTAGATCGCGCTTCCAAATCCTCGTTTTTGTTGCGGATAACAGCAAGTAGCTTGTCCATCTGTAGCAGTTTCTGGCGGTCTTGGGTGGCGGCGTCCTCTGCGTCAGACACCCTGGTCTCAACATGAAGGAGCCGGGCATCGTGGAAGTCTACTCGGGCCTTCACCGTGTCCAGGCGGGCCGACAATTGGTCCAGTTGTGTCGCTATAGTGGTGACTGTGGATTTAACATCAATGGTGGATTGCGCCATTTCAGATGTGGCCAGGGGGTCGCTACCGTCCGCTCCGGCAACCTCCTGGCGCATTTGGTGGCGCTGGTCAAAGGCGATCTTGGGCTGCTTGGAGTCGGTTCTGCCCATGGCCATGAATGCAGGCAGAGGGAGCAGCCCAACGGCAGGAGGGGAGGCCGCGAGCAGAAAAGGGGGAACAGGTGCAGTCAGCTGGCGGAAGCCCAGGACTCAGAGGGCATGCTAGTGGGAGAGGAAGGGATCTGGTGGGCTATCAGTCCGGAACCAGGCGGCCCCCGCGGTCCGGCAGCCGGCCAACTAAAGTGAGGGCGGAGCGGTCGAGTCCGGCTCATGGTGGGTGGGTCGAGGCGATTAGCCCCAGGCGGCAGGTACAACAACGAAACCAGTGCTCACTCAGATGTGGATGCGTCCAGGAATATGCCAGTGAACCACGGCACAGCAGGGATGAGGAACACGAGGCAGGGTGGCAGGCTGCTGAGCCAACAGGAAGAGAGGTGGCCAGGCAGACACTGGGCTGAAGGCAGGTCGGGGAGCTCTACCGGTTCAAGGTCCAGAGGTGCGTTGCAGATCAGCAGCATGGTCCAACCGGCGTCTGATGCAGGGGGAGAGCCCGGCGCCGCCGGGAGTGTGTGCCGATCCACACGAAAGGAGGCAGCGGGCCGCGCGGGCCAGCAGGGGTCCAGGCGATAGGCAACGAGTGGGGCCTCAGCACCAAGCCGACCCCAAGGGATCACCGCAGCGGGGCCACAGAGGTCTTCAGGGCCAAAGTCAGGAGCTTGCAGTTGCCGTCACTGGGGAGCTGGAGGTCGCGACAGGCGGGGGGGCGCCCGCAGAGGGCGGGTCCAGGGCACCTCACCAGGCCTGATGGCCGAGGCATAAACCCGGGACGCCAAAGGAGGAGTGGGGGCTCCCGGGAGTACGTAGGCTGGGCCGGGCGGTCCGACGAGCACGCCCCCAGCCTCGCCGCGAATCGCCCCCGCAGTAGCAGACCTACCGGCAATAATGTCCGCAGGGAAGAGACGCTGCTTCAGGCGATGGTCTGGTCCAGGTCAGAGTCGCACCGTCGGCTCCGGGAGGGCCCGGCCTCGCACAGTGGCAGATCTCGACTCAGCTGCGACCCAGGAAGATGGGAAAGGTCTCAAATCACGCCTTCTGAGCAGGTGAGTAGCGATGGCGCTGGTATAAGTTGGCGATTAGTGAAATGCCTGCAGGATTTTGAAGGATGTTGGGCTTGGTCGGCAGAGCCCACTCAGAGTGTGGCCATTTTGCAGCCGGCTAAGCCACGCCCCCATAGTTTAACATATGTGACAGCTCATTCTGATCAATGACAACAACCTTTCTTGATAGGAAGTTGAAAAATCCTACAATTTCTACCACTCCTAATCATTAGATCATGAGCAGGTTTCGAAAAAGGCCTAAGGGGGTAGCAGAAGTCTGGGGCATCTTCAGAGCCGTGTATCCAGGCCTGGTGACTCAGTGGACCAATGCATTCTCTGCATGGATCTGTGTTTAAGGTTCACCTAGCATTTCACCCTTCGAGGTCCTTAAAATGAGCACCAGTTATTATTGACAGCTTCTTTGTTGTGTAAGACCTCTCTTAAATTCTGTTCCCCTGAAAAGCTCACCCTAGCACAAGGGTAGACGACCCATGAGAGAACCAGGCACAACATTGCCTGACCTCCCTTAGGCCCACTCCCCACATTGTGTATATAAACTAAATACTCTTGTTGCCCTTCTATCTGGTCATCCATGGATACGTAAAAGAAAATGAATTAATATTTGGCTTCACACCAACCTCGGTGTATGCCTTCATCTACCAGGAGTCCTGCCATCATGTTCCACCAAGCCCTTGGCCTCCCAACCAGGGTGGCTCCTCCGTAATGGTGGAGTAGCGTCGCCCCACAGCCAGCGCCAGCAGATGATAAATAAAATGATAATAACACAATTTTATTATCATTTTATTTATGCTGTCTCTCTGAGCCCCACAATAAGTATAGGGCGGGGTGGGGCTGGGCAGGTCAGGGAGGAGTAGTAGTGTGCACTTATAAGTAGGCATGTGTGTTTGGCCTGCCATCCTAGGCCGACCAAACATACATGAGCACTTATGTTTCTCCAGCCCAGCTGTGTTACACAGTCGGTTGGAGAAAAGCCACAGGCTCCAATTCACTGTCTGAGCGGCAAACGAGGCCGCTCAGACCAATCCTGGTGCTACTCACATGCTATGAGAGCAGCGTCTGGATTGGGAGCGGAGCCTGTGCCCTGAGAGCCCATCCCCTTCCGGCCCGATGAGAGGAGCAGTGAGGCGGCCATCCGCAGGAGCAGAGCACAGTGCCAGCAGAGCACAGTGGCAGGTAAGTCTTTTCTTTTTTTTCTTTTATATTATTTCTACTTCCCCCAACCCCCGCCCTCCCCCAGAGGCCACCCTACCACTTTAGATAGGCGTCGGCCGCCACTGCTTTCAACCTGAGTGCTGTGGTCTCAAAATATGAAAACCCGCTTGTTAAGATAGAAAAGGTTCTTCAGAACAGGTGATGATTCAAGCAGTCTTTATTAAGTCAGGGATAAAGACCACCAGTCCAGACGCAGGTCAGGTTACAACTGACTCTAGCAGACTCTATATTCTAAATGGAATATTCAAGTTACGAGGTAACATAACAAAGGGTTAAATTAAAGTGGTAATGTTCAACCACAACACATCTCCCTCCCATGAAAGGAAAAATACAATAATAGGAGAAAAACATACAAAAGATAAACTTGAATGAATAAAACAAGGATCAATATTGTAATCCAAACTAAACTTACTTTAACTCAAAGGAACTCACATAAAATACTTGAAACAATAGAAAAGTACAATTTACCAATGTGAGTACTACATCATAAGATAATCACGATGCCAAACAGGAGGAGACCTTGATCTTCTAGTAGTGTGTCCCCCAGAACAAATCCCACCAAATACATTATTAGATCGAGCAACAGGACCAGAGGCTTGGTCACTTGACAAACTTGGTAATGAAGAATGATTATAAGCAGTCTTAAAAGACCTGGTTTTACCACCATTCCACTTGACCAACCTGGACATAGTCCAAACATATCCAGAATTAAGACGTACACCATTTTTTCTTACTTCCACAATCACAAATGGACCCATAAACCTGGAAAGACCCTTTGTTAGCAAACCTGGTCTTCAGACCAAAACTCTATCTCCGACAGACCACCCTTTTTTACATATTCTATTTTTACAATCATATCTGACTTTATACTTCCCTTGATGAATTAATCTTCTATACTGTATTCTCTCTTTAGATTGGCACACACTTACACTCCTCCTTTACCAAGCTGGATTCAACTTATCATGAGGTTTTCTCCCTCTCAAGATAGAAAAGGTTGACATCAAAGTTACATTATTAGGAGTATTGCGATGAGACCAACATGTCTCCCTGAGCAAGGATTTTAGAGAAGATTGGGTCTGCAAAGCTCTCTGAGTACAATTCTTCACAATTTTGATCATGCGTTCTGCTAAACCATTAGCTTGTGGCAAATACAATGCAGTTTTATAATGTTTGATAGACAAATCTTTAAGAAAAGTACACATTTCTTGAGAAACAAATTGTACCCCGTTATCAGTAATGAGACACTTAGGAATACCTTCCCTGGAAAATTCCTCTGTAAGGAATTCAATCACGGTTCGAGTATTAACCATGGGCACACATTTGGTTACAACCCATTTGGAAGTATAATCTACCAACAACAGTACATAACGTTCATCCTGTCGCATCAGATCAAAAGGTCCAGCAATATCTAAACCCAACTTAACCCAGGGTTCAGTGGGAATTTCCACAGGAGAAAGAGGAGCTACATAAGTTTTCTTACTTTTATCATTGTTGGAACATTCCCAACAATCTTTAACAACTTCTTCCACTTGACGATCCATACCAATACCCACCAATACCATTCACGGACCCTAGCCTTGGTCAGATTCCTACCTAAATGTCCTTCGTGTGCTAAGTTAATTAATTTACTCCAAAGACTGCGAGGAGGTATAATTCTCTCACCTCTGAGTAATTTCTCATCACTTATGCATAACTCATCTTTCACCTGCAAGAAAGATTTGTAAGTGTTTGGCACCTCTTGGTCCGAAGGCCATCCTTTGACAATCCAATCTTTAAGTACATCCCATTCCTTGTCTTCTCGACAAGCTTGAGCCCATTCATCAGCATGAACAGCAGATTCACAGACCCATGCTACCAAAGAGTCTTCAACTTCATCTCCAACACCATCTAATGGCATCCTAGATAAACAATCAGCTGGTAAATTGTTTGAGCCTGGAACATATTCAACTCTAAAGTTAAACTCAGATAGTCCTTCCATCCATCTTTTGATGCGAGGGGACAGATTTTCAGCCTCTCTACAAGAAAATATCTGACAAAGTGGTCGATGATCTGTTTTAACCAGTATAGGTATACCCCATAAGAAAAACTTAAAATGATGGATGGCCCAATATACTGCCAAAGCTTCACGCTCTACAACGGAATATCTCTCCTCAGCACCTCTCAAAGAATGTGAGGCAATTGCTACTATTTTAGTTTCTCCATCAACAACTTGAGACAATACCGCTCCTAGTCCACTCATACTTGCATCTGTAGTCAAAATGGTCTTTTTGCAAGCATCAAAATGTCCAAGTGTGGGCATTTTGCCAATAATTTCCTTGATGCTGTTAAAAGAAATTGCACATTCTTGAGACCATTCAAACCTAGTATTTTTTTTTAACAACGATCTTAACGGTAGAGACAAGCTAGCAAAATTTGGAACAAATTTTGAGCAAAATTCAGCAAGCCCCAAAAAGGATCGCACTTGGTCCTTATCTGAAGGTACAGGTGCTTTAACTACACATTCAGGTAGGTCTAGTTTTGGACTGATCCCCTCTCCTGAAATTGTATGCCCAAGATAGTTCACAGAGGTTACACAAAATTTACATTTTTCTTTCTTGATTACAAGCCCTGAACTTTGCAATCGAGAAAGAACCTCTCTCAAATGTTTGTCATGTTCCTTCTTATCACAACCATAAATTAACATGTCATCTTGAAATACTAATACTTTATGTAAACCTTCCAGAACTTTACACATGACTCTCTGAAAGCAAGCAGCTGCCGAGGCTAAACCAAAAGGCATGCGGATAATAAATCTGTAAGCCCCCATGGGTGTGACAAAAGAAGTCAGATACTTGGAATCCGGATGGAGCTTCACTTGGTGGTATGCCGACGATAAATCCATCACGCTGAAAATTTTTGCATCTTTTATTAGTGCCAGAGTCTCTGAAATATTTGGTAGGGGTTGTCTATCCACCCAGATGTGTTTATTAAGTTCCCTCAAGTCCACACACATCCTAACACTCTTTCCACCATCTTTGGGCACTAAAACCACCGGAGCCAACCATTCCGAACGGATGTATGTCGTTACAACGCACACTTTTACAACGCATGCACTTACAACGCATTTTTTACAACGCACAATCCATTACAACGCATGACATTACAACGCAGGACACTACAACGCATTTCTAAAAACTACCTTTACAACGCATTTCCATTACAACGCATACTACCTTTACAACGCATACCATTACAACGCATAATATTAAATTGCATTTAAGGTAAGTATTAGATAGTATAGGGGTAAAAATTACTATTCTAACTCCAGGGGGTGCAACAGTAGGGTAAATGTTGGATAGTGTAGGGGTAAAAATTACTATTCTAACTCCAGGGGGTGCAACAGTAGGGTAAGTGTTGGATAGTATAGGGGTAAAAATTACTATTCTAACTCCAGGGGGTGCAACAGTAGGGTAAGTGTTGGATAGTATAGGGGTAAAAATTACTATTCTAACTCCAGGGGGTGCAACAGTAGGGTAAGTGTTGGATAGTATAGGGGTAAAAATTACTATTCTAACTCCAGGGGGTGCAACAGTAGGGTAAGTGTTGGATAGTATAGGGGTAAAAATTACTATTCTAACTCCAGGGGGTGCAACAGTAGAGTAAGTGTTGGATAGTATAGGGGTAAAAATTACTATTCTAACTCCAGGGGGTGCAACAGTAGGGTAAGTGTTGGATAGTATAGGGGTAAAAATTACTATTCTAACTCCAGGGGGTGCAACAGTAGGGTAAGTGTTGGATAGTATAGGGGTAAAAATTACTATATTATGCATTGTAATGGTATGCGTTGTAATGGTAGTATGCGTTGTAATGGAATGCGTTGTAAAGGTAGTTTTTAAAAATGCGTTGTAGTGTCATGCGTTGTAATGTCATGCGTTGTAATGGATTGTGCGTTGTAAAAAATGCGTTGTAAGTGTAGTGCGTTGTAAAAGTTGCGTTGTAAAGGTTGTTCCCCATTCCGAACTCTCTATCTCCTCTATGACACCAGCTTGAAGGAGTTTTTTGATTTCACGTTCTAAGGGCTCCATCATTAAATGTGGTACTCTCCTCGCTTTTGAGACAAAAGTTTGAGCTCCGTGCTTCAGAACAATCTTGTGTTCAAAATTCTTCAATAAACCCGAATTATCACTGAAAACCGAAGGAAACTCTGTACAAATGTCGTCAGATAACTGACAGGTAGACAGCAATAACACTTTTTCAGGCGAGTTAGGATTCAAAGTGATACCCATATCTCTCTGATGTCTCCACCCCAACAAGTTATCTCCTCTTCTTGCCACATAAACTTTACCTACTGTTTCTCTGTCCTTAAATTGAATTTTCATCACAACATAACCTAAAACATCAATCTTTTTACCACCATAACCAACTGGGTTAATGTCAGGTGGGGAAAGCTCTAAATTTTCCTTGTCAAATAATATTTCCCAATTCTTATCTCCTACCATTGTATAAGGCGACCCAGAGTCAGCTAAAACTGGTAATTGTTTTCCTCCAACAATGATGTTACAGACAGGCATCTCCAAGGTATCACCGTCCACTACACCATCTTCTTCTTTAACACTTAACAAAAAATTTCCCTGTTCCTCAACACAGTGCACGACTTGAGTCTTAACACAACAACACATACGTGCATAGTGTCCCTTTTTGCCACAGTTTTTACACATTGCAAATCTTGCAAAACAACTTTGACTATTTGATAGATGTCCTTCACTTCCACACCTAAAGCACTTGAAACCATTTGGAAAACGCCCTGTATTTTGGTATTCATTATTGCTAAATTTCTTACGTCCAGCAGCACTGTTTTGTTTCTTAACATCACTAACCTTGTCGCATGCACTATTTTCAACATTGCTTTTGTTGTCATCATCTTTTTTTATTTCATTGACAACCACTTCTTCATTAGACACTGCGTCATTCTTAACATCTTTCATTTCACGTAGCCACATATTAGGGTTTTCTAGGCTTTCAACAATAGCTATTGTTTCTTTGAGATCAGGATTTTTAGCTAAAAGTTTTTGTTGAACTTTCACGTCATTAGTAAATCTTACAATCTTATCCCTTATTAAAGAATCTGTAAGTTGTTCAAAATTACATGTGCGAGCTAAAGTTTTTAAGGTCGCAACATAGTTTCCAATTTTCTCCAATTTGCCTTCAACTCTAGTGAAGAATTTATGTCTTTCTAGAACAACATTTATCCTGGCTCCAAAATGCTTCTCTAACATCATAACCGACATATCATAAACATTCTCAGTTTCACCTTCACCACACCCCAAAACAATCTCATCTAGGCTTTCATAGACATGTCTACCCTCAATTCCAAGGTTGTGTAAAAGAATTGCCTGTTTCCTAAGAGCAGAGAATTTTTCACCACCAATGGCCAACAAATATGAATCAAATAATAATTTCCATCTACTCCAAGGAAGAGTAGGGTCACCTTTGTCTGAGAGAAACTGTGGAGGTTGGGACATGTTAGACGATGACATAATAAGTATGCACAAGAAAGGTAAACTACCAACAAATAAATAAACTGCAAAAGTTGTATACACAGCAGCAATCAATGTCACATTAAAGTAGGTGGAAACATAGGAGTAAGAATCTTTATAATGGTACGTAGTTACCCACTATAATGTTTAGAGGATTCAAGATTTTACCGAAGAATTATGGCATGCATAGTCAGGAAGTTTTAAATCCACGAAAAGGTGTGCGCATCACCGCGCATCTCCAATGGTGAATAATCAATGAAGGAATTAGATGTGCACTTCACCACGCTTCACCGCGCTTGTTGTTCGTGCAAAATTGTAATTTGGTGTGCGCGTCACCGCGCATGTGCAGAGGAGTAGTGGACTTCAAATGGTGAAGAGCGCAATGCTGTGGAGGCTAAACCCATGGTGTGTGCGTCACCGCGCATGAGCACATTACAAGGAAAACAAATGTACCCCGGAAGCAGAGAGTGGCTTTATCAATGCGTAGCACTTCCTGAGAAGCTCTTGTCGCGTTGCGTCACGCCTCCTCAAACAGCCGTACGTCCCAGAGGCTGCTAGACAACAACGCTCGCCAAGAGCAGCAGAGATCTGGTGATCACGAGAGGCCACGCCATTTGAAACGATGCAGGTAACGGTCAATCTTGAGAAAATCCGATTTTTAGTAAATATAAGTACCGCGAAGACATAGTTTCTTGAGATTGACTTACAGTTTCTATGATGAAGTTATTCCTTGAAAAATAAATGTTTCGTCAAAGCTGCTAACGTTTACTCTTGAATCCGATCCGATTCAATCCGAATCCGTGGGTTCCTCAGGGAACTGGTGGTCGATGCTCGAATACCTGTTTTCCCAATCGTCGCCAATGTTAAGATAGAAAAGGTTCTTCACAACAGGTGATGATTGAAGCAGTCTTTATTAAGTCAAGGATAAAGACCACCAGTCCAGACGCAGGTCAGGTTACAACTGACTCTAGCAGACTCTATATTCTAAATGGAATATTCAAGTTACTACGTAACATAATAAAGGGTTAAATTAAAGTGGTAATGTTCAACCACAACAGTGCTGACAGCCAACTTGGAGAGAAATATCTTGGTTGCTGTGGGTCTTCACAGACACAGGGCTGATAAGAATGTGGCAGAGTCAGAGTGGTACCCATGTTTCCCTGCCTCTTTGCAGCCTCTGGATTCTTGAGGGAGCCAGGCAAAAGAGGGTGAGATGACAGACCATCATCTTCTGGTCCACTGCTTTGCTTTAGTTTCTGTAGATTTGGATGAGGCAGTGAAAGAGTCAGAAGTGACTGCTTCCCTGACCAATGCCACAGCAGTGACAAACAACTTTACTTTTTCACGTTTGCGTCATTACTGTAGCCTAATAGCAGTCAGCAATCCCATTCGCATGCCCATTGCTTCCTTCAGAATGAAGGCCCAGATGTACAAACATTAGGAATACCGATTTCCTGATTGCGATTCTCTCTGAATAGCAATTAGGAAATCAATATTCCTAATGCATGAAACTCATTGACTTTCATTTAGGGTCTCCTTGTGGGTCGACAATGGACCTACCTCATGAATACTAATGAGGCAGGTCGCAGTTTACGACTCATTAGAACTCACAGCCATCACAGGGGATGGCGGCCTGCTGGGGTCATCAGACCACCATGTCTGTGATTGCTTTTTTAATAAAGCAATTTTTTTTTCAAATGCAGCCCCCTGTCCTTAAAGGAAAATAGTATGCATTTCAAAAGAAATAATGAAACCTTGAAGTTTATTTTTTTAAGAACAATGGACCACTGCCTGCTCTCAAAACTGTTATGATTTACATTCTCAAAGGGGAAGGGGTCTCTATGCAAATTTATTACCACCAGTTTTAAAATGGTGATAAAGTATTACTGTTTTGCAACCGGAATTCAGTCGCAAAACAGTAACTCTTGCCCGTGCTAAGCAATGACCTGAACAAAAAAGATAGGTTTATGGCAAAGTCATGAGTCAAAGTCATGAGATCCTGGCTAGAAGGACATTGTAAATAAATGAATGAATGAGACAATGGCTGGATTTTTGCAGAGGAAGAGGCAGAAAAACTGTAGCAAACGTGATAAAACAGGTAACAATGTAGGTATTTAAAGGGCATGCATTACTACTTCATTCAACATATTATATGTATTTACTTGTTGTTGCAATGTAATCTTGTGTGCCCTGTGCACCTCTATTTTCTGCTGAGTGGTACTGGTGGTAACTGATTCTGACTCTGTCTAACCAGGCCCTCGGCCAGTACTATGTTGAAAACGCAGTAACAACATACACATTCATTAGGGTACACTATGTGGAGGGTACACCAATAATTGGTATGACCTACCCTAGAAGTCCCTAGTAGATAACAGGGCAGGGGGATTAAAACTACCTTTAAGTCCTTAGTATATAATAGGGCATAGCTTTTTAGAGACCAGCAGCCTTTGTTGCACTCGCACGTGTGCACTGCTGAGAGCCTGAGGTAATTTTAAAAGCAGCCGTACATTACACACCTGTTTTTAAATGTAAATCAACTGCAAACTCGACTTTGGTATCAGGGGCACTTAAAAAGTGATAATCTACATTATGTTTACACATTAAGTACCCCCAGGGTGTTCCCTAGGTGTCCCCGGGATGGGGGGGGAGGTGATATAATTATAAGCAGGGTCCTTATAAAAGATGTTATATTTGCCCTGTGGATAGAGAAATTGCACATTTCACTTCCCCCATTGTAGTTAAGTGCCTCCCAAAATCGACTTTGGTACTAGGCGCACTAGGGAGTGTAGAGCAACATGTGTTTTGATTATTCAGAACTCCCAAGGTCTCCCGTAGGTGTCCCAGGGGTGCCGGGTCCTGTAACTATAAGTAGGGGCCTAATAAAATATGTTTTATATGCTCTGATGATGGAAAAATTTAACATTGCAGTTTCCCCGTTGTAGATGCCTAGCCCTATAGAATAACATGGCAATATTTTATGAATGCATAAATATTGCTACAAATTAAATAAAATACCATTCAATGACTTAGGAAAATAGTATTGATGAATCCAACAGTATGCCATTGTTGAAATTATCCTAAAATATACAGAATTTTTTTTATAAGCTTTTCTTGTCTGTAAGCCAAAATTCAGCCTTTTTGTTGTGTTCCCTGTCAGGGTTAACAGGATTAGCCAGGCTGCTTTGATGAAGTGATAAGTGCCTTATCCACGTAGAGGCTATCTGTTGGAGCGAGTTCTGCTACACAGGAATGCCAGAGCAGGGAGGAAGGGTCGCGAAGTATGAAGCTTCAAAGGAGGAGTAGGACAGGAAGGGAATGTCAGTTCCTTTTACCCCTATCCCGTAAGTAAGGAATCAGCAGATTTTAGGTGGAGGAGAGCTGTGGAAAAGAGACATACTGGAGGTTGGTTTAGCTAGTTCTTGCTCCTCTGCTGAGATTTCAGCTATACTGAATTTCGTAGGAATATCGCTTTCTGGGAGAAGACTATGCCACACTTTGGAGAAAGTGGTCATGAGAACGCTGTCGGATTGATAGGCTTGGATGTACTTTCCCGTACACCTGGAAGAATACACAAAATTACTTCTGTGGAAACTATTTTTATCAAATTTTGGATGTCTGGAATACTTGCAGAACTTTCTGAATTCTTTTACTGGTCGATTTGGGAGCGATTTTAAAATCACTAATACATCGAGTGAGGCCCGAGGAAGTCGGTGGCCAAGTGAGAAACACAAAAGAAAGACGTGTTGGGTACATCTATATACGTGAAGAAATCTTTTGGAACTGAATAAAAGATGCAAAGAATAACAACAGTGTTTTGTGGATAAATGACACTACTGGACATTATTGATTGGAAAACTGTATATATTGCTCTCAGGACTTCCTGATAAAATTAGGGTGGTGGCTACCCTATTTCCTTTGTAGCACCAAGGGTACAACCGTTGAACCTTATATTGGGTACTCACTTGATCTGCGCAAGTATACAACCAGCCACAATTCTGTATGTGGTTGATACTTGTGACCCTCTGGGATTGACTGCCAGCAACGGAACTGTGGCCTTGAATGGACTAAAGACTTTTATCCCTGTGTTTGCATCACAAACAAGAAACATTTGGATTGCATTGCCTGCTCCTTCCATGACTACCTCACAAAGGGGCATATGTATGAAAGCAAAAATTAGTCGCAAACGCTGCGAATCGCAAAAAACAGCGTTTGCGACTGATTTTTCGCAATTTCATATGTATGACACACATCCACACTGAAAACTAAGAAATCGCTAAATTAGCGATTTCTTAGGCTGCGAAACATGAAAACTGCGATTTTACTTGCGAATACTAAATTAGCGATTTTTTAACTTAGCGAAAATCGCTAAAAAGTAATCGCAAATTAAGAATTCGCTAACACATGTATGAAAAGTCGCAAATTGCGATTTCAATAAATTCGCAATTTAAGAAATCGCTATTAACACCAATTGCATGCAGGTGGTAAACTGGTGCAAGGTACTTAAACCACCCCACAATGCAACAGACCAACCCACAATGGCAGCAATGTTCGTGATAGCCAGGAGGCTGCGTATTCGGGCCCTTGCACAGAGGAGAATGAGACAGGAACGTATATTCAGGCTGCGCATCACTCTGTTCCAGCACACTGAAGAGGACATCTATGACAAGTACAGACTGCACCCACAGACCATAATGGACCTGATTGAGGAGCTGAAACCCTACTTGGAGCACCCTACACGCAGGACACAAACAATTCCCACACATGTGCAGGTCCTGTGCTCCCTGCACCTCCTGGCGTCAGGGAGTTTTCAACGGGTAATAGCGGAGGTTGGTGGGGTGTCACAGAGTGCACTTTTGCGCTTCTTACATGCCTTTCTAGTTGCAATGCTACAGAGGCTTTCACATCACATTTACTTCCCCACCACCCAACAGGCATTACAGCAAACAAAACTGGACTTCTACCAGATTGCACGTTTCCCCCACGTCATTGGCTGCATCGATGGGACCCATGTGGCCATCACACCCCCATCAGCAACTGAATATGTCTACAGAAATCGGAAATGCTACCATTCCCTCAATATACAGATTGTGTGCAACGCAAAGTATATCATCACTGACATCGTACCAAAATACCCCGGCAGTACACATGACTCTTTCATCTTCAGACACAGTGGAATACACAGACGTCTGAGTGCTGGGGAGTTTGGGGAGGGATACCTGCTAGGTAAATACATGGCACACATCAATACATCCACTACATCACTTGAGGGGGGGGGCATTGACTTACCTATTGTGTCTGTCCCTGCAGGTGACAGTGCCTATGCAGTGCGGGACTTCATCTTGACCCCATATCTGGATCCTGCAAATGCAAGTGAGAGGAGCTACAACAGGGCACACAGATCTACACGCTGCGTCATTGAGCGTACCTTTGGAATCCTGATGAGCCGCTTCAGGTGCCTGCATAAAAGTGGAGGCGCACTGCAATACAGCCCTGAGACCTGCTGTAAAATCATGGCAAGCTGTGCAATGCTACATAACATGGCAATAAGGAAAGGCACCACAATTGATGTGAGCGATACAGACACATCGGATGACGAGCGCCCTGCTCCCCCTGCCAGACCTGCAGCAGGAGTTGGGGCAGCTGCTGGACGCCAGAGACGGACTGAGATCACACAAAACTACTTCTAGGTGAGTAATGATGAAATGAGACAAAAAAGCTAGATAATGTGTGCAGTGTTTAATCACACTTCACAATAAGGGAAATTGTAGCTGTCCCCTGCACATGTTACGCACACAGTGCAGGTAAGGCACAAGTAACTATGCAAACAGCATTGTAGGGTTCAGTCACCCGTGTTGCAGTAAGTGTCACCACACATGTTCACCTCCTTCGGTGACGTCCAGGCTGAGTGCCCCCCATGGTGTTCCCTTGGCCTGCACCCTGTCTGGCACTGCGTCGTCTGTTCCCTGGCAATGTAAGAGTGATGCTGCTCCTACTGGAGGTGTCTTCACTCTCGGCAGCGGCCATGAGGGCACTGCCACCTGCGTTGGCCGTCTGCAGCTGCTCCACAGCAGTGGTTACCTGTGCAAGTCCTCGGGCAATATCCTGGCAGCAGTGCGCCATTTCGACCTGCATAGTGACGCTTCTGCGTGTGAGGGTGCTGGTGGTGGTGCAGAGGCGGTTCACGGCCTTTGTATAGTTGTTGAGGCGTGCATTGGCACGTCGGCCAGCCCTATCACTGGCGGCTTGGTTGTGCCGCAAAGTGTCGCATAGCTCACGGATCGCCCCTGCCAAGGCCATGAAGCCCTCCCCCATGTTCTTGTGGTTCTTGTGTATGCGGCATAGCTGCCTGTTGATTGACCTCATTGCTTTGCTTTGCAGGCGCTGTTCCTGCAGCATGCTATGTTCCAGCCCTGAGAAGACGGATCCTTCGCCTTCAGTCGCAGTGCTGCTCCTGGGCCTTGACCTGCGTGTGTCATGTGGTCTACTCCTTGGCCTTTCTGTGTCCTGAATGTGCATGTGTGACACACCCTGACTCCCCTCTCTCCTGTCACTGTCATCCCCTGTGGCAGGTAATTCGTCCTCAAATGGAGGCAGTGGGGGCACATGTGCGCGTTTCCTGTGCTGGATTGGATTCTGCTCTGGTGTCCTCAGGCTGTGCAGACTCCTCTCCCTCTGCGCTGTCTTCCCGTGCCCTGGATTGTGCTGTGGATGTAAAGGGGACTACATGAGTTTGTGTCTTGGTCTGCATTTGGCAATCAATAAAGTTCCTACAGTTTGTTTTGGCTAACCTCTGACACTGTATCATTCACTTATCCCCAACCCACATGTTGCATTAAATTTCCTTTGTCTCATGGACACACTGTCAGACATAGTACTACGAGTCCCATGATGCATTGCTGGGTGTGCTGTAAGACTTGGACTGGAATGACATTTTGGGAGGTTACTATGTGCATTTGGGGAAAGTGTGCATGGGATGGGGATGAGTGCAGATTGATTTTGCATGCATCTTACCTTGGCTGTTGGATGCAGGGTCGGGGCTGTCTATGTCAGCCACACCACCAACGCTCTCAGGCAGGAGAGTTGACTACACAAGCTCCTTGTGGGGAGTTGGCTGCTCTGCTGTGGATGGTCCTCCTCCAGTCTGATTTGCGTCCTTCAGTCTGGCTGCCACCCTCTCCTTGGACCTCTGGCGCATGTCGTACCACCGCTTGCGCAGTTCTTCAATGGTACGAGTGGTCACCCCCACTGCATTCACCTTATTTTGGATGTCCAGCCAAATTTTCCTTTTCCTCGCCTCTGGGACACGCAGTGCCTTCTTGCCAAAAAGGAGCTCATGGCTGCACACCATCTCCTCAATGAGGACCTCCTGCTCCTTTTCTGAGAACTTATGCTTTCTCTTCCTCTTCTCTGCATCCTTGCCCTCCTGTTGTTTGTGGGAAGCCATTGCTGGTTGCTCTCTCCTGGGATGCCTCCTCTCACTCTCCAAGCCGCCTCTGGGTGTTGCTCAGGTGAGCAGGTGCAGGAAATCACTCCAGTTTCCTGTTTGTGATGTCATCAGGCTGCACCTGGATTGCAGATTCCCGTTTTTGCGATTACTTAATTAGCGAATTTCGCTATTAAGAAATCGCAAATGGGGTTTCTGAGAATATTTTGCGATTTTTAAGAAATCGCGAAATATTTGCGATTTATTTTTTACATCCCGTTTAGCGAATCTCAATTTGCTAATCGCAAAATATCGCAAATTGTGATTCGCTAAACGGAAGTATGATACATATGCCCCATAGTTCTCAAAGGGGAAGCAGTCCAACGGGGTCAGCTTCCTCTTTGTGAATTATTTATCACCTCCTTTGAGGTGTTTGAAACCTTTCAGTGGTTTGGGACCACAACTGCATCACAAACCATTGACACATGTCATTGTGAATCGCAAATAGGAGGGGTTGCCCCTTTCATGCTTGCAAAGCCCCTTTTGTGATTTGACAAGGCTTCTCTAAATCATACATGGGAGGTTAACACTTTGTAAAAAAAAACATGTTGCTGGCGCAAACCCTGGGATTTTGAGAATTACAGTGTTCAGAACCACAAAATGGTATTGTATAGATTGGCCACAGGTGAATCTATCCAGTATTTGCATGACTCTGAGATAATATATAGTGCGTTTCCACCTGACAAATAATATTCCCACTCTTCAAAATACCTAATTGCAAACCATTCTTCATCAGTAATAGTGTACTTTAGCAGTACTGGTATCATATTTTCATAGAAATAAGATACCGGGTGAATCTGTTCAGCATTCAGATCTCTCTAAGATAACTCCGCCGCCAAAGGTATGATAAGAAGCATTTGCCTCCACAATAAAAGCGCATTCTAAATTAGGGTGTTGCAAAATAGGGACAATGTAAAGGCCTGGTCCATTTCTTTTTGTCAACGAAAGACTACTCCTTTACATAATAATTTAGTAATCAGTTGTACAATTTCAGAAAACCGATGAATAAACCATCTCTACAAATTTGAAAAACCCAAATAGCTCTGAAATGCCTTCACTGTGATAGGCAGAGCCACTGAACAATTGTTGAAACCTTCTGAGTTCCCTCTAGTGTAATTATCTACCCCACAAGTTTACAATAGTAGTATGGAAAACACATGTATTTATCCTGGCAGAGTTCATTATCTCTTAATTGCTGGAAGGCAGCTGGAACATTTTGTGTGTTTCTCTATGGAATCTGAAAAAATAAAAATATCATCTAAGTAAACAATACTGAACTCATTTATAAATCCTCACAACATTCATCAACAAGATATTGAAATGATATAGGGGCATTGTAAAGTCCAAAAGCTGATACTCAACCAACCTAAACTTGTAGCAAGACGTGGGCTTCAATTCATCTAAGTTTGTGGACTCTGACAAAATTCGAAGTTTGTAAATATCTTCTCATTATGGAGCTGATCTAGTAGGATTGAGATCACTATTAATCAATCATTGTGATCCTAATGGAGGCTCTATGATCAATATGGGTTCCTAATTCACCCCTTTTTCAGGCATGAAAATCAATGGAGAAGAAGCAGGTGATTATGAGTGTATACATTACCTGTTGGATTTCCTGTTATTAGTGTTGAAGGTATTCAGTGTCTGATTCAGGAATGCCGTCCAAAATAAGATCAAAAACTGATTCAAGACATCTGTTTATTAAAGATTGCAGGAATCTGTTAGCATGAGCTGAAAGCCATTTTGCACTTGGCAGCCATTTTAGTTAGCTATGTGCTAGCCATTTTCTTTCTCCCTCTTCCAGAACTTCGCACATGCTC
This sequence comes from Triturus cristatus, assembly GCF_964204655.1. NCBI lineage: Eukaryota > Metazoa > Chordata > Amphibia > Caudata > Salamandridae > Triturus > Triturus cristatus. The sequence continues at coordinate 1,011,989,907 of NC_140582.1, read as the reverse complement.
AGAAAGGCCTAGCTAGTAGAATGCACCTGCTCTTATGTTATAACTATCAGGCTATTCTTGCTGAATATCTCTCCTCCCACTTTGTTGAGCAATCAAATTCTGTATAGCTATATTAGTCAGTAAGTATTCTTGTATGTGCCAGGACCTCCCCTTGGTTTTATGATGACTAATGTAACCTATGCATATATAATGCCCCTGTTCTCTGTACTCCTTAGAATGCCTCCTACAGTGACTTGAGGGTATTGTGTGACGCAATCTCCCTCATGTGAGGTTTAATAAATGCATTGTTTTTATATTACAGCTTCTGTGCCAATCTCTTCTTTGTTGGTTTAAAAGGACCAGGTGTATCAGTGAAACCCCTGAGAAGGTTTATATTTCTTCAATTGGCGCTCAACATGGACCTCATCAGAGAAGTGTCTATCCAAGGGAGTGGTCTTGATGGGAGACAGGAATCTACTGAGGAGAACAGAACAGGACTCTATTAAGGAGGTATCCTGCACAGAGATTCTCTGTCTCTGCAGCCCAGTATATTCCTGGTCTTCCTGATTTGACTCCTCCAAATGTTTACCGCTCCTGACTGAGAACCTTTTTGGCGGGAGTATTCTAAAAACGACCGTTAGGTCACTCAGAACTTAGCACTGAGAGGTTGGAGATTTTGTGCTTGGTAAGGTCGTTTGTTGCGACGCTTTTTGGAATTATATGGAAATTGGCCAATATTTGGAATTTGGAAATATGTAAATTGCAATTTATGTAGGAAGGTAATGAGAAACTTTTGAAAACTTGATTGGCACACTTTGAGTTAAGTGCTACTTTGTGTATAATATTGTATATGCTGCAATATTCTTGGCATACCTGTTCTTAGCACACATTGTAGAATGTGTTGCTTTCTTGGAGGTACCATTATGGAACTTGTATGGAATCAGCCGGCTCCCCTAGAGGGGATACCTAAATAGGTTTAGGTATAAAACGTATTTCTTCCTTGGTGACTAGTACGCCAAGGAACTAAATATGTACATAAAAAGGATCCTGGTCTGCGAACTTAGTAACGTTCATAAGTGGTGATATGCAGAGCGTTTTTTGGTGTTCTGCCAGCCAAAACTAGCAAATTTGGTGTATTTTGGCTTCTTGAAAATGGAACAGTCTTTTGGGCTGTTTTTGAACTTCTTTTGAGAGCTTTTCTTGTAAATATGACTTACAATTAATATTTACAAATGGTTTGGTTTCAGTACGGTCTGTGGGCTGTCTTTTGTTTCTGTCCTAAATGTTGATTTGTGGGTTAATTGTGTGTTTAAATGTCTATGTGGTTTTTCATTGGTGGTACTTGTGTGAGTAAGTAGCGATTGCGCTCTATGTGTAAGAATGGCTAGCCTTAAGCGCGCTCTATTGCGTGTTCTGAGTGTATGACCCCCTTCTGAAAATGTCTTGGATGAGCTCAATGTGTTTTTTTTGTCATCATTCTCTTATGCAAAATATCATTACAATAAAATATATTTTAAAATAATCCAGCAATGAATTATGTAATATATGCTAAATAACTGCACGCTATCATTAAAATTGACAGAGTAAGACACTATACATGTGTGCAAATTGCCACAATGCTAAAGATAAAATTAGAATTAACAATCAATAGGAATAAAATAGGCATCATAGAAAGGAAGAAAAAACGAAATTGTGGGCTTTACAATAATTTGGACTAAGATACAAAGTGTCACAGCATTTATCCTTATGTATTAGGTATTAAAAGGCTTTCACATTATTTGAGTGAGTTGGTTGTTGTTGAACTAAACACACATTACAGAACAATAGATTTGTGCTGGCTTGAAAGGCGTGAGAATTCGACGCCTGCTGATCACAAGCAACAGCTGTGTCAATAGCACATGGCTATTTCTGACTGCAGGCTACAGAGGGGAAAATGCTGAGTCACCTAGATTTTAAGTCAGTGTAAACTTGGTATAAAGGCTTGCATTAGAGACTGCTGTTTTAAAAGTTAGAAATACAGTTTCATTATTTTGGATAACAGAGAAAAGAGAAGAAGGGATTTCCTTTCTTTTTTTTTTTTTTTTGGTGGGTAAAAAAGCTTTATTGTGCAGAGAAAAAGGGTACAAGCACGGGCCTACAACCTCCTGGGCCGGCCGCTAGTATTCAGAGATGTTCAAGCAGTTCAAAAAACAATGACTGGCCCACAGGGGCTCCGCTAAATTACAGGAGATCAGACTGCACATAAGGGACGTCAGGATACACCCTTTTTTAGAATAAATAAATAAATAAATAAATAAATAAATAAAAAACCAAAAAGCAAGGCGAGAAACATTGAAAGGGCGTCTAACCACAGCAGAGGAACTCCACACCCGACCACCATAGGGTGGTCAATAAAAAGGGGGTCTGAGAGGGAGGGGGGGGGCCACGGGAAAACCAAACCTATACACAGATGAACAAGGGATTTCCTTTCTTAATGCCTTTTTACATAAGCACATCCGTGGTTTTGATGTTAAATAATAACTGTCCTTAAAAGTGGCGCAGACTTTCATGTTTCAAGTAAGGCTTCTGTGCTTAGCATTATAAATGAATGTGTTTAAATATGATAGGAAAGGAATGGCACTTGCTTTTCATATGTGCAACCATAAAAAGGGTTGGAGTTATTAAAAAACATAATAAAAAGGGGAATTGTGATTATATAAAATACATGTTATTAAAAATAAGTGCATTAAATTTGTTTTTTAATCTTTATAATGCCTAATAATAGTACTGTGAACTCCTAGCATTAAAGTTGAATTTAAGCACCATTTACAGCAATGGGGGGGGAATTAAAATGGAAAATGTCACTTTACCCAGGCGTACAATACTCATTTTTATAAGGGTGTACCTTTTACATTTCTGATCCCCCATCTCTGGGATATGACAAATATGCCAAAAAATTGTAGGACATTCATTTTTTAGGTGCCCCAAACATCAATGTCGAAATTGGGCAAAATTCACCTTTTAAAAGCAGTTCTGCCACTCAGAGCAGCTTTCAAACTGATCCCAGGCTTCAGTAAATGCACACATTTAAGTATAACACAAATAGCTGACCTCTACACTGCTAGACAAGCACTCCGCACACTGCTTACAAATATAAATAAATATAAAAACCCAGCAGAAATTATTCGCTTACCTCTGAATTACTGGAAAACAGGAATACCAGGACTGCCTTTCAGCTGTGATTCTTCATAGTCACTTTCAATTGAAAAACCGCATGGAACGCCTTGCACACAAAATAGGACAGCTGGTAAAGGGTTAAAGGTCGAGTTTTACATTTAGAAGCCTAGCAGGGCTCAGAGCAAGGTTTGCTTTGACACTTCGACCTCTGAAACATTTTGAAAGACGAGATGGCAGCACAGGGAGAGAAAGAGAAGTTTTGCTTACTTTTTTGGGAAAAATCTAGTTTTTATGCACTCATATGAACAGAAGGCAATATAATGGTATATGTGAGCTCTGATTCAAAGTATAGCCCTTCCATGTATATAAAAATAATGTTTTTAGTTTGAACATTACTGTGCAAGGGCTGGGATAATGGGATTTAGTTTGCATTCATGCGCCCTCATGTTACACTTGTACATTTGCTAAAGGAATTGGTGGTTGGGTATTCATGTTTTTTTAGCTAGCTCAATGTGCTATTTACCTCCTATAACTTTGTTTATACCCAGTTGCTACAAATAGGGGTTGATAGTGTCGACAGAAGTAAAACCTGTTTCAGGTTTTCCTATTGTCGAAATAAATGGGGGAAGGAGGCTAGCTCCTCTACAAATTAAGGGTAGGCAAATTTATGTTTTCTCTCTCTTTTTCTCACTTTTGTTTGAGCCTGTCTAAATTGTCTAAGAAATAGCCATGAGACATTTAATTGGCTATTCAGTAATACTGTTTTAAAAATTGTTAGCATTAATAAAATGAATAAATAAATATGCTATGTAACTGCCCATCTTGTCTGATGAAATTATGAAAGGATGAGTAGTCTAGATCGCTGTTCCCTTATTTGATCTTTAAGGGGAACTAGATGTGGGTAGTTTTTGTTCTAAAATTCTCAGGCGATAACACCATTATTGTTTATGTTATTCTTATGCTACATACAGTTTTGCAAGGGCATTGCTAGTCTTTTATTAGCTAGTCTGTGTAAATAAACTGACAGTCCTTACTAGAGCTGATGTTACATAGTTTGGATCGTGAAAAGTAGAATGCAGGAAAGACGCCCATGTGATCCTTAGCAAACATTTTTGAGGAAAATATTGTTTTATAGGAGTTTGTTTGTCTCAACATGTTCTGCTGGAGAAATGTATGTACCCACTAAGTTGAGGTTTTTAGTTCTTTATGTAATAGGAATCCCTGTTAAATTTGCAGTTTTAGATTTTCTTGCTGCACCTATAACATGAGAGCATGGTCATAAGCGTACAATGTAGGTGCTTTTATAAAGAGAAATCATGTTAGAAGTATCTGCAGTCCTGTACAAGTAATGCAAAGTCTATGAGTAAAAGTGTAGAACATTTCCTTTTTTCTTGAGGGTCTTCAGATGAATATTATAGGAATACACAAATGTAAGGATTTAGAGTATGTCTGTATTGTTTTTCTCTTTTCCTCAGAAGTTAGTAAATGAACACTGACTTCCTTAGCTGCTTCAAATAGAGTAATAGGTCCAGGGTTTTTTTACTCTCAGATAGATGAAGTGGTTCTTGGGTGCCTTGCTAATATATGAGGCGCACCAGGACTTGGAAGTATTTTGAGAATATCCTCTCTGTTGATAGATTATTTCTATGCCTTGTCTAAAGACCTTTTTTTCTGTCCACCAATAGATATTTGCTGCCTTACAACCATTGCCAGAGGGGCCCGGACATCAGATCCAGCCTGAGGAGTCAGCACCAGTCCAGCTTGAAGTCAAGGTGAATGTAACCAGCACAGGCATTGCTGGCAACTAGGATCTCAGTGAAGGTAGAAGGCCGAAAGCACTGGGATGTGAAGTGTGTACCCCTGCCACTGTCTTGGGCGAAAGACGGGGTCACAAATCAGAAAGCAGAAATCGTGGATCAAGTTTTTGATGCCCAGCTGAGAGTCATAGACCAACCAGAACGGCAAGGAAGTTTTTGCTTGAGGTGACCCCCTTTGAAATAAGCGTTGCTTTAGGTATACCGCATCACGCTCCTAAATGCTGGCGGTAAAGTCTGCGTCTTTGTTTGTTGATCAAGAGATACCTGGGCACACTGGATACAATCTGTGGACCCAACGAAAGAGCAGTGCGCCAGCAGAGCAATACAGGAGTTAGGGAAGGACTTGAGTTCAGGGTACAGGTGCTGTGCCTTTGGTGCCTGTTAGATTGAAGTGAAGAAAACTGGTTCACTGCCTGAGACACTGAACAGGATCGCTGAGGGCATTTGCCCCAGAAGGTGATTGCCCTATCCTGAAAGAAGAAACCTTTCCCTTGAAACTGGGCTGTGATTCCTGATTTGCGAGTTGTGCAGCTCCACGGTGGGAACAACAAGAGCCTGCCTGTGAGGCTCAAAACAGACACAGGGAGAAGACTCCCCTCTGGCTGGTTGTACAGCGGCTTCAATTTCCCTAAGGACTTCTTTTTTTTTAATAATGTACCCTTTTGGACGTCCCATTTTTGAGGAGGAGCAGCCCATTGCGGCTCCTCATCCTAATTCTCATGGCCCTGTGTGGTCCTCCCGGTCCCCTAGAACCAGGATTGTTTTTGTAATAATAATTCTGACTGCTTTAATATTTGCATCAGGAATAATGTTTATTCTGCGAGACAAAAGTTCATCAGAGCAGTTGACAAATGTTACTTTACCCTTTCCTTGACTATAATGATTGATACTCGAGCCCTCATAAAAAGAACACTGGAAAAGTCTATTGAAAAGGTTTTTTACATAGAATTGGACTAGATGGTTCTAGGATTTGATTTCTGCTTAGGGTTGAAAAATATTGGTAGTCATGTTTGTGATAATAGTCATTACTCTCTCCGGCCCAATGACCCAATGCTCTGTTCCCCTTGTACTCCTGCTTATACCTTATATATGCCTACTTAACAATATTTAGAATGAGAAATGCCCACCTAGCAATGGATTAGAATATTGATGACTTTATGAGAATAAATGTGCAAAATATTTTCTATGTTCCTACTAGATCATAAGAATGTATTTAGCTCATACTAAAAGGACTATCTGTTAAAGATTGCAGGAATCTGTTAGCATGAGCTGAAAGCCATTTTGCACTTGGCAGCCAATTTGCTATGTGCTAGCCATTTGCTTTCTCCCTCTTCCAGAACTTCGCACATGCTCAGAAAGGCCTATCTAGTAGAATGCACCTGCTCTTATGTTATAACTATCAGGATATTCTTGCTGATGTAAGGAGAAATATCTCTCCTCCCACTTTGTTGAGCAAGCAATACTCTGTATAGCCATTTTAGTCAGTACGTATTCTTGTATGTGCCAGGACCGCCCCTTGGTTTTATGCTGACTAATGTAACCTATGCATATATAAGGCCCCTGTTCTCTGTACTCCTTAGAATGCCTCCTACAGTGACTTGAGGGTACTGTGTGACGCAATCTCCCTCATGTGAGGTTTAATAAATGCATTGTTTTTATATTACAGCTTCTGTGCCAATCTCTTCTTTGTTGGTTTAAAAGGACCAGGTGTATCAGTGAAACCCCTGAGAAGGTTTATATTTCTTCATCTGAGGCTACTGAATAAATTAATAACTGAAAAAGGGCAGGAGCATTGCACAACCCAATTCATATTACTCAATATCCAAAATGTCTAAATAGTGCATGAAGAAACATGCATGACTGCACAGCGAGGAGAACTCCATCGTTTCTTAAGCACATTCAAACTTCAGTTCATTCTTGACATGACTCTTGACACATACGTAACAAGTATTAAGTGTACCACAGTGGCACCTGGTAGAGGTGCAAAGTGACAGTGGCTCCAGTGTTGCCGTTTCACTGTGAATGTTCAACTAGCTCCTAGAGGTAAGTGCAGTACAGTCCAGTGAAGGAAAGTTGTTTGGTGGTCCCACTGTTTTCTAATTCCTACTCTGAATGAATTCAATAAATGCAAGGTGGCTGGTGACAATAAATGCTGTATATGGGCAACTGATTACACTGTTACACAGCAGCACCTCAAGAAGCACTCATCGCATAATTTCATTGTGAACCTGATGAGCAGATATTTTGGTTTCTGCTGGTGCCTTCTATGGTACTAGGGTGCTTGATTTTACAGATTAGTCAGACAAACGAGAGTGGGTTGTTGAGTGTTAGTGAAAGCTGTTCATCCTCTGATAACTACAAAAAAAGGACTTTATGACAAGAAATAGAAGTGAAAAGGGAGAGATCCAAACTTTGTTCAGGTGGACTGACAAAAAGAGCCTTACAAAAGAAGAAAGAATAGCACAGGCATCTGTGAAATCAGATAAGTGAATTTTCTAAAGTTCTCCTTGTACTGTAGTTTCTGTGGCTAAGTATACATCACCTTGGAGAAGAGATTGGGGGAGGACACGTAGGAGAAGAATGGGGCCCAGAGTTCATAAAAGGACTAGGGGTGAATGTCTCTCTCTGCCTTCAAAAGAAAATAGCCATATGGAATTATAGATGGGTAACTGTTAATAACGGAGATAGTTTTCTCCTAGAGGTCTTGAGGGATGTCAGATGGACAACAACAAGGTGTCTATGGTGTCATTGAGAATCCAGAGGTGAAAAACGTCCCCAATATTCACCTTTACCATCTGTAATTTTATGTTATGTATGGCTCAGTCTGTTCCTATTCTCCTGCTCTAATGAGCAAAGTAAAGATAGATGAGTTACAGTGGAGTTACAGGGGAGTCAGTCATTACGAGTTCTGCCACCCTGTCCTACTACATACAAAAATAAACCCCTACTTGACATCCTGCTACCCTCCCCACTAACCTTCTGCAATACCCTCCCCACACCTTCATAAACAAAACTGCATATCCTACCACCCTCCAACTTTGTCCTCTTGTCCCACATATATATCTATATTTAAAAAATCACCTCTCTTGGACTGAGGAACGCAATGCAGCGATTTGCACCGTGTTACGTTACTCTTGATTTATCAAGCCACTCGACAATGCAATGGGCCTTGCGTGGCTTGATAAATTGCATCATAAGCTTTGTGTAATTTTTATACCCCGTTGTGTGGCACAAAAGCAAAGCAAGCCCTTGCTTGATAAGTATACCCCTTAATGTGGTCATCTGCTCTGCTACTTACCTCTCTGCACTGAAACTGATGACAGACAACGCCAGAAGCTACACCATAAACTAATGAGTTTCAACTTTCTCTAGCCATATATTATAAACGTATAAGAAGGATTTTGAAAAAATATTTTATGCATGTAAGGCCCATAATGTAGGAAGCACAAACTGAAAGATCAAAGTAAAACTAATGAAACTAGAGAAAGCGCAGTGTGAGAGCAACAAACTATTGCAACCCTAAAAAAAGCACAAAATCAATCTCATTATAAAGTATGAAGTTAAAACTAAAGTCAAACAGTAATGTTTGAGTATAAAACTTGATTACGAGTAATGTGGACACTCTGGGTAGCTGGAATTACCGTTGCTGATCAGAATATTTGCATTGAATTTGTGCAGTTTCATGTTAAATACCACAGAATGGACTATGGAGGACCGCTTTTCACTGCCTATATTTTGCTCAAAATTATTTCTTCAAGAGGTTTAAAGACCGCGTTTACCACCTATTGTGAAGTGAATCCAAGGGTTCCTGTTTGTGCCAGAGTGGGAGGTGATCGGAAATGTCTGGGAGTGAAGGGAAAAATGTTACCTGGCAGGGTTGAGTATTACATGCTCCTCAATGCTTTAGCTGAGATTTGGTGGGGCCAAGAGGCAGGTCTGGGCAGCAATGTAGGCCTTTTGGAATTAGGGCCTAAGTGTATTGTGCATAACCAGATGTCCTAGGCCTATTTTAAATCATTTATTGAAAACAATGATAGAGCGCAGATTTTCTCTGTCATTTGTAGGGTTGCATTATAATCATGGGTAGTCCGCACCTGCATATAATCTTTTATAATGTTAACATTTGTGCCATTAGATCATGTATTGTAATAAACGTGCAAGGTGAAGTGATAGGTATATTTTCGTATAACGTGGAGAAATCAGCATTTCAATTATGTAGGATTAGATGTAAACCTTAATGTGAAGAATTGTACATGTGACTAATGAACTTTATAATTCGTATGCTTATGTAACGCATTGATTCAAATGTGCTCAGTAACCATGATCATGTATACGTGTTTTTTATGAATTTACATGCTGTTCTTATGTTCGACGAATTCTGTAGGCCCAACGTGTATTTATTCCTGGTGCTCTCATGATAGGTTTGCTAGTAGAATTCATGTGTATGCAGAACTTGTTCTTTCTCACGTTTTCCATAGCAGGTGGAGAAATGCATCTTTGTTAGTTAGAATAATGTCTTTGTTTTAGGAGTTAGGCTTAGGGAGAAGGAGATACATTGAACGGCAATGCTGATAATGTGGGATGGTGTTTTTCTCACCGGAGAGAGCCTAGGAATCAAGGTCATCGAGCCAAGGCCTGGGAGCATCTCTGTCGCATGGAAAGTTGCCTATGAGGAGGTGTCTTGCGTAGATGGGGTGATGTTGGCCAGCATTGTGGGAAATCTTGTACAAATTCTTGTATTGAGTTAGGGACAGAGTCCGGGGACTTCTGCCTTTCTTTGAGACGAGAGAGCCTCTTGGAACGAGCTCTGTAGCTTTATGCTACTTGACCCATTCAACTTGAATGGTCTTCTTAGGAAACCTTCACGTGCTGACACCTTTTTCAGAACTTGGGAATGCTAAGTAGGAATGGCACGTTAGCAATAGTTTAGGGACAGACTAATGCATTTTACCTACAAACCACCAATGAAGGGGACTCTTGACATTGGAGCTGTTATTTTCTGTGTCCTGATTCTAGAATTAGTTATTCTGTGCATGCTGCATCGTCCGAGCTTCACCCGTAGGTTTGGCTTTGTATTAGTTTCAATGTATTTCTACACCCTCGTTTTGCGGTGTTTGTATGTCCAGCTGTTTGTGGCTTTCTAATAAACTTACTAAACTTTGGCTTGAGAGTCTGTGATTCTTTGGTGTCATTGTTAATTGAAACACCGATGAGTAAACTGACAAACGATTCTTTCTCCCCTCTACACTTTCAAGCAGACAAAAAGGGACATCTGCCAGGGGTTCCAGAGTAAGTCTAGAACGTAGAACCCAGCTCCTTCAACAACATTTGCAATATTTACAACAATTTGAAATCATACTGTGTTGTTCAGCAAATGCAAACATTTCGAGCACAAAAACATTGAGTAAAGAAAATATGATTCTTTGGAGTTTGGTAAAGACAATGGATTCAACAAAAAGTCTCTGCAACCTATTAATAATTAATTGATCAACTATCATATCGTGTCCAAGTAACTTTTAATAGAATACAGACGACGATCTTCTGTTAGTCGAGTTGGGACTTTGCAACTGTGTTTTGCAGTGTCAGTGAGTAAAATAGAACCCCTTGAAAAAGAGGGGTTGTGTGAGGAAAAAAAAGGAGCATCAAGGGAAGAATTGTAAGATTAACAGTGGCCTCTGATTCTCATCAGTGGCAGGGCCGTACTGGCCGTATTTTGCATGGCAGCCATGGCCCATGCAGGTGAGAGCGGTGGGGGGGAATTCAACAGACGACAAGAGGGAAAATTAAATAAATAATTCATTTTCCTTTGTCGTCTGTCGAAATCCCCCCCCCCCCCCACCCGGCTTCACCGCTCTTACCTGCATGAGCCACAGCCGATGCATCGTGCCTTTTCCAGGGAGGCTGGAAGGGTGAGAGACGATTTTGGAGCGATAGGGGCTGGTTTTGTTACTGGGGGTCAATTTTATAGCGGTGCTGTAACGAAAGCAGTAAGCAAGCGTTTACAGCCTCCTAGGGCCAGGCAGGGGGGTTGGCCCGAGAATATTGCCAGGGCTGCTTTGGGTCGCCAGTCCGGTCATCATCAGTGGTATTGCTCATGGAAGACATAAAGCTATCAGAGACGTAACTACCTGTATGTCCTTGAACGTCTGTCAAACTTTCTCCAAGGCGTGTCCCTGCTAAAGAATGGTGGCGTCACCGCCATATGTTGCATGAACTTAAACAATTAGCTTCAACTTCAATGTGCAAATGGCATGATGTATGAATGAATATTAAAATTTGCAACTCACCTTGTGTACATTTATTTACTTTCATGTACTAATGTTATGTTATGTTAATATAACTTATTAAGCGCACGAATACCCGGAGGTGTCTTGGTGCTAAACCTGAACGTAAGCCCTGAGGAGTGAGCAAGAATTTTTTTAATTTAAAAATAGCCATGTTTTAAGACACCACAGGGGGTGTAGAGAGTGGTTATTCATGAATAAAAATGCCTATTAAAATACATGAGCACCACAAATGTTTGGATTTATGGGCTTTCTCAAACTTATGGAATGCACCTTCTCACCCAGGATCAGTGGCGGCTCCTCCAAAAAGGCGCCGTCCCACTGATTTTGGCAGTGCAAAGAAGGGCAAATAAAATGATAATAACTTGCTGTTATTATCATTTTATTTGTTCCTGCTGCTTGGCAGCTTTGTGGGCGGGGCTGATCTGCTCTCAGAGCAGGGAGGAGGAGTGTTGGGCACTCTGTAAAGTGCGCAATGGCCATTTGGCCGGCCAAATAGTCATGCGCACTTTGCATGTTCTCCACCCAGGCTGCATTAAAGCCCGAGTGTAGAACATATCCAGGCACCCATTATTTGGCTGAGCACCGAACCACAGCGCTCAGACCAATCACAACGTTGTGATTGGCTATGGAGAGCTTGGGAGCCCGGATGCTTTCTGCTTGCACAGAAGCCAGGAAGAAGACCAAGGAGAGGCGGCAGCAGCTGGCCAGCCGGCCTGCCAGCAGGTAAGTTAATATTTATTTTATTTGCCAACTACCCCTCCTCCTTTTCTCCCCATCCCTCCCCACTGCTGCTTCCTGGGAGCAGCCGCCACTGTCCAGGATACAATCTGACTTTCACTCATGTCAAGGGTGGAGTAAATCAGTAATCACAGTAGGATTGGAGGTGAACAACAAAGGTGGTTGTAGAGGAAGAAGAAAAAAAAGTTAGCATTTGTACCTTTAGTAGGCATTTACAAAGGTATGAATTTGCACCGTGTACGTTTATGGCTCTGTAAATGGTTACAAATGTGGATACTACTGGAAAGCTGTGACTGTTAGAGCTTCTCAGGATCACTCTGGCAGTTGTTTGTGAGTTTCCCAAAAAATAAATGTTCTTCAAAGGCAAGTGTGAACATGGGAAACAACCTTTACAACACAGTCATTACATCGCACTACCTTTACAACGCAGTCATTACAATGCAACATCCTTTACATCGCATGCCATTACAAAGCAGCCATTACATCGCATGTCACTACGACGCATGTCATTACAACGCATGTCACTACAATGCATGCCATTACAATGCAATATAAGGTAAGTAATGGGGAACAGTAATTTATACCCCTCCCCTATCCAACACTTACCCTACTGTTGCACTCACTGGAGTGGGAATAGTAATTTTTACCCCCTACACTATCCAACACTTACCCTACTGTTGCACTCACGGGAGTGGGAATAGTATTTTTTACCCCTACACTATCCAACACTTACCGTGCTGTTGCCCTAAAAGTAATATGCGTTGTAATGGAATGTGTTGTAAATGTAGTTTCTGAAAATGCGTTGTAATGGTATGCGTGTAAAAACATGCGTTGTAATGGATGTTGCGATGTAAAAACTGCGTTGTAAAGGCATGCGTTGTAAATGTATGCGTTGTATCGTCATACATCCTGTGAACAAATGGATGTTTTGTCTATATGGCCCAACGGCTTTTCCACCACACTAAATCATAATTTCTTTCTCATTCGCTTCGTCGTTTAACTCTGCCCATTGTAGTTCAGCAGTCCTTACTTTATGTCTACGTCGACACAAAGGTTTGGGGCATCAAAGGGTTTAGAATGTATTTTCTTGGTGGCATCTGTTTCTCTATTACTTTTATTCCTTGCGCTGAACTACCACTGGTAGAGCCCAGCTATGCCACAACCAACATCTGTAGAATATCCAGTTGGTTAATGGGTAAGAATGTTAGGCAGCGGCGTTATGAAAAATGATTGGTCCTTCTTGCAGAATTTGAAGAGGGGCCACTAACTCTCCTATATCTCAACGATATTTGTTAGTCTTGGGGCAGAATGGGGCCTCCTGAAGTGTTTAGGGCCCCTAAAGGGTTGGGGAGCCCCTGCATTGCATGGGCTTGTGCTATGCCCCTGACACTGGGGCTGTTTGTGGTTGTGGTACAGCATCTGAGCTTACATTGGTAAAGACTTAGCATTCCCATTTGTGCATGACTGTGGATTCTTTACTAGCAATGAGCAACTCTTCGATTGCCCAGGAATTTTCTACTACATCCCAACAGGTCATCAATGTGAACAGGAAGATTCTACATGTGTTGCTTTTTATTTCAGCCGTATTACAGAGCTGTCTCTGAAGCAACTCATCATTCTTCAACTTTCTATAGATTTCTTGGCTAAACCATAGAGCTTGTGTGAAGGATCTTGTGGGATATGTTTTTACGCCTTGCAAATGGTACAGAGCTTTTTGTTATCCTTTCTCTCACCATTCAATCAAATTCCAAGAGCCTCTTTAATCTTGCAATCTCTTTTCACACTCTGGCTTGCTATGGGTTGTTCATGGTTTTGTATTGGTGTAATTACCTTGCACATCGTAAGTTGTTCCAAATTACAGTGCTTCAGTTCTATACTCCATTGAGGACCCTGGTTCTGTGCCACAGGCTATGCACATCTGTCTACTCAAAGGATTCAGGAAGAACTTATAATTCGATGAAATCATCTGTAGTGTTTGCCCATGTGAGATTACATAATGCTGTGGGGGTGGAGGACTTGCACAGGCAGCCTGCACTTGTTTCACTGCCAATGCCAATGTGTGTGGCAGAGTTCACACTTGGGAAATTATGCTATGTTGCAGTGATGGACTTGTGACAGTGACAGGCCATTTGATTCTTTGACATAGATGTGTGCGTGGCACGTTTCACCCTTGGGAGTTGCAATGGTGGACTTGTGAAGGTGGCAGCTCACTTGCAACCCTGACAATGCCAACCTGTGTCCAGTTGGTGAAAGGTGGGTTATTAGTAGTGGTATGTAGGCACCCACCACTGGCAATAAGGCCACCGACCCAGTCTTCCCTTGGTAACTTGGCTGCGAGCAGGTATGCTTAACCTAGGAGACAGATATGTAAAGCATTTAAAATCAACAATCCAGTAAATAGGTAAGACACAACATACAATAACAATCCCACACCAATTTATAAAAATAGGAAATATTTTTATCTTTAAAATAACACCAAAACGACAAAAATCCAATGTAGGGATCTGGAAATATGAATTTTTAAAGAATAAACACTTTCTAGCAATTAGTCCACTTATAGAACTTTTTTCCAAAGTTGCTCCAAACTTCTCCAAACTTCTGGAACTTCTTCCTGCAGTTCCCTGAGAGGGTCCAACGACTCCAAAACACAATTCAAGGGTCTGAAAGCTCCAGGATGGTCTTTGAAAGTTTGGGACCACAATTCCCACAATTTACCTGGCCAAAACCCTTAAAAGTCAACTGGATGCACTCTAGGCAGGGGACCCTTGGTGGAGTTGATGCAGGTGATCTCTGGTAACCTGTAGCTTGCGGGGAGTCCACTTTTTAATCCTTTTGAAGCAAGGTACATCCACAGGGCTGTAATTCCATATTGTGCTACGGCACAGTTAAAAATGCAGTCAGAATGCAGGGTCGGGTGGGGCAAATCAACTTTCCAGCATGGCATTCCTGCTTCCTCTCTTAGTTTCAAGTAGCAGATCTGAGATGCTCTGCACAACTCACATATTTATTCAGTGTTCTCTGACGTCAAGCAAGGGAGCACCGCTGTCCAATGAGGTGCAAGTGAACACCCAAAGCATGACCACTTCCTCCAGTGTGGCATAGTCTTGTCCCAGAAAGCACTATTCTTCCAAAATTCATGATATCTGAAATATCAGTAGAGCATAAAGAGCTAACCAAAGTAACTCTCAGTATGGCTCATTTCCATAGCTCGCCACCTCCTAAAATCTGTAGATTCCTTCCTTAAGCCTCCTATCTGGATGGGTTAGAGGGGATGGGGGTAGATGGACTTGGCATTCCCTGCCTGTCCTGTTCCTCCTTTGAAGCCTCATGCTTTACGAGCCCTACCCCTGCTCTGGCACTCCTGTGTAGCAGAACTCTCTCCAGCAGATAGCCGCTTACCTGGTGAGCCACTTATCACTTCACCAAAGCAGCCTGGCTAATCCTGTTAACTCTGACCAATCAGGGAAGACTGCAGGGAGGCTTGGCTTACAGACAAGAAAGTCTTATAACTTTTTTTCTGTACAATTTAGGATAAATTCAACAGTGACATATTGCTGGATTTATCGATTCCATTCTCATAAGAATTATATTTTAATTCAATT
This sequence comes from Triturus cristatus, assembly GCF_964204655.1. NCBI lineage: Eukaryota > Metazoa > Chordata > Amphibia > Caudata > Salamandridae > Triturus > Triturus cristatus. The sequence goes on along the minus strand of NC_140582.1, from coordinate 1,011,974,328 downwards.
CCGAGCAATATTTATGCATTCATAAATTCTTGCAATGTTCTCCTATGTGGCTAGGCAACTACAATGGGGGAAATTAAATGTTCAGTTTTTCCATCACCAGGGCATATGAAACATCTTTTATAAGGGGCCTGCTTATAGTTACACGACCCTCTATTCCTGGAACACCTATGGGAGACGTTAAGGGCCCTGAATATGGAAAGATAGTGTAGATCCTCACTCCACAGTGCTTATAGCACCAAACTCGATTTTGAGAAGCCCTTTACTACAATGGGGGAAGTGAAATGTGCAATTTCTCTATCCCCAGGGTATATACAACATCTTTTTTAAGGACCCTGCTTATAATTACATGACCCACCCCTGGGACACCTAGGGGAGACCATGGGGGTACCTTATGTGTAAACATAATGTAGATTATCACTTTTAAAGTGGCCCTACCACCAAAGTCAAGTTTGCAGTTAATTTACTTTTGAAAACAGTGCTGTAATGCAGGGCTGCTTTTAAAATTACCTCATGCACTTAGCAGAGCACACATACAAGTGCGGAAAGGTCTGCTGGCCTCTAAACTGCTATGCCCTATTATATTCTAGGGACTTATAGGTAGGTAGTTTTAATACCCCTGCCCTATTATCTACTAGGTCATGCTAATTGGAAGTGTACCCTAATACATAGTGTACCCTAATGCATGTGTGTGGGTTTTTTTTCAACATAGCATTAGCCCTGGGCCTGGTTAGACAGAGCCCAGGGATAGTCAGAGTCAGTTACCACCAATATCAGTCAGCAAAAAATGAGGGGTGCACAGGGCACACAGGATGACTTTGCAACATAGCCTCCCCTTTAAACGAAAGGTGATGGGTCACTAACCCACACTAACCTACACCCTGGTAGTCCTCATCAGCTACGTGGGAAAACCTGGAATGTCCACCAGCATTGGCAAGGGCAACTCCAGGTCTGTTCTCCACTGTGAAGTCCATTCCCTGTAGGGAAAAAGACAACAAAAGCTTGGGATTCTCCCCCCTCATCTGCATGAGCCATCTGAGAGGTCTGTGATCAGTTTGAACAGGAAAGTGAATACCAAACAAGTACGGTGTCAGCTTTTTCAGGGACCAAAACCACAGCAAAGGCCTCCCTCTTGATGGCACTCAATATTTGCTCTCTAGGGAGAAGTTGCCTGCTAATGAAGGCAACTGACTGATCAAGGTGCTCCTCATTCACCTGTGCCAATACTGCCCCCAATCCCTTGTTCTGAAGCATATGTCTGAACAACAAATTCCTTGGTGTAGTCAGGGGCCAGTAACACTGGTGCTGAACACATAGTAGCTTTCAGAGTGTCAAATGCCCTCTAACACTCCGGGGTCCAAGCAACTTTCTTTGGCCTCTTCTTAGAAGTGAGTTCGCTCAGGGGAGACACAATAGTCCCGTACTTCTGAACAATTTTCTATAGTACCCAGTCAGACCAAGGAATGCCCTGACCTGGATCTAGGTAGTAGGAGCTGCCCAATCTTAATATATAAAAATAAAAACTGGACACCGAACATGTTTTTTTCATTCAAAAGAGCAGGCTCCCAGTGAACATGACACTGACATTATACTCTTTAGCAGGTTTTCATCCCTCAGTTTTTTTGTAGGTCCCTACAAGGTTTTCATTTTAATATGTAAAATAGGACCTCCAAAATAACTGAGAAATGAAGCCCGCCCCAGCGTGTTATGATAGTGTCATGGGCTTTGGGGGCCAGTTTTTGGGTAAAACAAACACGCTTAGTGCCTGGTCTTCATTTCACCTGGATATGATTAAAATACTCTCTTTTACCACTAAGAGACAGCTGAATAAGGATAAAATATATAAATACGTGTTGGTAAAAGTATAGGCGCTAGTCAATAAATGTCTATATAGGGTCTTTGGGAGCCCATCTTTTGAATGAGATGAATACATGCATTGTTGCATGTGGTAATCTAAATATGGATGTCACCAAAATAAGTTATTTAAGTTCAGTGATGTAGCTGAATGGGGGCAATACATACAGATAATGATGGGCAGAAACATATATGCTTACTCCCAAATCAGTGCATAAATACACCACAGAATGTTGCAGAACGATACCGGATGTAAAGATTGGGCTCTATTTCTCCTAGGAGGTGCCAGATATATGAATTATATAAGAGCGTATGAATATGGAGTTGCATATTGTTTTGTATTTATGGACTATGATGATACTTACTCTTTTTTCAGGACCGTAAAAGGTCTATAGCCACACGAGATGGGATCATTATAAGATAGGTACTCATTGGATGTCTAACCAGAAAGAAGCGAGATCTTGTTGCATCTGTATTTAGATTTGTAAAACGCATAATGCCCATAGGCGTCAAAGCGCTGCCAACGGAAAGATGCTGGAGAAAGAAGATGCAATTATAAAAGGAAGAATAGCAAAGTTTTCATCTGGTGTTAAAATATAATTGACTCAGGTATCTATAAAGTGCAATAACTGAGTATTTTTTTTTTTAAATAATATATGGAACTTTTTAGGAATGTATGTATGAACATGTACGTAACGAGTTTAGACTCAGAATGCATAATACAGGGCATTGTGATTTAATTGTGAATGGTGTGGACAATGGTTTTGTTCTCTCTGTAAATCGAAAAAAGAAGCTTGAAATGCTTTTCCACATAATTCCAAATTAAATATAAATGTATTTACACAAATAGGTTGAACTATTCTTTGTGGGGTTCTTTTTAAATGTATTTTGTAATTGTGTAGTGATGTGAGTGTTTTGTATTTTTTATGTTGATTTTAAAATATGTATATGTTATATATATATATTTAGTAGCCCTGAAGAAGTGCCTTCGAGGGATGAAATGCAGTGGCTACAGTGAAAAGAAGTTTCAAAAATAAATTTGAATAAAGAAAGAACTTTTATAAACAAATGTGAGGAGTCCTGGAATCATATGACAATGAATTTCTTCTTGTTTTGTTGATCTGAGTTTTACAGATACCATTTGATAAATTGTGTTTTACATAGAAGAGCATAGGGGTGCTGAATTTTATGGGTTTTTACATACCTCATATATGTGAAAAATATGACAATGTAAACTCTTCACTCTGTAACATAGGTGTGCCCAGCAAAATGTGCATGAGGGACACAGATATTCAGATTTTCGCTTATACCATTGAATATGTAAGTTACTGTCACTTTGACTCCTTGTTTTATTAATTATATTTTACATAGTAGATATAGAGCTTGCTTCAAGAAGCAATAAAGTGCTTCACATCTCAAACATGAGATGCGGTGCACAAACTAAGAAGCTGTATGTGCCTGGTTAATATAAGATTACAGCAACTAGGATTTAATGAGAGAGGGGCCAGATCTAGACACCACAGTGCACAGATATCACAGATATCACATTTAACACCACACAACATCTGTTTATGGTTTAAGGCACATGGACATAACATGATTTGACCAGAATCCTACTCTTTCTATTTGGCAAGGTCTGAGTGAAAACACCGATCTGTGCTCTCCTTTGCATGTGCATACCCTCATAATGAGGCATGTATTAACCCTTACGGCCCAACATTTGCCCCAAGTCTGTAAGATGGAGCCATAATACTGAAGAACAGTCTTGGTCTAAAACCAATTTTAGAATCTGAAGGCCATCTTCAAAGCAGAGAACTAACTATGGGAAATCTCGGAGCTACTTCTATTGAAGATGAGTGAGTGCATGGAAGGTTTCTACACTTTGCAATTATTTTCTTTCTCTCCATTAGCTTATATACTTACTTCTTTCTTGTGTAGTGGGAGATGGATACCGATGAAGAAGACATTTTATCATCCATATAAATATATATTTGTGTCAAAGAAAGAACCACGTGATATAATTGTTGCCTCCCACACATAAAATAGACAATTAAAGAGGAACATGCCAATTCACACAAAACCACAAATAGTAAAGGATGGTTGAATGTTGAAGTCTAAATAAGGTTCAGAGTACATATTGATATTTTCTTTCCATTGGTAAGATGTTTAAAGAAAATAAACCTTTATTTTAGCATCAGAACATTTGTAGTCAACATTACTAGCGGTTAGATCTGCCACCTTTGGAAAATGGAGATCCAGGTTCAAATCCAGGCCTTGACACTTGATTCATCATGGTTCTGGGCGAATTATTAAGGGCGTGATTAGGAGTTCGGTGGTCTTACCGCCATATTGCCAAAGTGGCGGTGCCAAGAAGACCACCATGGTGGTGGTCTCCTACCAACTGTATTACGCTGTCACCGCTGGCCCAGCAGCGGTGTTTCTGATGGCGGAGAATATTTTTTCTAATGTGTGTTCATGCAGGTATGTATTTTTAGACTACACAAGTGTTAAATGTACACGTATGCATGACACGTGAAAAAATACCTAGCACGAGTACTTTCTCATTGCCGGAGTCCGAACCATATGTGCTTAGTCCCGTCAATGAATAAAAAGTGCAAAACAGATTTACCTGAATTTCGGCACCAACAGGGTCGTTTTCTTCAGGGTCAAGCTACTGCTGTGAAGGAGGGCCTTGGAGGAAGGGATCCATGTGGAAGACTGAAGGGAAGAAAAGGAAATGAGTGAGTTTGCACCCCATTTCCTTCGATTCTGCAGACTCAAAGCAGGCGGTCTCATCACCACAGTCAGCTTGACAGAAAGCCAACTCGTAAGTCAGTTGATGGTGACCATGTCTCTACCGCCCTCTGGCAGCTGCCTTTCCCCTACCGCCGTTGCGGCGGTCTGTGAATGGCTGGCGGCATAGGTGGGACTCCGGCAGTCTTTCCTTCAACGGAACGCCAACATCCTAATTCGGTGGGCAGTGGTGAATCCAACGCTATTTTGACGTTAGTTCCCTTACCGCCAAACTCATAATCAAGCCCTTAACCCCTCTATGCCTAAAAATGTGAAATGTAATATCTATCAAATTTATTTTTGTAACCTCCACTTTATGTACATGATATAGATCCTTTCACAAACCCTCGTATAATGTACAGCACTCTGTTTCTTCCTAGATAGGTTTGTGCTACATTCTTTGTTTCTTTTACGGTGACTAACCCATAATGATTTAAATAGAAGAACTTCAAGACTGATGGACATCTTTTTAGTTTCAGATCACAATGTTCCACCGTCAATATCAACAGTCCCATCCTTAAAAATGGAGAACTTCAAAATGGATGGATCGCCAGTACCACTGCAGATCACTGTAGCATCAGCCGCAATGTGGAAGGTTTTTCACTTCACAGTCGTACTTCACAGTCGTAATTCAGGCTATTCTGGACAGGCGCCACCTTTTTTGTCATTCGGTTTCATAGCAAAATAATCAACAGACTCGTAACACGTTGAAGCCATCTGTTGAAACATATAAGGATTATTGGTTAATTTAAGTGATAATATACATGGGTATTTGTATACAATACATCAGCTTCATATATGATCGCATTAGATCGCGAAAGTCTTTTATTTTTCAGGATCATGAAAATCAGTTTCACCACTAGCAGTGTCAATCAATCAATCAATCAAGCATTTGTATAGCGCGCTACTCACCCGGAGGGTCTCAAGGCGCTTGGGGGAGGGGGGTCCGCCACTGCTCGAACAGCCAGGTCTTGAGTTGCTTCCTGAAGGAGAGGTAGTCTTGGGTCAGGCGGAGGTGGATGGGGAGGGAGTTCCATGTCTTGGCAGCCAGGTAGGAGAAGGATCTTCCTCCTGTTGTGGCTCTTCGGATGCGGGGGACGGCGGCGAGGGCGTGGCTGGTTGATCGAAGCTGGCGGGTGGGAGTGTAGAATGTCAAGCGGTCGTTGAGGTATCTTGGGCCTTGGTTGTGGAGAGCTTTGTGTGCGTGGGTGAGGAGTCGGAACGTGATTCTCTTGCTGACGGGGAGCCAGTGCAGGTTTCTCAGGTGTACGGAGATGTGGCTGTGTCGGAGAATGTCCAGGATGAGGCGTGCTGAGGCGTTCTGGATGCGCTGGAGTCGTTTCTGGAGTTTGGCTGTGGTTCCGGCGTAGAGGGAGTTGCCGTAGTCCAGTCGGCTGGTGACGAGGGCCTGGGTGACCGTCTTCCTGGTTTCGGTGGGGATCCACCGGAAGATCTTACGTAGCATGCGTAGGATGTTGAAGCATGATGCGGAGACGGCGTTGACTTGTCTGGTCATGGAGAGGGAGGAGTCCAGGACGAAGCCCAGGTTGCGTGCGTGGTCTGTTGGTTTGGGTGCGCTGCCAAGGGCAGGGGGCCACCAGGAGTCGTCCCAGGCGGAGGGTGATGATCCCAGGATGAGGACTTCCGTCTTATATGAGTTCAGTTTCAGGCGGCTGTTCGTCATCCACTCGGCTACGTCTTTCATCCCTTCGTGTAGGTTGGTTCTGGTGGTGGCGGGGTCGTTGGTGAGGGAGAGGATCAGCTGGGTGTCGTCGGCGTAGGAGATGATGTTGAGGTTGTGTTGGCGTGCGATGGCTGCGAGGGGGCTCATGTAGACGTTGAAGAGGGTGGGGCTGAGTGATGATCCTTGTGGTACGCCGCAGATGACTTCGGTGGCCTCGGATCTGAACGGGGGTAGGCGGACTCTCTGTGTTCTTCCGGCGAGGAAGGAGATGATCCATTCCAGTGCCTTCTCCTGGATACCGATGTTGTTGAGGCGCTGCGCTAGGGTGCGGTGGCAGACCGTGTCGAACGCCGCGGAGAGGTCCAGGAGGATGAGGGCCGTTGTTTCCCCGTTGTCGAGCAAAGCTCGGATGTCGTCGGTGGCTGCGATGAGGGCGGTCTCGGTGCTGTGGTTGGCTCGGAAGCCGGACTGCGAGTGGTCGAGGGCTCCGTTCGTCTCGAGGAAGGCGGCCAGTTGTCTGTTGACGGTTTTCTCGATGACTTTGGCCGGAAAAGGAAGGAGCGAGATGGGGCGGTAGTTTTTGAGGTCGGTGGGGTCCGCTGATGGTTTCTTCAGTAGGGCGCTGAGTTCGGCGTGCTTCCAGCTCTCTGGGAAGGTGGCGGTGTCGAAGGAGGCGTTGATGATGTCCCGCAGGTGGGGTGCGATGACGGAGTCGGCCTTGTTGAAGACGTGGTGAGGGCAGGGGTCGGTTGGAGATCCTGAGTGGATGGAGTTCATCGTGCGGATGGTGTCTTCGGTGTTGACTGGGGTCCAGGCGCGGAGGTTGGTGGTGGGGGGCGTTGTTCCGGTCGTAGGGTGCGTTGGCTGTGTGCTGAAACTGTTGTGTATGTCTGCGATCTTGCTGTGGAAGAACGAGGCGAGCGAGTTGCAGAGGTCTTGCGAGGGCGTGATGTCATCGTTTCCGGCGCTGGGGTTCGAGAGCTCTTTGACGATGTTGAAGAGTTCCTTGCTGTTGCGGGCTTTGTTGTCCAGTCGTTCCTTGAATGTGGATTTCTTGGTGGCGTGGATCAGCTGGTGATGTCTTCGAGTGGCGAGCTTGAGGGTGGTCATGTTGTCTGTAGTTGGGTCTCTGCGCCAGGCTTTCTCGAGGGCCCGGCAGTTCTTCTTGGAGCTCTTGAGTTCGTCGGCAAACCAAGATGCTTTCTTGGTGCCGGGTCTGGCTGGGGGGGTCTTCAGTGGAGCGAGGTCGTCTGCGCAGTTGCTGATCCATTTCGTGAGGTTGTTGGTGGCTTGGTTGGGGTTTGCTGATCTGGTGGGGGGTTCTGGCTCAGGGATGTGGTGAGCTGGTCGGCAGTGATCTTGTTCCAGCTTCTGTGGGGGACCAGTTGCGGGTGGTGGTGAGTCGTGGTCCTTCTGAAGCTGAAGTGGACGCAGCTGTGGTCTGTCCAGTGGAGTCCGGTGGCATGGCTGAAGGTGATGTCCTTGCTGGAGGAGAAGACGGGGTCGAGCGTGTGGCCGGCGTAGTGGGTGGGGGTGGTCACCAGTTGCTTGAGTCCGAGGTTGGCGAGGTTGTCCAACAGGGTGGTGGTGTTGCGGTCATTGTTGTTCTCCAGGTGGAAGTTGAGGTCCCCGAGGAGGATGCAGTCAGCGGAGGGGAGGGCGTGCGGGCTGATGAAGTCGCCGATGTCTTCGCTGAATTGTGTGCGAGGTCCCGGGGGTCTGTAGATGAGGGTGCCTCTGAGGGTGGTCTTGGGGTCGGTGTGGATCTGGAAGTGCAGGTGTTCGGCGGCTGTGAGGGTGTCTTCGGAGTTGGTCGTGATGCGGATGGTGTTCTTGTGGACGATGGCGATGCCTCCTCCATTCTGGTTGGCGCGGTCCCTCCGGGTGATCTTGTATCCATCCAGGATGGCGATGGCGATGTCAGGTGCTGTGGAGGCGTTCATCCAGGTTTCCGTGAGGAAGGCAACGTCTGGGCATGTGGCGTCGAGCAGGTTCCAGAGTTCCACTGCATGCCTGTGGACGGAGCGGGTGTTGAGCAGGATGCACTTCAGGTGCTTCAGGTGGTTGCTGTTGGTGCTTGGCTTGGCGGGTGCGGTACGGGTCCGGATGCAGGAGATCTTGCAGGATTGGCAGGTGAAGGGTCCGTGGGTGTGTCTTGGGGTGGCTCTGCAGCAGCCGGGGCTCCGGCCGGTGTTGAGTGCGATTAGAGTGGCGGCGTTGTGGGTCTTGCGGGTGGGCTGGTATCTGCGGGGGCCAGGGGGTCTGGCGCTGGGCGCGGGCCAGGCGCGGACGGGTGCAGACGGGCTTGCCTTAGGCGCGCCTTCGGCGCGCCAGCGGCGCGCCCACTGCGCGGCCTCCTTATGAGTGGGAGAGAGAGGGAGGAGCAGCTGGGAGGTGGGAGCGGGGCGGCCAATGGGGTGCGGGGGGCGGAGCTACGGGACGCGCCGGCCAATAGGGTGCGAGGGGGCGGAGCTATGGGACGCGGCGGCGGGAAACGGGCGGCGAGGGGGAGACGCGGGGAATGACAGAAGAAAAAAGGGACACAATCTGGGCACCAAAGGAGAGGGGGACAATCAAGGCAGCAAAATACACAGGTACAGTGGGGGAGAATCACTCACTCGTGGGTACAGAAGAGAAGGAGGGCACAGTCACTCTAACGCAGGCAGACACAATGCAGCAGCGGTCAGTGGTCACACAGGAGGCTGCGTGGCGGTGAGGGGAGCGACCTGCCTGGTAAACAGGGTCAGAGGTCGCTCTCTCAACCGCTGCGCGGCCTCCATATGAGTGGGAGAGGGAGGGAGGAGCTGCTGGGAGGTGGGAGCGGGGCGGCCAATGGGGTGCGAGGGGGCGGAGCTACGGGACGCGGCGGCCAATAGGGTGCGAGGGGGCGGAGCTACGGGACGCGGCGGCGGGAAACGGGCGGCGAGGGGGAGACGCGGGGAATGACAGAAGAGAAAAGGGACACAATCTGGGCACCAAAGGAGAGGGGGACAATCAAGGCAGCAAAATACACAGGTACAGTGGGGGAGAATCACTCACTCGTAGGTACAGAAGAGAAGGAGGGCACAGTCACTCTAACGCAGGCAGACACAATGCAGCAGCGGTCAGTGGTCACACAGGGGGCTGCGTGGCGGTGAGGGGAGCGACCTGCCTGGTAAACAGGGTCAGAGGTCGCTCTCTCTACCGCTGCGCGGCCTCCATATGAGTGGGAGAGGGAGGGAGGAGCAGCTGGGAGGTGGGAGCGGGGCGGCCAATGGGGTGCGAGGGGGCGGAGCTACGGGACGCGGCGGCCAATAGGGTGCGAGGGGGGCGGAGCTACGGGACGCGGCGGTGGGAAACGGGCGGCGAGGGGGAGACGCGGGGAATGACAGAAGAAAAAAGGGACACAATCTGGGCACCAAAGGAGAGGGGGACAATAAAGGCAGCAAAATACACAGGTACAGTGGGGGAGAATCACTCACTCGTGGGTACAGAAGAGAAGGAGGGCACAGTCACTCTAACGCAGGCAGACACAATGCAGTAGCAGTCAGTGGTCACACAGGGGCCTGCGTGGCGGTGAGGGGAGCGACCTGCCTGGTAAACAGGGTCAGAGGTCGCTCTCTCTACCGCTGCGCGGCCTCCATATGAGTGGGAGAGGGAGGGAGGAGCAGCTGGGAGGTGGGAGCGGGGCGGGCAATGGGGTGCGAAGGGGGCGAAGCTACGGGACGCGGCGGCCAATAGGGTGTGAGGGGGGCGGAGCTACGGGACGCGGCAGCGGGAAACGGGCGCGAGGGGGAGACGCGGGGAATGACAGAAGAAAAAAGGGACACAATCTGGGCACCAAAGGAGAGGGGGACAATCAAGGCATCAAAATACACAGGTACAGTGGGGGAGAATCACTCACTCGTGGGTACAGAAGAGAAGGAGGGCACAGTCACTCTAACGCAGGCAGACACAATGCAGCAGCGGTCAGTGGTCACACAGGGGGCTGCGTGGAGGTGAGGGGAGCGACCTGCCTGGTAAACAGGGTCAGAGGTCGCTCTCTCTAGGGTAGGGGCTAATCATTTTGTGGCCCTTTATAAGGGGTAGGAGAGGGTACTGTGGATTAAGTAATACATTACAATATATTATCACTATTCTATACAAAATGAGGTTTCCGATAAGTCTGAATTATGTACAATTTCCTATGTGGTTTTCCTGAGGACTAATATTACAAAGCCGTGGTCAGTGGTTCTGGTGCACGTGCATCGACAATGATGCAACTCACCACGGCAGACCATGTCACCAAACAATTATGACAGCACATAATTATGAACATATGTATGAGGTTTCAATATGTTATAGCCAAATTTGCGATAAGAGACTTCACTCTTAAATCATGCCAAGCCTATTTTTTAAAACATTTTTATTGAGTTTAACAACGTATTCCATTGTAGCATATTCACTGCAAGGTCACACCTTTTATACAGCATAATAACGACTATTGATATCCAATACACTTAACTGACATGACTAACATTGCTGTGCACCCTCTAGTATGCTATTGTTTGACAAGTGGTTGCTGTAGGAAAGGAAGGGTCACCAGGAGAGCTCCCTTTTGCCCTAGCAAAGAGAGGGAACTTTTAGACTACGATTAGTGAACACTTGACCTTAAGTGTTGTATGGGTGTTATGTTATGTGTATTTGTATAGCGTACAACTCATCCAGTAGGGAACCCTGGCAGTGAAGAAAGAGCTGAATGGGCTGGGCCATGGTCGGGGCTAGGTAAAGAGCCAGATCTTCAGTTTCCTGTAGGATTCAAGAACTGTGAGGCCATAACAGCTTTATGGATGAAGTTACACCTGTAGATGCCAATTCTTTATTTTCCTGTGCACGGTATTCCAAGTGCCCCATATTACCATGTATGCCCTATGCTTTATCTTCTGAAATAATTTCTTCCCAGGCTCTTTTATGAACTTGCTTACTCAACCCTTTATAGTTTTCCTTACGCACTGTCTCCAATTTAATCTGAAATAAATGCATTACAGACTTGATCCAGTTCTGCACCCTTGGGCCCTCTGGCGCTAACCCACATTTACCTAGGACCAATGCCAGGCTTAACAATCTATTTAGCATTTTCTTGGGTTCCAGAAATGAGGCAGTATTTTGGGATGAGGAGGGCCAATCTATTTAGAGTACCTTCTCTAATGCCTGTTACTTTGCCCCAGTAAACCTCTAGTATCAGACAGGGCCACATCATGTGGAAGAAGCCAGCGTCAAGTGCATGAAAGCGTGGGTATCATCTGTCTGATTATGAGGCCTATTCTCTTGGGGATCAGGCACGGCCTATCCAAGAAGAACTGCTGTCATTTGAATTGTGCGCTACTAGAAACCCTAATAGGGTGTTGCAGTGCTCTTTCCCATTCACTCAGTGATGTCTACTTCCAGGTCTTGAGTCCACTTTGATCATAATTGACTGAGTTCCCCATCTAGATCATCCTGAAAGACCCTGTACAAATGTGTGATTGCTTTCTTTTTTGACCCTATGCCCCTCATAGCTTGGAGTGTGCTACTCTGATTTAACTCTAATGTGACCGTGTGCCCCCATAGATTTTGCATTGCCCTAATAAGTTGTTCCATATGTTAGGAATAGCCCTAAAAGTATTGAGTACATTTCTGTACTTCTAGTGAAGGTTTTCAATACCCCATCTCGTATAGGTCTCTGACGTTTGCTATGCTGTATTGCCCGCAGTTCTGTATCTTGCTCTTCATCCCTTTTATCAAGATTCTGAATGGAATATTAGGCGAGTAGTAATATTATGGGGCTGATTAAGACTGCGGTGGTCCATTGGACCACCGTAGTCACGTGGCGGTCTGTAGACTGCCAGACTGGCGGCCCACCCACTGCATTCCGAATTTGGCAGTTGGACCACCACTGGACCGCTGCAACTGCTGGGGATTCGTGATATGGTGGCGGTGGCGCAGCAGTCAGGCAGAGTAATATGTTGGCGGTGCCGCTGCGGCACCGCCAAGCATATTACAAGTTGCCTTTTCGCCAGTCTTTCCATGGAAGTGAGCACAAGTTCCTGCATGACATGGTGCATTTCTTTCCATGCATGAACTTGCTGCAGCAGTCCCAGGGTGGTGACTTTCTATGGCTGTGTTTTGAGCCTTAGAAAGGCACCGCCATCGGACTGCCTCAGCATCGCCAGCCCGACCTGGATTCAAGTCTGAATCCAGCGGGCAGTCTCACCACTCATTTGGCAGTCCTTCCCTCTGCAGGAGGGCTGCCAAACTCATAATTAGGCCCCCTGTCTAGGACAGGGGTCTCCAACTTTTTCTGTAGTGAGAGCTACTTCTGATCAAGGAAAACCATCATGAAGGTCAAGCAACTCGCTCTTTGTTACCTGACACCACGATGTCCTGTTTCATTCACTTTAAGACAAATGTCCATAGAGAAAGATACTATGGCTTGAAGAAAAATACTTTGACTAGGTGTGTCAGTGAGATGATGGTGTTTGGGGATATATGAACATGTGTGCGTATGAATGTAATATATGTGCATGGGTGACTGAGAACCTGTATTGTATGTACTTTTGGCACAGGACATGATTTAAAATGCAGAAAATTCTTCTGCAAAAATGTTCATTATGGGACATTTTCTGAACTTTAACTTTCTCCCATTTAAAATAATGGCTGTATATTTCAGTTATAAATATGGCACCGTGTCATCCACCCACCGGGATCAAGATGCCTGCTGTGTCTAAAGGCGACGCTTTGAAACAGGAAAACATTGAACTGAAGAGTTAACTTTATGTTTCTCTTGATTCCATAAAAATCATAATCCAAAACTCCCATTTCAAAATGTTACGTTTACAAATAGCAGGCATCTTTCACCCAATGGCCTGTGGACACAGTGCCATATTTATAACAGAAAAATACAGCCTTTTGATTGAATGGGGGAATGTAAAGTGAAAAAACATGCTTCAGAAAACATTAAGATGCAATTGGCCCTATTGACAGTGGAGAAAAACATTAAAACTTAGAGCCTGATTAAGATCATGGCTGTCAGACCACCAGGCCATAGCATCAGTGGTCAGGAGATCCCAGTCAAGTCAGCAGCGTCCCGACTGCTGTATTATGACATGACCGCCGCAAAGGTGGCGGTCTGTCAGCAGCAGCATACTCAGGCTCACTATGTGAGCCTGAAGGCAATGCTGCAGCAGTGCAGCATTTGCACTGTTGTATGCGCACTGTTACCATGCACCGTGTAATGCATGGCACAAAGTGCACGCATGGAAGTGCCAGCAAAGAGGGGCACAATTTGAGCCCCCAGGCATCCCTCCCCCAGGCTGAATTGCAGGGAAAGGGGCCCCAAACAGGGACCATCCAAGTCCCTGCCATGAACAGCCCACCGGAAAGATAAGTCATGAGCTGCACGGCGGTGTAGCACCACCACAGACCACCGCTGCTGCATGGCGGTGTAGCACCACCACAGACCACCGCTGGCCGAACCACAGCTTGTCGGAATCCAGAATCCAGGTGGAGTCGGCAGTCTTGTGGATGGATGGTGTCGGTCCAACTGCCAAACTTGTGATTTGGAGGTTGGACCGGCGAGGTCGCGACGGTCAATCCACTAACTGACACTAGAGGGCGATCAAACCATCAGGGTTGTAATGAGGCCCTTAATCTTTAAAAACAATATTTTTCTTCACTATGATTCTCGCATTTAAAAAGAAAAAAATGTATTTTTCAGTTACAAATATGGCACAGTGTCTACTGGCCACCAGGAGCAAGAGACCTGGGACCACATGTATCAAAGGGTTTTGCCCATTCTGTGTCTATGGGGGAATGCGTTGATACATACGGCCCTTGATGTTTGTAAATGCAACACTTTGAGATGGGAAAATATTAAAATGAAGAGTTAACTTAATCATAAAGTTAACTTTGCTTTTTTCTTTTTAAGAGCATTTAGAAATATAATTGTATTCTTATGTTCCAATATTGAGTAGAAAAGGACTTTTATTAAAGAGTTAAATACCTCAGTGTTTCAATTCTTCAGTTCATTTTTAAACAAGCACAGGGTCACATTTCCCTTTTCAAGTTAAGGGAAGGCTGTATTTATTTTAAATTATTATTATCAGGCTACAGATAGCAGAGCCTTACAATGAGCCAGGCTGGGGCACATAGGTGAAGTAGTGAAGCACTGAGGTATTTAACTCTTTGATAAAAGTCCTTTTCAACTCAATATTGGAACATGAGAACAACATTATTTTTCTGAATGCTCTCAAAGGGAGAAAATAAAAATTAGAGTTAGCTTTGTGATTAAGTTAACTCTTCAGTTCGCTTTTCTCCCATTTCATAGTGTCGCATTAAAAACATCTGGGGGCATATGTATCAAGCCCTTTTTCCGTTCGCAAACGGGCCGATTCTCAGAATCGGCCCGTTTGCGAACAGGAAAAGGCCTTTTGGGATGTATCATCCCAAAAGGGCATCGCAAATTAGAGAATCGCAATATGCCCCTGGGGGCATATGTATCAAGTTCCGTTTTTGCAATTCTCAAATAGCGATTTTTAGGGAATCGCTATTTGAGAATTGCAAATCGGGATGTAATAAAAAATTTGCAACTGTTTTGCGATTTCTTAGCATTCCTTAAATGCGATTAGCAAATTGCTAATCACAATTAAGGAATACCTTCCCATTCATTCCTATGGGCCAGGAGGCCCATAGGAATGAATGAGAAGACATTCTCAATTAGCGATTCGCAATTAGAGAATCGCAAATTGAGAATAATTTCAAGGGTGCAAGGGTGTCATAAGGACACCCTGATGCACCCCTGAAATGAGCATGTGTGCACATGTGGCGCACATACATGCCCTAAGGTCATGTATGTGCGCCACATGGCACTTTGAGAGATACCAAAAAGTACATCTTTCAAAGAAATCGCAAATTACCACCAACTTGAAGTTGGTGGTAATTTGCGATTTCTTAAGGAGAAATCGCACAACTTGGGTGCTTGTTACATTGCATTTAAGGAATCGCAATTTGCAATTCCTTAAATGCAATCGCAAAATAGAGAATCGCAAATTTGCGATTCTCTAATTTGCGATGCCCTTTTGGGATGATACATCCCAAAAGGCCTTTTCCCGTTCGCAAACGGGCCGATTCTCAGAATCGGCCCGTTTGCGAACGGGAAAAGGGCTTGATACATGTGCCCCCTGGTCTCTTAGTGGCCAGTAGAAACCGTGCCATATTTATAACTGAAAAATATAGTGCAGAAAAATATTTTTATGAAACATGAAGGGCCTCATTACGAACCTGGCGGTCGGATTCCCACCCAAGTGTCGGTGCGGGTCCGACCGCCAAATCTCGGCGGTCCGACCACCCGATCACAAGTTTGCCAATTTGACCGCCACCACCCATCCACAAGACCGCCGACTCTGCCAGGATTCTGGATCCTTACGGGCCGCAGTTCAGCAAGAGCTGGTCAGTGGTGGTGGTGCACAGCCGTGTAGATCGCGACGTGACTTTCCAACGGGCTGTTCATGGTTGGGACCCCACCATGAAAGGTCCAGCAGAAATGCAGGGAAAGGCATCCTAAACAAGGCCCCGGGTGTTTCAGCTCGGTAGGGGCATGAGAGCACATGTTGTGCCCTCCTTTGCTGGCACTCTTGCGTGTGCATTGTGTGCTATGCATTACATAGTGCATGGTAACAGTGCTCACATAACAGTGCAGGCGCTGCACTGCCGCGGCAAAGCATTCAGGCTCAAATATGTGAGCCTGAGCATGCTGCTGCTGATAGACCAGCAGTCATGTAATAATATGGCATTTGGGATGCCGCCAGCTTGACAGCGATCTCCTGACTGCCAACACTATGGTTTGACTGTCTGACTGCCATGATCGTAATTGGGCCCTAAGTCTTAATGTTTTTCTCCCTTGTCAGTTGAGCCAATTACGTCTTAATATTTTAAGAAGAATGTTTTTCATTTTAAATTACTACCATTTAAACAAATGGCTGTATTTTTCTGTGATAAATATGGCACTGTGCCTACAGGCCACTGGGTGATAGATGCCTGCAGTTTGTAAATGTGATACTTTGAAATGGGAGTTTTGAATGATGCATCTTGCTACCAGTGGCGGGATGACATGGTGCCATATCTATAACTGAAAAATACAGCCATTATTTTAAGTGGGAGAAATGTATTTAAATTGCAGAAAAATATTCCATATAATGAACATTTTTGCAGAGTACTTTTCTTCACTTTAGATTAAGTTATGTCCTGTGCCACAAGTACATACAACATAGGCTCTCAGTCGCCCATACATATATGTGCCATTCATACACACACATGTTCACCTATCCCCAAAGACCACACTCTCACTGTCATAGATGGCATTTGTCTTAAGTGAATGAAACTGGACATGGTGGTGTCTGGTAACAAAGTACAAGTTGCTTGGCCTTCAGTACCTAGGGAGGGGGCGCTGACCTCAGCGGCGGCTGTGCTTAGCAATAACTTACAATTTCAAAACACCTTCTACAGAGTTCCCTGAGCATCAAGCTTTCAGGCAGCAATAAAAATGTCAAGATAACTCTTGTGACTAAAGTTCCTGTTAGAGAGAGGGATCGGGATTTTGTCTAGTGGCATAAAGTATTGCAGAGGGTTAATATCCCTGCTTTAAAGAACATGTACCGTGCAGACCATAAATCTATATTTTTTATAGATAGTTGAGTGGGTTACTGCTTTTGTCACTTAGGGCCAGATGTACGACCAGTATAAATTGCGACTCGCAATTTGCGCTAGATTGCGACTCGCAAATTTGGAGTCACAATTTACAATGTGCAACAGTGTAAGAGACCCTGATGCGATTCCCAATTGGGTCGCAAAATGCGAGCCTCATGAATATTAATGAGGCACTCGCAATTTGCAAACCCATTGGAAATGGCTGGCCCTCCCAGGGCTCGCTCAGCAGACCTCCATGGCTGGGACTGCTTTTCAATGAAGCAGTTTTTTTTTAATGCAGGCCGTTTTCCTTTAAGGAAAACGGGATGCATTTAAAAACAAAAATGATAAGTTTTTGTCTAATTGTTTTAGGGCAGGTAATCAATCAATCAATCGAAGTTTATAAAGCGCAGCTACTCACCCGTTAGGGTCTCAAGGCACTGGGGAGGGAGGGGGAGTGTAGCGTGTGCCGGTGAGGTGGATTAAAAAAGCCAAGTCTTCAATTCCTTTGTGAAGCTGGGGAGGCAGGTGGTTTGTCTGATGTGGATGGGTAGGTCATTCCAGGCGGTGGCTGCGAGGTAGGAGAAGGAGCGTCCTCCTGTTCTGGTTTTCCTGATGCGGGGTACTTCTGTGAGAGAGAGTTGGGCTGAGCGTTGGGCCCTGTGGGGTACGTGGAGGTTTAATTGCTGGTTCAGGTAGGCTGGTCCAGTGTTGTGGAGGGCTTTGTGTGCGTGGGTGAGGATCTTGAAAGTGATTCTTTTCTCTATGGGGAGCCAGTGCAGTGTAAATAGGTTTTGCAAAATGTGGCAGTGTCGGGGTAGGTCAAGGATCAGTCTGGCGGCGGCGTTCTGGATGTTTTGCAATTTGCGAGTGAGTTTTTTGTTGATTCCAGCGTAGAGTGCATTGCCGTAGTCCAGTCTGCTGGTGATAAGGGCGTGTGTGATGGTCTTTCTATGTTCAAGGGGGATCCATTTGAAGGTCTTGCGTAGGAGGAGGAGGGTGCGGAAGCAGGCGGAGGTGACTGAGTTGATGTGATGGTTCATGCTGAGGTCGCGGTCCAGGATGATTCCGAGGTTGCGGGCTTGGTTGGCGGGAGGTGAACGGGTTCCTGAGGTTGGGAGGCCACCAGGAGTTGCTCCATGCATTGGGTTGAGGGCCCTTGATGAGTACTTCTGCCTTGTCTGTGTTGAAGGCAGCTGTCTCGCATCCGGTCGGCGACTGCTTTTATTCCTTTGTGGAATTTGTGTCTGGCCTTGTCGGGTTCGTTGGGACCGCCATGAAAAGGCTCTAGGAAATGGACATCGTTATCCTGACGGCACCGCCTCCATTCAGGATCAGGATTCCGACCACTGCCCCATCGTATTAGTAGATCCTGGGGAGTGCGGCAATTGTCCACTGAGATTGAAGGGTTGGACCTCCTGCATCCTAATGCAGCGGTCAGCCTGAAGGGCTGTTTGTCAGTGGGACTGCTACCGATGGCCTGTAGGTGGCGGTCCCACTGGCATTGTGATGTGCCCCCTAGTTACTAACTAAGGGCCCCATTATGATGCCAAGTGGACGAGCGTCCCACTATCATCGTGTTAGAAACGGGACCGCCTGACAAGGAGCTGGCGGTCCCGCTTCCCTAATTAGGATGTGACCGCCTTCACGACGGTCGGAAAGTGCATATTTCGTATTACCGCTTGTGCTGCTGGCTGCAGCACAAGCCACATTAGGAAATAGGCAGTTTTTAAAAATCCCTGCACCGTGTGGCAGGCACCATGCTGAGCCTGCCACACAATACAGGGATGTTGGTGCCCCCCAGGCCACATAGAGCAGGGCCAGGTGGGAAGGGGACCCTTCTGGGGGACCACAAAGTCATTTTATGCCTGCCTTTTCAGGGCGATCGGACTGCCATGATAGGGCAGGTAGAAAGCAAAATCGTGTTCCTGATGGCAGAGCCGAGGTTGGCTATGGCGCCATTTGGGGATTACTTTTCCGACCGCCGCCCCTAGGGTCTCCGTGAGCCCATCAGAAGCAGAGCAGAATTCCACCGTGTCCCTCCGACCACCAGCATCGTAATACAGCATTCTGATGGAAACCTCTGATGAAGGAAGGAATGCCGCTGTCGGATAGCTTTCCGCACAACATCATAATGAGGCCCAAAGTAACTAATAAACCTTAACAAAGGTAAACACTACCATAACTTAAGGATTTTTAAATAAATATTAAACAATATATTTTTACACATCAGTATAGAAAACATAGAAATAATGTAGAAAAAATTAAATAAAAAAAATTAGTTTAATAATTAATTAAAAGTCAACACATCAACAATCACAAAGCACATTAGAAATAAACACAAAATTAAACCAACTAAATCCAATACATGGAAATGTAAAATAATACATTACAATAACAGCAAATACACAGATAATAAAATATAATATGTCCCTGACACAACACAAATAAATAAATAAAATAAACGTACAATTCTGTAGCTGTAGATCTCTATCCATATCCACGTTCTCAAAATAGAATACCCAAAAAAGATAAATTGTAGTTCAAAAACGCCCAAAAATATGTAAAAATAAAAACATTCAAGGCAAACCCATGGTAGTAATCTAAAGTCAGGCGAAACCATAAAACCATGAATAATCAAAAAAGAAATAAAAAATAAAATATTGGTTAGCTAGAAACCAAATTAATTTCCTTTTTAAAAACACGCAAAAGCCACAGGTCCACAGGAAACATCTGATCCGTAAACCTGTAAAAAAGAGACTACGCACCCACACAAACCGCTATGTTCAAAAACAACATGAACATAACCTTAGAAATGTAAAAAAAACGCAAATTGTAACATTACAATATCTAAAATAACACTACACTACTACCAAGCCCTAGGTAGGCCTAACGCATAACACATCTAAACAGGAGAAAATAAACTACAATTAAACCTTAAAATCAAATGTGACTCTGTATCTCACTTTACTAACTCTACCTACGTTCTACCTATCCCTAAAATCCTTTAAAAAAAACGTATTAGAGGGTATTACCTTATCCAATAGTCAGGAGCAGGTAATCGCAACGAGCTTCCACCAAATCTGATGAAAAGTGACACAAATAGACCACAAAAGTAGACTTAGGTCTTTAGACTGCCGTACCATTGCTGGTGGTCTAACCGCTGCCTCCTCGTTGGTCTGATAATTCGGCGGTTGGCCCAATTATGAGGAGGGCAGTCGGACTGCCACAACACTACTGCAACCGGCAGGATGGGGCAGCAGCATTAGGGAAAGCGGCACCGATGTCGACAAAGCCGTTCTGATTACGATCTGGATTTTCGCTGACATTTTGCCATGAAAAGGTCAGCGGAAAGGCAACATAAGGATTCCCAAACAGGGTACTGGGTGATTTTGCCCATTGCGCATTGTGGCTGGAGGCATCTGTTGTGCCCCCTATGTCTGCACTGTTGTGCGCACACTGTGTGCCATGCATGACATGCGGCATGGCAACAGTGCGCACATGACCGTGCAGGTGCTGCAGTGGCCTGGTCGTAATAAGGCCTCTAGCGTAAAAAATTTGTCACTAAATGAAAACAAAAAAAAGACTATCGTCCTGTAAAAAACAATGGAACGTAACAACATTTTTTTATCAAATGTTTAAAAAATATGCAACAATATTAAAATATGCCAATAAATGTATAATGAAAATGTAAATACGTAAAGTATAACATATTAATGTAATATAGTACGGTTTATAATATATTAAAAAAATTATATCAAGCTTGTTCTAAAATTAAAAATGCATGTATTACAAATTTATATGGTTTAAAAAACGTACCATATTCAGCAAAATGCTGAAAAGTACAAATATGTGAAACAATGTAAAGAACTATATAACATGTTTTGTGTTTTAAACAAATTTCAGAAATATCTATATGTTAAAAAAAGTTAGAAAAATATATAAAATGTTATGTGTGACAATAAAAATCAACAATATTTTGAAACAATTAACAATACTTTTTACGGTACAAACATATATGTGTATAAAACACTAAAGTCAATTACATAAAGTATAAAAATGTTAATATAAAACTAAAAAATGGTGTCATTTACTATGCTATTAAAAAATTCAATACTAATGATGCATGACACTAAAGGGGTGACATTTTACTGTTCCCACTTCTATCTACATCACATAGGGGACGATTCTGAGAAACCGGACCTACTGCTCCTGACCGAAACTTGGTACTGTGACACCTCCCTCCCCGTTCTCCTGGCCACCCTACCCTCCACCTATGTGGCCCTTCGAGCCGACCGGCCGGCGGGCAAGGCAGGCGGTGGGGTTGCCCTGATCGCTCGGTCGGAGTTGAACTACCAACCACTTCCCTCACCTCACATTCCCCCTGCTGACTTCCTGGTAGCCCGCTCTCTTTCATTTTCCCCCCCTATTACCTGCCTATTAATGTACCGGCCTCCCCAGCCCTCGCCCTCATTTTTGCCGGCCTTTCAAGACCTATTGGCCAACTTGACGGTCAACTATGCCTCGGTCTTGGTGCTAGGGGACTTCAATTACTGGCCCTCTGACCCACTCGAGTGCTCAGCCTCAAAAGAGTTTACAGATTGCCTATCAACCCTTAATTTCGTGTCGCACATATCTGCCCCCACTCACTCCCATGGACACACATTGGACCAGGTCTGGTCCCTCAACCTCCCCGTGGCCTCGGCCACTGTTTCGCCGTGCCCTTGGTCCGACCATGCCCTCATTTCCTTCTCTATTCCTCGCAACGTGACGCCTAAAATTCCGTATGCCAAAAACACCTGGGCACGGAACT
Source organism: Triturus cristatus (assembly GCF_964204655.1). Classification (NCBI taxonomy): domain Eukaryota; kingdom Metazoa; phylum Chordata; class Amphibia; order Caudata; family Salamandridae; genus Triturus; species Triturus cristatus. Next base: position 1,011,952,507 of record NC_140582.1, on the reverse strand, counting down.
GGAATAGATTGGATTACCCCTCCTTGACCTCCATGTTCTGCGACTCTACTCCTACTCTTACTGGCTTAACATCTACCTCTCAAGCCAAGGCCATTAACACCTGGCTGGCGGATGGCTGCGACTCTGCGGCGCCCCTACGCCGCATCTCCGTCCGCCGACCAAAGGACTCTAATAGATGGTTCAACGACCACCTAAAAGCTCTCAAACTGAGCGCCCGTCAGGCAGAAAGGCATTGGAGGAAAAACTACGATCCCCTATTAAAAACCCACTTCTCATCAGCTCTGGACAAATATAAATCAGCAATCCTGGCTGCTAAGTCCGCCTACTTTTCGTCTAAAATTACATCTGCCGAAAATAAACCCAGGGTAATCTTCGAGATAGTGAATGACCTGGCATTCTCAGACCGAACCTCGCCCATTATTCCTCCCTCCCAACTTCTCTGCGACCAGCTTAATACCTATTTTTTGGCCAAAATAGCAACCATCAAGCTTAATATCCCTCCACCCTCCTCTGCCTTCGTCGATCCCGCCCCCCCTCCCCTCCCCCACCTTCTTACCTCTATCCCCCCCCTCACGCAGGACTCTTTTCTGGAGATACTCCCTAAAGTGAAGTCGGGATCTCCTGCGGACGTCTGCCCAGCACGAGTCCTGCAGCAAATATACTCCAGCTGCCCTGACCCCCCCATTGCCTTCCTCAACAGCTCCCTGGCACAGGGCGTAGTGCCCTATTCGCTTAAAGCAGCTACCATAGTGCCCATCCTGAAGAAAGCTGGCGCTGACTCTTCTATCTCGGCTAACTATCGCCCCATCTCCCTGCTACCCTTCCTGGGCAAGGTGATGGAACGCCATGTTACCGCGGTGCTCAGCGCCCATGTGGAGGCAAACGGGGGACTGGCTTCCCGCCAAGCCGGATTCCGTCCCAGGCATTCGACCGAGTCAGTCGTGGTCTCAGTCTTGGACAAACTCAGAAAGGGTTTGGACGAAAATAAACACCAGGCACTGGTCCTCCTTGATCTTTCCGCCGCCTTTGACACGGTGGACCACACCATCCTACTCACCCGTGTCAAGGCGGCCGGTATCGGGGGATCAGCTCTGATCTGGCTCTCCTCCTTTCTGAGGGAACGCACTCAGGCGGTCCGGTTAGGCGACTTCACGGCCACTCCCCTTCCTGTCACTTGCGGTGTTCCCCAGGGATCCTCGCTCTCCCCCTTACTTTTCAACCTTTACATCTTTCCTCTCATCTTTGCACTACAGCAGCTGGAGGTCACCGTCTATAACTACGCGGATGACCTCCAGCTCATCTTTGATCTGTCCCCCTCTCCTCTCTCGGTCTCCAATTTCCAGTCAATCCTGACATTCATCAGTGACTGGATGAACCACAACCATCTTAAGCTGAACCCGGATAAAACCGAGCTGGTTCTCACCGGTGGTTCATCCAGTCCCTGGAACTCTCTCTTCTGGCCCCCTTCTCTTGGCCCTGCACCGACCCCCTCCACCACAGTCAAAACACTTGGTGTCAAAATAAACAACCAACTCACTCTCCACTCACAAATCAGTTCTGTGGTGTCCTCCTGCTTCTTTTCTCTTCGCACTATCCGCACTGTCTCCCGCTTCTTTTCCCCCCAGGCACTTAAGATTATTATGGCCGCACTCGTGATATCAAAATTGGACTACGCAAACGCTCTTTATCACGGTATCCCCGCTTCCAGCTTGCGTAGACTCCAGATCGTCCAGAATCAAGCAGCTCGGCTTGTGTTCGGCCTCCCTCGTTATCACCACTCCACCCCCCTTCTTAGAGAGCTTCACTGGCTCCCCATAAAGGAACGGGCCCTATTCAAGATCGGGTGCATGGTCTTCCAGGCCCGCCAGGGCTCCGCCCCTGCCTTCATCTCCTCACTAATCAAGTCCTATTTACCCACAAGAGAACTTCGATCTTCCTCCAGGTCCCTCCTCCAGATCCCTCGCTTCACTCGCAAAAAGTGGGGCGGGGCTAATTTCTCCACCCTAGCTCCAACCTTCTGGAACTCACTCCCTGACCACCTCCGGTCTGCCACCCAGTATCTCCCCTTTCGCAGAGATCTGAAAACGTTCCTTTTTAACCAAGCCTTCCCCATTTAAACCCTTTCAAATTTCCCTTTCTTCTTTTCCTGGTCTTCTTGTTTTCACCTCAGTTTCCGATCTCCCCAGCGCCAAGAAACCGCAAGGTGTATGCTGCGCTTTACAAGTATTTTAAATTAGAAATTAGAAATTAAAGGGGTGACATTTACTATTCCCACTACAATCAAAGCAATTTAGAGGAAGGTGCTGGATACTAAAGGGATGATATATACTATTTCTACTCCAATCTAAGGGGGCCATTACGATGGCGGGCAGACCTGAATCCGTCCGCCATCGTTGCGGTGGTTGGGACCGCCCGCCAGTCATGCGGCTGTCCCAGCAACCAAATTACGATGTGTCCACCAGTATGGCGGCCGCATCCAGGGGCTTTACTATTGCGGATGGTGCTGCTGGCTGCAGCACCGTTAACAATGGTAAGTGTATTTCCCTGCACTACGTGGCAGGCACCACGCGGTGCCTGCCACTTAGTCCTGGGAAATGTCGGGGGTACCATGGGTACCCCCCAGTGCATCCCCCAACACAGAGGGGGCCCGCAACAGGCGCCCGAATCCAAACTCCGCCAGCCTTTCCATGGCGGTTTCACTGCCATGTATGTATGTATGTATGGATACTTATATAGCGCACGACTACCCGGAGGCCTCTCGGCGCTTGTACGAATATCGCTGTGGAACCCATCCTGGCTTTCCCTGTGAGGCGTCCACTCCTGGGCACCCCCAAGGTGGAGGCCAGGCATCCTTAGCGTTGTGGGGGCCGTTGTGGAGATTAAGCAAGCTAATGCCCAGAGTTGCAGAGTGGGACTCCATGATTGGAATGGCACCGATGCGAGAATTATCAGGTCCGTGGAATTTTTTGAGCCCAAGACCCGCCGAGGCGGGGAATTGAACCCTGGTCCCGGGCTAGACCTCTACATCAGGGTCTGCCGCTCTAATCATTGAGCCACACTTCTCCACTCCACTTCGCCATGAATAGGCTGGCTGAAGCCAGCATTGTAATCTGGCTGACAGTGCCTGCTAGGCACCGCCACCATTTTGCAGGTCCTGTCCGCTCTGCCAGGCAATCGCAACGATTGCCTCTGGCGGAAACGTGGTGGGCGCCCGCCACCCTTGCAGAATGATTCCCCCCGCCATCGTAGTATGATGGGGGGAAAGTGGCAGTCAGATGGTGGAGGGCCCGCCACCGCACGGTTGGCGGTGGCGGTGGCGGGCCTTCCGCCATCGTAATCGGGCCCTAAGCCATTTAGTGGTAGGTATTGGACACTTAAATTTTGATAGTTACTATTCCTACTCCAATCTAAGACATTTAGGCTCCAATTACGAATCTGATGTTGCTCGGAACACCAGAGTCATGGTGGGGTGGTTGTGGCTGTCTTCCCACCACAACATAACCTTAGTGGTCCTTCTGCCCTTGGACCGCTGACACCGCCGGGGAACTGCCGTTCGCTGACAGTGGCGCGGTGGTCCAGAAGCCCCAAAATGCTTGGTAGGATCGCTGTGCTCCCGCCAAGCATATTAAGTGTTTCCTCTCCGCTAGGGTTCTCATTGCAGTTCTACCACCATGAAAACCCTGGCGGAGAGGTAACAAAGTGTGCCCTAAGGGCCCTCTTGTGCCTCATGTCCTGTGTATGCACACAGGGGGGCACATCATGTGCCCCCCTTTGTACATGCACAGATGATCTTGCATGACATGGACATTTTAGTCCATGCCGTGCAGGAACTGTTTTTGCAGTGCCCATTGCAGTGCCTATTGCGCTGGCAAAACTCGCAATCGGGCCATTAAGAGGATGGTTTGGGACACTTAAGGAGTGACATTTACTATTACTACTCCAACCCCCTCATTTAGGGGAAAAGTCTGGACTCTAAAGGGTTGACGTTTACTATTACCATTCCCAATCTTATCCATTTAATGATAGGTGATGGACACCATAGAGATGACAATTATCATTCTCCCTCCTATCTAAGCTATTTAGGGGAAGGTTATGAACATTAAAGGGTGAAATTTACTATTCCAACTCCAGTCTAAAATATTAGGGGAAAATGTTGGATAAAAGTGAATACATTACCTATTCACACTCTAATGCAAAACACTAAACATAACACATTATTTGTTTAACACTCCAAATAAAATTATGATAATATTAAGTAAATAATATTACATACAAAATATTAAAAGTCAAACATTTTGTATTAAAAAATAAATGTAGAAATATTTTTAACAAATGTAAAACATACAGTAATAATATATGTACTTCAAAAATATTTTTTATTTATTGAATACAATATATACATATATAATCAGTTAACATAACACATACAAAATAATTCAATAAAAAACTCAACAAATAACAGAATATATAAATAAAAGACAATCAATTTACAGAAAAAATTGGTTCTTTAAAATTATAAATAATGACAATTTAATTTTCAAATACTAATTTAAAAAACATAATTTACCATTAAACCTATAAATTATTTAAAAAAAATCTTCTTCAACACACTTCAGAATAATATCACTCATATAAGAAACATATATTTTACGTTTATAATGAGATATAAAAAAAGTATTCGTAAAAAATAAAAAAGATAAAAATTGTGAATGAACATAATATAAACGTTTATAAATATTTAATAAATATAAATAGTAGTAAATCATTTGTTTAATATTTAGATGCTTTTACAAACTTACAAAAATATACAAAATGTAAACATTTTAAGTAATATAAACAACCACTGGAAGGTCAAGTTTCTGAAGTGTCGCTAATAAACAATGCCAGGGAGTCAGAGGACTTTTCGGCATCTAGCAGAGCAACTGCAGCTTGAACATCTGGGATATCCTATTCAGTATGGTAAACAATGTGCACAGGTTAATAGAAGTGGATCAATGTGGAATAAACCTGGATTGGAGGGGAGAGATAATGGTTTAATGATGAAGAGAGAGTCTAGTGGCAAGTATTTTCGCAAGGAATTTATCATCAAAATTCAGTAGCGATAGTGGGCGGCAGGATTGGTAAGCCTTGGGGTCCTTGCCAGGTTTCACCAAAATTACTACAATCACCTCCCACAAGGTAGGGAGGAGAGTACCCATCTCCAGCACATTGGCATACAGTTCCAGAAGATGGGGTGCAAGCAAATGTTTATACGTTTTATAAAATGTTACCGTCAGTCTATCGGAGCCGGGGACTTTAGACTCATCAATGGAGTCTATAGCAAAGACAATTTCTTCCACTGTTGTTGATTCACTAAGAAATTGCTGTTGTGGGGATGACAGCCAGACCATTGCCTCCTCGGAAAGGTAATCGGCAAGTGCGTGGTCTGCCCCTGCGCATCGGAAGGTATAAAGTCCAGTATAGTAACGCAGCAATTCTGCCAGAACTTCATCATTATACGAGGTCTGAGTACCGTCTGCATGGGTACAATTTGGAATGTAGTCTCTGCCCCTCTGTGGACAAAGCAGTCTTGCCAGTGTAAGACCAGGGCGCTTGCCCTCACCATACTGTCGTTCCCTGGCATACTTCACATGGAAGTTCACCTCCTATCTGCAAGGTCATAAATCTCTTCCAACATTTGAGCCTGGAGCTGTAATTGAGCATTATTGAATCCCTAGGCCACGGCGACGTCCATCTGCTGAAGAGCAGACTTAACCAACACCAGGGAATGGCAGATAGCACGAAGTATACAGCACTTTTAGCTATTGTTACACCATGGATATAGACCTTAAAGGCTTCCCAAAGTTTGGCTTGGGTGGAGATGGTGCCTTCGTTGAGCGCAAAGTATTCAGTTATAGCAGATAAGAGTTTGTGCCGAAAGCCTAATAGGGAAATCTCCGAATATACTCCACCCCCCTCCTCCCTGGGAATGGAAAGGTTAACATTATGTACACAAGGGCATGATCTGACAACGTACGGGGGAGGCAGTTCATTTTACCCAGCCATGGCCGGAGCGATTTCAATAGGATCCAATAATCTAAAAGTACTGTGTGATGCCGAGATGAAGGTAAGCCCCAGGTTTACCGCATGCCGATGTTGCCATGCCTCCCTAAGGGAGTATGCGGTACATATATCCTGTAACACCTTAAGTGCATGGGGTTGACCACCCAGGCTGCTCCCCGTTGAGTCGAAAGCAGGACTAATGCATAAATTAGGTGACCCCGCCCCCTTCATGATGAGATTTACATCCACCCTTTCCAGTACAGACAGTAACTCTTGGAAAAAGTCCAGCGAATCTACATTCAGTGCATATACATTTAATAACAGCACCTTCTGGCCCGCTAGGTTGCCCGTGACCACTACATACCTTCCCTCCCTATCACTGATGTAGTCTATAAGCGTAAAGAGAACTGAACGATGTATTAAAATACAAGCCTCTCAGGAGTATTTGCTGTGGGTGGAAAATAATCGATGTGGGCCCAAAGTGGAAGCGTAGGACAAGGACGAACTAGAAGAGAGAGATGTTTCTCCTGTAAAAACGTTACCTTCACTCTATGCGGGACTAGGTATTGTAGTACTAGCTTGCCCTTTCCGGGGTTATTGATCCCCTTAACATTCCAAGTCAAAAATTGAACCATCACGCCTTGGTCGTCACATTATGAGATATGGGCTTGCCTTTTGGTCTCCATGTAGAACCTATGCACTCACAAGTCAAGATTATCCTTCCAATGTGGTATACAATCATATCTGCCATAAACAATCCTAGCCCGATTTCCACCCCCGCCCATCTCAGGCAAAAAGGCACCCAGTGAATTCCCACATTATACCAAAACAAAAAGAAACAAACATTGCAAACAAATACCCATAGCATTGTACACCTTGGAGGGTGGGCAACGCCTCGACAGGCAATCCCCAGTGTATATTCTGAACAGCAATTATAGTACCAGATAAAGAATCACATGAGAACAACATTGGAACCATCAATTAACTGGAATAACCATGGTGGTGGAATATAACATGACAGTATATAATTGCAAAATATCCACTAAGCAAATAAGCAGATATCCTAGTGTTGAACCTCCCGCTGGGTAGTCCCCACAGGTATTCTGTGGGGAATAAGTCTGAACTGTTCATAGCATGGAGGTCCGGGGGTGAGCATCCAGGAGAGTTACCAGTGTCTGGTCGGCGTTCCCTGGCATATTTTTTTACAGAAGATTTGAATATCCGTGGCGGAGTTGAATAAACGCGGTTTACCCTGCACATTCACCTGTGAGAATCCCAAAGTGCAATTTTCTTTTTGAAAATAATAAAATAATATCTCCCTAGCCATGGGAGCCTCCCATGGAAGAAGAACGCTTTGAGCACTATTGGATGTCACCTAATTGACAAGTTTTTCCTGGAAGTGACAGGCACTGAAAATTGGCTGTATGTCTGCCCATCTGAATTAGGTGGGCGGACATATAGTTAAACCTCTGATGGCTCGACAGAGTGAGGTCCGCTGGAGAGGTTTGAACACATTGAAGACGGAGTAGTTTCCGCTGTTGTCAAACCAATTGTCAGCCCGAATTTTAATCGGGCAGGCGCACTATAATGTTGGTGGGGAGTGGACTTCGGGGTTCCCTCTCTGCCAACATTAAAATCGGGACCTTAGTTTCTTGGTGGTTTACAGTCGATGCTGTGCAGGAACTGTTTCTGTTTTTTCCCATTGTGGTGCCCATTTTCAGGGCAGCGCCATGGGAAAGTAAAAAAAAAAGCCCACCAGGCACGAGAAACACTTCTTATCTAGTGGGTGGCATGACCACGGGGTTGGTGGTGCATCTGCAGGGCGTACCCAGCACCGCACTGCCAACTCGTAATCAGGCTCTTAGTGATTGGCTACGGAAGGGTGTTTACCTTCTGCACAACATCAGCATAGCCCTGTTTAAAGAAGGCTCCTCATTTAAATGAAATCAAACCTGGCCAATATAACCTCCACAGAAAAAAGTGAAGAACCAGGGAGTAGAGGTTTTGGAGATTTATTTCTTAAGGAACTTTTTGAGTTTGTGTGCACCTTAAACTCCATTCACAGTGTTGGCAGTAAAATGCTCAGAGTTTCTAAGATAGTATTTTTTCTACATTCGGAGCATCAGAGGGGTGTTCCGCAACTGTTAGTGCTTCTTATCCCGCACATCAAAAGGCAGCTTCCTCCAGACTAACCTGCCAGACTTTTCCCCCCAGAGGGCCAGATACCCCCAGAAGTTCCTATCATGAGATCTGGAACTGAATACTTACAGATTGGTGCACTTTAAGATCTCACTTCAACCCATGTAAAGAAAGCAGACTTCCCCTTTTCAGGGCACTTAAATACTTGAAATCATTGGATTTTGCATTTGGTTGGTGCTTACCACACAGATAAGAAGCCTGTCTCAACTCTACTCACGACCCCATTCCTAACGTTCAGGTGTCTAGTGCAGATTATAGGCTTTAGACAAATGCATCTCCTGGTTTCATCAGTTCTTTCCCCCTGTCATTAGTCTGCCTCCTCCTAACCATGTGTGGTCAGCCATTTCAAAATGGAATGGGATGCGCCTCCTACAAGATATCACGTTACAGGGGATTTTCTCGCCATGGTAGACCTCAAAGATGCCTACTTGACAGTTTCCATTTGACTTCCATGCAATTTCCTCTTTCAGTATTAATGGATGGGCAACGTCGGATAGTTTACTTGACTTCTCAAAGACTACATTAACCTCACTGGTGTTTTTCTGAGTTGATACTGCTCCCAACTGGTTTAGTTCCCACAGGATTCGCCTGTACGATATCTTTCTCAAGGCTCAGTACCTCTCTACTGCAGGTGGCCACAGGCCAGTATGGATTGCAAGGGATACATAGCAAGTTTATTTTGTAAAGTGGACACATTGCTTAAAGCAAATTCTGAAATCACTTACCCATTCTGCTGAGCTTGATGAAGAGTCAGTATCTCTTCGCTCACCGTTGTCTTCTAAATGGAATTCATGTATTTCAATCTCTTCAAATTGTGCTTCCTCTGTAATCCTTCTAGCTGGAATGGTAAAGTTAATATGTTTATTTAGAACCACATTCATACAACGTGTATGAGCGGAGTATGCGTTCGAAAAGCTAGTGCCCCAGTGAATTGCTTTTAATATTTAATAATATTTTTAATCTCCTAATACCATGAATGACTGGACAATTAATATCATCTGACATTAATCAGATGCTCCCTAGCTACATTTGTGCTATATAAGTGCCCCTACTTACATATGTGGACGTAATAGAGCGTAGCATGACGTAACATAAAACATAAGATAACATATAACATAACATAACCACTTCATAATGCAAAAGGATGTTTGATTTGCATATTGTGTGTTAGGATTTGGTTTAAGGAACTGATTTGGAGCCATTGGTATATATAGGAATAGAGACAAAGGGCTTGAGTAAGCCTAGGCAGGCTATCCTCCAAACCATTGTGGGCATTGCTGCGGCTGCCTTAACGAGCCAAGGCGTGTCCGGGCCACGACATGCAAAGTTTTCTTCTGGGTCAGCATTTTCTTTTAACCAAGGCAGTTCCCGTGACCATGGCTTTGGTATCATCAGCAAAAAAAATGAGTAACAGCCAGTTCACCTGCAATATCTGTATAAATGACTATCTGGGCTTTTTTTTTTCATTTTCAGGAGTTTTCTTGGAGCACCTGGTGGACATTTGTTTATAGGTTCCTGACCAGGTCCACCATAGTGTTCATGAAGGACCCAGACAGGAATAAAAAATAACGATATGGTGTTGGAAGTGCCACCATAAAAGGACTGCCCTTCTGATGCCATGTCAGCCTCCAGATGTCACACACTGCGAAGGTTTTTCCCAATGAGGTGCTGTCTGCAGCTCCACCATCAGGACAACAATTACCCCCAACCTCTGAACGAGGCTGAGATGTAAGGGATAGGCAGAGTGGATGGCCTCCATTTGTTTTTGCAGACGTCCCATTGCCATAGGAGTACCTTAGAAGACCCTTTCGGTTTTGAACCTTGAGGTGGTCGGAGTGGTTGTGACATTCCTCAATCAGCATATGCGACAGAGGATATGCCCTGTCAGGAACAGACGGGGAAGACCAAGATATCTCAACAGAGGAGACAACAGCCCTAAATGTCCTGTGCTATTGGTTTCAAACTACCTTGCAAAAAGAGGGGAATCTTCGGAACACATGTTGCCTGTATTTATACCAATTCTACGTGTATTTACATTAATTTGTGAGGAATGTAATGACTTAATGAACTGGATGAATACAATTTCTTGAAATAAGGAATTTATTTGGATTGAAACTCAAATGGAATGAGACTATTCGTCTGTGAGGATACTATAAATTTTGCAACGCACCATTAAGGTTTTGGTGCAGGAGGAAAGAAGGCGCGGAGCTAACAATCCTTTTACCTTACTATTTGATATTGCATAGTGGTTGTACTGTTTATGTGATGCTGTACACTGCAACTTTATCCATGGACATAGTTTATACAGGATTGCCTTGTCACCCCTTGGGGCTTGTCCTTAAACGTCAGCAAGGTGGAGGCATCTGGTGTTGCAAGAATGCATTGTTTGAAAGGTGGGGAGGCAGGGGAAACAGCATTAAATACTTATGATAAGAAAGATCCCAAGGACCTTTAGGAACCCATCAAAAACCCAGGACATCTACCCCCAGTCTATGGAACTGAAAGCCACATCCAATTGCTGAAGGTTTGTGCTACTCAAGGAAGGCCTTGGTTGTTCAGTGTCTGTGAGATAACTCAGCAGCTGGTCACTCCTGCTATTGTTGCTGTGTCATGCTAATAATGTGCGGTAAATTCTTACAGGATTCAAACACTGAAAAACTCTGAAAAGGTAAGAGTGTAGAGACATTTTCTATAGAAATTCTCTTTTCTGTAGGGGTTTTCTGAAGATAAATCTTTATATTTAAAAGCCATGATAACTAATCCCACTTGCAGCCATCCACTACTAATACTGATCTGGCCATGGCATCTGCAAAATAATTACCCTCCATCCTGCAGAATGTGGTGACAGGCACTCCAAGAGTCACATATCTCACATAAACTGATAGGTCCTAGACTATATGAGGGCCCCAAAAAGGACGAGGGGCCATTTGCACAGCAGGGACTCATGGTATGCCCCTTGCAACTACATTTGGTCATGAAATGTAACTATCTTGAAATACAAGGCTCCACACCGTGCGTTATTGGGCCTGATTCACAAAGGTATACTTGCACATTTGTGTAAGTTTACGCTTTTTCGGTATTCACAAAACTGCCTTTTAATAGTAAGTTTACGAGTGCAGAGGCTCCGCAGTTGTGGCAGAGAACTCCTGTGTGTGTGTGTAAGTTTACGCGTTTTCAGTGCAGAGACTCTGCAGTTGGGGCCGGAGAGCTCTGCACATAAAAAGTTAGAACTGGCCTATCTTTTTATGCGCGGGGTTCTCCACCCCAACTGCGGAGTTTTCGCACTCGTAAACATACTATTAAAAGGCAGTTTTGTGAATACTGAAGAAGCATAAACTAACACAAACATGTAAGTTTAACTTTGTGAATCAGGCGAATAACATTTATATTTAGGCCATAATTAGGCCTGGGCTGTGAACTTCGCTCCGTTCGCGGAGTTTGCAGAGTTTTCTGCACTCCGCAGTCCGCGGAGCTCGTGGAATGCAGAATACTCTGCTTTGCGATGTGCAGCAGAGTTTTTTCTCTGCTCACAATTGCGAACGGAACATTTGCGATCACGAACGGTAAGTTTGCACTGCACTCTGCCATTCGTGGAACTTCGCAGAGTATTTTGGTAACTTCGCGGAGTTCCACATAGCAAAACTCAGCTAACGGAGCCCAGGCCTAGCCATGATACTGTAAGCTTCCAAACTTTCTTTGCTCCAAGTTAAGGTAAATTAGTTCACTGTGGGTTGAGTTTGTTTGGCCATGGCTCAAAATGCACCTCTTGGTTGGTGATATAGCTATAGCTACATATTTCACTTCATCTTTTAACTGTTTTGGGTGACCACTGGGAGTTTGATTCATTATAATTGTGCTGGTGAAGTTTTACAAAGGTGACAGGGTATATAACTTTGGGATCTTTTTAAAAGTCTGGCGCCTTTGCAAAACATTTGGCTGTGGGTAAAAATCTATTCAAAACATTTTTGCAAAAGAATTGTCCCATCTAAAACTAACTTTTTGTGGGAAAATTCTTTCACTCAAAGTTGGATTTTACGAGGAGTAATGAATATTTATTTAATAACCTACTATTTATGTTTTTTTCACGCAAAGCTTCAGAAAGCTTGCAGAGTTTTGAAAGACCCTCCTGCTGAGTAGTGAAACCTTCTCATAATGGATACTCTAGTAACCACTCAGTAGGCTAAACATCGGGTTTATCTCATCGTTAGATCCTAAGACATCTTTAATTGTGCCTGTGACCTAGCCTCAACGCTCACAATTAGATTAATGCAAAGCCTTGTTTGTTAATTTAAAATTAAAGTTACCTAAGGCCAGGCAAGGCAGCGACTGACCCAATAGACTCTGGGCGTGCCTTAGTGCTCCACATGACTCAGGGGCAAGACATGTTAATGCTCTCCTACTAGGCAAGGGAGTTCCTGAGTGGTTGAATATCCGAGGAAGGTAGTGGGAGTCCATATCCTAGGGAATGAGAGTTACAATGGGGAGTGTACTTATACTTGTATTCCCTGTGAGTTACAGCCATTATAATTTGAATATTTGTTTTGTTGAATCTCTTGGTTTCATTATCATAAATTAGGGAGATTTCCAGAATGAAATAACATTTATAAAATTAAATCTAATATACTCTCCAGCATCTACTTTGTATTTAAAAGGATCATTTCCACTACTCTGCTTGTTTCCTCTGCATAGGGTTAGAACCAAAGTAAGAAGCATCCTTTCCAGTATGGGGTCTGATGAAGTGGTTAATCCATGTTTGATTTTACTATGCACGTAGTCAGCATTGACAATGTTCCCATGAGCCATGTCATGACTCTGGGTTATGTTTAGTATTGGAAAAAGAAATGAGAAACAACAAGGATTTTTAAAACTTTGACTCAAGCCAAAAACATCTAAATCACTGTTAGTGAAATCAAAAGATCAGCAAGGAGACATTGACATTCAAAGATTACACTTTTGCTACACCCTGAATTCCCCAAAAATTGCAAAAAATGCAAACTTAACAACATCAGTAGAAGAAATCCTGGAGTAGTACGGGGCTGTAAAAGACAAATACCCTTTTTAGGAGTTGGGTAGATGGGTCGGTATACCCTACCTGGTCAGCGAAAGCCCACCTGTCCAACTTTGAAATAGCTTTCCCTCCCTGCCTGGTGGGGATCACTAAGCCTAAAGTGAGGCCACTGGTGAAGTGGATGCACTGATGATTGAGGTAAGTCTCAAAAGGGGACATATTTTTTTGACCCAGTTCAGATTTTGTTTCTATTTCAAAAACAAGCAAATAAAGCAAACCTTTTATTTTGAGAAACAAATAATCAATGATAGGCAGGGAGCTTTTTCCCTGCCCATCGGGCTCATTCCCTGCTGAGACTGCAATGAATGCACATAGCAATCCGTAGCAGAGACAATTAGTGTTCATTGCCACACTAAATAGGGCGGGCAAACTTCACTATGTCCTGTCAGTCAAGTCAATGATTTGTGATGGCGGAGCCACCTAACCCTCCACAGGTGCGAATCTAAGTGTTCTGGGGCAACTGCAGGTTTGGTGAGGCGAGTGAAGTGCCAATTTATGGTTGAGCAGCTGCTTCTTTCAACTATAAATGAGGGCCATAACCAGGGGAGTAGCTTAGTCGTTGAGATTTAGTAAGTAAGTGTTTTATATAGCGTGCGATCACTGAGGTATCGTGGTCCCAGAGGAGCCCTAAAAAAACAGTTATCCAACAAAGATTAATTAGAAGAGGTGGCAAGTCAAGTATTTAATTGAGGGGTGAATCTCAAATTTCCAAACTAAAAAAGTGGGAAAAACCAATAAAGACGTAGCAGTTGACTCTTGGGACCTCAAACCCAACTACACAGCCAACAATGCATTTATTTGGGGGGGCATCACACCCCAAACGCCCTAGCCTGAAGCTACACCCCTGGCCATAACATGCTCTAGATAAAAACCCTGGCTCAGATGGCAATGCACGAAGGTGGCATTCATTCATCCACAAAGACTTTTTTCCAGCTTTAGTGTTCTGCACAGCATATATTTAGGAAAATGTAATTGCCCTCAAAACACCTCATGGGCCAGTTATTTGAGAAAAATAAACAATTGATTAAGACCCTGACAGGGATTAACAATATAAAAAAAAGATTACCACAATCATGCTATGAGCCAAGTGTACATATACATAAAATATTTAAAAAAAGATTTTAAAAATGTAAATACATTTCATAATACAAATTAATTTTGTGGAAACCTTATAAAATGTACCAATTCATCTGTGTTTGTTAAATTAAAAATATAAAGGAGTTATATAATGACGATGCACTTCTGAGACTGTGGGATTAATATTAAGTATATGACTTAATTCTTGAATTTCCAATGCAAAGGCAACCATTGTAAGCTAGTTTCTTAATGTGTGGCCCCTTTAAGAAGATCAGGACCTCTTTGCCAACTAAGTAGCACCTGTTTTAGGTTATCAACAAGATATATCTTCACTGTGGAAGCTGAGATATTCATCTAAAAGGCAAGTAGATAATTTGAAAGTATTTAAAATTGCCAAATGTACAATCCCAAGATTATAGGAACCCTGTATCTAAAATTGCTATTGCTGCTGTTCAAAAAGTAATCGCCGAAAGACTTCAAAAGGTTAAAAATATTTCTTATATCAAATGTGTCCTCCAAACTGGAAACTTCAATAATTTGACATGAACCATCTCTAATCAATACATTCTGCATCCTATTATCATGCTTCTCAACAGCTGTATTTGAAAGACTTCAAACTGAAGCAATAGGGCTATAAAAGACAACACAAAAGATTGTGGTTTGTAGCACACTGTTGTGGGCCTACAGGCGTAGTCTGGGTATGAAAATAAAGAGTTTGGGGTCTACTAAGGAGTGTTCTAAGTAACATGGATTGGAAACCTCTGCAAATC
This sequence comes from Triturus cristatus, assembly GCF_964204655.1. Taxonomy (NCBI): domain Eukaryota; kingdom Metazoa; phylum Chordata; class Amphibia; order Caudata; family Salamandridae; genus Triturus; species Triturus cristatus. The sequence goes on along the minus strand of NC_140582.1, from coordinate 1,011,937,351 downwards.
CCTTGCTGAACAATGGAGTGTATTGGGGTATCCAGCAGTGCAATGAGAAGTTATGTGCTAAGGAAAGTCATTGACAAGCAGAGGGAGTTGGACTCAGAAAGTTCATTGGAATGGATGGAAGAACTTTCCCATAAGAGCGAGCATTAGAAGACGTAGGAACGGATGGATAAGTCAACAGAGTTAGGAACACACGAGAAGAGAAAAGCCATTAAATAAGCTATGTTAAGGTTCCATGTTGTATTCTTTTTTTGTTGATATAGACTTAAGTTTGGGGAAGTGACCTGAAATGAATACAGGCTATATTGGAAGCTATGCAAGCTCAGTCCATACTTGCAAATAGTGTAAATTAATTGATAATGGTTTCAACTCCACAGCAAAAGCTATAGGCATAATACTTCTTAACAGTCCAGACATGCATAATGTTGCTGCAAGAACACCATTTGAAATCAGATAGATGCACAGATTGAAACCTAGGATCTTCCCAACACAGCTACATTCTGCAACAAGCAACAAACGTGTGATGTAGGGGTATTCAGATATTAAGATGCTCTAACAGGACATCTGACAGATATAATAATCTGGGGATGTAGATGGAGTGGTGCTTAATCATGATAATCTTGATATAAGCTCTATCAATATTTTATCTAGTTATGCATTGGTAAGATTATCAGGGGTTAAATAGTCCCTGTCATGAGTGAAATCAAGTAATGGATGCTAAAGAAAATAAATCTGGGGAAGAGAGTGACCACAAGAGTAGCCTTGGTGAATTCTAAGAATGTTTGAGAAATATGGACTTGCATGATGTATGGAGTCTGAGTATATAAGTCTTATATAACAGACTGTTAAACCAAGGCTTCCTAGTTTCCAGCCTGGAATAACAAACATAACCCTACTGGAGAAAATACCAAATTAAACATTTTTGAAGCATTAAAGATTTAGATATACACCTCATTGCGTAATAACCAAGTGGAAAGGAACGAGGGCAGATTTTCTTTTTATCTTTAGTGGAATGTATGCAGCCAGATAGTAAAATGGCTTGACTCCCTCTCTTGTTGTGTCTATTGTAGGTACATGTAAAGGTTTTTTGATGCTGGTATAAGCACACTGTGTTGCACAGGCTTAACAGGTTTGGATTAAAGAAAAATAGACCAGTGTGCCATTTGTACAGCCATCACCCCTTAGCTGCTGAGATTTTTCCTGCCCCTGTGCTAATCCATTTTATTTATGTTTCGGGCACTTTGTGCTTCATAACCTTTTTCCACAAGAGGTATCCATGCCACATTTGTGTCCTTTTTCCCTCATGCTGGGTATTCTAGAGGTAACCAGGGTTTGTGGAGTCCTCTGGAGGAAACCAGTAAAATAGCCAAAAGATAGCATAACTATTTTTTGAAAAAATGGGGAAAAGTCCTGTGCAAGAAAACCAATGTTGGCATCAACATACCTTTACCCTCAGACCCTTCTGTTCACAGGGATATATAGTGTTGGTTGATTGTCCAAAATCATGCATTTCCCAGAGCCAAAAACTTATCTGGCAGTTCTTTGTGAACCGGCCATGCAGCAATTCATATGGTAAAGTGTAATGAACAAAAAAATGGGTATGCAGGAAATCTATGTATTTTTTAAATGCACATTTGATATTGGGATACTTATACTATGAATATTAATCAGATGGCATTTGGAAAAATGTGTTCTTTATTGTGCACATTTATTTGGAAGGCAAAAATGGAGAATAATCCAATTAGTAATAACAAATGTTCTTTGATTCTGTGTTCCCAAACTTATTCCGATAAAGTGGTACCCCACTCTTGTGCCTGGCCTAAATGTAACATTGAGACATCACATTTTTGGCATGAAAAACGACCCCTTTTGGCGATGTGGGTAGCTGCAGAATTTAGGCCCAGACTCGGCCACTACCCAGGCAATCCTACTAAACCTAGACATGTTGCAAAACAAGTCACCTAGGTGACTCCTGGGTGGTGTTACGTACATGGTTACCACTATGTATTTTTTCTTAGTCACAGTGCCCTGCATCCTCAAACCTTGGCTAAAATCACACATTTTCCCCACATTTCTGTGAGGGGAAAGTTTGAGAAAAAATGCCTACCACTCAGTGTTTTCACATTTCTCCTGATTGAAACAATAGCCAACTTGTGTTGCTGGACATAGGACTCACAGAGATAAGGCCACCAAAGCGTGTTGTGGAGATATCAATTTCCTGGCATGAAAACCAACACTTTTTTGTGAAGTGGGGGGCTGTGGAATTTGTGCCTGAGCTTATCTCCCACATAGAAAAACATACCAAACCCCACATTTTCTGGAAATTGAACACACAGGGAGTCTAAGATGGTGTGCATGGATCCCACTGCGTTTTCGTACCTAGAATGCTTGCAAACTTCAAACTTGGGCTAACTCAACATATGTTTTCACATCTCTGTGAGGAAAACATCAGGATTCTGCATAGATACACAGAATTACTACTACCCAGCGTTCCCACACTTCTCTTGATAAAACTGTGTGGCTGGCCTAGTGCATGTAACAGAAATGGAACAAACCAGGGACCGTGCGAGTCTTGCATGCTAGGGCCATTGACTGGTATCAGGGTTTTTTTGTTGTAACGTCAGCATGCACAGCGTGCTGCACTACTCTACTGTTCTGACTTTGATTTTCAAAAAGAAAATGGTTGATTTTCTTTTGCGGTGCAGAGAATGACCTTATACTACAGAGGTAGTGTGCGGAGGACGTCAACGGGTTGTCCTCTGCACTAAGGGGATAAAGGCTACAATTTCTGAGACCGGAATTCTGAGATAGCTTGCCTATCTTTTAGAAATTCTTGACTTGACTCACAAAGGTAAACTTTTACTTCTGTGTAAATTTATGTTTGTTTTGGAATTCACAGAACTGCATTATAATAGCAAGTTTACGAGTGCTGCGCCTCTGCAATCGGGAAGCAGAACTCTGCACATAAAAAAAAGACAGCATGCTTAGCTTTTTTTTTGCAGAGTTTTCCGCCCCAACTGTGGAGACTCCGCACTCGCAAACATACTATTAAAATGCAGTTTTGGGGAAATTTCAAAATAAAGGTAACCTTAAACAAAAGGGAATCAGGCCCATACATAAAAGCTGGTTTTTGAACTGGGAATGTGCTGCCATGTTTAGTATCATCTGCAGGCCACGGATAAGCTATTTCATAAGTCTCAAACAGAGATAATACTCATACTCAAAACTTGACAATACTGTAGTATTTACAAATGCTTATATTCTTTGTCACAGGAACAGGAGAAAGATTTTCTTGAAAACCCATTGCAGTTTGCTTACTAGAGGTGCCAAAAATAGTTTACTGTCAAGTAAAAATCTAAAGCATAATATTCTACAGTTCCGTAGGGATTATGTGTTGTCAAGCTTCAATCGGTTGTCAGCCATCCAACTGTTGTGTTTCGCTTTAGATGTCTGTACATAGGTTTCCCTGAATCACGTCCTTATATAGGCACAATTCGCATTGCCCTTATTTAGGCATAGAATCCTAGTCCTTATTTGGGCATTAGCCATGCAATCCAAATACAGGCATGGTCACCTACATCCGTCCATCCCCACGTCACAACGAGTTCTTAGAAACCAGACCCTTAAGCCATTGGGACTTTCCCTAGCTAGGATTATTGATTTCTGCAAGAACTCATCTATTATGCATGAACTACTATTCCTTAGGGGTTCATTCATGACGTCCTCCTCTGCCCGACTTTACGTCAATGCAAGCATTCCTAAGTATCTTCCCGGTATAAATATACCTTCCCTTACCATGGCAAACCACGGCTCGGCTACACAGCTCGATACGGCTCGCCACGGCAAGTTCGGAAGAATTCGAGTCCCCGCCTGAAGCACTGACTAGACGCTGTCATCCCTGCTCGCAGAGAATCCAGCTTCCAGTGTTCTGACTCCCTTCACGGGGTGTTAGAGTTTGAGATTCGGAAGGAGATTCCAACTTCTCTCATTCTAAGGTATGGAGCTGACAAGAACCTAGAGGGACTCTTGGCATATAAACTTTGTATATACTATACTATAGAAAACAGCACCTACTTCTTACCTTGTACTATACTTAGGTTAGGTACACTGGGGTAGAACGATTTAGAAGCATCAGACGAGTATTCACTTTTTAGCCTGTGTTATTTATGTGTGTGTATATGAATATATGTCATAGCTAAAAGACAATGCTATTGCAGTATTATTTCTTCTTACTGCTTACGCTGTGCGTATTATATCTTGCTTACTGTCTAACGATTGTAACAGCTCATATCTCTTACACAAGAAACAATTCTGTTCAATAAATCCTTTTATTGAAACGCCTATCTATTTATTTCTGTGTAACTCTGAAGAAACTAAGCATGCATGATTGACTGAGTGAAACTGCTATCAATTGTTTCCACGATTCTGAGAAACATTCCGATTCTAAGGGAAACAAAGTTGTTATGTTTATGCGGTTGTCAGAAACTACTCCCTTCTTGTTTATTCGAGAAGTTTCTTGAGACCTCTGAGTTAGCTGGTACACAAGTAATTAAGTTTAATGTACTCGATAGAGGCATACTGACCTTAGTCCTATGCCACAACTATAGTCTATATTATTCCAATGCACAGAGCCTATAAGGGAAATAGGAACTACACTACATGGTGCCCAACGTTTGGTAAGGCACTAATTTAATGCTAGATACTGAAGTAACTCAGTCGTGCTTTTCTCAGAGACCCCTATTCATAGTACTCCATAAGACGTCTGGAGTGGGTAGGGTTAATATCCGCCATAGCTGAGTAGGAGGAGAATCCAATGTATTAGCGGTTTGGTTTGTTCAACGTTGAAGGATGCAGTATTCCAAAATATTGGCCACCTTATCTTTGTTCCCTTGAAACTTGTTCTACATTTTTCAAAAACAATGTCCCAAAACGGGAAAACAGAGGCTACGGCTGATCCAGTCGTAACAGCTTTTAATACTACAGGTTTAAATGAAACCGATGAGGGTGTTATAAACATCCCTCCAAACTTAAGGAGAGCCATCACTCTAAAACTTATAAAACATGGCCTAACACCAAGAGGTGGTACAGCAGTTTTTGTGATAGAGGCACATGAATCTTTTCAGACAGAGGTGTTCTATTCATGGATTGCATTCCCAGAATCAAATCCAGTAACACATGTGTTTCACTTCTTTAAAGAAGATGAACCACCTGAGGAATACGTTCCCTTCGAGGATATTGAAATTCCACTCACATACCAGGAGCATCAGCTCTGGTTTAAATGTGCCCAAAAAAAATTACAATCACATTACCAGGCTCGGTCCACTAGGTAGACCAGGAGCAACATGGCCGATTTTAGCCGGCTACACACCTCATCCTGACATTGAAGCAATGTCAGACGAGGCATTACTTAATCAAATACAAGAATTAATAGAATTACACAGTTAAACCACAACTGTCTGAAGGTCCTGAGAAGGATTCAAATAAACACAATCCTACATCTTCTAAAAAGAAGTGGGAAAATAACAATCAACATTCAAAAGAAAAACGTTCTCAATCCCGAGCTAGGTCTCCTCAAAAGGAGCCCTCTGAAAGGAGGTATAACCTCAGGAATAGGGATAATTGAAAAAACCTGACAGGTATCAAGATACTAATACATGTTGCTCTTGTACCTTTCAGATATCGTCACAGACATCCAAAAGAAGAGGACGGTCAGATCACAAAGAAGAACGCGTGAAGTCCAAAGACGAACAACACGTTCAGAAAAACAAACCGAAACCTCAATTCTCTAAGAAAAAAGTAGCAGGTCTGAAGATCAGACATGCCGAAAATTCTGAGAACACAACTCAAGACCGGAGAATGGGCTCAGACAATGCTGGACAGTGCAGCAGAAGTAACAATAGCTCGCCAGAACCTGAAGGAACTTCTGGAGATAGTGGACTTGAATGAATATATCACAGTTGAGACTGTAGACACTAGGGTTAGTTCTCCACAAAAGTTATATGAAATAACACTCCGGATGGAGGGAGACATACCAAGAAAAGTGAGAACACTCTTTTGGGAAAAAATTTCAAGGGGTTATGACATACTTCTAGCAGAAAGGGACTGACCACCTGAATTTTTTAGGGAGTGCCCACATGGCGAAGACATCATTATGCCGGCTTTCTCCAACCACGTTCCTATAAATCTAAAATATACATATGCCAGGAAATGGGCTGTAGCCCAGGCCCCAGCATTATACAAAAATCATGTAGGATGGGATGAGGACTCACCTCACCATAAAATCCAGTTAAAAAATCAACCTACTGCACAAAGGCAGTACCCAATTAAGCAAGAAGCTAAAAAACAGGTCAGCGAGATCTTAGATCAACTTGAATACCAAGGGGTGATTGAAACATGCACCTCATCAATGAACAATCCTTTGTTTCCTGTCTCCAAACCAGACAATACATATCATCTAGTTTTGGATTACAGACACCTGAACACTTGTTATAAGACATTTGCAGTGCAAAATGCACACAGTACAGCATTAATGAATACCATTTGTCAAAACATAGCACCTGAAAGTAGGTATTTGACAGCTTTCTCAATAATGAGTACCCACCATCACTTTTGTCGACTCCCACAAGGGTTCACGAACAGCCCGGGGTTATTCTCAGCACGAGTAACAGAGTTACTACAAATGTATGATGACAAGGCATTGTCATATGTCGATGATATCTATCTGACAGACAATGACCTGGATAGGCACTTGAACTGGGTAAATACCATTATACTGGGATTTGCCTCTGAGGGCAACAAATTCAATTTAAAAAAAAATCAAGAATTGCCCATCTCGATGTCCTTTTCCTAGGATATGAACTTTCAAGTGAAGGCAAAAGCCTGGCAGCTAACTTTTTAGAAAGGTGTGCGCTGCTCCAACCTCCAAATACGCTGAAAAACTTACAGTCGATTATAGGCTTCTTAACTCTTGGAAGAACTTACATTCTATATTATGCGGAAAGGGTTAAACCTCTCTACGAATTAATCAAACCTGATTTTAAAATCAAACATTGGACACAGGAACACACAGATATCCTGCGTTCACTTCAAACTGACATGTTAGCAACAAATCACTTACAAACACGCGTAAATACACTCAATTTAGTGATCCGAATAATTTCGGGTCAATGCGGATTCACATACTTAACTTTTAATGAAGGTGAAAAAATACCAATGGCATAGAAATCACATTTGTATACAAAAGCCGAAATGCGATTCACTTCGACAGAAGAAATTCTGACAGCAGTTCAAACAGCTGTAGCAAAAGAAAGAGCTCTAGCTCAGGGGAAACGCATTATTGTAGTGACTCCGGTACCAGCCTTAGAGGCAGTTACAAAAGCGAGCATTCCAAATGCAAAAGTATTACATCCAAGATTGATACAATGGGTTAATTCTCTTGCTGCAACAGATGTTGAATAAGTTTTTGATCCTAATTTAAAAACACAAGCATTCCTGCAATACGAACACGAATGTTCTCTGCCTATTGAGATTCTCCCTCTTGACCAGTATGAATTTATAATTTATACTGAGCACAACCCGCTACGGAAAGTAAGCAAGCTTACAGTGCAGCATGCGCGATCGTTAAAGGTCGTATGCGCAATGGTAAATTCCGACCAATGTTCACTAGAACACAATCTCTATGTGATTGTACAGCTCAGCGAGCTGAACTACAAGCATTCAAATTGGCACTTAAAAATACGGATCGCGAATTCCCTACACTTATAGTGTGCGATTCCTTTGGCTGTAATAATGAATATTTACAGAATTGGCTTCAAAATGGTTTCAAAGATGCAAAATGTGTCACAATAAAGCATAAAATGCTTTGGGAACAAATAGTTCAGTTGCGAAACGGACTACAAAACATTCACGGGATACACACGCTGAGTCTTCAACGTGATGGCGTTCACGTTGCAGGGAATTCATTGGCTGACGAAGCCATGAAGGGGGCTGTGCAAACGGCTTCCGTAGCTGCGATCACTCGTTCAAAAACGAAAATAGACAGTGAGATATTGTTGGCTGTCAATGCTTCAAGCAAAGGCAGTGGTGCAGCGTTACCGAAAAAATTTACACTCAAATACTCGTATATAATTGATGAGAACAACGTTCCGTTTGCTAAAATCCCTGGAGTGGGGGATAGAGTAATTCCAAACATGGAACGTAGATTAGGACTAATCCTAGCAGCACATGAAGGGATAGCCTCTGCCCATGCAGGTGTTTCCGCCACAGTATCGTTATTAAAACAGAGATATTGGTGCCCCGGCATTAGGAAACAGACCAAAAACTATGTTTTGGAATGTGAAATATGCCAAAAGATGAAAGTCTCTACAGTAAAACGTCCTGCGCAGACACCCTTGTTAATCTCAGATAAACCTTTAGCTTGTGTTTACCTGGATCACTGTGGTCCCTTGCAAAGGGATGGTAACTATAAATATATCATGGTCACAGTGGATTTGTGCTCAAGGTTCCTATGGATGTGGCCTCAGCGCTCGGCTGATGCTCGAACTGTTATGAAATATTTGCGAGTCTTTATTGGCACATATGCAATCGGCATGCTACACTCTGACCAGGGCCCTGCGTTTAGCTCTCGGACTTACAAAGAAGCCATGGCCAGTTTGGGCGTTGCATTGCGCTACTCCTCTCCATTCCATCCTGAGGGAAATTCTGTTGTGGAAAGGAAAAACCGGGACATAAAGAGGTCTATAACAGCTATAGTATTAGGTTCGGGTGATGGGTGGGTCAAACATCTTTATGGGGTCCAATGCTCATTAAACAATTTTCCAAGAAGTTCTCTAGGGGGGGTCACTCCATATGAGGTCATATCTGGGACAAAAATGTGGGTTCCTGATCTCGAATGTAAAGGCACAGTGGTGGAAAATAAACCATTTGATATCATAGATCGTTTGGCTGTTTTACAGGACTTAAATTAACTAAGATCGAAACAAAACAACGTGTTCCTGAAGCCAACCACAACTGGGCAAAATCCAGCCGTCCCAGCGAGGCCTGTCTGGATCCCAAAGCTTGGGGATCCAGTCAGAGAGAAGATTGCAGACAAGAAGGAATTTGGACCTTCTTACAGACAACCAGTACCTGTCCTAGCCGTCCACAGGACAAGAACAGCACTTCTGCCGCCCCTTGCTGGTAAAAAGGATAAAAGATTTGTGTTGATCGACCTCATCAAACCACACTATGTGGCCAATACTAAGCAGTAGGCCATGTGGGCTCCGACCAAGTAGCAGACGCACTCTTCTAGCTACTATACAAGAGGTTCAAACTGAACGACTCATGACCATTGATAGTTCAACAGTATGAAATGAAGGACTAAGCAACAATGCTATGGGACACATTCCTCTTGAAACCCAAATAACAGTTCATCCTGATATACCTGTCTACACCAACGTAACACGTGATCAACTCGTTCCAGCGAATTCAACAAATCCTGATGCAATTTCAACCATTGACAAAACTGCCTCTGGCTACTTCAATAACTTTGATACGTTTTCTGAGGATCCAAGCAGCCTGAAACAACGCCAGAAAAAAGAACTTTCAAAGAACAAGAACAAGATTTCTTTCATCACGTAAAAAAGACTTATCTAGTTTCACCATGGATTGAACTATGGATTACATCTGGAATATTTTTCTTTCTGCTTTGGCTAGCTTTAGTAATGACTCTGGGCATGCTGATAAATGGAAGATATATTCACTTGGACACAGAAATTAAAAAGGTAAACTTACTTGTGAAACCACACGAATCATCTCATCGTGAAGCAAGAGACTTGTCCGCAGTGAATATCACAGCAGTTCCTATACAAGATGGTATAGTTTGGGCCAAAACGGATTATGATATATTCGGCCCGTCGGAGCTCTTGAAGATTCCACACATATTTAAAATTTCTTTAAGTGACTTTATTACCTCTAGTACCTATTCTGATGATTGGGACTTTGAGACTGTTAATAACATGATGTTTGATCTAGAAAGATCTGCTGCATTCTTTAACTACGAATACTTAGAGGGTTCAACAGATTATGAAAAGCTTTTTTGTAATAACCACTATGGTCATCATTTCTTGCACAAATCTGCAACACCTAGAAATGTATTTATGTATAACCAATGGGAACATTGTCCTACACCACCAAAGGGTAGCGCAAAAACGTTTGCGATTAAGTTTCCATATTTTTCAGGGTACAATACATCCAATCCAGAAACGTTTTACTTTAAAAATGTGAGCAAAACAGGAACAAAAAATATGTTAACCAATACGAAACAGATTTATTCTGCAGCCTTTCTTGCCCAACTGTCTAGACAAGGTTTTGATTTTTGGAAAAACACAATTGACACAAAATCTGTCTGGGGTACAAAAGATTAGCAAGTGCAGGGAATTGAAGCTTTGTTTAGAGCCTGCATCCTCCCACAGCAAATAATGTTTTTGAATGGCACTGTCCAACAAACGTCTTGCCTTGGGTTAGCCAAGATCAAAGACATGAACACACCTTCTGTACCAACTCCAGGTAGTAAACTGAACAGGGAGCGGTGACAGTAGACACACTTTTACAAAACAACAGATCAGATTCCGAATGGAAAAAATGGTTGCTCTGGCCCACAGACACAAACAACTGTCAAGAAAGATTCCTAAAGAAAATGCAGGGTTTTACTATCAATAGGCCAGACCCACGTTATGTTCAAAGACAGCATTCAGTGGTAGTAACAACATACAGTGTAGGAAAATTATGCCTTGATTGGCTACAGACATCTACACTAGAGGATGTGAAACAACACTTATCTTTACTTAAAGAAGACGCAAACCTTAGGGATTTCTTGCTAGGTCCAAGAAAACCGTGTCAAGAACGTTTCATATATGCCATCATCTATGCTGCTTATAATGAAATATGGAAGGTTACCCAAGCATACGCCGCAGAAAGAATACGAGAAATTGATCGTATTAATTTAGAGAAATATCTCGTTGTGGTCGACAATGGGTTAACGACTCTGTCATCCAGGATATATTCATTGGGCAACATTGTATCCTCTGCTATAGACATTGTGGAACAAGATTTGGTCCTGCTGCGACAAGGCCGGTCTCAATTACGTTCTATTCTGTTATTAGGCTGGACGCTACAAAACTTGCGTGCAGGCTATGTGCCTTGGCGTTTCATCAACACGTCGTCTCTGTTTTCAGAATACAATCTCACTGATAAACAGATCAAACTGGCACAAAGGGGAACAAAGTATACAGTGCTGAGCACTGAAAAACTGGAAAAATTGCCATTTACGGTAGCAGAAAAACCGGCTACAGAATGGATCATTCATGGCAAAATAACTCTGCCTGTTTCAAACTTTCCATTTTCAGTATTGCCTCAAACATATACCAGCAGGCAAATATGAAAGGTTGGGTAAAGAATACATCAAGACATCCTGGGATTTACCTTACACACACAGATGTTGGAGTGGGGGGGTGAAGTGTTTCTTAGCGGTACACACTGTGAAAATGCACTGAGCGGTTCACTCATATGTCGGGACATTAGTTTACACGGGGCCTGTAGCAGTTCTACTACAAATTTGTTCTGCCACCTGCAAGGTTCACCAGCCGCTGTGATTAATCCAACGTTTGGCCAACTTTCAAATGGGAGTTACCTCATGTTGAATGATCAGAGCTGTTGTGGCATGTTGCCAGGTATCCCATATCCAGTAACGGTTAGTTCCAGGGTCACTTGCTGTATGCATGTCTTGTTCCCCCAAATAGACACAGTCAGGGAGTCGCCTTTATGGCCTTCACTGAACATCTCTTCTAAACGAATTGATACTTTAAGCAGAATAAAAGCCATTCTTTTACAACAAACCGTGGCTTTGACCTCGGCCAAAGAAACATATGATCTACAAGTTGCTAGGACTTCGGCTGAGATACAGGCTCTGTTAAGGACAAACTGCCCTACGCACTTCAGAGAAATGTTGGGACGTATCTTAAACATGTCTCATACGAGCGGTATTGTGCATGTATTTAAGACCGTATGTTCAGGACTGTTAACACCTTTTCAAGCAGTCCCCGGAATCATTACAAACTTCGTGCACTCGGTGTTTGGTGGCCTGCCGCTAATTCTAGCACTCGTTGCAGGAATCCTATTTTTATTCCTACTACTACGCTATGGCAAGCCAATCCACCAGCGTCACTCCTGGCGACTTAGAGAAAGCTCTCCTGGAGAGGAAGTGTCGTAAGCGCATAGTACAGCTATTGGGTTTACCTCGTCTTCGAGAACTAAATACCACATGGTTTCTGTCATTCAGACCAATCTGGCAAGATTGCATCTTACCTGTTCTACGCTGCCTGCTTTGCGGTGAAGAATATGTGCTAGACATCTGTCTAACACTCCCATCAGTCATCGATTCTCTACTGGACCCGATAACGGCCCATGCTCTGTGTTGTCCCCAGAGGCATTCATTGACGCATTCATTGAGGCATTCATTAAGATCTCACAGACACAACATGCTACTGCTGATGACGGCATTCATTGAGATCTCACAGACACAACATGCTACTGCTGAGGTACAAGATGGATCAACAGGCACATGTGTAACATCAGTAACGAACACTGCTACAGACGATGAGTAACATCTATGTGCAGTTAGTCTTCTAAACAAGGTAATCGACCTATCACCGACAACGGTAGACGATTTTTTGTCTACAGGAATTGAGGATTTCAGGTTTTCACCGGCATCTTACACTGACTTTTTATTTTGCTCACAGTGTACCGGATAATCTATGAATTTGGCCTGCATTTTTCAAAACAAAAGACACATTTTGAAATTCTTTTTTTTTATGGCTAAAACAACTCTGCTTACAATAGAACTATTCATAGAGAACAGACTTCTTTGAATCCTTCCAGGGACACATTGTCACCTTTACTTCGCATTTATGTAATCATGACATTAAATGGCTCTGAACTATTTTTCATTTCTGTAAAAATGGACCATTTCATTGTATATGTGTATATTTCTGTGCATACATTTAGCATTAAGCATCCATTGTAAACATATGCTTCAGATGGAAACGTTACTTTAAATATGTACAGCACCTTTTGCATTCCATGTTTACCTGAGAGTTTTTAACATGAACTTATTTTTTAGTATGCTTTTACAAAAGTTTTAGCGAACATGTGATACTCAATTTTATTTGTTTAGCATGTTTAGCATTTAGTAATAATGATCATTCGTCGATGGAGTGGGTGTTGTGTTTCGCTTTAGATACCCGTACATAGGTTTCCCTGAATCATATCCTTATATAGGCACAATTCGCATTGCCCTTATTTAGGCATAGAATCCTAGTCCTTATTTAGGCATTAGCCATGTAATCCAAATACAGGCATGGTCACCTACATCCGTCCATCCCCACGTCACAACGAGTTCTTAGAAACCAGACCCTGAAGCCATTGGGACTTTCCTTAGCAAGGATTATTGATTTCTCCAAGAACTCATCTATTATGCATGAACTACTATTCCTTAGGGGTTCATTCATGACGTCCTCCTCTGCCCGACTTTACGTCAATGCAAGCATTCCTAAGTACCTTCCAGGTATAAATATACCTTCCCTTACCATGGCAAACCACGGCTCGGCTCACAGCTCGATATAGCTCGCCAGGGCAAGTTTGGAAGAATTAGAGTCCCCGTCTGACGCACTGACCAGATGCTATCATCCCTGCTCGCAGAGAATCCAGCTTCCAGTGTTCTGACTCCCTTCGCGGGGTGTTAGAGTTCTAAGGTATGGAGCTGACAAGAACCTAGAGGGACTCTTGGCATATCTAATTAGTGTATACTATACTATAGAAAACAGCACCTACTTCTTACCTTGTACTACACTTAGGTTAGGTACACTGGGGTAGAACGATTTAGAAGCATCAGAAGAGTATTCACTTTTGCGGTATTTATGTATGAATATATGTCATAGCTAAAAGACAATGCTATTGCAGTATTATTTCTTCTTACTGCTTACGCTGTGCGCATTATATCTTGCTTACTGTCTAACGATTGTAACAGCTCATATCTCTTACATGAGAAACAATACTGTTCAATAAATTCTTTTATTGAAACGCCTGTCTATTTATTTCTGTGTAACTCTGAAGAAACTAAGCATGCACGATTGACTGAGTGAAACTGCTATCTATTGTTTCCACGATTTTGAGACACGTTCCGATTCTAAGGGAAACAAAGTTGTCATGTTTATGCGGTTGTCAGAAACTACTCCCTTCTGGTTTATTCGAGAAGTTTCTAGTGACCTCTGAGTTAGCTGGTACACAAGTAATTAAGTTTAATGTACTTGATAGAGGCATACTGACCTCAGTCCTATGCCTCAACTATAGTGTATATTATTCCGATGCCCAGAGCCTATAAGGGAAATAGGAACTACACTGCTTGCAACATCTGCTACAGTTCCTAAATCCATCTTCAATGCGACCCATGTAGCCTAGTTACAGTTTGGGTTATGTTCACGAATGGTTCAACCTAATTTGATGTCATCCAGTACTGAGAATAGGTCTGCCTTCAGGCCTTTTCTTTCTTGAACCTAGTTGTGCAATGTACTGGCACATGTGTGGGTCATAGCTGGTTGTCTGCTGTCTTCTTGTGTGGATAGTAGCTAGATTGATCAATAGTTTGCAGAATACTGTAGCCTAGTGAAAAGAAGCTACTTACAAGGCACATGTGAGTAAATGAGAGTTGGAGGAGCGGAAAACATTGCGAAGCTGGCTGGCAGCTCCCTCTTGGAGTTACCATATTACTTGAAGGAAATATATCTACTTTACTCACATGTGCCTCGTGAGTAGCTTCATTTCACTGGCATCTTAACTCCAGGAGGGAGCTGCCAGCCAGCTCCGCAACAACCTCTGCTCCTCCAACTCTCAAGCCTAACCTACATTTTAACCAGCCCCCACATTCCAATGGAATCTCAACACGAAAACATGTAGTGTATCTGGAGAACCCAGAACAAACCCAGATACAACACCTAGACTTTGATTATTTATTAAAAGCATAACAGCAGCTACTATGAAAAAGATCAAACAGATCTGAAGGAAAAAAATCATACACTAGTTCTGCCTGTTTAGCTTTTGTATGTGGCAGACATTTAATTTGGATCCTGCTTTTAGTTATATCAATAATATGTTGACTTTTGTTACTAACATGGAGGAAACCTTTATTGGTAGTGGAAAGAGTGTTAAAATACTGATTTGTGACAGACATATTTTTGCATGTTTTCCTGAACATCCTGATTCATTGTCGAAAATAAATGCAATAAACCTTTGCAAACAGCTTGACTTTTAGGAATAAAATTTTCTACCAGCATGGGCTGTTTGGAAGGCGAACCAATGTATTCACAATTTGCAAGACTTCCTTCAATGTGTTCCAGAGATTGAGTAAAGAGAATTGGCAATATTGAGATCTTTTAATCTTTGTTACTTTGTGAATTCTATTATATGCCGTTTGTGTAGAGGAGAGGGACTCATTTTTTTCCCAAAGGGAGAATCTCCTGGGATCAGGCTGCAGGTAGGATATTGGATGGATCACAGTGTCTGATTATGTCCGTTTGACAGTGGACCTGTAATTGCCTGAGCCAAAGACGAGAAGGAGATTGCTGGGCCAGTATATCATTGACGATGTTGCAACAGGTTAGGTATGCACATTTACAATGGGTGCTCGAAGACCATGACCAGTGATCTTTTAAAAACAGTTATTATGGGTAAGACATTGTGCATTGCTTCAAACCATTACTTACCCCACTATTGATTGATAGATCAGAGAAATTACTCCTTGTATTAAAGCAGTATTTCTGCTAAGTTAAACATAAAATAGATCACTCTAATAAAGACCAGTAACAAAACACTATTGTTCACACTGTCATATAAAGAGTACACATTTAAAGCTTTCCATCAGGAATTGTGTACTGTTAAAAGGCAAAGATAGTAAGTCAAGAAGAATAGCTGATGAATGGCAACCTAATAGGGGTCACAGTAGAAAAGAGCATACTGTTTATACAGTGATTAAAGAGGTATTCAGCCTGAGGATGACAAAGAGACTCAAACTTTGTAAGACTCCATGACCAGCCAGCCTTAAGGGGACATTCATAAATATTATGCATAACTGTAGTGGATTCATAAAGCTCTTTCAGCTTTCAGGGCCTGATTTAGAGTTTGAAAATGCAAAGCAGCTTCCAAAAAATGGCAACTGCCTCATCGCCCAACTTTATGGTTCCCCGTCACATTTAGAGGTAGGGGAACTGCAGGGTTTACACTGGCAGATCTTTAGCTGGCTATACAAGTAGAAACCCACCCAAAATAGTGGTCACAGTAGTGGTTGTCCTGAACTATTTAGGATGGTCTGACACTCAATGGATTTTCCTGCATGGAACCACAGTTTTAAGCATGGCAGGGATAACACAGAATGGTCCTGAAAAATAGGAAGAAAACCTTCTGTGCATCAGGGCTATCTATTGTTTTATTGAATCAACCTACAGTTTGCTCCCTCAGTGGAAACCCTTATATGACAAAATTGCTCATAAAATCTCAAGTGATATAATGCTGTAACAAGCTCCACAACCCACCAGAATACAGGCATGGAACCCATTAAACCCCAGAGTGTTAGAGTACAGCAACTAAGGAGGGAAGCATGGAAAACACTATGAGAGACACAAAGAGGCAAAGCAAATGGCTACTGGGGAACCTATATTGAGGGAACTGAAAATGGGGAAAACAACAAAGGGTATGAAATGCCTTGTCACAAAGTCATGGAAGCGAGATGCCGGAAGCAACTCACAAGGCATTACCTGGCAAAGGTATACTCTACAAGATCCCTTAGTGTTCTGGCTCTGGCAACCCTGCTCTGGAAGTGAATCAGGCTGAGGCAAAGGTCCCGCCTTATTGTGTTCCTGAATGGCTAGCCATCACAGGCCCGTTTTCCACAAACTCCAGGCTTCTTCTCTGCTAATTCTAGAGGCAAGACAAGTGTGATGTGGATGTGAGGGACTGGCATTGGTAATATATGTCACTCGTGTTCCTTGCTTCATCCTGAGCTTGAGATCTGACAAGGGCCTGCTACATGAAGTAGGAAAATCAAACTATGGCCACGATGCACTGGGATAAGGTTCACTGTATGACATGGCCACTTATTTTCAGTTTTACGGAAAAATGTTTCCTGAGTGTGGTCAAAATAGCATGGTGCCTGCTCAGCAAACTGATTTTTTTTTTTTTTTCCAAAACCTTTATTGATCATGAAGAAATAGTACACAGCTGTACGCCTACATCCTGAATGAACAGGCCGGCAGCGACAACATGCAGTAGAAGCATCAAGAAGCGCAGGTTGAAAAGCATCAACTGGGTTACACAGCATGTCGCCTACAACCCAGACGGGCCGGCCGCGTAGTATTGGAATTTGAGCTGTTTAAGTATGCAGTAGTAAGCAATCATAGCAGCAAGAGGTATTCAAGCATGAGAAACATGAGGTTTCTTTCAACTGTAGTAACTAACCAAAAAGTGCAACATGAACTGTGCCCTCCCAGAAGATATCCTCCATACCCAGTATGAGGCATATAAGGCAGTGCGGCGCAGGGCTGTGAGGGCAATACATCCCACTATGGAGTGCAGTCAGTAACCGGAGCGGTGACGCCCTACGCCCCAAAGCCCCATCAAGTGATCTGGGAGGATATGGCAATGTCCCAAGTAGAGAACATGACATGATGCTACTTCCTGTAGTGCCGTGCATTCTATGCCGTCGTGGGGGTAGACTCCACCCCCACCTGGTCCCGGGGGGGACGATAGGCCCGCAGCTCTCCCCACCCGTGTAGCATGTGGATGGTGGGTGATCCCACGGGATGTGTATAGCCCTGCCGGGTGTACCAAGAACGCATGCGCATTATGTATGTGAAGCTAAAGGAGTGCGGGAGGGGAGGGGATCAATCAGTTTCAGTTGCTAATGGAATAGGTGCTGGAGCTAGCGTGGTGGACCGGCCCTCTACTGCCCCGTCATCATTCGCGCCGGTCGTGGATGCGTCTGGGACCTGCGCCCGTAGGAGATACGCAGTAAGGGGACCCCAAAGGTCCCTGGGGCGCGATTTGTGAGGTAAAAGGTCCGAATAACTGTGCAGTTGTTCCTGCCAAGTTGTCATCGTATCCAGCCAAGTTTTGAATTTAGGCGCTCGCCCTCGCCCCCATCTGCATGCGACTTGGCGCTTTGCCAACAGAAGTCCCAGCGCGAAAAATGTCCGGTGCGTCTTAACAGCGGGGTTGGAGTGGCCCAGCAGGGCAATCTTAGGACAAGGCGCAGTGCTTACCCCAATCATTTCAGAGAGAGCCGCAAACACCTCCACCCAATAGGCGGCTACGGCCTGGCACGACCATGCCAGGTGCATGAAGTCCGCCCCTGGCCTCCTGCACCGTAGGCAGCGATCATTGTGCCGGAGTCCGAAGCGGTGCAATTTGGCCGGGGTAAAGTAGAGGCGATGCAGAAATTTAAAGTGAACCAGTCGAAGGCGGGCATTACCTGTCACCGCGTTGGTATGAGAGCAACTCTCTTCCCACTGAGCATCCGACAGTGGTTCCCCCAGATCGCTGTCCCAGTCAGTGCGCGCTCGGAGAGGGGGGGGGGGACGGAGCCGCCTGCGCGTGGTTATATAACATGGAGACCACATGTGTCGGAGTTCCTTTCTGCAGCCGGGCATGGAGGGGCGCCACGGTATCCGGCTCAGGCGGAAAGTCGGGCGTGACCGCCTTGATATTTTGCCGGATCCGAATGTAAAGAAAGGTATCCATAACCGAAGGAGTATTGTCCCCGAAGAAGTGTGTCGCCGTGCGAAAACTCCCCTGGTGGTATAGATCCCCCCAAGTGTGAATCGCAAGTTTTGTGAGCATTTTACGGCCGATCTCCTCACGGGTAACACTCAATCTGGGATCATGTACCAAAGCCATGCGAGGAGAGTATAGGAATTTCACTTCCATATGCTCCGCCAATCGCTTCCAGGCACTGACAGTGCAGTCGACCGTGGTGGGGTCCCTATGTTCTATTCGGGCTGTCATGTATAAATATCCGGAAGGTTGTTCCGGCCTCATATATCCATCTTCAACTGCCAGGTGCGCCATAAAGGGAGGGGGGTGGAACCAATAGGCGGCGAAGTGACCCTGTGCGCAGTCTTAGTATCGTTGAAAGTTGGGTACATCAAGCCCCCCTTGGTGATAAGGTAACATAAGGGTCCGCAGCCCAAGCCGGGCCTGTTTCCCCCCCCAGACAAGTCGTGACAACTGGGAGTTGAGGGCACGGAAGAAATATGCGCCAGGGCTGTATGGTATATTTGTGAAAAGGTACAGCAATTTGGGAAGGACCACCATCTTAATCAGCGAGATCCGACCCGCCATTGACAGCGGGAGACGGATCCACTGAGTGACTTTGTCCGTGAGTTTGTCTATAACAGTCCCGTAGTTGGCTCTAATCAGGGCTTCCCGATTTCTGGTCACTTGAATGCCCAGGTATTTTATCTCATCTGGTTCCCACACCAGGGGGTAATCCAGAGGGAACTGCGTAGTTTTGTCAGTCAAGGGGAACAGGGCCGACTTCGTCCAGTTTATTTGAATCCCCGAGATGGCGCCGAATTTAGTGACCTCACGCAGCAGAGGGTTCAGATGTTCACGCGGTTTATGCACATAAAGAGTCATGTCATCCGCATATAGTGCAATGAGTAGTTGGCGCTCTGGATAGATGAGAGATCGGTGTTTGTGATGCTGCCGAAGTTTGGCCGCCAATGGCTCTATGGCGAGTGCGAACAGAACCGGGGAGAGGGGACACCCCTGCCGGGTACCCCTGTGGATCGCAAAGGGGGGGGAGCGGGCACCATTGAGCAGAACCATTGCTCGAGGTTGGCAGTACAACAGCTGGTTCCAATCCAGGAAATTGAATGGCATGCCCATCCATTCCAGCAAGGCCAGAAGGTAATCCCACTCAAGGGAATCGAACGCCTTAGTGGCGTCGAGAAAGACCGCGGCCGCCTCGCTCGCAGGGTCAATATCCTGTATCACCGCCTGTAGCGTGCGCAAGTTGTGGGAAGTTGCACGATTGGGAACAAACCCGGCCTGGTCCGGGAGGACGAGGCGCTCCATCAGAAGGTTAAGGCGTGTGGCTAGGACCTTCGCTAATATTTTAACGTCCGTATTTAACAGTGAAAGGGGCCTGTATGAGTCACAATGTTCTGGCGGTTTACCAGGTTTTAACAGAGACGTTATGAGGGCTTCTCGCATTGTGGCAGGCAGGGAACCCTCCTCTAATGCAGAGTAGTACACCTGCTGTAGAATGGGGGCCAGTACATGCTTGAAGGCTTCGTAGAAGTCAATCGGTAACCCGTCCGATCCCGGCGCCTTTCCCGACTTCATGGACATTATTGCATCCGTTATTTCATCTAGTTCCAGTTCATGATGGAGGAACTGCTGCTGGGATGGGCCCAACCATGCAAGCGCAGTGTCGTCGAGGTACTCATGCAATACAATCGGTGTGGTCCTGTGGGAGGTGTAAAGTTTAGTGTAGTGGTTTGTGAGGACTCTGAGTTGGTCAGCAAGATCCCGCTGCGGGGTGCCATGCTCATCTAGCAAGGAAGTAACGTAGTTACTGTATCTAGGGGGGCGAACTGCGGTGGCCAATGCCCTGCCAGGCCTGTCACCCTCGCCATACACTCGAGAGACAAAGGGTCTCCCCAGAAACTTGCATTCTTTGGCTGCATCCTCCGTGTATTCATTTAGCTTCTCTCGAATCTGCGCCGCAGTGCTAGACCCCCGCCTGTTCCGCTCCATTTCGCTCTCTAACTTTCGGAGTTCAGCCTCTAGCCTGCGTAAATCTCCGCGCAGAGACTTAAGGACACCTCCCCCCTTAGCTATGCACCAACCTCTCACGGTAACTTTAAACGCCTCCCAGACTGTAGTGAGGCTGGATACGGAATCAATATTACGCTCAAAAAAGTCTTTTATGTCTTGCTCTAGTTCCGCCTGAAACACTGAATCTGTGAGGTGCGCAGGATTTAGTCACCAACTCAGGTACGGGGAGACCTCAAGGGGAATACGTAGGGACAGCAGGACTGGAGAGTGATCAGAGAATGTGCGAGCAAGATGAAGCGCTCCGCCCATCCATGGAGAGAGGCCTGACGACAGGAATACGTAATCAATACGTGCCCAAGTGGAATGTACTGCGGAGTAGTGGGTGCCCTGCCGGAGCGAGGGGTGGTAGTGCCTTCAAGCATCGACTAAGTGGTGCTCGTCCACTATGTTTAACAACGCACGCTGTGTGTGTGTGTAATGCGACGCCTGCGAGTGTGACCTGTCTATCTCAGGTTTGAGTGCAGTGTTGAAATCCCCCCCCAGTAGGATGTGGGATATACCTAGGGACTGAATCTTACCCCACATAGTGAGGAGCGCGGACGGGTCATCCGTATTGGGGCCATAGTAACAAGCAAACAGTATTGTATGTGAGTGCAATGTCCCCCAAGCCATGCAGTACCGCCCTCCAGAGTCCACTTCGGTTCCCGCCAGTGTAAACCCCATCCCTCGTCTCACTAGAATGGTCATTCCTCTTGCGTAACTCGAGTAAGACGAGAACACCCTACTAGTAGCCCACCGTGATGCAAATGGGGTGGCTACCCCCGGTTGTAAGTGCGTCTCTTGGAGCATGGCTACGGACACTCCCTGCCTAGACAGGTAGCTCAGGACTTGCCTCTTCTTTCTTGGGTTGTTTAACCCGCGTACGTTCCATGAGATCAACTGAAAGTTCAGCGCAGGGCGCGTGTCAGCTAAGTCCCCCATTCACCCGGATAAAGGCATATGTGGCATGTTCTCATAACTTGTAATTGCACGTAGCACTCAGTATCGGATTCCAAACCAAAACCCCAGTTAACTACCCCACCCACCCGACTTCTCGCACCTTGTACTGAGAAGTCAAAAAACCCAGATCAAAGTCGGTGTATCCGCCCACCCACGCCGGCAACCCCAACTGGCCGGGTACACACTGCCCACCCATCCCCTACCCCCCCATCAAACCCAACCCAACAAACAGAAAAAATACAGTAACCACCCCTGCCTTGATGAGGAAAGGGGTGTATTGGGGTGCGCCCATTGGGGGATCGAACTCTAGGGGCGCCAGACCTGCCAACCACCTCCCTACTTACACCCACAGGAACCCAGACTTACACCAGGCCCTCAGTGTG
This sequence comes from Triturus cristatus, assembly GCF_964204655.1. NCBI lineage: Eukaryota > Metazoa > Chordata > Amphibia > Caudata > Salamandridae > Triturus > Triturus cristatus. Next base: position 1,011,915,107 of record NC_140582.1, on the reverse strand, counting down.
GGACGGAGGTGGGCGACCGGGCACAGAATATAACAGCGACCAAGTCAAGTGTCATTTTCGTGAAAAAAGAGAGGTACCTCACCAGGAATGACGGTGGCCCATTCGGGCAAGTGCAGCCATGGCAGCAAAGTGAGTCAGGGGGGGCGTCCCCTCGACACGTTCAGTCCTGTTGTTCCATCGGTGAGGGCGATCGAGAGAGCCGCGGCCCCGCGCCCTCTTTGGCTGAGTCCCTCCTATGCCGTTTGAGGAAGTCCTCCACCTGTTGCGGCTGCTGGAAAAACAGTTGTTTGCCCTGGTGCGAGACCTTCAGTTTCGCAGGGTATAGCATTGCATATGGAATCTCCCGGGCCTGCAGTTTCTTTTTAACCCCAGCAAATTTCCGACGGGCTTCCTGCACAGATGCAGTGAAATCAGGGAAGAATGACAGCGTAGTGTTGCAGTATCGCACTGTTCCCATCTCCCGCGAGCGTCTGAGCACCACATCCCGGTCCCGATAATTAAGGAAGTGCGCAATGATGGGCCGCGGCTCTGCGCCAGGGGGGGGGGGGCGGGCAGCAAGGGACCTGTGGGCTCTCTCCACGATGAAGTGTGGGGAGAAGGACTCCCGTCCGAACAGTTCAGCCACCAGGTTCTCAATGAAGACCTCCATTTTCCCGATGTTGGTGGTCTCCGCCAGGCCCAGGATGCGGACGTTGTTGCGACGGGACCTCGCTTCTAGGTCGTCATTCTTATCTGCAATTATCTTGAGGAGACGGTCCATTTGGGTTACATGCCGGTCTGTAGATGTGGCGCCGTCTTCCAATGTGGAGATCCTGTCCTCAGTCTCTTTTATGCGGGCATCTTGATGTTCCAGTTTGGCCACCACGCCATCCAGCCTGGTAGTGATGGTGTCAATCTTGGAATCTATGGTCGTCAGGCTTTGTTTCAATCCCAGCAGGAGAGATTTCCAGTCCTCGTCTGGAGGGCTGGCGGCGGAGGGGCCACGCTCGGATGCCGTCGCGGGGGCTTTCTTGGTGTCAAACGGTAACTTGGACTGCCGTGCGTCGTTGCGCCCCATGACGCCAGGAAGACGATCCAGCCCAGCACACCCCGCAGACAGTTCGGGCGAGGAGAGGGGCCGCACCACCTCGACCGACGAGGGTTCCGCCCAGGTCCAGCCGCAGCCGCGTGGGTAGATAGGGCCGGTGCAGCTCCCAGGCTCACCTCGAGGAATGCGGAACCGAGGAAGGCGGCCCCACCGGCCGGCCCAGGGGCACCTCACACGCGGCTGGTCAACCAGGGAGGGCGGGGGTGACTCCACTGCCAGCAGGTCAGCCCCGGCTCATCTGCACGCCACCAGAGGACGGGGGGGGACGATCCGGACGAGGCAGCAGCCCCAGGGCTCCGTAGGTCGCAGCAAGCGCCCGCAGGGTAACGGGGGACGTCCGGGGCGCAATCTGCCCGACCCAGGCGGCCCCCCAGAGAGGCCCACAGCAGCAGGGCTCGGCGCGGTCGATAGTCCGCAGGTCAAGGTCCTCAACTTGCAGCGCAAGGCCGGGTGAAGGTCTCCGCACAAACCCCGTCCCCGGAGGCGCAAACCTCCACCTCTCCGCAGCTCTCGCTGCCGAGGCGGGGGCAGCAGTTGTTCCAGCTTCACAGTCCGCCTCGCCGGTCAGGGGGGGGATAGCGTGCGTCGCTCAGGCCGCAAGTCCCCGGCCTCTCCCAGCGTGTCCCCGCAGCCAGGTGCCAGGCCTCAGGCAAGTGTCTCTCCGCCCGGGGAAGCCAGAGGGGATAGGACGGCCCCTAAGCCTGTTTCAGTATATCGAGGCGAGTCCAGTGTGCTGGCGAGAGTAGTAGCCTGCAAGCCCGAGTCCCGGGCGCAGGCCCCATCAGGCGGAGGACGAGCGGGCGAAAGGCCCCCCAGAGCGTCCCGATCCCAGAGGCGTCCCCGCCTACCTCTCGCAGACTTCTCAGCCCAAGCAGGGACAGCCGCTGGTCGTCCGGCGCCAAGTTCAGCCTCGCTGGTCGGAGCTCTCTAGCGTCGCGCAGGCCTCGCAGCACCGGGCTCTCGTAAAGCGCGTCTCCCACAATGTACCGGCCGCAGACGAGCACTCCCCCCCGGCCGGGGGAACAACAGCGGATATCTCGGCACTCCGGCAGGCTCTACAGACGTGGCGGGCATCGGGGCGTCGCGCAGGGCACAGCGGAAACAGCCATGAGGGTGAGGCAAAGGATAGCGCGGTCAGGATATCGGAAAGGATTGTGAAAGCGCCCGGTCCGGCGGGAGCCTCACTCTTGTGCGGCCATCTTGGTTTGGCGCCCTCTAGCGCCCCCCCTCAGCAAACTGATTTGTCTACAATGCATCCTTACCTCTAGATGCACTGTAATTAGTGAGAACCAGGTAGGCAAGTAGGGATCTAAAAGTATGGTTACCTGGCAGTCAGGTTCTAATTGAGACACTTAGGTCAGTGATTCTTAACCTTTTGACTTCTGGAGGTCTTCACTTAATGAATACTGAAATTTGGGGACCCCCAATAAATCATTGTTGGAATCCGGAGCCCCTCACTGAGTCATTACTGGAACCAGTGACCACGGCTAAAGGAATTCAATTGATTTGAACTTCAAAACAATACACAAAAATACAGAAAGAAGCATTCATGAGACAAATACACAAATTATCAAATATTTTATTTTAATGGGAAGGTTGGGTTTTTCTAAATTCAACTGAAGCCACCCATCGTTGATAAAATATCCTGTTCAATGCATGTGCACTGCTCCCACAAATCAATCTGGGGACACCAACTTTGTTGTTAGCCTCCAATTTCAAATCCCTTAACATTTATCAAACTTCTAAAAATGTTCAATGTACATTTTGCTTCTTTATTAATATACACTTTCATATTCTGTTAATATTAGTTAATTTTCTAAGCAGCCGTGGATCCCCACGTAGGTGTCATGGACCTCCATGGGTTCCTGGACCACAGGTTAAAGAACCGGTGCCTTAAACTATCTTTTCTCCTCAAGCCAGTGAGGCATTTCAGTGCTGGGTCAAGGTATTTCATTTTCTCTAATCTAAAATAACTGGATAACTATTTGAAATTGGGCAGCCTATATATTCTGAATAGACTTTGATACATCCTAACATCATAAAGCACACCTTCTAAAGAAGTCTTTTACTGGGTTGTAAATATTTTGTAAGAATTGCTTTTATTAATTAGGCTTCTAATATTGGATCAGGTGAGGCAGGGAAAGCTTATACCTTTGACCATTTTACATACTGTTGTTCTTCGTAAAATATTTCAAAGATGCACACATTTTTTTTTTATTTTAAACCTGAATTGAGATAGGCCGGCTTGGACGTCATGTTATTTCAGTTTGATGGAAATTCCATATTAATTCTTGTCACATTTATGTTTGGTGGTATTGAGATGTATACCTTTGACTTACAGTTATTAAAACATTGTTAATTTAGTTTTTTTGAAGGTTTGTTTTTAGTCTTTTATTTTTTTAGTATTAAATCAGTTTTTATTGACAAAACACATGACAGGAAAAGATACAGTGCGTCGTTGCCTACAACCCACTGGGCCGGTGACCTCACGAGCAACGAATATTAAAAAAATGGAGCTTATGGGTCATGAGACAACGAAACAGGCAATTAACACAGCATGTCGGCTACAACTCGATCCTGGGCCAGCCGCGTTCAGATTCATGGAGCAAGCAGGAAACATATTGCGTCATGAAAGAAACCCAAAATTGGTCTGTAGCACCACTTGTATGTATACACATGCCCATGCTATAGGGACACACCGTAGCTTGTTTGAAGCGGGTTTGTCTGCTTTTAAACAAATCAAAAAAGGAAAGAAAGGGACAAGAGAACAAACCAAGTGACTAAACATGCAAACCCAGACCCTCCCCCACCCCTACCCCTCCTCTCTCTCAGTGAGTCCCGTACGTGCAAACAAACCCCTATAACCTCGCAAAAAGAATGCTAGTCCCCCCATGAAAAAGCAGGTTCGGGAGGAGCCGCCCACCTTAAGTCTCCTCCTGGCTCTCAGGTATCAGCTTTAGAAGGCGTAGATAAGCAGGGCACATGAGCTCCCGGAACTCAGAGGATAAGATTGTGATGAAAGAAGCCCAGAACTTAGAATATTCAGACGTATCCCCATATGTAGCCATAGACAATCGCTCCATACCTAAAAGGGATCTTTCAGCCCGCAAATAAAACACGGTGTGCGGCATTCAGAGCCAAGGCGATTTGCTTACCCTTGACTGAGTGCAAAGGGAAGGTCAGCGCGTTGGGGAGTCCTAAGATGGTATAAGCCGAGAATCTCGGGATAGTAGTGTCAAAGGCCCTATCTATTTCATCAAGAATTTTATCCCAGTAACTGGTAAGCTTTGGACAGTGCCACAGCAAGTGAAGAAGGGTACCCGGGCTCCCGCACCCTCGCCAGCAGAGGCCATCACTCCGAGAGCCCCACTTAGAGATACGGGCCGGAGTATAGTACCAATAGGATTAAATTTTAAATGCCGTCTCTGTGGGACCCATAGAGTGTGCGAAGTGATGTGATCTATAAAAAACGTCCTCCCACTCTATCCGAAAGGGTGCGACCTATCTCTGTCTCCCACCTTCTCTGTCCTTTACTGAACGAGCTCCCTTAACTCCCTGCGCAAGGAAGGTGTATAGTTCAGAGATGAGCCTGCGGTCATCCTTTTTCAGAATAAGCCATTTTTCAAATGGTAGCACCTGTCTACCAACCAGGGGACGCACCAGACGGTATGTAATGCCCCCCGTCACCCAGTCAAAATCAAATTGGGTCTGTAAAGCATCCATAGTGGAGGGCTTCGCAGTGAGATTCAACACCTTTGCAAATTCATTTTAAACCCCAAGATCTGGCTGAAGGCTTGTAGATCCACAACTATGACTGGCACAGAGGTTAGCAGATGTGCCAGTGAAAAGATAACATTGTCGGCGTAGAGACTAATTAAGTGGCGGTCGGCCCCAAAGGGGATGCCCTGCGCCAGTTGATTGTCCCCGAGCCGCTGGGCAAAATGCTCCATATAAAGGGCAAAGAGCAGCGGCGAGAGAGGACAGCCTTGTCTGGTGACCCTTTCCACTGCAATGTCTCCCGAGAGTATGCCATTGACCCTAACCTGCGCTGTGGGGGCACTATAAATGCTCGCCACCCAGTTGCGAAACTTAGGCCCTATACCAAATCTTTCTAGGGTGGCAAATAGGTACGGCCAGTGCACCCGGTCAAAGGCCTTCTTGATGTCAACTGCCAGCAGAAGATCCTCCTCCCTTGACCTGTGCACCTTGACAATTAGATTACAAATTATTTAAGTGTTGTCCCCACACTGCCTACTCAGGATAAAACTGGACTGGTCCGGGTCTATCAAGCCGGGCGTGAGCGGATTAAGTCTGTGAGCCAAAATGTTTGAGAATAACTTTGCGTCTATATTGAGCAGAGAGATCAGTCGGTATGAGCTGCAGAACTCCGGGTCTTTCCCTGGTTTAGGGATGACGGAAATCTTCGCCTGGAGCATAGAAGCTGTAAGTGTTCCCGAGTCAGTAAAGGAATAAAAAAGTCAGGTAAGCATTGGAGCCAGCTCCGCGCAGTAGGTCTTATAGAAATGGGCACTAAACCCGTCCGGGCTAGGAGCTTTCATGAACTTCAACCGAGCAATAGCGGAGGCCACCTCATCAATTCAAATCGGAGCTTCCAAACCGTCCGCCTTCTTAGCCGGAAGAGGGGTAACCGCTGCCTGTGTAGATATTCGAGAGGATCAGCAAGGGTGGGGGACTCGGTGGAATAGAGGTTCACATAGAAAGTGCGAAAGGCCGCAGCAATATCCGGGTCCTCCGTTACCATCAATCCCTGGGCCCCCCGGACCGCTTTCACTGTTTGGGCCTGCTGCTGACTACAGAGGCAATGTGCCAACATACAGCCACCCCTGTTGGAGCCTACATAATATTTATGTTTCAATCGGAGCACTGCATATTCAGCCCTATCAAGGTTCAGGCGTTTCAGCTGGAGCCGTTCTTTCTCCAGCCGACGCCAAATTCAGGGAGCACCGATGCGTTTGTGGATGGCCTCGAGATCCTTCACCCGGTCCTCGAGATCCTGACGCTTGTCCAGCCTAGTTTTATTTTTGTGGGCCTCCTTAGCGATGAGAGCCCTCTGCACAACTAACTTAAACGCCTCCCACACGGAGGCCAAGGGCATGGTACCATTATCATCAAACGCTACACAGTCAGTCAGCGTACGACGGAGATCCTCTACCACTTACGGGGGCCGTAGGAGTGAGTCCCACAGCCGTCAGTGTGGCTGGGGCCGCTGTGCAGGAGGGAGGTGCAGCGTAAGGGTGATATGTGCGTAGTCTGATAAAGAGCGGGCCTCTATAGTAGAGGCCTGGGTGCAAGCCCACGCTGCCAGGGAGTCTAAAAAGTGGTCCAGACAAGTGTATATCTTATGGGCTGCAGAGTAGAAGGAGTAATCCCTGTCACTCGGGTGTAGGCAGCGCCATGCATCTCTAAGTTCACAGTCATCAAGCCACACCTTCCCATGCCCTGAAATAGCTCCCGCTCCACCCGATCGAGGCCAAGGGCGATCCAACCCTGCATCCATCAGCAGGTTCAGGTCTTCCCCCACCACCACCCGGGAGTCCGGTGTATGCAGCACCTCGGCTGTGGCATTCAACAGGAATTCCTCTTGATGTTCATTGGGGCGTAAAGTGAAGCAATTGTGATGCAGGTGGTTCCTACACGCAGTCGCAGCGCGAGAAGACTTCCCTTAATCTCCGCTACTGTACCCACCACAGAGCCTCAAAAGTGTTTGGAGAGCAGGATGGCCACCCCCCCCCCCTTCTTCTGCCTCCCCGAGGACCAGAACTGCACAGAAAACCCCCTATGTTACATGCAGTGTGTATCACTGTGGAGTAGATGAGTTTCTTGGAGTAGGCACACGTTTCCCTGTGTGTCTTCAAGCATGGAGAGCACTGCTTACCTTTTGGTGGGATTGTTAAGGCCTTTGTCATTAAAACTGACTACCCGGACTGCCATCAGTGGGAGGAGAGCCACCATATGCTATGACTAAGGCGACGGATCCTACAGAGGGGGGCGAGTCTCATAGAGGACAGAGTGTGTGCGTGTAGATGATCAGGCCCTATCAAAGGGACCCAGGCTGCAAGGCTCACTGGAGTTAGGACCCACCCTACCCTAGAACAAAACAACACAAACCCCATAACAATGAAACCATACAAAGTCCATCTCAAAAGCTGGGTAGTAATCATAGGGGACTGCCAAAGGAATGAGGGACATCACCAAAGAGAAGCAAAGCAATCTCTCCACCCCCGCCGGACCCACATAAGATGCTGAGACCACAAAGGCGCTTTACTCTCAATTGTTTGTGTCCAAAACTCCCCCTTCTGTGCCTGTCAGAGTCGAGCAGACCATTCTTTTATGATGGCGGCCGTGTCAGGACGAAGGCGAACTAGGTTTCAGCTGCCTCGGGGCCCGCGGCCTGAGGGCTTCTGTGTAGCCCGCTCCAAGGCATCTTGATGATAAGACAGATCTTCGAGGGACAGCTTCAGCACCTTACAGGCGTCGGACAAGGAAGGGACCTGGTGCAGTTTCCCATCGAGACGGAAGATTAGGCGAAAGGGGTGACCCCAGGCATAAGAAATATTTTGTGAACGAAGGTGATTTGTAATGGGGCCAAAGTCTCGTCTCTTCTGGAGGGTGCTGGCCGCTAGGTCCTGGAAGAGCTGAGGGCTGTGATCCCTGAAGTGGAGGGGCTGGCTGGAGCGAGCAGCTTGAAGGATTTCTTCCTTCACCGTGTAATTATGGACGCAGATCAAGATGTCCGCAGCGGGGCAATTCGACTGCAAAGGCAGACCCACCCGGTGACAGCGGTCTATCTTTACTGCAGACCCCGCCGAGGTGCCCAGAATAGTGCGGGTTAAGGTCCTGCACATAGCCTACCAGATCTTCTCCTTCTGCCCCTGTTGGAACCGTTCGGATGTGAATATTGTTCTTCCGAGACCTGTTCTATAGGTCTTCACAGTGCCTTTGGAGGTCTAGCTGCTGAACCCCTAGCTGCAGGACTTCTTGTTAGAGGTTGGCGATCTCCTCATCCCTCGCAGTTGCGGAATCCTCCAGCGCGGCAACCCACTCTCCCACCGCGTCTACATCTCTCCGAACTTCCTGGAGGTCCGCCTGCAGATCTGTTTTAATAGCCAAAATATCCCCCCTTTGCGAGGTAAACAGAGAATCCAAAAACTCCCTGGTGACTGCATCGTTTGGCCCTTCCCCAACGGGCATCGTACCAGTGCCCGGGCCCTCCCCTTATGCTTTCATTAGGAGCTCCCTCACTGATCTGTCTTTTTTGTTTTTGGCCATAGCCATCGTGGAGTAAGCAGGTCCAGCTGTCCAAGCGATGTGTAGGGCCACCAAAGAGGGGAGACGCTGTTGTCGGGCGGCCGCCGGTGGAATGGGGGGGGGACACCCCGACTCTTAGGAGAAGGACCGCCGTGGCATCGCTCTACGTGCGCTGTGCTTTATTCTCGCCACTGGGGGGGGGGCACTCAGCGATTGTCACTGCAGGGGATGACGGAAATCGGAGAGCCCCCCACGTCCCCCAGGGGCAGTCTGTGTACCAATGATAGCGAAGAGTAGACGTCGGGGGCCACTGGCGTAGCTTTCAGCCTGTCTCCCTGTCGACCATCGCCCCACATGAGAGAAGTGCTATCCAGGTGGCCCCTACTCCAACTAGTGTACAACCAGTATCAAGGGGCCAGGCTAAGCTCGCCTCCAGTTGCGCTGAGCTGCAGTGCTGTCGGAGCTCCTAGGCATAGTCACGCTCCGCTGGCCCCAATCAGTCCGCAATCCGAATGTGGGCACGTCAGAGGCCCCGTTAGGCCCAGAGACCACTGGTGGGAGAACTCATCGCTCCTTGAGCTCTCCATCGCACTGTGTTGTTGCAGTACAGGCCCCAATCACCTCTGGGGGCCGGGCAGGGGCTCCCAACGAGCCCACAGAAGGGCAACAACCACCACTCCTGTCGTGCCTGGAATGTGCCTGGCCCGCAGGCCCCGAGTAGGCCTCAGCCAAAGGTCAGACCCAATGTCCGGCCGGGGATCAGGAGTGTAAAAACAACAGCCGGCCCGGGGGCACTCACCGCATGCCACCAGGCATCAGGGCAGGCCTTGCGTGCTTCGTGGGGGGGGCCGCACCCAAGTCATCCTGCGGGTCCCCAGATGTGCGTGGACGTTCCAGCCGACACACGCCACACTACAAGATTGATTGCGTTGCTGGGCGATCACCCGCCGGCGGGTGCCCGGGGAAGACACAGCGGCGGGAGGAAGCACCCACAGTCCTGTATCTATGCTGGATGAAGGCTGGCCGTCCAGCAGGCCCGGCACCCCCTCACTCCCTGCCGAGGTCTCGGGCGATCAGCGGTCCCCCTCTCCACCGCCGCCAACCATCCAGGCACCTCACCGCACGCGGCCCCCAGGAGCGCTCTCCTCACCTCTGTGGGTCGGATCTGGAGGCCCAGCGGATCCCCAAGCTCACGTAGATGCCGGGGCCGGGTCAACCACACCTCAGGTCCAAGGCAAGGCCCAGCCAGCGACAAGGGCGGGGCGCCCGCACCGGAGCTTACCCCAAGGTCCACGGGAAACGCAGGCAGCCTGGCATCCCCCGGGGGCCCATCAGTGGAAGTGATGCAGTGCCGTCGCCCTCCACAGCTCCTCAGCTAGCCTTGCCACAGGTCTGGCCTCTTCCCGACACCGGCACCGGAGCCAAAGGTCAGTCGAGATCGCCCTAGCAGGCGGCCGGGGCAAAACAAGGCAGACCGGGATGTAGTGTCCTAGCGTGGACACGTTTTAGTGTTCCAATGTGTGTGTAATACACTATACACCCACCCACCACCTACGTCACTGGGTCAGGTGACGAGGGTAATAAAAAGGCCGAGCGCACGTGCTCGAGGCCATTACCCACTACCCCAACTATGTGTCTGGTGTCCATCATTCTACCCAGCATGCGGGCCTAGGGCCCAACATTACAATGGCGACGAGGCGGGTACTCTACCCCGCGTGTGCAGTCCCGATCTGCGCAACGCAAAAAAATAAAAAAATAAAACGAAGAGGGAGAGAGGACTGCCCCCAGTGAGGACACCCCCTCTGAATTAAGGCGCAATGCGCCGAGAAGCCTGCAGGGCGAGGCGGAGCCCGCAGCGTGTCCCGTAGCGACCGGGAGCCTGCCGCTGTGATTCCCGGTGAAGGAGGAGAAGAGTGGACCGATCGGAGCCCACCCACATCGGCCGTGGCGCCATGACCCTACAGGAGGAGGTCGGGTGCCCACCCCGACGACCCTGCCGCTGTGCCCGGAGGTGCCCTGAAGGAAGGCAAGCCGAGCGGAGCCCACCCACATCGGCTGCGACCCCCACAAGAGGCGTGTACCACGCGGTGCCCACCCGCGGAAAGAAGGAGGCCCGCCGGCCGAAGGTGAGCCCCGCGACGGGGAACACGGTGAAGACGAGGAGGTCGGGTGCCTACCCCGACCCCAGTGGTGCCTGCCGCTGACTACACCCCCTGTGACGACTGTTCGCCCGACGCGCCGCGCTGCGGAGCCCACCCGCATGGCCGCGTTGAAGCGCCCCGAGTGGTGAGGAGGTCGCAGCGGGTGCCCACCCCGCGCTGAAGAACCTGGTGTGCCCTCCGGCACGAAGGAAGCTCCTGGTCCGTGGCGAGAGGAGCGAGGTATCAGCACCCCCTTCCCGCGCGGCCCGCGAAGTGTGGAGACCGGCTGCGGGGAGGGGGCGGAATCAACGTAACAGTAAAAGCGGAGCCCACCCGCAGCACAATACACCGGTTCTACTCTTTCTCCCTCCCCCCGCCCGCGCAGGGAGGGAGATGCCCAGGGAACTGTAGGCGGCCAGCGCCGCTCACACTATTAAATAAATAAACGCCGGAAGCGGTGAGGAGCTCCGCGAGTGCACCCCTTCCTGCCGCGCGAGGACTGCAGGAAGCTGCCGCGGGCAGGGAGGGCGAAAGGAAAAGTGAAGAACGGCCGCCGCCGGCCATGTGGGTCATGCCCCCCACCTCGCAGGACACGAAAGAACTGCAGACAAGCGGCCAGCGCCGCCAAAAGTAAACTACAATTAGGTGCGCGAAGGCAATGACTACTGATATGCTCCCTGACAATGCCTGTGCCCCCTGCCTCTCAATAAATAAATGTAAAAAGACTTACCTGCTGTCAAGCCCCGTGTCCTGCACTCCACTGCTCTGCTGTGGCTCCAGCCCTTCTGCACTCTACCGAAGCCTGGAAAAGTGAAAGAACAAGGAAGAAAAGGTTAGCAGCAGAGAAGGTTGCTGCTGAATGGAGTGAAGAGCATACCTTGCACTGCCATCTAGTGGCCGGAGAGCAGTATTGCACCAGCTGCTGGAAAAAGAATAGAAAGGCTAGAGAAGAGGCAGCAAGGCACGTACTGCAAGGTCTGACTGATGCGCGATGGTGAGCGCACTGGAATGCGGCTAGGCGACGGTGGCGATACATCACTGAAGAGGTACGGTGCAGGAATGCGCCAGAAGCGCAGGAACGCGACAGAAGCGCAGGAAGCAAGTAAGCCGCAGGTAACGGGATACAGCGTCAGGAACCCGCAGAACAAGGAAGAACAAAAGGGTCAAGCCACATCCATCCCAGCGAGGATCGCGCTGTCGCCGCATCAAGTGGCGCGAACCCTCGAGTGAACTAAAAGACTCAGCGCAGATGTACCCCGGACGCGGAAGGTACACAGCAGCGCCTACAGGAGAGGAACCCCCTGAAGAGGATGGGCGCAGCAAGTAGTCGACACTGACGGGCAAGGATGCAGAGGCACACCCAGTGGCGCCAAGAAGCCACCACAACAAGAAACCACACGGCGCAAGGCGCAACGCGACACTGAAGATGTACCGCGACGGTACGAAGAGAAGCATGCACCAGCGCTCAACAATTCAGCAAACACAGGTAGTCACACGACGTGGCGCACCTCGTGAACACAGGTAGTCACACGACGTGACGCACATCGTGAAGCCGACCAGCCAAATGGTCGCACCATAAAGGCCAAGCCGACCAACTACATGGTCGCACCACAAAGCCAACCCGCCAGGGGTTGCACAAGGAGGTGACCGACGCACGGGTCAGTGAATATACGACCAGCCAAATGGTCGCACCACAAAGCCAACCCGCCAGGGTTGCACAAGGAGGTGACCGACGCACGGGTCAGTGAATCTACGAAACAAAGGTCTGACGGAAGACCGAAGGTATCCTGCCAGTGATCGGCAGCGCGGACTGTCAAGTGGTCCAAGAAGAACGAAGAGGACCAAGAGTATGGTCCCACGAACTTCAACAACCAAAGTAACTGGTGAAAAGGAGAAGACGAAAAGAAGGTCATGACCCTAACTCGGAATGCTGAGGAAGATGGAGAGAGTGCCCTCGGACGAGGACAAGACCAGGGGGAACACGTGCAGAGTGCGCGCGCTGCACGGAGAAGCCTGGCCAGACCAAGTGGAGAACAGAAACGGTCCAGAGTAGGTCGTGAAGCGAAGGGAAGAAGATATCGGAGTGGCACGTTTGCCACTACAAGAAAAGAAGGAAGATGACATCGGAGTGGCACGTCTGCCACTAAAAGGAAAAAGGGGAAAGAAAGAGATCTGAGTGGCACGGTTGCCACTGCAAGAAGAAGGAGAAGTCAGAGTGACTCGACACCCTCACGGAGATTAGAACCGAGGAAAGAGAGAGGAGTGTGGCAAGACTACTCACACCTCGAAGATAAGGAAGGCGACAAGTGCCAGAACATGGAGAGCAAGTCCTGAGTACACCCGTGGCACGGAGAGAAGACCATCTGCTTGGCGGTGCTTTCAGCGCACCTGGGATCTGCAGGGGTGAGCCGGCTGGACCGTTCGGAACATCCACCTTTGGGGTCACACGGTCACTGGACGACGCCAGCCATGGTGACTCAGGGGCAAAGGCCTCAGGGATGCCAGTGAGAGAGAGCATCCCCGCGACGAGAGATGGTCATCAGCCGCCCTTCAGCAAAGGTCCCAGGAGGGTGAAGACATCGCGCGCAAAGACAGGAGCCAACAGCTACCCTCCAGGTCTGACTGCGGAATCTGAGGTGAGACTCGTCGTCTCCTCCGCACCTGCACTTATCGGCATGGGAGTAACACGATACAGGACACTCAACCCAGGACAGATCTGATGGAGAGGGCCTCAGGGATATCCCGTGGCAGGGGAACACCTGCGAGAGGGGCATCATGGTGAGAGGGGTGTCTTGCAACCAATCCGTCTTTTGCCAAAACAGAATACACGCCACAGATGAAGAAGAGGACAGGACGGAAAGATGAACGGCAACAGCTAGCGGTGAACCACAAGAACTTTAACTGCGTTTGTCACCAGGGAAGTAAAGTGAAGAAAAGACTGTGAGTACAACTTCAAGGCAGAGTCGTCAACAGACTGGATCCATCGAGCACCCATGACTGGTGCCACAGTGAACTGGTGGTCTCCGCGACAAGAAGAACATCGTCTGGGACCCCAAGCAGCGGAGGCGTAAGAGACTCTGCGGAAGTTTTGGTCACTGTCTTAAATATGTATGGGTTTTCTTTCTCCCACAGGTTGAACTTAGACTTTGCGTTTTTGTCATTAAAAATTGGGAGGGATGTAGTGTCCTAGCGTGGACACGTTATAGTGTTCCAATGTGTGTGTAATACACTATACACCCACCCACCACCTACGTCACTGGGTCAGGTGACGAGGGTAATAAAAAGGCCGAGCGCACGTGCTCGAGGCCATTACCCACTACCCCAACTATGTGTCTGGTGTCCATCATTCTAGCCAGCATGCAGGCCTAGGGCCCAACATTACACGGGACTCTCCGCCGCCGCCAGCCAATTGCCCATAAGCCTCTGATGGGGATTAGAGTCTCAGGTGCGCCATAGATAATGATGTTGGGCCCAGCGGGAGCGGAGCTCAAGGAAAACGTGTCCACTCACTGCGCCATCTTGGCCACGCCCCGTCTTTTATTTTTTGGGTTACATTTTATAGTGACTCCTTCATTGTTTTTGCATTGCATAATGTTCATCTGTAAAGCTATTGCAGTGATTGGTGGCAATCTTAGTAAGAATAAAAAAGTCCTAAAATTGGCTGGTGTTATTAGATAAGTGGAATGTTCCTCTACAAGAGTAAAGCTAGGTACACTACTCTTGATGGAGATGATTCTGACAGACATGAAAAGAAAATGAGAGCAAATAACATGTTTTCCAATCAAAATTATAACTATATATACTTTATTTCAATATCGAAAAATTGGGAAGCAGAGACAGTGAAAAAATCTTAATTAATTTAGATAATAAACCTGTATATTGAAGCCAAGAAATAGCCTTTCAAATCAAAGGCACAAGCCACAAATCCATTGTAGTAATTTGTCTTCCGAAATGATTCTGTGGCTCCAGACACTTCTTGTGAACACATTAGTGTCCTTACCACCAAGTTAATTTAACTTCAATTATCTCCAGTTGTTCTTCTAATATAAGGGGTTCACAGGTTACAATACCTCAGAGAGAAACATGAATTATGAGTGTCTGGCTATAGAACCTACTAAATCCCAAACTAATTTGTTTCATAGGTGAAATTCTCTGGTCTCTCTATGATAATATGAAAATTATCAAGCAAAAGCTTCATGGACAGAATAAGAACCAATGAACTTATTTGGAAACCTTCCTTCCTTTCCAAAAAGGGGATACCTCAAAGTTTGTCACCATTTATTCAAGAGGCAAATCTTTGGCCTTTGTTCTAGATGTTATCTCAATGAGAAATGAATTAATTAGAAATCATTATTTTGACCTTGATTATTAGATATTTCAATGTTGAATTATGTCAGGTATAAGCTAAGCAAGGCAATGAGCAAGCAAGCAATACCTATATATTCATAGATAATACATCAAAACTCCTAATTTTCCTGATACAACTGGCATGACAAAGCTTATGGAAAAGCAAAATGCGTTTTTTATGCTGGGGGTGTATAGGTTGCGACCCACACTGTGGGATAATCATGACACCCAAAAAATAGCCAGACTGGTTTTCATCAGTTAAAGGATACAGATAGATAATAACAGATTACATTCCCTATGTAATATGATTTGTAAATGACTCTTATAATTTCAGTGCCAAATATTCTGACTTAGCTAGGGTGGTCCGGAAAGAGAAATATTTCTTCCAAAATATATGTCTAAAAGTATGCATTTTTTAGGTCAACACATGGAACTTGGCAGAAGTGTTATTTTTACCAAAAATATAATTTTAAACATTGTAGACACTGGCCCAAACAGTCACAGCCACCATGTTGAAAAATAGCCGCTGACATATATTTTTTATCAATAGCGCCTGAATGTATCAACAGAATTGACTTTTTAAAATTGTTTAGCAGTCACTTCTCTGTGAAAAGTTGACAACATTTTCAATATGAGGCAACATTGCATCTCAATATCATGCCAAAGTACTGATATAAGGAATTCACTGCCTTATAAGGGTTCAATTCTATGATTTGTGGCTTAATTACTCCATTGCAGGTCGGGACACTTACACAACAAAATAGTGGTATGACTGAGGTAATAGATTATTCATTTGTTGCGCTTTTCTAACAGAATTTCCAATAAGTAAGTCTGTTATAGTTTTAACAAGTATTCAAAACTCCAAATTCAATAAAAGAGAAATTAGTCAGACTTTTACCTGCCTGTATTGGATGAATCTATAAAGAGAAATTTTAGGTTAGTGGAATGTAATAGTGTAATATTTTTTTTATCAAAAACTAATAAACTACCATGTCCTGCTGATTATGCTGCTAGGGGCATGGCTGTAAGATATGAAACTATAGAGACAAATCTTCAGACTCTCGAGTCTTTAAGTTGCCTTCCTGAAGAAAATTAAGGCACTGGGATATTGAATGTTGGTAGTGGAAATAAAGCCACCCTCCTCCAGTTTAAAGCTAAATTCTACAGAAAGTACGATGTGCGCTACAATCAAAAAGAACTGGACTGAGTCCTCATTGTTGGAAGCAAAAAACTCAACAGAAGCATCCTTTGGAGACTAATATTCACAGATTTCAGAAAGTGATTTTGATGCCCCTTCCACCAATCAGTTTAGTAGGGGAAACAACGTTTGTAATCTTAACAACTTAGAAATGAAATGCTTTTTCTGTGATAATATATACCCTGAAAATCATAAATAAACATTATCTCTTGCGTCGCATTTTTAAAGTGGATACCTTTCTAAGGCAGTATAAACCATGCAATTTGGCTCACACTTTTCCTTTGTAAATTTAGTAAACAAGAAGCCAGAGAGGCAAAGGATGAACACAGTGCTTAATATTCAGGAGCACATTTGTAGAGCTTATAGTCTTCATTCAAACCAGTCTAGAATATGAAGAAAATACACCAGTTTTTAAACTTTGTGAACTTAAGCAACTCGACTGTAGAAGAATTGAGCAGCTAGGAGGAAACTGATTCAGTGTTCATTCCACAAGGTTAAAACACCAAATTCTAGCTAATGTGCATGAAATTGAAACATATACAGAATGTTGTGCTGTTTTAATAGTTGTAAACAAAGAAGCTGGACTCTCTCTGAGGCGAAACTGTGCTCTTGATGATGAATCAAGCAGTAATATTAGAACAAGCAGCAGCGATATTTCACTGAGGTATACTAAAACAAATCATCTTTTTCTGGCTCGTTCACAGAAGAATAGGAAGAACAATCCGTCCTTTCTACACTCCTAACTCCAACATCCATATTAATGTATGAGAATGGAATAATATTCGAGATAACTTATGGATCACAACCAAGTTTTACTATAGCACAACTAACCTCTTCCAATATCTTTAGCACAAGTGACATAATTTCAATTATTTTCTTCTCAAAAACAATATATAAGGATCTTAAAGACATCAGTGTCATAAACCGTGTCTGAGCTGAAATAGGCAACTCCACCTTTTGCCTCTTTCTTCCACCACCCAACACTTTCTGTCTTCTACTTACTTTTGCATGTTTTTTCATCCCTACTTTTGCCCTTTGTCATGATTCTCATATCTTTTTCCTACTCCTTCAATTTCTGCCTTTTCTGCCTTTTGCTCCTTCAGTCAAGGTCAACGTCCAATGATAAAAAATGAGTCCAGGCCCCCAAAAATGAGTGCTGGTGCCAACCACCTACACAAATTGCACCTTCACAAATTAAACACTGAGTCCAAGGATATGGAATGACGGCCGGGTGGGTGACTGGCTAGTTCTTGCTTCTGTGATTAGTGGAAGTGAACCTACTGCCATACTTGCTATGAGTTTTGTTAATTCTTCCCCAAATCTCTTTGCCTATGTTATCTAACTGTCCTGCTGACTTTTCTATCGAGGTCGTCTCTACTGCAAGAGCCAGATAAAGTTACTGAAGTGCTGACCAACTTTCAACTATGTCTTTTTATGCACCTTATTTATGTACTCATTACTATGTGCCAATGTGTTCAAAACTGCCTTTAATGCTCAATGAATTATTATAATTCATTGTTCATAAAAAGTGGCTAGAAATGCATCACATTATGATAAAGATGCCTTGAGGAACAACATAAAACTCTCTGCATAATTATGTTCTATTCTGGTCTCATCACTTTTTACTGCTCAGAGGTTCTGGTGAAACACCATTTGACACACATTTACTGGAAAAAATCTCAATGTTCCTGACGCTCTGTGCTGTAAGATGATTCATGGACTCTTAATTATGTCAATAGTAGAAAAATGATAATACTTTAAAAAATACTGCAAAATGTGCTGTGTTTCAAAAATCCCACCATATTGTGATATGTTTAAAAGATATTGTGATTGGTATCTCTCAACGGCAAGACCTCTTTCATGCTGTACTTGTTTCTTAGGCCATGCACCCAAAAACATTTACCCCTGCTTATGACCCAGTATAACAATGTACAGCTTGAGATTTCTGCAAATCCCTTGATATGACGGTGCCAGTAGTCGGCGCAGGCAGGCAGTGGTCAACGTGTAGGTGAGGGAAAAAGCTTAGCAATGGAGAGCTACTGCATGGGCAGTATAAATGCTCTCATCCTGAATCAGACATGGATATTAATATATTCTTGAGGCAATATGAGAGTCATGAAAAATGGCCACCACAGTGACTGAAACGTACATGAGCGCTCAGTTTTTAATTTCAAAATATCATTATTAACCATTATTACCTTTGTTTCTTGGCTTTTGCATCCTCTTGCAATAGAAACATACTGGTATTCCCAGGAGAAATATTAAAAGAATAGCCAATCTATTGTAATGCTTTTGTTCGCCATTTTCTGCAATTAAATTTTAAAGATACAATGAGAATTTCAATATTAGAATTTAAAATATAAAACAAACACATTGGAACTTATGTCATTCAAATGTTCAATTGAGTAATTTACAAAAAAATAAAATAAAAACAACAACATTCACATTAGCAAAGTATAATGAAATATATATATATATATATATTATCTACTGGCGGTCGCCAGTAGATAGTTATAGTTAGGACCGTGTTTCCATAGGAAATCTGAAAATTCTATTTTGAATAACTTTGGCGCCGGTTGACGAATCCTCGCGAAATTTTCAAAATAGGTGGGGCGCTCCGCTCCGCTCTTACCCTGAAAGTCTCAGGGGGATTCGTCAAGCGGGGGCTGAGAAAAAAGGGGGGTCCCAAAACACGTTTTCCCCATGCAATTTTCCATAGGGACTTTTAGTCCAAGGTACAGCCCGAACGGCTGAACAGAATTACTTGAAATTTGGCAGAGAGGTAGTCCTCAGGTCAGTGATGTGCCTTTTGCAGGTCTGGTGTCAATCTGTTCAGTAGTTCCTGAGAAAATAGCATTTAAAAGCATATAAATATCTATAGGCGCGCACCGTGCGCGTACGGTAAGCATACCGTACGCGCACGCTGCCGTGCACGAGCGTAATTCTGATTGGTGGTTACATGACAGTAAACATTCCAGTCGGTCGAAATCAGGAAGTGTCTGCCGCCATTTTGTGTGTCTCACACTGAAAAACAAAGGTAAAGAACGTGAAAAGGTGGCAAGGTAGAGAGTTGCAGACCCCCTAGCCTTTGTCAGGGGGTCCAAAAAGGACCCAGAAGTGTGAAAAACAATTTATTATTATTTTTTTTTAAATCGCGACGTACGCGTACCGTGCGCGTACGGTACGCGTACGGCGGAAAAAAATGAATAAAAAAAAATAGAATTAAAAATCAAAATTAAATGTTTAAATGTTGGTTGGCTCTAAAAAGAGCCATTGTGTTTATTGAGTGTTTTTTTGGTACCTACAAGTAAGTACCGATGCAGAGTCTAAAGTTCAAGAGGAAGACTCTGTTTCCTTCATCATTGAAATGTACACCATCTCCTCTATAAATGTCTTGCATGTTGTAACGCAAGTTGTTGTGGTATATATAACCCATACCATAGTCTCTGAGGAAAGCAGAAACAGACTTATTGACGTGCTTTCTTGCTTTGTCAATCTGCGGACAAAATTGGTTGGACCAGTTCCACTTTTGCCTTTGGCATATATTAGAATATACAAAGGCAGTTTGTGGAAAAAGTGACATCAATTGCACAAAGGTGTCCTTAACAAGCATTTCCAGACCTACCCCAGTTAAAGTGCCTAGGTCATTTCCACCACAGTGCACAATAATAAGGTTAGGCTGTGGGAGATGTAGAAAGGTTTTCACCAAAGGCATTAATTGGTGCCACTTTAACCCTCTCTGACCAATCCATTTAATGTCTACTTTGGCAAAGCAAGGTCTTTCACAATACCTCTTTTTTCTGCAAACTTTTCACTCCAGATGACATAGCTGTGACCTACAATCCAAAAAAAAAAAAGAACTGATTGGCTGATTCAAACCATTTTACACTTAAAACTAGGCTGTATGTTTAGATTTTTACAAGCATGTTTTGTATTGGCTTAGAAAAATGTGTACCCACAGAACATTACTTTGGATTTGCTGTTAGGTTTGAAAAGTCAAGCACTCTTGCTCTTTGGATTAGAAACATTGTGTGCTGAACTTCTGACCTCTCTGCTCACACCAGTGTTCCATGAGCTGTTGCTATGGTAGCAGGCAGAAGTCATGTTGGGGGAAGGGATCATTTGGAAAAGGGTTGAAATTTGCAACCAATAGAAATGTGTGATTCCATTTGAAAAAATGTGGGAAACACTGTGATTTGAAGTTAACATGTATATGTGTGAAAAAAGAGAGGGAAACATTGCCATTTACTGGTTCTGCTGAGAGGTGTACAGTTCAGAGATTCTGGCTCTGATAATCTGCTGTTTGAGTGCCACATTTCTTTCTGAACTAACTACTTTTAAAGGTGAGTTATGAATTTGAAAGGGAATGTATGTGGTGCATTTTGATATAAATAATAGAAATGTGATTGTTCTTTTAAAGCTGTTTTTCACATTTTGTGTTTTGGGAGATATTTAACTGTCTTGAACTTGTGAGATATTATTGAGAATGTCTTCACCATAAGTTAAGGTGTACTGGTATCACCCAGGAATAATGTTTTCTGCCTAGAGCACACCATGAGTCTGTGTGCACACAGGAATTGTTATCAGAGATTTAATTCGTGTTGCTCTTGCTCTGTTAGCCTTGCACTCGCAGGAAAGGGGCAGTTTGTTTTTTTGAACTGTGATGGTTAGCATTCAGCAGAAATCACTTTCTCACAAATAAGAGGCAAATGCAAACACATTTGAAAATAGCATGGTACATTTTCCTAGCACTTTAAAAGTTGTGTTTTACATTTTATGTTAAGGAAGATATTTAAGTGCCTTGAACATGTTAGATATTATGGAGTATGTCTTCACCATAAGTTAAGGTGTACTGGTATCACCCAGGAAAACTGTTTTCTGCCTACAATCACACTATGAGTCTGTGTGCACAAAGGAATTGTTGTCAGAGAATTAATTTGTGTTGGTCTGGTTCTGTAAGAATTGCATTCATAGGAAAGGCGCAGCTTGTTTTTTAGAACTGTGATGGTTTGTATTCAGCATAAAACAGCTGTTTGGGCATGTGCTATTTTCTGTTTCTGAAAAATATAATGAAAATGTGTCAGACTGTTACAGTAATTATCACTTGCTCTACCACAGTAGTAAGTGTGCTTTGAAATTGCAAATCAAATTTCGTTTTCTGCCTAGAATCACACCATGAGTCTGTGCGCACACAGGAATTGTTCTCAGAGATTCAATTCGTGTTACTCTGGTTCTTTCAGAATTGCATTCGTAGGAAAGGGGCAGCTTGTTTTCTTGATCTGTGATGGCTACCATTGAGCCCAAATTAATATGTCACAAATGAGAGTGCAATGCAAACACATTTGACATCAAAATGGTAGATTTTCCTTCTACTCCTGCAATGTGTCATGTAGTTTGTACATGTTCAAAAGTCCAATTAACCCTTACCACACATGTAGTGTTACATACATGTCTACAATGTTTATGCAGTTGCGCAAGCGTCCATGCAGATCTCTTTTGCACCTGACAGTAGACAGTCTCCAGAAGCACAGTCTTAGCAGAGAGCAAACTGTTTCTCATGTACAGTCATGCTTACTATTCAGCGCTGTGTGGTGTTTCAGATAGCAGTGAGTAACGCTAATACATTGAACATCACCAAGGCTCATTTCCTTTGCTAGAGTGTAGTACGTCATTCAGGTTGCACATGTTCATGGTCTCAAAAAGCAGTTTGGGCATGTGCTGTTTTCTGTTTCTGAAAAATATAATGAAAATGTGTCAGACTGTTAGAGTAATTATCAGTTGCTCTACCACAGTAGTAAGTGTGCTTTCAAATTGCAAATCAAATTTCGTTTTCTGCCTAGAATCACACCATGAGTCTGTGCGCACACAGGAATTGTTCTCAGAGATTCAATTCGTGTTACTCTGGTTCTTTCAGAATTGCATTCATAGGAAAGGGGCAGCTTGTTTTATTGATCTGTGATGGCTACCATTGAGCCCAAATTAATGTCACAAATGAGAGTGCAATGCAAACACATTTGACATCGAAATGGTAGATTTTCCTTCTACTCCTGCAATGGGTCATGTAGTTTGTACATGTTCGAAAGTCCAATTAACCCTTACTACACATGTAGTGTTACATACATGTCTCCAATATTTATGCAGTTGCGCAAGCGTCCATGCAGATCTCTTTTGCACCTGACAGTAGACAGTCTCCAGAATTACATTCGTAGGAAAGGGGAAGCTTTAATTCGTGTTGGTTTTATTGTGTTTTTCACTTGTAGGAAAGGGGTAGATAGTATTATAAGATTTGAAAAGCACAAAAAAAATATAGTAATAAATTTAAATTACATAAAGGTATTTTTTTTTACTTTCTTTCAGATATTGCTGACCAACAGTGAAATAAATTAAAGATGCCTATAAAATCAAGGAAGAGAAAATAACAGAAAAAACATTTATATTTGAAGACAACTGGAGGACTCAAATTAGTTGAAGATGCTCATGTTGGAAAAAAGAAAAAGTCTTCTGGTAAGCAAACTAAGGAATTTAAAAAAAATATCTTCAAAAAAAGAACAAATTTGAAAAATGTCCCCACTGCAAATAGAGTTTCAAGTAGAAAACAACAGGACAAAAGTGAGAAAGTACAAAATGCTAATGTCCAATTAGAAGCAATAAAGATTGACTTAAAAAGAAAAACAGCATTTAAAGACATTCGTAGAAAAATGTTTCAGAGAAGAGTGATGTCCAATTTGCTAAAGGATGTGAAAAAATATAAGAAGAAAGCGAAATTTTATAAGCAAAAAAAAGATATTGAATCAATTGTAGCTAAGGCTTTAGATTTAAAAAGAAAACTATTCATTTTAATTTTGAACAGGATCCGTACATTAGATAAAATGGTCAATGTAATGAAGTCACAAAGCAAAACGAAAAGAGTAGTGAAAAGAAATAACTTTTGTAAAGTGTTTTAAGGAGAATGAATGCATAGTTCAAGTACTGAACCATTTTTTAATGAAGAGTTATCTTCAAAGTAATAGTTTGCTGCATGCAGTTGACACCAGTGGCCGAGCTTATGAAGTTAAAGATGGTTGTATAATGGAAAAGGAGAAAATGGTTCCAAGAAATGAGGAAGAAGTGTTAGCTGATGAGGTTATGGGGAGACGTCCTAAAGCCCCAGTGTACACTTGGAATTGTAGTAGTATTTGCACTGTACGACAGGAATCTATTGATAAATTACGTGAGTTTTTAAGAGAATTTAGTAAAAAAGTGTTAAACAGAAGATTAAGGTGCTTCAAAGACTAGATCCATGTAGAGTGAGAGAGAATACTGGTTTGCAAGGACATTCTCTGGCTTGTCTTTCTAGGAAAGTTTGCCAAAGTGTTTTTCACCATTTTAGGATGCTAGCAGTTCATCATACTGAAATGAGAAAGTTTGTGAGAAGATTGTATTTTGCTAAAAGTCCAGCACTAAAGTTAAATGAGTTGAATAGGGCTCTGTTCCGTGGATCTGTATCAGATGTAGAGAAGGTTACTGATGAAATTCAGTTTTGTTACTTTGGTCCAGAACAAGAAAGTGCAGGTAATGACACAGTTATTGAAGAAAATGTGGAAGAGAATGTAGACCCACTGTTAGTAAAAATTTTGAAGATCAAATGACAAAATTTACTATCATCTCTAATGAAAGACCAAATATTACTTGTATTTGTTGCCGGAGATGCCATTATAAAAATCAAACAAGGTATGTTGATCTCTATAAAAAAAGTGAAAAAGAAAATAATACTAAGTGGTTGGATTTTGCTACATATTTATTTCTGGAAAATTACTTTGATTTGGGTGAATATCACTGTATTTGTAAATACTGTTATAACAAGTTAGAAGAAAATAAAATGCCAGCAAGAGCTGTACATAATAATTTAGAATTGGTTGAAATTCCTGCAGAACTTAGTGATTTAAATACGTATGAGTCTATACTCATTCAATGTGTCCATCCTTTTCAGACTATAATTCGTATGGAGCCCAAAACAGGCAAATTACCTCCTTCGGATTTACAAAGAGGTTTAAAAGGAAGAGTTGTCTATTTGCCATTGGATTTGAAAAAAAATATGGAAACTATTGATGCAGATAGATTGGAAACTGAACCATTAGTTATTCTGGTTAATGGAGTACCAACAAAGAATAAGAAAATTTGGCAGGAGCTGGTAGATGTACGAAAAGTACAAAGAGCAAATATATATTTGAAAAGAAATAATAAATGGTATGAAACAATTCATATGGATGAAGATGAAGAAGTTTTACTACCAGACTCAGGAATACCAGCTGGGCAAATTGAAAAAGTGGATAAGTCAAAAGAAGAAGAAATTTATGAACATTTCAGCATACATCCTCTTCATTCAAAAGAAGTTATGGCAAACACTATTGATCTGTTTCAGATGAAAAAAGCACAAGGAACTCCTGTGAGTGTATGGGAGGAGAGCTTGGAAGCTCGTTGTTTTCCCCAGCTGTTTCCTACAGGAAAAAGTGGACGATATGATGAACGTCCAGTACAGATTCCTGCTTCTGAGTATCGGACTACAAGATTATATGCAGAAGATCCCAGATTTCGTCAAAGTATTCCTTATTTGTTCCATCTTTTATTTGAAAGTGACTTGTCAGCACTATCTTATGCAGTAAATCACATTTTGAAAACTGGAGTACATCTACGTAATGTGACTGCAAAGGATTTTATGAACAAAGTGCAACAGCGAGATGATCATTTGGAATCTCAATTGATTAATCTAATGGCTTGTCAGCATGGGACTAATGAATATTGGTACCGACGCCATGGAGAATTGAAGTGTATGTTACGGAATTTAGGAACTCCTACATGGTTTCTCACCCTAAGCTGTGCTGAGTTCGCTTGGGATGATCTTCTGGATTTTCTTCGAGAGGCAAATTCAAATATTGAAAACATCCAATACAAGACAGCAGGAGAATTGTGCTCATTGGATCCGGTTAATGTTTGCAGATATTTCAATCATAGATTTGAGGCTATGATGTCCTTCATCTGCAATAAAAAAATCCACCTCTTGGAGAAGTTGTGGATTTCTTTTGGAGAAAAGAGTACCAAGCAAGAGGTGCTCCTCCTATTCATATGCTGTTGTGGATCAAGGATGCCCCAAAATTTGGAACAGATTCTTATGATGCAGTTTTAAGTTTCATCGAAGAATATGCAACATGTGCTATACCTAAAAGCACAGAAGAGAAAAATTTAAAAGAGCAAGTTTTACGTTTCCAAAGTCATCGGTGTGGAAAATACTGTTGACGAAAGTACAAGAGTAAAGACAAATTCTACCCAAAATGTTGATTTGGATTTCCACGACCTGTTCTTTCAAAAGGAAGAGTAAACAGTTTTATGTCAGCTGTGCGACATACTATTACAAGAAAATCGCCTAAAAATACCTACAACCTAAGAAGAAAAGAAGAGTCAAAATATATAAATGACTACAACCCAGTCATTTTATCCATGTGGAATGCTAACATGGATATACAGTATGTAGCTGATAATTCTATTGCTGTTGCTCGGTATGTCACATCTTACATCACTAAATCTGAGAAAACGGAATTGAAAGAAATGTGGGAAGAGATTTCTCACGAGAAGACTGTCAGTAAAAAGCTATACAGTTTCAGTTTAAAGATGTTATCGCATCGAGAAATTGGGTCATACGAATGCTCAGATAGGTTATCATCTGCAAGTCTGTACTCCAAATCCAGAAGAATAATTTGGGTAAGTTTAGGCCTTGCAGGAATGCGAAATCGGGTATTGAAATCTATTCGAGAAATTGAATATTTAGCAGAGTACAGACATTTTAAGAACAAACATGTTGGACACATATTACCCAAAGAGAAGTCATCATCTTGAGAACATGTGTCTCTATGAAGTGCTGCAGAACTACATTTTTAAACGGAATACCACAGAAGACATCAACAATGGAAAATATAAAGTCATTGGTGAGGAAGGATGTTTGGTAAAACAAACAAAAGGAAGTTTGATTAATCACAGAAAGCTGAGTTGCGACACTACTGACAAGAAGGAATTTTACTACTTAGCACTTTTACAGTTGTTTAAACCATGGCGTTCAGAGGATGAATTACTTGGACATTTTCAAAGCTATGAAGATTCCTTTAATGCATGCAAAGATACCATAGAATGCAGTACTTTCACAACTTATGTACAAATGTTAAATGAAGAAATTGAACAAGAAGCAACAATTGCAGCTGAAGTAGCTAGAGACAGTTCTCAAGACAGTCAAAGTTCTGGGACGCTCAGTCAAGATCCTCTAGGACAACCAATCGTAGAAAATGAAGCTGCAATAGCCATGACTGAAGTGGAAACAGCTATGAATCAAGCTCAGGAAGATTTAATAAACTTACCAAATTTGGAACAACAACTGAATGATGAACAACAACAAATTTATGAGGAAGTCACAAAACAAATTGATCATGGATTACTACATGAAAATAAAGAGTGCTCATGCACATCATTTGAACCAATCAGAATGTATGTGAGTGGACAAGCTGGAACTGGAAAATGTTTCTTAATTAAAGTAATTAGAAGCTACCTACAGAAAAAACTGATTCAACTTTGTCTTGTGTTGTTACTGCTCCAACTGGGTTAGCAGCATATAACATAAAAGGAATTACCCTCCATCGTTTGCTAATGTTACCAGTAGAGCATGAGAACAACATACAATACCACAAGCTAACAGGAGAAGCATGTTTTGAAGTTTCAAAGAGTATTGAAAAAAATGAAAGTTCTCATTATTGATGAGGTAAGCATGGTGTCAAACTTAATGCTTGCCTTTGAGCATTTAAGAATGCAGCAAATTCTAAAGACAGACTATGACGTGCTATTTGGAGGAAAACATGTTATAGTTTTTGGGGATCTACTGCAGCTCACTCCAGTTAAAGGACAACCAGTATTTCATACTCTTACACATAAAGACACGAAAAAGTTGTTAGGAAGTATAGGTAATGTGAATATTTGGAGATACTTTGAGTACAAAGAACTCATTACCAATACGCGGCAAGCAAATGATGATGATTATGCAAGTATTCTCAAAGATATCAGAATTGGACTACTTACAGAACATGGCAAAAAAGCTTTACAGAGTCGATTGCTATGTAATGTGTTTCCAACAGAACAAATAGTTCCAGAGAAAATATACAAGAAAATTGCAGGAAAAAATACTGTAATCTGCTTAATGCCATCACTACATGAATGCTCTATATTCAATCAAGAACTTTTGAAATTGGAAAATGAAGAGATTATAAAACTGGAAGCTGTGGATAAAATACAGCATGAAGGAATAACTATTATATTGACAAGCAAATTGACAACTAAATTGGATTCTCTAGAGAAAAACATATCGAAAACAGCTGGTTTAGAAAATGAATCTTTATGTATGTATGAACTGTCGAGTAATTTTAAGACGTAATTTGGATGTAGAAAAAGGTCTAGTGAATGGAGCTATGGGTAAAGTTGTGGGTTTTGTAAATTACCAGAAAAAAGATGGAATTGAATTTTTAAAAATAAAATTTGATCAGATTGAAGAGGTTAAAGACATTAGTCGTTGTTCAGTTCGTTTCTTGCTTGTGAAAGACTTATATGTACGTAGGAAGCAGTTTCCGTTTTCTCTAGCATATGCTGTAACTATTCACAAATCTCAAGGATTAACTGTAGATAGTGCTTTTGTAAACATTGGATCTAGTGTGTTTAACCCCTTCGCTGCGGCGGGAATTCCGCCGCAGCGCTGGGGGGGTTTGGGGGCAGCGCGGTGGCGCTGTGCTCATGACGGAGCCACTCCGTCATGAGCCACGGTTGAGCTGTGCTCATGACGGAGTGGTTCCACTGCGCTAATCGCCCGCACAGGCGGGGAATCAGCGCAGCGTGGGAGAAGCGGCGGCCAACGGCCGCGGCATGACGGAACCACTCCGTCATGAGCACACGGCACCCGTGGCTCATGACGGAGTGGCTCCGTCATGAGCGCTGAAGGGGTTAAAGAAGGTATGGCATATGTTGCTTTGTCACGCGTGAAAAAAATATCTGGTTTATTCATGATAGACTTTGATGAGTCAAAAGTTAGTGCTGATGCAAACTGTGTAAAGGAGTATAATAGATTAAGAAGAAGCTATGCTCCTCATTTAGGTCAGTATCCTGTGTTTGAAAAACGTGTTGTTTGTCGGAAAAGGAGAATTGAGAATATCTGTAATGAGGATGTACAGAAGAGTAAACAAATAGAGACTGATGTGATTGCAAGCAAAAAGAAAAAGGACAATGCTGAAGAGGTTGTTGGTTGTCATTTTGAAAATAGCTCTGGTGTCAACTGCTATGCTAATGTAGTGCTGAATGTTGTATTTTATCTTGAAATTTTGAAAGAGCAGATAATACTAAATCATGAAAAAAGATTCTGTTCTCTGCTGAGTTTCCTTTATGAGAAGCTGAGTAATGATAAAACTAAAATAGAAAGTGCTTCTGATGTTAGAAATCTTTTAGATGTATGTTCTGGATGTACACAGTTTACTCAAAATGTCCAGCAAGATGCACAGGAATGCTTAATGTATATGCTTATGGTACTGGAAGATGAAGGGGTAGAATAGAAAATATGTTTGGTCTCTCTTATAAATGGGAACATTGTTGTGAAAACTGTTTGAACACATGCAGCTCTAATGTTGATTCTGAAAGGTTCATATATTTAACACTACCAGAGAGTAAATCAGTGACTTTTAGTAAATTAGTTAAAGATGCAAATCACAACATGGAATGTTCTCAATGTAAATCAGAAATGTTATCAACGTTATTTTTAAAGAAATATGGACAGTATGTAATTTTAATGATGCAACATTGTAGAGCTGATGGAACAAAATTGGACACTTTAATAAAGAAGTTTACAGGAAATCAATTATCAATATCAGGAAAGACTTTTGTTGCAGTTGCAATAATTTTCCATGATGGACCTTGTATAACTTCTGGTCATTACACAGTTTATCTAAAATGTGAAAAAGGCTGGACACTGTGTAATGATTCACAATTGATTTTCAAGCAACGTTTGCCTGCAGAATTACCAAATTCCTACTTAATTTTTCTAAAACCAAAATTTTAGATACAAATTGCAGCATCTGAAGAAACCATTATTTCGATTTAATTGGATTACCATTGGATATTTCACCAAAAAAGAATTTAAAAATTACCGTTTCGCCTCATGGAAAGGTAACTGTTTCTATTGTGGACTTCTTTGACAGATATTATTTTGGTGTATGTGCTTAAGCAACAAGATTTACAGATGATATTTATTGCAAATAGTTATTGTTCTTAGAAGATATTGTTAATATATATGTTACATTTCTATCACAGTATGTTTTACTGAGGATAGATTCAGGGCTTTTTTTAAACAATCTTTCAGATTGTTAATTTTTTTGCCCGCTGTTAAGTGATGAATGCAATTGATATCACTATTTTCAGTGAAATTCAATATATTCTGAAAACAGCAAAAAAGGGCAAAAAATTACTTTGTTAAATATGAAAATATGTGTACTGTATTCTAAAATGTATTGTTAAATATTAATACTTTTTTTCTTTTTTTTCAGATCGAGAAAGAAAATTTAGGAAATGTAATCCTTTTTTCTAGCAATTAAAAAAAACCATTTATTTCTAATTAAGTTATTTTGTTGGTCAGGTAAGTTTAAAATATCTGTATTTCTCACCTCTTCACTTTCATGCTCCCTTTTCTTCACTTCTCCTCACTCTGCTTTTCTCATTCCCCTTCCCTCTCTCTTCTTCCTCTACTGGTCAGTGATGTCATGAGTGATGTCATTTGAGATGTCATCAGTGATGTCATGAGTGATGTCACTGACCATGTCATGAGTGATGTAATATGTGACGTCATCAGCAATGGATTGCGGGCGCGCGAGTTATAGTTAGCTGAACTAACTATAACGGGGGAATTTCATTGGTTTTTTACGAGTGAAATGTCCAGCTAACTATAACATGTGTGAAACCTATGGTTATTTCATTTAATTTGCAAGGTTTTTTAAATGCTAATTCCTAACTATAACGTGTGTGAAACCTATGGTTTTTTCAGTGAATATATATATATATTTTCTCTTTCCTTCTCACAACGACAAAGATTGACGACGCTATGTTCTGGCCAAGTATTTTATTGGGACGGCTTGGAAGGACGAGTTTCGCCTGCCCAGCAGGCTTGTTCACCAATAGTTTAACCATTTTGAGATCGGCCATTTAAACCGCAGTGCATGAATATATTATCACGTGATACAACTACAATTGCAGTGTGTTAAACAACAGACTAGTAGTTCTTAAATATCGAACACCTCTAGTTTCAGCTGATCGTTACATGAAAAAATTAATACATGTATTTGTACATTGGTTAGGTAGTTGTTTATACATCAACACATGCAAGTTAAAATATTGAGCAGATCACAAGTCAAACTATGGTAATGTTTTTTTTTTTTGGTTTCAATAAAACTTTATGCAACCGCATAAGTCACACGCACACTTCTTGTTGGATTACGCTAGCACAAAAAATTCTTGCCCTAGTGGGTAACACTTGCTGAAACGCATCAAAACATTTAAACCCTAGTGGGTATGACACATTCAGTTATCAATGAAAACGACAATAAGATTGTTACTGACGCGTAACAGAGATATCATTCAATCTAGTTAAATTTAAATTGATACAGCCCCTGTGGGCATGAACCCATTTGTTGCACGTTTTTTTTTTGCACGGTTTTTTGATATATAAAAAACAGCTTATATCCAATTTAACAATGCGTGCGTGTTCCTAATTAAGATAACATATGCTCTTAATATCACTTTATAGTTGATGCTATACCCAACACTAACCTCTATATCCTAGACAAAGTTCTAGTCACAGATCAGCCTTAATAGGCCATTGTGGCACGTAAATTATTCCGATCCTGCTACTAGCCTGAATGTATGTATCTCCCCGTGAAATAACTAAAAAATGTGCAAAACTTTAAAATAAAATTGAAAAAACTTAAGAAAAATGGTTAAAACCAGAATCTAAAAGAGGTTTTAGCATGTATCACTTTCACTTGATTGACAACTTCTATGCCCACAGTTCTACAAATGTGTTATCAGATCCTCTTCCATATTTAGGCCCATAGGGGCTTTCGTGTTCAGTTCTATAATATAGTGCGGTTCTAATCTCCTGAGCTTTCTTTCCCGGTTACCGCCTCTGATATTAGGAGGCACACAATCTATCACAAAGTAACTTAACTCTTGTACATTTTTAGCATGGTATAGATCAAAATGCCGTGCCACTGGATATGACTTATCATCATTCCTAATAGCTCTCAGGTGTTGTAGGATTCTAACATGTGCTGGGTGAATTGTACTGCCCACGTATTGCAGGCCACATGGGCACTGCAACACGCAGACAGCATATTCTGTCTTACACGATAACAGACCTTTGATCTTTTTCTCTCTTTTGGAGAGTCCAGGTTTATAAGAAGAAGTATTTTTCCCATGGCTACATGCTTTGCATTTTGTGCATTTTAAAAACCCTTCTTTCCTTCTTAACCATGTGTGCATCTGTACATTTTGTTGTTGTGGTATCATGTTACTGACTAGCATCTGCTTGAAAGATCAAGCTCTTCTAAAGGTAATTACTGGTCTTTTTTGTACTAGCTCACCTAAAACTGTGTCATTCCTAATAAGGTGCCAGTGCTTGTTAAGAATATTCCTTACTTGACCATGCTGTCGGTTGAAGGAGGTAATCATTCTTACTTGGTTATTCTGTGTTCTGTTTCTCTTGATCTTACTCTGGCTATCATAAAACAGAATGTCCTCCCTTGTCCTCTTTTTTGCCTGTTCAATAGAAGCCTGAATATGTTCCCTTTTGTAACCTCGTGATTGGAATCGTCGTTCCAAATTCTCAAGTTCGTTTTCTAGGATTTGCTGGTCACTACAGTTACGGATGGTCCTAAGACACTCACCATACGGAATGCTTTTGATTAAATTTTGTGGATGGAAACTCGTTGCATGTAGCAACGTGTTCCCTGCTGTCGGTTTCTGATACATCTTAGTGTGCACTTTGGAGTCTTCTATGTATACAGTCAGATCTAAAAAGTTGACCGAAGTACTGCTGATTGAACTTGTAAATTGTAAATTTAAAGAGTTTGTTTGTATTCTCTTAATAAAGTTTTTTGCAGATTCCTCCGTTCCTCTCCAAATAATAAACAGGTCGTCAATAAAACGACTCCAATGTAGGACATTTTCCTCCCATTCTTTTTGGAACTCGACCCGGACCGACTGCTCCTCCCACCAGCCCATATGCAAATTAGCATAGCTGGGGGCGAAGCAGGTGCCCATCGCGGTGCCACAGATTTGATGATATAAATCATTATTGAAGAGAAAATAGTTATTTTTCAGACACATAGAGACCATTTGAAGCAACATTTGGGTGTGTGACCAGAGGTTAATTGGTCGTCCACTCAAAAAATGTTTTATGGCCTTTAGGCCATCGTCATGCCTAATGCTTGTATACAGCGTGGTTACATCGATAGTAACTAATAGCATATCATCCTCCCAGGGTATATCATATATTCTTTTTAGGAAATCACCCGTGTCCTTTATATGCGAGGGCAAAGCTTTAGTCAGTGGACACAGAAAAGAATCAATGTATTTAGAGGTGTTTTCTAGGGCCCCTCCAATTGCAGAAATAATTGGTCGCCCTGGCGGGTTTTCTGCATTTTTGTGGACTTTTGGTATTAAGTAGAATACTGGTGTTGTGGGATTAGACACTTTTAAAAACAATTTTTCTTCTCTTGAAATTAAACATTTATTGTACCATTCATCAAGTTGTTCATTATATACATCAAAACTACCTTGCATCACTGACTGAGTTATTTTAACATAATTTGTACGGTTGTTGAGTTGTTTATGAGCTTCATTTAGATATTAGGCCCTGTCCCAGAGGACAACATTCCCACCTTTATCTGCATTTCTCACAATACAGTTACCTTTAGATTTTAGTTTTGTAATTAATGCAGAGTATTCTTTTTCATGATGTGTGAAATTTTTATGTTGAACACTGGTACACTTTTCCAAATTTTTTAAGTCATTTATGACTAGCTCATTGTACACATCAATTGAGTCCCTTGCAGTAGTTGGCATAAATTTCGAATTGAGCCGAAAATTAGTGGATATAGTTCCTTCAATATCTAATTCTTGTTCTCTTGCCAGTTGCATTGCTTGACTGTTTGATAAAGAACACATTTGATCTTGACTTGAATCCACTGGTACATCTTGCAATTCTGTATTATTTTTACGATCTCGGTCCATATTACCCAACTCAAACATTAAATCCATGTCGGATACCGCAAGACTGCTTGTTTGCATGGATGAATCTGGTGTCACTTGAAATTTGACATCTTTTTTAGTTTGACTTTGTGCAAAGAATTTCTTCAATTTTAAGGATCTTATAAATTTGAAAGTGTCTACCCTGGTTGCCACATAGTTGAACTCTGCTGGAGGGCAGTATGACAATCCCAGTCGCAAAATATTCTCTTCTTTTTGTGTTAAGCTGACATCTGTTAAGTTTATTATAGAACTTTCATTGGCCATTGGTTCAGTGCTTTCTATTTGTTCCCTTTGGCGTTGGACATACTGGCGTTGTTTGGCCCCTTTGCACCTCTTTTGCCTCTGCCTCTTCCTCTTGGTTTGTTTTCGTACTGAGGATTGGGTCTGGGTCGAAGATTGAACTTTCTTTCTTGTTCTAAAAAACTGAACTCTTCGATAACAGAAGGTACAGCTTTCAATGGTTGACGACTTTGTCCTTCCTCTAAATCAGTGTCGATTTCTGAGCTCTGTATACTGCTCGCCTCTGATTGTATCTCTGCTCTTGCCTGCGACATCGGGTTCATTCTCTGTTTTCTCAAGGTATCAAATTTTTTGGCAAAGGTATAAATCTGCCCTCGATCGTAGTCGTTCTTATCTCTGATGAATTTTTGTGCTTTTCTTTCCTTGATTGTTGTTTCCAACTTCTTTAAACGTTCAGACATTTCTTTTGTAAATTTAATGATAAATTCTTGATCTTCTTTTGACAGCATTTCAAGAATCTGGGCTATTTCTTCCAAGATTTTCTTCCAGTCAATATCAGCATATTTAATTAAAATTGCTAACATATTCCGTGATGCGTCCTGGTTATTTTCTGCCCATTCTAATAGCATGTTGGGATTAAGGTCTTCGTACGTTGGTGCAACTAAGATGCGTAGTCCCCGCGTGATTCGTTTCACCTCAAGGTAACGTTGCAGGGATTTCGCCCCCCACCATTTAGAAAGTTCACTCCGCTTAAGTTTTTCTAAGCACCTCAATCGCGTTAAGGTATCTGAAACTACTTCAGTAGCTTTTTGACTTCCTGTTTTTTTTGTAGGTACACTTGTGTCATCAAAAATGGAGAGTGCAGCTTCCTCTCTTTCTTTTAATTCCGCCGCTGACATTATGTATTGCAAACTTAGGCGTGAATGCCTATGGCCAGAAACCGCCAGTCTCAATAAGCTATCTGCTGATATAGAGTGTAAGTATTATCACTGACTTCCCCGTTTCCCGCACTGTGCTCGTAGGCGCTTCCTACCTGGGAA
Organism: Triturus cristatus; assembly: GCF_964204655.1. Taxonomy (NCBI): domain Eukaryota; kingdom Metazoa; phylum Chordata; class Amphibia; order Caudata; family Salamandridae; genus Triturus; species Triturus cristatus. The sequence continues at coordinate 1,011,880,433 of NC_140582.1, read as the reverse complement.
TACTGTCGCTCCTCGTGCCGGGCCTCCGACTCAGCTGCGATCGTTACCAGCTCCCAGGAGTTGTTCTGCCAAGTAATGGATGCTTGCAATCAGCTTCCTCCTTAATCCACAGTGCGGGGGGACGGCGAGCACAAACATCCGCTTTTTTTTTCCTCGGTACAGCCGCCGCTCTCCAAATCAACGGTTGTGTCGTCGAAAAGGACCACCCAGGAAGGGTCCGTAATATTTTCTCTTTCCTTCTCACAACGACAAAGATTGACGACGCTATGTTCTGGCCAAGTATTTTATTGGGACAGCTTGGAAGGACGCGTTTTGCCTGCCCAGCAGGCTTGTTCACCAATAGTTTAACCATTTTGATGTCAAAAAAGGGGGATTAAAGGAGTTGTAATAGGTACCAAAATAAGGCACATAACAAAGATGTTTTCGCAGATAGTTAACTTATTAACAATAGTATAGCCCCATATCGCCGCTCCATACAGGGCTTCGCTTTGGGCTTTTGCACGATAGATTTCCAGTGCTGGGGAGAGGGGTTGGGAGTAAGATTGTTTGTGGAATCTTAGTATGGATTTAGATCTTTGACATAGGTTTAAATAGCTCTTGTTTAACTGGTATTCTCAGCTGAGAGACTCATTCAGACCTATGCCTAGGTAATCAAAGTTTTTTACCCGTTCAAGACGGTCGTGTGTAATCCTGATCTCCCGTAGACCTCCACGAACTTTCCCAAACACCATATATATTGTCTTGGAGGTGTTAAGTGACAATCTCCTGTCCCTGAAAAAATTCTCGGAATCTACCCAATAAAATTTGTATGGCAATAGGTGTTTTAGATATTAATAGGGAGTCGTCTGCGAAAAACAGGATATGGACTTTCTCACCGTTCAAGGAGGATGCGTCGTTCCTACAGGCCATCAAATGACTCACCACATCATTAATGAATAAAGAAAACAACGTGGGGGCGAGGACACACCCTTGGCGCATCCCTCGCTGGATCGGTATCTTCTCTGTTAATTCGCCATTTTTCCCCCATCTAACCTGGGCATAATTATCCTTGTGGAGTCTGGCTATCACTGTTACCAAATCCGCTGGAGCACCTTGGTTGCGCATGGTCTTCCATAACAAGTCACACGGTACTAGATCAAACGCAGCTCGCCGATCCACAAATGCTACATAAAGCTTCTGTTTCCTGAGGACCGCATATTTCCATGTTAATAAGGTGAATCTGAAAGCTGGGTCACACGTGTTTATTTTGGAACAAAAACCCACCTGGAATGTGAACAATATCATGTTATCGTCCATCCAGCCATGAAGTTTATCTAAAACTTGCCTAGCAAAGATCTTTTGTAAATTGTCTATCAGACTGATCGGTCTGTAATTGGAGGGGATAGCATCAACACCTTTTTTATAGATGGTAATTATCTCGGCTCCCTTCCAGGTTTTGGGAATATCCCCACCAGCCACTATGCAGTTAGACAAAAGATTTATATACAGGGCCATATCATAGATTCTGATTTGTACAAATCACCCGGTATCAGCTCGGGGCCAGGGGCTTTACCTGCCTTTAGTCTGTTGATCGCTGACAGGGTGTCTACTAAGCTGAAGGTCAATGCAATGTTGTTTGCATTCACCGCAGGGGCAGTAATTACAGAATTTTGGGTATTTAAACTACCCTGATCCTCGTCCTGGAATATACATTTGAAAAATGGGCCACCCAAACCTCGGGTTGGATGTGATAACTAAGAGTGGAAGCATTTTCCCGGCTGCCCTTTTAAACGATGTGCCAAAAGAGGCGGTTATCTCTACATTGAGCAGCTAGGACCAGATCTTGTCAATTATTATCAGCATGGTCTCGCTTTGCTTTACTTATCGCTACTTTATAACTGTCACGTGCCCTGGTTTCTTCGTCTCTTGTGCGCTCTCTAACTGCTAGTTGTAGAGCCTTCTTGGCTCTCTTGCATTCATTATTGTACCATTTGTTTCCCCCTATGCTAACAGGCCTTCTACCAGAACTAATTTTAGTAAAAACAGTTTGTAAAGCTTCAAAAAACTCTTGGTGCACCAATGTGATATGCATTAATTCAGGGGATTTTATACTTCCCACACTACTACACAAGTTAGGTAAAAACAATACAAAAAGCTTATATATTCTAGTGTATAGGTCCCGATCAGATTTGACCTTGGGCCAGGTGACTCTACGGAAGTTATTGGTTACATGCGGCTCTTCGATTTTAGAAATGTGACTAGAAAGATTCCTGTCCAAATCCATGCCCCTCATTTTTAGTAGAAAGGAATTGTGATCGCTGTCAGTCCTTTGTTCAATAATCATATCTTCCACTAACGACCACACTCATCAATCAACAAAAATGTAATCAATGATACTTGTGTAGGCACCCCTTTTAAAAGTGACCTGACTTCCTAAATCAGATGAAGTTCTCCCATTACAAGCCCTCAGACTCCTGCCTGTGATTATAGAAGCAATCTGTAGGGAGACATTTGATAAACGTTGGCCATATTCTCCAGCAACCAGGTTAGGGATACCCCATAGTTCATCCCCGGCAACTATAATTTTTGAGTAGGATTGATAAATTCCCACCAAATCGTCTAGCAGTGAAAGTACAGGAGATTCGCTGCTATATGATTCTGACCCAGCATAAACATTAAACAAGGTCAAGATGAGTCCGGTCAGGAAGACAAGCTGAATCCCCAAGACATCTTGTGAATTTATTGGTAATTGCTTATATTTGCAGGGTAAGGTATTTTTTACAAGGATTAGCTGCCCGCCACTGGCCCTACCCATTTTTTTGGGTGGGTTAGCTTCCACACTGTAAGTGGTATAGCCGTTTTTGTGCACCCTCTCTACGGCCCAGGTCTCTTGAAAGACACAGATATCGTTTTTCCCTATGTAGGAGAACCATTCTGGGTCTTGAAGTTTAGAGTGGATTCCTGCCAAGTTCCAGAATATTAAGGATAGTCTGTTATTTATCTCATTTTTGTCTAAGGGTGCGCACCCATGGGTATCTGCACTACGTGGTGGATCGTTATTGCTGGTTGAATCGACGGAGCATGAAATTTGATGATATTGCAACGAGGGCATAATCATAGCTGTACTAGTGGTATTATTAGTTAACACGTCAGTATTTGGAATCAATTGCAGTTTACTTATAACGTGTTTAGTAATGTGACTATTACCCTGGAGCCCAAGGGTTGATACATTATCGATGCTTGAGTGGTCTATGATTAGTGCCCCATTTAAGCCTTTGCCCTATATGACAACTACCAGTAATACATTTCTCATGGGGTTCCCTTACAGTTATTCTGCACGGAGACTTGGGATCAGGGGTCTCCTGAGCTTCCACATGATCATTAGATGTTATTGCAGTCGTATTGCCCCTTATGACGCCTGCATCAACAGCTGATCCCCAATTCAATGGGGCCAGTCATTATCATCTAAGGGATTAAAAACGTCATAGTAGTTATTCACTGGAATAGCGTATCTCTGGTGTCTCCGCACCCCCCCTAAATTCTCGTCTTGAGAAAACTGTGTAAAGCTGTGCGGTTTATAAAAGTAACCAAGGGGTAGGATGCTGATCCTCATTTGTTCTACAGACCAATTACCTATCCTTTCTAGTATCGCTTGTACTAAATCTGGTGACCCAAATTATAGTACTACACAGTCACCTTCTAGAGATTTTTTTGATCTCCCTATCCAACTGACCCGTCTCACCATTTTGAACTCTGAAAAAAGAAGGTTAGAGTCGACTGGGTAGGCAAAAGATGGCGGCCGGTTTCCTGGCCGGTTGAGCTGGTGTGAGGTCCCGCTCCGTCCGACCCATAGTCCGACCCATAGTATGGTTGGCGCTAATGCTAATGCGTTCCCTGAGACCCGAGAGGCGCGGTGAGCACTAAATTGATTAAACGTCTTTCTAGCATTTCATTTTCGGAACATTTGAAATGCTGTGGCGGCGTATACTACAGTTGGATTTTACACCGCTGCTGGTCAACAGGATTTTGACTTACCGCTCCGGCCGGGTGGTTCGTAATTCCTGGGTCTGCCACGCCTCTCATTTCTGTACCGGCTCTTCCTTGCTCCCGACAGAGATGCGGCTGAAGAGTGCAGGACGTCGTCCCCAGGCAAAGTGTGCTCCGACATTGAGAGCAGCAGCGGGTCGAGGCTCAACCCGTTCCGGTGGTCCTCCCGGGGCGGCCAGCGAGCCTGACTCCAGTCTGTTGGATTCTACATTGCCGATTGCTGTCCCGGGAGCCGTTGCTAGTGGGGATCAGCCGAGAAAGGGCAAAGGCAAAGGCAGAACATTACAAACTGTGCTATTGATGTTTCGTAGGCCATTAGAGAAGACTGGCTCACCGCAACCTGTAAAAGGTAAAAATGAACGCGCAGAGGCAGTTGCTGTGACGGTGCTTATCACTAATCCAGTCAGTAAAAATGGTGCTAACTCACTGACTGAATCTAGCGCTAGCTCTGCTGTTTCTGAAGCTAATGCACAACTGGTTCAACCATGCAATAACCAGCAGCACTGTGGCATTCTGGGAGGGGTAGACCTGGAGAATAGTCTAAAGCTATGCGGAGCGCCGTCGAGGGAGGGGATGCATTATTTTCCTTGTCGGACCACACAGTGTCTTCGGAGGAAGAATTGGAGGGTGCGAAAGAGTGGTCAGATGACAGTGAGACTGGGGAGTGGGGGAGCACTGAGAAGCTCCTCCCAGATATTGGTACAGTTCCAAAACCTTTTAAAAACTCTGACTATGCGCATCCTGATGTAGGATCTCCGGCTTGGGATTACTCTTTCTCAGGGCAGCCAGCTCCTGAGGCCTCCCCTATTGAAACTGGGGCAAATCAATCTGCTAATGGCTTTGCATCCCTGGGCCCTCCTACAGGTGAAATGACGCTGGCAGTGATTTACCAAACAATTATGGCTCATCGCGAGGAGACTCGGCAGGAGAGCGCCCGCACCCAAGGGGCATGTCGACGGGTGCAGAACTCCATACGGAGGGTCGCTAAGACCTGTTCGGATATTGCCTCTAGAATGGGAGTGGTCGAGGAGCGAATTTCTACGCTGGAGGATGATATGGTCGTACAAAGGGATATCACTGAGAGCCTCAAGGCACAAAGAGAGGATATTGTCTGGAAGTTGACAGATCTCGAAAATAGATCGCGCCGGAACAACCTTCGAGTTCTGGGTGTTCCAGAAGGGATGGAAGGTTCAGACGCCAGGTTGTTTATCATAGAGCTGTTCACGGAAGCTTTTCCGGAGGTCAAACAGAGGGACTGGCAGAGCGAGGTTCAGCGTGCTCACCACTTTCCATTCAAGCAGAAGCCTGGTCAAACTGAAGTCAAGCCTCGTGCCATCCTCATTTGTTTGAATAATTTTCTGGCCAGAGAAAAGATTTATGATTTGGCCAGACCGGATAGGAAGCGATCAGCAAATGGCTGCCAATTTTTTGTACGGCCTGATTTATGCCCCGCCACTGTTGAGCAGAGATGGCAGCTTCGCCAACTAATTGCCCCGTTTCAGTCGAAGGGGGCTCAGGCTTTCTCGCTCTTTCCTTCCGAACTTAAGATAATCCATCAGGGACAAGTGAAGTTTCATACGTCGGAAATCAAAGCAAAGGATTACCTGCACTCACTCTGAGAGAATCATGATATAGATTCAGTCAGCCAGACAGCAATTCACTTTCTCATGACCACTCTTTGTCGGGGGGAGGGATGGAGGGGGGGGCAGCACAAAAGGTCATAAAAAAAAGCTTGTGTTTAGTCTCTCAGGGTGCATTTTAGTCGTTAAGTTCGGTCTCAATCCAGACAATTGGCTTCTTATACTTTTTTCAAACAAGGAATTCAAATTAAATAGTCGAATCTTAAGAATTTGCCAGCAAGTTAATGGCGCAATCTAAGGTTCGTATAATATCCTGGAATATCTGTGGGTTGAACGACGGGAAAAAAAGGGCGTTATTTTTTAAGATAATTCAGGCTTTGCATATAGATATGATTTGTTTACAAGAAACGCATGTTGCATGGAATGACCGAGGTTTTTTGCGCATTCCAGGATTTGAATTAGTGGGGTGTTCTCACCAGTCATTTAAGACTAGGGGGGTAGCTATTTTGTTGCGGCGTGGGGTTGGCTCATGTAGGAAGACTAGTCAGGATAATGCGGGAAGGTGGTCTATTTTAGAGATATTAATAAATGGCAGGCCTTTCACAATTTGCACGGTTTACGGCCCTAATTCAGACGATCCTGAAGTACTGCACCATTTGAATGTAGAACTGGCACAATATTCTCATCCTTTACTGCTGTGTGGTGACTTGAATATTAATTTACCTGCTAGCTTTGATCTTTCTACGGTACAATCGTATGTGGGTAAGAAGCCTAGAGTTCTCAGGGCATTGAGGGCTTTGGTCCAGGAACATCTTTTGATTGATTCTTGGTTTTACCATAATCGTTTGCAGGATGGCTTTACATATTATTCGGCACCTCATAATAAAATGGCTCGCCTTGATTATTTTTTTCTGTCTGAGCAGAATTATAAAATCAAAATCAAACCCTTTGGTTATTGAATGTTTTATTCCAAATACGTCCCCGAGCTCAAGGGCATGGACATTTGAGTGGAAACTTTTGTTAGAACAGCCCTATGTAGATCATATTAGGATATAGATGGAGGAATTTTTTAATTTTAACGTTGGGTCAGCCTCAGATTTGGTGGTCTGGGACACTTTTAAGGCTGCTGTGAGAGGCGAAACAAAGAGCTTTTCATCTCATCGTCGAAAATCTGCTCATCAGCAAGTAATACAACGCTTGGCCAAACTTAGTGAAGCTGAGATCTCATTAATAGATGCGATTAAGGAGGGAAGGGACACTAACCATAGTCAGGCAATGATTGCTAAAATTAGGTCATCTCTGTTGGAGTTTTTTGGTCAGGATCTAGCGGCTAAATTTTTGAAATATTGCTCTGAGATGTTCGAGCTGGGGGAACAATCGGGCAGGGTTTTGGCCAAGCGGCTTCAACAGAAGAGTCTGGCTAACCGTATCTCGAGGGTGTGTAACGCCCAGGGACAAGTTATGGAAACACCCGAAGGAGTCTTAGGGGTGTTTCATCAATTTTATAGAGATCTATATAATGATGATGGTATAGGGGAATCAGGCTTGGCCCAACAGGCGGCTCTGTACTTGTCAGGCATTCCATCGACCCAACTTTCGGATCGGCAGAATGAAATTCTTGCTGCCCCTATAGAATGGGAGGAGGTTGACCTAGCAATTAGGTCTTTGGCTAACGGCAAAGCAGCTGGATTGGAGGCCATCCCGTTGGAATTCTATAAAAGATTCTCGCATGAGATTCGTCTGGTTTTTCTACCTGTTCTTAGAGCAGCACAAGAGGGCTCAATACCTGAATCATGGTGCTACACCAACATTATTTTCTTTAAAAAAAGGGGTAAACCTGAGCTGGACTCGTCTTCGTTTTGGCCAATTTCACTTATTAATACAGACAACAAAATATTTTCAAAAATATTAGCTTCCAGACTCTCAGCTGCAATTGCCCCATTGGTATCCTTGCGTCAGCACGGATTTATACCCGGGAGGGATACAGCTAACCATATTTCTCGCGTAGTGGCACTTTTCGACTGGGCCCAGGCCACTGAGTCATCGGTTGGGGCGATCCTGTTGGACGCCAAGAAGGTGTTTGACAGGGTCTCCTGGGCCTTTCTTTGGATGGTAATGAAGTGGAAGGGATTTAGTCCGGAATATATATTAGCAGTGCAATCTTTATATATTTCCCCTAAAGCAGTAGTTTCAGTGGCGGGGTTGTCTTCAAAGGCATTCAGCATAAGTAGGGGGACTCGCCAAGGTTGCCCTTGCTCCCCCCTGCTTTCTGCTTTGTATATTGAACTCTTTATAAGTTTAATAGAGAGCGCCCAAAACATATTGCCAGTTACGGTCAACTTTATTGATTACAAGGTGTTACGCTGACGACCTTGTAGTTTTGACTAGGGAGGTGGCGTCCGCATTCCCTGCAATTATAGTCCTAGCAGATCAGTTCAGGAAGCTCTCTGGCTACAAACTTAATACATCCAAAACCCAGGTAATTCAATCTGCAACCATGCCCATCTCAACCGCCCCAACAGTACAGACCGCTACGTATCTAGGGATCAAAATCACCCCACAGGTAGATCTTATTCCGGAATTGAATATCTTACCTATGATCAATTCAGTTAATTTATTGCTAACTCGTTTGGATAATTTACATCTGTCACTATATGGTAGATGAAAAAAACAACGTAAGAGTGTATATAGAAAGAGGTACAACCAGCTGGTTGATCTCTTAGATAATGTACTGAGTGCCAGTGAGACAAAATCAATCTGATATTAGAATAAAACCCTCACTCACCAACATAGTTGGTGACATGCTTCATCATGGGGTTTTACCAGAGGTGCACAAGGCACTCTTACGTTGTTTTTTTCATTGATTTCGGGGGAATAAGAGTGTAACTCGACCCTCTCTCTCTTGTTGTTTCTAATTACTATATGGTAGATGTAATGTTCTTAAAATGTTAATTCTTCCCAAATTTCTATATTTGTTCTGTACTATCCCTTTAGAATTTTCTCTACCAAGTTTAGCCAAAGCAGACTCGATATGTAACAGGTTTCTGTGGGGTTATCGTCGTCCACGTAGGGCGGCAAAGTGGATGCGTTTACCCCGGCAAAGGGGAGGCTGGGCGGTCCCCAATCTTTTATATTATTTTTGGTCCTCCATAATCCAACATTTTGGACTACCTCTGCTTGGGGATATTGCTGGGCCACCATTATCGTGTAGGCCCTCAATTTTTGAAATAGGGCTAGGTGCAAATGCAAGGGGGATTTTATTGCGAGTACTGGAACCTAGCTACTACAAGAAAACTAAGTTCAAGGTGGCATGGTCTATGTTTTCAGTATGGCGCAAGGTTTGTCGAAAGTGGGCGGTTTCTAACCTGAATTATTATACCCCTTTTTCAGCTTGTTCATTACCTCCAGTTTTTCGGGATCAGGTCACTTTTAAATGGATTGAAAGAGGGTTGGCAAAGCTGGGTGATTTAGGTTATGACGGCCGTTTGGCATCTTTTTCCTGGCTTAAGGATAGGTATCAGCTTAATACCCAAGATTTCTTTAAATATTTGCAGCTCTGAAGTTTCATAGATAGATTGAAGGTCAATCCAGAGGTACTGTTTGACAAGATTACATTGCTGGAGCTGATTTCCAGACGTTCGAAAATAGGGGTAATTTATCAGCACTTACTTTCAGGTCTGCCAGATGACATTGCTGCGCATACTAGTAAACTAGAGGCCAAGCTGGGGGTAACAGGTTTGGATTTACCAGAAGCTCTTGCACTGGCCGGGAGTGTTTTAATCTCCGGGAGTTTGCGGTCTCAGTGCTATATGGCCATGTATGACTTATATTACACTCCGGCTAAGATTTCTAAGTGGGGGGTAATGGCCTGAACGGATGCCCCAGATGTAGGCTAATTGCTGCAAACGATGTCCACATGTTTTTTGAATGCACAAAACTCCGGCCTTTCTTGGGAGATGTTGAGCAATTTATTAACTTAAGGCTTCAGATACCTGTTACTCTCGCCCCTGAATTGGTGATTTGTGGGCTTGAAAGCAGTATGCTGTATGAAAGACCTCAACATACCTCCGCTTTAGTGCTAATTGCAATGGCTATGGTTCGCCTGTGTATAACCTTGGATTGGATCAGTCCTGTGGCTCCCACATTTTTTAATTGGAGAGCAAGGATGTTGTCCTTGCATAATATAGAGACTGCCGTATGGAAAAGATGGGGCAGACGAAGATTCGACTATGGTAAAAAGATTTGGACCCCTTTTGAAGATTGGTTAGCCCAATAGGGGCTTAGCAGTGTTATTGACTTAATGTAAAATTATTGTAATTGCGTGGCTTATGCTTTAATGTTTGTTTTATAAAGGCACTATGCTAATTGTAAACTGCTATATTACATACATGTGAGCAAGCTTTAATAAATAAATAAAAAAAGAGGGTTAGATTGATGTGTCCTTATGCTTATCTCGTGTAGTGATTTGTTTTTCAAACTAGTCCAATGTTCCATTGCTCCATATGGCAGTGTAGGAACATTAGCCAACACTATAGCGTAAGGTGTTGCTTCTGAAGGTAGATGTACAATATTAGCACCTGTTGGTTCTCTCACTGTCTTATTATGTTGTCCCTGGCTGCTATGAAGCTGTACTTCCACCCTTCCTGCACGATTAAGCCTATTGGTGGGAGGTGCTTTTTGAATGTTCAACAGCCGTTCTTGAATAGTGCTTTGGGTATGTGCTGAATCATTTGGCCTCCCCGTTGCTACCCTGCTGCGGTTATTGGATTGGGAGTCCAATGGGGCAATATGGGGTACTGACACTAGGCTAGGATCAAGAGTGCTGGGCTGATCATTTAGACGGCTAATGGGCCTATTAGGCTGGTCGGTCTTGGTGCTACAATGACATAGATTAGCCTGGTGTGGCTGAGGAGACTGGGTGTTCTTATGGCTTTACTGACTTACATGTCCACCAAAAGACTGCTTTGATACGGTTTTGACTCTCTTCATTTTGTGCTTGGCTATCGCACCGGACCAACTTTCTAACATTGGGACTGGAAGAAAACCACACATGTCAAATTGACATTGTCATTATGGACTAATCTTAACATGGTGACAAGTGGAATAGCCGAGAATTACCAGCTTGTTGGAGATTATTGATTACGTCATATCGGATTGTCACTCATATAATTGAATTTCGCCATACAGATCATTTATTTGCCCTGAAGAAGTCCTAGCATAGTAGGACGAAACGCGTTGGCTGAAGGGTTGTTTGGAAAATAAAAGAAATTACAAATCACCGATTGGATCAAGTGACCTCTCGTGCATTAACTTGATTTAATGGGAATAATATGGACATTTAAGAAATTTTGCAAAGAAGGGTGGTGCGGTTCTGATTTAGTAGTAAGTTGTTTGTTTCCTGTTTAAGGTAGCACCCTTGGACAGAGGGTGCCTTCAGAATCTGCACACATTTTCAGATAATTGTGTTAAATACTTTTGGTATTACTATCCATACTCGTGCTGCGTTAGTGCTCTAAACCCAACTCTCCTTTTTATGTAAACACCTCACAATCTGACTGGGAAAGCTTCCTAAATCACACATTGGACTCATTTTGCCCTCCTTCTCTCCATCTCTCTCCAATCCTTTTGAATTCCGCTATGGCAATATCTTCTCTTTTTTCTTTTGGAGGTTTGTGATTGGGTAGAGTTTAGTTGGGTTTGACAGAGGCCCACCCCTTCCTTACAATCTGACTCTTCCATTCTTTTCCTTGTTTGGAGTCATGGTGTTGTCCAAGAGATCTTGACAGAATTTCAAGTACATGAATAGGCCAGCATTCATTCCTAGTGATCCATCACCCTACCCAACCATGGTACCCAAACTAACACGCAGCTTTATAGTCGGTTAAGCACCTTTTGTGGGGTATAGAATGTTAACTGTTGTGTCACCACGAGAATACAGCATGGACATGACGGTGTCTTAGCTTCTACTCTCCACCTACTGCTTGTTTATTGTGCTGTTTTGCAAAAACAAGATGGGTGCATATACGCCCTGTAAAAGCCTTACCATTTTTGGGCATACAAAAGGTAACCTGAGAAAGGCATCTACATACTTTCCAATTCTAGTCAAACCTGGATATCTAAAGAGCATACAATAATAAATGCAATCTGCAAGCCGATACTTGCAAGACAGATTGAGTTACAACAAGAGATTCGAGTGACACAAGAAAACATTGATGCAAATTATAACATGATAAGCTATGGCCTTGGAATATATCAATTCATCAATCCTAAAACCCACAATAAAAAGTGGAGGAACTGAAGACATGAGACTGAGATATGGAAGATGGGGCTACCCATATAACAATGTTTTGTAAACAGTCGCCATGGTCCCAATCCCAGATATATCACCTGTTTCACCCTAACGCCCGATCACCGAGCCCATCGCAGACCTGTCTTGCCCGAGCACACCGCTGCTATAGGAGGGCTTGTATCTCACCAGAAATACGATCCCTTATGCCCCGCTGCTATTTTTTGGGGGGACACCTAGGGGTAAGATGGGCACCTCTAACGGGGCGTTCGGGAGCTATTACGCAGCAGAACTATGTACACTGGGTGACCTATATGCTGAAGGCACCCTGATACCTTTCAAGACCCTGGCAGAGGACTATAACCTGCCTGCAGGGCAATTCCTGCTACACAACTCCACCACGAGGTCACTCTCTGCAGCATGGGGTGATGTAACCTCCGAACCGCAAATGCACATCCTGATACAATACTTACACATCATGGGTAAAGGATCCCATATTGTACACTGGCTCGCTGAGGCGTTACTCACCCACACAATTCAGCCCATGACAGCCCTTCGTTTGCGATGGCAGATGGATAGAGGACAAGAGTGGACAGACCATGAATGGGACATGGTATTAGCAAACCCCATGTTCATACCAAGAAACTCCAAATTATGGCTCATACAGACATATATCACACATAGAGCATACCTATCCCCGGACAAATTAAAATAAATATTTTCACATGACCACCTAGGCATGCCCCCACTGCTTTCAAACAGATGTGGACTTCCTCCACATGCTTTGGTCCTGCGACTCCTTACATACAAATTGGAAAGAAATCACCTCTGCACTCGCAACATGTACCGACAGGCCTACATTGCACACAGTGGAAGCATGTATACTAGGTTTCTTCCCCAGATCAAGGAAACACAAGGTTACGTTCAGGTTTATTGACCTAGGCCTTATAGTAGCAAAGAGATTGATTACTAAGCAATGGAAACAACACTAGTCTCCCTGCTGTCAACAGTTGGAAAAATTCACTCCTTGTGTGGGCACAGGCAGAAATGCACATCATTGCATAGGGAGGAAGTTGCTGGGCAACGCAAATACCCATTAGCACAGTTTTGGAATACTATCCTCGGGGACCTGACACGTATGAATGAGGAGACCAGGAATAGTCCCTCACAAGATGCTGGTGCACGAGAAATAGATACAGACATTCAGACACAAAACACCTCAGGCTCCGGATAGGATAGGGGCAGATAAGGAGGAGGGGACAGCTCCCATGATGCATGAACACCGTAAGAGGGGAAGTCTCACTGCCTACTCCATTGGGCATTGCAGAAGATGGCACAACGAATTTGACACATTTGCAGCAAAATGGTAGCACATACCCGATACATATATCGACCCAGGTGTGATATTCCAATGATGGTTTCATTTGATTGTTTGATTATAAATGGCATCAAATTTTGCTTTATCCTGTATTTCCAAATAGGACAACTAGATGCAGAATGAGTGTGAAATGCCGGTTGGTTGAATTTACAAAAAGTAGCATTAAAACGGGACAGAATACACACTATGTCACTCCAATGGATATAAAAGTACATTTCTATTGACAGCTGTACGCGAAGCAATATGAGCAGAACATATAACTGTAACTTTTCTGATGCATGCAATCTGTAGTGAAATCAACTCAAATGTTTCAGCAATATGTGTGACACTGCTTATTGAATATGCTGCAACTATTTGATCCCTGCCTCATATATGTTTATTGTTATCTGTATGTCTGGCAAACAGGAAAAAAGAAAAAAGAAAATAAAGAGTATGGGAATGTCATTCAAATGCTAAAATGTAAAACTGTTGACCTGGTAACAAATTTCAGGAGGGCATACTCAAAACAATTTGCTATACCAGAGGAAGCTGAAGTACTGGACCAAACATTTCAGGAATTTTCCACAATAAAGTGCCCAGATTTAAGTATTAGGATCTATGATATGAAATCCAGAATTCGCAGTTAGTGGTGCTTAGACCACCTCACATTAAAAGGAAAGGTACGTGCCTCATTTTTCTGTCTTTGTGCCTTTATTTTGGTGTGAGAAACTATAGCTGTTCTGGTACAAAGTAGGAGAGCAGTGCACAGTCCTTGTTCAAAGTAGAAAAACACATCTGTTGTTTCTGTTACAAACAACAGGAAAAAGTGCAGTTGCTTCTCAGTGTTTTGTGTCCCCACTAATAATCTTCTTTTACCCCTCTATTTTGTCGATGGGGGCACTGGAAATTAAGGAGTGGTTACAAGTTCTGAGCCCTAGAGCCATACATTATGCCTTTTTCCCTCAATTTAATGAATGAAGAATGAATGAAGACACCTTCTGCCGACCTGACGAACCTCAAGAACTACAGACCTGTCTCTCTGCTCTCCTTTTCAGCCAAAGTCATCGAGAAGGCCATCAACGCCCAACTCTCTGAGTGCATCGAAATGAACAACAGCCTTTACCACTCCCAATTTAGATTCAGAAGCAACCACAGTACAGAGACCGCTCTCCTCACCACCAAAGACGACATCCTCCTCCTCGACAGAGGCAAGACCGTAGCACTCATCCTCCTGGACCTCTCAGCCACCTTCAACGCCACCTCCCCCACACCCTCTGTGCAAGACTCCACGATGACAGCATCCAAGACAAATCCCTAGAATGGATCCACTCCTTCCTCCGTGCCCGATCTCAGAGAGTCAGACTTCCACCGTTCTACTCTGCGGAGTGCCTCAAGTATCTTCCCTGAACCCTATCCTCTTCAACATCTACATGGCCCCGCTTGCAGCCATCATCAGAAGCCACGGACTCAACATCGTCTCGTACGCAAATGACACCCAGCTGATTCTCTCACTCACAGACCAACACACAGCCGCCAAGAGTAACTTACACGATGATGGGATGCAGACAGTAGCCACCTGGATAAAGAAAAAGATGCCTCCATCTCAACTCAGACAAAACCGAAGTCCTCATCCTGGGCTCCTCACCCTCCATCTAGGACGACTCTTGGTGGCCAGCAGAGCTCAAAATCCCCCCACACCGACAGACCACACAGAAAACCCCAGCGCCTTGAGACCCTCACTGGTGAGTAGTTCATGCTTATAAGATTACTGATTGATTGATTGAATTTATATTCAAAATTATATTTTCTATGATTGTGCCTTTTGAGACACTTGAGTATTATGAGGTAATGTTTTATTTGCAAATAAGTAAATATTCAGCCTTGAAAAGCATTTTCAGAGAGAGCAACAAGGGTCAACAGAAGGAAAAAAAAACTTTTAAAGTTATCAGGCCCTGTTCAATTCTAGCAGCCACGTTGCTTTTAAGGAGATGCATGTACTTAATTATAGAGGGCGAGGGGCCCAGACTCCTAAGAAACCAGTCATCTTCCAGTTCTAGTAGCCACACCTGATTATTTATAACATTTTAAGAGTAAAATAAATGTATCAACTCTGACCTCTTCCTCAAATGGACCTTGTCTCCATAACATTTGAGTACTTCTCCAACTCTGCTTTTCACTTTTTTCTTAAAACATGCTTATTCATATATTTAATAATTGTGCTGTAGTGCACTTAATGTTTCTTTTTTATTGTACCTTTATTTTACTTTGCTTCTCAATCGTCAACACATTTTATCCTGTTCAGCACTCTACTGCACATGGGTTAAAGACATAAAAATATATACCATAGTGAAAGTCTTTATGCCCTTAATTCACTTAAAATCTTCATTATGCTCCCTTTTACTGAGCCTTCGCTCCTGAGATCCTTTTTTTTAACATTTTTATTTTGCCTTTGTGTTTTTTAATAATGCACACATTTTAGCTTGTACAGTTCTCCATTAAAAATTGACTGAATGCTAGTTTATATAAACAAGAAAATGCAGCAATCTATGTATCTTGTCTGCATCTCCTAAAGTTTAGAACAAAAACAACTCGTAAATTTCCTAAAATGCTTAGATCCTAGCAGTGCTCTTCCATCAGGCTTTTGGCCACCTGGCTCCCCCCAGTCTAACCTTAGTAGTGATAGCCCTGATTTCACATGCGTTTTATCATATAACTCCTGTATTATCGTTCGTGACAGAAAAAAATTAAGTAATCAGTGCCTGAATTACCTGCACATTGATGTGCATGTCTAGATTGAGAGTATGCAAAAGTGCATCTTTGTTTCACAAACGTTTCCAAAAATTAAGCAACATTACGCAAATGGTGAGAACATACATACGTGCTGGAAGACGAGGTGCTGGGGGTGATCCATCATCCCCACAATTACAATGCTGGAGTTTCAAAGATGAATCAGCTATAAAGATGCCTTTAAATTTAGTTTTTATCTTGTAACATGTGCTGTGCATCCATAGACAAGGGTCAAATGTCAAGCTATGTCTTCTGACAAATAGCTGCCTAGTCTTTTAATATGGTGATTGGTGTTTACTTTTTTCTCTGACTGCAAAGTCTAAGGATTTTGTAAGGTGAACTATGTGGCAATCTTGTTGCTGTACAGGAAATATGGAAGGAAAGGCGGTATGATGATCGTATTTTTCAATCAGGCAGCAACATTTAAATACCTTCAAATTAACTTTACAGACATTTTAAAATATATCAGTAGTTAAGAAAGAACAAATGATGCACATTTGTTTGTAATTTTGAAGTGTGAAGGAAACAAAGATTTCAACAAAATCAAAACAAATCAAAACCCATTACTTACTGATATGAAAATAATAAATATTTGCAGAAATCAGATTTCCACGCATTATTGTTTGTGTGCTACATAGTTGTATCAGTAAAACCGAATGTCAATGCAAATTTTGTGGCCATTTCGATGGAAAATGTGCAGTCTGTAAATGACAGTGTGCTACAAAACCATGCTTTAGTGATATATTTACGACAGTGTGCTCTGAATTAGGCCACTGGCTACATACCACACCTTTACCACTCTCTTGCTGAATTGGTGTGACCCATTTGCTATACTTATTTGTAAAACCCTTGGATTTTTCACATTTCCTATGGCTTCAGTGATGTAACACTGATGGCAGCACCCCCATTCTGAAAATTGTTCCAGCACCACTGGGTGTGTAATGAGTTTTGTAGGATATAAAGTGAAATTTTTACACCAAGGCACAAAAGGGAATACCTTACTTAAACAAGCATTTACAATGCAATGGTCTCAGCATTGGTAAAGTTAGAGCGATTGGCATAGCTCATGACATTATTTTTGTTTATGTTTTTGTTTTAAAACATTTAAAGAAACGGCATTGTCATGAGCAATGCCAATAGCTCTAACTTTAACAATGCCGAGACCGTTGCATTGTAAATGCTTGTTAATGGATGTGAATGCCTTCAAGGAGCTTTTCGCACGATACGTCTTTCTACAGTATGCTAAGTCTTGGGAATGCAGCTATAGTAACATAAAACCAGTCCCCTGTCTCCCCTTCGGCTTAATATTGCTCAGGAAAGGCATTTTAAGGTTTTATACATATATCGTCACACTAAACTAGCATGTGATATGTGTATTTATGGAACATAGTTTCCAAATTTAGAACATGAAAAAAGTGAACAGACAGCATTGTCCCTTGCTCGTACAGGGCAAAGCTTGGGAAACGCCGCTTTTCCCCGCCCTTTTTGTATTCTGTACCCTCCCCGCTCCCGCCTCCCAGCTGCTCCGCCCACCCGCGCACTTGGCCTTAAATGGCGACCGTGCGACGCAGGTGAGTGTGACCCACTTGTGGGACACCCCCGCGCCGCACGGCCACCAGCTGCTGCGTGTGCCCCTTGCATCCCTGTGCCTCGCTGCTGCCTCGTTCCTGATTGCCGCCGCTGCGGTTGTTTTGCCCTTTGTTTTCACGTGAATTTGTGCCTGCTTGTCATTAACCCGATTTTTCCCTGGTTTTGACGATTCTTTGTGCCTGTTTTGTCTGAATTTCGTTTTCCCCGTGTTTTGCCTTCCTTCCTTGTTGCCCGCCGCCCTCCGCCCTCCCTTCCCGCCAAACGCCGCTTTTCCCCGCCCTTTTTGTATTCTGTACCCTCCCCGCTCCCGCCTCCCAGCTGCTCCGCCCACCCGCGCACTTCGCCTTAAATGGCGACCGTGCGAACGCGCAGCGTTGACGCGCAGCGGGCGCGCCGATTGTGCGCCGAAGGCGCGCCAAAGGTAAGCCCGTCTGCGCCCGTCCGCGCCTGGACCGCGCCCAGTGCCAGGAACCCTGGACCTCGACGATCCCGACCGACCCGCCGGACGTACACCGCCGCCACCCTCACCGCTCTCAACACAGGCCGACTTCCAGACTGCCACCAAGCCACTCCACGACGTACCCACGGACCTTTCAGCTGCCACGCCTGCAAGTTCACCTGCACCCGGACCTGCCTCGCACCAGCACCCACCAAGTCGAACGCCAGCAGCACCCACCTCAAGTGCATCCTGATCAACACCCGCTCCGTCCACAGACACGCCATCGAACTCTGGAACCTCCTAGACGCCACAGCCCCTGACGTTGCCTTCCTCACGGAGACCTGGATGAACGCATCCTCAGCTCCCGACATCGCCATCGCCATCCCAGAGGGCTACAAGATCGTCCGGAGGGACCGAAACGCCAACCAGATGGGAGGAGGCATCGCCATCATCCACAGGAACACCATCCGTCTCACGACCAGCACCGACGACACCCTGACAACCGCCGAACACCTGCATTTCCAGATCCACACCAACCCGAACACCACCCTCAGAGGCACCCTGATCTACCGACCCCCGGGACCACGCACACAATTCAGCGAGGACATCGCCGACTTCGTCAGCCCGCATGCCCTCCCCTCCGCTGACTACATCCTCCTGGGAGACCTCAACTTCCATCTGGAAAACAACAACGACCGCAACACCACCACCCTGCTCGACAACCTCGCCAACCTTGGACTCAAGCAACTGGTGTCCACCCCCACCCACCTCGCCGGACACACACTCGACGCAGTCTTCTCTTCCAGCACAGACATCGAGTTCAGCCACGCCACAGAGCTTCAATGGACGGACCACAGCTGCGTCCACTTCACCTTCACGAGACCGACGACCCACCACCACCAGCAACAGGCCGCCCGCAGAAGCTGGAACAAGATCACAGCAGACCAGCTCGCCACCTCCCTGAGTCAGCACCCCCCTGCCAGCTCAGCAAACCCCAGCCAGGCCGCCGACAACCTCACGAAGTGGATCAGCAACTGCGCGGACGAACTCGCCCCTCTGAGGACCCCGCCTAGCAGACCCGGCAGCAAGAAGGCCCCATGGTTCACCGACGAACTCAAGAGCTCCAAGAAGAACTGCCGAGCCCTCGAGAAAGTCTGGAGAAGGGAACCGACACCGGACAACAGGACCTCCTACAAACTGGCCACCCGGAAACACCACCAGCTGATCCGCGCCGCCAAGAAAACAGCATTTAAGGACCGGTTGGACAACAACGCACACAACTACAAGGAACTCTTTAACATCGTGAAAGAACTTTCCAACCCCAGCGCAGGAAACAACGACGTCACCCCATCACAAGACCTCTGCAACTCCCTCGCTTCATACTTCCACAACAAGATCACGGACATACACAGCAGCTTCAACAACCAACCAACGCACACCGTGACCGAACAACCACCCCCCACCACCATCTTTCACGCCTGGACCCCGATCAGCACCGAAGACACCATCCGCACAATGAACTCCATCCACTCCGGATCACCGACCGACCCTTGCCCTCACCACGTCTTCAACAAGGCCGACGCTGTCATCGCACCCCACCTGCGAGACATCATCAACACATCCTTCGACACCACCATCTTCCCGGAGAGCTGGAAGCACGCCGAACTCAGCGCTCTACTCAAGAAACCAACAGCGGACCCCACCGACCTCAAGAATTACCGCCCCATCTCGCTTCTCCCGTTTCCAGCCAAAGTCATCGAGAAGACCGTCAACAAGCAGATGGCCGCCTTCCTCGAGACGAACGGATCCCTCGACCCCTCACAGTCCGGCTTCCGAGCCAACCACAGCACCGAGACAGCCCTCATCGCCGCCACCGATGACATCCGAGCCCTGATGGACAATGGAGAAACAGCGGCCCTCATCCTCCTGGACCTCTCCGCGGCATTCGACACTGTCTGCCACCGCACCCTAGTACAGCGCCTCAGCAACGTCGGAATCCAGGACAAGGCGCTGGAATGGATCATCTCCTTCCTCGACGGAAGAACACAGAGAGTCCGCCTACCACCGTACAAGTCAGAGGCCTCCGAAGTCATCTGCGGCGTCCCCCAAGGATCATCTCTGAGTCCCACCCTCTTCAACGTCTACATGAGCCCCCTCGCGGCCATCGTACGCAAACACAACCTCAGCATAATCTCCTACGCCGACGACACCCAGCTGATCCTCTCCCTGACCAACAACCCCGCCGCCGCCAGAGCCAACCTGCACGACGGGATGAAAGAGGTAGCCGAGTGGATGACGATCAGCCGCCTGAAACTGAACTCGGACAAGACGGAGATCCTCATCCTGGGCTCCTCACCCTCCGCCTGGGACGACTCCTGGTGGCCTCCCGCCCTGGGCACCGCACCCAAACCGACAGACCACGCACGCAACCTGGGCTTCGTCCTGGACTCCTCCCTCTCCATGACCAGGCAAGTTAACAAAGTCTCCTCGACGTGCTTCAACATCCTACGCATGCTACGGAAGATCTTCTGGTGGATCCCCACCGAGACCAGGAAGACCGTCACCCAGGCCCTCGTCACCAGCCGTCTGGACTACGGCAACGCCCTCTACGCCGGTACCACCGCCAAGCTCCAGAAGAGACTCCAGCGGATCCAGAACGCCTCAGCCAGACTCATCCTCGACATCCCACGAACCAGCCACATCTCCGGACCTCTGAGAGACCTTCACTGGCTCCCCGTCAACAAAAGAATCACCTTCCGCCTCCTCACCCACGCACACAAAGCTCTACACGACCGAGGCCCGAGTTACCTCAACAGCCGAGTCAACTTCTACGCTCCCAAACGCCACCTCCGCTCAGCCAACCACGCCCTCGCCGCCGTCCCCCGCATCCGAAGAGCGACTACAGGAGGAAGGTCCTTCTCCTACCTGGCCGCCAAGACCTGGAACTCCCTCCCCCCCGACCTGCGCCTGACCCAAGACCACCTCTCCTTCAGGAAGAAGCTGAAGACCTGGCTGTTCGAGCAGTAGCGGCACCCCCCCCCCCCCCCCCCAGCGCCTTGAGACCCTACGGGTATGTAGCGCGCTCTACAAGTGTCTTTGATTGATTGATTGATTGATAGTAACATAAAACCAGTCCCCTGTCTCCCCTTCGGCTTAATATTGCTCAGGAAAGGCATTTTAAGGTTTTATACATATATCGTCACATTAAACTAGCATGTGATATGTGTATTTATGGAACATAGTTTCCAAATTTAGAACATGAAAAAAGTGAACAGACAGCATTGTCCCTTGCTCGTACAGGGCAAAGCAAGGAAATATTCATCCAGTGATAGGAAGAAACCTCCCCACTTCACCAAATTGTGTGATACTAAGCAAATAACTTTACTTCACTATCCCTCATTTGAATTGAGCATCAAATCTGTGACCACCTTTAAGACATTCAGTTCAGGATGTTTGCTATACAAAATCCTCATGTAGTTATGTTTTAATAGAGCAAAACAGAATCTACATATATTAGATCTATGCAGTGCACGTGATAAGCAGGTATCCAGAAAGGCAACCCTTGTAATCTTTTGAAATCAGTTCCTGTCACTGTAGGCATGACAGCAGGAGAAACCCCATGTAAAACCCCATTAAATATTGTTTAAATTCAAACACACATATATGAGCTATGCACAAACCATGTCTCATCGGGATGAAGAACCGTACACAAACCTATACACCAGCTATTCGGCGCTCAAAAAAACATGGCATAACCAAACTACTGCCAGTGTCTCTCTAGATTCCAAAACATTACATTCATACCCAATCCTGGCCACTTAAACTAAAATTCCTAAATCCGGTCCCGTCACGTGCACCTTAAAACATGTGACATGCCTGAAGTCAGCTGTGCGGGATCAGGGTGGTGCTATGATGCCTGCCCCTCTGAGAAGGCAGAGGAGTTGGGACAGGGGAGGGGCTTGTAAGGACACAGAGTCGCCATGGCGGCTCACTGCTGGGACGTGTAGTTACCCGGCATGCCTTGTCATGCGCCTCCACGATCCTCCTGTCAGACTCAGCCATCCCGTCCGCGGTGTCGCCGGGACTCCTCGTCTTGGACTCGGTCGCCTGCCCGCACCCCTCCTCGCTGCTCATGGAGGCTGCAGAGTACATGAAGCCGGGGGCCCGCTGGTGTCCGAGGCAACCTGTCCCCGCACGAAGTACCGGCGCCACCGCCTGCCAGCGGAAAGGGTACATCCAACTGGCGAGGACGGCCCGGGGAGCAGCTGCATCAGCGCGGCTGGGTCAGAGGAGGGGCCTGGCGTGGCGAACATTACCCCGCTCTGACTTCCTGCTGTCGTGTTTTTAGGGGCAGGCCTGGAGAGCAAGAACGCGCTCCCTACCTGCTCTCAGTAAAGTAGTTTATTCCTCCCTTCCTTCCGTGGGGCTTGCACAAGTCTTGTCCGGCGCAGATGTTAATTTCAAAGATTTGGATTTCTCTCTCTTTTGTCCAGTCACAGGGTAGACTTCTCGAGTACGTAGCGAACAAGTTTAAAGTAGATTCTAGGGGTCGAGTGGTAGCACAACGTTTTTGTGTGTGTTTTTTTAGGCAAGGCAGCACCGGAAGACACAGACGCCTTTCTCCGAGGCAGAGCAGAAATGCCTCGGAGAAAGGCAGCGTCCTTTTCGGATTCAGGGGCGTGTTTTGCTGTTGTCTCCTCCTTGAGACTTCTTGCAAAAAACACGCCCCCCGATCCGAAAAGGACGGGGCCTGTTTGGAATGACTGACCTCTTCTCCAATGGCTGGCCAGCATTCAAGAGGCCAGCCAATGGAGAACAGGGGAGAAGAGGGGCGGGTTCAAGCCCCTCTTCTCCAAGTCATTAAATCTCGGAGCGAGACTGCGCAAGCGCAGCCTTCGCAGCAAAGACCTAAAAAAAGGTCACATGAAATTAAGGCAACACACATCGGTACCGCTATTTAACTTTAATTATAGCTATATTTTAACTAAATTGCTTCTAAAAATTGACTTGTGGGGAAGCTTTTGAAAAGTGTTTGTGCTGTATAATTGTTATTGTGGGTGGAGGGCAGAAGTCGTTTTTTATCAGTTATAGAACAGTGGCTGTGTTCAGAGTCACTAGCTGGTTGCCTCTACCAATACACTAAAACCAGCATTTTCGAACAGCAGTCTAGTCACTCGGCCACAGTCCGTCTCGGTTTTTAAGGCACAGCGCAGATGAGATTCCTGCAACACAAGCCGGTACTTCTGTTTAACGTTAATTGCTGCTATTTTTTAACTGATTTGCTGCTAAAAATCGACTCAGGGAAGTGTTTTAAAAGTGTTTGTGCTGTATAATTGTTAATGTGAGTGGAGGGCAGGGGCCTTTTTTATCAGTTTTAGAACAGTGGCTGTATTTAGAGTCACTTCCTGGTTGCCATTACTAACAGACTAGAACTGCCATTTTGGAGAGGGTTCTAGTTGCTCAGCCTCAGTCTCCTCCCCCCGATATTTGAGGCACACCGTGGCTTGCCAGAAGCAAGCCCATCTGCACCTGTCCATGTCCAGTCGGGGTCAGGGCCAGAGACCCAGTTTGCTTTTTAAGATGAGGATAACTAACACATCAGAAGAGCTGTTTCAAGTTAACAAGTCTAAGATAAAAGAACTGCAGGAATGCAATCCCAGTGCTTGATTTACCTACCATTTGCACGATGTGCAACCACAAACTAGGGAATCATACAACACTGACTGTTAGCACCAGACCTCTAACAAAGTCATACCATTCTCATAAGATACAAATGAATCTACTGCATTGCAGAGCTCTCCCAATACACAGTGCTAAGCTATTCATCTTCCTTGGGGGTGAGTCAACTCCATACATAGCTATAGCTCTTCCGTCTGGCTATTCGCTAGTGAGCCACAACAGAGAGGATAGAAGAGGTGGTGGAGTAGCCATAATTTATAAGGAGAAATATTTTGGTACATTCACTCCCAATGACATGTTGGGATGTGAGAGTCTCCATTTCTCACTGGAGTTTGCCCTCACCGTTACCCTCTCTGGTCCAATAGAAGTTTGTGGAAGGTGAAGGTGATGGAGTAGAAGATGAGCATGCCACTGCCATCAATGCACTGCATACACTTTTCATAGCTTGCAAAAACATACCTTTGGAGAGACACAATTTCTACAAAAGAACTCAACTACCTGGAGAATCTGCTTCAAGTTATGTTGATGAGTTGGGCATTTTAGCGGCCTCTTGTGATTATAGAGCATTCAAAGAAGAAATGATAAGGGACCAACTAGTTGAAATGACAAGCAGTAGGAAGGTACAAGAAGCCCTGTTATCCAAACATTGCAAGAGGCTTTAGACATTGCCACGAGGATTGAAAGCACAAGCTCATATATGGAGCAAATGACGTTGTCCAATGGGAAAACTCAAGCACAGAATGTTTTGGCGGTCAAAAGCATGTACAAAAAAGCGAAGGAGATCCAGGGAAGGGCTGACA
The DNA here is from genome assembly GCF_964204655.1 of Triturus cristatus. Classification (NCBI taxonomy): domain Eukaryota; kingdom Metazoa; phylum Chordata; class Amphibia; order Caudata; family Salamandridae; genus Triturus; species Triturus cristatus. The sequence goes on along the minus strand of NC_140582.1, from coordinate 1,011,855,889 downwards.
AAGGGGGCAGTAATATTAATAACGCAGCTAGGAAGAGATTAGAATGCTATAGGTGTGGTAGTACTAATCATCTTGGTAATGTCAGAGTGTGTCTAGCAGTGGACACAAAATATGCCAAATGTTGAAAGAAAGGTCATTTTGCAAGAGTTTGTAGGTCAAGTGGAAAAACTTAATCTCGAAAGCGGCACAATGTGGAACTAACCACTGAAGGGGAGTCGTCATCCGGTGAAGTAGACCACATTTTCACAATCTTGGACATGGAACATACAGATGACATATCCTGTGTAAATTCACAGGGATTGAGAAGGCCATTGTGTTCTGTGAACATAAATGGTGTAAATGAGAGGGTTCAAGCTGATTCTGGGTGCCCACTCACTTTAATCAGTGAGAAAGTTTGAAAGGAATCATTCCAAAGCCATGACTTAAGAGAGTCTTTCATCCACCCTGTGTGTTACGGAGGAAAAATCATTAATGTTATATGTGAATTTGAGGCTGATTATGAGTTCAGAGGGGAGTCACATTCGTAGCAAATGATGATTCTTTCCTGTTAGGGTGGAAAGATCAGGGTAATCTAGGTATAATATTGGATCCCAATAATAAATACCCATCAGGTTATACTGAAAAAGGAGTTTTTCCAAGTGCAAGCAGTCTGAGAAGAATCATTGGAGTTCATGTACCCTGAAGTTTCATGCAGGAACTAGGCATGTTTAAAGGTTTTAAACATAGAATAAGGTTGGGGGAAGGAGCCCAAGCAATTGTGCACAAGGTCAGGAGGCTGCCCTTGGCATTACAATCAGAGTTAAAGCAAGAATTGGACAAATGTGTGCATGTGATGTAATAGAACTCTGACTGGGTGTCTCCTGTGGTTCTTGCTAAAAAGGCCAAGGGTGCCTTACGCATGTGTGTGGATCTGCGTGATCTTAACAAGCATATATGGGTAGACCAATATCCGTTATCCAACATTACACAAATGTCATCCATGCTCAAGGGTGCTAAGTGGTTTAGTTTGTTGGACATGGCATATGTGTATCACCAGATTGAACTTCACTCTGAATCCAAGCATTCCACTATGTTCATTATTCCGGAGAGTGTCCTTCAATTCAAACTCATGCCCTTTGGTCTGCTTCCGCATCAGCAGTTTTCCAGAGAATCGTTGAGAGCATGTTCAAAGGGATGCCCAGACTAATGACTTTTCAGGATGATGTGTTAGTTTATGGAGCTGACTAGGACCAACACAACTAATGATTACATCAGATTTTAACCTTGTTGAAACAAAGAGATGTGACACTAGATGTGGATAAGTGCAGATTGAATGTGACCACTGGACTATTTAGGGTATAAATTGTCATCGGAAGAGGTACAGCCTAAATCTAGCCTAGTTAAAGCAATTGAAGATTTTTGCACCCAGTGTGACAAGGATCAATTGAGGTTCTTTATGGGACTCGTGGAATTTTATGCCAGATTTGTTCCCAATTGCACGGCTAAGACCTATGACATGAGATGTCTTCTTAAAAAGAATGTCAAGTTCAGTTGGGACAACAAATGCACCAAGGAGTTTGAGCAGATTAAGCAGGAGGTAGCGCATGCAGGGGTTTAGGTCCTGTGCTCATGCAGCACAGAGAGAGAAAGGATGAAGTGATAGCATTTGCTTCTAGGAGTCTGCGGAGAGCTGAGTCTACCTATTACGTGAATGAACGGGAAGCTCTTGCATGTTGGTGGGGTATCACTCATTTCAAGCCTTACATGTGGGGTTCGAGGTTTGTGGTGCATGTTGATCATAAATCGCTGGTCCAATTTTTCACCACAAGAGGGAGGGGGAGAAAGCAACTCCCGGGATTGCCAAATGGCAATATAGGCTTATGGAACACAATTATTGTGTTGAGTATGTGCCCAGAAAACAAAGTCTTTTGGCGGATTGCTTATCTAGGCTAACCAGTTGTCGTGATAACAGTGTAGGAGGAGTAGACGTAAATGGGGATTGTGAGATAGTGTGTAGTGTAGAGAGTCATTCAGATGGTGCCATAACAGAGCAGGAGTGGAGAGAGGCCTATGAAATGGATCAATAAATCAAGGAAATGCTGAAGGTTATAAGCAAGGGGTGGTCAGGAGAAAATGGTGACCAAGGTTCTGTCAGCAAGTTTAAACATGTATTTGATGAGTTATCAGTTGTGAATGGGTTGTTGTATCGATCGTCTTTATTGGTGGTCCCTGATGCCATGAGAAGCAAAGTACTTGTGTTGGCACATGAAGGCCACATAGGTATGTGTGCCATGAAGAGGAGAAGAGGAGAATAGGAGAAAGTTTCTGGTGGCCCACTTTAGACAAGCACGTAGAACATTTTGTGAGGGATTGCATGAGTTTTGCTGTTAGCGACAAGTCGCAGGCAATGATCCCCAACCTTGTAGAGGCAACTGAAGTACCCAGCAAGCCATGGGTTAAACTGGCTATTGATATTATGGGTCTCATGAATTTATCAGATATTGTACCAGAGTATGGCATAGTCCTCATGGACTAGTTTAGTCGCTGGCCTGAAGTTACATTTGTGAAAGCATCCAATCCTGCATGTGTGATTAAGTTTCTTGAGTCTAATTTTGTGAAGGTGTGCCTAATGAGCTACTTAGCGATAATGGTTGTCAGTTTACGTCCACACCTATTCATGGGTATTAAGCATGCCAAGACGTCCCTATACCACCCAAGGAGTAATGGTCTTGTTGAGTGATTTAACAGTGTGATAAAAGAGAAGATGCAATTGTCAAAAGCCAATGGACTCAACTGTAAACTGGAACTCAGGAAGCTGTTGTGGGCAGTGCACACAACTGCTAGTTCTGATACTGGTGTGTCACAGTTTGTTTTATTGTGAGGACGTGTACCCTCTTCCAAGTTATTGAGGAGATGGATGGGTGAGGGTGAGTTTGTGTTGCCGGAGAAGAAAATGGAAGATGTCAGAAGGAACAAGGCACAGAACAAATATGATCAAACACACGTAAAACAGGGTTCCAGGGAGTTAAGAGTGGATATGGGCAATGTGGTGAGAGTGCAGTGTTCCAGGATTTTGCCCAAAGGAGAATCTAGGTTCTCCCATCTCAAGAGAGTGGTGAAGATTAACAAAGGTGCTGCGAAATTGGATAATGGCAAATGGTGGAACAAAGGGAAAATATCTATGTCTAGACCATGATTTATGAACCAAGTCCGAGAGGAAAGTCATGGGGAAACAACTGCCATGAGTCGCTCCCCGTCTTCTAGGTCTACCAGATTCCCTTCTAGGTTCCAGGACTATATTTTACAGTGCTGTCTCTTTATCTGTAGTGGCATTATTCTCCATTCCTTAATGTCATAATTCAAAGTTCTATTTTATGTTTTATTTGTGAAGCTCCATGTCATTTAGTTGTCATACGTAATTAGCTAATTTTAGGATTAATTATTTACGGTTTTCTATTCAATGTAAAGGGGAAAGAGGTGTGAGGTTGTTCCGTACATTCTTCTGGCGTCAGCTGCTTCTATGCGTGCCAGGAGAATGTACAGAAGGCAGTGGGGGGAGGATTCCAGAATGTGAGGGTGGCCGGTTGGCTTTCTGTCGTGAGGAGGATATGTATATGTCCTTCTGACCTCAATAAACTTTTACTTTGAAGATCGACGTCCGCTTCTTTACACCTCCCTATGGCTTGAAGACCCTGAAACAATAGTCAAATAGCCCCCCTCCTAAAACCTAGGTCGATCATGGTCCAATCTTAACGTCAGGGAATGGACGGATGCTCTCACAGGATCAACTCCCACTTTAAATGGCGACACGACGGAAAGATATAATATATTTGAGAGATGACTAAACAATACACTGGATCCCCATGTCCCCTGCAGATTTCCTAAATCCAATCAGACAAAAGGGAGGACCCCATGGTATACTGCAGAGCTGACCCAGTTAAAAATAGAAGCAGAAAATAGGGAATGAGAATGGAGAAAATCATACAATGACAACCAGAAGAACAGCTACAGAACAGCTAAAATTACAGACGAGCCAGAAGACAGGCCAGAATATCTCACTTTTACGAAAAAATAGAGAACGTCCCTAATTCCTCCAAGGAACTGTTTAAGTTTGGTAAACAGTCTCATGAATCTACCCTCCTGCTCCACAGTCCCCCACCTTCAGAAGAACATTGCAACATGCTTGCTAATATTTTTTTAATAAAGTTAATACGATTTTGAGCTTCCTGCCTGTATCTGTCACACCGAATGTTACATCTCTGGTAAGGCAGTGGTCAGGACCCACCCCTGTCTGTGTTCCCTGCACTTAGCCACGAAGCTATGGAATGCACCCTAGACTCAATCAAATCAGGATCACCATTGGATCCGGACCCTCCTGAGATTTTAGGTCAGGGAGGAAACACCCTCCTGCCCATTCTTATGGACATTCTTAACAACTCCCTGACAAGGTGCAATATTCCCCCCGCATTGAAATATGTAATAGTAAAAACACCACTAAAAAAACTATGGCTAATCCTCTTCTGGCAGAAAGCTACAGAGCCATCTCCCTGCTTCCGGTAGTAGGCAAATGATTGGAAACATATGTCAACAAACATCTTTCCAGTTTTCTGGAAACTCATGACATTCTCCACTTCACCTAGACCTCATTTAGATCAGGCTGTAGAAAGGAGACCGCACTGTTTGTGGATACTTAGGAACTTTGTTCAATTCTGGACCAAGGTGGATCAGCAGCCATTTTAACGTTAGATCTAAGCACAGCCTCTGACACTGTCTCACCTGGCTACTGAGGAACTCTCTTCAATTCTGGACCAAGGTGGCTCAGCAGCCATTCTAACATTAGATCCGAGCACGGCCTCATCCTAACCTTATCCAGAAGACAAAGGAAGTTGGAATCAAAGGGGATGCCATTAATTGGCTGGAAGCCTTCTTGGGAAATAGAAGCTTCCAGGTGTGCGAAGATGGTCTGTACTCAACTGCCCATCCTCTGCGGCGTGGAGTTTCACAGGGTTCCTCACTGAGCCCCACACTTTTTAATCTTTATATACTCGCCCTAGCAGAGATCATACAGGCACACAGATTAGCCTGAGTGTCATATACATATGATATTTTATAGATCATCATGGCTTTTACACCTGATGTCAGTTGAACTTCCACCCAACTTAACGTATACCTCAAAGAGGTCACAGACTGGATGTCTCCAAGTAGCCTAAAACTTAATGGCGACAAAACTGAAGTAATTGTGGTTGGTAACAACAGGTCAAGATGGTTAGAACTATCATGGCCAGAACAATTAGGAGAAATACCTATGCCTGCCCAGGCAGTAAAAAGTCTGGGTTTCTGGATAGAGGACAAACTCACTATGGAGATACAAGCCTGAAAACTGTCTGGTTCCTGTTTTGGCATTTTGAGATCCCTTAGAAAATACTTGCATATGTTACCAGCATCCGCTAAGAGGGTGGTGGTGCAGGGTTTAATCAGTTCACGTCTAGACTATGGAAACTCCCTTTTATTAGGGAGTCCAAAATATGTGATAAAAATACTTCAGTAGTCCAGAACTCTGCTGCTAGAATCCTTAACAAAATACCCAAGCATCAATCAACCAGTCCAGTCCTAGCAGCCCTGCACTAGCTACTGGTTAAAAAAAAAACAAGCATTTGGAATGCAATAGGTCTCGCATTTACGGGAGTTTGAGGTGTTGACATTGCAAATAATAATGCCTTTAATTTTGGTTTTTGTTTTAAAAACATAAATAAAAGGCATTGTTATTTACAATGCCAATAGCTGAAACTCTCGTAACTGCGAGACCTATTGCATTGCAAACGCTTGTTTACACTAGCCCACTGTGGGTTAAGTCCAATGCAGTGCACGATGGCAAGAAATAGAAATGCACACATCAGCAAAACCTCCCCCCTCCTTCCATGCCTCAGGGGAAGAAAATAAACAACTTTACACACCAGTTAAAAACAACAAGAGAAACTTTATCATCCGGAACAGGTCTTCTAGTCCCATGGGGAGGATGCCAGCCAGTAGCACTCCAGGGGAGCGAGGCTGTTTAGAGGACGGTTAATCATTTACCAGATCAGCCGCCATCGCTGCTTGGTCGCCTCATACCCTCCAAGGATGGAAGTACCACAAGCACATGCGCGCGCGAGAGCGACGCTGGTTTACAAGAGCGAGCCAATGAGATCACAGGCCTCCGAATCCCTCCTCACAGCCCTGGATTCTTGAGACCAAGGAAGGGGCCAGAAGTCCACGGGAGCGAGGTACAGAATGTTTTGACTACAGTGGCTACTGTGTGTGAAACGCCATTAAAGCCAAATGGGTCACTGAGCCAGTACTTCAGAGCGAGACACCCGTCACCGATGAAAAGACCCTGAGTGGCAGTAATATGAAAGATGCTGGGGTAAATTGCTACTATGCAGACAGTAGCGTTTTACCTGGGTTTGGATCAGGAACAGAGACAGTTGGGTTTAATCCAAGAGAGACGCTGTAACTGTATCCGCCCTGGACTCCGCTGTCATTCACTTCTGCATCCAAGGCCAAGTCACTGCCCATTCCATTTGGCCTCCACAGAAGGATGGAAATGCAAATATTAACAGACAGTAAGTAATGCAGCTGGGTTGTCAGACGAGCCACACATTGGTTTGATTTAAAAAAGTTACAGGCTCCAGAAGCAAATGAGGATTTGTAATAGTGCGGCTGCAGCAGGCACAGTGAAAGGAAGGCCTGCATGAAAGAGACAAGGACAACTTCCAACGGCGCATGCGCGTCCTTGGGTTCATGAGTGCGCAATATACTCGAAATCACAGCTCTGGCACACGGTGTTCTTAAGACAAATGCAGGCTTGCCATAGTCACCCAGGGACTTGCAGCCAGACTGTCGAGACAGCAATCATAGAAGATGAGAGGTGGGACTCCCACAAAAACCCTTGACAAACAGTTGAGAACAAATTACCCCTGAACGTACATTTTCATTACATGAGTTCGCTAACCACTTCTCACTGTAGGCGCGCCCTGCCTTGCAAGGTCAGACAGCTTTTGTCTAAGTGAAAGCGCGCCATGCGCGCGTTGTGCTCAAACGACGCCAGCCGTACACGTGCACATCGCCTGTCCGGGCGCGTGCACATCTCCTGTCCCCCTTCTGCAGAAAATCGACGACAATAGATATCGCCAAGCGAGAACCGCATGCGCTGCGTCACTAGGCGAGACCTAAAAATGGGGTGGTTCGGTCTGCTCAGTAGTGGCAGCTAAACACTGGTACAAACTCCCAGTAGCTCTGAGATCCATCCCTGACTTTACGACCTTTCGTAAACAGCTGAAAACCCACCTGTCCAATGACTAATCTGGTTCCCTCTCCTCAATGCAGTGCCAGGACACTCTTAACAGTAACTGTGCGCTCTACAAATCCTAATATTCATTAATTCATTCAACTGGGACACTAGACTGTGTTTTTGGTTGTCAGAGTGTCTGTTAGTGTCTAGTTACTAGTAGACATTATTTCTCCAAAGTGAAGCCTCGGATTGAAAGCAAGTTTGATCTACACTCCTTCTCTTTATTAGACCTGACTTGTGCAGAGGACACACCCTTTCTTGCTATGAAGTTTGAACATTAAGCTTGGATGTCTCCACCATCAATTATGTATCCAGCTACTCATGATGCATCCCTCCCTCCCACGTGTTGTCAGCAACTGTATTGACACTTATAGGAACATATTCTGTGACTGTGTGCATTCTTCTTTGTAGTCCATGTGTGTGCCCTCTGTGTAAATGTGGGCTTGTGTTTTATATATGTGACTGCATCTTTTTTTACCTGTATGCACTGGTGTCTGAATGTCTGTTGGTCTGTACGCACGGGTACCTGTAGTATGTCTCTATGCACACGGGCCTATATGTCTTTTGGAAGAGTGCATGTATGTCTAATTGTCTGTGGATAAGAACGTCTGCAGGTATGTCTGTTTTCTATTTGCTTGTGCACATGTACATCTGTTTGTATTTATGCATTCAGTGCTTGCATGTCTTTGGTCCTTTGTGTGTGGATGTGTTTGTGTAATTTGGTCTTTACGCATTACCGCCTGCCTGTAAATTTGTTCATTTGTGTGCATAAACTCCTTTGTCAGCTGAAATCTGTGCTCTTTTACGCAGCGTAAGCGTATATAAATGTCTGTTGGTCTGTCTGCCGTGGGTATGCTGGTATTCAGAAGGTCTTGTAGCTCTACGTGAATATTTATATACATCTATACATGTTGTCTTTCACTGTATGAATGCAGTATACAACAGTCAGCGCTGCATGCTTTGTATGTGCTTGCTTTAACCCACGTCACATTAAAATAAAGACTCCCTGGCAAAGCATAGAGGTCAGTGGCGACCCATGGGCTGGTTGTGTCAGTGACCAAAATTTGCAAGACTTTGTGACTAGGATTCCACATCTGGAATGAGGTAGGGCAGGGGAACACACAAGAACACACACAGGTTCCGCATATGAATGCTTTTAGGTCCTGCCCAAGGGCAGAGGTACAAGGGGAAAGCAATAACCGCTCCTCTGTGTTGACTTGTGTCTCAGCCCAGAAGGAAGACGGGCGAGATAGGCAAAGACGTTCATTCACCACAGTGTATCTGCAAAATGTTTATTCACCACAGTGTATCTGCAAAATGTTTATTAACCGCAGAGTATCTGTGTTGTGCTGTACATAATAACACAGATGCGACTGCGCCTCCCTGTTTGTATAACGCAGTTTCCCCCAGAAATTAGATGTTTGAGACGACAGCTGTTTTTGTGGTGAAACTGGCAATGTTTTACCAGCGGGCACGTAAACGTATATTTCTGCCATACATTTTTTTAAAGTTAGGTTACAAAGATCCCTTCGGCACGTAGGCCCACCTAACCCGGTGTTTTTATTCCGCCCGGATGGAACACTGGAAGGCCGTCTGAGAATGCCAGAGGGCGCAGCCGCACTATATATAAAAGAGACAAATACGCAGCGTGTCAAAAGATAACAAGCGCTCGCCATTGGGGAAGGCAGCCTGGTTTATATTTGCATCGCGCTTTCACTTTAGGTGAAAGCGCAATGCAAACATTGAGACGACAGCTGTTTTTGTGGTGAAACTGGCAATGTTTTACCAGCAGGCACGTAAACATATATTTCCGCCATACATTTTTTTAAAGTTAGATGACAAAGATCCCTTCGGCACGTAGACCCACCACACCCGGTGTTTTTATTCCGCCCGGATGGAACACTGGAAGGCCGTCTGAGAATTCCTGAGGGCGCAGCTCGCACTATATATAAACGAGACACATACGCAGCGCGTCAAAAGATAACAAGCGCTCGCCATTGGGGAAGGCAGCCTTGTTTATATTTGCATCGCGCTTTCACTTTAGGTGAAAGCGCGATGCAAACATAAACACGGCTGAGTGAAAACACATGGCCCTCATAAAGATAAGGAATTGCTTCACTACAGCAGTGAAGCAGGAGACCCAGTCCAGATGGTCCGGACAAAAAGGAGAATGGGCGGTAACACAGACGCCTCATTTTCAATGGAAAGCCACCGTTTACCATAAATGGTGACGCTACCCAATGAAAATGAGGGGCGGGACTTCAAGCCCCCTTCTGAAATATACTCACCCACAATATGTCTCGCAGACGTGAGCAGCGCATGCGCGCTGCAACGCAGGTCTGCGAGACCTAAAAAAGAACATCGCTCAGCCGTGGGAAAGGCCCACTCATCCATAATTTACTCACCCTCTATGTTCCATATAGGGTTATTCGGTCTAGTAGGCAAGGACTTGTAACGCTACCTAAGGTTAATCGAGCGTAAAGCGGTGGCCGCTCCTTTGCATATCTTGTTCCCATACTTTAGAATCCCCTTCCCACCACCCTGAGATTTTAACAGTCAAAAGTCTACTTCGGAAAACTTCTCAAAAATCTCTTCTGAAGACCAGTTTTTGTCAAAGGTACATGCTGGTACCGTTGCTGCTATCAGCAGGGTGAGGCCCGGTTGGGTAGCTACGCGCTGTAGAAAAACAGCTGAATTGAACAGCAATCCCAGCAGGAGACAGCTTTGAGAATATTTTACCTACACCAGTATCTCGTGGACAACAAATGACAAGGCGTAGCCCTTTGAATCAATACTGAAATAAATACAATTTCAAAACATTTAAGCAAAAGGGTAAATCAGGTGGCTTTCTCAGATCTGGGCACATAAACTGATAAACATTGTCGTAGATTGGTCAATACCAGCTGCACAGCAGGAGTGGCGTTCTTACCTATTTCTTTTACTGTTAAACTAGTCCCATTTCCGATGTATTTTTCAACTGGAGGCGGCAGTTCAACAAAAATCTTACACCAGTAGAGTCCAGTATCGCCGGTTTTTAAAGATTTAAGATGGAGCATGGTTTGGCCGCTTTGGTTGTTGTCACATCTATAGCTTGTCATCATTAAAACTTGTCCTAAAAGAGCAGGGCATGTCTCCCTATTTTGAATTATGTTAATTATAACTGGTGAAATGTTGCTTTCTTTAGTTTCACTGTTCAGTGGGCTTGAATCTGAAAGGTTTCTCTTTAGCCACTGCACCCAGATACTCTGCACTCCTTGACTGCATTCCCAAGAGCACGTCAGTGTGACAGAGTTACTCACTGATGCATTTACCACCTCTGGTTTCTGTATGATATCTATTTTCCGTCCTCTGCCTGAAATAGAAGAACAAATAAGTTTGAATAATTATTCTCTATCAATCTTTATTCGATTATTAATAAAAATTAATAAAAGAACAGTGCAGTAAAATGATGTACAAAGCAATATTCGGTAAAAGTCCAATCCATAAAAACAGTAATGATGGATAAAAACTGTAACATGAACAAGTTTAGTGTATTTAATTATTGTTAAGAACAACATGACTTTGTGACGGATGGCAGATTTAACAAGCATTTGCAAAGCCAATAGGTCTCTGCAATGGCCGAGCTTTTGGCGTTGTTAATATGAATGTTTTTAGCCATATGTGTGTGAGGTTGCTTATGTGTTATTTGTGCTTGTTTTCAAATGTGTGTGATTCTACTTTTGAGGTGGTGCCTATGTATTATGTGTGCACAGTAATATTTATAGTCCTTTCTGTAGCACTATGTGCGCTCATGAAAAGTGCTCTTAAAGAAATGACAAGACGGCATATCTGCCAGGTAAAAGGGAGTAAATAAATAGCTAAGTGCAAGAAGGAAGTGAAAGGAAGACGGTTAGAATAAAGAACGAAAAAGGAAACGGCTAAGGAATGAAAGCAAAGAGGAAAGAAAGGAGAAGGAATGGGAAATTAAACGAAAGATGTTAGGGATTGATTCAAAATAAATGGAAGTGAAAAAAATAGGACCTTGTTAAGTATAATTAAAAAGAAACAAAATAATCGTTAAATAGGGTAACAATTGGGTAAAGGAAGGGAAATGAAAAGTAAGACAGAGCTCGAAGGGAAGGGAAAAAAGATAAGGGAAGAAATTAGAAGACGGAAAGGAAACATGTTAAACAAAAGAAATAGATAAGGAAGGGGAAGATATCAGAGAAGAAATGTGAATATGGCGGGAAAGAACGATTAGGAGAAGGGCAGATTGAAAGCAATGTTAAGGTGGAAAAGAGTGAAAGACGAAAGAAAATGGAAACAGAAAGTATGCTAGAGAAAGGATGGAAATGAAACGGACACGGAAGGAATCTGGGAGAAGGGGAGAACTGGGGTGTAAAGAAGATATTGGGCAAAATGGAAACAGGGCACAATAAAGATAGAACGGCAAAAAAAGAAGTCCAAAAGATGTCCAAGTGCTAACGAATTAAAGAAAGAAGGAAATAAAGGGACAAAAATAAACATGAAAAGAAAATAACAAATGAAAGCAGAGCAGTACAGAAAAAAGCACAGTGGGTGCAATGGAACAGATAGGTGTGGATTGAAGCAGAAGAGGAGGGTTGGAGTTATAGGATGGGGAAGAAAGTTAAGAAAATAAAGAAAGGGAAGAAAACTGAGATAGAAGGACAGTAAGTACAATTGAAAGGAAAAGGGTGAGAAGTGAGGCAGAAAAGGGTGTGAGTAAACACGAGGTGGAGTACAAGGGAGAGAGGATTCCAAGTTTGGAGAAAGTCAGTTAGTGCCAGATAGAGAAACAGTTGGAGCAAAGTGGGGAAAATAAGTCAGATACAGGCAGCAGTGAGATGACGTGGGTGTGTGGAGAAACGCTGCCCCAGTGTTGCGGTGCTATGCGTGTGTTTCAGTCTGAGGGGGACTTGACCCCTCTCCGCTGACACGTCATGGCTTTGGGGTGGTTTCAAGAGGTGCCTCACGATGTAGCACTTGATTGAGATAATGCAGTGTAGAGCTGCATAACAGGATTTTAGAAGTGCTAGTGAGATCTCAAATCACCGACAGTTAGATTTTAAGTATGTGTCACACACTGACTGTGTGATCCTGTGGAGCCGAAATCTAAAAATAGTCTAGATTTTTAGTTTCCTTTCTTTTTTGTTTCCCTAAAAATGGAGAGCTATTGGCAGGTCCGGGGACAATATCGGCCATTTATTTGTGCCCTTCTGGAGGGAAGGACTCTATCAACATGATATTGAACACCCTAAACTCCAGTACATTAGTGATAGCAGCATACATCACACTGCCTAAAAATTGCAAGCTGCATATGAAAGTGTTTATTTTCACAAAATAGAATTTTCGTTTATTCTCTATATATTCAACCAGAAGAACTCTTTGTTTCAAAGGTCCAGGAGATGGAAGATTTGAAAGAGGGTGGGTAAGAGAGGGATTTGGAAGATATGACTAGGTGTTATATGGAATAAAATACCACCCCGTAAAAGGATGATACAAGTCACAGAGGAGCCCCATCCTTCTAGAATGAAAGTCTACTTTCAGTCTTGTTGGGTGGACACAATAATCTACGGTTGACTGCAGCATTCTGAAAATGTACAGATGGGGTACTTTATCCCATATATTATAGGTCTGTCTCTACTCTAAAGATTCTTTTAATTCTTCCTCTTTCTAATTTTTAATTTGTGTTTCTGTAGCATTACCCAGAATTTGACTGTGAGTTAAAACATCCTTGACTTCGTGAATTAAAGTTAGTAATTTGAGGACCATGCCCATGTGAGAATGTAGAAGTGAGATATTTTATCAGTCTCACTGGTGCAGGGACGCCCTTAGTCTACGTGTTCACAAAATGAGGATCAACACTGGAGTGGAAACAAAATGCAAGTTTATTTCACTCATGAGAGGAGTCCAATCATTCAGACACTGCAAGTGCCCAAGAGAGGGGGCTAACAAGTAGAAGCTCAAGCATGGCATTTATACTTTTCGGTGCCTCATGAAACACATTGAAACCACTTTGTCATTGTTACATAATGCTTACATGCTGAACTCTTGAATCCTGATAAAACCCCTACCCACGTCACTTTCATTGATAGGCAAGGGAGGTTACAGGAGTTGGTGGGCTAAAAGATTAGACCTCTATGCACGTAGGCCCTTCAGCAGGGCAGGGCTGCTTACTGTGGCACGCAAGTATTATCAGTACAACCAGCTTTCCAGTGAACATGTAACTTCTGACTTTACGAAAGTCCCCGCAGAAACATAAAAATGGGGGCTGGTAGAAAAAATGGTAGAGGAGTAGAGGCTAACTTAACAGAATATATGTTTTACTGTTCAACAAAAAGGGTTGGGCAAGAGAGTGTTGTGATGAAGTTTTTCTATATGGGTCATTTGGTAAATTAGCTGCACAAACCAGATTGAATCCAAAACAATGCCATTCTAAAATATTAATACACCATGGAAGTAACATTACACTTCGAATATGGATCTGGAATTTATTTAAAAGAAAATAGGTTAAAATCAATGTGGTGGTGAGGAAAAAAGTAAACAACGATACAACCACTGTACTATTGGGGAGAAGAGAAAAAGACCACTTAAAAACTACATCCCGCCCGCCAACTGCCAAGTTTTTACCACAACCCCATGGGACTATCAGAAGTGGTTTCATAATCACGCTATTACTAAGGAAAGCCCGCTTTGTGGCTGACATCAATAAGGTGACCTTGTCAGCCAAAGACTGACACTCCTCAAAATACATTAACAATCACAGATGCATGATGCTCCGCTGGGTGTTCTCAGGGCGAAGCACTGATTGTGCTTCGATGATAATGAAGTCTGAAGAGTGGCCAATACCACAAATGTTTAAACACAGCCGAGTCAAAAATGAAAAAGCGCACTACTCATTAAGCTATTGTTTAGAATGCGTACCCGGGTGGAAAGACACAAGTGTTTTACTTATTTTGTTTAATAGTTAAACAGATTAGATACCAGTCCAAGAGTGCTGTACTGCTGCGCAGTATTACGAAAACATGATCTGTGACGTCATGCGCAGTTCGCCGGAATTGACTGTTTTATTGCCCTTGGTGAAGAGAGAAAAATGGATATTTGAATATGATTGCTATAAATACTGGGTATGGCATCTGCCGCTAAAATGAGACTGCACAAATTTCTTGAGACAAAAGGACAATTACCAATAGAATTTGTGCCATGACCTACAAGTATTGGAGCTGCCATAGTAACAGGGTTCCCCAGTTCCAAGGTGTTGCAAAGATCATGCCTCTTCAAGTAGTCAAGGTCCCTCTTCTATTCTGAGCACTAAGGGACATATTTACAAGCCCCTGTCACCACAGAAAAGTAACTTTTTTGACGTTGTGGTGGCGATGGGGGCTTTGCCTTATTTACAAGGCGGCGTTAAGCCACTTAACGTGGCTTTAAGCCGCCTTGTAAATAAGGCACTGAAATATGATGCAAGTACATACGTAGGCAGAGAGTGGTTTCAAGCTGAGGTTTATTTAAATGCAAGGCAAGCACCCATGACCTGGAGCGTCCGACATGCGCAGATCTCCGCCGCAACTGAAAGGTTGCTGGGAGACCCGCAGTTGCCATTCCGCTCCCCGAGCGTGGAACTATAACCATAAAACAACAATAAGCTTCTTTGCTAACATTGGTATCAAGGAAACCCATACGCCTCCCTCACGATGAGAAAGGCAACTCATTACATCACATTTCCCCCTTCAACAAACATAAGGAAGAAGAAAGAAAACAAAACAAAAAAATAAAATTGAAATGCAATACAGAAGTTTGTACAATACAACATTTATTATGCAGGTGTAACAAACTTTGTCTTGCAACCCAGAAAGTAAATATAAAAAGTTATTCCAATATATAATCTTCAAATTTGCAAGGTAGTTTCCTAGAGCGAACATTCTCTCTGTTGACTGTTACTTCACTCCAGGAAGTCACAGAGTACAAAGCATCTTGGGGTGTCCTGGAATCACCTTCAGACATTGTGGTACCAGCAACAGTATTAGATACTACGGTATCTTGTAACCAATTATAAGATTGACTCTGATCCGCATTAAAAGCAGAACACTTCTTGATGATGTCTGCCTGTGAACCAGTGAGTAGGACCAAACTCCTCTTGTTCCACCAACGCCTGTTTTCTAACAGGCAGAATCTTTGCTTACCTGAATGACTAGTGCAGGTGAAGAGTTCTTAGATTAAGTTCCTTTCATAATTCTTTTGGGATTTTTTATTAGAACCCAATCACCCACCTTCAAAGCCTCTTCTTTAAAATGATTACCAGAGTCAAAATGAAACTTTATAAGGTTTTGTTTAGCCTCAACCCTGGATCTAATGGAATCCAGAGATTTAATGCCTTGACAATGTTTGCTAACAAGCTAATTAAGCCACACGTTGGAGTGCACTTTCCTTCCTCTATGCAAAGTAAATGGTGTGACACCAGTGGTACTTTAAGGTGTGATATTGTATGACCAAATCCTGTTTTTTTTTGCAAATTCTTGAATATCTAAACCTGAGGACAATGCGGTCTGCACCCCCTTCTTGACAATTCAGTTCCCCCTTCCAACTAGGCCACTGGAGGAGGGTGAGTACAGAGCCACTTTAAAATGTTGAACATCATTGTGCTCTAAAAACGTTCACATCTGTTGTGAAATGAAATGTGTCCTGTTGTCTGTGACAATTGTTTTGGTGGTCCCTCCAATTTGAAGTGGAGAAGTGTGGCTCAGTGATTAGAGCGGCAGACCCTGATGCAGAGGTCTAGCCCGGGACCAGGGTTCAATTCCCCGCCTCGGCGGGTCTTGGACTCAAAAATTCCACGGACCTGATAATTCTCGCCTCGGTGCCTATTCCAATCATGGAGTCCCACTCTGCAACTCTGGGCAATAGCTTGCTTAATCTCCACAACGGCCCCCACAACGCTAAGGATGCCTGGCCTCCACCTTGGGGGTGCCCAGGAGTGGATGCCTCACAGGGAAAGCCAGGATGGGTTCCACAGCGGTATTCGTACAAGCGCCTTGAGACCCTTGCGGGTGAGTAGTGTGCTATACAAGTATCAATTTACAAAACATGTTCTAAATATTTTATGGCATTATCAGAAGTGGGACCATCACAGAACCAGTAAAACATCTCTTTTGAAACTATTAAAATTAAATATTTGTTCTCAATAGGTAACACCTCAAAAGGACCAAAAAAGTCAAGACCAACTTTTTTCCCAGGGACATTTTGAAAATGGTACAGGATGTAGGGGGCATGTTAATGGTTTTCCAACACTTGTCAGAGAGCAGGCATCCCGCACAACTTTCAACACTTGATCTAACTTGACTCTCCAGAGAAGGCCACCAATTGTATTGTTTAAGATGCTGAAATGTTTTGGTGACCCCCAAGTGACCATGATGAGCTGTCTGAATGATTTCTTTGTGTAGACTTTCTGAAGGAATGAAAAGATCATGACACATCACCATCTCATCAACAATTGAAAGTTCAGGCACCACAAAAGAGACATTTTTAATCTCACCAGAAAGAGTTATACTTTCTGGTCACCCTTTAATAACACATTCTTTGACCTTAATGCGGTTGGGATCTTTAGAATACGTTTCTCTCCAGGTTCCTTCAGAAATGGGAGCACACTCCAGAATAGCATCCACTGCAGCAACAACACACTCCATATCTTTTATTTCATTCTCTTCACACTCAAGAGACATGCAGGATAAGCAGTCTGCTCTAATGTTCTTCCCACCAGGTAGGTGTTTGATGACAAAATGTTACTCTTGTAATGTGGAGAGTAAACGCACTAACCTGGTAGATACCTTATTGGTTCCTTCACCATTGAGAATGTACATTTGTGATCTATAAATACTTCAAATTCACAACCCCAAATGTACGACCTGAACTTGGGAACTGCCCAGACATATGCAAGTGCTTCTTGACTGATAGTACTGTATCGTGTTTCAGCGGGTTATAGTGGCATGGAAGCAAATGCAACGGTGTGTTTCTTACCACCTACCCTTTACCCAAGTACAGCACCAAGTCCTGAAAGACTTGCATCTACATTCAAAAAACATTTGCATTCAACCTGAAAGGGTTGTAAGGCTGGTGCCTGCTCAATGATGAGTTTGACCTTGTCAAATGTGTTGTGCAATTCTTTACTCCCTATGAATTTAACACCTTTTCCAAGTAATGCTCTTGAAGTTTCTACTATTTGAGCACTGCCATGCACAAATTGAGCATAATATTCGGCCAACCCTAAAAATAAATGTAAAGCATCATTATCTGTAGGCGGGACGGCTTCACGTATTGCTTTTATTAAAAAAAAATTGTGTTTGAAGCCTTCGGGGGGTAAGGTGTGTCCTAAATAGTCAAGTTCTCGAACACCAAACTTGATTTTTTCGTGTCTAATGGTTATCCCAGTGCTGCACAATTTAGAGAGCACTTTGGACAATGTGTCATTGTGGGCCTCACAACTACTAGGGTGCACCAGAACATCATCCTGGTAAGCTTGGACTACAGGAATGTCCTTGAAAAGAGTATCCATGAGCCTCTGGGAAATGCTAGCAGCTGAGGCCAAACCATATGGCAGCCTAAGGTACTTGAATGCACCAAACGGAGTCACGAAGGTTGTAAGTTCCTGAGACTCAATGCAAAGGGAAATTTGCTGATATGCTCACCGCAAATCTATTAAAGAGAAAAAATTGGAGCCCCCCAGACCAAAGGTTCATGAATTCTGGGGAGAGGATGACAATCCACGAGAATATTGCTATTTAAGGAGCACACATCGGCACGAAGTCTCACCTCCCCAGACTTTTTCGTACAACTGCAATGGGAGATAACCAGGACAAAGAACCAGATGAACGATAAATACTTCAGAACACAGATTCTTCAAAACTTTTTTTAAATCATCTCTGACACTCAGAGGCAAAGGTCGAACCTTCTGTACCATAGGTTGAGCATTTGCTTTTAAATTGATTTGGTGCTCAAAACCTAGCACAGTACCTATTTTGTCAGAAAAAACTGTTGGAAATTGGCTAATGATGGATTAAATATCTGGAGAGGTAACTGGAAAAGGTGGTTTGCTGGAGTCTACAATAACATCTACAGTACACATAACATCTTCTATGTAACCTTCTGGAAGATCACCTACCACAACAAGAGAATCCAAACCCGGTTTCAAGTAAAGTCCCATTTTCCCTAGGTCTTGCCAACCTAAAATTTTCCTCCCTTTAATGGCTACGTTTACTTCAGTAATGGTATGTCGGCCTAGACATACTACCTTTGATTTAAAATAACCAAGCATGTCAATTTCAGTTTCCCCAAAGGCTTTGGGATTAACATCAGTCCGATAAAGTATTACAGAACCTTACCATTTCTCCTGAAAAAGTAATATCAGATAAGATTGTAATTGGCGATCCAGAGTTGGCCATAACTTAAAGTGGAACACCCTCAATCATGGCAACACCATGGCCTCTTTGCATTCCGTACTCCACTTATTGTGTTGCATTCAATTGTTAAAATCACATTACTAAGTTTTTCAGAACAAATGTGAGCATATTCAGTTACGTCAATGCTGTTGATCTTGGTAGATCTTTTAGTACTCTTGCAAATAGCTTTGAAATGTCCCATTTTTTGCATGACATGCACTTTAGTCTAATCGCGGGACATTATTAACATATTAGAGATTTCTTGTATGGTAGTTTTCCAGGATTGTTGCCAGCAGATATAGAACTGATGGTATCTTCGCCGTGTAGGTTGACTAAGTTGACCGATTGTCCTTCATGAATGGCTCTAGATGAAATCATAGAACGTTCTATACCCTTTTCCAAATCAATTGTTTCAGATAAAGTGGGGTTCCTGCAACTCAGAAGTCTTTCATGAATTTTTTGAGAATAACATACAAAGACAAATTGATCTTGCATAGAAATATCCATGCGTACTCCAGACTCAAAAGTTGAGGCTAGGATCCTTAGGACTGCTACATATTCCTCAACAGTTTCATCAGCGCTTTGTTTCCTTTTAAAGAATTTGTGACGTTCAAGCATAATTCTTGGTTCTTCATCATATTGTTTGCCCATTCGTGCCAGAGCTTCCTTGTAGGGATCCCAGTCATCCCCTGATACCCCTTGTGGTATAAAGCATGGTAAGTTGCCAAAAACTTGCTGAGCTGCTGATCCAATGCAAGTGTATAGGGCTGCTGCTTTACATGTGGCATCAATTGCCACCAAATAGTTCTCAAATATTCTTACCCATCAGCGCCACTTGATAATTGGTTTGCCAGGTGCTTGTAGAAAAGTTGGGGGCAATGTGATCGGTTGTGTTGAGGCCATTAATTAGGTAAAAATTAACCTCACTTAAAGAAAGTGCAAGGTGACACTAAGTAGCAACAGAGTAATTGTAGTCAAGAATAATGAAGAATCAAATAAAATAAAATAAAACAATAACGATTTTAAAAGGCCCAACTGACCAGTAAATATTTTCTTTGAACCCAAGAAGGTCCCAGCATATCACACAGAGAACAGAAAACCAAAAAATCAACAATACCTTTATTTCTTGAAAAGCCTTGTGAGTGCTGCCATACTACTCCACGTCTCGGTAGGTTGAGAGAGCAAAACTGATGCACAGATACAGTAGTAACAGCCTGTGGTGGAGACAAACACCAGCAGGCTGCACTGCACTTGCGTGAGTTGGGAGAGGCACGCGCTGACGCTGAGTGTGCTGCAGCAAGCACGCTCACACTCATGTGATGTGCTGGGCGTTGAGGACTCGGTGATGAGTAGAAAAGCCTCTCACTGATCAAAAGTGAGAGCAGCCGGGCTCCGCGGGGAAAACAAAATCCTAACGTCAGGAGTGCAGCGAAGTCGGGCAACAATCAAATAAGCAATGACTTCGGCGAGGTAGGGGACCGTCGACAACAGCGTGGTCCAGTGGAAAGGAAGAAGGGTGAGTGGTGGGTGTGTAGAGGCCACCAAATCGTTGCCAATATGAAATATGATGCAAGTACAGGCATAGGGAAAGAGTGGCTCCAATCTGAGGTTTATTTAAATGCAAGGCAAGCACCCACGACCTGGAGCGTCCGACATGCGCAGATCTCTGCCGCAACTGAAAGGTTGCTGGGAGACCCGCAGTTTCAGTTCCGCTACCCAAGCGTGGAACCATAATCATAAAACAACAATAAGCTTCTTCGCTAACATTGGTCTCGAGGAAACATGAGGAGAAAGGCAACTCATTACTACACAAGCACCCTTTCACGCTATATGTAGGACTTGGTCTTTTTGGCTAAAGTTCCCTAAACATTTTGCTTTCCCCCCTAGACCGTTTTCCTGACATAGAGTTGCCAATTTAGATGCTTTGGGTACTTTGCCACTGCTGATCAGTGTCAAAGTACAAGTGTACCCTGTGTAAAGTGTAATGGTAATTGGTTTGCCATGATTGGTATGTTTGCCTTACAAGTAAAGTCCCTAGTGATGTGCACTGTGTGTGCCTGGGCTAGTAATGCAAAGATGTGCGGTGAAGGGAACTCAGGCCTGCACTGTAGGGCCTTGCTGCAGTTTGCTAAATTAGCATGTTGTCCTGACAAGTGCAACCACTTGTCAGGCCTTACTTTCCCTTTTGCGTACACAGTGGGCACCCCTGTGGTAGGTCCCCAGTAACCCCTGGGCAGGGTGCAGTGTAAGTAAAAGGCATGACATATACTGAGGTGTGTGCTATGTCCTGACAGTGATAAACACTCCATTTCAAATTTTCACTGGTGAGAGGCCATCCTGCCCAAAGAACAGAATGAGAGAGACTGGATATTTTGTTTTGTTAGCCTAGTTTCCCATACGTTTAAAATGAAGAGGTGAAGTTTAGTATGTATAGAACTCACAGTGTCATAACACGTCTTTCTATGAAAGTGGTTTTGTCACTGTGTGTTCAGAAACCACTCTTTTAGAAAGTGGCTGAGTTTCGTGCTTTAAGCATTTCTGTGTGTCTCTGCTGAATGTGGATTCTCTGTCTGGAACTGAGAGTTGAGAGGAGCTGGGGGTGTCTTGACCCAAGGGAGGGTTTGAGATGGCACCAGGCTGACCGGCAGCTGGAGAGTAGGTTTAGGAGAAGCCCGGGAGGTGAAGAGGTCTGGGTTGCTGCTATAAAACAATTAACCTGTCTCCTGCTGAGTGATTAAGCATCTGGACCCCCAGTATCAAAGGGAGAAAGGTGACACTGGGAGGGAGACACCCAGAACTGATTTAGGCAGGGGTCAGGGACCCCTGAGCACAATGAACTTCAAAGACATTTAGGGGTATAACTATGAGAGCTGAGACCCCTGAACGTTGGAATAGAAATGGATTGAGACTGAAAAGGCTTGGACCCATTTCGTGGTCTAGAGGAACCTCTGCTAAGGAAGGAGCAACTGAAGAGACTGCTGGGAAGGACCGACCCTTGCTTCATGATCTGGGGCTGGTCTGCAGTTTGCTGTTTTAACCAAGGAAGAGGCTGTTGGGGCTGTGCTTTGTGCGCTGGGTCCCCTGCTTGAAGAAGACTGTGCTTTGTGCTGTGTATGGCTCCCTGTTTGGAAACACAGGAACATAAAATGTTCCCGAGAAGTTTCAAGCGATGCAGTGAGCGCGTGTTGTGGCAGCTTGACACCCTCGGAAGGTGTGTCCTGTGATCTTTGACACACGGAGAAGTGAGACTCGGACGCACTGGGTGCGTGTCGTGGTGCACCGGAGGTGTTAGGGAAGAGCGCCTAGTCAACGTGTGCATCGAAGGTGAAGTGAGTCTCGGACGTGCTGGGTGCGTGTCGTGGTACACCACAGGCGTTGGTGAAGAGCACCTGGTCAGCGTGTGCAGTGGAGGTGAAGTAAGACTCGGACATGCAGGGTGCGTGTCGTGGTGCACCGCAGGCATTGGTGAAGAGCGCCTGGTCATCATGTGCATCGGACACGCAGGGTGAGTGTAGTGGTGCACAGGAGGCGTTGGTGAGGAGCGCCTGGCCAACGTGTGCATCGGAAGTTGAGTAAGTCTCAGAAGTGCATGGTGCGTGTCAGGGTGCACCGGAGGCGCTGGTGAAGAGCGCTTGGTCATCGAGTGTACCGAAGGAGAAGTGAGGCTCGGACACGAGAGCGTGTCGGGGTGCGGCAGAAGGCATTGGTGAAGAGCTCCTGGATATCGGGGCACCGGAGTTGGAATGAGTCTCAGTGAAGCAGTGTGGGTGCTATGGTGCAACCTGGGACTGTGGAGGTGATCGGCTGATCATCGTGTGCACCGGAAGAAAGTGAGTCTCTGCAGCGCGGTGTGCGTGTCTTGGTGCCAACTGAGACCGCAGGAAGGAGTGCCTGGTGAACGTACACTCGGAGTCGACGTGAAGTCCCATCAGCGTTGTGTGTGTGGCTTAGGGCCAGAGGAGACCTGGAGGGTGCTCTGGTGAACGTGCACCCGGAGTAACGTAATCTCAGAGTCGTGGGGTACATTTGCCCTGCGGCCGTCTAAGACCTTCATAACAGTTGCGGCCCGGACCAGCAACCCCGGAGGAGCTGAGCTGCCAGGCCAAGCTACTGAGGCCCATTGAGAAAGTTCTGCACAGAAGGCCCAGTTCGCTGAAGGAGGAGAGTAGAGTGGGGTCGCGCCCCCAGGTAAAGTGGATCACTACCTGGGCGGGGTGCGTGCTCGGAGGGACATTCTTTCGGCCTCTCAGTCCTTCTGGCGACGTGAGCCTTTGCTTCGGCTCAGATTGGGGCCCGTAGTGACCAAAGGAGTGGCAGTACTGGGGCCAGAGTGAGAAGCTGTACTTTATGTCATCGTTGATACGTGTAGGGGCAAATGTTATCGAAGAGGCTGAATGTCGTAATACACATTGCCAATATTGCTGCTAACGAACTGCCGGACTGTTTTATGACGCCTGACATTATTTCTGCATAACGAAGTACACGATTGTAGCGCTACGCATTGCATTATTTCTCCATTGCAAAGTACAAGATTGTAGCGGCCCGCATTGCATTATTTCTTCATTGCAAAGTACATAATTGTGGCTACGCATTGCATTATTCCTTAATTGCAAAGTACATGATTGTAGCGGTGCGCATTGCATTATTTCTTCATTGCAAAGTACGTGATTGGGGTGTGACGAATTGCATTATTCCTTCATTGCGTAGTACATGATTGTAGCGGTACGCATTGCATTATTTCTCCAATTGCATGGTGCCGGGGTGTATCGTTACGCATTATATTATTTCTCCTTTGCCAAGCACAGGATAGTATCGTTACGCAGTGCACTATTATTTGTCCATTGCAACGTGTGTGATTCTAGCATTACGACCAGCATAGCATTTGGAAAGCGGTGGTTGGGATTTGAACCTACCAGCCAGCCGGAACGAATATTACCCTTTATTATATGTTGGCTTTTGTATCGTGTGGTCTGATCGTATATCTTTTTATATAAAGTTTTTACTCGTTTTATCAAACTCGTGTGGAGTCTATTTGTGGTGTCACCAGTGGGTTGCTGTGAGTGTGGTTGCACATACTGTACACTCGTGCCTTGGAGATAGGCCTGGCTGGTGTGCCAAGCTACTAAGGGGGTGAGCAGGGCTATCTCAAACGGTGTCCTTACTTGGCCTAACGTTGAGTGAGGAGTACCGGGTCTCGCATTTGGTGACAGCGGTGCGGAACTGGGACTCCAGCTTCAAACACTATTAGCGTGAAAAGGTTGGGCAATGGGTGTTGGTATGGGCGTTCCGCTGCAACACCTATTGATTTTTACGTGGCCTCATATTTACAAGGGTGGCGTAAATATGGGGCAGCGCCATATTTAAGACCAACAAGAAACCTGGTCTTAACATGGTGCAATAGTGAGAAATGTTTTATTTCTCCTCGTTTTTGCTCTTTCTATGTATGCTGCATTGTGCAACACAGAAACAGCAAAATGACATAAACAATATTTTAAAAAATGACGAGTTGCATCTTCTATGTATGGTGCACAAAGAAGCACACATAGAAGTTACAAATCACCATTTAAGATTGATACGTGCTGGAAGGGAAAACTTCCTGCACATAAACAATCATTCCCCCCAACGCAGGCACCCTTGCACTACAGTGCAAGGGTGCCTGCGTTGGCCCTAGGCAGCTGTAATTTGCCCCAGCACAGGGGGAAACGCAGGGCCTCACTGTATTGTTGTGAATACGGTGCAGCCCTGTGTTTCAGAAGTGGTGGAGGGGGGCGTTAAGCCAAGAAGACTTACGCTGCGCTCCATCACTTTTTTTGTAAACATCCCTAAGTGAAAGATCTTGATCTTCACGAGTAAACGAATTCACAGATGGAAGCACCAACTTGGTATTAAAGTCAACTTCCACTAACAGATTGTAGCCCATGCCTAGATTAACAGTAGAGTTTGGCAAATTATCTAAAATGTCAAACTAGATGGATATGTTACAGGGAACTTAATTCGAGAAGCCACCATTATAAAAGCCAATCAAGACTAAGTATTACACTCCAGGCCACTTTAAATAAAAGGCTTGTATGAAGGAACACTATACAGGTATAGGGGTTATAAGGCAGGGTAAGGTGGTTCGAAACCAAATAGACAACCCAGATTTTGCACTGCCTGAGGGAGATGGAATTTCGTGTTTAGAGTAGCACATATAATCGCAATAAGTATCTTTAGATGTCTATGCTTCCTGTAAAAGCAAAATATCAAAATTAAGGATAAAGTCCCATCAAGACTCACCATATAGTTTGGAGGAGACACCTGCAATGTTCCTAGTAATCATGGTTCTCCGGGCAGGTCACCCCCCGAGCACACTCCCCGTGAGTGAGCCCGTCCCCTGGTGCCGCCTCTACCCTGAGCTGTGCCCTGTGCATCTCTGCTGTGCCCCGCCCGCCGGATCCGCTTGGTCCGCGGATCTCCTGCGCCTCCTGCCACCAGCTGTGCCCTCTGCTGTGCCCCGACCGCCGGATCCGCTTTGTCCGCGGATCTCCTGTGCCCCCTGCCACCAGCTTGCTTCACCGCCTTTTTCGTCTTTTTTTCCCGCCGTTTTGCCCTAGCCCCCTGTGCTCCCCCCCTCTCTCGCCCAGCCCCGGCCGCGTTTCCCGCCACCTCCCCGCTGCTGCCCCCCTGCGGCCCCGCCCCCTTCCCTCGCTCGCCCTCCCCATTCGCCACCCCGCTCCCCCTCCCAGCTGTCCCTCCCTCGCTCCGCCCCCCCCACTCTCCTCATATGGCAGAGTGGCCAACGCGCAGCGGGCGCGCCGATTGTGCGCCGAAGGCGCGCCAAAATTAAGCCCGTCTGCGCCCGTCCGTGCCTGGACCGTGCCCAGCGCCCGAACCCCTGGCCCCCGAGGACCCCAGCCCACCCGCCAGACGTACGACGCCGCCACCCTCAACGCACTCAACACCGGCCGAATCCCGGGATGCTACCGAGCCACCCCGAGACGCACCCACGGACCCTTCAGCTGCCACGCCTGCAAGTTCACCTGCATCCGGACCTGCCCCGCACCAGCACCCGCCAAGCCGAACACCAGCAGCAACCACCTCAAGTGAATCCTGCTCAACACCCGCTCCGTCCACAGACACGCCATCGAACTCTGGAACCTCCTCAACACCACATCTCCAGACGTTGCCTTCCTCACGGAAACCTGGATGAACGACTCCTCAGCGCCCGACATCGCCATCGCCATCCCAGAGGGATACAAGATCACCCGGAGAGATCGCGACAACCAGACTGGAGGAGGCATCGCCATCATCCACAGGGACACCATCCGCATCACGACCAACACCGACGACACCCTGACTACCGCCGAACACCTACACTTCCAGATCCACACCGACCCTAAGACCACCCTCAGAGGCACCCTGATCTACCGACCCCCGGGACCACGCACACCATTCAGCGAAGACATCGCCGACTTCATCAGCCCGCACGCCCTCCCCTCCGCTGACTACATCCTCCTGGGGGACATCAACTTCCACCTGGAGAACAACAACGACCGCAACACCACCACCCTGCTTGACAACCTCGCCAACCTCGGACTCAAGCAGCTGGTGTCCACCCCCACCCACCTCGCCGGACACACACTCGACGCCGTCTTCTCATCCAGCAAAGACATCGCCTTCAGCCACGCCACTGGACTCCACTGGACGGACCACAGCTGCGTCCACTTCACCTTCAGAAGAACCACGATCCACCACCACCAGCAACAGGTTGCTCGAAGAAGCTGGAACAAGATCACAGCCGACCAGCTCGCCGCTTCCCTGAGCCAGCACCCTCCCGCCAGCTCAGCGAACCCCAGCCAGGCCGCCGACAACCTCACGAAGTGGATCAGCACCTGCGCGGACGAACTCGCCCCGCTGAGGACCCCGCCCAGCAGACCCGGCAGCAAGAAGGCCCCATGGTTCATCGACGAACTCAAGAGCTCCAAGAAGAACTGCCGAGCCCTCAAGAAAGCCTGGAGAAGGGAGCCAACACCGGACAACATGACCACCCTCAAGCTCGCCACCCGGAAGCACCATCAACTGATCCACGCCACCAAGAAAACAGCATTCAAGGACCGGCTGGACAACAACGCACACAACTGCAAGGAACTCTTCAACATCGTGAAAGAGCTCTCCAACCCCAACGCCGGAAACAACGACATCACCCCATCGCAAGACCTCTGCAACTCCCTCGCCTCCTACTTCCACAACAAGATCGCTGACATACACAACAGCTTCATTCCACAAACAACGCCCCCCACGACCGCACCAACGCCCCCCACCACCACCCTCAGCGCCTGGACCCCGATTAACACAGAAGACACCATCCGCACGATGAACTCTATCCACTCCGGATCTCCGACCGACCCCTGCCCTCACCACGTATTCAACAAGGCCGACGCTGTCATCGCACCCCACCTGCGGGACATCATCAACACCTCCTTCGACACCGCCACCTTCCCTGAGAGCTGGAAGCACGCCGAACTCAGCGCTCTACTAAAGAAACCAACAGCGGACCCCACCGAACTCAAGAATTACCGCCCCATCTCGCTCCTCCCGTTTCCAGCCAAAGTCATCGAGAAGACCGTCAACAAGCAGCTGGCCGCCTTCCTCGAGACGAATGGATCCCTCGACCCCTCACAGTCTGGCTTCCGAGCCAACCACAGCACCGAGACCGCCCTCATCGCTGCCACCGATGACATCCGAGCCCTGCTGGACAACGGAGAAACAGCGGCCCTCATCCTCCTAGACCTCTCCGCAGCATTCGACACTGTCTGCCACCGCACCCTAGTGCAGCGCCTCAGCAACGTCGGAATCCAGGAGAAGGCACTGGATTGGATCATCTCCTTCCTCGACGGAAGGACACAGAGAGTCCGCCTACCACCGTACAAGTCAGAGGCCACCGAAGTCATCTGCGGTGTCCCTCAAGGATCCTCGCTCAGCCCCACCCTCTTCAACGTCTACATGAGCCCCCTTGCGGCCATCGCACGCCAACACAACCTCAACATCATCTCCTACGCCGACGACACCCAGCTGATCCTCTCCCTGACCAACGACCCCGCCGCCGCCAGAGCCAACCTCCACGAAGGGATGAAAGACGTAGCCGAGTGGATGACGACCAGCCGCCTGAAACTGAACTCAGACAAGATGGAAGTCCTCATCCTGGGCTCCTCGCCCTCCGCCTGGGACGACTCCTGGTGGCCCCCCGCCCTGGGCACCGCACCCAAACCGACAGACCACGCACGCAACCTGGGCTTCATCCTGGACTCCTCCCTCTCCATGACCAGACAAGTCAACGCCGTCTCCTCGTCCTGTTTCAACATCCTGCGCATGCTACGGAAGATCTTCCGGTGGATCCCCACCGAGACCAAGAAGACGGTCACCCAGGCCCTCGTCACCAGCCGACTGGACTACGGCAACGCCCTCTACGCCGGAACCACCGCCAAGCTCCAGAAGAGACTCCAGCAGATACAGAACACCTCAGCCAGACTCATCCTCGACATCCCCCGAAGCAGCCACATCTCCGGACATCTGAGAGACCTGCACTGGCTCCCCGTCAACAAGAGAATCACCTTCCGTCTCCTCACCCACGCACACAAAGCCCTACACGACCAAGGCCCGAGCTACCTCAACAACCGCCTCAACTTCTACGCTCCCAAACGCCATCTCCGATCAACCAGTCACGCCCTCGCCGCCGTCCCCCGCATCCGAAGAGCGACAACAGGAGGAAGGTCCTTCTCCTACCTGGCCGCCAAGACCTGGAACTCCCTCCCGACCGACCTGCGCCTGACCCAAGACCACCTCTCCTTCAGGAAGAAGCTCAAGACCTGGCTGTTCGAGCAGTAGCGGCACCCCCCCCCCCCCCCAAGCGCCTTGAGACCCTCCGGGTGAGTAGTGCGCTTTATAAATGTCTTTGATTGATTGATTGATTGACGTGACTGCCCCCTCCAACCGCTCGCAAGGTAAAACTAAACAGGCGGAAGATGGGGTAAAGTCTTCATTGTGCCAGTTGATAGCCCCTAGAACTGTAAGGGGTGCAAACCGATTGCTGGTTCTGAATTCAAGAAGTTGATTAAGACGAGGTCAGGGGTCTGCAAATGCTCATTGGAGGTGCTCCGAGGGGTTTTAATGCCTGTAAAAAAAATAGGTGAGTGGTAGAGGCCTAATGTGACTTGAAGACAGGTGAATGTAGGAAAGCACATCTTTAACAAGATGAGGGTATCTACAGTTTGCAGTCACACAGTACCCTGCTAGAGTTTTAGCCAATGGACCGATCCAGGAAACCCTTCACACCATCAACATATACTTGCCATTTCTTAAAATAAACATTGCGTTCTTTCTGAGCAAATGAGTGACTTTGTTTTTTGACTGTACGGTTGTTGTTTCATCTGAGATATGGGTTAAGGGCTGGACGCTACCCAATATTACGACAAAAGAGCAAGCGACTGGAGGTAAATCAATGGACTGGGGTACAGGGCTGACCAACTGCGAATCTGCCGTCGCTGGTTGTGATTCAGGCCCAGTGTTCACACTTACATGGGACAGATCCACCGCCACAAGATCAGCCCTCTTTTCAGATTGCGCAGATAGGATTTCCTTCTCTTTAATCTCCTCTGAAATGCAAATAGAATTGTCATTCATAAGCATCACTCAATCCCCTCAAGATGCAGTGCTAACGAACGCAGGCTTTCGTCCAATAGATGTTTGAATTTCCAACTAAGTACTTCTGATTGGTCATGTATTATCGCTTGAACAGCTGCTAGATCGCTATGTGGGCAAGGGAAGGTTGTGAGGCACTGCTCATTTCTCGGGGTGCAGCAGGTTTTGGTGATTTTTTCTTCCTCTTCCGTGCAAGTTCAGATGCACATGGTGAGATTAAAGAGACTGTATCTGCAGACGTCGTGGGTGGGGGGAAACATCCATTACCACGCGTACATTGCATCGCAATGCCTTTACATCGCGGGTAATACAACGCAAGTCGTTGCGACCTGCGCTGGATGGCGCTCTAACCTTAGGAATAGTATGATTTACTATTCGAACACCTTCCCTACTGTACGTAGATTGG
Source organism: Triturus cristatus (assembly GCF_964204655.1). Classification (NCBI taxonomy): domain Eukaryota; kingdom Metazoa; phylum Chordata; class Amphibia; order Caudata; family Salamandridae; genus Triturus; species Triturus cristatus. Next base: position 1,011,826,065 of record NC_140582.1, on the reverse strand, counting down.
TGTTGGAATAGTAAATCATACTATTCCTAAGTCCAGCGCCCTCCAGCGCAAGTCATTGTAACAAATTGCGTTGTAAAAACTGCAATGTAACATTCCGCGATCATTTTGATCGCGTTGTAACGTCACATATTCGCGGGTGGGGCAATAGCAAGATCAAATGATATCATAGAAATATTAGAGGGAGTGTGATGGACCTGCACAGACAGGTCAGTAGTAAGTGAGAGTCGCATCTCAGCTTGTTCAATTTCACATGAAATTGCGTCCACAGCCCTCACAAAATAGTCATCAATAGTTGAGTTATTGGCCCCACGCAGGGTTTTTTCTACAGTTTTATGTTCCCCCATTTTCGGATGTATTTGCAATGCATTAGGTCTCGCATTTGCAAGAGTTCGAGCTACTGGCTTTGTAAATGACAATGTCTTTCATGTATGTATTTTTGTTTGGAGTGGATGTATGCGGTGTGGAGTGGAATTATGTGGGTTGAATTGGAATTATTAGTTGTGGCATTGTATGAGTTGGAATTGTGTAGTGTATTTGTGTAGTGGGATTATGTGGCATGGTAAATAGATAGGGGTGAGAGCTGCACAGAATAGATAATTAGGAAGATAGAGAAGGATAGGTACTTTGTGCACGGTAAAGTAACTTAACTTTAGACAAAGGAGCAGAAAGAGTATGTGAGCAAGCGAGATAGAAGCAAGAGAGATAGAAGGGAAAAGCAGGCTATAGAAGCATAAAGAGGGAGCTCTTGTGCACACAGAAGACACCCTTTGAAGATGAGAAGAGCGTGTATTTGCGTAACGGAAATCTTGAAAAGGCACGGGAAAGAAATTATGCTTGAATACCTGAAGTGAACCATATTAGAGAGCTGGTAAGAGTGCGTGAGAGAGCTAGAGAAGTGTGTGAGAGAGAGAGAGAGAGAGAGAGAGAGAGAGAGAGAGAGGGATGAGTGGGAGGGGAACCTGGGGGAGGGGGAATTTAGAGGCGAGAGATGGAACAGTGCACAGCGCAAGAAGGTTCATGAGGGTAGTATGTACGGCAACGTACTACCCACCACTTCCCAAGGACTGAGACATGCAAACATCCTGTCCAAACAATACCACATACAAGCCCCCACAAAGAACAAAAATAGGGCTAAAGGGAGAAACAGAGCCATGACTGAAGATGCAGTATAAGGAGGGAGTCACCTAAAGAGGTAACAAAATGACTACAAATAATAAAGCACAATATAAGAAAGAGAATGTCTCACAAGCCCCCTTCTTGCCCGGACCCCCATAATCCCCCATACCAAACCCCAAGACAGTAAACACTTAACAATAGTCTGCGATTTGGTTAACCTGTAACAGAAATAATGAGATTAAGCAAATGTAAAAGGCATCCCATGAACCACTGAAAGCAACTGAGCCTCCCCGATCCCCTAAAGCATATATAGAAAAAGAGCTTTGCAACCTGAGAAGGAGCAAGGAGAATAAACAAATCTGTATAGGCATGGCAGCGGCTATTCAAACCAAATCATCAGCAGATCGAGAAGTAACACCCAGCAGAACGTCTCCAAGGCCAGGGAAAACAGAAGTCATAGAATCAGATGCGGTGGAACAGCTTGCCGGGGACACCGACCGGGTCAGTCCCGCACTCGACCCCAAAGCAGCAGCCATCTCCACCACCCTAGATTGTTTCAATGCCACTTGGGAGCTGGAAGGACGAGCTGCTCCACGCCTCTTGGACAGCTGGTGTCCAGGGCGTTGATTGTGTTTGTGCCCTGGTCATGCAATTCAATCCAGTCCCAGGCAGCTGATGGGTCCGTAAAGAAATGCACAGTGTCCGTAAGCGGGCCTGGAAGAGCAAAGAGTATGGGAGTCCCAATTCTCGCAATTTGTTTTTTACTGCCAAGAAAGAAGCCCTTTGCATTTGGACTTGGAACGTATAATCTGGATACAATGACACCTGAGCCTTATCCACTATGGGCCAATGGCCAGGGCCAGCTGCAGAAGATGATCAAGGTCCCGAAAGTGTAGAAGGCTCCAGGCTGGGGCTCCCGTGACTGGACTCTATGCACCCATTCCAGGGCATAGAAGCAAGAGAGCCCCTCAGGTGCCGCAATCTCCCGCAACCAGGATTCAAGGAAGGTCAGGAGAGAGAGTCCCCCTTAGCATGTTCGGGCAACCCCACAACAAAAGCATTGTTACGTCTGACCCGACCCTCCTGGTCATCCAATTGATCAGCCAAATGCTTTGTTTGGGTTTCTAGAGAAGTAATACGTTGGTTTGCCGACCTGACCTTCTAGTGAAACTGAGCGTACCGTGGTCGAAAAACCAAAACCGTCTCCGATAGCCTATGCGAATCCTCCCAGATCCGGCCCAACTCCAAAGGCAGTGAGCCGAGTTTGCTCTCTAGGCACTCACCTCATGCATCAATGGTGGCTATTGGGTTTTCAAACTTGTCATCCATATAGGAAGTGTCATGTCCACCCCCACCCTGTTTGAACTCGTGCAGGGGGGCGCTGGCAGCAACATCATCCCTGGCACATTGAGTACACCCCTTTATGACTCCAATGCAGCAGCAAGGTTTGGGGCTCAGAGCTCACCAGGGGGCAGAAGTGAGATCAGTAGGCAACACAATAGAACCACTGGGGGAGGGACGTAGCACACAATCAATGGCCAGGTCACTGCACCCGTTAGGAAGAGGGTCAGCCCGGGCAATTAGCTCTGAACAGCAGCTCCAGAACAGTCCTAGCCCTCCACACAAATCAATGGATTCCAGGTCAGGCTGATCATGCAGTGGTATCCCAGCTGTCGGGTACACCCCTCATGGGCCAAATCTATGCTCCTTTGCAGATGTCCGTTGCATTATTTCACAAGTTTTGCCAGAGAAGGAGACGTTCCCCCTGCCAGTATGTGCCTCCTCTCTCTATGGTTCACAAGGGAGCACCTCGATCGACAGCCATGTCACAGTGAACCCCTGTGCCCATGGGCCAGCCCCCAGCATCAGCGGATTCCAGTGCCTGTTTAGTCCAGCACTCAGGTCCTCATCCCTCAGGAGGTCATGCAGATCATGGGCCCTATGCAAAAGATGAGTGAGAATGGACCAAGAACCAGTCCGGAGGCACCTCAACCACAGCGTAACCTAGGCTGCTGCGTCACCACGAACTCCCCCGGAGGCTAATCTACAAAGTTGAAAATCAAGGATCTCTAGGGGTTCCAATAAAGAAGACATAAATAGCCCTATTTCAGTCACTGGCAGGAGGTAGATTAAATGCAAAGGGACAGCCACACCCAGGAACTCTGTCAGCCAGGCCACGGGGTCCCCTGGAAACAGCCCCATACACACCCATTGAGGTGCTGACTAAACAGTAACTGTCAGGTGTGGGATGGGGTGACAGGGAATACCAATGGGAAGGGGTAGAGTGAGGTGCATCACAATACAGTGGGGCATGGTGTCACATGACGTAGTTACAACAACTGTGTAAGCAGGCACCCCCAGCATGCCCAAAGCAAGGCAAGGTCACCGCCAAAGAGCAACCCGGGCAGACGCCACTCTGGGTAGAGCGAGCCAGCACCGGGTCGATCCACGCCACCAAGTCCTGGTCTCCCTCACAGCCTCAGTGTATCCGCTTCAGAGCTGGGGCCAGGGAATGTCACAGGAAGACCCCTGTCTCGTGTGTCCAGTCTTCCCATGTTTCGGGGATCTTCAGCGTTTGGGACTGGGTGGGGTTCAACCTTCAGGCCGCAGCTCGTAGGGGTGCCATCTTATGCAGGCCGCCATGCATTGGGCCGATATGCACCAGTCAGCCATGGCCCCCCCACAGCCCCAGGTTCATCCTTCTGTGGGCAGAAAGCGAAAAAAACTGAACTGCGGGGTGAGTGGGGAGCAGGGTGCAGGTACGGGCAGGATATGTGCAGGCTCGCCCGGAGCTTGGCACAGGCGCGTCTTGCCCGCCCTGCAGTCTGCCACCCCCCCCCTTCTTTTCTTCTTGATGGCATACCTCTTTTATAGCTGGATGTATTTATACCTGTACCTATACTATTTGGCACTACAGGAATCTGAAAGATTTTTTTTCTCTGTTGCTGTAATTATGCTTCCACTTCCTTTTTCCCCTGAGTGAACCTCTGCATAAAACATGGTGGAAAAGGTTCTGTGAACATTTAAAAAAATCTAAAATCTTTTTCTATTGCTTGTTGGGTTCCCTGAGGCCATCTATTTTGGTGTTATGTGTGTTAGACCCCCCCCCCCCTCCCCAACATCTATTGTTTGATAGATGCAATGTTGGGTCTATCATTGCATTGAACTCTCCACCTTATATCAGTGTTACTACCACTATCTCACTAAAATTCCAAAATAATCTTTGAAGAACTTGGACTTTTTTCTCTGTAGCTACATTTAAGCAGGTCAATGTCACTTGTGTTTCTTCTAACTGGTATTTATATATAAGCATCTGACCCTCTTTGTCTTTATAAGTAGAATCGGCTTAGAAGCATTACTCTTTTCTGGATATTATTGCCCTACCGCTTGTTTTTTTAAGGATTGGAGAGTGCTAATGCTCGTTTCATAACTTATGGCCACAAGCATCGTCCCAACCACAAAAACCCTTTTCCATCTTCTTTGTCATCTTATGTATATTGTACATCTATGGAAAGGAATACCCTTATTAATCTGCAAGAAACAAAAAAATCATGAAATAATGAAATAAAAGAAAAGTATAAACATAATTAAGAAAACATTTAGTAGAACATCCAACAAGTACATTACTGTAATATGAACTGGGTCGCCAATCCAGAAGTGAAGGGTCAGCATTCGAGCATTTTCGTTGGGACCAGTAGCTTCAGTACTTCAAACAATTATAGAATTGTAGCACTACATAAGAAGGAATTAGTTACTATTTTAATAGCAGAGAGAATCTTCTCTCTTTGGAATGGTTTAAATCAATTCCTATGGGACTTTCCTTTCTAGTGTATCAGGATTGAAGGGAACTACACCTTGATTCGCTAATTAAAACTTTTGGAGCTGTCATAGAATGAAGAAAGGAGCGGGGAAAAGAAAAGGCAGAAAATGAGAGTTTTTGTATTGTATCATCTCAATTGCATAATAGAATAAAAATTTAGGGCCACATGCATCAACGAGAAAACTGGTCGCAAACGGGCAGATTAGCAGAATCTGCCCCTTTGCGACCGGTATTTTTGCATTTGGGATGCATCATCCCAAATGCAAAAATCGCAATTTAAGGAATCTCTAAATAGCGATTCCTTAAATTGCGATTGCATTTAAGGAATCCCAAATTGAGATTCCTTAAATGCAATGCATTAAAGTTAAAAAATTAGCGATTTCGCTAATAGGGGGAGCAAATTACCATGAAGTTGAACTTCATGGTAATTTGCAAAAACTTTGAAAAATGCACTAAAGTGCATTTTTCAAAGTTCCATTTTACACACACACATGACCTTGGGGCATGTGTGTGTGCAAGATGTACTCATATGCAGATTTCAGGGGTGCAACAGGGTGTCCTTTTGACATCCTGACACCCTCGAAATTGCTTGAGCAATTTGCGATTCTCTAATTGAGAATCGCAAATTGAGAAAGTCTTCCCATTCATTCCTATGGGCCCAATGGGGAGGTATTCCTTAATTGCGACTCGCAATTTGCGAGTAGCAATTAAGGAATGTTTAGAAATCGCTATTTTGTAAGCGATTTCTACATGCATAGCCTTTTGCTATTCCTTATTAGCGAATCCTTAATTTTCGCTATTAAGGAATAGCAAATGGCATTGTTGATGCATGTGCCAGTTAGGAATGAAAGGCATCATGAGGTGTCGCCTTTCACACCTCATCCGAGAGCCTTCTAGTTTGGGACCGATCCGTCACATTCTGTAGTGCCCTGATTGACCATTGTTGTGTTAGGGACCTCTGAGTCTGTCAGTTTATACTGTTGACAGCCACAGTTGCACCAGCCTGTTGAGTCTCGGCTTCAGGCTATTCAAAATAAGTTCAGTTTCTTCAGGGGGACTGTGTGTCATTTATTTTGGAATGAGAACAGCAGACTAAAGGGAAAGCCCCAACTCTATGATACGTTGTAACTGCCTTAAACTTTAACATTTAGTTAAGGTGTGAAAGGAAACATCCTAAAATAACATTATATCATCTCTAAAGTATATCTTCTCCAGTTTACAGGATGCAAGTAAACCTCCTCTTTTTATCAAAAAAATGAATGTTCGTAAGAACATCAGGTGTTAAATATTTCCTCCACTGGAACTCTGAGTAGACCTATGTCTCCTATGTCTGAGTTGACATATGACTCAGAGTTCCAGTGGAGGTTTCCACCTCTACAGGGTCAATACCAGCATGTGAAATAACTTTTGAATGTGATATTAAAACTCTGATTCCAGGATGTGTATTTCTCTAATACGAAGACTGTTACGACGCTTGGGATTTTCTCCATCATCAGCTTTATCCATTATTCACCGTTGTGATCTCTCCAGAGCTGCTACTATGTCAAACAGCATGTCTTGTTCGCAATCTGGCTCTACAGCAGAACCCTTCACCTTCTACACTTGCCCTTACAGTTTTTACATATGGTAAGCTGGGAGAGGTGTGGCGCAGTGGCCAGAGCGCCAGACTCCAAAGCACGGGGTTTGCGGGTCGATCCCCGGCGGTAGCTCAGCTCAGCATCATGTGACTCTGGGCAAGAGCTCACTTAATCTCCCCGACAGCCCCCGCGCCTTGAGACTCTTAGGGGTGATTAGTTTGCGCTTTACAAATACAGGATTTATTTATTTATTTAAGGTAAGTTGCTGATAGATTTTTTGATATCATGTCTCAATTCAGTAATTTCTTTATGAAACTCTTGCATCTACGTGTGGACCTCACCTACTGCTACTGGTGCCAACATCTTCTGGGAGGATGGTGGAGATGCATCTGTCACTGATTGTTCTCTGGATAATGTATTCTGTTGGTTCTGATAAAGGCTTCTTTGTTAGTGACCCCTTTTGCTGCCTTCCCTTTATTAATCATCATGTTCGAGTCTTTCCCCCAATAGCCAGAGCATGTAGTGAATACAAAAGAAAGGAAATACTTTGCCTTGGTAATATGATAGAGCGCCATGTTATTCTGAAATTTGTAGGGGTGCATCATAATCACTGTTAGTCCGCACCCACATATTTAGGGGAGCCATATTAACGTGTGACTTAGGGTTGCAATACTAAATGTAGCATTTATTAGAACGAATTTAGAAATGTAATCATGTCATTTATGAAGAGCAATGTTGAACTTAATTGCAAATGTATTTTAGTCAATGTTTAATGATTGGTTTTCATGTAATGTGATGCATTAGGTTTAAACGTGCACTATATTAAAGTCTGCACGTGTAGTTTGCTTATTCATATATGAAATGTAATGAAATCAATGCTTATAGAAATGTGTGTTTAAATTGTGTAAAGGCCTGATCGCATATACGTCAAGGAGAAAGGCCTGTTCATTTCTTATGTTAGCTAAATGTTGTAGGCCGAAATGATTTCCCTTGGTAAGGCTTTGAGTTTCAGAGACGTTACAAAATCTCAGAGAAGTGGAAAGTTTCTCGTTCCCATGTTTCTGTTGCAGGTGCAAGGACACTTAGCTCGTTAGAGAAACTAACCCTTTGTTTTAGGAGTTAAGATGGCATGAGAAGCCAAGACAGGAGTGTACTGGAATGCAGGGATGATACTTTCGTCGGAGAAGGTGCCTGGGACCCAAGGTCAAGTTAACTGTCATTGGATGAGAGACAAGTTTCAGTGGAAAAGTACTGGAAGAAGACCTGGCTGAAGAGGTGTGCTGGAGGGCGTGGTCTATGATTTTGGGGTTTTGAGTTAGGGACAGTGCCCCGTGGGTTGAGCAGTTGAGGTCTAGATGGGAAGCTAGAAGGAGCATCTTAGAACGAGTTCTGACAAGTGAGTGTACTTCTAAGGAAGTCTTCACTTCTGACACCTTTTTATCCTCTTGTCTGGGGAAGGGAAACGCTAAGTAGGGATGTCACTTTAGAGATAGAGTAGGGATAGACTAACTGATTTTCTTTTTAGGTTAATGACTTTTTTTTTTTTTTTTTTTGAAACCGTTTATTACAATCTCGAATATATACAGGTATGGGCCTACAACCTTCCGGCCGGCCGCTAAAGTGACAGCAATTAGTGACATATATACAATCAGGCACTTGGCGTTACAGAGACGCTAAAGCAGGAGGTATCAACAACGTGGGCCACATGACTCTGAGCCCACAATACGGTTTCGTTTTATACAACACTAACAACATAAAACCACACCCGCAAGGCAACCCGAGAGCAAGAGAGACAACATATGCTCCTCAAATGGGGGGACCCCAACCATATACGAAAATCGAAGGAGGGGAAGGGAAATAGGTCCGGGACTGGGAAAACACTGTGCCCGGGCTTGGGGGAGGGGGTCATCTAGGGGGACGGAGCTGGTGAAGCGGGAGGCAACAATGGCGGCTCGCAAATACCCCCGCGGTAGGCGTTCCAGGGGCCCCACACCTTCAGCCACGCCCCAGGCTTACCCCGCGCCACATACACAACCTTCTCTCGGAACATGCACCAATCCATGTGTTCTTTCCAGGCCGACACTGCCGGGGGCCTCTGGGATCCCCACAGTTGAGCGATGTCCCGTTTAGCAATCATATAACCCAGCGTCACCCATCGCGTCTGTGGAACCGAGTAGTCGGTTGGTTCCCACACATTCAGCAGGCATCTCCTTGCTTCAGGCACCAGCACGACATGCGTAACCGCTCGCAGGACCTCATGCACACCACGCCAGAATCGCTCCACCCTCGGACATTCCCACAGAATATGCCCGTAAAGGCCATGATTAATTGCAGCTAATTGGGAGGCCCAGTAATACCGCTTAATATCCGGGAGGGCAATCCCTCCGTCATACCACGGGAGCGTCAACTTTGCCAGGGCTATACGCAGCCTCCCGTCCCAGAACAGGCGGCGCTGCAAACTCTCCACCTCACGGAAGTAACGCGCCGGGACCAGATCCATCGAGTTCTGGAGAGCATACAAAAAACGCGGCAAGGACATCATCTTGAACAATGCCGCCCGGCCGAGCGGTGAAAGCGGCAGGCGCCGCCAGCGCGCGACGTCCTCCTTCAAGCGCTGGAGGGGGGGAAGCAAATTCCGCTCGTAGCGGGCCACCGGGTCCAGTGTAATATAGACGCCCAGGTAGCGAAACCCCTGCGAGGCAATCTGGATCGAGCAGCCCCGCGGGAGAACAGGAGCCTCCCCGGAAAGAACATAGATACAGGATTTAGCCCAGTTGATGACAAGACCTGAGTTACGGCCGAAGGAGCGCAGAACATCGACCAGGACAATCAGTTACTTACGCGGGGAGGCTAAGTACAACAGGATGTCGTCGGCGTAGAGGGACACGCGGTCCTCATACTCAGGGGTCCAACGGAGACCACGGATAGAAGGGTGCCACCGCAGCCACTCCGCCAGGGGTTCCAAGGCCAGTGCAAACAGGAGCGGCGACAGGGGGCAACCCTGTCGCGTGCCCCGTCCCAGCACGAATGGGGCCGAGACCCGACCATTCACCACCACCTGCGCCAATGGGTCGGAGTACAACAATTTGACCCAGCTGATGAATCCCGGGCCAAATCCAAATTTCGCCAACATCGCCCAGATGTACGGCCACTCGAGCGTGTCGAACGCCATGGTGGCGTCCAAGGACGCCAAGACGGCCGGCTCCCGCACGAATGGAACACGCGCGAGCACCCCGTGCAAGCGCCGCAAGTTAAGAGCCGTGTTGCGATGGGGAATGAAGCCGGACTGGTCTTGGTGGACCAGATCGCCCACCACGCCGACCAGCCGGTTGGCAAGCACCTTGGCGAGGATTTTAGGCTCCGCATTCAAGAGCGAGATCGGCCGATAGGATGTAACACGGTCTCGCGGTCTCCCCTCCTTGTGGATAACCACGATGGTAGCTAGACGTTGGTCCGGCGGGAGGGAGCCCCGCGAGTGGGCCGCAAGGAACATCGCACGAAGGTGAGGTGCCAGTACATCCGGTCGCAGCTTATACAATTCTATAGGAAGGCCATTCGGGCCCATGGCCTTGCCCGAGGCGACCGAGCGTATGGCGAGGGCGATTTCATCCGAGGTGGGAGCGGCATCCAACGAATCCCTGTCCTCCACTGAAAGCGAGGGCAGCGCGATGTCCCGCAGCAGGGCATGGGAGTCCTCCTCCGAGCAGGGAGAGACCGGAGAATATACCTCGCGGAAATAATCCGCGAAGCAAGAAACAATGCCTTCCGGCTCAGTAATTCGTACACCATCCATCCTCTCAATCAGCGGGACCACACGACTAGCTCTCTCCTTCTTATCCAACCACGCAATCAGTTTGCCAGCCTTATCACCCACATCATACAGTCGCCCCTGTTGCTCTCTGCTAAGGCCCCTGGCCGCCTCCGTGACGAGGGCCCTATAGGCCGCCTGTTTAAGGTGTAGAACATGCAGCGCCGCGTCAGTCACCCCACTCCCCAGATCCCCCTCCAATTCAGTAATTTCGGCCTCCACCCGGGTCACCTCCTCCTGTGCGCGTCTGCGGGCATGGGAGATAAAGGAGAGGGCCTCCCCTCTGAGAACTGTTTTAAAGGCTTCCCACAGGGAGATAGCCGACGGAACGGACCCCACATTCTCCTCAAAATACCGTTGCAATGATTTAATCAGGTCAGCGCGAATAGTGGGGTCGCGCAGGTACCAAGCATTGATTGGGGCTACCCTGCCCTCTCCCCTCGGGAAGACACCCAAGTGCAACAGGAGCGGGGAATGATCTGAAATACCCCGCGCCAGATGGCGCACCTCTCCCACCCTCCCAGCATAGGCCGCAGGGACAAGGACATAATCAAGCCGCGAGAGGCTACCATGGGCACCCGAATGGAAGGTGTACTGCCGCTGGGTGGGATGCTTTAAACGCCAGCAGTCCACCAATCCCAGTGTGTCCAAAAGGCCCGCTAACCACGCCTGTGCCCGGGGGAGGTCCCTAGGGGGATGACGATCCATATTCCCAGAAGCCACCGCATTGAAATCCCCCCCAACCACCAGAAGCCCCCCCGGGAGGTCAAGAAGGAGGCGTCCCAGATCTGCAAAGGTGGTGGACTGTAGCCCCGGTGGGACGTACACAGAGACAAAAACAACTACCCTGCCCTCCATCCTCCCCACCAAGACAGTGTAGCGTCCCCTCTCATCATGGCGCACCTCGTCTATTTCTAGCGGGAGCGAGGTCTTGATCATGATGCCCACCCCCCTCGAGCCTGATGTGAAGCCCGAGTGGGCCACCAAGCGAAAGCCACGGCGATTCATGGCACAAAAGGAGTTACCAATAAGGTGTGTCTCCTGCAGAAAGACCACATCAGGCGAAATCCGTTTCAAGTACTGCAGGACCACACCCCGCTTGATCCTATCACCCAGTCCGTTAACATTCCAGGACAACAAAGTCAAATCCCTACCCCCCATCACATAACGAAGCCATCATTTGTCCCCCCCAGAGCATCTCAAAAACAACAATACAAGAACGGGTTTGCCTTGCGGTAGAAACGAACCACACCCCACCCCAACCCACCCAACCCAACAGAACTCCCCCCACCCTGCACCCCTGCATGAGCCCAAACAGCCCCCCCAAAGTGCAGTGTGCCTGTCGCCCCATAGATAAGAAAACTAACTAGTCCCCCAGAGGAGGAGGGAGATCCCCCAAGAAACCCCACACGACCTCCACAGGAGGGGAACTTACCCTAACAGTCAATAGTGACAACAACGCAGTCCAGAGCAAGGCCTACTATTAGTCCCTCAGTCCTGATCCGGCGGGCCCTCCCCACCAACCGCACCCCCCCACCCCCCCGGTCCCGACCTCCGGGCAAAGTGTCTAGCCAGTCCCCGGCCACATCGGGTCGATCAAAAAAGTGCGTGTGGCCATCCACCTCCACTCTCAGCTTGGCTGGAAAAAGCATCGCATATTTGAGATTCCGGTCCCTTAGGCGACGTTTAACACCGAGAAAGCTCAGTCTCTGCTTTTGGACTGCCGGAGTGAAGTCAGGATAGAAATTGATGTCCATATTGTCAAGTTTGACCGGCCCTTGTAGCCTGGAAGTCTGTAGGATAGCGTCTCTGTCCCGAAAATTGAAGATCCGGGCGATGAGAGGCCTCGGAGGGGCTCCAACCTTAGGCCTACCCCCGGGGACCCTGTGGGCACGCTCCACCGCAAAGAATTTACTCAGCCCCCGAGGCTGGAGATGGGTGAGAACCAGGTCCTCAACAAATAGATCCGCTGCCTCCGCCTCGCGTCCCTCCGGCACCCCGATAATGCGGACGTTATTCCTCCGGGCCCGACCCTCGGAATCCTCCAGCCGACGATTCATCAGGGCGCTCGCCTGGCCAAGCCTGCGCACCTCCTGTTGGAGGGCCGCTACGTCCGTTGTGAGGCCCGTGGTAGAGTGGGCCAAAGAGTCGACCCGGTCGTTGGTTTTAGACAAATCAGCCCTCACGAGGCCCACATCCACGAGGACCGAGTCAATCTTCTGCGCCAGAGTGTCGAAGCGCTGGTCCACCGAGGCCTTCATCTCGGCGATGGCACCCATGACGTCTCGGAGGGTCAGGTCCGTGGGCAAAGCGGAAGCATCAGTCGGGCCCGTGGGGGACCTACGCGGCGCCTCTGGGGATCCCTTCTGGAGGGTGTAGCGGTCCATACTGTTGGATTGCTGGGCCGCGCCACGGCGGGTCGATTTTATCTTAGCCCGATCGCCATCTTGTTTTGTGGACATGGTTTCAATCCCCAAGACGAGTCAATCTCCTCAAGAAACGGGGGGCCGACAATCCAGTTCAAGGGGTCCAGGGGGGAGCGACCACCGCTCCGCAGGACGGACCGCAGCTGGCGGACAGGCAGGGCACCCCAGCGAGACCACACCACCGCACCCCGCCCCGCAACCCAACCTCGCCTGGCAGCAAGGAGGGCGGAAAAGCGAAAGTGAAAGTGCGGGGCACGCGAGTCACCCAGCCTTGCCCGCCGCTGTTGTTCACTTTGTGTCCGGATCGCCCCACAACTCCAGTACGGGGGGCCGGTGTGGAGAAGGCCGCAAACCTCAATCGATGCTCCCGACGGTATCCGAGGTCCGATTTAAAAACGGAAAACGGGCGTCACCTCTGCTCGGGCTCACAAATAAAGTCCCCTCATCTGAGACAGGATTCTGTCAGGATTTATGCAGGAGGTCGCGGAGGTCCTCGGGAGCCTCGCACCTACGCGGCCATCTTGGTTGCGCGCTAGGCTCCTCCGGTTAATGACTTTTAATATAGAGATTGGAGTTGTTATTGCCTGCCTGATTCTTCTAGAGCTGACCATTCTACTTATCCTCGGATGAGACTCCTGCATAGACTTTTCTTTGTATTAGTGCCCATTTATTTCCTTAACCTCGTGCTGAGGTGCTTGTATGTGCAGTTATTTTTGGCTTTGTAATAAATCCCTAACATTTTTAGATTGGGAGTCAGCGGTCCTTTTAGAGTTCAAATTCATTTTCCTTGATTATGTGTTAATGTTGGATTTCCTCCCCTCTACACTATTTAGCAGATAAAAAGATCCTGGCGACCTGAGAGGATTCTTGGTGATGGTAAGACAGATAAGAATCCGGCTTTATCAGTTGGTAGCAGAGTAGGATGGTTATCTCTGATAGTGAGGGGAGATCTGGATCAAGATAAGAGATTTTAGAGGCCCATAGAATTCGAATGATAGTGACCCATTGGATGGTGAGCGGCAGACAATGGCAACTGATGGAGACTGACGGAGAGTAGCGGTGTGGCGGAAAGCAGCAGTTCGTGATGGAGTGAGTATGAATAGGGTGATGTGTTTTGTAGATTGTGGTGTTGATTTGATTGTGTGATGTCTTGCGGAGTTGGAATGACAGTTGATTGATTGTGAGATCAGGTTGTGAGCGTGCGTAGCCCGGGGATTCTTAGGCTCGATGAGTAGTTTGAGAAGTTGCGGTGTAGAAGACACCCACGGTAGATTTTGTTGACCAGTGAAAGGGAATCGTGAAATGTCATCGATTACCCATACCGAGATAGGGGGAGCGAATGCGTGAGAGTGTGAATAACCGACACTGGTCGTGGGTGGTTGCATATTGAACTTTGAGCGTTTGAAACCTATCAGTTGAGGCGATTGTCCGGTCGTTTCGCGGACAATTGCCAGGTCAATAATTTCGAGAGACTGCCAGAGGCAGTCAGAGAAGTGATTGTCCGGTCGTTTTGTGGACAGATAATTACTTCAGAGTGAATGGGACAAATGCAAGAGTGAGAAGCGAATTGTGAAGGAGGGGAACTGCTGCGAGTGGAGGATGTGTGACGTCAGAAGGTGTCGCTCTGCTATAGGTCGGTTGGTGTGAGTCGCGCTGCTATTGGTGGATTGACATCCGGAAGTGGACAAAAATATTGTGCGCAATCAAAATTTTGTTCATCATGAAATGTTTTAAGGTTTTCCGAGAATTTTGTAGAGGTGACAGACATGTGGTTACTCGGGGAGGAGAAGAGGCCCCTCCCGAGGAAACTCCAGCACATTATATGGCAAAGAATGTGGAATTGCATACTATAATTTGGCTTGAAAATTGGCATAAGATGACTCATGGAGAGGGAGAATTGACTTTCCCACGATATGGTACTTTCAGGTTGGATGTGTTGTATCAGTTGAAATCTGTGATGTCTTCCTTGCGACCTCTGCCTAAACCTATCCAGTTTGAGGCATTACATGCATGGATCAGAGCCGCATATGACAGGAAAAGAGACAGAAGACAAGAAAGAGTGAAGAAGTCGATTAGGGCATTCCAAGATGCGAGGTGGGATGATCTAGAGAAGAGGTGGAGAGTGGAAACCATTGAGGGGGGATAGATTATACCCACCACTAGAGAAAACAGAAAGTGCGAAGACAAGGAGTGCAGAAGAGGATGATAGTGATATGGATGACAGCTTGGTGGAGAGGTTGTTGTCGGAAAGACCGCCTCCGTTCAATCCAGATTCCTATGAAGGAAAGTCGGCTCCAGTGGAAGGGACTAGTGGACTACAGACTTCGTCAGATGTGAAAGTAGTAGGGAAAATCTCAACAGTAACGGAGGACCTGAGAATCCAGTCCCTAACAAACACAGAATCTGCGAGAGGTGTGAGATTACCGGATGCCTTAAAAGTACCGGTTACTATTGGACCCATAGTTTCAGTTTATAACCCAGACCCAGAGAAAGCTGGTAGTCCGGCACAGTCAACTGCTGGACCAAGACATGCCGCTGAAGGAAATGGGACAGTGAGTGAGATGGAACAGGCTCCGAGACCTATAGAATGGAGTACGCCATTGCCAGCCACCGCAGACTCCTCTAGAGGACAGGTGGATGTGAGACCGATAAGACCAAGGTCTCTGGCCGAGTCAAGATCAGATCTGAGAATGTGGGTACCGCCTGCGAGAAATCAGAGTGAAAGAACCGCAGGGAATGATGAGCAAGATAATTCAGGAAACCGACCAGTCTCTAGGAACATAACAGAAGAGAGTAGGTCTCGAGATCAAAGCTGCGAGTACGATGAACGGAATGGGGCAGCTTGTCGAGAAATACTGAAAGGCACCGTGAGGGCACGAATGTTAGATGTAGTGAGGTTGAAAGTAGACGTGGGTGAGATAATCAATGGGAATTTGCCTTTGGACAGGATCGAGATCTATGAACAAGATGAGTTGCTCTTTGTGGCCAAGGATGGACTCATAAGGCAAAGACTGCACATGAGAAACTGACCGATTTGGCCAAGAAATACGAGGTAGATCTATCTAAGATGAAGTCATTGCAAGGGAGACATACGTTGCAGTATGGTGACCAAGAACTGGAAGAGAAAAGGGTCATAGGACTGAGGACACACATCAGAGACCTGATTGTAGGGATGCGTGCATGGATTATGCTTGACAAATGGGAGGAAAGGAGGTCCAAGAAGAAGAGCTCCAAAAGAACCATAGGAGAGATGCCGCCTCCAGGTGGAGGAACACTAGGCGTAGGGAATTACCCTTTATGAGAGGTACAAAATGGAGGGTATGTACATGTGCCTTGCAGTAGGGGTGATTTAGCTGCATTTACGAACGATTTTCCTCGGCTGAGGGAGAAGCCTGTAGAATGGTACAAGCAGGTTGATCACTTTGTCAAGATTTCAAAAGTATTGTGGATTGATTTGAACACGTTGTTCGACATCGTGGTTCCAGGGGATTTATGGTCTGCAAGTAAGATTGCTGTTGAATGGCCAACTTCAGAGCCAGAAAGGGATCCTGTCACGAATGGCCCGTCACCCATAGTTATGAAAAAGTTTGAGCAAGTGATCACATGGTTAAAATCGAAAATCTCGCCTCAAGATATTGATTGGGTTAAGATAGATCGGACAGTCCAAGAACCAAAAGAGACGGTGCACAAGTACTATGAACGTCTTTTGCAGGCCTTCAAACAGTACAGTGGATTAGATGCCTTAGATTCGAAGGACATGGGACAGTTTGTTTTGAAGTTTGTGTTGGGACTGAGGCTGGAGGTTAGCCTTATGATACAGCAACATTTGATTTGCTGGCAGAACAAGCCAGTAGATTAAATCTTGCGGTATGCCAGATACTGCAGTGATGAGGTAGATTCGAAACACAGGAAGTTGAAAGACAAACTGATGCTTGTCCAGATGCAAACAGCCCAAGCTTAGCCTAATGGAGGGACATTAGGAAGAAGACAGGGAAATAACCAAGGAGGAAACTAGAATGTGAAAGGTCAGGAAAGAGCAAAGTCTGTCGATCCCAAGACAGGATTGGATGTGGCGACATTGAAGAAGACCACTGCGTGTCATCTTTGTCACCAGATTGGACATTGGAAGCGCTAGTGTCCCTTGAACTCGATTAACCAAGTACAGCAGGAAATAGAGATAGTTCAGGTACCTGTTCCTGAAGCGGTCCCTACAGTGACTAGACCAAGGTCAATGAAAGGGGGGACGTTCAGTCTGCAGGTACAAGTTCCACAGCCACCGAGGGTTCAGCAGGGAACTTGGACTAACCAACAGATGCCCTTGTTTGAAGGGTATGGCGAGTACAGCCCAGACCCGTTGGCAAGACGGTGCCTGAGGGGGAGGAAGACTGCACCTTTGGAGCAGTCTTGGAGGTAGACCAGTGGGGACCATTTGTGGAAGCAGATGTTGATGGTCACCCTACCACCTTTTTGGTTGACACTGGTGCTACCCGTTCTACTGTGAGATCCGCAGTAGTCCCTAACCTACCCCTCTCGGGACAATCGATCCAAGTGGTTGGAGTGGAGAATAAGAAAATGACTAGTCCATTAACAGAGTCAATCCCTGTGAGAATAGGAACTTTCCGAGATCTGCACCAGTTTGTGGTGTGTGACTCGAGTCCAGTCTGCCTGTTAGGAAGAGATTTGTTGTGCAAGTTAAATTGTACCATCTATTGCACACCAAAGGGAGTTGAAGTACAGACAAAGGATGATGATGCGACCTTTAAAGTTGCCAATCAGCATTTGTGTATAGAAATGTACTGCGCTGACAGTGGAAGAACTTCCACCTGATCTGAGAGATTCAGTGTCACACGAGGTGTGGGATTTCACCGGAGAAGAGATTGGGTTGATCAAAGGTGTAGAGCCAGTGAAAATCCAGGTCAAGCAGAACGTAGAATTTCCTAGGACGCCCCAGTACAATTTGTCACCCAAGACTATTGCAGGAATCAAACCTGTAATCGAGTCCATGATCAAGCAGGGAATCCTGAAGGAAATTATGGGTAGTCCATGTAATTCACCTATCATGGGATTGCAGAAACCGAGTGGGAAATTCAAGATCATGCAAGACCCGCGAAAGGTCAACACGATAGTTGTTCCATGTTGTCCAGTGGTACCGAATCCATCTGTGATCCTGTTTCAGATTCAATGTGAAGCTGAGTGGTTTACGGTGATTGATCTCTGTCAAGCATTCTTTTCGATACCACTCCATGAGGAAAGCCAATTTCTTTTTGCTTTCCGGCTGGAAAATTGTGTGTTAACGTGGTGTTGTATCCCTCAAGGGTATACCGAGAGTCCATCGATTTTTAATCAGATCTTGAAGAAGAATCTTCAGAGTCTTGTGTTGCCGCAGAACTCAGTTCTTGTGCAATACATCGAAGACTTGCTCATTGCGTCAGAAACAGAAGATGCTTGCAGGATTGATACTATCGCTCTACTGAATCATTTGGCTGAGAATGGACACAAGGTGTCTCCAAACAAATTGCAGTACTGTCTGAGTGAAGTGCAGTATTTGGGTCACAGAATTGAGAAGGGCAAGAGGAAGGTGTCACCAGATCGCATTGAGGCAATTATGAACATGCCTGTGCCTACCACCCAGAGAGAGGTCAGGATGTTCCTGGGGAAGGTTGGCTACTGTCGCCAATGGATTCCCAACTTCTCCTTTGAAGCGAAGCCTTAACAGCGGCTGACGCACAAGGATGTGAGTGATCCGGTACCATGGGACAACGACTGTTTAATGTCGTTTCTGAAGCTGAGAGAAGCCATGTGTCACACTTCAGCTTTGGGAATGCCTGATTACAACAAGGCTTTCTCGTTGTTCTGTTGCGAGAGAGAAGGTTGTGCATTGTCAGTTCTGACTCAGAATCATGGAGGTGTCCGTAGACCAGTTGCCTACTTTTCAGCTACTTTAGATCCAGTAGCTTCTGCGTTGCCCGGATGTCTCAAATCCGTTGCTGCATCAGGTGTCAGTATTGAAAGGTGTGAGAGTATTGTCATGGGACATCCACTTACAGTTTATGTGCCACATTCTGTTGAATTGTTAATGACGGGGACCAAAACTCAACACCTTACGAACAATAGATTAATACACTATGAGCAAGTTATACTTGCAGCAGAAAATGTGACTTTGAAGAGGTGTTCTGTTTTGAATCCTGCGACACTGATGCCCATTCCAAATGCAGATGGTGAAGATTGTGAGGACCATGATTGTCTTGATGTGACTGAACTATGCACCAAACCGAGACCAGACATTGTTGATGAACCACTCCCTGACCCTGATGAAATATTCTTTGTGGATAGTTCATGCTTAAGGGACAATGTTGGTCGACTGAGAGCAGCGTGTGCTGTATGTACCATCACTGGAGTGGTTGAAGCTGCTTGTTTAGAATGAGTACGCTCCGTACAGGTAGCTGAAATCATTGCTTGGACCCGTGCCAGTTTGGCTGCTGATCAGATTCGGATAATGATCTACACTGACAGTCAGTATGGTTTTGATGTGGTTCATGACTTCGGGCAGTTATGGTCACAGAGAGGTTTCATGACATCTTCAGGTTCGCCCATCAGAAATGGGGAATATGTAAGACAGTTGCTGGAAGCGTTACAGTGTCCCAAGGAAATTGCAGTTGTCAAATGTTCTGCTCATGGGAAGGGAACTGATTTTGTTTCATTGGGTAATAACTATGCGGATGAAGTTGCCTGTTTCTGTGCAGATCAAGGATGTATATTTACAGGAGGTTACACTGGAGAAAGCCAAGAAAGAACCGAGCTCCGCATGATGTTAGCAATGGCAGACACTTGGGAAGAACTAAAACGATTGCAGGATGAGGTTACCGACCAGGAACGAGATGGCTGGATAAGATCAGGATGTGAGAAAGGAGATGTGGATGGCTTGGTCTAAAGTGATGGCCGAGCTGTGTTGCCGCAAAGTTTGTTGAGCCCAATGGCAAGGTTGATACATGGTGCAGTACACCTTGGCAGGGATGCAATGGTGCAAGTGTTTAGACAAACTTGGTACAATCCGAAGTTTCGTGCGGTTGCTGAAGCTGTATGTCAGATGTGTGTTACGTGTCAACAGATGAATGCAGGAAGGAAAACTGCTGTAACTTTGAGTCACATTGGGAGGTCCGGAGGACCTTTCAATAGAATGCAGTTGGTTTTCATCGAGATGCCAAAGTGTAATGGGTTGAGGTACAATTTAGTTGTGGTGTGTGTTTTCTCAAGATGGGTGGAGGCTTACCCAAAACGCAGATGTGACACTCTTTCTGTAGCTAAGCTGTTGTTGAGGGAGCTTATCCCGAGGTTCAGTTTCCCAACCTCTTTGGAATCAGATAGAGGGACACATTTCCACAGTGAGATCATGAAGTTACCCTGTGCTGCATTGAATGTGGATCAGAGACTACATTGCAGTTACCGACCAGAGACTTCTGGGATTGTGGAGCAGGTTAATGGAACTTTGAAAGCACGGATGGCAAAAGTGTGTACAACGACGTCCCTGAAATGGCCTGATGCATTGCCCCTGGTCCTTACGAGTCTTCGTAGTGTCCCAGACAGGAGGACTGGGTTATCACCACATGAAATTCTGATGGGGAGGGCAATGCGACTGCCAGCAATACCTGCTACCGCTCTGATTAGCATCACTGATGACTTGATTCTTGATTACTGCAAAGGACTGGCTGATGTGGTCCGTTCTGTGTCTCATCAGGTGCAAGCAGCAACTGTTCCAGCCTCAAGTGACCTGTGCCACGACCTGTGTCCGGAAGATTGGGTGCTTGTTCGTAAACACGTGAGGAAGAGTTGCCTGGATGTTCATTGGCGTGGCCCGTACCAGGTAATACTGGTCATGAACACGGCAGTAAAGTGCAGAGGGTTGCCGAACTGGGTGCATGCCTCCCATACCTACAGAGTTCCAGCAGCCTTGGAAGAAACAGCCCCTCTTGTGAATGAAAATCCAGCTGAGGTGGCAGGGCCATCTGAGAGGGCAAGTCAAGCTGTGAGGGTTGCTGACGCAGCTGGTTGTGCACTGGATAGAGCTGAATGGGGTTGTGTCAATCAGAGCCCCGAATTTGACTCGAATGGAGAAAATATGGCTGTGGGTGGAGTAGAGTCAAATTCAGCCGAAGAAGGAAGTAGTGCACAGGGTACCCAGGGAGAGAGCAGAACTGCGACGAGAGCCGAAGAGGTTTGGCCCGTGAGCCAGAGGCGGCTGAATCTGAGGTTGGCTCCTGAAAGATCTTGCCCCAGTTTCTGAAACATCTGAATCCGAACAGAGTGATGAAGAACAAGCTCGGGGAGGCCTGAGGAGATCCAGGAGAGCAAGAGTGCCGTGTCAGAGGTACGCCACCCAGGAGTGGATGTACGTTGTGACTGATGTCAGGAGTTCTGAGTTCGGGGAGGTTGAGGTTCGTGACTGTGGTCAGCAAGATGTCGAATGTGAAAATAGACATGGGATTGGTAGTCCCAGGTCTCGAAATCGAAGGAGTGCTGACCCTGGCTGTTCCGAATCCCCCACTTCTGAGTAAAGTCAGTGAACTGATACTGCAAAGATTGGTCTTCCCAACGTTTGGATTTGAGGCACCGACCCATGAGGTGATTATTCTTCGTCTTGAACTTTTGCAACATGTTTAAGAGATTCTGGAAGCTGATCTTATTTTGGACTGAAAGTGAACTTTGTTGTAAATAAAAGTCTATAAGAAGATAACCTAGACCCGAGTGGAAGAAGAATAAATTTAGGGACTTTCCAGAGAGAAGTTGAAAGAAGGCTAGGGAAGTCTTTTTGTGGACGGTGTAAATAAGGAACTGAAATTGTCAGGGGATTTCCAGCTTCTTGAAGTATTGTTCGAACTGGTTAGCAAGCAACATTTGGAGGAGAAAAGAGACTGTTAATTGTTTGCTGCTGAAACTAAGAACTTTTGAGAACTTTACGAGATCATGGATGCTGGAAATACTCATTGTAGGTCCAAATTAGTAGTAGGTACACTTGTAGGTGAAGTGATAGTCTCTATAATCATAATAGTTGTAGCTTCGTATATTGTTTCACATGACCAGGAAGCGGAGGTACAGGGAACACCTACACCTACCACTTCTAGCCAACGGTTTATTATGTGTGCGGAAAGAATGCCTATGTCAGGTTGCCTGTGAATTGGTATGGTACGTGCTATTTTGGAATTATTTTTCTGAAGATTTACCATGCAGAGGATTTGGAGTTTTTGGAGGATGGATAGCATTCAAGGGTGAAGAGAGCTGCAAGTGCAGGAGCAGTGATTGGAGATATTTTTGGAGCAATGATACCGAGTTTGGGTGTAGTTTTGAATGATGTGAAGATCAGACGATTGGCAACTGTGGTTGATGAGTTGTCGATGAATACAGCGAAGTCATTGATACTTGTGGATGGAGAGATGTTATCGATAAGGACAATGGTTTTGCAGACCCGCCTTGCTTTAGAAGTATTATTAGCAAAAGAGGGCAGAGTCTGTAAATTACTAGAGGTTCAGGAATGTTGCACGTATATTCCAGACAACAGCAAGGATCTGGAGAAATATATAAGCAACATTACTACAATCTATCGTGAGATAGAGGATTTGACTGTAGAGGGTGTGTGGGAAAAGATTGGTAAAGAATTTGGTCGAGTGGGGAGTTGGTTTGTCAGCCTAGGAAAGGGGTTTCTTGGCTTTGTGCCAAGGCCACTCATCATTGTTGTGGTTTGTTTGTGGGGATTCATCAGAGCATATAAGTGGTATAAAGGAAACAGAGTTGAGAGAGCTCTTCGAGCGAGTGAAATGCAAATGGCCAGACTGCAGGACAGTCAATATCAGAACCTTAAGAATATTGAGAGACTTCGACGGGGGAGGATGGCAACAAGTACTGTTTAGGTCAGTTCTTTCTCCAAGGGAATTGTGAAATGGTGTGATGACACTAGTCATCAAAGGGGGGGAACTGATAGAGCGGCATGTTATTCTGAAATTTTGTAGGGGTGCATCATAATCACTGTTAGTCCGCACCCACATATTTAGGGGAGCCATATTAACGTGTGACTTAGGGTTGCAATACTAAACGCAGCATTTATTAGAATGAATTTAGAAATGTAATCATGTCATTTATGAAGAGCAATGTTGTAGTTAATTGCAAATGTATTGCAGTTTAATGATTGGTTTTCGTGTAATGTGATGCATTAGGTTTAAACGTGCATCATATTACAGTCTGCACGTGTAGTTTGCTTATTCATATATGAAATGTAATGAAATCAATGCTTATAGAGTGATTATAGAAATGTGTGTTTAAATTGTGTAAAGGCCTGATTGCATATACATCAAGGAGAAAGGCCTGTTCGTTTCTTATGTTAGCTAAATGATGTAGGCCGAAATGATTTCCCTTGGTAAGGCTTTGAGTTTCAGAGATGTTAGAAAATCTCAGAGAAGTGGAAAGTTTCACGTTCCCATGTTTCTGTTGCAGGTGCAAGGACACCTATCTCGTTAGAGAAACTCACTCTTTGTTTTAGGAGTTAGGATGGCATGGGAAGCCAACACGGGAGTATACTGGAATGCAGGGATGATACTTTTGGCGGAGAAGGTGCCTGGGACCCAAGGTCAAGTTAACTGTCGTTGGATGAGAGACCAGTTTCAGTGGAAAAGTACTGGAAGAAGACCTGGCTGAAGCGGTGTGCCGGAGGGCGTGTTCTATGTTTTGGGGATTTTGAGTTAGGGACAGTGCCCCCTGGGTTGAGCAGTTGAGGTCTAGAGGGGAAGCTAGAAGGAGCATCTTAGAACGGGCTCTGACAAGTGAGTGTACATCTAAGGAAGTCTTCACTTCTGACAACTTTTTATCCTCTTGCCTGGAGAAGGGAAACGCTAAGTAGGGATGTCACTTTAGAGATAGAGTAGGGATAGACTAACGGATTTTCTTTTAGGTTAATGACTTCTAATATAGAGATTGGAGTTGTTATTGCCTGCCAGATGCTTCTAGAGCTGACTATTCTACGTATCCCGAGTCGTATGAGACTCCTGCGTAGACTTTTCTTTGTATTAGTGCCCATTTATTTCCTTAACCTCGTGCTGAGGTGCTTGTATGTGCAGTTATTTTTGGTTTTGTAATAAATCCCTAAAAAGTTTAGATTCGGAGTCAGTGGTCCTTTTAGAGTTCAAATTCATTTTCCTTGATTATGTATTAATGTTGGATTTCCTCCCCTTTACACTATTTAGCAGATAAAAAGATCCTGGCGTCCTAAGAGGATTCTTGGTGATGGTAAGACAGATAAGAATCTGGCTTTATCAAATATATGTAGTTTATTGACTGAATAGTGTCATATCAGTGGACTCATCCTCCTACAGCTTTATGGTACCTGTATGAGGTGAAAGTCTAGCATCAATCTTAGGGAGATAATCCAGGCCCCAGACCTCCAGCACCGGATAGTTGGCTGTTAGTTTTTCTAATTTTATATCGAGTTAGTCTATCTGATCGGCAGTTTAAGGTTCGAATAGTACTAAAAAGTGCGGATGACTGAGCTTTTAGTCAATGAGTTCCCTGAAATAATTCTTGTATTTAATCTTGCATCATGAGGCTGAGCGTGTGGATATCTGTTCTCTTTGGGGGCTGCTGCTTCCTCCACGGGGTCCCTGCCGCCTCTATGGCCAGAACCCCAGCAGGGGGGAGGAGCAGGAGATTTCCCTCCACCAATGTCAATCTTTTGGGTCTTACTTTGTATTGAGTGCTCATGCCACCGTTACAACTCTTTCCAAGGTAGAACGGTGGCATCTGGAATGTTGGGGCGGTTGGTGGCATTTGGTTCTTGCTGCCTGCCCTGACCGGTCCATTTCCTGTGAGCTAAAATAAATGGAGGAAACCACTTAACTGTTGTGTGTGCCTCGACTCCTTTCACAATCCTCTGTCTGGCCCCCAGAATCTCTACTAATACCACCCCCACACACACACCCGTAGCGGTAGCCCAGAGAACCATCAGCTTCTTGCGCTCACCCCTCAATGAGCCGTTCACCCTTGCATCACTCTTTTATGAGCCACGCTCAGCTTCCGCACTCAACACAGCTTGAAGCCCCCATGAATTCGAAGATGATTCCAGGTGAGACTCAGACTCCTGATCTCCGCCTATGGAAAGCGCTCAGCCATCTTGATTTTCTTTCGGTCCAGGTAGCGTTGTGTTCTGCTGTAATCAGCCTCAATCAGCTTCAAATATGTTTGTTCATCTCACTATGTCGCTGAAATAAGCCTTGGGATAGCTCCATCCTCATGCAGTATTACTTTTAGGAGCTATATCGGCATTTTAAAAATACATTTGTTGTGCTTTTTATTGTTCTGGTCTTGCGTCCTGCCTCGCGCTGTCCCCTTGCCCAAGGTACTATGACGTTCCCTAGTTCCAATGTGGAACCATGGGCAAGGGTGGCAGTTGGTGGACAGTTGGAGGAGGACTCTTGTACTGATGAGACGCCTACTGGTGTCAGAGCTTTACTTCAAATAAAGACTGCTTCACTTACCTGATCTTGGTGTCGTGGTCCTTACAAATTTGGTGACAAGTGCCCTGACACCACAATGAGCCTGCGTGTGTTCCCTACACACCTCTTCATTCTTCGAGATTGTTATCTCAGTGGGCGTCAAGTGTTTCGGTTCGCATGCTGAGGTGCCTGCATTTATTTTCTTCGGACTTCGAAGCTGCACCGACTACGTGTGTGAGCGACACCTGCTTCCAGCTCTTCACGGTGAGATCTACGCTGTTTTAAGCAGTTTGGCCCCCTGCGCTATCTGTTCTTTGGCATTGGAGAGCCTTCCTTGGGCACTGACTTCATTTCACTGTGCCATACTAGACGTGCACCCTTTGCCTGCGTTTTGCCATAGTTTGATGCCACGCTAAGAGGTGCCCTTCTCTCAAGACTTCACCTCTCCTGAGGTGCTTTTAATATATTCCGCTCTGTGATGTGTTCCCTGCGTTTGCTGAAATGTGCATGATTGCTGAGCTGCGTTTTGACCATCCTGTGAGGAAACCTTGTATTCCGCCCTACGCGACGCCAGCATATCTCCTCAGACTCCTCCTTGAGGCACAGTTGCGCAGTTGTGACGTCAGTGACCTGCAAGTACGCGTCGGCCATTTTCCTTTGGGCTATGCATTCACCACGCAGCAGCCATTTTGGGGATATTATTTCCGACGCTACTGCCATTCTACAGTGATGCGCACACTTTCTTCTGCGCAACACAGTGCGTTTCAGTGTTCATTTCCGGTTTTTCCGTGATGCTAACACTAACTAGTGCGTCTCTTTGTCAGTGATACGCAAACTTTGCACTCTAGTTGCCATTCCTTGCCAGCATTCTGCACTGCAGTGATACTTCAGTGATGCAAACACTTCGTGCATCTTCCAAATACTTATTCTACAATTGAAATTGTTTATCATTTTTCTTCCGCACTACTTTAATTTTTTTTTTCTTTTTTTTTTCTCTGCTATTCACTTGTCCTCTACCCTTCGCATACCTTGCTACTCCTTCTATACTACATAGGTATTATTCTTCTTTCCGTCTTTCGAGGAAGAAGAAAATTCTGCTGCACTGCTTGGGTGCAAAAACGATGAAAATTTTCAACCGCATCAATAAAAAACCCAGACCTGCATGTCAAGACGACGTCTATGCAAATGCCCTAGAGGATCTGACAAATTATTTTAAACCCACTGTCTGTGTATCAGTCCATAGGTACAAATTCTTCCATCGCAAACAGAGTTCGGAAGAGTCCATTGAAGACTTTGTCTCTGCACTTAAGAACTTAGCATTATCCTCTAGATTTGGTGAATTGCATGACGAATTTATTTGCGACCAGATAGTTATGCGAGCTGCCAATCGTGAAATCCAGGAAAAGTTGTGGGCTAAGGGAGAGGCTTCCCTCCAAGAAGTCATTGACATTGTCAAAAGGGCAGAACTTACTGGTAGGTGTGCTAAAGCTGTCCTTTCGGAAGACAAGCATAAACCTGAAGGAGAAGAACAACCTATAGTGGCCAGGGTAAAAAGGTTTAAAAGCACCGCTCAAAAATCCATTCATGATTCTAGCCAAAGGAAAGATTTGTCTTCCAGAGCCATGTTGACTGGAAACAGGAAATGTTTTAGGTGCGAAGCAGATTCCACTTAGCAAACGATAAAACATGCCCTGCCCTCAAGCAGAAATGTACTAAATGCGGAGTTCTTGGCCATTTTGTTAAACAGTGTCAGAGCAAACAAAGGAGGAACTATAATGTAAAAATGGTTGTACCTGAGGAATACGATGAATTGGATTCTTCCGAAGAAGAGGGCATGAACCTCTTTGTACTACTTGTTAGTGATGTCCTTAATGTGAAGGGCAAGAGTAAAAAGCCTATGTGTGAACTAAATATTGGTGGGTTGGACATTTCTATTGTAGCAGATTCAGGGTCACCCTATAACATCGTAAACAAGAGTGTCTGGGAAGAAATGTTCGCACCTGTGTTGGGGCGTAAGCTCACTAGTCCCGACATCTCCCCTAAAACATTTACAGGAGAACCCATTGATGTCTTGGGCTACAAGGAACTACCTTTCCTGTTCAAAGATCGACACACCGTAAGCAAGTTGTATGTATCTGCCGTCGGTCCTTCTGTACTAGGGTGGAAGGACCAGGGGAAACTTGGAATAATCCTGGACCCTAACAGCCCGGATACTGTACTTTCATTGAAATCCGAGGATGAGTATAAGAAGGTCATAAAAAAAAATTCCCGTGTATTTTCTGAAAAAATAGGGAAATTGAAGGGATTCCATCATAACTCAAAAAGGATGCAGTCCCCTGCATACACAAATCCAGGAATATCTCTTTCTCCATCAGAGAGGAAGTCAAATCTGAACTCATTAAACTACAGAGGGCTGGTATCATTGAACCTGTGGAATCTGCAGAATGGGTCGCACCCTTGGTTTGCGCCAAAAAAATCCAACGGCAAACTTCGCTTGTGTGTAGACCTCAGCAACCTTAACTAAAACATTCTCATTGACCAGTACCCCTTGCCAAGAATCAGCGAGATGTTGTCTCATACAAATGCCATTAAATGGTTTCCAACTGTTGACCTGACCGCAGCATTCCATCAGGTTGCACTACACCCGGACAGCAGAAGCCTCACTACTTTTGTAACACCCTTAGGGTGTTTTAGATATAAAAGGGTTTCCTTTGAACTGGCCTCTGCTGCGGCCATGTTTCAAAGACTTATGCACATACTATTTAAAGATGAGCTTAACCTTTTGATTTTTCAAGACGACAATATGGTCATGGGAGTCAGCAGGGAGGAGCATGATGCTAATCTAAACAGAGTGCTACGGACTTTGGAGAATTACGGTCTCACCGCTGACATTCACAAATGCAAATTCACTGAGACCAGTGTAATCTACTTGGGACATGAGATTTGTGGGGAAGGCATTAAGCCAAAAAAAGAGTTGTTATCCGCTATAAGAGAGGCTCCCTCCCCCAAAAACAAAGATGAAGTGAAGACCTTTCCGGGGTTATCTGAATTTTATGCAAAATTTGTTTAAGACTTCTCTTCAAAAACCTTCTGACTCAGACAACTTGTGAAACAGGGGTGTAAATTTGTGTGGTCTGACAATTGTGAGGAGGCATTTACTAACATTAAAAACGAAATTTGCAATGCCCCACCTTTGCAAGGTTTTAACCCCTCCTTACACAGTATAGTCACTACGGATGCTAGCGGTAGGGGTTTAGGAGCGGTTTTGAGCCAGATTGACAACTTTGGCAATGAAAAGACTGTCGCATTTGCCTCACGCTCTATCACACCCACAGAGGAGAGATACTCTGTCAGAGCGTGAGGCTTTGGCATTTGCTGTAGAGAGTGATGCTTGGCTAAGTGACCCTACGAGCGGGTTTTCCCAAGACGACCTCACAAATGACACTCCCGTAGAGGAAACCCTCGTTAGTACTCCACTTGACCCTACACTCACAGTATAAGTGACACAACTCAGGCTGGAACCTCGGACATTACACAAGATAGTTCACCTCCCCATGGTTTCCATGTCGGTGGGACTAAGGTCAAGGAACCTGTTACTGGCAGATATGGCAGAGAAATAATTCTACCAAAAAAGTTACAAGATTTTGTATGTGAATAACCCCCTTCTCTCCTAGGTACCTCTCTTTCCCTTGCTCATCTTTCCCTCCCCCATTGTTTCATTCTAC
Organism: Triturus cristatus; assembly: GCF_964204655.1. Classification (NCBI taxonomy): domain Eukaryota; kingdom Metazoa; phylum Chordata; class Amphibia; order Caudata; family Salamandridae; genus Triturus; species Triturus cristatus. The sequence continues at coordinate 1,011,797,120 of NC_140582.1, read as the reverse complement.
AAAATGTTGTAAATGAGGAGATGTGTTGTGTTTATTATTGTTCTGGCCTCGCGTCCTGCCTCGCGCTGTCTCCTCGCCGCACGCCCTCACCCATGGTACTATGACATTCCCTAGTTCCATTGTGAACTGTTGTACTGACGAGCCCTTATCTTGGTGTCATTGTCCTTACAACATTTACCAATCCTGGGAATCAGAGCTCAGTTAGGACAAATGCGTCCAGGTCCTCCCCCTGGCCACATCCTCCGCATTGTTTTTAAAAAAATAACTTTGGTGCCTTTTGATGACTCTGCACAAAATGTTCCCAAAAAAGTACACTGTAGATTTGTCAACTGGGGGCCAATATAAAGGGAAGTTTCAAAAGGTAAATTTATTATTGTAATTCCCGAAGAAAAACTGCAGAACCGAATTACACCAAAGTAGGCATGGAGGTAAAAGTTCACTCAAGGAAGTGCCTTTCCTTGGGTTGGTGTTAATCCTTTTAGTAGTTTAAAAAACATAGCATTTACAAAAGGGAAAAGTATGAAGGTTGAGAGATATCTGGACTGGAGGAACCACAGCACTGAATCGACACTGATTGCAGCACCAGATTCTATTCGCCCCCAAGTGGATCAGGGAGGCACAGCCATTCTAGTTATGCTAGACCAATCCGAAGCTTAAACACTATATCTCCACTTTGGCTGGTGCAAAAACAGCATCAGGGAGGGCTAAGGGATTTTATATTAAATCTCCTAGAATCCTTCTCGATGAATAGGTCCCAAATGGTGAGCTGTGGGAACTTCAGGGCCAAATCTTTCCGGTTTCCCTGTGGAGTCCAGACCCGGTCCACCTTCAGTCGTAATTTAGTCAACCTTTATGTGGTCCCATTGACAAAACGTGTTCAGTTTTTTGGTCTTCAAGTATTGTCCTATGAAACTATATCCAAATCATTGTGTCTATATCCGGTGAGGAGTAGCGGACAAGTTCAGATCATGTATGGTTGAAGTCATTACGTGGATGCACGAGAATTGGCTTAAAATGAACCTGAGAGTATGGTCTTTGAGGTGGAGAATTCAGTTCAGACAGACCATTGGTTGGCTCAGTCATAAGGTACGTCACTCCACAGGGAGCCAATAAATCTGGTGGTGATCTCTTATAACATGCTGACATTTGACTCTCAGGTCAATAGAACAGTGAGCTAATGCTTCTGGATTATTAAGAGCCTTTTGATGAATTTCCTGAGTCTGACTGCCAACCAGTATTCGCTGAATAAACTTCAGGTCATTCAAAATGCAGTGGCTTGGTTGGTGTTCGGCATTCCTAAACATCTCTCATGAAAGAGGGATTGTAGACACTCTGTTGGCTCCCAGTAAGAAAGTGGCTGATCTTTAAAGCCCTGTGTCTGGTTTATAAGGCCCTCAACCAGCAGGGCGCCTACTGTCTGAGAACAGTCTTCTGAATAGACAGTTGTGCTTGGCAGGTCAGAGGAAAGTGATTTTTCCCAGGTTCAGGAAGGTGAGATGGAGTGAATGTGCTTTTCTGTGGCAGCGACCAGGCTATTGGAAACTCTCCCCACACCTACTGTGAGCTTAAATTCTTATTCTGCATTTTGCATGTACGTGAAAACGTGGGTTTTTCGCAACCTTAACTGCTGCATCTTTTCCACTATCGTACTCCTCCCGGGTATAACGCTTTGATGCCTTTTGGTTTTATGAGTTTTACAAATACAGATACATATATATATATACATACGTTAATCCCAAGATCGCCCAAGGATCTGCAAAAACATGAAGGATTTTAAATTTTTTTTAAAAAAGCCACCCTATTGGACTACAGAGCTTTTTCTATTGGGATCCATTAAAGATTTGGCATTGACTTGTGAATCCACCCTTTTCTGAATTGGCTGGCCTTCACTGAAGCATTTCTGCTGTAGTCGCCATTACTCAACACAGTGCTCTGTGCTGTGCTCTGTGCTGGGAAAAATAGAATAAAAATGGTCATAATGATTGCAGGATTTGAGGGTCCCATACTGGTTGTGTGAATCATAGACCTTCCTGGGCTTCAAGATTTGCAAACTCAGATTGGGATCTGATAATTTTATAAAAAATGAGGAAAAAGTATTGTGTGCACTACTGCTGCACGTGGCCAAAGGCCACATTCGAGGGTTGGCTGCTTTCTGCAGGCTGGGAGCAGTGCCTAGTTGCCATCCAGACCTAGTGGGCAACTTTCCACTGTGCATGGCTGAAGGCTGTGTGCAGCTGGGGTTGGTTGCCACAGAGGGTTTCGATGCAGACCCTGTAGCCAGCTCATGCTGAGGGCTGAGTGAAGGGCCTGTCCATAGTGGGGTGGCCACTGCTGGGGCTGGGTGCTCATGGATGATTGGAAACAAGACCTGGTCAGATGATGGCCAGAGGCCAGGCCATGCACCTAACCCCACTCCACATGGCTGAAGAAGGTTGCGGCATATGGGCTTGATGCAAAGCCCTCTGGCTAAACCTACTGTACATAACAAAATGCCATGCACAGTGAGTGTTGGCTGCCCACGGAGGATCGCAAAGAGCATTGCCACTTCAAAGACTTTTGAAATGTACCTAAGAAACACACAGTTAAAGTACAGATGTGTTTACAATTCAAAACCAAAAATTCACGAGTTGTGGAAAGGAGCACTTTCCATAATTTGCACAACAGCAATGCAAACCATAAACGCTGACCAAATGTATAATTTTTAGGTAGCAGGGCATTTTGCCTGCATTTCTCCCTTTTTCAAACCTGGGCAGGAGGATGTGGAAACAGTGGATTTGCTAACAGTTTCCACCCTTCCATGCACACTGATTACAATTTGAGACTTTGTCCCTCATTTTCATGCTTTAATGTCAGTCGGAAAGCCTCCGACCGCTTTCGACCAACAACTTCGGTTTCACTTTCGACCATTGTATTACAATGACGGCAGTCAGAAGTGAAACTGCCCAGTCATTCCGGCAGGCTTTCACCCATCGGCCAGTCGGAACTGGCACGTAATTCCTTAAGGACAGCGTTTCTGCCGTCGGGATTATGATATGGGTTTCCCACAGGCTTTTCATGTCGGGCTTTCCCAAGAGGACTTTTTTTTTGTTGAAATGGTAACACTTCTAGCAGTAGTAGGTCTTAACGATCTCCGTGGGAAGTACCAGGAAAACAGATTTTGGAGGTGTAGAGGGCCTAAGGCCTTTTGGGCCTGGCATAAAGCATTACATTTCACTCTGTCTACCACTGACAGCCAGTGTAGCTCCTGAATCTTATTTGATACAGAGATGAAGTTAGGCAGCTTCAGGAGTAGTCAAGCTGCTGTGTTCTGCAGAGAATTAATTTTTCCGCTGAAGGACTTTATTTATCCCTAGGTACAGGGCATTGCAGTACTCTCTCTTTGGGAGGATCAGTGCCACCGCCACAGTTTTTTGCAATTCTCATGGAATGAACCTAATGATCTTCTTTAACATCTAGCAAGGCAACGTAATATGGTTTATCTGGTTAGAAAAATTTAGCTGATCGTAAAATAGGACCCCTAGATTTTTAGTCTTCTGAGTTGGGCAGGAGGAGGGCCGAGCTCCGCCGGCCACAAGATATCATTCCAGGATGGGGCATTTTTGCAAAACAGGATGACCTCTGTTTTTTCTGCATTTAGCTTTAAGCAATTAGATTGCACCTGGGAGAGACAATGATTGAAATTGCTGGCTGCTGCAGTTCCATCACCAGGAATTGATACAATGATTTGTGTATCATCGGCGTAGGTGACAGCAGTCAGGCCAAACGATTGGATCAGTTCGATCAGCGGAGAAATATATATGTTAAAAAGTGCCGGGGAATGGGAGGACCCCTGTGGGACACCACATTGCAGAGAAAAGGCTGCAGATTTAAAGCGGCCTTATTCAACAGTTTGTTCTCTCTTTGACAAGAATGATTTCAGCAAAGCTAAGACAGAGCCTCCTTTCATTTAGCCTGTTGATAAGGATCTCATGATTCAAATGCAGCGGAGAGATCCAGAAGGATCAGGACTGCCCCATCTCCCTCATCAACAAGCCTACGGATCTCCTCCAAGGCCATCATCAGGGCTGATTCTGTACTGTGCTTTGCTATAAAGCCATGTTTTGTTCAGAAAGTTAGTGGCATCAAGATGGTTGCTAACATCCTCATTCAATGCTTTTCCAGGATTTTAGTGGGAAATGGTAAGCAGGCGGTAGTTCTTTGTCGTCGTGGGTTCTAGGGAGGAATTTTTCAGAAGGGGTAGAACTGAGGTCTTTTTCCATGCTACTGGATAGTGCCCTTCTATTACAATAATGTTCAATAGGTTGGTCAAGTGAGCTGCTATTATTTCAGGGACCAACCGTAGAACAAAAGGCGGACATGGGTCTGAGGGAGAGCCTGATTTAATGATCTCCATTAATCTGATCACTTTCTCCACCGTGAAGGGTGGAAAACTATTCAAGTCAGCTAAGGGAATCTCCCTGGTTCATGACTCAGAAGATGCAGGCCTGGGGGCAAACACCTTGATGCTGCGAAACCTTTAACAACATTGTTATCTTTCTCTTGAAAGAAGCATGCCATGTCGGTGCCAAAAAGTTGATTGGGGATAAAAGTGTTACCATGGTTGCTCCGAGGAGGAGTTCTTTGCTACCTTGATTTTGGCAGTGAAGTATGGGGTTTTTACTGACATGGTACGTTCTTTGTAGTCTTTACATATATTTATTTTTCGCCTCTAGATCATACTCTTTCCTCCACAGTTGTTCAGCTGCTCTACATTTTTTGGGGAGTTGCCTTAACTTCGGGGTATACCATGGAGCTGATGGGTTTTCCCTAAAGCTCTTAACAGATTTCTCTAGGGCTAGTAATTTCATAGCCGAGTCTCTCCAATCTTTGAAGTTGGACGTAGCTGAATCCACATCACCTGGACATGGACTACTATCGTTGAGAGTGGCGACTAACAGCGGAGCTTCAATTTTTCGCCAAGAGATACCTCATTGCAGGGGCGTGGCCAGCCGGGCAACATGGCGGACGCGAGCGACTGAGGCTCCGACCGTTACCTCCCGGACATCCTGTAAATTATCCTGAGGAGGGAGCGGACCGGACCGACGCGGGGCAATGCGGAGCAGCTGAGGCGGCCCCGCGAGCGGCAACTGAGGGGCGCTGTGGCCCAGCGGAGCTCGAATGGCGATGAGGCGCGCGGCGGCCTGTGAGGCGGGGCCTGCTGCGTGGCCCGGCGGGGACGCTGTGAGACGGAGCGGGAGACGGCGCTGGCAGCGAGGTTGATCCCCTGGCGGCTGTGGACTCTTGGAGGCTGGGTGCTGCTGACTCCGGTGACCGCGGGCTGGTGGGGGCCCTGGCGAGTGCTGAGGAGCTGCGGACACGTGGGGCGGAGCGTGGTGCCCGGACCCTGCAGGCCGCGAGATCACCACGCATCACGGAAAGCGGTGAAGGTCTGCGGGGAGGCGACCGCCCGGCGGGGCCAGTAATCGGGGGAGCCACGGGACCCAAGTGGCGAGACGTGAAGGGCTGTGCTGGGCGCCTGCAGCGGTGAGTCCAGAGGCCGGAGTGCGTGGGAGCAAGCGGCGTGAGGCGGAGGGTCCCGAGCCGAAGGGGCCTGTGCGGCTGAGTCTACGCCGGTGTGGCTGGGAGAGGACAGTTGACGCGCGGGAGGACCCAGAGGCAGCGGAGCGGGCACTAAGGCCTGGGGCTGACGCCCTCCCGTGAGAGGCGCCGCACTGAGAGTGACCGGAGCGGCGGACGGCGCGCTGGCCATAGAGGGGGCAGCCTGGAGCGCTACTTTGGAGAGGTGAGACGCTCACGCCTGGGACACTGGACGCTGAGCCGTCGGGAGCGTGACCCCGGCTGCGGGACTGGCTGGTGCATCTAGCGGGGCCAGCAGGGGCCTAGACTGACCGCCGGCTACCTGGAGCGCTGGTGCGGGGGTGCGGAGCCCTGAGGGGAACTGGAGGACTGCTGCCTGTTGGGTCCGTCCTGCCGGGGCCAGTTGCCATTTTGGACTGTGGCGGGGCCCCTGATCATTCCCCCCCACTGACTTCGACCTGGCGGCTGCGCCTCGGGGTCTGACTAGGGGCCGGGCGCCGGAGCGGGGGGCCGGCGTGGCTTGGAGGGCCCGCGGCGGGTCGCGTACGCGGTGCCTGGCAACGACCTGTGAATGCCGACCGCTCAACAATACGCGATGGGCCGACTACGAGACAAGACGCAGCAGGGTCAGCTACGGGCCGGGACTGCAGACCCCGTGCAGAGTCGGCCGGGGGGGGACGCGGAGTCGCAGGCGGCGGCCCTCTCGACCAAGATGGATACCATGCTAGCGGCAGTGGAGAGGCTCGGCGCCACCCTGGACCAGACGCGGGCGTCCCTGGAAACGAGGATGGACAAGGTCACGTCTGATTTCACCCTCCTCCATGCTGACCACCGCAAGCTGGCCGAGAGAGTGGAGTCGCACGGCCAGGCGCTCAAAGAACTACAGCCTACCGCGCGGAGCCATGGCGCGGCGTTGCAGGATGTATTGGACCGGGTCCACGCGCTCAAGGACAGGGTTGACGATGCGGAAGGACGATCGAGGCGCAACAACATCCGCGTGGTGGGACTCCCAGAGGGAGTGGAGGGCAGGCACCCAGAGCAATACGTTGAGACCTGGCTGAGGGGCCTCCTGCCCCAGGGGGTGCTGTCTCAACACTTCAAGGTGGAAAGGGCGCACAGAGTGCCGGCGCAGAGACCCCGGCCGGGGGCCCGGCCCCGACCATTCCTCTTCAAGCTCCTCAACTACCGGGACAGGGACGCGATCCTCAGTGAAACTCGAAGAACTGGTGACCCGACCGTGGGCAGTAGCCGAGTTATGCTCTTTCCTGACTATACCGCAGCCGTCCAGCGGCGACGCAGCAACTACATGGCGGTGAAGCGCCAGCTGCGAGAGTTGTCTCTCCCTTACTCCCTGCTGTTCCCGGCCCGCCTGCGAGTAGTGGCAAAAGAAGGGGCCCGCTTCTTCGACTCCCCGGAGGACGTGTGGGACTGGCTGGAGGAGTCGGGACAATGGACAGGGGCGAGGCCTACTGGTTCGGAGGCTGACAGCCGCCCGGGGAGGCGATCTAGGAGACGAGGGCGCCGAGGGGCGCGGCGGGAGGCGCAGCTGGGACCGGTGGCACCTAGCCCAGAGAGGATCCGGATGGAGCGGCAGGGGGCGCTGGAGGCAGTGGCGACGCTTGGGACGCCGCCCGCCAGGGACCACCTGGATGCCTGCACGCCCAGTGGGGCGGGAGCGAGTGGGGCGTCGTCCCCGTCCACAGTGGTCTCGGAAGACTTGCTCCTGCCAGTGGTGACCCCGCAGACGGCGGACCTGATTGCGTGACCAGATGGCGAGATACCGAAGGTTTGATAACAGCTGCGGGCACTGCCCTGGGGTCACAAGGCGGCCTTGGGGCTGTACTGGTCGGATTCGGGATCCTGGACCCACTTGGGGGGCAGCGGGCCCAGAACTGGAAGAACCTGGCCCTGCGGGGGTGGGCTGGGTGGTATATGTGCGTCCCCTAATATTGTAGCTGTGGCAGCCTCCCACGGGGGGCTCGCATTGGACCTGCACGACGGTTCAGCTCCGGACCTGATTCTGCTCCTTATTCTTCCAGTTGGGATGGGGGAGGGGTATTGGTCCCAGAGGTTGCTATGATTGCACGAACCCCATTTATTATCACACAACAATAGCCTAATTTTACTTGGCGTTACTGAGGTTTGGACGGATGCCCCGTTGGGAATACGCCCTGATTGTTATGCTGTTCCTGTTGGTTTTATTGTTTATCTGGCAGCGCGTTAACATGCTCCCCCCTGACTGCGGTCCCCCTTTCTCCCTGGTGGGGGCGCCCTGGCCCCAGTCCGGCTTGCTCATCTCGGCCTGTAATGGCACACACTAATATTGTGACCTGGAATATACGGGGCATGCACACACCGTCCAAGCGCTACGCCATCTTCTCCTATCTGCAGCGACACTCAGTCGGGATTGCCCTCCTACAGGAGACGCACATGTCCTCGACGGAACTGGGCAGGCTTTCTAGGCGCTGGAGGGGACACACGTACGGCACTGTTTATTCGGCGCACGCGCGGGGCACGCTCATCTGGGTGCGAGCAGGAGTCCCTTTTGTCTGCACGGAGGTGGTAGTGGACCGGGAGGGGAGGTACACCTTGGTGCGGGGGAAGTTGAACGGCCAAGAGCTGTTGCTAGGCTCGCTGTATGCGCCCAACGTGGACCAGGCCTCTTTCTTGGCGCGATTGACGCAGCTCCTACACCCTTATGCTGGGCTGCCCTGGCTGCTGGGAGGGGATTTTAACATGGTACTAGACGTCCAGTTGGACCGATCCTTCCCACCCCTCCGCGCCACGGCGGTGGAATCTAACGCCCGGGCGTTGGGGGATTGGCTCACGCACTGGTCGCTGCAGGACTTGTGGCGTACACTTCACCCGACGGACCGGCTGTACTCCTACTACTCGGCGGTCCATGATCTCCATGTGCGACTGGACAGGGTAGTGGGGACCCAGTCGTTGCTCCCGCTTATCGAACAGTCGGAATATCTGGGGCGGACGCATTCCGACCACAACCCCCTATGGCTCCGGATCTGCTGGGTGGCGGACCGCCCGCCGGTGCCCACCTGGCGACTTCAGCCGAGCGCTCTGGAGGACCCGGAGTTCCGTTCCTCCCTTGGTAGGGCCGTCCTGGCCTACTTTGATGCCAACGAGGGGACGGCGAGCAGTGCCTTGGTGGAGTGGGACGCCCACAAGGTGGCCATCCGGGGGCACTGCCTGGGGGCCCAGTGGGACATACGAAAGGCCCTATCGGACTCCCTGGTGCGCCTTGAAAACGACCTCCTGCAATACGAGAGGGAAGGAGAAGGAGGGGGCAGGCACTCGCGCAGCCTGGAGGATCTCCGCGGGCAACACGCGGAGCTCCTGGAGCGGCTCCGCTGTCATAATTATGCGGCGCACACCGCCAGAACACACGCCAGGGCGGATAGGGCGGGCCGCCTGCTGGCCTGGATCATCCGGCAGGAGGATCGCAGGACCCCGATCGGAGCAATCTGTGGGGAGGATGGAGTGTTGGTACACACACAGCGGGCAATACATCGGGCCTTCGTAGGCCACTACAAACGCTTGTATGCGGCTCAAGGGACGGGCCCCCGGCACCTCCTCGGGGAGTTCTTCGCTTCCATCCACCTACCCGTGGCTACCAGGGAGCACAACGTGGCACTCAGTGGCCCCCTTTCCCTAGAGGAAATCGGGGAGGCGATCCAATCGTTAGCGACGGGCAAAACTCCGGGACCGGATGGATTGCCCGCGGAGTACTATAAGGCATACCGCGAGACCCTGGTGCCGCCGCTGCGCGAACTTTACAGCAAATCGCTGGAAGAGGGGTCGCTCCCACCCTCCATGCGGGAGGCGTTCCTGGTCTCCCTACCTAAGCCGGACCGCGATCCCACGGCCCTGGGCTCCTACCGCCCTCTGGCGATGCTCAACGTCGACTACAAAATACTGGCGAAGGCCCTGGCGGAGCGATTAGCGCCGGTGGTCCCGCACCTGGTGCACCCTGACCAGAATGGGTTTGTCCCAGCGAGGTCCACGTCGCTCAATCTCAGACGATACTTTAGGGTGGCCGGCGAGGCAGTGCACAGATGGCCCAGAGCGGGGTGCCTCCTCCTCGACTTGGAGAAGGCGTTTGATTGCCTGGAGTGGGGGTATCTGTCCACGGTGCTGTTGCAGTACAGACTGGATGGGGACTTCCTCCGGATGGTTGATCTACTCTACAGGAACCCCACGGTCCGTGTTCGGTTGGGCCCTCATGTCTCGGAGGCGGTGCCGGTGGGCCGGGGCACCAGACAGGGATGTCCCTTGTCCCCGCTGCTGTTCGCCCTAGCGATGGAGCCCCTGGCGGAGGCTCTGCGGACGACCCTGGGCGATGGTATACCACTGGGAGACGCGGTTCACCAGGTGTCGCTTTACGCGGACGATCTGCTGGTGTACGTACGAGACGTAGGTAGTATGCCGGAGCGCCTGGCCCCGCTACTTCGGTCATTCGCCACTATTTCGGGGCTTCGCGTGAACGCGGGTAAATCTTGTCTATACGCTTTCAGCGAGGAGACTGCGGACCCGGGTTACAGCCTGAATGGCACGCCGGTACAGTGGAGGGGCGGTACCTTCCGATACCTGGGGATACACATTTACCGATGCCCAATTGACTTGTTTGATGGCAACTTGGGGAGGGCGGTCACGGCGCTTGGGTCGCAGGTGGCCTTCTGGAATACGCTTCCGCTAACCACCACGGGCAGGGTGGCGCTCGCCAAAATGGTCATGCTCCCCCGTCTACTGTACTACTTTGTCAACCTGCCACTGTACGTCCCGCCCGCCTTCTTTGGCAGGCACAACCGGATGCTGCGGTATTTTGTCTGGGGCAACTCCAGGCACAGGTTGGCGCTAGCAAAGCTTTTCCTCCCTACGGACAGGGGTGGGCTGGCGGCGCCCTGCTTTGAGCATTACTACCTGGCGGCACAGCTGCAATGGATTGCCCGCTGGTTGGCAGACAGGGGCAGGGATGACACAGCCACGGGGGCTGCCCCCTACTCGCTAGAGCGTGTGACCGGGCTTTTCCACCCCTTGGCCGCGGTGGCGGGGCCGATGCCGCTCCTCCTGGCGGTGGCGCACAGGTGCTTTAAGGGGGCCTTGTACCTCACACGTGCGGTGGTGCCCTACGCGCCGGCGATACCCCTAGAGGGTTCTCCTGGAGGTGGGGGGGTGCTCGCGGCCCCCGTGCTGACGGACTGGTGGGCGGCGGACGTGCACACGCTGGGGGACCTGTACAGGGATGGTGAGCTGATCCCATATGAGACCTTGGTGTCGGAGGACGGGCTCCCACCCGGTGGATTCCTCTTGCACCGCTCACTACTGGCGAGCCTGACCGCCAAATGGGGGAGCATGGCCACAGAGCCTGCCCAACATCTGACCATGCAATATCTGCATGTCATGGGACGGGGCGGGCACTTGGTCCGCTGGTTTGCCACCTCGTTGCGGGAGCACACGGCGGTTGATCTGGGCCAACTCCGTGGCAAGTGGGAACTGGACCTGGGACGGCCGCTGACGGACAGGGAGTGGGAGAGGGTGCTCAGGAGCCCAGTGCGTATCCCCCGCAATCTGCGGTTTCGCCAAATTCAGCTGTTCATAGTCCACAGGGCCTACCTCACACCAGAGCTGATTAACAGGTACTTTCACCGCGTGGATGCGCTCTGCCCTCGGTGCCGCGAGCTGGGGGCGGGGCTGCTACACATGCTGTGGGGCTGCCCTGTGCTGCACGCCTATTGGAGGGCGGTTAGTGGGCAGCTGCAGGGGAGTGTGGGGCGCAGCGTTCCCTTTGACTGGCCCGAACACATCTTACACCAATTTACCAGATCGCCCAAAGACAAGGTAGTGTCCAGATTCCTGGACCTGGGCCTCGTGGTGGCGAAGCGCCTCATTACCAGGAGATGGAAGGCGCCCGACCCGCCGCACGCGAGGTCCTGGAGTTCATCGTTTCAGGCATGGGCCAGAGCAGAGGGGACGGCCATCCGCAGGGAGGACACACTGGGGCTGCGGAGGGAGCCCATGGCGGACCGCTGGGACCAGTTGCTGGCTGAGTTCCGGCGCTCGGTGGGGGAGGGTACCACAGGCGACGGAGGTGAGGCCAGGCAAGACGGCAATGGCGCAAGCGGCGGCGCAGTGTAGGCAGCCTCGCTGGCGAACCAGTATAGCCCCCATTGTCCTAGGTCCACTGGTGAGGCGGTAGGGAACAATTGGGGATATCTGCGCCCATTAGGGCTTGGAGGGGTGCCCCTGGGATTGGAGGGGGGGGTCGGGGGCGGGGCTGGGGGTGGGAGCACACCAAACGCGTCAATGTACACGCTGCCTTTGTTATGGGTTCTTTCCTTTGTATTGCATGTAACCTTTTTGATTATATCGACACCTCAGTTGCATAGGCGAGTTTAGTTTTCCTGTACGGCTCCATGGCTGGTGGGTGGTGGGGTTGGCCCCTTCCTACGAAATGACATCTGAACTCCTAAGGATGAAGGGACTGGGCCTCGGGAGGGCGGTGGCGGGCGCGCTAGCAGACACCAGGCTGTCCTCCCCCCCCCCCCCCCCGACAGTTGGCATGATTTACCAGCATGTATAAATTCCTGCCTCGATGTCTGTGAAATGTGATGCCGTACGATATGCTCATGTATTATGATCTAAAAACTTAATAAAGTAGATTTGATAAAAAAGAGATACCTCATTGCAGTGGGCCCTCGTCATTTATGACCCAAAGTTAAAAGGGGGTTTGAGGATCAGCCTATATCATTCATTCAAACTGGTCCAGTCAACCATAAAAAATTATTTCTCTAAAACCTGCACACACCAGCAACAATACAGAACATCAAGAAACATCATAAAACCCCCCTTACCTCCACAGGGAAAAGAGTCGGAACAACCCAGGCAGAGCCATGTGCGTTCCGACTACGCAAGCCCTACCATGCTTGTCTTAACCACGCATATGTCTGATAAAGTACATAGTTTCTTGTGAAGTGCCCACCAAGCCAAAAAGTCGTACAGCCAAACAATGCATGAATGGCAAAACTAAATGACAAAAATACAATTGTTCAATTATTCATAAAGGGGAATACTGATAACTACATTAATTGGTAAAAAACCCAGACGGACAACATGAGAGGTGATAATTATTATGTCACAAGTTAAATAGCTCACTGGGTCTGTACGGGTTGAAATTTTGTCTAAGGCAATGTGGTAGTTAAATGATGATGTAGTAAAAATTTCTTCAATCCCCCTTTTGGGAGACATGCACACTGGAGATGACCCTTTTCATACTCCGGAAGCTTTTTTAGCTACTCACTGCTCTAAATCCCTGCCCTGCCTTAATAAGTTTAGCTCGTTGGAGGTAGATTTGGTACAGGTCCTGCTTAATCAGACCAAGTCCAGATCACCATTCGACCCTTGTACACCGAAAGTTCTATATCCGTTATCAGGGATTGTTGCTAACTATCTTAAGGATGTCTTTAATAAGATGTTCTGTGAGGGGTACTTTCCTAAGGAATGGAAAAGGGCCTGCATCCTCCCTCTGCTAAAGAAATCTAACCTTGACTCAAAAGACCTCTTTCATCTCAAACAACAATCTAGTAGATTCATCCCAATATGGTTTCAGAAGTCAACATAGTACAGAACCCGCCCTGATCACGGCGGCGGAGGAAACAGGTTAACCATGGATAAGGAAGGGAGAGCTGCTTTGATCTTATTAGACCTGTCTGCAGCCTTTGACACGGTTAACCACAATATCCACATTGACCGTCTTGCAGCCATAGGGATCGGAGGTAGGGCCCTAAACCTCCTGTCTCCTTTCTCTCAGACAGAGGCGTTTTCGCTCCCATGTGAAGTTCTGCAGGGTTCATCCCTGAGCCCTACGTTATTTAATATCTATGTGTTGCCGCTAGCCAGGCTTATTAAGACATTCGGCTTCTTTGTGGTCTCTTAAGCCGATGAAACACAGATTGTGATGTTACTGACCGGCGATTTGGATACTACGGCTCTCAGATTTCGGGATTGCATGCGTGCAGTGGGGAAATTGATGTCAGGAAAGTTGAATACTGGGAAGATAGAGATCATTTTGGTCACCAAGGTGGTGGCCTGCAGAGATGGGAGAACCCCCTACACCGGTTGCAAAGGTAAAAAATCTAGTTGTCTTTTTTGACGACAAACTCTCTTTTGAAGGTCAAGCAATACCATAACCACCTCTTGCTTCCTAACATTAAAGATCCTCTGGAAAATCTTTTGTTTCATCCACTTGGAGCTTTGGAAACCTGTCATCATTGCCCTAATCCTATCAAAACTGGACTATTGTAGTGCCTTGTTCTTGAACATTCGTATCAAAGGCCTAAATAAACTGTGGGTTTTTCAAAACGCAGCCGCTCGACTGCTCCTTGCAAGTCCAAAATTTCAATCTGTTTCTCATCTCTTACCACATCTACGCTGGCTCCCTATGAAAATACGAATTCACTTTAAGTCTCCCTGCATTGCCTTTAAGGCACAGCAAGGCCAGGGCCCGACTACATTTCACAGACATGCTCCCCCACGACAACTCATATCTTCCTCGCCTTCAAGGGAAGGAGATGTGTTGTAATGCAGAACCTCCTTATGGCATAAGGAGGTTCTGGAAAGGATTGTCGTAACTACGTGAATCTTCCCTTGGCAGTTGCTTCGTGGCTGGCGATGGGAAGGATCACACCATTGCTGGTGTTTCTATAAAACGGACCTCTAACCGTATTACCGTGTCTTGGTGGTCACTGTTCCCATGTATTATACATGGCCTACAATCATTCAGCTGCCCCACAGCAACACCGATGGCATAGACCTTCATTCAGCAATAAAGTGTATCATTAAATGTCTTTTAACTGTTCAAGTAATGAAGGCGTCCACTTGGGACTCAACAATTTCACGAAAACTGCATATTTGCGGGTCATTTCCACTGTACAATGTAGTCTGTCATCTGTATTCCAAACTGCTACTCGCATATGATAAATTCAGATACTGTGCGGTTGAATTACCGAAGCATTTGAGTCTCACAAGAAGAAGTAATACAAGACTACTCTTATGTACCCTTACATGACTTTAGGATTTAGCTCCAAAACTTCCAACTTCCTATTAGTGAAAACACAAAGTGGGCAAAGTATTATCTATTTCTATTCTTTCCTTTAAGTGTCTATGAATATTTTTTATAAATATTATAATTCTTATTCCCATTTTAGAAATGTAGGGACCAATTCACAAAAGCATTCAAGAGTGCATACACAGTAATACTTTATGTATTGTATAATTCCTTTATGAATATGGTCCTATTAACTTACATGGAGCTCATTTCGTTATTCACAGGTTAACATGAAAATGTGGCATGGTTTTGGTCCTCCTGCATCTACTTTCAGTGCCTTATCTAAATATAGAACCTATAAAACAAGCATTGGCTTCGCCAATAGGTCTCGCTTTTGGGACCTTATAAGTATTTAGTTATGCAGCACAATATCCTTGGTGCAACAATATCAACTGTTGCATGGCTAAACACTTATAGGGTCCCAAAGGCGAGACCTGTTGGCTATGCCAATGCTTGTTTCATCAAGTTTTAAACGTGTGGGTTCTCTTTCGCTTGCATGTGGCATCCGTATATAGGGTTCATTTAACCACACATGGGTGTTATGACTTACTGTAGAGGAGAGCAAACACCTTTAGAAGGACAATAAGAGCGACCTCTCGCCCTGGCTCTGTTTTATGTTCATGTCGTGTTTGCTTTTCACTACACTTATGCATTTATGGGAAACAATGATTGAGTTCGTGTTCGCAACGAAGGGTGGGGGCCCGCATATCTATTGCACGCCCATAATATGCAAGTTATGCAATGTAAACCTGCTTGGTTTTACCATAAAATGGATGTGTAGTTTTTGGTGGGATGCGAGGTTGCATTTGACAACAATTGCCAACCTACTTCTTCAATTATCATTTCTTCGCCTGTATAATATTGAAATGTATATATTTTTTTTTAATGCAAATCTAGTCTGGATATATAACGGCAAGTCAGACCCAGAAGCATAAATAAATGGTTTCAGGTCACTGGCTTGTGCTAGGGCACCGTCAAAGCTTGTAAGTCAGTGGTTTTACGTGCATCTATGTTCGAAGCACATTGGTTCCTTTAGGTGTGTGTGCTGTTTTTCCCTCTGGAACTCTAGGTAATTAGCCTTTAAGAGATGGGAGCCTCTGAAAACCTGAGCAGACAAAGGACATAGAGCTGACTGCTTGTGGCACGCTCCAGTTTTGCCCCTCAGTTCTCCACCGTGATAACATGCGAGGCAGTAGCGCTGCCTTTCACTCCAAGGAGACAGCGTACCTGGAGGGATTTACAGCGGCGTAGCTAAGGAGGGGTGGGGGGGGGTGGGGGGGGGGTGGGGGGTCTGCGGCGGTGGGGGCGGTCCGCCCCAGGGGGCACTATTTTGGGGGCGACAAAGGCATTCAGATAAGGCTCAGCTTGCTTTTGTGGACGGGCAGAGAAGCAATAGGACTCGGCAATGTCCTCTTCTTTTTTTTGTGCTGGCAGCTGTCCCCCCCTCTCTTCCTATTATTCCCTCTCTTTCTGTCTTGCGCCTCACTTACTGAAAACTGTAACTTGAAGAAACGGTTCACAACCTCTTTCCTTCTTTTATTTAGTTGCTTCCCTGTGAAATGGATCCAAAAAAGAAAAACACTCTTGCGGGAAATGCCCTTTTTCGGACATTTTTCTATTCCAAAGTGCAGCCTCGGCATGGAGAGAAATAAAAGGTTTTAAATAAGAAAAATAAACACATAACTAAATAAAGCAAGACAGAGTGGTTGCAAAGTGGCTAGATTGGTTTTATTCACATCCAAACACATCAGCCTCACTTTACAGACTTTGCAGTGAAGCGCTACTTTTGTTTTCTCGTCTTTCTTTGAACAGCATTGTTGTCCCCAGGTGGGGAAGTGCACCCATTCCTGGAGGTACTGCAATACCTGGTTGATGGGTGGATTGGAAAACAAAATGTGCACCATGGCTCTGTTTATGGATGTGATCTTTTTAAACCATACTGCTTACGTTTATTAAGGATATAAGCAATGGACATTGAAACGGTTCCCTTCAGGGCCCTGTAGTCATGTCCTTAACTTTTCAGGTAAAACCACTCGCTGATTTCTGAATAGTGAGTGAGAGATCGTTAAGGTAACCATGTTGTTTCTGCTTACATTTCACATACTTTACTTAATCTTGCATTCCCAATGAGTGTTTGCTTTTACTTTTTTTTTTAAGCAGCATATTACTCTTATCAAGTGCATAATTTGAATTGAGCCACATCCAAGTGTTTATAGCGGGCACAATTAGGTTGTAGCTGAAGGCAGTGCGAGTTTCTCTCAGTGGGGCAGTATGGTGTTCAGTGGGGGAGAGGATGCGGCACTATGGCCAGAACTGTCGAATTTGGAACTGGGGAACTGGGTTCCACCTTCATGACCAGTCCACCAGACCACTCTACTGAGGGAGCATATTCCCATGCTAGACCTTACAAGGCCCCACTAGACCTAAGAAGGCTTGATGTCTTAGCACAAACAGGTGTACCCTAGTGGTGTCAATTGTGAGTTAACCTTGAAGGCCTGTCCACCACAATCCATAATGAAGTTCATCTCCAGTCTTGCGGGCAGGCCTAGGAAGCAGCACACCCTAGAGCAACAGTGATCCAGTCACTGTGACTCTGTCACTGAGGTCACATGAACCTTGAGCAGGTTAGGGCGGTGCAAACGGTGTGACTGCACTGGGTATCTATTTCGGGTGGGGGCGTAGTGTTTGCAAGTATATTATCGTTTAAAAAAAACTTGCTGCCACCTTCCTGGCCTCCAGAAATTTTCAGAAACAATAAAAATGTCACGATAACTTTGGTGATTAATGTTCTTCCTAGAGAGATATCCGAGTTTTGTCTAGTGGAAGGGTTGACTCCTGGAAAGGTAGCACAGAGGGTTAATATGCCTGCTGCAAAGAACATGTACCATGCAGATCACAAAGTGCACTGCTTTAATGGGGGGACCATGATGAATGGTCATTTAATGTCCGCTGTAGATGATGGATCCCTGAACAGTGTCATGTATGTGCATGTTTGCATTGTGCTGAGGGGATTACCAGGTAATTGTTCATGCAGCTCTCTGATGGATGTCACATGCGGTTTTTCTGAGTCCCCAGATAGCTCATGCAGTCTGTGTGTTCTCTTTTGTACTACCAGTCACTGCCAATCACTGGTGTATTCAACTGTGTAGCCTTGGACCGTGTCATGTATGTGCATGTAACTTGCATGATCGAGGTAACTATTAGTGGCGATACTGCGTGTCTCTCGCTCCTCTTTCAAGTGCTTGCCGTCCTTCTTCCCCAGCAACCCCCCCCCCCCCCCCCCCCCCAGGGGCGGCAATCTGAGGGATAGCCCCGGGCGCCACAAGCTCTAGCTATGCCTCTGGGAGGGAAGGCTGCATCGGAACTTAAAATGTAGGTATTTTCCTTTGTTAGGCATGCACAGATTATTCTATAGCCTTAGAGGAATAAGCTACGGTAGTGTCTGTATCATATTTGTGTTCTGATAGTCCACGTTATACACTGGAACTTTTAATAAGCGCCAGCTATAGAATAGAATGACAATGTAGTCTGTAAAATCTGCAGTATTCGAATTATTTTCTTTTTTTAACTGGGCTCGTTTTAATGAAATAGGCCCTAAAATGTAATAGCACTAGCAGTTGACAAACAAACCCATCTATCTATCTATCAATCTATCAATCTATCTATCTATCTATCTATCTATCTATCTATCTATCTATCTATCTATCTATCTATCTATCTATCTATCTATCTATCTATCTATCTATCTATCTATCTATCTATCTATCTATCTATCTATCCATCCATCTATCCATCCATCCATCCATCTATCCATCCATCTATCTATCTAGGTAGGTATATATCTATATATAGATGCGTGAGTCTGCGTGTGGAGGAGACAATATGAATGAGACTATGCTAATTACTGGGAGAATTTTGGGGGAAGGGGGTGGAATATCACTGTTTATTGCATCACCTGTCAGCAGTGCCCAATCAGCACGGGCTTTGGGGAAATTAACTGATGGCAGTGTGTCTTGGCGATCTCAGTTCGCTCTGTCATATTATTTGTAGCCGAGGCAGAAGTGGGAATAGCAGTTGCAGTTCCTTTTCTGCCCCATTCTCACGGTGCTCAAAGGGGCATCTGACATTTAAAGCACACAATACAAAAACATGCAGGGGCACGTTTGGAACACGGAATGCTCTTTAGTTTTTTTATATTTTTGTACGTTAAAACGTGTTTTTTTCCTCCTGGACTTTGGCAGTAAATTGCACAGAAATAACAGTATGTTGTTCTATTAGCAGGATGTCTTGTCAATAACAACTGGCGAAAAAATAAAAACGTATTTGATAGCGTTGACTGTGGGAATAAATTCGGTGCAAGATATGAGAGATCTAAAATTGGGCTTTGAAGAGGTGGACGGCGTTAGACTCGGTTATCTAATTATCAAAGGAAAGCAAATGTTTGCCCTATCCCAGGTTTTTACGGACCTCTTGAAAAACATCCCCAGGACTACTGTCGACAAACGTATGGATCACTTAAACGTAAAAAAGCACCACTGCGACCTGGAGGAGCTGCGGAAACTTAAGGCAATCAACACAGTGGCTTTCCAAGCTGCCAAGTGCACTCTGATTTCCAGGGAGGACGTGGAGGCTTTGTACATCTCTTGTAAAACGGAGCGAGTTCTTAAATCAAAAAGGAAGAACCCGAGTCCTCGTCTACCGGCGGTGGAAGTGCTAGCGGAGCGAGCCGAACCCCAGTCGAGCTTCTGGAAGCAGAGAAATATCTGGCTGGGTTTGAATGAACCTGCCCCGTCGCTCCTGATAAAGCAAAAAGGCGCAGAAAGTCCGGGCTGCGGCGCGCTGCCTCGAGCGCCCCATCTACCTCACTTTCTGTGCAAATACAGCGACCGAGTCTACCCGGAAGTGCCCCGGCCCCCCTCCAAAGTTCTCCTAACCTACGAAAATGCAGCTATAACCAACAACTATGTGGCATTTCACCCCAGATCGCCATTCTTTCGGAGCGTGGCGTGCAGCCGGCGTCCTGCGGGCTACAAAGCGGCCGCTGCTAACCAGCCCAAGCTCTGCCTGTCACCAGACCTCCTGCGCAGGCACAGAAGGAGGCCCCGCGAGGGCAGCAGGGACTGCACCCATGGCCTGCTACTGCTGCCCGAGGTGTGCGCTCTGAAAGCCTTCCCCGGGGGCTTGGAGACGCTGAGACTCCAGGAGGCCTGTGGCACCCAGTTGTTGCTTCCAGCTGCCCTGGGCCCTTACAGCAGCGAGTCCGAGTCCTGTTCGTACTCCGACCATGCCGAACGTGACTCGGACTTCGGCTCCAGCCTGCCTAGCAGCAGCAATTCAGGATCCTCCGCAGAGGAGAGCCCTTCAGACTCCAGCAACTCGGACGAGGAAATCCTGGTGAGATTTTGAAGCAGCGCTTCCCGACTACCTGGAAAAAGTACAAAATACCACAGGAAAGTTTGTTAAAGTCATATGAAGGTTGATGCCGTCTGAGAAAAACAAGTGGGAGGGGTGCGGGGAATACGGATGGGACACGCAGCGTTTACCTTGCGGGAGCGAGCGTGATAATTGCTAACACATGGCGCTGCTCGCTCCCGCAAGGGAATCGTCAAACGTGCATGCGTTGCCATTCAAAGCAATGCAACGCGTGCACGTTTTTGACTGCAATACTGAATCGATTTCAAAAGGTATTTTTTCTATGTAGCGCATGCGCGCAGCGTAGGCGAGACCTAAAAAGGAATACAGTTGCCAAAAAGAAAAAGCACTGGCAAAGGCAATAGGTCTGCTTTGGCTTGCTAGTGCAACTGTTTTTTTAACTTTTCTACTGCAAGCATATGCCACAAAAAAAAGAAAAAAGGAAACATGTCACCACCTAAATGTGTTGCCATAAGCATGCAATAAAAAAAACATCACTTATACGGATCTTTTTATATATATATATATATATATATTTTTTTTATCCAGGCCTTTCAGTTTTGCCATGCATTTTGCTATTGTTTTTGGTGATCGACAAGGAAAAATCAAGCACTCAAACTACATAGAGCTACAGTGTCAAAATGTCACTTAAATACTTTATAATAGTGAGAGCGCTAGGTGGCGCTAGCCAAGATGGCCGCAATGGAGTGAGGCTCTTGGATGCTGGACCCCTCACATCCGCGTTACATCCGAAGTGGCTGTCCTAGGCTTACACAGACGGCAGGCGAGTGTGGGGGAACTGCTGCCCGGCCCCCGGATCAACTTTGAGCCGTTTCGGCGTCGCCGGAGCTGAGCTGGACAGCCCGTGGGCCGCGCCGGAGGGTGAGCCGCGCCCTCCCGGTTCACTGGGCGGCAGTGATTACCACGAGGGTCCCCGGCGCACCACGAGGGGCGAGGGCCGCGCGGCCACCGGTGGACGCTTGAGACCGGAGGAGGCGCGGATTGGATCAACGCTGGTGCCGGACCTTGTGTGGGTCGAGGGGGGCGGCGGATGGTACACGCCCCCCCCCGGTGCCGGAGAGATCCCGTTCGGCGGGCAGATCGGCCCGACCCACAATGCGCTGACCGAGTCCGGCTGAGGGACCAGGCGCGGCCTTGCCTCTGCGCGCGCCCGATCTGTCCCGGCGCCTGGGCCTTCGCTTCCTGCGGGGGGCGGCTCATCCTGGCCCCCTCACCGCTTGTCCTGCTGCCTCCTGTCTGGGGGATCCTGGAGGTGGCGCGGGTGAGGACTGCAGGTCCAGCGGAACCGGAGGGCTTGCGCAGCGGACCCATGCTAGCTCCGGACCTGAGGTGAGCTGGGGGAAGAGGCGGCTGGCGGGCACCCCCCCGGGGGTGGAGAGGCCTACTCGGCGGGCAGACCGGCTCGCAGTGCATTGCATGGACGACCTGTCGCTGCTTGTACCGGCCCATTCCCGGGCCTGGGCCGGGGCTGACTGAGGGAGGCGGATCCCCCTGGCCCCCCTGCTGCTTTGCCTTGGCGGACTCCTGTGGGGGTGACCCCTGGAGGTGGTGCGGCCTTGACAGACCCGGCGGGCGGCCGCCGCACCAGGGGCAGAGTGGTACTCTTGGCGGCCGCAGCACTGACTTGAATGGGCGGCTGAGGTGGGTCTCCCTGGCCCTGCACCGGTATCCGGGAGCCCTCGTCTTGGACTGTCTTCCCCGGTGCTGCCCTTGGCCCCCCGGGGCTGGGGGAGGATCGGCTGTTGGCTCCGGAGTGGGGTGGACGCGAGGCCCCCTGGTGATTTGGCTGTGCCGAGGGGCCGGGGTGTTGGCCGGCGCCCCCCAGTGGCGTGCAAGTTGTACATCGGCTGTCACAGGTGCGGACTGTAGCACGCAGCTCAGGACGTTGGGACGGCAGCTCTGCCCGGATCCAAGGTTGAGGACGAGGAGCGCCTTTGCCCTTCCCCTTCTCCTCGCCCTTCCCCTTCTCCTCGCTCTCCCCCTTCGTTGGCCTGGTGCGCAGGGCTGAGTCGCTTGGCGAGTGGGAGCCGTCTGCTGGTTCGTTACACCCGCTCTCGTACCCGGCCTGTGCTTCAGGGGTCCATCATGGGCAAGGATAAAGGCTCCAGACCATCGAACGCACCCCACCAGACGCGGATTGACCAATTCACGAGCTCGGACCTGCCGGGCGCGGGCGGGGGGGAGGGCTCCAGCCCCGAACAAGGACTTGGCCGTCATCCTTCAGGCCATTGATGCCTCCCGCACATCCCTGGAGGGGATGGTTGGGGAGGTGAAGGTCGATGTTGCGCTCCTGCGGCAAGATCTCCGCAACGCCACAACTCGCATTACGGAAGCGGAGTCCCGGATCTCCACGGCGGAGGATGACATTCACCTACTACAGGACCAGGTCCGGGAGCTCACAACCCAATCCAAGGAACTACACAGGCGGGCAGAAGATGCCGAAAATCGCGCCCGTCGCAACAACCTTCGCCTGGTGGGCTTTCCGGAGGGGGTTGAGTCTGCCCGAGCTGACGACTTCCTTGAGACGTGGTTTAAGTCTTGGATGCCGGCGACCGGCCTGTCGACCTGGTTCGTGGTGGAGAGGGCGCACCGGTCGTTGGCGGCCAAACCTCCCGTGGGAGCCCCCCGCGCCCTTTTATCCTTCGGATCCTCAACTTTAGGGACAGGGACGCTATCCTGCGAGAGGCGCGGGCACGAGGCCCTTTAACTTTCAACAACCACACCATTATGATCTTCCCGGACTACACCCGGGAGGTCCAGGAGCAGCGCCGCTCCTACACGGAGGTGAAGCAAAAGATGCGCTCCCTGGGCCTTCAATACCAGCTCCAATTCCCGGCCCGTCTTCGAGTGGTTTTCCGGGACAAGACGCTGTTCTTTGATACCCCCCGGGCAGCCTGGACTTGGCTCACGGAGGAAAGGCCTCTGCGCCAGCCCGCTGGGGCGTCGTCTGCTGTTGTGCCCCGGGACCGCGATGCGGCTGGCACCCGGCGGCCGGGGCGCAGGAGGCGCACACAGTCCCGACTGCGCAGAGGCGCGGTGAAGGCGCGGACCCGGTCTGCCAACGCCTCTGAGAGGCAAGTGAGGGACTCCTCGGCCTCCTCCGGTGCATCATCCCGGGCGGATGGGGGGCTCCGGGGCCGCCCGTCGCCCCTGCCGGGTGGGTCTCCCACTCCTCTCAACGTACAGATTGACTTGTCCGACCTCTCCCGCAGTCCTACTATGTAACTTGCTGTACGCTTCAGGCATCCACAAGGAGGGGCGGCGGCCCAGGTCGAGGGCAGGGTTGGGGGAGCTTTGCAATCTTAAGATTTCCCGCAACTACCTAAGGCGCGATACTGGAATCCGTGCTTCAGGAGGGGTCCACCACGCTCTTTACACCCGAGCATTTAGACTTGGGGTTTTGTAATTGTTGGGTCAGTTAGGGCGACAGATGCTTCCGTTCTTGAAGTGTATGGTGGGGGGTGGGGGTTGGGGTCCTGTTGGTTGCTTCTCCTTGGGAAGCTGTTTTGTTTGGGTTGGATCTGTTTTCTGTTGAGCCTCATCTGGTGCACTACACACTGCGCGCTGTCACACCTCTCCATGCAGTCGCCCGCGGCTGCTCTGCAGCCACTCGCTCTCCTGCGCTGCCCGCGGGCCTCCCCTAGCGGGGGGCCCGCAGTCCTGGCCTCCCTTGCCCAATTGAGTCCTAATGCGCCCCATTCCTTTCACTTCCATGGGTGACCCCGCCTCCAAAGCTCAAGTGCGCGTCCTGTCCTGGAACGTGAATGGCTTACTGGACAGACTCAAGCGCACTGCGGTTCTTAAGTACGCCCAGCGCATGGAGGCCGATGTGCTCCTGCTTCAAGAAACCCACCTGCTCGGCGAAAACTGTCCCTTTTTGGCGCGATATGGGTATGACCGGGTATGGCACTCTGGATTTTCCCGAGGATCTCGGGGGTCGCCGTCCTGCTGCGCCGCTCCCTCCCTTTTGTTTGCACCCGAGTGCTCCCTGACTCCCTCGGGATGGCGATCGCAGTTAGCGGCACGTTGGAAGGTCGGCCGCTCCACCTCCTGTCACTCTACGCGCCGCCCGCCGGGTTGTCACAGGCTTTATCCCACGTCGCATCCTTGTTGGCGACTCTCTCACCGGGCACCATTGTTTTGGGAGGGGACTTCAATGCCGTATCGGCTCCACAGCTTGACTCCTTAGGTCCGGTGTCGGCGCCCCGCGCCGCGCGGGCGAGGCAGCTGGGGAGCTGGGCAGAGGCTCAGGGCTTATGCGACGCGTGGCGAATCTGGCACCCACACGAGCGGCAATACACTCACACCTCGGCCGCCCACCACACTCACGCACGAATTGATGCGATCTTTGTCCCATCCACCGACTGTGCAGGCATCCAAGACGTCCGTATCCTTCCCAGGGGGATATCTGATCATTCTCCAGTCCTGCTGGGTCTGGGTCCCCCGCCCAGTGGGGCCCGCCAGATGTGGCGGTTCAATGCCTGGTTTCTCCAGGACAAGAAGCTCTGTAAAGAGGTGGGGTCCGCACTGACGCAATATTTTGGCGACAACGATGGGTCGGTCTCCTCGGCGGGGACCCTGTGGGAGGCTTGTAAGGCCACTATCAGGGGGGCCGCCA
The DNA here is from genome assembly GCF_964204655.1 of Triturus cristatus. Taxonomy (NCBI): domain Eukaryota; kingdom Metazoa; phylum Chordata; class Amphibia; order Caudata; family Salamandridae; genus Triturus; species Triturus cristatus. The sequence goes on along the minus strand of NC_140582.1, from coordinate 1,011,772,374 downwards.
AGGCACTGGTGGTGCGGCATCGCCGGACGCAACTCCAACAGCTTACCGCCTGCGAGGCCCAGGCATTACGGATGGAACAATCTCTCTCTGAGGGTGGAGACCCGGCTGAAGCCCGGCGGCTGAGGCTGTTGCGGGAAGAGATTCGTCAGCGGTCGCTCGAGGCGGCCAAACTCCTCTGGCAATCCTCGGTGGCGAGGGTCTACGGGTGGGGTGATAAGAATGGGGCATTGCTGCACTGGCTGGCCACTTACCCGAAGGCATCGCGCATCATCCCGGCGGTGGCTGACTCGGATGGCCGGCTCCAGTCCTCGTCCGTGGCAATGGCAGACGCCTTCACTCAATATTACTCGCAATTGTACCGGGCCCGGGCGTCGGACTTATCTTTGGCCTCGCTACTTGCAACTAATAGTGTACGGCTTCCTTGTCTTCGGTCCAGTGACTGGGAGGGTCTGGAGGTGCCTATCTCTCCTGAGGAGATTGGGGACGCGATAGGGCGCACATCCGCGGGGAAGACCCCGGGACCGGACGGCTTCCCCCAGGAGTTCTATGCCACCTATAAAGACATTTTGGTCCCGCGGTTGGGTGCCCTCTATGCCGAGGCGGTGAGCACCGGCTCCTTCCCCCCGGAAGCCGACATGGCAACGATTGTGGTCCTGCCCAAGTCTACGCTGCCTTCTTGTGATAGGTCGGCGTACCGGCCGATCTCTCTTATTAATACTGATATTAAACTTTACGCGGCGGTCTTGGCTCAGCGGCTCTGGCCCTTTCTGTCACACTTGGTACACCCGGACCAATGCGGCTTCATGCCGGACCGTGGCACTCGCCATTGCCTTCGTCGCCTACACGTGGCCCTCGCTCACCGCCATCGAATATCCCCATATCTCACTCTCCTACTGGCCGACTTCGAAAAAGCTTTCGACTCGGTTGGGTGGCCGTACCTATTCGAAGTCCTGACCCACATGGGCTTCGGCCCCAAGTTCGTTGGAATGGTGCGGGTCCTTTATGCGCGTCCTCGCGCCAGAGTGCTGGTTAATGGGGCGCTGTCGAGGCCGTTTCGGATCGGCCGGGGAACACGGCAGGGGTGCCCCTTGTCGCCCCTCCTTTTTGCTCTTGCAATGGAGCTCCTCGCTGCCCTGATCCGAGCGGACCCTCTCCTCCGGGGCTGGGAGTGGCCGGGTCTCGAACCGGACAGAATAGCCCTCTATGCGGACGACGTTTTGTTATACCTTAGCGATCCGGCGCGCTCGGGCCCCCGTGCACTCCATATCCTCGGCCGCTTTGGCCACGCGTCTGGCCTCTATTTAAACCCGCAAAAATCGGTCCTTGTGCCCTTGCACCTTTCCCGGGAATGCTTTGACTGGCAGGACAATATTCCCCTCCATCGGCTGTCCTTCAAATACCTGGGGATTTGGGTCTCCCTTCTCCCAGACCTCAGCTGGGCTCTCAATGTTACCCCCCTGGTTAAGAAAGCCAAGGTAGACCTGGCACGATGGCAATCGCTCCAGCTCAACCCGCTGGGGAGGGTGGCGCTCTACAAAATGATGATCCTCCCCCGGTTCCTTTACGTATTACAGAACACTCCCGTGTCGTTCCCGAGGCCTTGGTTCCGTGAGCTGGACGGGTTGGCGACCAGATTTCTCTGGGGTGGTGGACGACCGCGGCTGGCCTTGTCGATATGTCGCCTGCCCACCTTTGATGGAGGGCTCGGTATGACCAATCTTTACCTCTACTATTTGGCCACTCGCCTCCTAGTCATTCATGACTGGTTTGGAGGGGGATGGTCCGACCCGGCCTATCGGGTTGAATTAGAAGACTTGGGTTTCTCCCGGATTCTGGGCCGCCTGTATGGTGCTCCCATTCCCGCCTCCTGCCCAGGCATCACCAGGGCAGTCTTCCTGGCCTGGCGAGCGGCGCTTCGCCATACCCGGTGGACCGGGAGGCTGACTCGTGCCACTCCCCTATGGCATGGGGCATGGATGCGGGACGTTGCGGCCCTGGAGGGTTTTCGATCGTGGGACCTGCTCGGCACCTCCCAGCTGGGGGATGTCTGGCGGGGGGGCCGCATGTGCTCATACGCGGAACTGCAGGCGCGCTTCTCCCTTCACTCATCCCAATTTTATAAATACCTCCAATTGCGACACGCCATACGCACCTACACCCCTCTGGACGTTCGGCTGCCGGACCATAGCCCCCCGGAGGCCCAGGTCCTATTGGGTAACCTAGGGAGGGGGGTATATCCCGGATACACCGTTCACTTATTAACAATACCCCCATGGCCCAAGAAGGCTTGAAGGGAAGGTGGGAGGAATGGGTGGGCCCCCTGGACGAGGTCGACTGGCAGGATGCCCTCATGGCCCCCCGGCTGGTGACGGTCTCCGCCAAACTGAGGCTTATTCAGGTTTACTATCTGCACACTGCCTACCTCACGCTGGCGCGTTTGCACCGTGCGGGCCTCTCCCCTGATGCTGCTTGCCCCCGCTGTGGTTTTGACCCAGCCGACTTCATCCATATGGTGTGGTCATGTCCAGAATTAGGGGGCTACTGGAGGGGCATAGAAACCGACCTCACGGAGGTCCTGGGCTGGGTGGTGCCACACAATCCTAGACACACCCTTCTGGGCATCACAGACGGTCTAGATGGCACACGGGCTGAGAAGTTATTCCTTATGACGGCACTAATGGTGGCGAAAAGAGACATTGCGGCGGCATGGAAGTGCCCACAGCCGCCTAGCCTGGCCAAATGGAGTGCCGGTGTGGACTGGTGCGCGGCACAAGAACGGACTCTCTATCAGGCGAGGGGCTGCCCTAGGAAATATCGTAGGGTATGGGGGAAGTGGTTGGGCAATGTATTATGAATATGAGATTCGGGGGGAGGGGGCGGTGGGGGGGAGGCTTCGGGTGGGGGCGGGGGGAGTGGGGTGGCCTCATACCGTAAGACTACTCAGGTGGCTTGACAGGCTCAATGTTTTGTTTGTGGTGTGTTTAAAACTAATAAAAACTTGTTTATCAAAAAAATACTTTATAATAGTAACTTTAAAATGAGAGAGGAAATAAATCACCAATATGCATGCTGAGTAGCCGTTTTTAGAAATAATACATAGAGATAACATTTAAGAAAACACACTTTAAATGAGCTTTGTCACTGAATGTAAATGTAAATGTATTTGTACTTATATAGCTCACTTCTACCCAGGGGTCTCGTAGCGCTGTATTCATACCGCTGTGGAACCCTTCCTGGTTTTCCTGTGAGATGTCCACTCCTGGGCACCCCCAAGGGGAAGCCAGGCATCTTAGCGCTGTGGGGGCCGTTGTGGAGATTAAGCAAGCTATTGCCCAGAGTTGCACATTGGGACCCATGATTAGAATAGGCACCGAGGTGAGAATTATCAGATCCGGGGAAATTGAATCCAAGAGCCGCCGAGGCGGGAATTGAACCCTGGTCCCGGGCCAGACCTCTGCATCAGGGTCTGCCGCTCGAACCATTGAGCCACACTTCTCCACAAGAGAGAATCAAAGCATTTTTAAGTGTACTTGACAATGTGCTTTGGTAAGCGAAAGTAAAATGTGAATTATAATTCAACAGGCCAATGGATGAAGCCTCCTGACCAAACGCCCCTTTCTGTATGTATATTATGTTTGATTATTTTGAAAAAACAATAGCCTAGTAAAATAACTATGCCGTTTCAAAGGTCAGACCTAAAATGAGGACAGACCCACTTTTTTTTACTCAACACCAGTATACTGCAGGTTGTTTAAGACAGCTGTATCCCTTAGATGAAGCTACCCTAAAACTTTACTTAGTTTTACAAAAAATCCAGTCTGAAGTGAGTATTATGATTTCCAGCTGTAAGTGCCAGACATGTTTGGAAAAAGCGCCAGCACCACACAGGACTCCAAAATTCTGAATCAGGGGTTCAGCAGACCCTTATGTGCACAGATTACACCTACAAACGCTGAAAAGCTGCAAGATGGACGGACTTTCTTCTCTCATTAGGGAGCACTAAGGAGGGAATGTGAAGTATATATGTAGCATTTACATCGCACAAATGTAGCTGAAAGGCAGTGGAGCACTGTATAGAGTCAAAGGTATAGACACATTAAACGTGTGAATGGAGGGTTCCTCTGTGTGTATGCGATGAATATGTATAGCATACACCTAGCAGAAAGGCTGAAGCATTCCAACAGGAATGCTAGTAATGGGAGTATTCCAAATACTGGGAACAAATTTAGTGGGTATTCACAGACACTTGCAAAGCTTCTACCCAACTGCACTTGTAAAACTACACATAAAACAGAAGATGCAAGTGGGCTGAAAGGGCAGCAGACACCTTCACTTTTTCAGGGCTTATAGAGGAAATGGATTTGTGCAAATGGTAAATATGTTTCATGTGAGGAAATCATGTGAAGAAATCACTTTTGAATAAGTTTACACTTTGTAGTAAACTTACTACTTTCGTTTTTCACCAACTCATAGTGTAAATTTACTACAAAAGTGTAAGTTACATGTCTCCAACCCCAGAGTAATGCAACTGGCTTACTCTTGTGTGTGAGGGTGATGTCCCTGTCTAAACCCTTTCCTGATCCTCATACTCTTTCCTAATCCCATCCCCTTTAGTAGCAAGTCTGCACCTTTTCCCACCCACTCCCATGTGTCCCTCCCACATTACTACTAAAATCTATACTTACATGGAGCAAGACTCCACAGTGAGGGCAGAGAACTCCGCTAATATAAGCATAGGCAAAAATGTACACTTTGTAGCACGTGTTGTACTACCTTTGGTGCCAGAACCACACCGAATTCCAAAATTCAGAATCAGAGAATCTGCAGACCTCTAAGTGCATGACGTGCAATTTAGAGTCAGGCCCACAAATGAACATTTCCGCAAACTCTATACATGCTGACAGTCTGCAGTCTACAGTATCAGGTTTAAGAGACAACGGAGCACACCTGGGAATCTGGAAAAGTCACAGAATTCACAAATGTGACTAGGGGCTTCATTGCGCAGAATTAATAATAACAATCAGCACATACTAAGTGAATACCTATACATTCTGGGACGTACCACTTCTGGGAATCCACCCCACAGTTGCCAAAGAACGTCCTCCAAGAGCTTTAGAGATTATTAAAAGAAAATGGAGCCACTCACCAGAAGAACTGACGAAAAGTATACAAAGAAGAAGTCCAGACAAAACTGCCATTGTGAGTAAGTCAGAGGACCTTTCGTGGACACATTCTGCATCTGTGGCACGTCTGCAAAGGCAGGAAACTGAGAGGCTCGGAAGGGCAGAGAGTATTACATTTAAATATGCCACTTCCCCTTTTACGTGGGCATTTGGTGAACTACTGGACCACAGCACTGTGAACATCAACCAAAGCAGAGTTTCCAAAGCTTTCTGAGTGACACTTTAGTGAATATGTAGAATGTAAAAGTAACTCAAGAAAAATATATCATTACTTTGTTTTATTATAGACTATATACTGGGTGTTTGTACACAGGAAAAGAAGAGGAAACCAGATGCAAAAGCGTACAATTTTTTAAGAGTAATGTAATCTCTACCTATAAATCAGTCCTTAATTTGTAAAACAATAAATAAGTGACAGGGCCCTTCTTAAAAAGCCACTGCAGCCTGCACCACCCATTGCGTGGGTCAGCGCGGCCAGTGACAGTACCAACACCACTACTAACCATTGAACTCTATTAGTGTGACAATTCAGAGTATTTCAGGCCAGGAGGAATAAAAATATCTGTTATAGATCTCTGGGTGTCACGTGTTCATTTGCATGCGCCTGGGCTGGGGAAGACGCAACAACTGGCGACAAGTAGGGGATACGTTGCCCGAAGAGACAAGGCAGTTCTCCCTGAGAGTTTGTAACGGTACGGCACACTGCCCATGTGTGCCCTTGCGCCCCGTATCGATGCAGAGCAGTCTGCGGGTGGCGGATGTGGAGTCAAAGCCCCGTTCCAGCCCATACACAGCTATTGAAGAAGTTGAAGGTCTTGTAGAGGAGCACATTCAGAAAGCCCACCAGAATCCGCTGGCAAGATAGAAAGTAGAGCTACTGTGCCGGGCCGTAGCACACAGCCATCATCCAAACAAAGCAAATACTAAAGGCAGTGGCAATCAGGTACGAAAGCAGAAATGTACTTACCAGCATAAGTGAGTGAAGTGCTATATGACCTCAAAAATCGGACGAGAGGACCATGCTCAAGCAACAAGGGTGTTGCGTGGAGAGACTGCCAGTCCTGCTTCACATGATGAATGCTGTCTGAACAGCACGTGCTCTCAATGGAGAAAGATAGGAATGCACAGTACAATGCTGCTGTGTTCCTGAAACCACCACCGTCATTTGACACAGCAAAGAAGCAGAACACTGGTGTCAGGTGGGTTGCATGGATCGAAACAGTCAATGATTTCATAGATGCACTAAAAGGTGATAAGAACATCATCAAATGTTTGAAAAACCTTGCTGCTGATGGAGTGAAAGAAGTGCTAAAGAAAGTCTACAAACTGATGGAACTTCGTGCCACAAGATAAAATAAGAATTAGAAGCCAAATTCAGTCAGATGCATAATATCTACTATGAAAGGTACATTTTCAACCAAGCACAACAACAGGCTGGTGAAATGATGGATGAGTTTGTTGAGAGACTTGACACACTTATCAAACACTGTAAGTTTTGTGATTTCAATGATGAAGAAGCCATGCGCCTCAGAGTCATCGATGGTTGCATTTCAAACTCTTTCAGAAGACGCACAGAGAGAGAGACACTCAGTTAAGAGAAGATGCTAATGGCTGTAAGGGCATAAAAACGAGCAGATCGACAAGCTACTGACATGGAAGCAGAAACCGTGCATAATCAGCATTGGCCATGAAAAGTAAGCAGAAGCACAAAATAGATCCACACGAGTCAACGTCTCCAAAGAAGAAAATGTTATGCTTCTGATGTGGGTTTTCATTTCCCCATGAAGGTAAATGTCCAGCCATAGGACAGATATGCAAAGGCTTCAGAAAAAGAAAAAGACCTCACAACGGTCTGCAAAGTGAAAGAGAAACCAAATGCATCAGAGCAAAATGAGAAAATGGATGCCAGAAGGTTCCAGAAGCATTCTAGCCATGTCCACAAGTTTAAAATGCAACATCAGTTACAACAAACAGAAACCAAACAAAGTCAATTATCGTCAAGTTCATCATATAAAGGCTCTTCAACATCATATTCAAGTGCTAGTGATGACAACGGATGTGCGTTCATCATATCTACTAAGGAATGATATGCACATGTAGGATTGGCTGCTTGCAAAGAAGATCAAAAGTCAAAGAAGAATCACCGAATGGAGCAACAAAATTCATTTGGATACTGTTAAAAAATTAGACTAAAGGTGTACGGTTGACCCATAATCTTCATTATAGACAGTGGTGCATCGATTAATATCATGCCAGTAAAACAGCTTATCTCCTGTGCCACATCTTACCCCATCAAACATGAAGGTGGGCTGCTTTGAAACCGCTATGGAGTCAAGGGTCATTTATAGCAACCATAAGACATAAAATGACATTAGTGCACGCGCTGATTCATGGAACATCGTCCAGTGCATGCCTACTTAGCTTTGCCACTGCTGCTGATATGGGACCGATATTGCTCAACTGTTACCTCCGTGCTCAGTCTAAAATCGTGAATCAGTTCCCATCATTGTTTCATGGCCCAGTGCAACTTCATATTAATGAGGACATTTGCCCTGTTGCTCAATGGCACAGCAGATTTGCTTTTTACTTAGAAGAAGCTGTTGAGAAAGAACTAGAAACACTGTTGAAATAGGACATCATTAAACGCTTCACTGGTCCTATGCCATAGGTTTTACCCATAGTTGTGGTGCCGAAAAGACAGTGGAGGTGCAGTGTGCATTTGTGTTGATATGTGCCAGGCCAACAAAACAATTGAGAGAGAAAGACATCCTGGTCCCCACATAGCGGACATGATCATGCAACTAAACCGAGCCAAAGTCTTCTCCCGTCATGACTTGAACAAAGAATACCATCAACTTGAACTGGAAGGGAACTGCCTGTACATTACAACGTTTTTGACTCATGTTTGTTTGTTCAGATACAAAAGACTCAGTTTTGGAGTGTCTTCAGCTGCAAAGATATTTCAGGATGTTACTAGCCAAGTAATTCAACCTGTTATACACGTTTTCAATTACTGGTATTTGGGACAACACAAAAGGAACATGACAAGGCTATTACCCAAGTGTGCCAATTACATGCTGATGAAGGTATCACTCTGAATGCAGAAAAGTCTGAATTTCACAAAACCAAACTTAAATTCTTTAAGCACATATTCTCTGATGGTTGAATGACCCCTGACCTGGATAGAGTGCAAGCATTGTCATTTGCTTGCCCCCTCACAAGATGTAACCATGCTGCAATCCTTCTTAGGCATGAACAGTTATTGCTCAAGATACATTAGTGACTTTGCTACAGTGAGTGCCCCATTAAGAGACTAAACAAAGCAAAATGGCCCATTTCCTGTGGTCTCTTGAATGCGGCCAACATTTCAAACAAATAAAAAATGTGATTGAGAATGCAACCAAAATTGCCTATTTTGACCCCAATTTACATACTGAACCCAAAGTACACGCGATCCCGGAGGGGCTGGGGACAATTCTTGCTCAACACAATGGCCATCCAAATGCTCAGAGACGCATTGTGTCTTATGCCAGTTGAAGCCTGTCTGAAACAGAATGTCCATCAAAACTCAGAAGGAATGAGAAAGCTTTTATACGGATGGGCCCTCAACTTACCAAACTGTTAACTAGAACTGACATAAGGGAGGGTGCACCCAGGTCTCCTATCTTTCACCGGCTGTAGAGTTGTATGCATGGCTGTTCCAGTTATCACAAGCGAGTGTGTGGATGGCACCCCAGTAAATTAGTGCCCATGTCACATTCTTTGGATATACATATATATGTGTGGGGTTCTCACCCACAGGTACCACATGTGGCTTGCTTCATCACTGGACTAACACCCAGATCACCTAATGTGAGTTGGCAGGCTCTACGTGTTTGTAAGCAGAGCTCCTTAGGAAGTGGGTGCAGTAAATTAAGTGAGTGCGATAAAAAATGCATATAGCTTCTCTGGTAAACTTTAAATGAGTGAAGTCTAGGGTAATAATAAAAAACAGTGAGATGTCGTAAGGATTCTATGATCCTTAACATCCATAGGTTGACATGTTTCAGCTGTGTAGTTGCCTGTTGGGGTCAGTCGGGTTTCTTCAGGACCTAATTTGGTTTTTACCCTACGTGATATGGTTGATTTTCAACCTATTTAAATGCATTCATTTTCATTCTAAGAAGCATGCATGCAAAATACAGACCTTACTACTAGGACCTTTTCCGGTATGGCCATGGCTGAAAAGAGAATAAGCATCAGGAGAAATTATCAATAGACATTCCTTATCAGGATGTCTCATTATTTCTGGCACCACTTCTTAAAGTGCAGTAAAGCATGCCAAATATCAGTGAAATACCCCTCATTGCGCAAGGTGGCAGATATAATGAGACATCCTAATAAGGAATGTCTATTGATGATTTCTCCTGATGCTTATTCTCTTTCAGCTATGGCCATACTGGGAAAGGTCCTATTAGTATGGTCTGTATTTTGCATGCATGCATCTTAGAATAAACATGAATGCATTTAAATAGGTTGGAAATCAACAATATCATGCAGGGATAACACAAGCCACAGGTGGTACCTACACACACATATATATATATATATATATATATATATATATATTTATATCCAAGAAATGTGGCGTGGGCACTAGTTTACCTGTTTACCTGGGTGCTATCCGCACACTCGCTTGTGATATCGGGAACATCCACGCCTACCACTCTACAGCAAGTGAAATATAGGAGAATTGGGTGGGCTCTCACTTATGTCAGTTCTGACACAGAACGTGCCTATTCTCAGCCGGAAAAGAAGAGTCTGGCTGTAGTGTGGGCCTGAAAACACTTTCATGTGCTTCTATATGGAAAACATTTTACTGTCATCACGGATCAACAGGCGTTGCTCACTATCTTTGGTAACCCAAAAGTTAAGATGCCCCCTCACGAGAGGTGGGAGTTGCGACTGCAAGAAATCAACTATGCGATTGAACACAAGCTGAGGAATGATCAAAACCCTGCAGATTACTCTTCTCGAGTGCCGCTACATCGCCACAGTTCAACATCCAAAGCAGCTGAAGAGTATTTCAATTTTATTGTGAGGTCCAGCATGCCAGCAGCTTTATCCATTGAACAGATTATTGCTGCTACAAATGCAGATAAAGACATGCTTACCCTCAAAGACCTCATTACAATGCAGTCTTGGAAGAAACGTATATTCAACCTTTAGCTGATGTTGAATTCCAGAAATTCAAAAATGTACATGTTGAGCTATCCATCACCTTAGAAAGCATCATATTGAGAGGCTCGAGAATCATCATACCTGAGAGTATGAGACAGCAAATCATTGAGCTGGCCCATGAAGGACTTCATGGCATTGTCACCTCCAAAAGAGCTCTAAGAGACAGAGTGTGGTTCCCTCGCCTAGATGAACGAGTTGAGAAAGAGCTGAAAGCGTGCCACCTTTGTAACTGTTTATTCCCCAAGATGATGAAGCATCCATTGACAATGTCTGACCTTCCTGTGCATGCCTGGGAGAGATTTGCAGTTGATTTATTTGGCCTCAAGGAAATGGACCTCATCTCATGGTTGTCATTGATGAATATTCGTGTTTTTTTTTGGTAGAAAGCTGATCATCAACAACCCATGACAAAGTCATTGAGAGGCTTGGTGACTTCTTTGCTGCATGGGGCATCCACTCTATTCTCAAATCTGATAATGGCCCACCTTTCAATAGCAAAGAATTCAAGATGTTTCTTGTTCGAGTCAATGTCAAGTATCAAAACAGTACATCTCTCTGGTCCCAAGCCAATGGTGTTGTTGAATGATTCATGGTGACCCTCAAGAGGGTAATTCAACTAGCATCGATGGAAGGAATCAATCTAAACCAATCCATGTGCCAAGCCCTTTGTGCCTAGCGATCAACTCTTCACTACACAACTGGTAAGAGTCCTGCCACCTTGCTATTTGGGGGGAGTCATCAGAACCAAACCACCACAATGGACATCTGACTGATCAATGAATGCCAATAAGGTTTGTGTCAGAGATACTTCTCATAAGTGCAAAATGAAAAAATATGCTGACAAGCGCCAACGACCAAGGAAACAGTCTTCGACAAAGGGGACTGGGTACTGGTTAAACAGAAACAGAAGGAGAAAACGAACACTTCATTTGCTGTCGACCCTTTGAGTGCTGTAATGTGTAAGGGACACATGGTGACAGCTCATTGTCCCGGAAAGTCCATCACCCGGGACTCGTCACCCTTTAAACACCTGTCTCGATGTTCGTGAGCTCCCTAGGTCCAGAGTGAGGTGATCCAGCCTAAATGTCCAGATTAAGCATCTGAGTCTATGTCATCGATGTCTAATCAAGGTGCACCTCAACTACCTGATACCAACTGATCTGGCAGACCAATGTGAGCGTCTTCACGACTCAATGAGGAACTATGATGCTAATGGTGTCTTGACTTTATATTTAACAAACGGGGAGATGTAGTGTCTTGATAATATGTATGCTAGGACCCTTGCAGTTCTGGCTGGACTATAAACAGGAATTACGTAATCTGCTGGGAGGTGTTAAAGTGGGGTTATAAAAGTTATGATGAAATGCATGGAGTGTGTGATCTTATATGGAGGAATAAAGACATCTGTTATTGAGTTCCGTGTGTGGCATGTTAATTTGCATGCTCCCAGGCTGGGGAAAACACTACAGTGGCCTGTCTCTATAGCCAGTGCTAACAATTAAGTGCAAAGCTCAAATTAAGCATCCCTACAAAAATGTTTCTTATAATTTGCCTAATGTGCACCAGAACAGGCGTAGAGAGAAGCCCTATCTTAGTAAATAGCCCGGCAATTGACCTAAATGAATGATCCAACCAACTATGGCACACTTGTGTTGGGAGAAGCACCACATGATAGCGGGGCCACAGAAGACATACATCCAATACACGTTTCCTCTCCCTACACCAATTCAAAATGGTGAAACTAGCACAACAGTATAACATAATGACTTCATTGTCCTGCAAAATAACTGGATAAAAAATGTGAAATAAAAGATATATGTACAAATCAATACCAAAGACAGTTCTTCCATTTACATGTTGGTCTAACCTCCATCTGTGGCCGTGTTTCTCTCACAAAACTGCTGTACAGTGGACAAGTCTTGTTATTTATAGCCGGTGTCTGATCATGGGCACTGTTTGTCAGTGGGATGAGACGTCCTACATCATTGTTTTCTATGCCTGGTAAGACATACGTGCCAACCATGCTTGACTCAACATCATCTTGGTTTGCCAATCCATTTTCCATGTTTGCTCTTTATTAGAATAATGCAACTTTGGAAACATTCTAGCTTTCTCCGTTCTCCAGTTCTAACCATGATCATTTACTTTGTTAGCTAGTTTTAATGGATCAAACTAGAATGTACATTGCATTGGTTCCATTGCAGTTTCACATTCACCAATCGCCTGTTTAAATGTTTGTAGGTTTTGTTCTTTTCCTCTCCTGTATTTTATCATTTCTTCTGGCCATAATTGTGTCTTTGTTCGGTAGTTCACCTATTTTGTCCTTCTTCCTCATTGTACACCAGGATATTAGGGTCTTATGTAATTTGTGTCTTTTCCTAAGTTAAACCGAGTCCTGTTTTCAACGATTTAAGCAAAAAGAAGCACAACACCACTTTTCATTACTGGCTATGTCACGTCCTCTTGTGAGTGTGCCTGACATGCGGCAGTACAATCTTGTATGTGAGCTTGATCAGGGATATGTGGACTCATTTAACACTACACAATAATTCATACCACTCTCATTCGGTATGGTGAGATCAGGACCTCTCTGTCAAGAGTATGTCTTCTAGGTGATGCTAGAGAGAACCTCTTGACGTGAAGATCAGGAAGGAGCAACGTAGAAACAATGGTGATGCAACTGGTCTCAGGACAACAGTAAGTGATCTATGTAAGAAAATGGTGAGCCATCTTAGATTGGGGTAAGGTAAGGAAAGAAAATGTGCTTTTTAGCTGAAATGCATTTTTAAATTGAGAACAAATATGTGGTATTTTTAATGTACCCCACAACTATATATGTCCCTACAGAGAGCTGCATGTGGCATATGTCAGGCGTTTGCATGCAGGAATATCTCCCTGGCACCTGTGTGGCACCCAATCCAAGATGGAGGCAGTGTCGGCAGCTGTTGCATCACCACCTCCACCAATAATAACCCCCTATGAAATCTTCATAGGTCGCAAGACAGAGGAGCCAAGAGCCGCCATGGGCTGCTCCTCAGAGAATTCAGAAGCAGCTGTGTGCCACATGGCAGAGATCTCGGGAGCCGCAAGCAACAGTAAGGAATTCCTCCTTACACTCTCTCACTGATCAGACACTGGCCACGGGATCTTGTGCTTGTCACCAAATGTAACAATTATGCAACAAATGAATGGTTACTAAAGTAAACATTTATTAAAGTGGTTATGCAGAAGTCAGTAAGACAAAAGGCCAGGGTTTGTGAATAGCATAAGCATTGCCACAACTTAACAACTAGGTCTCTGTCAGGCATCAACCATGTAGTATCCACTTCCAACACGGCTGGACACTCAGGTAATTTAAAAGTATTTACTATAGGAAAGCAGGCAAACACATCTAATTCTTCAGCCATTCCTCTCAGTCTGGCTAACTGCCAGTTCACATTCCAGAAACCCCCCTGTTCTTGGTAACAATCACCAGGACAAGTTAGGTGCATACGTGGAATACGAATGCCACACATCCTTCTCCTCTATAAAACACAACAAAAGATAAAACTGAAATATCTACACAGTTGAACCTTACGCATTAAATAACTGAACAAGGTATGTCTAACAATACAACATACAAAAGAAATGTGAAACACCCCAAATTGTACTTCCCCAAATTTCCTAAACAACAGTCTAACACACAATGAACTCCTCAAAACATCTTAGGACAAGAAACATTCCTTCCCCCCAATGTTGGTCTTGGACATTTCATTCAGAAAAGTAGTCCTGCCACCACTCCCTTCACACACTCTACAGCAGTCACTCCTTCGCAACCTTGCTCATTACCAGTGGCATGTCCCCTCTGGTTCCTGCAGACACCGCTGTCTCCACTCCTTCACATCCCTGCTCATACCCAGTGGCATTTTCTCCACTAGTTCCACTTGGATTTAAATCTTGGCACAACCACTTCTCAATCAAAAATCCATTTGAACTTGTCCCCAATGTTTTATCACCTTGGTTGCACCTATCCAGCCTATTAAATGCCAGACCGTGCCACCCGACAATTTTGCTGAACAAGCAAAAACCCCTACCACTAGGAGAGGCCTGGAAAGCGTACTACTGCCCTGCTTGACATTTCGATCAATTTTGACATGCATCTAATCATTCTTCTGTAATAAAACACTCTTCACAGTTCTCTTTTTATCATAGTAATCATTGTTGTTCTTTGTGCCAGCAACAAATTCTCCGTTACCTCCGCAAGAGACTATTTACTCTGCAAATCTTCAGACATCCTGGCCATATTATCCTTGGAAAACGGTTCACGTCCTCTCAACACTTTAAATGGACTGTAACCGGTCATCCTTTTCCCAATTCTTTACAGCATTCATAGCCACTTGTACACTACCCATAACCACACGGTTGAACCTCTCCATACAGTAATTCTCTTCTGGATGGTATATCGCTGTGTGCACAGCACACACTCCATTCCTGGAGAGAAAGGTTTCCACTTTGTCTGCCCTAAACTGTGGACCGTGCTCACTCACTAAATTCTTAGGAATGCCCTCCCTCAGAAAGGCCCCTTCCAAAAACAAGACAACCACATCTGCATCCACTTTAGCAAACACTCCCACTTCTGTCAAATGCATAAGGACAATGACCAATTTGAGCTCACCCTTCTTCTCCAGAATGGGGCCCAAAATGTCCACAGCCAACGTTGGCCAAGGACCTCTGGTAACTCCTTCACACCCAAGGGAGGTCTCAACATATTCAGGGACTTGTCAGCACCGCTACAACTACTACATTGTCGCACAAACATTTGCATTTCTGAGTCCAATCCTGGCCACCAGTAAACAATCGTGATCCTTTTTTTAGATTTAACGATTCCTAAATGCCTCTCATGCATTAATTCCAGAATCCTTCCTCTCAAATCACTTGGAGGAACCACTTTGTGACCCCTCAATAGAAACCAATTCCTCTCTGAGTCCCCAAAATTTCTTAACTTCCTCATCAAGTGTGTTCTTCGCAGGCCATCCCTCCACCACAAACTTCTTAATTTCCTCAATAACCTTATCCACTCTATACTTCTCTATCCACTCGTTCTAAAGAATGGCCATGCCTTCCTCACCAAAAATGGCCACACTGTACTTGTGCCACCCATCCTGCAAGGAAACCTCCCCACTACCAGGAGACATATTCTAAAAATCAGCTACCTTATTCCTGCGCCCTGGGATGTACTCCACTTTTTAATTATAATCAAATAACCTGAGTGTCATCCTTGTCAACCGAGGGGTAGCGCCAGCAGACCCTTCCGCAGTAAAAACCTTCAACAAGGGTTTATGATCAGTGCACACCAGGAAATCAGAACCCTATTAGTACTGTCTAAACGTACTCCTTGCCCAAACACACGCTAACATTTATTTTTCAATGACGGAGTACTTCACCCCTGCAGGGGATAAGAAAAGTGAAGCAAACACAACTGTTTCCTCCACTTCCTTCCTAATCCTGAATCAGCACTGCCCCAAACCTTTACCACTAACAACCGTGGTAAGCATGGTGCTAGAATTAAGATCAAGTTCTTGCAATGGAAGTGCAGTACTTATGTTCCTTTTAATGCTGACAAATTCCTCATGCACATCCTCATTCCATTCAAAGGTCTTGCATTCTTTTAGCAATTGCCTTCACCCAAAAGTCTTCGCTCCAAAATTCTTCACAAATCTGGAATACATTTCCAAGAGACCTAAAAAGGACCTTACTTCATCTCTGTTAGTAGGGGCAGGAGATTCACCAATTCCATCCTTAATTTCTTTCTTCGAAAAAATTCTTTCCTTGCTAATTACATGACCCAAATATGTCACTGATTTCATGCAGAATTTACATTTATTGCATTCCACCATTAAACCATTCTCTTTTGAAATTGCTAAAACATCTGTCAGCCTGCTGTCATGTTCCTCTGCAGTAAATCTCTACCACTAAGATGTCATCTTGAAAATACTTAACATCACTTTGTTCCTTAAAATGTGTGCATGAGTTTCTGGAACACCGCGGCCACTGAGACAAGCCCAAACGGCGGCAATAATCTAGAAGACACAAAAGGTGTGATAAATGCCACCAAATTCCTTCTAGCCCGATGAAGCCCCACTTGATGGTAGATTGCGGATAAGTCAACAGTGGAAAATCATCTCACTCCTCACTCCTTTTGTCACAGCCAACAACTCTCTGATTTTCGGTAAGGGCAACCTTGTCAACCACAATACAAGTGGGTGTGAAAGGCGATATGGCGCTCCAAACAAGATTCCACAAATTATTTAAGTATAATTAGCAATCACCAGCGGTGCTATCAATATAGGGAACAACACCCAAATCCCCAAAAGGCTCAATCAAAGATTGATATAATCAATTATTATTATTGATACACACGCTATATATCAATTCAAATATGACCATAAATTTAACAATGAGAAGAAATTATTCAATGGAGATTTCTGTTCCTCTTGTTTATTCACAAAAGAGTCTTTCACTCCCAACGCGTTTCGTCGTTTGAAGGGATTAACCCATACGACTTCCTCAGGGCTGGAAGCAATACAAATATCATTTGTTGAAAATTATAATGATAATTAATTTCAAACATATACATGCCCCATCTTATAAACTGGTGCAGAGGAATCAATAGTGTTAAGTAAGACTGACCATGTTCATACAGGTGCTCCGTGTATATAAAAAATATTTAAATAATCAGCATTTAATAGTGAAAAACACTATCTAAAATAACTTCCAGTTTGTCCTCACTTTAAATGATCAGAATTATCTTCTCGTGACAAATTAATTACCAGGTATTGATTAACTCACCAACCCTAGTGAGTAACATGCTCAGTGCATCAAACCAACACATACATAAATCTGTACCTCTCTTCCTGATATATTGAAAACCTGTAACAGTACAAAGTTATGTACAATCACTGACTACGTCACACATGAGGCAAAAGTAAATCCATGCGTTTTTAGAATTAAAGAAAACAGATAAATATCGATACCTTTTAATTCCCACTGTCTTGTATAACTGCTAGCAATATCCTCAAAAAATTAAAAACTGGTGCGTAACCCTAAAAATAATATCCACAAAGTAAGTATTAGGAACTGAAATAAAGCTGACAACATACACACGGGTTTACAAACATCTATTCTCACCTTAATTAAATATCCAATTGTAATATTTTTTCAATTACGTTGTCAATTCCAAAATAAGATAATGGACAACCCCATGGATATCTGGCCTGAACTCACGACCACCTACAAAAACAATTTATACATAATTATCTCATTGGACTGGTCAAAATCCGCCAATATTGACATCGAACTGACTCTCAATCTCAACTCTTACCCCTTAGACGGCAATGCCGAGTTGTGTACAGATTCCAATACAAAACGAATTCGTTTCAGCAAAAAGTCCCTGAAGTACGAAGACCTACGAATAAAATTGAACCATTAATTACTAGGCCACTAACGTAATCCAGGACCAATAAATATTAGTACGACTTCAAATCGACATACCTTACGCAGCTCTGAAATCCCGAATACAGGTAACGAGTACTGCCGCCACGATACTACTTCCATATATATAGAATGTAAAAATCGAGAAGGTGACTAACTCCCAAATTATCTCCATGGGCGCCTAGAAACCCCGAAACTGGTCCTAGGATGCTTGTTTCCAGTTCAGGGAGGACCTGGCTTAGCAGTTCGGGCTGGACTGTTCCCATGAGGCACAGGGTCAAGACTGATTTGCATATGGCCAGGACTAAACTGGGGTGGCATGGTGAGCAAAAGAATGATGGATTTAACCCAAATCTCTTGAGTGGGGGTGAATGTTTTGATTTGTTCTGCATTCCGTCCATCAATTGTGTGTCTTTTGCACCACAGCAGAACCAAGCAAGCATTCTTTCTTTACCCTCAAATTTTGCAGCACCTTGCATTTTATTCACTTCTTTATTCTTTTTCTTCTCCTTCCTCGAAATGACTTTACACTCCACTTTCCTATCCTTGGTTGTGGTGGAAGAAGTCACAGCCTTCGCACACCTTTTTGAAAGCTCTCACTTCTTAAAAATAATAACCACCTCTTTTAAAGAAGAATCAGCACTAGCCCACAACCTTTCTTGCAAGGTATTATCATTGGTGTGCATAATTATCTGGTCACGTATAAGTTCATCATGGAGTGTGCCAAACTTGCAGGACACTGCCACCTTCTGGAGTGCCTAAACATAATCCTCTACTGGCTCATGCTTTCCCTGCTTTCTTTGACAAAAAATTGAAACGATCAATGGTAGCACAAACTGAAGGTTGATAATAGTTATCACAATCTTGTAATGCATGACTGAACACATCTCTATCCATTGACAATCTCACTTTCTTTTCCATCTGACCATAAACCCTTAGTGGCGCAACCTCTCACTTACTCATCTTTTAATTTCCTCTTCTCATTTCCCTTCTTCTCTTTCAATTACTTACTTATCCTTTCCTAGTCAAAA
The DNA here is from genome assembly GCF_964204655.1 of Triturus cristatus. Classification (NCBI taxonomy): domain Eukaryota; kingdom Metazoa; phylum Chordata; class Amphibia; order Caudata; family Salamandridae; genus Triturus; species Triturus cristatus. The sequence goes on along the minus strand of NC_140582.1, from coordinate 1,011,753,470 downwards.
ATTAAAATCGATTTTATTGTTTGAGCTTACTAATTAAAGCCATACAAAAGACAACTAAAACAATTTAAAATGCTGATGTAAAACAACCTATAGGACTAATATATTGTCATCTACAAAACAAAAAATTGATACAATTTTCAATCAATCGTCTTGTAAAGCGCGACTACTCAACCATAAGGGTCTCTAGGCGGTGGGGGTGGGGACTGCAGATATGTCGAAGGCAATGTGGTTCAGTTGAAGAGTCAGGTCTTGAGGTCCTTCCTGAATTGAGGCAGTGATGGTGATTGTTATGTTAAAATAAATTTATAAAGCGCACGTACACCGGGGAGGTTTCATGGCGCTACTTTGCTTAATACCCAAGTTCAGATGCGCAATTTAAAAGGCCTGACGGAAGAGGCAGGTTTTAAGGTTGTCTGAGGTGGAGAGGCAGGGTGCACCAGGTCTTTGCTGTGAGGTAGGAGAAGGATCTTCTTCTGGCTGCAGTCTTGCGGATCTGTGGGACGATGGCCAGGGCAAGTTGGGTGGAGCAGAGTTCTCTGGTGGGTGTCTGGAATGAGAGGCGGTGGTTAAGGTACGCAGGTCCTGCATCGTGTAGGGCTTTGTAGGGGTGTGTGAGGAACTTGAAGGTGATTCTTTTGTTGACTGGGAGCCAGTGAAGGTCTCTCAGGTGACTGGTGATGTGGCTTTGGCAGGGAAGATGTGTCCTGATTGTTCTGCAGTTTCTTGAGGAGTTTCTGGGTGGTGCCGGCATAGAGTGCGTTGCCATAGTCGATTCTGCCGCTGATGAGTGCGTGGGTGACTGACTTTCTGGTCTCAGCGGGGATCTACTTGAAGATCTTTAGGAGCAGGCGTAACGTGTGGAAGCAAGCTGATGAGACGACATTGATCTGGTGGTTCATGGTGAGCAAGAAGTCCAGGATGAAGCTGAAGTTTCGTGTGTGGTCTGTGGGTGGGCGTGCCAAGTGCAGCGGCCATCATGAGTCATCCCAGGTGGAGGGGTGAAGCCCAGGATGAGAACTTCGGTCTTCTCTGAGTTGAGCTTGAGGAAGCTGTTCTTCATCCAGGTGGCAACAGCCTTCTTCCCATTGTGGAAGTTGTTCTTGGCTACTGTGGGTTTGTTGCTGAGAAAGAGAATCAGCTCAGTGACGTCAGCATAAGGAGACAATGTTGAGTCCATGGTTCCTGATGAAGGCTGTGAGGAGGTTCATATATATGTAGAAGGGCAGTTGTTAAATGATATGATTAATGACCTCGACATGACATCAACCATGGCTCTGAAGGACCTAAATATACGTTTTTGTGGTGCCTACTTTTAAGGGCCATGGGAAGGGGACTTTTATTGACTTTGTGCTGATTACATCTTTTAAGCAAAACTTTGTACACTCCTTCCAAATTGTCGAAAGTGAACATAGTGATCCTAACCCACTCTTACTTTACTTAACCAGTCCCTGGGTAACGAAACTAGGATCAAACCCCAAACGGGGGATTCTCAGCATGGTTGATGGGAAGCGAAGACTAAGATGGTCTCAAGTAATCCCGGTACTGTTCTACAATGATATAAAATCTGTACGTGCAGATGAAATAGTCATCTGCACACAGGGGGGACATCAACATGCGAAGGTTCTAGTGGCTTTCCAGTCATAGATAAGGTTACTGACTTGTTGACAGTACCAGCCAAGAAACAGATAAAAGTGGGCCCAAAATGGATTGATCAGCAGTGTTAAAAAACAGCAAGAATTTTTAGGGTTGCTCTTACTTCTAGACCCAGAGTGGAAACTGACTTAACAACTTGTCTTAGGGATTATAAAATAGCATTAGCTACACGTAAGGAAGTTTTAAGGGATGAGGCCTGGAATGAGTTATTGGACCCTGAAACACTCAAGGACAGCTTAAAGCTCTGGGGTATATTAAAAAAAGCATTTCTTGTCCAGGAGATAGGAGCAGGTCTTGAATGTTATATAACGAAGGAGGAATGGGAGGCCCATTTTGAGCAGATGTATGCCTGCTCCTATGAATTTATTATTATTATTATTTAACGATTTGTAAAGCGCCTGGTGACCCGGAGGCATCCCCGCGCTGTAAGAACTTGAATAGGCCGAGGAGGGAGGGGGGGGGGAGAACTTATTTGGGAAACAGCAAAGTTTTAAGCTGTTTGCGGAAGCGTAGGTAGACAGGTTCTAACCGCAGACAGCGAGGGAGCGAATTCCAGCGTGTGGATGCTTTTACTGAAAAGCGACGGCCACCAGTGCGTACTCTCCTGAACTTAGGGACATTGGCTAGTCGCTCATTGTCCGAGCGCAGGGATCTCGAGGCTTTGTACGGAGTCACCATATCTCCCAGAATGGAAGGGCCTTGTCCATTGAGGAGTTTGTGAGCAATGCACATTGCCTTAAACTCGATCCTCTCTCGCACTGGCAACCAGTGGAGAGCCTTAAGCGCTGGTCTGGCAGAGACTCTGGAGGGAAGATTCATTAGCATCCAGGCAGCCGCATTTTGGGCTCGTTGTAGCTTGCCCAGGGTAGTTTCGGGGACTCCCAAGTAAACAGCATTGCTGTAGTCCAATCGCGTAAGGATCAGTGCTTGAACCAGGAGTTTCCTTGATTGGGGAGGGAGCAGTGGAAGGATCTTACGGACTGAGCGCATAAGTCCGAAGCAAGTTCCCGCTGTTTTAGTTGCCTGGGTTTTCATGGACAAGTCTGGTTCGAGCCAGACCCCCAGGCTCTTAATTTCCCTCTTAGGGACGGGCACCTCACCCATAGCATCGGGCCAAACTGAAGATGGAATTGCTGACCATTTCTTGCCCATCAGCATAACTTCAGTTTTGGACCCGTTAAGCTTGAGTGAGGACTTGCACATCCAGAGATGGATTTCCTGGAGGCAGTGCAGGAGATTGTCTGGGCATTGGTCAAGATGTGAGAGCGAGACGACTAATTGCGTGTCGTCCGCGTAACTCACAATTTTGATGCCGAAGGGGGCAACTACGTCCTCTAAAGGAGCCATATAGGCGTTAAAAAGAGTGGGACTAAGTGAGGAGCCCTGTGGCACCCCACTAGTCAAAGGCAGTGAATCAGAACGGGAATTGCCATCCCAGACCTGGAACGAGCGGCCCGACAGAAATGACTCAATCCAGGCCAGCGCTGTGCCCCCAAGTCCCGCCCTGGCCAGCCGGTGGAGCAAGACACGGTGATTCACCGTGTCAAAGGCTGCACTAAGGTCCAGGAGGATCACTGCCACTGACCCCCCTGAATCTAAAATGCGCCTTGCCTCCTCGATGACGGCGAGGAGGGCAGTGTCCGTGCCTTGGCCAGGACGAAACCCAGTTTGGGACCGGCGCAACAGGTTATTAGATTCCAGGAACTGGGACAGCTGGACGTTAACCAGTTTCTCTGCAATTTTGCTGATGCCCGGGAGAAGCGAGATCGGTCTGTAGTTGGCCAAATCAGTGGGGTCCAGTTGGGGTTTTTTGAGAAGGGCTTTAACTACCACCCCCTTCCAACTAGGGGGGACGGAGCCTTGGGACAGCGAGGCACTGATCAACTCCAGGATTGTGGGCACAATCGCAGGGGCGACAGCTTTCAGAAACCTCATGGGAGCAGGGTCACGGGGAGAGCCGCTTTTCATCATGGCCAAAGTCTTTCCGACCTCGTCCGTTGAGACCGCCCTAAAGGTGGTCAGCAGTGGGCGAGGGGCACCTCCTGTGCAAGTGTCAGGCGCAGCGCTGTCCCAGTAAGGTAGCTGGCTAGGCTGCGGAAGTGAGGCTAGGATGTGGGAGACATGAAGAGGATGATAGATTTGTATTTGGTTTTAACATTAAGAAGCTCAGGTTTGAGAGGGGTGAAATAATGGAAGGTATTGTAGGCTTAACAGCCGGTAAAGCTCCTGGTCCCGATGGGATACCTCCTGTTCTATTCAAGACTGACCCCTCTTTCTGGGCACCAATTTTGGAATCGGTTTTTAACGCCGTAGTTCAACTAGGTTGCCCTCAGTCTTGGGGGACTTTAACTATAATACCTGTTTTTAAAAAAGGGGATAAAAGCAGTCCACACTGCTACAGACCTATTTCACTCCTAGACTCCATGGTGAAAGTAATGGGTAGGGTCCTCCTGCAAAGGCTTACCTCTTGGGTAGAGGACAATAATATCATGTCCGACTGCCAGTATGGGTTTTGTAGAGGCCGATCCACGACCACTCATTGTCTGAACTTATACTTGATTTTAAGTAAATATACAGTGGTTTATAAGGGGACTGTCCACCTAGCCTTCATGGACTTGTCCTCAGCTTTTGACTGTGTGAACAGGAAGAAGCTCTGGCAGTCCATGAGGGCAAAGGGGGTTGATGGAAGCATTGTGGATTTTTTAGAAGATCTACATAGATCCACCAGAGCAAATGTTAGATTTTCTCAGGATCTGAGCGTGACGAAGGACTTCAAAATCAAAAGGGGAGTCCGACAAGGTTGAATACCGGCCCCCTTTTTGTTTAATTTTTATATTAATGACTTAGATAGTTTTTTGCAGGAAGTAGGGGCCGATTTTCCCAGAGTGGGGCGCCGGGGTATCCCGGTCCTACTATATGCGGACGATGCGGTCCTTATATCTAGGACTGAAAGAGGTCTCCAAGCACTCTTAACTGCTTTTAAATGTTTTATGTCAGACAGGGATCTCACAATAAATAACTCCAAATCATTCATTATGCAGGTAGGCCAAACCCCAAAAAAGAATTTTCAATTTAATGTGGGCAATGAAAAGATTACCATCTCTAACACGTTCTCCTATCTCGGTGTCCTTTTTGACAACAAATTGAATTGGGGCCCGTACATTCTGAAAAAGAAAGGGGACTTTACTAGGGTGAACGCAGCTATCTTTAATTTTGCCTCAAAACTTGGGAAAAAGCCTACTGGTGCAATGTTGCAAATATATAATGCCAAATCAGTGGCTATGGCATCTTTTGGAAGTGAAATTTGGGGGTATAGCTAGGGTGAGTGGTTACAGATTGTGGAGAATACTTTCCTGATACGCTTACTGTGTCTCCCACAAGGTACATCCAATTTAGCTGTTCATGAGGAGTTGGGGGTACAGTATATCAATGATATTTTTTCCCTGCGACCATTGATTTGCTGGTTAAAACTATGGTAAAACCCAGATATCCCCCTAACGCACATGATCTTAAAAGATTGCTTGTCTATGGATAACTCGTCTGCTGTACCCTGGCTGAAATACATCAGGAAAGGTTTTTTAAGCTTAGGGCGGGGTGAGCTATTCGAAACTACCGAATGTATTATTAAGGGGGATGTGGAGGCAACAAAAATAGCCTTCATGATGGACAGGAAAATGATGAGGGAAGCTTAGGAGGCACAGAAATCAAGCGTCAGGACTTTTCTTATGTTGAAAACAATTCCACACACTGAGCCTTACCTAATGGGATCTCTGTCTTCTCATGAGAATTTTTTATTAACTAGATTTCGGATGAATTTATTTCATCATTTGCTTGTCAGACCATATATTTCGTTTTTTAATAAAGAAGCAGCATCCTGCGGCTGCGACGGAAAGTCTCCGCAGGACATGCTGCATTTTATGTTTTTATGTAAATTTTACGAATTTCCCAGCAAACGCTATCTGGTCCCGCTTTTAAAGAAACTTGATTTTCATCAAATCAGACCTGCCATGATGTATTTACAACTACTATGTAGTGATAGTATTCTTTTTGTATTAAAGTTTTTAAAGTCGGCTGTTAAATATAGAAAATGCCTGGATTTATAAGTATGTACCGCCTAAAAGTCCTGCTAACTCAGCACTGATGTATCCTAATGATGAACTTATTCCCAATATTTACTCTTATTGTGTAGTACTTGTGTGTACTTTTATGATTTGTTTTAACAAAACCAAAATAACGTTTTTATTGATTGATGTAGAAGAGTGTGGGGCTATGGGCTTAATTTGAGCAGCTGGTTTCCGGTACTCAGCACCGGCATGTAATTGTCGACACCGGCACTTAGGACAGCTGCCACATGGTGGCGCTGTTTGTACAATATAGAGATGAGCAGAACAGCAATTGTTTATTAACTCAGTATACATTAAAAACAACAGATACCTGTCACCCACGCTATTTTTATAGCTTTGGGGGCCTGGAATAGTCTGAATTGTCACACTTGTGTAAGTGTGCTGGTTAGTAGTTGTGCAAGTACAGTGATTGGCAAAGCTGGCAGTGGCAATGAGTGGTGCAAGGTGCAGAGGCCTCCAGACTAGAGGGTTCCTGACTAGAGCCCTGGCACTTATTTCTTTTACAAATTAAGCACTGCTGCAAACGGCCCTCCCAGAGAGCCTTGGCTGCCAGAAGAAAAAGACGCACACCAGGCAAAGATCAAACTATCTCCCATTTTAGGGCAATCTATAAGCATAAAATATGGCAGCACAAAAGGGAGCACAATGGTGCAGAGTGGCTGCGAGTTTTCACAATACAAAAAGATAAATGCCACTCTATATTGTGGAGGCACATAAACTAGCTGGGCAATCCAGGGCCCACAAAGGAAAACGGAGTGGCGGAAAAGGATTAGATTAGCCACGTGGAACGGTTATATTCATCCGGCCAAACAATAGCAGCAGTTTCTTCTCTACCGTTCCAACTTCAGATTTTGGGACCCAACATGGGACTATAATCACTGCAGACACAATAAATGCCACAATCAAGAAAATGAGGAAAGATGGGGCCCCAGGGCCGAATGGAATTCCAGCCTCTGTGTATAAAACAGCACAAGACTTTTGGAAGCCCATCTTAACACCACTTTTCAAACACGCTTTTGCTACTGTGTTAATCCCTGACTCCTGAAGGGGTTCCATCCTTTTTCCCATTCATAAAAAGGTAATTCACTCTAATCCAGTCAATTACAGGCTTATAACTCTACTTGACTTGGAAGCAAATGCCTATGCTTGTATTCTTTTCAAAGAACTGGAATCATGGACAGAGGAAAAGGATATTTTACCACTTTACCAATCCGGGTTTGGGGCCAAGAGCTCAACAATGGACATCATCTTAGCTCTGGCTCACCTAGCAACATAAGCAGCCAGGAGAAAGCTTCCACCCTTGTTCTGCTGCTTCATTGACTACAGCATCGTCTTTGACAGGGTGGATCGGGGAAAGTTATGGGGGAAGCTAGCTGCCTGGGGGATCTTGCTCCCGCTTCTCAGGGCAATTGCATTACTGTATCAGGGAACATGGGCCCGGGTTAAAACAGGCCCCACCACTGTCACCGCCTGTGTACCGACCAATAATGGGCTTAAGCAGGGCTGCGTGCTGGCTCCCCTCCTTTTCAACCTTTATACCGCAGACATGGGAGCAGCTCTGGAAGGATCCAGACTAGTAACACCAAGACTGGGAAGGCTGCACCTTCCCATCCTCTAGTACGCTGATGATACTGTCATCCTGGATCACACCAGAGTCGGACTGCTGAGAGGCCTCAAAGCACTTCAGTAGTACAACCAAGCTAATAATATTTAGGTGAACCAGGGTAAAACTAAGGTTGTCATATTTGGGAAATTCCTGCACAAAAAACAACTTCAATGGCATATGGGAGACCTCCAAATTATGACAATTTCCAGCCTACACCTCTCTTGATATTTGGCTTTCTGAAAGCACCAAACTGACCGTCCACTTAAACACTTAAGAACAAAGGCCCCCACTGTTATCCACTTACTTAAGCGCCTGAGTAACCGATTACAAAGCCCAACTGCAGACCCATGCTGACTGTTTTAAGATCAAAACTCATCCCGGCCCTCAACTAGGGTCATTTGGCATTACCCGGCACCTTTGACACATTTCTAATAAACTCAGAGATTAAGGCATACAAAAGAACTCTACTCTAGGCCCCAGAGGCTTCGCTCAAATATCATTTGAAAACCATCTTTGACGCAGCAGGATCTCCTTGGTAGCTGCAGTTAGCAACAGCAATCAGCAACCTGAAAATAAGGACAATAGCCTGCATCGCCATAAAATCTATTACTCTGCATGGAAAAAAGTCTTAAACAGGCAAGTGCAATTAATGTCCTTTGAACGGGACATTGGCAGTCTTCGACCTAGCACCCTGACTGAGGCACTCAATGCATCTTATACCTCTGGGAAAGCACAGTCATACTTTATACAAGCACTCTCAATTCAGGCCCATACGAAAATTATTTTTATGAGGCTAATGGCACTGCCAATTTCAGACTTCCATCCTGGTTGGGCTCGACAAGATGAGGTAACCTTGTGCAGGTTATGTAGCTATCGAAAAGAATCCTGGCTTCATCTGTTGTGTTGCTGTCCCAAACTGTCAGAGGAATGACACCGCCTGCTTCTCCTGCTTTGTAGTTCAAAAAGGGTTAAGTGCTGTAAGGAGGCGTTGGATATGTGCTTTATTGAAAATATACCAAGACTGGGGAAATTTACGAGTTTTATTCGCTTTTCACTTATTGAAGCAAGGACAAACACCATTGGCCGCAGAACCCAGAACAGCACCCAGTAGCTAGCTCTTAGGAGAGCCACCAATGGGAATTGAAACTCTAGGGACACGTGCAGAATCCTCCATGGTCAGGCGGTCCTGGGATATGGGGATTGCTAACGCAGAAAATATGATCATCTGCTGCACACAAATACTCTGGGGTAGTGAGACCTCAGTATCCCCAGCCCTACCGGTAGGAGGTCCTAACAGCATGCATACGGAATATTGCACTATACCTCTTTATGTGTAAAATTTTGGACACTTTTTTTTTTTATCATGCACGGTTGGTTGTAAGTCTTCTTTTTTATGAAAGAATTTAGTCGACATTGCTTTTAAATTCTTGAAACTTCATTCTGGTTGTAGTAGGCATTGTTTTATTCCAAGCGAAAATGTATTGCACAGTTCTTATTAATTAATAGAACATGAATGAATAAACTATAAACCACAGCTAGCGAACCAGGAACTAAAAACAGTAGAAAAGTGTATACCATAATTCTATGCAAACTTCGATTAAGGTAGCAAAGATTTCCAGTTAGTTTGTGTGGCATTCACAAAACACTACAAGTACTCTTCAATATTCAGCCTCTTTGTCCATTAGTTTGTGGGTGAAATCCAGAGAACAAAGCTCGATTAATGCCTAAATGTTGGGATAAGTGGGCCCAAAACTTAAAACAAATTCCTCTCATCAGTCAGAAACTACCTTGTTAGGTAAACAATGGTGTTTAACAATCTCAGAGAAAAAAGTTCTAGCCAACTTTGGAGCAGATGTAATTTTAGCTAGAGAGAAAAATGACATCTTCGTAAATGTGTGATTGTTACCAACACGACTGAACATTTTGCAGATTCTAGAAAATTCACAATGCAATCTGTGGAAATGACTTCCCAAGGTGTACAAGGAATTTATTTGGTTAAAGTAGGCTAGACTTGTGTTGGGTTGTATTGATTCTTTAGCCCGAGCACAAACTCCACAAGACTTGACATCATTTTTAACATCCAAATTGAGAGTTGGCATCAGAATCTTCTTAAGATTAGATTTTTAGTGATTTGTTGTCCTCGATAACCTGTCAAAATGAAATCATGATGATGTTGTAGAATAATTTGTTGGTTGAGATAAATAGTATCGTCACTGCAAAGACCGACCTATCTCTAATCATAATATTCTTTCCACTTCTACAGTTATAATCCTTAGGCTCATGCATTAATCTTCTAACTTGATCAAGAAATGAATTGATTGAGAGGATGATTTATTTAGGGTGTAAAAGATTTTACCTTAGAGGAGGAATCTTTTTCTCAGGGTATTATCAAGCTAAATAGTTGGCTACTGTATTGTGTGTTCCACGAATGTAGGTAATATTGAAATCATACTGCTGGGAAAAATATTCACAGCGTGCCTGACAACTATTCCTGCTGTCAGCTTGTTCGAGAGCATGCGCATTTTAATGATCTATTCTTACTTCCACTGTATGCAATGCCCAGGTATTAATTATACTTCTCAGGACTCACATTCAGAAGGGCCACCATCTGTTTAACCCTATGTTCGGATGTAATTTGCAAAAAGCTGGAATTGTGATCATGACTTTGAAGACAATGTAAATGTATTATGAAGAGTCAGCCAGTTTATTCCAAGAATTATAGGATAGTAGCAAACAGGTCAAAGTTTACTAACTCACATGTTTGGAGCTCTTGAGTTGCAAGAGATAAGTCTGTTCCTCAACTGGCCCTGAAATCATGAGAGTTCGGTCCACTGCCTCAACTATAAGTGGTTGAATCTTTTTACAGGCTGGAATATTGTTTTTCCCGGCTCAGTGAATATCCGTATGTGTGTCACATGCCCCACAGTCCATCAATATTGAGTGTGCAATACGAATATCATTACTGATTGACGTGTCCTGAAGAATTAGGAATCCAGAACCTGAAGTTAGTGGATTAGTTTTTGGCCCGGACTGAAGATTAAAACTCAGCTCTTCTTGCTTCAAGGGCAAGTTAAATTGTTTGCAGCATTCTTCTTTGGCCGAAAGGGAATTTTAACAAAATTTACCATTTCTGACCGCAATACAGGCATGGACTCTACCTACTTCTATTTTGCTTTTGTTCTTTAGAAAGGGGCACTTGGGTCATTTCATAAGTTCTTCCCCTTCAGACTTTCGATCTTGGTTCACAGAAGCTGATTGCAGAAAAGTGTGAAATGAAATATTTGCCCCTGTGAAGGTCTTTCTTATTTCAGATCTTTGTTCCTTTATCCAGCTGTCAATTTGTAGAACAAGAGTTATTAACTCAGGGAGAGAAGGAGGTTGCACCACCCATACCAATTCACCGTTCAATTCATATTTTAATTCTTTTTGAAAGATGGAAAACAAAGTAAAGGCAGTCCAATATCCTTTCTCAGCCAATATTTTATATCGTGTAAAATAGGCTTGCAGATCCACTGAGCTTTGGGAGATCTCCAATAATTCATCTTGTACTGAGTAGCTCTGATTATGCTGATCAAACATGATTTTGAAGGCCTCAAGAAATACAGGATAATTATTCAAAAGAGCACTTCTCCAATTACCAAAGGGGTAGCCCATGACAAGGCAATGCTGATTAAGTTACTGATAACACACCCCAGCTGGGTGCGATCAGTAGCATGGAGATGCGGCTTAAATGTTAAATGTACGGTACAAATATCAAGCCATCCTTTGCACGTTTTTTAGCTTGCAACCACAGTTTGCTCAGAAAAGCCAGAAAGGAGTGAATTCACAATACCCTGCTGTAGTAGAGCCAAAGTAGCAAGTAAAGACATGTTTTCTTTGGTCAAGGCTTTATCCCGGGTAATGTAGGTGTGTACTACCACCACTACAACATCTTGCACTTGGACCATCCCAGAACCAGAGTTAAAATGTGGTTGGAGCTGCAATCCATCAGATGCCAGTCTCATGCTGTGGTTTGGCTGGTCTTCCTTTTCCCCAAGGTAAGACCTATCCCTTTTTTAAAACTTTTCCTGACACAGACTTGGCAGTGGCTGGAGGAGCAGAAAGCCAAATAAAGATCGACTGGAATATTCAGTGTTTCAGGGGAAACAAAAACTGAACTTCATTTAAAACCCCCTGGAAACAAAACAAAATTGAAGCAGGCAAACTAGCAGGAAACAATTTAATAGAAGGAGAAAAAGCCTGCAAGCGATCCAGAGTAAGCAACCTAATGGATCCAAAGTTGTGGTGCATTGCACTAATTCCCACTTGATATAAATACTAAAAGGTCATCAAGTGACCTCCAAGCTATTCTTCCAACAATTCCTGCAAATAAAGAAAAAACCTATCCCCAAAGAAAACAAATAAGATAGAGCCAAGTCTTTTTTAACAGACAGGATCAGGAGCCAAGAATGAAAAACTGCAGACGTCAGTGCCGGCAGGCTAACGCCTACACAAAGCTTAGAACAATCTTGATGTCAAACGCAGCGTCTACTGCCAACATTGGAACTAGACAGGCACCATAGTGAGTCAAGCGGATCACAAGGTAAGGGATTCCTGACGCCTACATCTGAAGTGGGCCTGGGAGAACATTATTTCCCTCCGGGAAGAAGATGAAGATGATGTGTCTGATAGGATAAATCACAACATTCTGCTGTGCAGGAAGCACAACTTCCTTCTCTATTCCTACCTCAGAAGATCAGGTGTAGCAGACTATCGTTCCTATTGAGTTTTCTGGGTAGATTTTTTGCCGGGGAAATGTTGGGCTTACTGGTCTCAATCAGGATACCAGCGTGACATCTGCTTTGGTTTTGGTAGTACTGTTGTTGATTCAGGATTTATCTCAAATTCTTCCTGACCAGACGAGACTGCAGCTTTGAGCAGCTTGACAGAAAAAGCAAGATGGCTGTTGCCAGTAGTGGTACCATAACTTCTTCACTTTTTTTAGTGAGCTCTAGCAGTAGCACTAACACAGTGGACTCTGGTGGAAGCCAGGGGGAGGCTGGCAAAATCAAGTGAAAGAGGGCCTAATTCAAGGGGAAGAAAATGAAGAAAAAACAAGCATTGAAAATGCAATAGGTCTCGCCTTTGATTAAGTTAAAGGCATTTGCTTTGCTAATGGTATTGTATAGCAAAGTAAATGGCTTTAACTTAATGAAAGGCGAGACCTATTGCATTTGTAATGCTTGTTTGGGCATTGGTAGGCACTCTTTTTTTGGGCACTGGTACGTAGTGTTGTTCAACAGATTTTGATCTAACAGAAGAGAGAGAAAAACACAAAAGAGGGCAACAGAAAGATGGAAAACCAGTGACAACCAGAAGAAAAACCTGCGAGAGTAGATAAAGCGTCAGGGAGTGTCTTGTGGGGGCATTAACGAGGCACAAGATGGAATCGCTATCTTCGGTGGCGCTGCCTGTGGGCACTGGCACTTATTGTTTTACAAAGGGGAGAGGAGTTGGCCTAATGGCTAGGGCGGTCGACCTCGAATCTGGGGAAACGGGTTCAAGTCGCAGCAATGACGCTGAAAATCTGTGATTCTGGGCAAATCACTTAATCTCTCTGTGCCTAACAAAAATTAATGTATCCTCATGTAACGCAACTGGTGCTATGTAAAGCGCTCTGATACCCGATACCGGGTCAATTTTGCGCTATATGAAACTCCTTTTTTTTAAATAAGCACTGCCTGCTCTGAGCCAGGGCATAGAACCTTGCGCCTATTGAATGCAACTCTGGTATAGGCAGGGCTTTAAGTGGGCTGGGTCTCACCGGTGCTGAGCGCCAGCAGTTTTTTTAAGGAGGCCTCGAAACGGGTCTCTATTGGGCTCTGTTTTGTGCCCTGGCACAGGCGCTCCGTTTTCTTCTGGACTGCAGTGACAGCGGCACATCGATGTGCTTTGTTCATATCGCTCACTTCTCACTAGTGGAGAAGTTACGGCCTGAAGTCTTGTCAGAGTAAGCGTTATAGGGGAAGGGAAACCCTTTAAAGAGAGTCATTTACTCTCTCTGGATCTCCCTTCTATTTTTGAAAGTCAGGAGCAGCAACATTGTTGTGGTGTCACCAGGGCTTTAAGCGGCAGCTTTTTCAATATTATATACAAGCCATAGTTGCTGCTTATTTATTTATCTTTTCTTACAACCATTGACAAAGCCAATAGTCCTGACTTGTTGTAGGTATGATGTTACTTGTATCATATACCTGGATGCAATGACAGAAACAGCAAAATACAATTCAGGTGCAAACTAAGCACGGATTTGTAGGTTACTTGTTTTTAAGCCACGCCCTAACTTACATTGGCCACGCCCCATTGAGAGACACCCGCCTTCCCCCCCCTACAGTTTTTTCATCCCACTTAAAGCCCTGGGTATAGGCACAGGTCGCTGAAGGCCATCTCAAGGGCACATCCAGTCGTTTATTAGCCACTTGAAGAGTATCCCTGGGATGAGGGAAGCACAGGGCAGGGTGGGTGTCGAGGCTCCGACCGCCCTATTCACGGTTTATCGCAGGTACAGGTGTCCGGATCTGATTTATGGCACCGGCCGAAGCGCCTCGCTGCCGGCTCCACTAGCCTCCGCCCCATCCCCCGCCTCTGTGCTCAATACCAAATAAACACCAATAATAGAATTCAGCACAATCACTCATAAGTAATTTAAACTCATTCTTATGCACTGCACAAAGACTGCCTCTGTCAAGGAAATGAGTTTTCCTACATAATCAGCCCTATTAAAGCCCGCCGAGTATGGCTCATTCTGCATGACATTGTGGGTGGCGAAGTCTTGTGCGTCCGCGTGAAAAATGACCCACATTTGTTAGCTTTCGGGAAATCTTCCACACAGGGTTTGGCATTAGCGACTTATAGACAGCAGGGGATTGATGGCCCAGCTGCCCGGGCTATCAGTCAGCGCAAGTGAGAGCCACTGATGCCGTGGTGAAATAGGCGTCGCACCCTGGGCGATTTGAAGCCAGTCGTGCAACCCTGTGATCTACTAGCGGTTTTATGTAGCGCCATCCCGGTGCCAAAGCGCTTTACATAGACGTGTTACATCTTCGGTAATACATAGATTAAAACCATGATCGAGCGTGCACAAGTGAACGACTAAAAAGACCTGAGGGCTCAATCTGACAAAAAAAAAACGCAGTAGTACAGGAAGAAATGTAGATCTCCACCTAGAAGTATATATTTATTTGTCTTTTTAGGCTTCTTTAAAGCTGCAGAAGGCAGACGTTCATGATGTGGCGCAGCAACGGAAGTTGCCGACTTTGGATCTGGGGAACCAGGTTCAAGTCTCGGCATTGTCTCAACATCCAGTGATTCTAGGCAAAGCACGAAAAGTAATGTGTCCTTGTGTAATTTATCTGGGTGCTCAATAAAAGCGCTGCAATATCTTAGGGATGCGTCTGCCCTTTATTTAACAAGCGCTCGCCATGAAGTTATTTTTTCCCTTTTTCTATCGTCCCAGGCCTCGCCTGCTAAAAGGTTTCTTATCTTTATGGGGCCATGTGTTTGGCCCCATAAAGATAAGAAACCTTTTACGCCAGCAGTAAGTCGGGGCAGTCAGTTCAACTGGGACGTCTCTAAAAGAGAAACGTATACGTCACTGGAAGCTCTTTTCCAATGGCTGGCCACCGTTTAGCATAAACGGTGACGCCAGCCAATGGAAAAGAGGGGCGGGGCTTAAACCCCGCTAGCGAAAGCTACCCTAAATCATTAAATCTCGTCAGCGAGACTGCGCATGTCTGCGCAGCCTACGCTAGCCGAGACCTAAAAATGAGAAGCTCCCTTCAGCGCTGTTGTGGCACTATAGGAGCATAGGGGAGACTGTCAAAATCAATTACATTAATTAAAACTTTAATAACTATTGACCGCAAACAACTAAAACCAGCCCACAAGCACAATAAAATAACAGGAAATATATACATAAAAGGAAATATTACCAAAAATATATGTGGTCACCTAAAGGGCCATAGTAACATATAGTGCTCACAGTAGAAGACTTCTAAAAGTGACATATAATGGTTAATAATCCAAGATCAGATGCACAACTGGTTTCACAAAATGGTGGCGGAGCTCATGGCTTGAAAGGCAGAACAGTATGTGCATCTTTGCGCTGAAGGAGTTCACGGTTTATTTGGTCCGTGTGTATAACAGTAAATACTTAGAATTGGCTGATTCAACCAGCGAATTACTTTTGCTTTCCGCAGACAGTAAAGGTAAATCGCACTCCTCTGTGCAGACTCGCTTTCTAAATGACCACATGAATCAGGGACGCAAGGATGTCCACATTACTTACTGTGCTTCTCTTCGAGAGTTCAGGCCGTGTATACCGAGCATCATGGCTAACATGCAAATACATCTATGAACTGTAAATATGTGAAGTAGTTTCAAACCATTATAACGTAACCAGTAAAAAGGCTGTAAATAAATAAACCTCATTTGCACTAACAAAGGAAGTCAATATCTATACGCTGATAGACAATAAATGGCCCGTTTTTCTCAAATTGATTTTCGCACCTTATGTTGCTATAAAATATGTATGCCTTTTTTATTGCTTTGATTAGGTACTGATTTGTATATTTTTACAGGTGTACATTTTTAATGGAGCGAATATGTTCAGTGTAGTAGTAGATTTTCTAAACCTTTCTCAGGTCGAGTACATTTTTAGAGGTTCAGAAGTGTGTTCACAAAGAGTACTGTTTGCTGCCCTTTAGTATGCAACAATGTGGTAAAGGCTTACTTCCTGTCAGACATCCTGGTAGGTCCTTGCGTTGCTATGTGCACTGACCTTAATAACACATTTACAAACCATCTTGCCTAATAATGTATCTATAAACTTTTACCTCTGGAAATGGTAAAGCTTAAATGGTGGTCACGCCAACAGCAGTGTGGCAACCAGCACAAAATAATGGTTTCACTTTCAACCACACTTTTATTTGACCTTGCGAAGCATGTACTTTTATACTGATAAATAAGCTTAATGTTATTTAGATACACGTGGAGTGGACATTTAGCAACAGGAATGTAAATTAAGATTATATGAAATAATAATTGTGTTCACTTTTGCAGTATTGTAGTGACATTTTTCGATACAAATATTAATTTTAATTAGAGCATTGGAATGTTGAGCGCCCGGAGAACAACATTCCAATGTTGTTTTACTTTCACAGCTGTTGCTGTGAACAAAGGGCTCTCGGAGCCCGAGGGGATTGAAACCCCCTCGGGCTCCGAGAGGCCTTTGTTTTTAGTAATTAGAACATTCTGCCCTCTAGGGGCAGAATGTTCGAATAGCCTTAGAGTCCTCATAGCGGCTCCACCGGCCATTATAGGCCCGCTCCCTTGTTAAAGGCCCAAGACGAAGGAGCGGACCTATAATGACTGGTGGAGCTCGCTAGGTCGGGCTCTAAGGATATATTATAAGATTACGTTTACTGACTTTCCAAACAAACCTAACAGTAATGAGAAGAAATGAGCATGAAAGTCATATATGTGTTTCTTCTTAAACCCTATGGGCTTTTAAGGGGAGCGGTAGGGGAAAAGTTTGCAATGGGCCTGTGTTGCTCTTTCTACTTAGTTATTAATCTGAATTGACCAGACAATTTCACCAAGCTATCCACAAAAGGTACCTCTCTCTGGTGTGGAGCATTAGTAGGAATGAAGCAAGTCTGAAATACTGAGGCTGAAGACGAAAAGCAAATAAAAAGCAGCTGTTTCGTTTCTCCCATAAAGTTTAATGTGGACTCTTGTTAAATTTGAAGATGTATCTAACACCTTTAAATTTAAAAATAATTATTAGAATTGTCTCAAGTACAAAAGCACATATCTTATCAGGTGATTAGATAAACGTAGATTAGATCTTTTTTAACTACAAGGTGTGAATCTTATAACTAAGAAGAGTGCACAAGTGGCTATATGTTGCCATTCCATACTGCACCTAATATAATTCGATAGTCACCTGGCTACCAAATTTATATAGTTTATTTCCTGTAGGCGAAGATGTGTGCCTTGTTTTTAATGTGCATTTATTTTGCCCCTGAGAATGCCTGGTTTATGTGCTTGACTTTCAAAAAATATTTTAATTGATTTTTCTATCGCCCTTTTTCTTGCAGATTCCTCGCCCACTCAACTCTACTGAGTGACTTTCCCTTCCCCCATCCTGCATTCAGAGTCTGTCTTTAGATAGAAAAAGAGCAACAGGCCTACCGTGCTACTTTAGCACAGCGGTCTTGCAATCACATTTTTTTACCCTTAGTAGATCTCAACATGGAGCTGGAACCAGGTTTGTCAGAAAAAAAGTCAATAGCTTAATTGCAAACTTGGTAGGACTGCCAAACTATGGATGAATCCCTGTAACCTTAGTAAGACCCATTGTTATTTGCATTGCTTTTACTCCGCCACACTAGCATAACTCTCAGAAATTTTATTTTTTAAGTCCTGAAGTTCTATGAATTGCTGCATATGTCATCAGGTTTTCAAATAATTTTTGATCGATCAATGCAATTTCTATTTTGCAATGCTTTACTGAGCTGCCTTCACGCCTAAATGTTCACATCTGTTTAATATTCAACGTCTCTAATCCACATTGGAGCATTTTTACTTCCATCTTGCGCGCTAAGCCAGGTAAATCTGTTGACTCCGGCAAACCACTGGGCCTTATCCGACCTACTCACCATTGCAGTCGGGATGGAAAAGGGTCCGAAAACCCAGTCACCCACATCTTTGAGACTAACATTGACTTTTTGGGTCCCAAGTCTCTTCTACGGATGCTTTTTAACATTTCTTTTTTCTTCAATTCCTCCCATCTTCTAAACTGATTTTGTCATCATATTTTTTTTGTTTGTGCATTTTAACTTATTTATTTCTTGGCTTTGATGCTGTTTTGGGCTGGTAAATATAACAGACATTTTCTGGGACAAAAGTCTAACACTTTAGCTGCCAAAGGTAATCCAAGATTCCTCACAGAAAACTGCTTTTACTTTCTAAGCAATAGATTCTTAGTGGGAACTCCACCACAGCACATATGAAGACTGAGTCCTCTCTCCCACTGTTAGAAAGTAATCATTTTGCCCGTTCACCCTCATTGTTTTGCTGAATGATACTGGTTGTAACTGACTGACTGTACCTTGGCTCTGCTAACCAGGTCCGGGCCAGTGCTATGCTTTAAAAGGCACATGTAATCGGGTACACTTACAATTGCCCATGACAGGCTGTAGTAAAGGAAGTACGCACCGCACACCAGAAATTGGCATTTTAACGTAATGCTTTAATGAAGACACAGCCTGGCATCAGTCCTCACCGAGGTCCCAGCAGCAACTGGTATCTATGGAATTCCCTTCGCCTAATAAGGAACCATTAGAACAGAACACATGCAAATACCAGTATGTAACTACATCATAACATATCCCTTTCTCTTCCCTTGAAAAGAAAAACAACAAAAAGGAAACTTAACCTAAAGCCCAATAAATGTTCAGCACCAGCATGTACCTCCAGCACAGATGCCAAACTCCAAATCACTTATCTGACAAAATCATCAAGATAAGCGGGTGTTCTATGCATTCTGGTTCTACTCTTCACCACAGGACAGTCCCTCCCATCAAAGGAGGACTCACACTGTGAGTCGACCCATCACTCCTAACTTCCATGACCTTCATGTACATTGCTGCTGAACACCCATCATCCCTCTTCCTTGTAAATTCTCCTCCTCTTTGGTATAATGCATTGTTCCTAAAATTCCATCTCTCACCGTTTTCCAATGTGACAAAGTACTTTTCCACTGCAGCAATGCAAAACGGACCTTTAAACTTGGATAGACCCCTCCCAATCCTTCCGGATCTTACTTTGACCCAGTCACCAATGTTAAACTTGGCATTCTTCCTTCTTCACCACAAGTTCTACCTCTCCTGCTTTCTCCATTCTCAACCCATTCCTTCAACTAGGCAGGGACTAACTTAGTACCTGGCAAATGGCCCCGCAAGACCAAAGAAGGGATTTCCTGTGTGGTGCTGTGATTGTTGGTACGATATGCCCATACCATATTATCTACCATTTCTTCAACGTCACAACGATTGGCCATGGCCAACTGAATGTTACCTTCTACCAAACGGTTGACCCTTTCTGCTAAACCATTACCCCATGGGTTATATAATGAGGTCCGAGCATGTCTTATACATTCTTCTGCAAAAAACTAACCATATGGTGAGAAGTTAATTGAGTATCATTGTCAGTTATCAACACCACGGGAACGCCTTCTTCCCTCAAGATTTCTCCCATCACAGCAATGATGGAAATTGTAGTCACATATTTCATAAATTTAACAATTATCCACTTAGAATGCACATTAACCACAATGACCGCAAATCTTAAACTCATTGGCAGCTCCATCATGGCGCCAATAAAGTCTAAGCAAATGGTATGCCAAGGCTTACCTGGATCTTCTATATGTCCTCCATCATCCCTACACCTCACCTTCAATATTGTTTCGCTTTCCTTGCAAATGGAACAACATTCTACCCACTTTTTAACATGATCAGCCAAGCCTGACCACCTAAACTCTCCCTTGAGTCTTTTACTCGTCAGACCTTGGCCTAAATGGCCCTCATGCGCCACTCATACAAACTTCATCTCAAGCCTTCTCGAGGGACAAAGAGATAACCACTCATAATAAGATTCAACCCACAAATGGACAACTCACAAACAACCTTAAAGTAAGGCTGAACAGTCTGTGACTATGTACTCTCTCTTGCTGCTCCACGCTGGATCATTCCGGATACTTCCTCAAATACAACATCACGTTCCATCTCTTCCTCCCTCTGTTCAATGTTGAAAGCCCTTAGACTACACTGAACTTCGTCATGTATGGACGCTACAGCACCCTCCAACTCAAACCTCTTCACAGCCATGGCATCTACAGTCTCCCAGTCCAACGCTTGTACATTCCTCCACCCCAGCACAAATTCCACAGTATAGGAATATTCTTGCAGCCTAACAGCTAATCTAGCTAGTCTGGCAGATCCCTTGCCTGCCCTAACTGATGATAAGGGTTTATTGATCCGTGCGTAACACAAAGCATGCTATCCGCAAGTAAACATGATAACACTCCGAGCCCCATGCAGCTGCTAATACCTTGCTCTCTATCACTGAATAATTTCTTTCAGCTGGTGTGAGAGTGTGCGAGGCAAAAGTAACTGTTCTCTCTTCTTTCCTATGTATTTGTGAAAAAACAACCCCTATTCCGGTGGCACTCATATCCACAGTCAGCACGGACTTTAATTTGGTATCAAACAACGCCAAAACCCCTGCATTACAAATTTCTTTTTTGATGTTATCAAAGCAAATGATTTGTTCCTTACCCCAGACAAACCTTTCACCCTTTCTTAGTAATCTCCTCAAACTGTCAGCTTTGTCTGCAAACCTTTCAACACATTTTAAATAATATTCAATGTGTCCAAGGGAATATAGTAATTGAGCTTTCTCTGCAGGAGTAGGTACTTTTTTAATGGCATCCAAAAAAGAGTGTTTAGGACTGACACTTCCATTGGATATAGAATACCAAAGGTAATCTATCTGCTCTGTCAAAAATGCACATTTGTCCTTATTCAAGGTTAGTCCAACATCCTCCAATTTCTTCAAAACCCTCATTAAAGTGACGTGCTGATTTATTGTTTCCCCCATGATCAAAACATCATCCTGAAAGTAAATGACATATTTAACTCCCTGTAACACTTCGTCATCACACGTTGGAACAAGCTTGCAGCCAGCCTACGCTAAGCCAAACGGCATACGGGTGTATTGGAACGTTCCTTCAGTGGTGACAAAAGTGGTGAGTTTTTTCGAGTCCTCATGCAACCGGTTTTGATGGTAAGCACTCCTCAAACCCAACTTCGAGAAGTACTTACCACCCTTCACTAGGATTACAATTTCACCGATATTAGGGAGAGGAAATGTGGCAACAACAATGTCTTGATTGAGGGATCTCAAGACGACACGAAACCTCAAACAACCATCCAATTTTTGGGTGACAATCACTGGAGAAACCCATGGCGACAATTCTACTGGTTCAATCACGCCTTCCTTGAGCATGTAAGTGAGTAACTCTTTGTCCTCTTCCCTCACAGACAAAGGTACTCTCCGAAGTTTGTGCTGCATGGGCACAGCATTTTCCTTCAAAATCATCTTGTCCACATATCCCTTCAGACAACCCAAGGACTTATCAAACATCGTTTTCACTCCCTTCAAAACATCGTCCAGTTGCACTTCTTGCACTACCATAACCTGGTTAGCAGCTCTGGTTTTAAATTATTATGTTGAGATCAAATTGATGCATTCATCCCAGAAATGGTGGACCCTGCTCAGATACATACACCTACCCTTTAGTGCATCACATTCCAAATTGAATGTCCCCTTCCAGTTATCCCACAATATTGATGGACTCCTCTTGGTACCCTGCAGGATTAATGTCTTTAGCCAACAATGTGACACCTCTCCACACGGTATTGAATAATTTCTTGGGAATGATGGTGTACATAGGTCCTGAATCCACCATCAGTTCCACTTCCTTCCCACACACAGTAAATTTAGCTAAGGGTCTCATCCGTCTTCTCACGTCATCCACTGCCGCATACGTCTATCCATCATCACCACATTCTCATACCACCAAACTCTCTCACCATAAACATTGTTTTTCCTCTCCTCCACGACCACCACATTGGTTTTTGTTATCCTTGCCTGACGTAATGATGTCTTTGCACATTCGCTCATAGTGTTCTCTGTGCCCACACTTCCTGCATTCCTTGTTGATGGCAAAACACCTCTTTGAGTCTGCAGTATGATAACTACTGCCACATCTAAAGCACTCTTTGCCTTTACCTTTAGGCATAGGTACTGATGCTCCCTTCCCATCTCTCTTCTTTACCACAAAAACTACATCTCCCACATCCTCCTGACTAATCTCATTGACAACAGACATGTCACACCCTCTCTCCTTTCTGTTGAGTTCCTTCATACAACTTTGAGACTCTTCAATGACCTACGCCATGTCTATCACTTCCTTGAGAGATGGATCCTTTGCTGCCCATAGTTTCTCCTGAATCTTCTTGTCTTTACACTGTACGATTAGCTAGTCATGTATCTACTCATCAGTCATGGTACTAAAACGACATTTAGTTGAAAGCTCTCTTACCCTTGCTACAAATGTGTCAATTGATTCATGCTCTGCCTTGGTTTGGGTATAACACTTGTAGTGTACCATGACTAAATTGAGCTCCTTAACAAATCTATTCTCTAATAGTTTAATAGCTTCCTTATAAACAATGGTTATGGTTTGGCCATTGGGTCCCACAGCTACAGGCAAGTACTTAAAAATTCTTTGCCCCTCATTACCCAACACACTCAAAAGTAGAGCCTTCTTCCTTGCGGCAGAAATGCTGTGACCTTCTAATGCTACGATATCATGTTCCAATATTTCTACCCAATCCTCTCACAGTATCGATGGAGGTCCTGGCTGAGACAAGAAAAATTATATTATTAACCATAGTCAAGGAGCAATGCCCAACTTCAGGAAGGAATGTAAAACTAAAGAATTTGACTATTTAAAAAAATGTTGTATTAAAATGAGGAGAATTCACTGCACGGATTTCTTAAAACATTGCTGCTGAACAAGCCACAAATGGTCCACAAATTTTACCCCCTCACTACATATGGTTTGAAGTTCCAGCAAATAATCCACTCCTGTGTGAGATTTCCTTTTGTGCGTCAAGTGGAAGAGGAACGCTACTGCAAGGCATCTGATAAACACGCATCGGAAAATCGCAAAAGCTAGTACCGCTCCTTTCACAGTCTAGTTGCTTTTATGACGTGTTCAGTGTGCGTGCGTCACATGATGTGAAGGCGGTAAGCATAATTGATCCTGCTGGCGTTGTGAAGTGAGCCCCAAGACCACCCGAGACCTCGCGTGCCACAGTACCGCTCATGGCAGCTCGTGCAGGAGCGACTTTCAAAACTAATCGCTCCGTGTTCACAAGCTTCAGCCAGGCAGAGTGTCACGTGATCACCGTTGCGCTTCAAGAGCGGGTGTCAATACTTCAGCACAAGAATGCGAGCGCGCCCAGGCTCGAGCACTCACGCACAAGACACCGTGACACCAGTAAGCCCCCTAAATTTTAAAGTACCTGACCGAGATTTCTTTTCTCCATTGAAGATCGGGGTTCCCTCACAGTGACTTCTGTCCTCAATGGACTCCTTCCACAAACTCCTCTGTTGCATCAATATACAATGCTGGACCACCCAGGCTGTGTCGACTCCGCTCCTCTCCGCGTCGCTTTCCTTCCAATACAAAGATCATCGCCAAAATATAGTGAAGGAAGTACTCGCCGGACACCAGAAATTGGCATTTAAACGTAATGCTTTAATGAAGACACAGCCTGGCGTCAGTCCACACATGCAAATACCAGAATGTAACTACATCATAACACAGACCCTATACTTCCCTAGTATATAATAGTGCAAGGAGGTTCAAACTACCTATAAGTCTATAGTATATAATAGGGCATGGAAGTTTAGAGGCCCAGCACATTTCCAACACTTGCATGTGTGTACTGCTGAGTGCCTGCTGTCATTTTAAAGACAGCCTGGCTTTCCAGACTGTTGTTAAAAGTAAATTGTATGCAAATTCGACTTTGGTGGTATGGACACTTTAAAAGTGATAATCTACCTTATTTTAACAAGGTATTCCAGGGGTGGGGGCCATGTAACTATAAGCAGGGACCTTATAAAAGATGTTTTCTATGCCCTGGTGGGGGGAAAACTGCCCATTTCATTTTTTCTCATTGTAGATACTTAGCTCCATAGGCTAACATTGCAATATTTTATTTAGGTAGAACTATTGCTAGGAAAGGATTGAAATATCATTCAAAGACTTAAAGGATTGTTATTAATAAATTTCAGAACCTGCCACAATCATAACTAGTACAGAAGCGAAGTTATAGAACGTTATTTTCTGTGAGTTAAATCCAGCTTTTTATTAATCTATGCTGATTGGTCAGCCTTAACAGGTTAAGGCTGCTTCAATTAGGCGAAACTCATCTACGCGTTTCGGGTGCAAGACGCAGCCTTGTTCACGATCGTGAACAAGGCTGCGTCTGGCAGCCGAAACGCTTAGATGATTGTGTCACTCTTGATAAAATAATCAAGAGTGAAAACGGACGGAGTGCTAATTCCATCTTTATTTGATTTAAAAGAGGTTATGTTCATGCTAATGAGGCATGGCGGACATCTCTTAATCGGCATCACCGACGCTAAGGAAGCACACCAGCAACCACAGAACGAGAATCAGCAAAGAGGTGATGTAAACAGGCTCCTGTTATAACGACTCATGATGTGAAAGTACTCCCGATGTACTGTTCAACACCAGGAGCTGGTTGTCACAGGTACATTGTAGAGGAGTTGCAGGGACCACTTTTTACTGAGATCTCCTGGAAGTACTTTATAGAACTCTATGGAGCCCACAGCTCATTATCATGGTGCCCATTTCAACACTATGCCATCCCCTAACCCTTCCGCATGGAAATTAATTCCTCATAGAGCCACACTGGATATCCCTACAGTCTTCCCACCTGGGAGACACTTTTTGAGCTCGGTTTGCAGAAAGTCAAAGCACATGCTGTATCTTCATGAGGTGCTAAAATACTTCTCATACCCCCTCTCCAACCTCCTCCTTTCCTGGACAGGATTCTGGCCTTCCATCTTGTCATTATTTTGAGCCCTCGGGGAAACTGTTTTTTTTCTCCACCACCTCGTTTAGTCTACAAGGTGACTAATCCAACCCCCTGATGTTCCCCCCTCTGGACGTTGTGTTGACCCATATGACAGCATTTCTCCTAAAGTCCTTGAAGTCAGTGGTTTTAGAGTCCACTTGATGCATCTTCGTGGATGTCCTGTTCTTAGTGACAAGCACCCTAGCATCCAACTATAGGGGGAAAGGGGAACCACATCCTGTTCTGGATAGTGTCATGAGGGGCTTTGTTCTCCTCCGATGCGCCTCTTTCTCCATTGAGGCAGACTCTACCCACTGGGATTCCTTCCAGGTCTGAGAGATTTCCCTAGGTCTGTAAGTTTGAGGCCGACTGCAATGGATCCCTGGTCAGTTATACTATGCCGGAGGCCTCGGTCAAACTTTGACATTCCCACTCAGAAACCTTTCTGTAGGATTTTCTTCCTACGTCAATTGACTCTCCACGGAAGGCCGGATTCGGAGAGGATTCGCCGGCTCGACCGTCTGCAAGACCCTGGTCAAATCCTGGAAGTCTTGAGCCCCGGAGCTTTCAGCGGGATGAACCTGCAATCCTGAGCGGCTGGAGGTTGAAGGTAGTCTGCCCGACTTTCAACATCGGGTCATTCACCTCATGGAGCTATTTCACAAAAGTTCTCCAAACTTCAGAAGGTGTTTCCTGAAGGTCTCCTTGTAGGTTCAAAGTGTCCAAAACACCAATCCAAAGGTCTGAAATCTCCTAGATGGTCCTTGGGATGTCTGGACTACAATCCCCACAATGCACCTAGCCAAATCCTTAAAAGTCTACTGGATGCACTCCAGGATGGGGACTCTGGGTAGAGATAAACAGGTGGGCTCTGTTAACCTGTAGCTTGCAGGTATACCAGTCCTTAGTTCTACGTGAATTAAGTCACAGTCTCCAGGGCTGTAGTACCAGATTGTGCAGCAGGCACATTCACTCAGAGTGCAGGACTATGGGTGCTGATTCAGATTCCAGCAGGGCAGCTCCAGAGCTCTCTCCATCGAATAACCTCTGCTCCGGCCAGACCACTTATCATGTAATCAAAACAGCCTGGTTAAGCCTGTTAAGGCTGACCAATCAGCAGAGTCTACTAGAAGGCTGGATTTACAGGAAGCGGTTACCCTTTCCCCCTCTGAGTTGGATGCCAGGGTGCTTGCCACTAAGAATAGTACATTTACGAGGAAAGTAAAATTTATGATAGGCACTTTGGGTCTAGAGGAGAAAAAGGAGGCCCTAATCTTAGAGAAGGCAAAGAAAGCAATGGCTTATGACCAGAACATAAGAAAGGAGGACAGATCTCTGCGCCCAGTGCTTATGGTGGCAGCGCCAAAATGATGATTGGTGGAGCAGTAATGGGGGGGAGTCCAGATTCAGCTCACCTAAAGATTAGGCACCTTGTAGACTAACCGAGGTGATGGAGAATAAAACAAAACAGTTTGCCAGAGAGCTCCAAAATACTGAAAAAAGATGGGAGGTTAGCACCTGTCCAGGAAAGGAGGAGGGTGGATAGGGGAATGACGAGCATTTTACACCTAATGATTATACAGCATGTGCTTTGACTGCCTGCAACCAGTGCACAAAAAGTATCTCAAGGGGGCAAGGCTGTAGGGATATCAGGTGTGGTTCGATGAGGAATTAATTTCCATGAGGAAGGGTTAGACAATGGCCAGGTGTTGTAATGTGCACCATGATAATGAGCTGTGGGGTCCATAGAGTTCTATAAGGTACTTTCAGGAGATCTCAGAAAATAGCGATCCCTGCAACTTCTCCACAATGTACCCGTGACAACCAGCTCCTGGTGTTAAACAGTTCGTTTACACAGAACAGTTCATGAAAGGTTTTATCTGCAGGTTGAAAAAAGGCAGATGAAGAGTAGAAATATTATCCAATGGAAATGGAAATGGAAAAGAGTAGATGGGTCCCATGGTCACCTGTGTTCTGCACGCTAAACCATGACCCTGACCTAGTGGAAGCCTAAGAGTACAAGCCTCATGCTGGTTGCAGAGAGAGTTTCTGAGGAAGATGGCTGTCTTTACTTAGAATGCTAATGCATCGGAAGTCATTACATTGAGGTCAGTACATCAGGAGTACTTTTACATCATGAGTCATTATATCAGGATTATCTTTACATCACCTCTTTGCTGATATATACATATATATATTTTCACCGAAAAAAACAAAGGTTAAAGTGATGTCATAGTTAGGTATGCCAATAATATCTTTAGACACATTAGAAATTCACTGAAAAAACAGAGGTTAAAGGGATCTTATAGTTAGGTGAAAATGTCAGTTTAAACATACCATTTTAGAATAAAACAAAAAAAAATGAAATTTACAGGTTATATTTAACTGAAGTAACTATAACTCATGCCCCCACCATACCCAGTTATAATGTCACTTTAATCTTTGTTTTCTCCAGTGAATTTCAATTAAAAAAAACTCAAAAACGTTTTTATCATATGCAACTATGTTAACTCCCCAGCAAGCATGGGCTTGCGCCATGCACAGAGCAGGCCACAGGGTCCTGTCTGTAGTCAGGCCTTGCCCCTAAATTATCTGCGGGGAGGCAACCCCTACCGTGAATGGTCTTCGGCCATGTGCAATTTGGGTTAACTGCTGGGCTGCGCTCAACCCCAGTGAGCGGCCAGGCCCTGCACCTAACTATTCCCCCCACAGGAGACCACTCACCGCCATGCATGGCCTTCAGCCATGCACAGCATGTAGTGTGCTGCAAACCTCGTGTGTGGGTTTTCAAAGGGCTGCCACAGGCTTTTGGTGGCCTAGCGCTTGCGGTCACGCGAGCGTGCACGCACGCAGCCGCCATCTGTCTTTGATCGCGATCACCTTCGCGGCCGAGCGGCCAATGCTTGTTCTAAATAAGAACGATTGTGCTTCCTAGTCAGAAATATGACTGACTCGATCCCAGATGAACCACGCGGATAAAATATTTCCATTACAAAAATGCAGGCTATGCTCATGCTCGGTTTTCTTTTCTTCGTAAAGCAGAGTTGTTGAAGGGCAGGGCACCCAGAAGTTTCAACAAATATGTTTTTTTTTCTTGCAATTTTTTTTTTTTTATCTTTGTAGTGCATGGATCTCTAAGATGAACTCGGAGTATGACTATGTATTTAACTTTATTTTTGCATTCTAAAGTCTCTTCATTTCCGTGTTGCTGGGATTTTTGGTTTCTTCGTTTGGCAGTTATTTTGCATTTTCCCCTCTCCGGCAGCCAGGATCATATTTTATTCTTCTAAGGCTTATTTCCCTCGGTTTGGCGAAACTTGGAGGATATTTACTACATCCAGTAAATACTTACCAACCTTTGTTCACGAAATACTGTTGCTCACCTGCTTAAGTAGCAATAGCCCACTCTATTTAAACATGTGATCCCAGCTAAGCAAAAGTCAGGTACCTTTTAACAATTCTGCTAGATCTGCGGGTGGCTAGTCATTTTTCAGAGTAAGGCTGTTCAGTGGGTTCAACATGAAATGTTGTTTGCCTGAAATGCACAATATGTTTCTGTGACACCTTGTGACAATAACTCGAAACTGTCAATTTGAGTCGGTGTACTTGTGGGCTCTGGCTTCCCACTGGATTGTTCTGGTTATTGTTAACGAGCAGATATACACAAGGGAATGTTACCACTTATAATCAATGAGGACATCATTATGTTTAAATAGCAGAAACCTATTAGTGCCTGAAAAATTATTTGGCTTTAATATCCGCGGCGGTCACGTCTCTGGCTATAAAATAGAATCTGTGATTTATTGCATGACTCCAAACAAATCCAAGGAAGGATATCTTTCAGGGAACTGCATATAGGAGTATCTGGCAGTATATACTACCCTTTATAATACACGCGTCAGTAGCAGTGATCTATATCCACCTGATATTATGCTGCCAGATGAGGTCGAAATTAATGTGTATGTATATATATCTTCACCTAGCAAATTTGCCAGCCTTGGTCCTCAGATTAAGACCCATTTCTGAAATCTTCGGTAGATTTAAGTTTACAAGGTGAGGAAGGGACTACCTTCGTGACATGGCTGATGGGTGATATTATGATAATAATACTGCAAGCCAGGGTCTTGGCCTAACTATTCCAAAGCTCCAAACAACCTATGAAGTGGAGAACGGGGGCAAGAGAGCAGGGATGGGGGTGTTGGTTCTACAAACAATTTTTAATCAGACAGAAAAGGCTAAACAAGCATTGGCATAGCCAATAGGTCTCACTTTTGGGACATTATAAGTATTTAGTTATGCAGCACAATATCCTTGGTGCAACAACATTAACTGTTGCATGGCTAAACACTTATGAGGTCCCAAAGGCGAGACCTATTGGCTATGCCAATGCTTGTTTTAATTTTGAAATTGGTTTTCCAATCCCGCAGGACTTTTGCAGGAGCCAGCGCGGCTCTCTGTGCTCCTGCAAGACTATCACAGGAGTAAGAAGGCAACCCAAAAAACAGGGGGCAGGGCCTGCCCACTCATACCTCATTTTATTTATTTTTTCAGCACATGGGGACTGAGTCCCTGTGTCCTGTAATGGCAGCTGCAACATTTCTCTTTATGTTGTGGCCAGCCAATCATAGTGCAAGCTTCCGTGGCACTCGCTGGAGCTTCTCACTCCCGCAGGAGCAAGGTGGCTGATGAGAAAAAAGCCCCTCAGCCAATCAGATCGCTCTATTATTTCAAGTTGCATGCCCGCAGGTAGCGCAGACTTCATCATTAGTGCAAGAGCTCTTAAAAATCGTTTGTAAGACGTGTAGCATAGGAAGTTGTTGGATATTACCATCTTCTGTGTGGCATTCCCCTGGATTATTACCTTGTTTTACTGAACCTGTTTTGTTGGCTATCGAACTCTGCACACTTTGATTCAAAAATAAAGGGGGAACATCAAGTTTGGCCATTTGCATTGGTGCTCCAGCTCTGCAAAACTCTAACTCTAAAAGTGCCCCCTCCACATTTCTAAGACTTAGCTTATACTTGTATGCTATGCAATAGTATATATTATGAAAATGTTTAATAGTGATTTGCTGGCGCAAAAGTAATTATGGGACCTGCTCTCTTTCTTGGTTTCCCTAAATAATAATAGCAGTGACTGCAGATCTTCCCGAACGCTTCTGCCCGTCCTGCGGTTGGACTTCTCAAACATGTGTTTGTTACCAACTACTGACTCATCTAGACTGCCTTCGTGTCGAGGACTGGATGCGGAGAAGGTCTGCTGAGTGCCTTTTTAAATTGCCTAAAGAATGGTCGACTCTTCCTAGTAGCCACAATGCCACCATGCACAGAAACATTTACTTGAAAGGTGACAAGTTTGTCTTTAGAGGGTCACAGCTAGAAAGAAAGCCCACAAAGGGAAACACATCCTCTGCCAAACCACTGTATTGGACATCAGTGAGAAGGGCTGAGCAGATACAACCTGATGCAAACGAAGGAACTGATGGAACCTACTTGAGGAAAATATCAGGGACAAACATGAACAGCAGTGGGTAATGAGGGAATGAAATGCGTTGTGACACATGCTGTCTTGCATATGCTTGAAACATAAACTGACATCACAGAAAGAAAGTCAGCAACAACTGGTAGTGGAGTACTCGGATAAATTCCCAATGAACTGCCCAACTTCTTGGAAAGGGCAATTTATAAGTCTGAGTTGTGCCTCAGTTGAGAATTCTAGCTCTAAAAAGAAGCCCAAGTTTGACATCCGGCGTGCCGTGAAGCACTCCTAAACACCGCTGACACTGCTTGTGTCCTTGCTACCCGCGGGCTGTGGAGTACCCCTCCGGATCAGACCGAGCATGCAAGCGTCGCAGCATCCTGGGCCGCAAGGGAGCTTGGTGTCCAGCAGTCCACTGATGTGACGCGCACGATGAAATGATTCCCCTTCTGAGGTCTATGTGGTACTAGGTGAGCTCTTGGAACTCCCCGCTGTACAATGTAACACTTCTGGTATCTAAAAGCGGCATGTTTAAAAGTCTCTGCATCGCCTACAGCCTTTTTTAAAGGAATAGTGCCGCATGTACCCAAAAACTACACATGGCATCCTCCTCCCAGGACTCTTCCATCTTCCTCGGTCTCTTTACTTAGGACACCGATTGTTCGCAAGACATGAAATGGAGGCAGTTCATCTTTGTGGTTTCTTCAATGAAAAACCGACCTCCGCTGTGTATTAAAAACATGCAGACTACACGAAGGACGCTTCGGGAAAACATGTGAGAGCGCAAGACGTTCTGCTGGATAGCAGCTCCTGTGTGCAGTATCCTCCACGAGCCTTCTATCATTCACGCTCAGACACTGTAACTCATGATTGTGCGCTTTACAAAAGTAAAAAATAAGGAAACGAAACAATAGACGCAGAGCATTCAAAATTGCAATTTTTAACTCCCACACGTTCCCTTCCTCTTGGAGAAGTTATCCCTGTTAAATGCTTCAGTCTGTAAACTGTTCTGACGTCGTTTTTCTACGTAAAACCAGCAACAAACAAATACAGGGTAAGTAAAGAAGGAACAACGTGCTTATGTTAGAGATGGTGGGGGATATGTATGAACAATTCTAGGTCACAGGAAAAGAGACAGTGTAAAGAAACCCAACACAGTCATGACAGCCACCTGCATTACCAAGAAACATGAAAATGAATGGTGACAACCAGAACACAGCGGACAAAGACAGCCTTGTTTCAGGTTACCTAGTATTTGCACCCAAAGAACAAGTTACTTACCTTCGGTAACGATATATCTGTAAGAAACATAGATTAGTTATAGATTCCTTACATTAGAATTACCCCCAGGCGTCAGACTGGATCCTGGAAGTTTTTTGTCAGCAGTACCCCTGCGCGTCGAAAGGTGGCTTCGGTCGGCTCCGCGTTCGTCAGTGGTGTTGTGGTCGTCGGGATGACGTTGCGGTAGCTACTTAGAAACCGCCCTCGAGCGCTGACGTCAGTAATGTACACGACTTTCCACGCCAGAAGCGCAGAGCCATGCAAGACAGTGACCACTGGTGCACAAAACTAGGGCCCTGAAAGGAAGTCCTTAACCCTAGAAATCAGTTAGCAGAACGGGGAGGATGGGTGGGGCGGTAAGGAATCTATAACTAACCTATGTTTGTTACAGATATATTCTTACCGAAGGTAAGTAACTTGTTCATCTGAAAGAAACAGTTAGTTATAGATTCCTTACCTTAGAATAGATACCCCAGCTATATCAACCCCGGAGGAGGGTCTACAAACCAAGTTTACAACAGAAGATCCTGGAGAACAGAACGGCCAAAGAAGCAGTCTCTCCAGACTTGGCTGTCCAGGCAGTAGTGGCTTGTGAACGTGTGCAGTGACGCCCACGTAGCTGCCTGACAAATGTCATTAAGGGGGACTCCACGTCCCAAAGCAGTGGTAGCTGTCGGAATGGGCGCGCAACCCCACTGGCGGCTCCTTCTTTGCCAAGGAATTACAAGCTTTGATGCACAAAACGACCCATCTAGAAATGGTCCGTTTGTGCACGGCCTGACCTTTTTTGGCACCCACTTAGCCAACAAAGATCTGGTCATCCACCTGGAATAGTTTTGTGCGATCCAAGTAAAAGGAAATCGCACGCTATGGATCCAGATGGTGGAGCCTCTCTTCCCCTTTGGAAGGATGCGGAGGCGGAAAGAAGGTAGGCAAAGTGATGGTCTGTCCAATATGGAAAGGAGTAACCACTTTGGGAAGGATGGATGGAAGAGTTCGAAGGACAACCTTGTTTCGATGAACAGTCAGAGAAGGAGGCTTTGTAGAAAGTGCTTGGAGCTCACTCAAACTGCGCGCAGTGGTGATGGCCACCAGAAAAGCAGTTTTTAAAGTCAGAAGCCTGAGAGGACAGTTATGTAGCGGCTCAAAGGGAGCGCACATTAGATATGTAAGAACCTAGTTCAAGTCCCACTAGGGCATTACGAAGGGAGCAGGAGGAAAAAGATGAGTAATGCCCTTAACGAAGCGATTTAAAACAGGGGACTTAAATAGAGAAGGCTGATCAGGAAGCCTAAGGAAGGCTGAATTGGCCGAGAGGTAGCCCTTTAGAGGGCCAAGAGCAGAGCCCTGCTGGGCCAAAGAAAGGAGGAACAAGAGAACCGCAGAAAGAGGGGCGGAAAGGGCATCCACAGCCTATGCTGTGCACCATGCCACAAATCTGTTTCATCTGCAGGTGTATACCATATTAGTGGAGGGACGCCTGGCTGCCAAAATAACATCACAGACTTCGGGAGGCAGGCCAAACAACGTCAACTGCCACCGCTCAATCTCCACGCAAGGAGGTGGAGGCTGGACAGGTTTGGGTGGAGGACTGTCCCCTGCTGCTGAGACAGAAGATCCTCCCAAAGAGGCAGTCTGATCGGAGGATTGATGGCCATGTGTAGAAGCTCGGGATAGCAGACTCTTCGTCCCCAATCCAGAGCCACAAGAATGACTTGGGCCCGTTCGCGCCTGATCTTCTTCAACACTCTGGGCAGAAGTGGTATAGGCGGAAACGCATATAGAAGACCGCAACTTCACACGCGACGAAAAGCGTTGCCTTTCCGAGTGCCGCCTGGGAAATTCCAATGTGCAGAATTGCTGACATTGCTCGTTCTCTTCGGTGGTGAATAGATCTAACCAAGGCTCTCCCCAATGCTGAAAGAGACCTTGCACCACCTTCAAGTGAAAGCACCATTTGTGATCCATCATGCACCTGCGACTGAGTTCATCCGCTCTGGCGTTCAGGGAACCTGCCAGGTATTGAACCAGCAGGGATATGCCCTGATGTTCCAGCCATGTCCAGAGGCGGAGGGCCTCCTGTCATAGGATCCACGACCCCACCCCGCCTTGTTTGTTGCAGCACCAAATGATGATGGTGTTGTCCGTGAACATCTGCACTACTCTTCCCCGGACAGAGGGAAGGAATGCTTTGAGTGCAAGACGAATCGCCCAAAAATATAGAAGGTTGATGTGGAGCCCGGACTCCGCCGGAGACCAGAGGCCTCTGATCTCCGTCTCCCCCATGTAGCCACCCCATCCCAGAAGTGATGCATCTGTCACCACTGTGAACTCTGGTTGGGGAAAGGAGAGGGATCTGCGGCCAACCCAATCCTGGTTCGTTAGCCACCACTGCAATTGGTGTGCAGTGACCTCCGAGATCTGGACGCAATCGGACAGGTTCCCCTGATGTTGTGCCCACTGGAACTTCAGGTCCCACTGCAGAGCCAGCATATACCATCTGGCATGGTCCACCAGCAGGATGCCATCAGGCCCAGTAGCCTGAGGGTCAGTCTGACCAAAACCCCGGATAGAGGCTGAAAGATCGGAATCATAGCCCGAATATCCTGGACTCGCTATTCAGGAGGATAGACCCCAAACTGCGTCGTGTCCAGAACCGCTCCGATGAAGAGGAGCTTCTGAGAGGGAGTCAGGTGTGATTTCAGCATGTTGATAGAGAACCCCAGCAAATGCAGAAGGTTGGCCATAGTCTGGAGGTGGGAGACGACAGCCTGGGGCAAACCCGCCTTTAACAGCCAGTCGTCGAGATAGGGGAAGACTGGAACCCCTGATGAGCTGCGACCACCGCCATCACTTTTGTGAACACCCGAGGATTGGTCGTAAGATCAAAGGGGAGCACGACAAACTGAAAGTGCTCTTGGCCTACCGTGAACCGCAGGTAACGCTGGTGGGCCAGCAGGACTGGTATGTGAAAATAAGCGTCCTGCAAGTCCAACGCTACCATCCAGTCTCCAGGGTCGAGGGCAGACAAGACCTGAGCGAGCGTCAACATTTTAAACTTCTCCTTCAGAAGAAGTGGTTCACGTTCCCGAGATCCAAGATAGGACCCACGCCTTTGTCCTTCTTGGGCACCAGAAAGTAGTGGGAATAGCAACCATGACCTACTTCTGGGACAGGAACGCGCTCGATGGCTCCCTTGGCCAAGAGTGCCGAAACTTCCTGTTGGAGAAGGGCCAGATGATCCTCCGACATGCAATGGTACTGAGGTGGCATGGATGGAGGGGTAGTCTCGAAGAGGAGGGAGTAGCCCCGTTGGACTGTTTGCAAAACCCACCTGTCCGACGTAATGGTGCGCCACTAGGGGAGGTGATGGCGAATCCTGCTGCCCACTGTCATTTGGTGGCCATGAAAGGTCAGAGGCCGCTGCAGAGGGGGCTGTGGTGGACTGGCCTGCCCGCTGGCCCTCAGAACCACGGCGGTGGTTCCCACGTCCACCGCTGCGCAGGGGCTGAACAGCTTGCGCTGGCCTATGGCTCTGGGTGGAATGTGGCAGGCCACCCCTTCAGTAGCCACGAAAGGGGCGAAAGGCAGACTGCGCAGGGCATGAGGTGGAGAGGCCCAAGGACTTGGCCGTAGCCCGAGAGTCCTTAAAGCGCGTTGTCTGCCTTGTCACCAAATAGGCGACAGCCATCAAAGGGTATGTCCATAAGAGTGGATTGGACATCACCCCAAAAATCAATCAACCTCAACCAGGCGTAGCGCCGAAAGGCTACCGACGTGGAAATCGTCCTGCCTAGTGAGTCGGCGGTATCCAGCCCACAGCGGATGGTAAACTTTGCTACGTCTCTCTTCTTCGGCAACTGCTCTGGAGAGTATGGCCCAGGCCTCCTCTGGGCACTGGGGCAGCACTTGCGCCACCATATCCCACATGGAGTGGGTGTAACGGCCCAACAAACATGCGGTGTTTACCGATCACAGTCTCAAGTTTTTGGATTCCCTATCAGGTGGTGCATTATGAAATGCGCCTTTGTAAGTGGAGGCTTGGAAGCTCTTAGGGGTGGGGTGTTGGGAGAGGAAAGTGGGATCGACCCAGAGCCGGCCGGTGGCGTCGGTCACTCATCTTATCCACAGGAGCCCGTGTGTTGGGCCTGGACCAGGTGTTGAAAAGGATGTCAGTGAGAGTTTCATTAAACAGCCGCAGGGGCTCCGAGGAGCTCACTGTCTGTTGAAGCACCTCTGTCAGGAGGTTAGTCCTGAATGCCACCATAGGTAGCTCGAGGTTGAGAGCCTCAGCCGCCCTATGCAACACCACGGCGTAAGACGCTTCCTCCTCCGTAGCCACGGTAGGAGGAGACAACATGCCAAGGTCTGGGTCTGTATCCAGACCACTGGCTTCCACCAGTTCCTCTCTCCAGTCCGGTTGATTGCCCACTGGTCAGTTAGAGGGTCTCCAGACCCCTCCCAGTCCTACTCACCCTCCTCTGGCTGGCAATCTGGTCTCAAAGAGCCAGGGTAGAACAGGGGCACAAAAGTACCCATCAGCGGCGAGGACACAACCGGCGTCGGATGCGGACGTGGTGCCGGAGGAAACGGCGCCGGGGAAGGTGTAACTAGGCCCAGGGCCCCCATCTGAGTCCGCGGGGCCTGAAGGCGCACCGGTAGAGATGGGCTGCCTAAAGTTGGCGTGCATCGCTTCGTAAAATTGACAAAGCTGGGCAGGGGTCGCTCCAGGTCCCGGAAAGGGAGGAAAACTCGGAGTCGACCCTTCGGGCTCCGCACGCGGAGCCACGGGAGGGTCACCACCCATATCCCTCGTCGCGTCTGGCGACGGACAGGGATAAGTCGATGAGCGACGATGCTTCTTCGACTTCTTCTTGTGCTTCGACTTACCTGACCCCGTGTGCGAAGACTTGGAAGAAGAATGATGGTGGCTACGCATCCAGGACCTCGAGTGGCATGGAGCGACTGCCGGGACTTGAGAAGCTTTCTCGACCGCTCCCGCAAAGACTTCAGATTCATGGTCCGGCAGTCGGAGCATGACTTGGGTTCGTGGTCGTGCTCCAGGCAGAATAGGCCCACGATGTGCGGATCCATCACCGACATCAGTTGGCTACAGGAACCGCAAGCTTGAAGCCGGGCATACCTGACGTGCACTAGGAGTTGAAGACTCAAAAACGGTGTCGACAAAAGTTGCCAAAAAGTCAGTCAAAAAACGACTAGAGGTACCGCTCTCTCAGGATCTACGCTGGCTGGCGCAAAAAAAGAAAGAACTGACGTCAGCGCTCCAGGGCGGCGTCTAAGTAGCTACCGGCGATCACAACGCCAATGACGAACACGGAGCTGACTGACCACACCTTTCAACACGCAGGGGTACTGCTGACGAAAAAACTTTCCGGATCCAGCCCGATGCCTGGGGGTAATTCTAAGGTAAGAAATCTATAACTAACTGTTTCTTTCAGATACTGGTAGCAATGCCACACAGTAAATCTGCACCTCAAACTCACAATTAAAAGTTAAAACTGTGCAGCACAGTAGTTGTGTTTATGTGTGCACTGATTATGTTGAATGAAGGACTACCACTTCAGAGTTCAGGAGAACATGGAGAGAGTTCATGTACATCTTTGCTGCCTGGCAAGGACTATCCCTTTACCTTCTACTATTAAATCACCAATGTTTTACATTATTCATTCAATCCTCCACAGTCATGGAATGGGCCGAGCACCCAGGCAGATACTGTCAGACATTGGGTGGCGAAATCTGAAAGCAGGTAGCAAAACTGTACATTCTCAGTTGCTTGCCGTTTTTGTAGAGGAGTTAGTGACAGGTGAGAACTTGGCTTTTTACTTTCCACAAGTTTCAGACTAGTCCAAATATGCTGGAATATCACTCCTACACTAAACACTGTCTCCATCTACCCTTGAGATGGAAGTAATTAAGAAGTGCTAAATGAACTTCAAGCAGTGTGTCAGTGAGGTGGTTGAAAAACAGTGGTGTGATCATCTGAAGACAAGTCACCAACATATCTCTCCAAGTGCCCACAAGGGAAGAAAGTGATGAGGATCAAGTCGGGGTTCATGGGAGTCACTTGGAGGAAAGGAGGTAGCTCACAGCAAGCAGATGGTTGGTGCACTTTCACTAAACATAGTTTGCTTAAAATGTGCATGTATCATAGGATGAGCACACATGAACCACAAAAATCACTACCACCCCTCTAAAGAGGACACCAAGTAATGTACTTCCAGCGGCACAGAAGCAGGTAAGGTACCCTGCACTGCCCCGTCACACTTACCTATAATAACATCACAAAGAGGCCAAACCATGGCAACTTTGCCTTATGCTAATTTTGGCAACGACCATTTAAACACAAGAGAAGTTCTTAACCCATCTGCAAACTGGGGACACCCTGACAATGATTCCTGAGGGGATGATGTAGGAAACACGGCTCAAACACCTGGATCACTAGCTCCAAAGCAAGGAGAGCCTGAAATCCAAAACCAAGCCACGTCTACTGCAGCCTAATTAACTGTCCCAGGCATAGCACTCTGTCACAGTCAACGACTGTAGTCCTTGAGGCACTCAGTCAGAGGTTGACCACGGTGGAGGTAGGCCATAGGTGGATAATTCAGAAACAGTGCTAACTCCATCAATATCATCTGAAGTATAGACAGACATGAGAAACATATACTAGAGGAAGCAATTTCCCCAGAATAAAAGCAGGTCGAGCCCCAGTGACAGGGAAGAGCTCTATGATGCGTCATCAATAGGCTGACAAAACGAAACCTCAACATCAGCGAGCAAATTGCAGACGAGCATGAGCAAAGTGGTTCTGTCTTCGAGACCCTATTGTCCCTCCTTGAAAGGAAGCAGATGACACTGTCTCAGATGGCTGGATGGTATGCAAATGACAACACTATCCTGGGCACTGTCCCATTCACTTTCCTAACTCAGACCCGCTGATGTCTTCTGTGAGGGTCAGAAGGTGATCTTCTTAAACTTTCCAAATCTCTACCAGTCCTGGAGACCCATCCACAGAATCAATTCCACATGGTTCCCATGAGGCACAGGGTCAGACTGATTTGCATTTGGCCATGTCTGAACTGGGGTGGCAGAGTTGGCTAAAGAACGGTGATGGATTAAACCCAGGTCAGTTGACTGGGGGTGAGTGCTTGCAATGTTCAACACTCCGTCCATCATTTCCTTTGGTTTTTGCTTTGTTCGCCATAAGTTGGCAGGGTATGCTCAGACGTGAGTCCCTTGCTCACTTTGCCACTGGATTCAAGCAAGCCTGGCTGAAGACGGCTGAAATGCCAGAAACCGGTCCTAGGAAGCTTGATTCCGGTCCAGGAAAGACATGGCTTGGCAGTTAGGGCTGGACTGTTCCCATGAGGCACAGGGTCAGACTGATTTGCATTTGGCCATGTCTGAACTGGGGTGGCAGAGTGGGCTAAAGAACGGTGATGGATTAAACCCAGGTCAGTTGACTGGGGGTGAGTGCTTGCAATGTTCAACACTCCGTCCATCATTTCCTTTGGTTTTTGCTTTGTTCGCCATAAGTTGGCAGGGTATGCTCAGACGTGAGTCCCTTGCTCACTTTGCCACTGGATTCAAGCAAGCCTGGCTGAAGACGGCTGAAATGCCAGAAACCGGTCCTAGGAAGCTTGATTCCGGTCCAGGAAAGACATGGCTTGGCAGTTAGGGCTGGACTGTTCCCATGAGGCACAGGGTCAGACTGATTTGCATTTGGCCATGTCTGAACTGGGGTGGCAGAGTGGGCTAAAGAACGGTGATGGATTAAACCCAGGTCAGTTGACTGGGGGTGAGTGCTTGCAATGTTCAACACTCCGTCCATCATTTCCTTTGGTTTTTGTTTTGTTCGCCATAAGTTGGCAGGGTATGCTCAGACGTGAGTCCCTTGCTCACTTTGCCACTGGATTCAAGCAAGCCTGGCTGAAGACGGCTGAAATGCCAGAAACCGGTCCTAGGAAGCTTGTTTCCGGTCCAGGAAAGACATGGCTTGGCAGTTAGGGCTGGACTGTTCCCACGAGGCACAGGGTCAGACTGATTTGCATTTGGCCAGGTCTGAACTGGGGTGGCAGAGTGGGCTAAAGAACGGTGATGGATTAAACCCAGGTCAGTTGACTGGGGGTGAGTGCTTGCAATGTTCAACACTCCGTCCATCATTTCCTTTGGTTTTTGCTTTGTTCGCCATAAGTTGGCAGGGTATGCTCAGACGTGAGTCCCTTGCTCACTTTGCCACTGGATTCAAGAAAGCCTGGCTGAAGACGGCTGAAATGCCAGAAACCGGTCCTAGGAAGCTTGATTCCGGTCCAGGAAAGACATGGCTTGGCAGTTAGGGCTGGACTGTTCCCATGAGGCACAGGGTCAGACTGATTTGCATTTGGCCATGTCTGAACTGGGGTGGCAGAGTGGGCTAAAGAACGGTGATGGGTTAAACCCAGATCAGTTGACTGGGGGTGAGTGCTTGCAATGTTCAACACTCCGTCCATCATTTCCTTTGGTTTTTGCTTTGTTCGCCATAAGTTGGCAGGGTATGCTCAGACGTGAGTCCCTTGCTCACTTTGCCACTGGATTCAAGCAAGCCTGGCTGAAGACGGCTGAAATGCCAGAAACCGGTTCTAGGAAGCTTGTTTCCGGTCCAGGAAAGACATGGCTTGGCAGTTAGGGCTGGACTGTTCCCATAAGGCACAGTGTCAGACTGATTTGCATTTGGCCATGTCTGAACTGGGGTGGCAGAGTGGGCTAAAGAATGGTGATGGATTAAACCCAGATCAGTTGACTGGGGGTGAGTGCTTGCAATGTTCAACACTCCGTCCATCATTTCCTTTGGTTTTTGCCTTGTAACTAAACTAGGCAGATGGATGGGCTGGGGCAGGATGAGGTGTTTCTTACTTTGCTTACAATTAACTATTAGTGCAACTGGTGATGTACTTTGTATTTTTTCTGTTATTGCTGAATAATGAAAATTCAGTAAAGAAATAAAAAAATAAAAAAATAAAAATGTTACTACAGTTTAGTGCATTTACGATAGGATTCTCAGTGACATTCTTTTCTGCATTTATGACACTTTTGCTGCATTGCTAGGCAGGTGCCATCATGACGGTATGGTCTGCTGTAGTGGTAACATTCTTTTTTCTTTTCCTTGCTTTGTTGCCTATCTTACCTTTGATGATGGCCTCTACATCTTGTGCTCCGGGAGTACTTTCAGTGGAACCTCTTCTGTGAGTGGTTCTGTTGCTAGAACACTTGTTCTCTCTTCTCAACCATTACTACTACAATCCTACTTGCTTGTACTTTGGCTTTGTCATTCAGTCGAGTCAGTTCTTTGATCTCTCCCAGTGTATAGGACTTCCGAAGAAGTTGGAGCCGGAGCAATTCTGGAACAATCCTCTATGATGCATAGTCGAAGACGTCCGCATTTGTGAACTTGCTGAATTCACAATACTTGACCAGCTGGCGCAGTCTTGTGATGAAACTGCTTATTGGTTATTCCTTTTTCTGGGATGCCAGATTGAATGTGTGCTACCCATAGTGAATATTCTTTTTTGGTAGGAACTTTGCATCCAGTGCTGCATGTACCTATATATTTATGCTGCTGCTTGGGTTGCTGGTAGCTCCCGAATGATTTTGCGGACCTAGTTTCCTAGGTTCTTTATTGTGAATAGGATTTTCTTTTAATCTTCTACAAAGTCGTCAAAATCCTCTCGCCACTCCTGGCATTTCAGTCACATTGTGTTTCCAGAGGAGAGGGGTGGCTGGTCTGGAGGTTGGAGATACGATCCTGATCTTTTGCTTTATTTTGTCTCGTACAACATTATTTCTTCCATCTCTTGTCTTAGTCGTGTTGCATTTAATATACTCTTGATTTCATTGTTTTGGCCTAATGTATTGTTGCCTGGTCCTTAGATGGTAGATTAACTGCCTTTTAATGGTCCACTTGACTCTACGATGGCTTCTACACTTCAATGCTTTCTCCGGAGATGCCGGACTTCAAAATGACCGCCTCAGACTTCAGTCTGTTTTTCCTGAGAGGCCTGATTTATAGATGGCTCTCTCACTGGTTGCATGAGGGATGTGCCTGGCTTTGCTATGCAAGTTGATTTGAATTTGTCCAGTGTAAATTCTTCTAGGGATCTTGTTTAACCAGTCACTGAGCTGGACCCCACTTTTTAGTTGCCAGATTTTTAACAGGAACATTTAAGCCATTTTTAGATTTGCCTACAAGCTCTAAAACAAACAAATTCCTGAAATGCTGAATCTATACAGGAGCAAGTGTATCTCAGCAGAGTATATGGTGCTGGCCCCTGGGGCTATAATATGATGGATATTTTACAATGTGCGAAAAATAAATTTTTGTGTAGACTACTTTCAGTCCCAGGGGGAATAGCTACCTTAATATGCCATGAGGAGCTTGGGATGGTTTACCTAAAAGATCATATTGGATTAGCACCTTTATTATTGTGGGTTAAAATATGGCCATCCCCAGAGACTGGTCTGATTAGATCTTGCATTTCAGAATGCATGTCAGTAGATTGGGTAGACCAGATACAATGGCTAAGGTATTTGAAGGCCACCTTTGATTGATTGGACCTCCTTGCTCTTTTATACATTTCCCCAAACAATTGGCCCCAATCACAAACTACGTGTTAAAGAACTGTTTTTAGAGCTTTGTATGAATACATGTTTGGTCAGTGCTCAGGCCAAACAATCAATTGTAAATTATGCCACAGTTTTAACAACTTGGGGTTAGAGTCTTACTTGAGGAGGTGTGTTTCCCCTACATATCCTCAATGGTTGACTTTATTTAGACTTTGCACTTGCTTTGCTTTTCCAATCCTGTGGGCATGGTAGCAGGATATATCTATTTGTGTGCAACTACCTTTCGATCCAAAGCACCACCCATTTATTTCTGTATTGACCACTGTATCAAGATAAAAGATACTGTATTTTGGTGCAGTTTCTGCGCAAGGCCAATATGAGGCGACAAAAGGATGGTTTAATTTTAATAGTCTTTGGGCTAAACTGAAATCTGTTCTGCAGTTTTAAATCTTATAATATCAGTGTTTCGGGGGGCGTGGCCAGGCCGCTTATGGAGTGAGACATGTCCTTTTGTGTGTCTGCTCCTCCGCGCCCTTTACCTGCATTTTGCTCAGCTTCGGGGCTCATGATCCCCTCTCCGGCGGTTGCCTGACTGCCGAGTGCGCGTGGGTGGTGCAGGAGACAGAGACTGCTCTTCGCCACAGCGGGATGGCTCACTGGCTGCTGTCGGGGTCTGCGCTGAGCAGCGCCTGCCATCTTGAGGCCTGCTGAGACGCTGCGGACTGGGTCGCAAGAGGCTGTGGACCAGATTGCAAACAACTGGAGGCTCCCGGGGGTCTGCCTCGAACTTTTGCGATCCCGGCATCCACCCCCCCTCCACTCTCAGAGGGCGAGACGGTGCTGAGCTGCTACCGATGCCATTCACGGCAGCCCTCCTGACTCTGCAGCTCCGAGGGCCTGCTACCTGCGTCACTGCTGCGGTGGAGGTCCTTATTGTTGTGCGCCTGCCTCCCGACCCTGGCGAGGGCTCCACTTGGCATCCCGCTGCAGCTCCCAGAGACAGGAGGCACAGCAGGATGCACACGACCCTGAAGCTGCCCTGGGCCCACCGAACTACTGCTGGAGGCGGCGGCCTTGTTTATGCTAGCGGCTCCACCTACATTTCCTTCCGAGACTCTGGTCCCTGGATCGGGCCCTACTGAGGCGAAGCTGGCTGCAGTTGAGGGGCCTGCCCATTGGCCCCTGTAGGACAGGCTGTGACTGTTTGGGGATCCTTCTGCAGCCTCGGCTGGTTGGCCCTGCTACTACAATTGCTGAGCCCAGCCCCCTGGGGACTCAGGTGAGGTGGGGGAATGCAGGACACGCTCTGGGTCACCGTCTCTTTATCCATGGCCGGCAGGCCCCGTGGGATTCCGATTGCCTAACTAAGGTAAGGGGCGCTCGGCTGTGGGATTGCGCAGCGGGATCTGGTTCCCATTCCCCGCCCCTGGGCTGGAGCCTATTTTCAGCACCTGTGGCCCTGTTGGGATCTTGACCCTATAACTCTTGGCTACTCTCCGGCTCGGCGAGCCACGGCACAATGCATCCCAGGCCCCTGAAACATTGCCCCAAGCTTGTGGCCCCCTTGATCCCCACTGCAGCTTTAACCTGCCACCCTTCAAGGGCTCCTCAGTTATTCTCATTTATTTTTCTGCCACTGCTGGCACCCTGGGGCTTGTTTAAGAGTCGGCTTCCTTCCTACCTCGCCGGAAATTGGGGCGCTTGGATAGACCCAGGTCCCCACCGGACGCAAGACATCCCCCTTATTCAAAAGGTTTCACTGACGCCTATCTCCTCCGGGTTGCATACCTTCCTGCTGATGCAGGAGCAGTGGGGGCATATTAACCTGTGCACTATAAGCGCTAAGGGGGCCTGCACTTGCATACTGCCCAGTGACCGGCACAGGCAGGAGCAGAAATGACAACGCCCAGGGTTAAAAAAGATCGCTCGGTGAAAGACATGCTCATTAAGCAGTACGTCCCTACCACGATGGATATCTCTGGAGCCACCGGAGGCCTGTCGCTCAAGATT
This sequence comes from Triturus cristatus, assembly GCF_964204655.1. Taxonomy (NCBI): domain Eukaryota; kingdom Metazoa; phylum Chordata; class Amphibia; order Caudata; family Salamandridae; genus Triturus; species Triturus cristatus. The sequence goes on along the minus strand of NC_140582.1, from coordinate 1,011,708,920 downwards.
GAGGAGGATGGAGGGAACGCACTGGTTACCAGGCCGTATATAGACACACTGTTCTCGCCCCTACAAGAGGATTTAAAATCGATCAAGACCGATCTGACCCACAACTTACAAGGGGTAAGGAGGGAGCTATCTGAGATGGGGGATACAGTAGACACCTTGGAGAACCACAAGATCACCAGGGACAAGGAGATAGTGCAGCTCAGACAAGAACTCATATGCCTCACGGAACAGCAGTTAGACCTGCAGGCACACGCGTTGGATCTTGAAAAGAGATCGAGACGCAACACCGTTCGTATTTGGAATGCCCCAACGGCTGCAAAGGCGGGTAATGTGGAGGAGTGTGTGTCTGAACTCTTCCCACAGATCCTAGTGGATGCAAAGGCCTCGGACATTAATCTAGACAGAGTCCACCGGGTGGAGAGCGGTTCACTTGCCCCCGCCTGACATTTTAGCATGCGTCCATAGCTTCCCCCTGAAGGAGCGAATCCTCTGAAAGGCAAGAGACACTAATCAGGTTCAATTCCGGGGACAGACACTTCAGATTTACCACTGGTGACTGCCTACCTTAGAGAACACAACACCTCCTACGCTTGGGGGCATCCCTTCTGACTGATATTTGGGTGGGAGGGGAAAACCCACCAAATTAGTTCACTTAAAGAAGCCTATACCCTCCTCCAGATGGATCCTCCTGACAGCTCTGAAGGGAACAGGTCGGGTGCAGGATCTAGCTCTGGCAGGCATGCAAGATGGAGGTGGAGACTGCAGGGCAGAGGGCCCACCAAACCTGACTCAGCTACAATAGCCCTGGAAAGAAAGGCAGTTTTGGAGAGTCTGGCTCAGGACTCGTCGCAGGGCCACATGGATGAAGACCTGATCCTAAACTATAACTAACAATGACATGCCTCTAGAGCACACGGAAGCCGCGGAGAAGGGGGACCCCTCATGTGAAGGACCTTGGCCGCTTTTGACCCCATCCTTTGTCTAACTCCAGAAATGGTGGGAATCGTCTCTCTAGACCCACAACTCTCCGAGACTTGTATGAAAAGATTTTTTCTTCTTTTTTTTTTTTCTTCTTCTTCTCTTTGTATTGTTATTTAAATGTTTATGTTAGTTCAGTACCAATTCACATTATCGTGATGGGCGAGACTCCTATCGGGGCCCTCTTCCCCCAAGAGACACTGTTCACATCATTGTCAAGTTTAGTTTGCGGGTGGTTTGCTTTTGACTGCTGATTTATTAAGTACCAATGTACAATACATTCAGGGGTCAATGTGAACTCTCTCTCTGGGTCCCAAAGCTCTACGTTACATGCTGCCCTAGATGAGGGGTTGGTCAGTCAGGATCTCTACTTATGGCATGCCTTCACATAACTAACATGGCTATTGGTGGCAGGATAAAGGTGATTTCCTTGAATGTTAAAGGGTTGAACAACCCTGTCAAACGAAAAGCTATCCTCTCCTATCGACAAAATACCAGGGCAGAGATCTGTCTCCTACAGAAGACTCATCTCTTGTCAGGAGACAACCATCGACTTCAATCCAGAGACAGCAGATAGTCTCCTCAACAGGGTGCAAAATGGGGGGGATTTGCTATCTTATTTTCCCGCACATTCAGAGGCACTATTGGCCCTAAGTTAGCTGAACTCAAGGGCTGCCTTCTGGTCCATCCAATACAGCTCGGAATGCTAACATTAACACTGGGCACCATATATGTGCCAAACGAGGCACAGGAAACCTTTGTCCGGGAGGCAATGGCAGAGACACTCACCATGCAAGATCAGCTTATCCTGATTGGGGGAGATCTCAACTTAGTCATGGACAAACACACAGATCGCTCAGTACACGGGGGGGGAGGGGCGGGATCCCTCTTGGGAGAGGGTATTGCTTGGCTGAAGCAGACTGGTCTTGTAGATTTGTGGAGGGCCAAACACTAGGGACTTCACATTCTATTCTCAAGCACATAAGTCCTATGCCTGAATAGATTACTTCCTAGGCTCCCGGGACCTTTCCCAGCTCCTCCTCTCAGTTGAGATTGAACCAAGAAAACTCTCGGACCATTCTGCCCCAGTCTTAGAGCTGCAATCTCTCCTACGACGACAGGCCCGGCGGCATTGGCGAATAAGGGAGACCTTATTATGCAAACCAGAAGCCCAGGGGAAAATTAGGAAGGTGATTACAGACTATCTGGAGGCCTACGATAACGTGGAGGTTCCTCTTCCTATAGTCTTGGACGAGCTAAAGGCAGTGGTCAGGGGCGAGCTCATATCCCTGTCGGCAGCCGAAAATAAGGAGAGAAAACTCAAAAGGGCCGAGCTTCAGGAAAGTGTCAGGGAACTAGAGAGAATTCACTACCGTACCGAGGCCCCCAATGTTTGGCATCAGTTAGAAGCCGCATGGAAACAGTTAGCGGGGCTGGACCTGTACAGGGCGGAATTCGCCCTGCTATGTCTTAAGCACTCATATTATCTTAACGGTAACAAGAGCGGTAGGCTTCTGACCGCAAAACTAAGAGCCCAATGCCAAGCCATCACGGTCCACCTTCTCTTGACTGAGAAAGGGTCAGAATTGGTAAACGACGTTACCATAGCAGACCAGTTCAGGGAGTACTATGAGACACTCTATACAGCACAAGCTACCTCCCCTGAGGACATAACAGACTATCTACATGACTCCCCTGTTACCAAATTGATTGACTCCTCGGCATCTTAACTGGACGCGCCTATTCGTCTGGAGGAAGTCCTCTCAGCTATTTCGAGGCAGAAACCCCTAAAGTCCCCAGGCCCGGACTGGTTCCCCGCCGGGTTCTATAAGGATTTCTGCCCTGAACTTGTCCCAATCCTCACCAGACTCTTTAATTCAATAGCGGACTCTGGCTCTATCCCAGCCTCCATTCTGAGGACTACCATTATTGTTATCCCCAAACCTGGTAAAGACCTCAAAACTTGCGCTAGTTACCGTCCCTCAACACTGACTCAAAGCTTTTCACTGGCATCCTCATGACACGCTTAAACCCCCCTGATGCAGGGTCTTACTGATCCTGACAAAGCGGGATTCGTCTCACAGAGGCACTGTGCAGACAACACAAAGAGACTTCTGCACGTCATTGATAAAGCACATCGTAGGCAAGGCTCCAGCATACTGCTCTCAGTGGACGCAGAGAAGGCTTTTGATCGGGTCCACTGGCCCTTCCTTAGGGCAATAATGGAGCACTTTGGGTTTGGGGAGAGATTTCGATCCTGGGTATTTAGCGCCTACCGGGCCCCTCGGGTCTCTGTGAGAGTCAACGGTATAAGCTCGGAGCACTTCCCTATATGCAGAGGCACAAGACTCTCCACCCTATTGTTTACTCTATACATAAGACTGCATTAGTCTGCATGCGGACGACATCATGGTCATGCTGGACGATCCATTCGAGAGCCTTCCCCCCTACTTGGCCGAGATGGAAGAGTTTGGTAGGGTGTCCGGCTTCTGGATGAATCTCCATAAGCCCCAGGCTCTCAACCTCACCATCCATCCTCAGGAGCTAGAGGCTCCAAGGAGCTTATACCCAATTAGCTGGGCAACAGATTCTGTCCCCTATGTGGGGGTGCAGCTGTATGGGACCGTAGAGATGACAAACACCCCAAACTACGGGCCATTGCTGACCCGAGTCCGTGCTGAATTAGACAGATGGCGGCACTATCCATTTCCCCTTTTAGGTCGCATCGCTGCCATGACAATGACTATCGTGCCCAGGGTTCTCTTTTTCTTTGAGACCCTGCCACTGACACCTCCGGCGGGCACTATCTCGGCCCTCCAGGCGTCACGGAGTCATTTTATATGGGCTGGTAAACAGCCAAGAATGAGCAAGGAGTGGAGTTGGCTCCCCTTGGCAGAAGGAGGACTGGGGATTCCCTGTCTCACTAGATACTATCAGGCAGCCCAGCTTCGGTATCTGGAGGAGTGGTCCAGACCCGAATTGGAAAAGAGGTGGCTGTTCATGGATAATGCACTGGCCGGCACATCGTTCCTGCCCAGAATACACAGAGCCCTAATCCGATACATTTCCCCAGTTACAAGCTCGCTGCAGCGGGTCTGGGACGGATGTATGCGCAAAGGGAGACTTACCTCAATGCCCTCCCCTTTGACCCCAATTGCTGACAACCCAGACTTCTCCCCTGGTTTGGGACCCTCCTTTCATATTTTCCGGGTATCGCCCTGCAGAGCGATAGGCTACTTCTTTGATCTAGAGGGACTTATTCCCTTTGATGCCTTAAAAGAGGATTATTCCATCCCTGAAACAGAGCGGTTTAGATATCTCCAGATTAGGCATTGGGTTGTTGTGTTCCATGAAGGTACTCCAATATAGGCTCAGGTAACATCATAACCTTTCACCTATATTCTTCCCTACATTACACACATAACATTTCTTAGGGACTGACCTTTTACCTAGATTTGACACTGCACATAGAACGCGGGATTTTCCCTGGTTAAAGCCTCATACATTATGCATGAGGATTCTTGGTAACTCAGCAGGACAACCATCTCCTGTATAATAACTGTATAAAGTTCATTCCAGACGTCATCCTAAGTCTGAAAAGTAGCACAGCTAGGTAGAATCCAGAGGAGACCTTTGGGTATATAAACATCACATCTTGCTGAGACAAACGGAGGAGATCAGGGTTTCCCTGAAAACACACTGATGCGAGACTTGGAGGTGCCTGCATGCAGATACTCCAGCTTGCAGTGGTCTGACATCCCTTGCGGGGTGTCCAACCCGAGACCAGACCCAGTCTCTCACTTCAGGTAATGGGGGTTGACTTTATCCTATAGAAATTCTTGGCTTAACACCTACATACATGCTTAGGTACACTTAGGTACATCTAGTTAGGGTAGCAACGTAGGAGTACACATTTAGATTGTCATGTGTTTTATATACTTGCCTGTATTCATGGTTATAGCAAAAGGGTAGAGATCTACCATCCATTTACTTTCTTAGTGCTTCTAATAATTTATATCTGTTACTGTCTAATGATTGTTTCAGCACACCTATTTTACATGAGAATAAAGACTATTCAATAAATGCTTATTGAACATGTCCATACCTTTATTCTGTGTATCTCTCTGAGACTAAGTGAGCACAAGTGACTAAGCGAAAAGTAATACACTGTTTCCACGGTCCTGAGGGATCAGGGTTGTCATGTTCGATAGTTGCCAAGAACTATTCTCTCCTTGGTAAGAGGAGTTTCTAGTGGCACTGTGAGCTAGCTGGTACACAGGCCAACATACCCGGTGGGGGTGTCTGGAATCAGTCGGATACCAATCCTACAGTGTATGTTGTCTAAACGCACAGATCCTGTATAGGTTTTATAGGAACTACACGACAGGGTAACACACCAGTCGGTCTGACCAGGGGCAGAAAGGCCACTGACTCTGTACGAGAGGTGGCTGTTGGGAATAGACACAGACAGATGTCTTATCTGGGTGTTATTCAGCCTCCTCAGACTAGCGACAAATCTCCTCACAAAAACGCTGGGAGTCTGAGCTCGGCCGGTCTTTAAACCACGAAGGAAAGGCGGGGGATTCACCATGGAGAGCGGCATACCACATATAACACAGCAAGCACTGAAACAACAGTAGAAATGGCCCTTTATTGGTACCTAACAGCGGTACATTTTACATAATGGGAATCCGGCCTGCATCGCCGAATGCGGTTGTCGGTGTGGGGCTGAAGGCACACTATGTCACCTTCTCTGTGACTGTCCGAGGCTGGCATCATTTTGGACCAGTCTTTGACAACATTGACACACACCTCTACACACAGCTGCCCAGATTTCCTTCCTACACTCTATTAGGGTTACCTAACCCACTCACATTTCCACTCATTTCCCAAAGGGGGCGTCAGATTAGCATAGCTCTGGAGGCGGCCCATCAGACTATCCTAGCACTTTGGGGCTCTCCCACTGCCCCAACCCATTCGGCATGGCTTAGATGCCTAAGGGACATTTTGGGGATGGAAAAGCTTACCCCATCATTGACATCAGGAAACAACACCTTTCGAACAATTTGGCAGCCCTTCATAGCTCTGTTGACCAAGGAATTTAGAGAACTGACTTGCCCCCATTATCTGCGACGACTGTGCCTGGCTGAACCTGACACTCCTTAGCATGTAGCACGATTACTCACAACACACGCATCTCCCATACTACGACGAGTTACACAGCTAATGGTACTGCGTTTGGGTGGTTGAGGGCTGTTCAGGGGGTTTGTTAATTTGTTGTTTTTGTTTTGTTTAATCTAAAAGTTGCATTATTAGGTGGAAAGCTAGAGAAATGCTTTGTTGATATACAACCTCGTGTTTTGATTCTAATCTGCAACAATAAAAACAGATGTAAACATAAAATCAGTTTTTCACATCAGGAAGAGATGAATTTTAAGGGCTATTTTTCATTGTTTTAGACATGATTTATTCCATCTGACTTGAATATTTTATCTCAGAATTGTTATTTGAAAATTGGGTATGGTCTATGATTTTGTACTAGGTGACATTTAATCCAAGTTTTTCTATTTTACGTGCGCTTTTATGGCCTTTGGCCGAATAACGTTTGTGACTTGATTTTAATTATTCCAGTGTAAATTCGTCCCTGAATTGCTGGGGCTCACATAAGGGTCGTTCTTCTGCGCGCACTGGCAGCCTGTGTCTGCTCCATTGTTCTTCTGAATCGCTTGGTCACCTGCGGCACCGCTGCCATGTGGTCACGCTTGCTGCTTTCGGGGATGGGCCTCCTGAGTGGAGCTGGATGAAGGCACTGAAGGTAATACAAAGTCTCTTGTTTGGCAGCAGTCACAGTTGTTGATTGCTTAATTGTGCTGCTCTGCTTGCTTTTATTTGACATGATAAGCCACACTATGACGTGATTGTGCTCAATCTTTGTAAAAGTCCTGCGCTTTTGGTCTAATTTCCATGCACTTGCATTTTTGTGTTACATTGATTTCTCTTGTGTGAATCACTCATGTTCCTTCTAATGGTTTCTTTGTTGCCAGAGTAATATTCTATCCTCTGATGGCAAGCTGGAGGATCATCACTGGTGTGGACTGCAGGCGCACAGGAACAACCAAGGCAACAAGATTATTAGGGCTGTTTTATTTAGATAAGTTCTGTCTGCTTATAGTTAAATTGACGTACTCATATGCAGCTAGCCAATTCTTCAGCCTAATTTCCTGTCCTGTGCCCTCACCCAGGAAGTCCTGTTGTCTGACAGTTTGACTAATAACTCTCTGTACAGTCAGTCCTGCTATTTGAGACTGGCAACACTTCAGGTGCACAGGCCTTCAGTCAAAAAGCTTTATTATCGGTTAAAAACCATAAAAGCGAAGAAAACATAATTACATAAGACAACCAATTGATCACCAATGAGCAGCAATACAAAGTGTACATGATTAAACAATACACCTAGAACAATAAATAGTATTTAAAATAATAAAAACAGACCTTCATCACAGAGGAACCCACCATGCCTAGACTACCTGAACTTTGGTTAGCGCATTGTGTGAAAATAGTTTAGGAGAGGAATAGGCAACTTCTGTATTTAGCTTGGATCTTTGTAAGCATTGAGCATGGTGTGAATTATTATGAATGTGATTGTCCATTTCACTGAGATGCAGATATGTTTGTGGTCATGTCTTTTAGATCAAGGAAAAACATGCAACCTTGTATTTTAGGGGTAGCGTGCCTATATGTTTTTGGGGAAAACTAGTGTAGGTTACATTGCAATAATTCAAGCAAGCCATCACTGGATTCTCTTGTCAGTTCTAGATGATGACTGGATTATGGGAGGGAAAGAATTGTTTATAGCGTGTGAAGTTGGATTCTGAAGCCCCAACCAATTATCATGGGTGAGGAGATGCATCACATATTTTTTTTTATGTGCTGTGAAGGATCTTCTGTAAGTTCAAGTCCTCTTGAAAGATTCAGAAACCAATCAGTGGTATAGCCACATTTGGAGGTTCACAGCTAGGCTGACTTCTACATCTGTCATACTAGGTCGAGGTCATGTCTCTGCTATATTCACCCACACAGTGAAGTTGGCCGGTTAGCAAGATTTACTGGGCCATGGTTTGTTTGCTAATATGTGGATTTCATTTAGGAAGAAAGTGCTGTTCAATAGAGTTCAAAACAATACATGAGGAAAATGCATATTCACTATCTTAGTTATCTTTGAAGGTCATCTTATCCGAGTACAATCCTGACATTTCCCCTTCACCACTGTTCCTCTGGTTTTGGGTGAAGATGTCAACAAACAATTTTTCCTTGAGTTTGATGGGGGAGCCTTATGTGAAATGTGTTAAAGGTGTGAAGTGAGTAGTTAAGGGCTGACTTGTTGATGAGACTCCTTTTTAAGAATAAACCGGTGCTGGCTGTTGACTCTGATATTAAGCTTGCTTAGTTTAGGTTTCGACTCACTCTTTTGAGGTTCCTCTTTTGGGTGTGGGATATGCCATTGAGTTCAGCTTAAGGGAGGATTTCTTTTGTCATCGGTGTGGGTACCATATCTCCTGGACAGATTTCTATGAAGTTGCTGATCTAAGGCTTTAAGGTCATCCTTGTAGATTTATGATCCTGGTGAGGTGTTGGTTTGTGTCCGTTATGCCACAGATTTAAAGATCGTGGTTGGGAAGTTTGATTTCCTATTATGGTCAATAATATGGTGCCATTTGAATACAGTTTGTGATCCAAAAAACAAAACAATTGAGAAACTGAAGACAAAATCCACAATTTAAACTTTATTGCAAAAGTACAAGGAGCATGTTATACAATGGCTCCATGATAGCAACCTGAACTGTTACTCATTCATCAGTAGTACATTTGTAGGTAAAATGCAGGACAGGATTGGATTTTCCTAGGAACATTCATAAAAAATGTGTGTGCAAATATGATCCATTCACATATACAATGTTTACATACAGTACAAGTCTGTCCTGAGTAACAGACCTTAAACTCATTTATTACTTCAACAGTTATTTCAAATGGACTCAAGAACACCTTTTTGAAAAAACACGGTTCTCCGTTAAAAGCTGGCACGGACAGTCAGATGGTGCACTAGCGAGCATTAACAAAGCAGCACACTGCTTTTTAAAGTTGCACCTACACGCTATTAATCATGACACGGTTTGGGTGAGTTCCATTCTTACCATGAAATAAATCTGACTCGACAGTAAGTGTGGACAGGTGCGGAGAACACATGATGCAAAGTATAGGGGAATGCGTGGGGTGAGCCAAGTGAAAAAGAAACAGATGAGTCCAGGGATGTAAAGGACATGTGCAAGTCTGTGTAGAAAGGAATCCAAAAGCAAGAATATAGCAGCACAGCATACCAGCACAGCAGTTTTTATCACCATCAAGATAGTCATTGATGAAAATCCACATTAGATATTCATTTCTGGAAATGTATGAAAAACGTTTTTATTTCCTTTGGGTGTAGTGTCACTGAATAGTCTTCGGATATATGCTTGGGGTACTTCAACCAACCTGTAAATCCTGTAAAAAACAGACAATAGCTGTAAGAAGAAAGGAAGGCAGTCATGAGAAATCGGATTTATATTTATCCATCTGTAGACTGGACCACTTCTCTGAAATTAGGGGCTATTTGCAAATGCACCCTTTGGCAAAGTCGAATTACATAAATGATTATATCACTATGGACAGTCCAAGGCTCCTCAGGGGGAGGAAGGTGAAAGATATGTGAGGGGTCATAACTCAAGATATCCTCCAGTGAACCCAATAAGATGGTTGCCCAATCCAATACTAATCTTTGATGTAAAAAGCAGTCTTTATTACACATGCTAAATAAAGCACACTAAAAAATCCACACAGTAGTCTCTCAAGACTAGCACTCTAGTGCTTGTCAGGGCCTTGCTTCCCACCTGCGAGTTCTCTCTCACCCCCTCCCCATGCTATACTCTGCATCCCTAGATTCTAGGTAGTGATCCCTGGTGATGCTTATACTATCGGTGCGCAACACAGTCTTGATCTGGCTTTGAATGTTTTTCAGCTGTTTGGACAGTAAACTGCTGAGCTACAAGTTTCACATTGGCCTACAGCCCTCCTTTCACCTTAACCCAATCAGGGGCTTCAGAAAAGTACAGGAGCCGGGCTGCTTCTCTTTCCCTGGGCTACACTCGTGGAGCCATGCACAGTGTTGTTAGCAATGATGTCATTTCAGATGCTGCAGTGATGTTATCAATGATGTCATGTACCATGTCATGAGTGATGTAATATGTGAGGTAATTAGCAATGCATGACAACGGCGCAAGTTATAGTTACTTTAGAGCACAAATTGTAGTTACTGGAGATAACTCTTACTGGTGAATTTCAGTGGTTGTGTTCATTTAAAATTGTATGTTTTAGCTGACATTTTCACCTAATCTATAAAGTCTCTTTAACCTTTGTTTTGTGAATGAATTTCTAAATTTAAGTTTTTAAATGTAAAATAAGATAATATTACAATGATCACGTCACTTTGTTTTTTAAGTGAATTTCTATGTTGTATTTTAACGTAATGTCAGATGCCCATCTGTGCGTGGCATGTGGCCAGGCTCTGCACCCAACCACACCACCTCCTGAAGGAACTCCCCCATGCTGCAACTGGGCACAGCAGATTGTCATGAAGAAAATAACGAGTGTTATTTTAAGTAGACTGTAATTTTTTTTTATAAACAAACTTTATTAGGTTTATAAATCAAGACATTGACATTTCCCAAAACGTAAGTATAGTCCCCCTCCCCTCTTTATGATGTACAATCGTATGAGCATAGGATCTTTGGCGCATTCCTATGGCATTTCCCTGCTGTGTCCTCGAAAAATAAGAACCATGTGACAAGGGGAGCATCCTCTAATATTCAATGGGGCCCATATAAAGAAACATCACTATCCCTAATAAGTCTAATCTAAATCTAAGTCCCCCCCCCCCGCCCGTCCATCCAGGCATGTCACATCCCACGTTACTCTGTAATTATCAATAACCATTAGCAGTGCGCAATTGGTGGTCTCCAATATTCAAACAATACAGGCTTGTACAGGCTGCCACTAACTATTCCATCACAGTCTGCCCATTTGATGAACTCTCTCTTCCATCGATCTAAGCTCAGGCCCCACTCGCATTCCAGTGCATCGTAATTTCCCTCTTGGCCACTACCAATCCCATATCTATAAACTTGCTGGTGATCTTAGTTTTAGCTGTGTGGAGGAACCAATGCAGTATACAAGTCCCCAATGCCAGATCTATCTCCCTTTCCGTCACCGCCTTCAATAGTGCAATTACTTCATTCCAATAACTAGCTAGAAGCGGACACCCCCAAATCATGTGGGGGAAGTCTGCACCTTCTCCTCGACACCTTGGGCATTCGTCTGAGTCAGTGTTGAAATAGGTTTCGATTTTGGCCGGCGTGAGGTAGGCGCGATGTAAAACATAGAAATGAAGCAATTGAAAGTGGGTGTTCCTGGTGCTTGTCCACGCTCGCTCTACCACCTCAGCCCAAGCCCTTTCCGGTATCTCTCCTCCTATATCTACTTCCCACTTTCGATGGAGTACGTCCAAAGGGGGCAGCTTCAGAAAAGAGAGATGCAATTGTACAGACATGTGACCGCTTTAAACTTTCCCGCTGCAGTCACTATATATTGACACCCTAAAGAAACCTTAGGTTCCACTTGGCCCTCTTTCCAATGCACACGAATAGCCGCAGTGAGCGCTGCATGGAGCAAGAAGTCCTCCCCTCTTAAATCAAATCGCTCCTGTAAAGCACAAAAGCGCAGCATAGTCCCGTACCCATATAAATCTTCAATGGTAGTCAGCCCCCTCACATCCCAGTCATTCATTTCCCGCCAAGAACCCCCATGTGGAAGCACCTCACACATAGAGCGCTATATCAATGGCATACAGCACTTTTAAACTTGCCCTCTTGAGACTCCACCTTCAACATTGTCTTGCTGTCTGAAGGTCCTCAGGGAGGGCACCCATTCGTACAGGAAGGTCCGATACTATTTGAGAGAGCTGCTGCAGCTCCTGGACTCCCCCTCTCTCCACCTCTACACCTTGCAGTCTCATCGCCACTCGTTGCGTCAACCACTGCAACTGTGCAGCTAAGCAATAGGTTTCGAAGTCAGGTACCGCCCATCCACCCTGTGACCGTGGACGCATCATTACTTTCAAGGAAACCCTCCGTTTCCCAGTACCCATAAAAACCTCGTAAAGACACCCGCCCAGCTACCGACAATGGCAGCGTTCCCCAAAAATCAAAACTGCCCGCCAGGCCTCTTACCGCTCTAACGATGTTGCCCTCCAGTATATCTGATCTGGAATGATATATCCAGACCCCCAAATAGGGAAGGCACCTACATTCCCATCGCACTCCCGCTATTTCCTGTAAGTCGCTCCTATTACCATCTGTGGGGAAGAAGCAGGATTTAGCCCAATTAACTCTAAGGCCAGACATCTCCCCTAGTTCATGCAGTACCGCCTTTGCTTCCAATAATTCACTCTCTGTGACTCCTAGGAACATTCACAGATCGTCCGCATATAGGGCTATATGATGTATTTGATCTTGTACCCGCAGTCCCTGAAAATATCTCCCAGTCCTAACTTTCGCCGCCAATGGCTCCATAGCCAATGCGAAGAGAAGAGGGGAAAGCAGGCATCCCTGTCTTGTGCCCCTAGTCACTTCGCAAGCTTCTGATATCACCCCTCCCGTCCGGACCTGTGCTGTAGAGGATTTATAAAGTAAAGCCATCCATGCTATAAAATCTTCCCTCAACCCAAATCGGGCCATGACATGAAGGAGATAAGGCCATTCCAAACTGTCGAAAGCATTCTCTATATCAACGGTAAATATCGCAGCGGTGGCTTTGGGGTAAGAGTCCGCTTCGAGTATTCGGAGCAATCTCCGAACGTTTAAGAGTAGGAATAAAGCCAGATTGATCGCGATGGATTATGGTTGACATGTAGGGCAACAGACGGGTGGCTAGGATACGGCTTAATATCTTATAGTCCGTGTTAAGCATGGATAGCGGACGATATGCCGTTCTATCCCATGCCGACCTACCAGGTTTCAGGAGCGAGAAAATAACTGCCTCTCTTGTGGACACAGGGAGATGGCCCAGGTGTCTCGCCCTATTATACAAAGTCACCAACCGCGGCGCCAACTGCTCAGAGTGAGTAGCATAAAACTTGATCGGGAGCCCGTCTGTTCCCAGCGTTTTGTTCCGCGCCATGTGTTTAATAGCTGCCCGCACTTCTCTTAGTTCAATATCCCCGCCGAGCGCCTCAGCTTGATCACCCTCCAGTTGTGGGAGCTGGAGCTCGAGTGTAAGTCTCTCTAAATCGTCCCTGATCCTGTCTGTCTTGCTCCTGTATAATTCCTTATAGAAATCGTAAAACAGCTGGTTCATTCCTTCTTGAGTGAAGCAGGCGCCTCCCTGTGTGTCACGGATCTCCAATATTGGCGATCCCCTGCACAATGGATTGGCCAGACAGGCCAGCAAGGCTCCAGACTTATCCCCCTCGTCATGAGTGCGTGTAATATACGCCTTGTGATCAATGCATCTTAGGCGCTCCACCTGCCTTGCCACTGCCTCTCTTGCCTCTTCCAAGTCCCGCTGTCTATCAGGTCTTTCAGGGTGTATTTTCTCAACGTCCCGCAAGCGTTTTTCGGCCTCTTCTACCTCCTCCAACAGCACTCTGCGCACTCCCACCATTTCAGACATACAGCGCCCTCGAAGCACAGCCTTAAAGGCGTCCCTTTCCACTAGTGGCGTGGAGGCAGTTCCCTCATTATCCCCGAAATATTGGGTGATGGTCGTACCCACCGTGTCCCTAAACACTTGGTCCTCCAATGCCTCTGGGCGGAGCCGCCAGGTAAGTATCCGGGCCCAGATTCACGACCAGTGCATCCGGAGGAATACAGGATTATGATCCGATAACGTTCTGGCAAGATATTCACTACTTTGCACTCTGGCATGTACATCCGGAGTACATAACAAAGCGTCCAAGCACACGTGAAGGTCGTGCAATGCTGAGAAATAGGAATAATCCCAGTCATCTGGATGTTGGGTCCTCCAGGTATCCACCAGGCCCCATCGGGCCTGACAATCCGCCTGGCTTCCACAACCTTATGAGTGAGAGCATTAGGGAGCGTGGGGGTCAGTTACACAATTAAAATCTCCTCCCAATAACACCGATTCGGTAAGATAAGGTGCCAAATTCGTGGACAGGTGTGCAAAAAAGGCGGGCTGCTCCGCATTGGGAGCATATATACTACCCAGAGCAATGTCATGGCCATCGAGTTTCCCAAGGACCACAACAAATCTGCCCTCTGGATCAATAAGCTTTTCCCTACATTCGAAAGGCACCCCCGCTCTTACCCAAACCAACATTCCCCGGGCGAAGGCAGAATAGGTTGTGTAGTACAATTGACCTCACCAGCGCTGCAATGCTTCCCCCTACTGCGCCTGCAAATGAGTTTCCGGTAACACCACAATATGAACTCCTCTCCGCACTAAATACGCATGAAGCTTTTGGCGACGTAACATAGAATGCATGCCCCGCACATTCCAGGATATACACTTCAGATCATTTGTAGGACCCATCCGAACTGTGTCTGGAAAGCAACCCTGTGAGCTAGGTTAGTGACATGCCTGGCCCTATTAACCCCTAATACTAAGAAACAACCCCAACTCCCCCACCCCAAGACAGCTACTACAAAGCTAGTACCCATACAAACCATGAAAACACCACACTCAAATGTCCTCTGATGGATTGCAACTGGCTCAAATAAATCCCAAATAATGCACATCAGCCTTGAATCTTCTACACCAGTCCAGGCTGTCCACCATTCCCTCGCTAGCAGTACCAGTTCGCAGATTTCTAACTTGGCACTGTCCTGCAGCCATCTGCTTCAGACTATGTTATCCGCCGTCTGCGGAGTCACCACTGGCATCCGCTCCTTGCCAGTTAAGCAGGAGTCCGAGTCCTGCCCAATTGAGCAGTCAGTGGTATTGCCCTTTTCTTCATCCGATGTAGGAGCTCAGACTTACCCTAGCTCCACCGCTGCCTGCAGCGCTGCTGCCTGCTCACTGGCCGTCTGTGCAAGCGTGGGCTTCTTCTGCGGCCTGTTGCGGGTGCGCCAACGCTGTTGCGAGGGTCTATTGGGCCTTGGTCTCGCATCTCTCCCAGGGCCCCATCTCTCGGTATTTCCTTCCTATAGTTCTCCAGCCAGTCCCAAGCTTCCTGGGGAGAGTCAACATAGTGAGTATTTCCATCCAGAATAATACGCATCCGAGCTGGGAACATCAGGAAGTACTGGAGGCCCTACTCCCGCAAAGCCTTCTTGACCGCTCTGTAGCTGGCGCGCCTCCTTTGCATCTCCATCGTATAATCCAGAAACAACGTGACTTTAGCATTGTCCACTGTAAAGGGGCCATCTGCTCTCGCCTTTTGTGTAATAGTAAGTCCCTGTCTCTGAAATGAAGCAGGCGGGTCACCACCGGTTTTGGGGGCCTCCCTGGGGCCAGTGGTCGGGCCGGCACTCTGTGGACTCTCTCAAGCGTATAAAAAGCTGTGAGTCCTTCCGGAGCAACTACATTTCTGAACCATGTTTCCAGGAATGACACCATATCGCCCTCTTCTGATCTTTCCGGCAGTCCCACGACCCTTACGTTGTTCCTCCGATTGCGTCCTTCTGCATCTTCGGCTCTGCGTTCTAGTGTCGTTACCCTGTCTGTTAAGGCATGTACTTGCTGCGCCACATCTTTGTGTGCTGGCGCTATTTCCACAATATCGAGTTCAGTTTTTTTGACCCTCTCAGAGAGTTTCTTGTGCTCGTCTCGCAATAGGCCAAGCCCCACTGCAACCGTGCTACTGTCCTGATAAAGAGTTGCCTTTGTGTCTGCTATGGCAGCCAGGATCTGCTGCAACTGCCTCCCACACTGGGTCATCCGAGGCACCGCTTGCCGGCCCCTGTGTTCCTTCCTCCTGGTCCTGGGGCACCTCAGCCTCGCGGCCCCTAGCTTTGCCCATAGTTGCAAGGACACCTCTTGCTCTTGTCGTCACACTCCTTGCATTACTCTGAGTGCTCTGCTGGGTCTGTGTTGGCTCTCTCCCCTACCCAATGGAAGTTGTCGTCCCATTACTTGTGACAGGAGTTCGGGGGTGCTATTCTCGGCTCTGAAGTAGGGGCTACAGGACAGAGCGTGGGCCATTCCATTCTCCAATCACCCTGCAGTCGCAGTCCTAGCCGGAGGGCTCCGTTCCTCTCGTGCTATCTTCATCGCCGCCACTGGGGCAACTGCATGCCCCTGTCCGTGCCTCTCAACTGGGGACCCAGCGCCTCCCAAGCGCTCAGTTTTCACTCTGTTGTCTAAGTGGCCACCCCGTGAATGAATCCACACAGTCGCAGCAGGGGCCCTCTCCGGGTTGCAGTGCAGTGGGCTAGGCAATTATAGATCCCTGAGTGATCATGGGGCTCTCCCACATCTAGGACCCTTCCAAGAGGTCGAGCGATCTCCGCTAGGCGTCCTCTGTTCTCTGCAGCAGCCCCTCACTCCCAGCGGGCCCCCCAGCTTCTAGCCTCTTCGTCCCTAGAGCCTCCCAGGTGGGATTTTTATTCAGCGGGGGAGGGTCCAACGCAGAGTCCGGTCCGCAGGTCACTGCTGCCGCCCAGGGCCGGGGTCAGGGGGTCCCTGCCCAGTCCTCAGACCTCCCTGCCCCGCGTACCTTCAGCGAGCCGTCCGCTAGCTCTTCGCCACCAGTTCTCCAGGCCGGTTTTCAATAACAAGAGGCAGCTCCAGCGCCTCTTCAAGGAGTCCAGGAGGCACTCACGCCCGTGCGAGTCACTCATATCTGTTCGGCGCACACCACTCCCGCCGCCGACAGCAATCCGCTCCATGATCTCCCCCAGTCAGCTGGAAGTCCTCCACGGTTCGTCAGGGGAAGCAAGCCGGGCTGCGGCCGCCCGCTGCTCTCCTACAGTCTGCCAGCCGCCACCAATAAATCGCAGCGCTGGCCCGAGAGCACTCGCAGGGCCTCCCTCCTACTCGATCCGGTGCTCAGAGCCCCGCAGTCGCCGCCTCATTTGGCGTCATAATCGCCGCCGCCATCTTGTTAGCTCCCTGCGTCCCAGGACTACCTCTCAGTTTCCGCCGTAACTCAATCAGGCGGTCCTCTTCGCTCCTTCCGATCCTCTCTGCTCGTTCACAGCCCCCCTCAAAGGGCTTCGTGGCGCAAAATTCAGCCTCGGACGCCTGTAACATCAGGATAAACGCGAGGCTGATGCGGAGCTATCTGCCCACTCGTCCGCCATCGCTGCTGGCCAAGCCACGCCCCCTTAAGTAGACTGTGATGTAACAAAATAATGGGTGTCTATTTTTAGGAAGGGAGAACAACTGGCTTTGTCAAAGGGTCAGAGTAAGGCAGCCCTATTGGCAACATCAAAGGGTCAGCAAATCAACACATATAATACTGCGTTATTGCCTTTGTCAATAAATTAACACTAATTTATCAATAACTATAATTCAATGTACTGTCATCTACATACATAATCTCTGTCCCTTAATATTTTATTTTTTCTCAAAATGCATTGTTACCATGTTGGTTGTGCCCCATGTCAAAATCAGCCTTTGAAGGGCATAATAGGGGGCTACTGGCCATGAGCTGGAGAATAATAAAAGCGCAGCTCCAGCTCACTATGTCAATTGTTAAATTGTGTGCCGATCCATCCATGGGGTCAAAATGTAAAAGAAAATTAAAAAATGCGTTTACAATGGAAAAAGGTGCGTCTGTACAATGAGAATAGCAAGAGTGCCGACTAACACTACAACAGTGAAAGTGAAGTTTTGGTAGATTTGGTACTAACAGATGAACATATGTATAAAAAAAAACCTTTGAAGTTCAATTAAAAAGCAGTTATAGTTATGGTTACAAATTAAAAACAAAAGCCCCATAAAATTTGCCAGGTATAGTTAGATCGTTTCTTTTCAATAGAATTGATGATTTGTGAAGTCCCAGCCATGGTGATCCATGAGGGGTGGGGAAGCGTTGAAATAACTTTTTTAGGAATCCGAAAATGCAATGAATATGTAAATTGGCTGTGACATTTCTTAATGAATTTAAAATGCTGTATTGAATTACATTTTCCTTTGGGTTTTTTTTTCTTATAATTTTTCTTCTTTTTTTCTTTACATTTATTAAGTAATGTAAACTAAAAAAAAAACATCCTAAAACTAGGGATCAATGTTAATAGAGATTCATCGCTATGAAGGTTATTTTTTATTAAGCAGGAATCCTTTCGAATAACTATGCTGAAAAGGTCCGATAAGATGTTTGAAATACAAAGTGAGAAAGTAAGTCATATAAAGTGAGAAAGTAAGCAGTGGTAATAACACAGAATCAAAATAGGTTTGAATGAATACCCAGAAAATACTTCTTCTTGGAAGTTCAACACTAATTGATAGCTGTGCTATTGTTGTAGTTCAGTAGCTTAAAATACATTCTATAATAATGGTATTTTTTAAGTAAAAAACTAATGTTTTGCAAACAGTAAACTGTAGATTGTTGTGTGTTATGCACTTGCCTCTGATGTGTTTATGTTGGCAGAACAGGAGGATCTAATTATAAGTTTCTGTAAAAGAAATGCGCTAAAAACAGAAAGATAGGGCATTTTGGCCAGCAAACAGGGGTAACAAAGGCTCAGCCATCTTCTTGTCACTCCAGGATATATAGTGTGTTTGGTTTTAGCCCTTCAAATTTAGCATTTTATGTTGATTGTGGAACCATGTAAGCATATGTGTTTTAACAATATAATGATTTGGTTGTACCAGAAATAATCAATAGGTGCCTGCAGCGAAAAAACGAACAATTTAAATTATGTAAATATGGTAGAGAAGTGTCTTTGTGAAAAAGAGAAAAACCTTTGATTCTGCTCTGCAGAAATGATTTGTCTAACATGAGAGAGTAGTCAATGACATGCATGACTCTCCACTAGATTTGCAATGTTCAATGATAAACTGACCGTCTTCTCTGTACGCTAGCTCCTTCAGATAGAAGGATATCTTTGCCTAGGGTTCTAGTTCATGGTAGAGGCATCCAGCTGCTCAAACCTTCCTTATCAGAGCTGAAGCCCATGTGGTTTTTTTTCCACTTGTTTTTATTGAAAACCGCATTCACTGCATCAAGTACCAGGGACATGCATATACAATTAAGGATCTTATAAGCAATATACAATCTGCGATGCCCACCTATCCCATCTTGTTCACAGACAGTCTCACCATCACGTGAGTGTGCTATTCATCTATTATAACAGTACAAATGCAGTTTATATTTTTATGTTCGTAGGACCTATACTCTACATAACAAATAAAACAACACTAATGATTCCAACTAGCAAATTAAGTTCCCTCCCCAAACCAACTCCTACCCCCCCTCCTCTACCCTCATGACAGCAGCAGACAGGCGACCCAACCTAATTAACCTAGTAGAAAGCTGGTGGTGTACTCATAGCTAGCATCTGAATCACTCATTCATGGTGTGAGAAGGTATATGAAATGGCGGCTCTTCAGGGTGTGTTGAGACGAGTGCGGTGCTCTGTGTGTCATGCGCGGTATCCGTCTCTCTCTCATTTTTTGTTGTGGACATTGCTTTTAACATTTTCCCCCATTTCAGGAGATCACTCTCCACATTATCATCAGTCCGCACTATCTTAAGACAACACTCCTCGGCTACCCCCATTCCCGTAAGTCTTCCCTCTATTTTTTCCATGCAGGCGGACCTGGTTGTACCCAGTGAATAGCTACTTGTAGTTTTGCTAGGACCAGTCCCAAGAGTGTGAACCTATAACGCAACTTCGTCCCTTTCTTAGGCATCGGAAGTACTCCGAGTATGCAGTGCTTTATGGAGACATCTATGTTCATCGCAGTCACCATGTCGAGAGACTGCACCACTTGGTGCCAGTACCGCTGCAGACCGGGGCAGCTCCAGACCATATGTAGAAATGTAGCTGGATCTGTGCTCCCAGGTGGGATTTTAATTTGTGCAGTAGTGGTAGCTTCAGCTACCTGTGCTAACGCTCTCCTCCATTAACTATCAGTCAAAGGGGTTGGAAGGTCCTCTTTCCAGCGTGCCCAAGTCCTGTCTAACTTCGAGCCCCGATCTGCCTTCACAGCCTTGTACATGCGGGAGAAAAGCCCTCGAGTGGAACCTGGGTCCAGCAGAGTCACCAATGTACTGGTCTCCTCTGGTTCGTCAGGAAATGTCCACATCTTCCGGACAGTATGCGATATCTTGGCGTACTGTAAAAAATATCCTGGTGGCACCTGAAACCAGGCCTGCGCATTTTGAAAGGTCATAAACGTACCATTCTGGTGTAAATCTCCAGCCATCGCACAACCTTCCTCATACCACTTTGAGAGCTCCATGACCCCTTGAATTCTCCAAAAATCCCGTAACCATTGTAGCAGTACTGCACTAGCGTCTGTGGCTTTTCTAACCTGCCAATGCACCGCCTGCTCCCAGACCTCAGTAACCTGGCAAACTATATGTGGGCATTATTTCGGGACCCTCAAGCCCAACATTAGGCAATTATGGAGTTGCAACTCCTCTTTCCGGCTCTCCAGTAATTCTGTTTGAACCGTGCGCTCTCTCATGCACCACTGCGCAGCATATTGCAGCAAACCCACCATGTAGTACAGACGCAGGTCAGGTAACCCTAGGCCGCCCCCATCCATATCTAGTGTTTATACTTCCAATTTGACTTTGCTCCACTTTCCAGCCTAGACCAGGGATATCAGGAGGCTGCTCAGTGTTTCAAATGTCAACTTTGGGATTTTGCAAAAGGAGTTCTGGAGCACATACAGACAATGGGGCAGCAACACCATTTTTGCTGACGCAACTCTCCCCATAACCGACAGGGGTAACCTAGTCCAGAACGTTATTGATGCTTTTAGGCCATCCAAGACCAGTCCCATATTCAGGTCATATTGGGCCTCTGGGCTATGTGCAATCTGTAGTCCAAGATAGCGGAAGCGGTTGCAACTCCAATCCGTACCAACTGCTGGGAGGACATGAGCTACCCCCCTTGCCAAAGCCGCGAGTGGGAGCAGGATGGTTTTCTGACTATTGATACGAAGGCCCAAGGAAGTTCCAAACAGGTGTAATATATCCTGAACCATGGGAATCACTCTTTCCGGCTCACATATATAGAGGAGAGCATCGTCTGCATATAGGGAAACCACATGCATACGGCCATCCACATTCACACCCCATGGCTCCATGTCTCTATGCAAGCGTATCGCCAAAGGCTCAATGGTCAGGTCAAACAGCCACCGAGACAATGGGCATCCCTGCCGTGTTTCCCTCCTGATCTTAATGGCCTCTGACACGTCTCCCAGACCGAACCCTAGCCATCGGTACCTGGTACAAAAGCTTAACCCAGGCTATATACTGATCCCCAAACCCCATTCTACGCAGTAGCTGAAGCCCATGTGTACCTCTAGCTTTTGTTGCAACCTGGTAATTTAGGTGTTCTGTTGCAGCAGTCAGGGTTTCCTGGCTTTGTTTCAAAGAACAAACTAATATACAATTACCAGTCCACCATTAAAAGGTTTGGTCAAAGGTATTCACTGTACGACTGTTAGTGACAGGATAAGGCACTGCCTCAGAAATTAAGCCATGTAGTTAGTTGGCAAGAGTGAAACATAAGAGTCAAGCATGCATGCAGGCAGGCAGCGCGGTTAGGTGTGCATGGGAAAATGCTGCATAGGGCCACCTCATGCAGACCTTTTTACACTTTGGAACATACTTTCGCCACGACAACTAGGTGAGAATACAGGGCTGAATGCACCAGTACTTTATAGTGAGATGTCAGTTTTTATCTCTGATCAACTTCTACAACAATTTTGGATGAGAGTTCAAGCCTCTTCAGAACATTTCTAATTGACCTTTTCCTACCTCCATCCATGAGCCTCCAAGTCATAATTACCTACACAAAGCACTAAAAAACACATTTGTTTAGAAATGTCCTTACCTTCTTTAAAGTGTTGCGCTGTTTTCCATTTCCATCTTTTTACCTCGTTAATGTCCCATGTTCCTGTGAGAGAGCGCTCCTCCACAGACAGGACCGTTCCCAGTCCTTTAAGTAAAGACTTAAACAGACAGAAGAGTGAACATATAGATAAATAAGTATTATAGTGCAACTTTAAATGAAATGTTAGTATCAGATTTGTTTAAATCATCAGAGATCGTAATATATATATATATATATATATATATATATATATATATATATATATATATATATATATATATATATATATATATATATATATATATATATATATATATATATATATATATATATATATGTATGTATAAATAAAAAACGTACCCGGTACATCTGTTTGTAATATGAAGTGCTGTTGATTCATATGCTGTGCATACTCCTGCCATCTAGTGTTTTTCGAGTCGCAAGGTATTATATCAGTGGATATGTGTATAGGCATCGACTCATTGTTAGATTGTTTTTCCGCACAGAGGGTGAGGAAGGAATGGAGCATAGGGAGAGAGAACCAGATGTCTTTGCGGGAATAAAGTAAAGCCACAAGGAAAAAGACATCTTCAACAACGACAGGCTTTGGGGAGGAGGGTGTGTGCATGCAATTCTACAGCACTACTTGCCACAAAACACAGGGTAATTCACATTTCCTTTCATGGAATGTGTAGCTGTAGATACACAATGTGTGCATAGACTGTAAAGCAGTTCTCTCCTAAGTGATAGCTAGTTGGGTGATGTAACAGAGGACTGGAAAAGAGTATGGAGTACAACTTGGCCAACGTTGGCTTGCTGGCATGCTAGGATGTCCACACAGCAGTGTTTAATGAATCATAAAAGTATGCATATATACAAATATAAAAATTCAATTAAAAACATTTATGAGGAATGAACATATTTTCTGCAGTAATTATTATTATACCAGCAAGACTCAATCAGTTTTAAAATTCTCCCAGCCTTCAACATCACATTTTATACTTATTATTGATTCATAAAAGGACCTACAATAAATATAAAATGCCATTTCCTTTCACAATTCATAGCGTTTTCGGATTGAAAGTGCTATTCTAATAAAACTAAGCACTGCAGATTTCATCCGTAGATAATGATCTCAAATGATCAAAGCCCTCCATATAAGAGCAAGGCCGAATGGTTTTCAATAAGGGCTTTATAAAACGTGCTCTAGGAGCTGCATACAATGAACAAAACAACATAAAGTGCATTGTGCTCAATATGGCCAAATTATTACATGGGCAGGGGGTTAGTCTCTCACACCAACCAACCTGTTTAGGATAGGCCACTAAAAAGTGCAATGTGCCGAGTCTTAATCTAGTCATCAGGAAACGCAATTGTGCATGCAGGGTAAAAGACAGGTAAAATTGCTGATAAGTTGGCATCCCACCATCCGACATTCCGCGATCCTGGTTACTTAATTCAATACGGTATGCATTTTAAATAACCTTTTTCAAGTTGTTCTGCGTAGGTTCTGGGTTATTATAATATTCTTCACAAAAAGCTGTTGTTTTTCAGAATAGCTTAGTCCTGTCAACATAGTACATGAGAGCTCTTTTGACATTGAGGTTATGGAGAGCCCTATCTGTGCCTGATTCAGAGGAAGGGAAGCACACTGGAAGCTCTATAGTTTGGTTAAGGTGAAAGGAAGAGACAACCTTAGGGAGGAATACTGGGTTTGTTAAAAGGACCACCCTATCCCTTGAACTAAGAGGAAAGGCTCTTCTAAGGTTAGTGCCTGAAGCTCGCTGACATGTCTGAGGGAAGTGATGGCTACTAGAAAAAAGCTGCCTTCCAGGAAACAAATTGTAAATAAAAAGGGTATAGTGGCTCAAATAGAGGGTCCATCAGTCTTGAAAGGACTACAATAAGGTTCCACACCAGAGACGGTGGGACTCTAGGAGGGAAAATCCGCTTAAGTCCCTCCATGAAGGCCATAATGATGGGGATTCTGAACAGGGAGATATGTTCCCTGTTCTGGAGGTAGGCTGCCACCGCAGCCAAGTGAAGGCTGATGGAAGTATAGGCGAGACATGAGGCTTATAATTGAAGCAAATAGCAGATAATGTCTTGACGGCTGTAGCTAGATGATCAAAGTCTCTTGGAAGGCAGTAGTGCACAAACCTCTTCCATTGGGCAGGTTAGAAGGTTCAAATAACCCTCACTCCTTAAGGTCTAGCCGGGACACTGCTCGGAGTATCTGTGCGCGCTACAAGCTCCAATAACATAACATAACAAATAGTGTGCCTGTGTGCCTTCTTGGGGATAGCCATACACTCGAGGGAAACTGAGGTAACCAAACCCTAGAGCCACAGGAGCCAAATCACAATATTGAGCTGACCGGGGCATTAACCTTAGCAGATCCCTTGGGATGTTATTCCACTCTAAATGTACAAACGAACAGACGTTGAATGTTTCTCTTACCACTGCAATGTTTTATGAAACCATGCTCTAGAAATTAAATTCTACATATCTGCAACACTTTTCTTGAATATTTTTTAACTCGCATATCCTTTGTTGGCATCTGCGTGCTAGCACACCATTTCAAAGGGAGCCCTGCTCAAAACAACCATAATTTCCAACACTTCAATTTCTTGGATGAGCTGGCTTGGCCAAAATTGACACATTATCAGTTCCATGACTGTTCTCTAGCTGAAATATTATAATACTTCTTAACACTTTACCTAAAATGTTAAAGGCAACCAAATCCCACCAACAAGCTGGAAATTAAAGGCTTATTTTCAGCAATTTATCGGAGATGGATAACATTTCTCTTTAAGCACCACTGTTTTAAAACGAATAAATTATTGATTGGCTGTCGGATCTTTCTAAATATGCTGGGCAATTATATATGCACGCCCTTTAAGTACAGATAGCTGGACCTGACCATAAAACCCAATCCTGTTCACTCTAAAATACCTTGCTATAGAGGAAGGAAGCATATGCAAGATGACCAACACAGTACGTAATGTGATATTCTCTCTTAGCGGTCCAGCTGACATACTGATCATAGTCGGTGGTTTACTTACACTGAGAAGTACACTCTCTCCTACTGGAAACTCTGAAACAAGCCTTTTCAAGGAATGCACCAAGAGTATGGAACGCTATCCCTCCATCGTCGGAACAAATTCATCAGTATTTTCGAGTGGGCTTAAAGTTCTGCTATTCAACAACACTTTGAAACAAGAGTATCTACCTAACGCTCTTTCTGAACTGCTGTGTGGCTCCTTCAGCTGAGAGCACTACATAGGCACTTTAGAAGGGCTGCCACCAAGGGGATGTGTAATCTCTTAATCTTACTCTGGGACACTCCCTCCCAGACTTCATTCTCCACAGGTGCAGCGTTGGAAAAGAAATGTGACTATTTTTACTCTTTTTTTCCAATAGGTTATTGACATTTTCCTTCCATATTTTTGTTCCTGCCTTTACTCTTGATTCTACGTAAAGTGCTATGCTACCCTGGTAGGTCTGATACTGGCTTTACAAAACTAAAAGTAAATGAATAAAACATAATGTAAGGTTATCAAGGAAATTGATCACGTCCTTTTAAAACACATCCCTATTTATTTGTTTCTTTTCACTGGTAATGGATGCTAAGCAGTGCTTAATTTGTAAAAGAATAAGTGTTGGCCCAAAGCTTTAGTCAGATCAGCGGCAGCCATATTGTAGGTTGGGGTGCCATATACCAAGGTTGGCTAGTCTTCATTCCACTTCATGCCTCCTTAATCCTCCACCAGACATTCCCTGCACCTTTATCTCACTCTCGCAGAGTCCTGCTTTGTCCCTTTGTCATGCTTTTTCAGAATTTCTGTTTCTCCTTCTTTCCTCCTTGTGTGTTTATCACTATTTTGTTCTGGGTGAAAATCTGATGAGGAACAATAAGCACCGGTCCCTGAACAGGAGTGCCGGTGGGCCTCATCTGCAAGCAGCGGCTCTAATAAAGCACTGCTGCTAAGGGATACTCAATACCTGTTTTAGATCAGACTCTTTGGACATTCTAAATCACCTCTCAGATACAGCACATAATGTGCATGCAATCATAAGTTAATCAGATGTTTATGTATATTGTTCTCATTAAAATGCGATTAAGCGATATTTACTTAAGTAAAAGTTGTTGAACTTAGTAAAGGGTGCTCAAATCATAGGCTTCAATAAAAAGTCTCTTTAAAGGCAATCTCCCTCCACTTGTTTGCAAAATGCCACATAAATGCAAGCCCCCAGTCTACTGAGCTCAAATAAGCTAAAGTGCAGTGTTCACTTTAGATTATACTTATCTTCTGCTATGATATACTAAGTCATTTCATGCCGTTTTTGCATTTTCCTGTTCCTTATGCTAGTTACCAGCTATAATTATTATTATATTATTGAGGACCACTCATATTATAACACATTGACAAAAATGCCTTCAATTGAGATTGTGAGAAGTCAATATGTTTAATTGTTCCTTAAGTTCAGCAAAGAAGGCATTAAAGGGTTCAAATTTATTATTGGTTTTAAGAGATTCAAAGAGTTAGTTAGTACACTGTGAGGTAAGTGAAATCACAGTCCACTTGAGCTTTTTCCTGACTGAAAATTGCAATTCTAATTAAGGACTGCCTAAATTCAACAGTGTGAGAACTACCGGCTTTATCTGTTGGTTGGGACTTTAAGATTATTTATTAGTTAATAAAAGTTCAACTTGAAGCTAGTCAGAGCCTTTTGTGGTCAATCCAGTTTTTATGTCACTGCTTTCTTAGTGATTAATTTTCATCCTATTGAGGGTTTAACATTGGAAAAATTGGAGTTCAAAGATTTTATTGTACTTCGAGTGTTATTACTTATCAGACTGAGGTGCTTTAAGGCAGGAGCAAAGGTTTAAGTTTTGTTATTTAAGGCCTTTCCTGAAAGCATTTACAATATTCATGGCGCCCATGTGTCTACCCCTTACAGCTACAGACAATTTTGATTAAACAGAGAGCAATCCATGGACTGAGGTCTTTCCTAGTAAGACAAAATCCCTATTCTCCAAATGGACCTGTAAGCTTTCTTCCTTGAGAACGAGATTGTTGGTTTTTCTTCAGGGTGAAAGAAGATACATTATAATAGCAAGCATTTCTCCAGGTAAGAACTATGTTAATGGGGCCTGTTACACTCTTTATCTGATGCACAGTTCTCTCATTCACATTAAAGATAAAATGTTGCAAACTTTTATTCTCATTATCTCCCAAACTCATGTACAAAGCTTCGTCATTGATCGACTGCATTCAAAAGGACTATACTCATGTTCTGTTGCAGCAAATATGAATCTATGCTTTGTACTTGTCTTCATCCCTACCTCGTTCCTGTATCCACCCCTCCACAGTCTCACATTTTACATTCTTCCTCACCCACCTGGGATACAGTTATTCAATTGCATTATTAAAGCTAACAACAATGCTACTCCCTGACACACAGTCCTTCCTCCTTATTTCTGCTATACCTTTGACTATTTCCTTTTCTGATTATGTTTTGCAATCCCTTCCTTTCACTTTGTTTCATCCCTATCCATGGAAACCTACTCTTCTTTCTCTTCCAAAAAGTTTTTTCTTCACTCATCCCCGACCTCAATGATTCATTTTCTCTCTTCTCCTTTCTTTAGTTCATGAACAATAGTCTACAACTAAATATCATGTTACCTATACCCCAACACACTTTTTAACAAAGAAAGTGCTCCTTTTTCTGTCATTAGTTTTCTAACCTCGCAAACTGTCTTATCATCTTTCTTGATCTTTCTGCAGCTTGTGACACTGTTGAGCACTCCTTTGTGAACTCCTGTTTGCAGAGGGTATCTTTGGCACAGCAGTTCAATGAGTCTCTTCTTACCTCAATTACCTTATGATTTACCTTGACCAGGATATCATTCTGATTCTCTCCTCAGATTTGATTTTTCACAACTCTCAATACTTTGCAATTTCCTCTCCTCTGTACACCCTTTTGCTTCCTGGAAACCATCTTTGAAAACCTTCTGTTATGTGTATGCATCCTTGGAAGTCTCATGTTATGCCTATGGATACAATTCTCAGATCTGTGTTTGTTTACTTTGTGTTTTTAGTACACCAGTCTCTACTTTCCAATCCATCAAGCCATAGATATTCTCAGATTTCTATATCTAAAACTGAGATTCTTTATTTCTGTGATCTTTCTCCTGTGCCGCCTCTCTCCTCCTTCTATATTGTTCCATATGTAAATAACAGAATGCTACAAATGTCAACTGGCTGTATTTTTCATTGCTTTGATAAGGACTACAGGAAAGCATTGTATTCATTTAATTTATGTAGTGATTTTTACATAACGATTTTTATCCAACATTTGCATTCTATGGCCAAAGTGGGTTACCTTGAAAGGTCTGAACCATTTCTTTAAAAAAAATGTATATAGACATTGCTATCAAACTCAATTCACTATTTA
Source organism: Triturus cristatus (assembly GCF_964204655.1). Taxonomy (NCBI): domain Eukaryota; kingdom Metazoa; phylum Chordata; class Amphibia; order Caudata; family Salamandridae; genus Triturus; species Triturus cristatus. The sequence goes on along the minus strand of NC_140582.1, from coordinate 1,011,680,412 downwards.
AAAAAAAAAAAACTAAAGTACACTAATTGTAGCTCAGGTAATATATATAAAGTGAAGTCTAAATAATAAATATTAAGGTTTTTACTAGGCCAACATGCTTCTAAACAGCTTCAGCAATATTTTGGAAAATCATGTGAACATCCAAGCTCCAACTAAAACACACAAGTGAAAGCCAAAACTGTCAGCACCCAGGTATTCTAAAGATGTAACGGCCAATAAATGCTTCATACACAGAAATGAAAGAAAATGGAAGGAAAACAAAACTAACAACCGCACGGTACTAAAGTCCCTCTGGGCAATACACATTATATCACAAAACAAATGGGCAACGAGGACCGAGATGCCAGAAAGGACAGTCATCCTAAAGATTTTGGAGAAGATGCCTCACCCACTTGATAGTGGTAAGCTTCATCATCGGTGCCTAGCCTATCCACACCCTGGTATGACAGTATAACCAAGACAAACTCAACCCCCAAAAATGGGAGTCCTTATATAAATTGTAGCTGGATATGTGGCGGGAAACCAAAAGGTAAGAGGTAAAAATGTCTCTAGACATAACTACAAACAAATCTCATGTAATCAAAGCATGTGACACAAATTGTAGAGATTTTCTTCTTTATTTATCTTGATCGCAGATTTCTTGTAATTCATATATTCACATAACTGTAGCCAACGCGTTTCGTCTCACACGAGACTTCTTCAGGGCTACCAAAAAAACATATATAAAAAATATGTAAAAACAATCTAAAATCTCTCATTTTATAATAATTCTTCCAAACATATTATAAAAATATATTTACTATTGCATTAAAAATCCAAAGTTTAGCACCACTAACAATTCAATTCATTTGCTGACAATCAGACAAGAAGGCCTAGGTATACTACGATAGAAACAAACCTTATTCTCAATGCATCATGTGTATCTTACATCATATATTCGTCACAATTATATGTATGGCTTTCCATAGACATCTGTTAAATTACATCATTCCAACAAAGTTCAGCACAGCTATTTGGTCAATATTGTTGAACCATCAAGGACATAATCATGAAAAGAATACATGTTGTTTTACTTGTATCAGGACTGTTCTAGTTTATCGCGTAATATAGGATAAGTACCAAAAAGGAAGTCCCATTATATATAGACATTGTCAGTTAAACGTTTCCCATTATAATCGTTTCATATTCCAACAGTTTTACCAACTACACGAGACATCACTATATATTAGTTCATGTGCATAACATTTATATATCTTGCATACTTCATGTACATACTGAATATGATCCTTATGTGATGGCGAATTCCTATGATATGGAGTTCTGCGACGAATGCTTCTCAAAGTCACATGTTATTCTAAAAGAAAGATTTTCTTACATGTATATACATGCAGTCATAATATGTACCTTGATATTTCTAAAAACCAAATGCCATAACTGAACTAAAGTATAATCACGCAGTTCGCCTACTGTTCCTTCAATTATTCAAAAGTTGGTTGTCATTTTCACTTAATGTGACATATAATGTATTGCAGATCAATATTATTTATGTGATTTCACCTCTATTTAGCTCCTACGAGCTCTAACATCATGACATCAGCACAGATACGATATGATATATAATCTGTGCTGATGTCATGATGTTAGAGCTCGTAGGAGCTAAATAGAGGTGAAATCACATATGCAAGATATATAAATGTTATGCACATGAACTAATATATAGTGATGTCTCGTGTAGTTGGTAAAACTGTTGGAATATGAAACGATTATAATGGGAAACGTTTAACTGACAATGTCTATATATAATGGGACTTCCTTTTTGGTACTTATCCTATATTACGCGATAAACTAGAACAGTCCTGATACAAGTAAAACAACATGTATTCTTTTCATGATTATGTCCTTGATGGTTCAACAATATTGACCAAATAGCTGTGCTGAACTTTGTTGGAATGATGTAATTTAACAGATGTCTATGGAAAGCCATACATATAATTGTGACGAATATATGATGTAAGATACACATGATGCATTGAGAATAAGGTTTGTTTCTATCGTAGTATACCTAGGCCTTCTTGTCTGATTGTCAGCAAATGAATTGAATTGTTAGTGGTGCTTTGACTTTGGATTTTTAATGCAATAGTAAATATATTTTTATAATATGTTTGGAAGAATTATTATAAAATGAGAGATTTTAGATTGTTTTTACATATTTTTTATATATGTTTTTTTGGTAGCCCTGAAGAAGTCTCGTGTGAGACGAAACGCGTTGGCTACAGTTATGTGAATATATGAATTACAAGAAATCTGCGATCAAGATAAATAAAGAAGAAAATCTCTACAATTTGTGTCACATGCTTTGATTACATGAGAAGTGTATAGTGTATAGTGCTGAACCACTTGTGTCTACATATGTTGATGTAGGATTTTATCCTACACTTTTGGGAGTAAAGAGGGGAGTACTCTCTGGTTTCGTGCACCACTATTCACTGATTACGAGAACCACTGATATTTGCTGGGTGCGGATTCAATTAGCCTCTACCCTCATCTTTGTGCTTGTATAACTACAAACAAAGTTTGGGTCTTGTAGTTGAGTTGCAATGTCTTCCACGTTCGGCGACTGTCTGATGCGGGATGCTGCAGGTTCACTCACAGGTTACCTACCCTGACGAATGTGGGACTACAGGTGGAAGCCTCCTGCGAGATGCGCATGATATCTGAAGCACCCAAATATATGGTTTCTGTGGAAAAGTTGCCTTGATTTAAGGAGAGAGAGCCTTAGGCCTCATTTCTGCATGGCAAGACTACTTAGATGGGCAGGGACTCCACTAGCCCTGACGAAGGCCCTAGACCAATGCGGGCTGAAACATGTTGGCTTAACAAGGGTCTTTTTGAGACACTGCAAGACCCAAACTATATTTCTAGTCCTCGCCAACTACTGGCCCATCACTCACTAACCGTTCATCTGCAATATACCTCAACAAGCAGTATATGCTCAACTCCAAGTTTACATAAGTGCTAACCATCTGCTGAACAACTAGAAATATGCTTCAGCTCACACAGAGACTTACATATTTAGACAGCGTCCTCCTGACCACAGATGAAGATGACTTCTGCCTCCTCATACTTCTGGACCTCTACGTTGTCTTTAACACATTTAACCATTCAAACCAGTATCAAATTGGATTCACTGGAAATGTCCTTCACTGGTTCTCCTCCCGCCCAACCAAACAAAAAAGTATGTTCACATGGTCCCTAAAGATCACTGTCACCTGTAGAGTCCCCTAGGTGTTCCTTACTGTGCAATGTCAGCTTCTAACTCTACAAGAAGCCCCTTTGGGGCTCTTTTCACAAAACAATAGCATCAAGATTCTCTAATATGCTGATGAAGCACACATGTACTTGAATGTCATCCAATGCCTTGCCACACTGCTTGCACCTCTTCCAGACCTGGATGTCCACCGCCTACCTGCATCTCAACCCAGCTATCACAGAAGTCCTGTTATTTTCCAAGAACAAACAAGAAAAAGTACATATTTGGCTCAATGATATGAACCTTGATGGCTTTGAACCCCAACTTTCACAGAAGGTTAAGTAACTTGGATTCGCCCTGGACACCAATGTCAGCTACCGCAATGGCAAAAAAAATCAAAGACAGCTCGGTTACCAGATCTTCTGGAAACCTCAAAACTCCTATACAAGCCTCTATACTCTCACAACTGTATGACGCCCTGCCCCATAGCCTCCCATATTCCACACTGACACCGCTGAGGGGCATCCTGAAAACCGTAGCACATCTCATCCAGGGCCTGAAAAAATATGAGCACATCACTGTCACCCCTATAGAACTCCATTGGCTACTCTTGCCAACTTCAAAACCAGCTGCATCACGACCAGTACCCCTGCTTATCTTGCAGACAAGCTCACCATCTTTAGTGGCTCACAACACAACCACAGACAGGCCCCCATCAGACTGGCGACTGCAAATTGCAAAAAAGAAAAAAAACAAGGCACTTGTTCCTTTCTATCTTTGCACCCTAGATCTGTACGCATAGCCATCAGCACCACCCCCATGCTGCTCTGGTTTAGGTAAGAGTTGATGCCACTCCTTAAAGACAACAACATCATGATACAGTAACAATCCACAAACCAGCTATCTCTCTTATCACTTGTTAACTGTATATCACTCCGCTAAATTCTTCGCTAAATTCACGCAAAACAAATACCACATACATACATAAGTTTACCTTCAAATTTACTGTAGCCGGCTGAGACAGAACAGGATCCTCCCCCTTTTCATATAAATGTCTGATCCTCAGGAGAACACGATCAAAGTCTGCATCTGCACGATTTAATTTATCTGAGAATGATAAATGAAATAAAATATCTTTGTTGATATATGTTACATTTTAAAATGTTTGGAAAAAAGCAAGTGTTTTGGTGATTAATGCTAGTAAAAGTTAATAGTTCTACCTCCGTGAGCACTACAGTTGTATAATAGAAACATTATATTCTTACCAACAATGACTATCCAGTAGGTTCCCACAAAGAACCTTCTGGATAGTGCTAATCACTGTTCACATCTTAACCACCTTTTGTGGTTGGATTACAAAAAGGTTCTGGCTCGAGTATCGCATGCACTGTGCAATATGTTTACAGCTTGATGGTACAATTATTCAATATTGGACACTAATGAACACTTTGAGTTCATATTCACAACACAGGCACAACAAAGTTGTTTTTATGTCACAATTTTAATCACTACTCCCAGACGATGCTCAGTGTTGTCTGTTTCAGGAAGAATCCCATGTCTGCACACACATGGCTGCACAATTATTTATTTACTCATTACTCATTCCAACCTCATAATTTAACATGTTTGGTCAAAATTGCCAATCCAATCAATTCAACATTAGCTCAGTCATTCCTTTTGAGTACAGGTATGTAATACAAATAGGGACAAGCAGACCACAATGATGTGTTTTGACAGGTGAATACTCTAAAACAGTGGTTATTAACCTTTCGATTTTGGAGGACCCCCAATTAATCATTACTGGAACCCAAGGAACCCAATGAATCATTTTTGGAATCCTGGAACCCCTCCTGAGTCATTACTAGAAGCCGGGAACCCCGGTCTAGGCTTTTTCAATGATTTGAGCTGGAAAAAAAATCATCAAAAAGTACAGAAACAAGCATTTATCAAACAGACAAAGATGAAATACTTTATTTAATTCACAAACAAATATAAACATTTGAATCAAAATTCAATGGCTCGCCTCCAATCAACTCAAACTGAACGCAAAGAAAACAGAATTTCTTCTAATCTCCCCTCCTAAAACCGATCCTGAAATTCAGATATGGATTAAGGCCATCACATCCTTAAATTACCCACCGACCATTGTGGACTCGGCCAAATCACTGGGAATAACCCTGGACTGCAATTTGAACATGCGGAACCACATCAACTCGATGGCCAAATCAGCCAGATTCGACCTGAGCTACCTATAGAAACTGAAACCCTTCCTTGACGCTCCCGACCTAAAAAATGGCAGTCCAAGCACTAGTCATCTCTAGGCTGGAATATGGCTGTTCTACCCTCTCGGGCTTACCCAAGATCTCCCTGGCACCCTTAAAAGCTTGCCTCAATGCGGCCGCCAGACTTCTTATACGCACAAGGAAATTCAACCATATTTCTCCACACCTGAAAGCACTGAATTGGCTTCCTCTCGAGGCCAGAATACAGCTTAAGCTGGCATGCATCACACATAAGGCGTTACACTCAAACTCCCCTGCATATCTTGCACAGAAACTTGTAGTATCCGGAGGAATCAGAAACTCACGGTCCGCCAGAGACCTCCTACTCCAGCCAGCACGCTTTCGGAGAAAAAAAAAAAAAAAACTTACAACCGGGCTTTCGCTGGGGCCACACCACAAAGATGGAACTCTCTCCCACCCGCCATCAGAAGAATCCCCTCTCTTGCACGCTTCAAAAAGGAGGCCAAATCCTTCCTTATGGGCAAATTCCTCACTTAAACTTGACCTTCAACTGCCACAGAGACCCTGATCAACTCACGGCTTTTGCCTCCCTCTGATGACCTACCCACCCCACCATGTAACCTGGGACCTTGTCTTGAGTAACTGTAATGTAAACTGTACATTGTTATCCCTCCATCCCTTATGTACCCGGCACCCTGCCCCCTCCCTATTGATGGTAAACTTTATTATTTCATGCCTTTTGTACAACTCTATGACTCTGTAAAGCGCTCTGATACCCTAACAGGTCAAGTTCGTGCTTTATAAAACACAAAAATAAATGAATAAATCTCAGGATACGTACTTCATTTTTTAATCTCCAATTTCAAATTCCTTCACATTAATAGAATGCTTTAAGATTTCAATTTTACATTTAGCATCTTTATTTATAAATGCTTTAATAATCTGTTAATATTTTTAATTTTCTAAGCAGGCTCGGATCCCCGGACTGGTTTGCGGACCTCCAGGTGTCCTTGGACCACAGGTTAAGAACCACTGCTCTTAAAGATTCTATGACTAAGATAAAAATATGCTTTAAATCTAGTGATGCAACACCCTACAGCTGATCACCTCCAACAGGCTACAGTACCCCTTGTCCTGGAACTCATGTTTCCACACAAGCAAGCACAAAAGATGAAGCAAAAGCCATCACTGGTTATGAGTAGGTCATTGCACCCATAAATTGAGTGTGCATTCAACTTCAAAATTTGCCGTCATTTTATGCAAATTTAACCAGAAAATACTAATCATCTTTGAATTTAATTCTGGTATTTAAATGAACTTTACACATTTCTCGCCACAGTTTTTTAGTTGCTAAGCACCTTTCAGGTTTTGAAAATTAACAATATAAAGCCCCTCTCAGAGGGACATACCCATTTGCTCTGGATCTGTGGGCATTAGATGAATAGTTTGTTATTAATCATGGAGAATGTATGCATACTTTCCAAATGGTAAAATGACCAATCACAGCAAATCATGATGTACATTTAATAAAAATAAAATGTATATTTTTTCTTTATGTGGCTGCCGCGGTTCCTTCGAAACGTCTACCTCATGCACTGCAATGGAATAACTACCTAGGAGACAAATAACACATCTAGTAGCTAGAGATAATATTTCAATGTCAATCAGGATGAGATTGTGTCAAAACAATGGTTGAAGGGGGCGATGCAAAGCAATCAATGCCTGAAAGGGCTGACCTAAATGGCAACCAATGGCTGAAAGGACGGACCTAAATCCCAACCAATGCCTGAAAAGGGCTCGCCTAAAACCATCTCTCTGTAAGAGGTCTTACAGATAGCTGCCAAGCTGTAAGTAAAATACCACGCAGAAGACTAGTTAGGGTGTATATAAAAAGAGCATGATAATGTATGGCTACGCTCTATACTGTAAGGATTTTGCTTTCACAGTGATAATGAATGGGGAGTAAGAATAATATATTCTTGGCTATCGCTATAGCTGTCTTGGACAAGAGGTTAATGGAATTAGGGTTTACTTTACTTATCTCCAATTTATACTCAGGTTATGATAATTATCTACACTTGAAAGCAGAAACGTTCTAGTGATTAGTGACGTGTCCGTTTTTAATTGAAAATTTATTGTAGATACATTGCTACGGTAAAACAGGACATTTTGGACTGACTTGAAAGGTGCCAAAGAGAGGTTGGGAGAACAGATCCATAAAGCGAGTTTGTACAGGCGGGTGAGCCACCTGTGTGGGGTGGCTAAGAGCAGAAGATATTGAGGACAGCCACTTGTGGCAGCAGTCATTAGTTGCCCAAACAGTTTCCCCACTGCCACAAAGGTGCGCCGACAATGACCCTCATTGTATCGTTATTAATCTATGGGTAGCTACGTATCTTCACTATCTACCTAATGTTTATTTTTTTAATTAAAAAAGTTATCAGGCTCTGCAACTTCGTACACCTTTACTGCTGACTTCAAAATGGAAAAGTAGGCAATCTCTTGTACAATGAACATTGTCTGCAGAGAAAGCAGAGACTGGCTTGGAACTCTTGCTCATTCTAGCGCTCTCACTACAGACAGCTTCAGGTGCTTGTCGAAGAAAACACTGCATACACTCCATGTGAGTGCATATCCTGCTCCATCCTCTGCTGCTTGTACACTTCTAGCTTCTACAAACCTCTCCCCTCTAAGTACCGAGGAGGAACAAGTGATTGACTCGTCAAAGGCGCGCTATTGCCCGAATAGTGGGCTTGGAGTTGCACTGGGTTTTGCCCCGCACTACGCTTGGCTATGCCTTGATGTGGTTTCACAGAATTAAAGGGGGAAGCTGGGGGAGGCAGCAGTACATTTTGCACGTGTGAGCCATATTTATGGTTGCCCTTTGTAGGACCACAGCACTTTTTGGTGCCTCTTGACATCCTCGTTCACTAATCCCCACCGCCCCTCTCTCAGAGAATCACTGTACGCTGGCTGCTGCTGTTCACTTTGCCAATGCCGGATCCTTTTATAATGCGCTGGCTCTGGCAAAGCTAACAGTGATGACGTGCCCTCCTGAAAGTGTACTTCTTATACTTTCAGGATAGCCATGACATTGAATGTCCATCCGGAAAGGACAGAAAATAACATTTTAATACTTTCAAGATAGCTGCCAGGGTGCATGATGCAACATTTCATGACCAAACGCAATGCCAATATTGAAAGTATGAACACATTATGTTGTATACCTTCAAGATGGCCGTCCCATCATGCCAAACTGCATTATGCAATGTGGCAGTGATCTTGAAAGTACAACAAATTGCCTTTCAAAATCGCCAGCTCCCACTGCCGGCAGACTTGCAAACATCTGGCATTGGGAAAGCCAAAAGCGGCCAACACAAAGCACTGGCAGCGCGAGGCTGATTGGCCAATTATTATTTTTTTTTTTAAATTCATATTGAACTTTATTGGTCACAGTCACAACATACAAGGAAAAAAAAAAGAGAGAAAGATACATGTCATATTTAACTTCTACCAACAAACTAAGAAAGAGAAAAAAAAATCAAAAAGAAAACAAACATTTTCTATGACATTAAGTACTATTACATTAAATAAGTACATAAATACAGGTGGTAACTTATAAAACTATCATATTAACATATCGAATCATAACCAAGCCGTTTCAGCAATAATAACTAAGAATACTTTTAATCCCACTGAAGGCAGGACCAGAGCCGTTCGAATTTGACCAAAGCACGTAGACCCCTTGCTTTTGACAATGCCAACTCCATTTCATAGACCCCCCCTCAACAGCAGCCTAAATTCTTTAATAGTAGGGCTAGATTTTTCTATCCATACTCTAGCAATAGTCAGACGAGCACAAGCCATAAAGATTGACACGAAGAAATTTGTAACATTACCAGTGTCCAATAGTAACGCCAATAAAATTTCCTTTTCTGATAAAACCGTTGTTTTACCAGTTAGCTTACTCAGTTCATAAGCTATCTTGCACCAAAAATCAACAAGCTTGGGACATGTGACAAACATATGCCGCAAATCTGCAGCGAATTTGTTACACTTTGGACAGTAAGATTTAATAGTATTATTTGGGGCAGTCCATTTGGAAATCACTTTTGGAGTATAATACAGCATAAATAAAATACGATGTTGTTGCAGTTTTAAATTGATTGAGGTGACAGAGGAGCTAATTCTGACAAGTGAATCTGAAACCTCGTCCGAAGTCGCCTCTATACTGAACAGAGTGTTTAATTTCGCTGCAACCTGAGGCAGATCATCGTCAGATTCTTCCATAAAACAGCCATAAGCTCTCCCTATCAGACCATGAGTACTATTCTTAAAAATAATACGTAAAACTTCTGTTGTTGGGGGGAGAGCCAGGAGACCTTTACCTTGTATAAAGAAATTCCTAATTTGTAGATATTTAAAAAAGGAGTTATACATAAGCCCAAATTCCGTTAGTAACGACTGATATGACTTGAAACCTTTTTCATCATAGAGCTGCCCCAAGATTGTGATTCCCTGTTGTTGCCAAAGTTGTGTAACAGAGTCCGAAAAGATATCGGGAAACTTAGGATTACCCCAGAGATAAGTAAATTCATGTAGATCTGAAAGATTAAACTTTTTACATATGTCTTGCCAAATATAATGAATATGACTAATAGTCTTAAATCGGACTCTTTTGTAGTAATTAGGATCAGACATGCACTGATGCAGGAAACCAGTACTAGAGCCACATGCCAACTGGTATGCTAACCAAGGCTTCCTCACATCAGTTCCTTTAATTAAAGACTGGATTCGGCTAACGAAGGCAGCCCAGAAGTAGGTTCTGAAGTCTGGAAGTTTGAAGCCTCCCTGTTTGAAAGATAACTTAATGTATCTAAGCGCCCGTCTTGCTCTCCGATGGTTCCAAATAAAGCTTCCGACGATGCTATCTAAACGCTTAGAAAAAGACATCGGAATCTTTAGGGGAATGGCGCGGAATAAGTAAAGAAATTTAGGAAGTATATTCATTTTTACTATATCGCACCTACCAATAATTGTCAGCGGAAGTTTTTGCCACCTACGCAAGTCATTATTAACCTTTTTCAGGAGCGGTGTATAGTTTAAATCAAATATATCATACGTGCTAGAACTTAAAAATACCCCCAAGTATTTAGCCGAGGTTGTAATACCTAATGATGATGGGGCATGTGTCAGTGTGAAATTTAGGATAGACTGTGTTTTATTCAAATTCAATTTATATCCAGAAAAAAGCCCAAATCGGTGTGCTTCTTGAGTTAGTTCAGAGATAGTTTCTACTGGCCTTATGGAGAAGACAGCAATGTCGTCCGCGTAAGCAGTAACTTTCAAAAGGGTACCATTAAAAACAACTGGTAGTATAGATGTATTAAGGAGTAAGTGCTTGATAAACGGCTCTATATATAGTGCAAATAATAAAGGAGAGAGCGGACACCCTTGCTGTGTACCGCGAGCAATACTAAACACGGACGACGCAAGGCCATTATACTTGATCGTGGCAGTGGGTTTGTGATATAGTTTCTGAATAGCCGAGATAAACCTCCGACCGAGGCCATAGGAGCCCATCATACACCACAAGGAGCCCCAGGCCACCCGGTCGAAGGCCTTCTCGGCATCCAGCATGATCATCCCAATCTGCCGATCCAGCTGATTTGCGACGTCGAATGCGACTATAGCCGTGTTAATATGCGCAGCAGTGTCCCTACCAGGAATAAAACCGTGTTGTTCCTCAGACACTAAGTAATGCATTAGAGGAGCAAGGCGAGTTGCTAGCAGTTTAGAGAAGATCTTAGCGTCAGAGTTAATTAAAGATATCGGTCTATATGAACCGAGGTTGTCAGGCGGCTTATCTTTTTTCGGAAATACGACTATATTAGTCTTATTCCAGGAGGGGGGAGAATCCCCTCCCATAAGTATCCCATTGATCAGTGTTAACAAAATTGGAGTCAAAAGATCCCTAGGGGGCGTGGCCAAGATGGCGGGGTGAGCGGACGCTTCCTCCCGTAGCTCCTCCGGCCCGGCCAAGCTTGAGCCCTTTTCTTACGCTTTTCTCCCCCTGCAGAGGCTCAGCGCGGGAGAGGAGAGTGGCGGAGCATCAGGGGTGCATATTGGTGCTGTTTTGGTTCGGATCGCCTCGGGGGAACCCCCCCAAAAGTTCGACCGAGTTCAAGGGACGACGACGGTGAGCCCGAGGGGCGGAGCGCATTGGAGTGCTGTCCGGACACCTCGGTTGGGCCTGGTGCTGAAAGTTGCGATTTGGAGGGGATCTGGCCCGCCGCTCGACGGTGATTGAAGGCGCCTTGCGGGAGAGGACCCGACGGTGCGGAAGGCTTGGGACGGGCGCCCCGGCACTCAGACTTGTGGCGGCGACACCTCACACTGCGGGGGCCCCTAACCCCTAGCCGAGGTACAGCGGACTCCCTGACGGGGTTGAACCATCTGGGCCCCTGTGCGTGACGGACTGGGGCCGGTGGTGGAACTTATTTGACTGTGGGGTGCTTCAGGGGGCCCGGTGGTGTCGTCGGGCCTGGTCATTTTGGCCTGCTCCGCCCTGCCGCCATTTTGTCCCCGAAGGAGCAGTGGTGGCAGCCTTCGCCGGAGTCCTGGCTGCTGGATGCAGGTGCCCCCGCTGCTGCTGGGCTGACTCTCGGAGGGATGTGCTGATGAGACCCCCCCACTGCGGCCCCCTTGGTTGTCTCGCACGGGCTCCCGCGGCTGACGGTGACCGGACTGGGCCGCCATTTTGTCACCTGTGACGCAGCGACTCCGCTCGTGGGGGATACCCACGTCGAGTGCTTGCCGGCGGCTGAGCACCCCTGGGGCGCCTGGATCTGCGCTCGACTGCGGAGCTAGCGATGTCTGGAAGAGGCGGCCCGAAGAAGGGGGACCGTACCCTGCCGGACATGCTTGGCAGGGCCCAGCAATTGCGGGACAGGACGCAGCCCTCGCCGGGGTCCTCCCGGGCTCCGGCGGATGTGACTGGGGGGGAGCCACCCGTCACGAGGGCCTTTATGGAGGAACTGTTTAGCTCCCTCAGGGAGGACTTCCAGACACTGAAGCGGGAGGTGGCCAGCGAGGTCCGAGAAGTGCGCAGGGAGGTGGAGGGCCTTGGCGAACGTGTTGAAGCGGTGGAGACGGAGGGCCAACATCGAGCGGAGGAGATAGTCCACCTACAGCAGGACGTTCTCCGCCTCCGGGAGCAGTGTGTGGAGCTCCAGGCCCACTCTGAGGACCTTGAGAACAGATCTCGGAGGAACAACATCTGAGTGCGTGGTGTGCCGACTGCGGATGAGGGGTCCGAACTGAGGGGCTACCTGCAGGCCCTGTTCCGAGAGATCCTGGGGGAAGCTGCGGACTTTCCCATCAGCATTGATAGGGCGCATAGGGTCGGCCGGCAGCGCCAGTCATCGGCACCTCCACCGGACATTCTGGCCTTCCTGCCCGACTTTCCACTGAACGAACGCATCATGGCTGAGGCCCGCAGGAAACAGCCCCTGACTTTCCGGGACCGGCCGGTGGCGCTTTACCAGGACCTCTCCGCCATCACGCTGCAGAAACGCAGGTCCTTTAGGATTGCCACTGACTTTTTACGCGAACATGAGACGCCGTACTCTTGGGGTCACCCCTTCCGCCTGATTTTTCGGTGGAATGGGGTGTTACACCAGCTACGCTCCTTGCAAGACATTTGTGGTGTCCTGGGGCTCACGGCGGCGGAGGAAGACGGAGCTACGCCGTCGTGGAGGTCCTCGGAGAGACGGAACCGGCGGAGGTCAACGAGGCGGCGTTCAGCGGCCAGCGTGGGGCGTCCGGACTCCCCTACCATCAGGGCGGACATGGCCGACGCTCTGAGGGCGGCGGCCGGGGACTCGAACGGCTCCTCTGGCGTGGCCTTGACGGCCTAACACACACTCCGGGGGGAGATGTCTTTAGCTTCTTTACATGCTTGGTACGGGGCGGGGGGGTTGGGGGGGAGCGGATGGAGGTGAGTGGCTGGACGTCCACTTCGTTCTTTTCTACGGACTTGCCCGTCTTGGGGCTTGACTGAGACAATGGGGTGTTTGAGTTTGTGGGTGGCTAGTTGCCAGGGTTGTGTTTGGGGTGGGGGAGGGGGTTGTTTTGGGGTTGGGAAGGTCCCGTCCGATGTTGTCTGTGCCCGCTTTGTTTTGGCTTGTCCTGCGCGGCGGCCCCGCGCGCCCCACCCGCTGATTCCCTGCCCATTGCATGGCGCTCCCGATCCCCGCGAGGAATGCCGGGCCTAAAGGTAGTGACCCTTAATGTTCAGGGTCTGAATAACCCGGTGAAGCGCAGAGCGATCCTTTCGTTGCTGGAGGGGACGCAGGCGGACATTTGCCTTTTGCAGGAGACACACTTATTGCCCCGAGATTGCCATAGGATGCGTTCTGCTAAGTTCCCTACCCAGTTCTTTTCCTCGGCAGCGAACAAGACGGCGGGGGTAGCCATTCTCCTAGCGAGCTCCTTTCGGGGGGAGGTTTTGCATAAGTGTGCTGAACAGAAGGGGAGGCTCCTTGCGTATCGCATGCACCTGGGAGGCATAGCATTTACGGTCGGCTCCGTTTATAGCCCAAATGATCACCAAGAGCGCTTCCCAGACTCCGCGCTGGTGGATGTCACTGCTTCTACCGACCGCCACATTATCCTGGGCGGGGACCTTAACATTGTCTTCGATTCTGTGATGGACAGATCGGCGCAGCGCTTCCCGCAGACGGGGGAACTGTCCCAGGCTGGGAGGGCCCGGATTGCGGAAATGGACTTGCACGACCTCTGGCGCTCCATGCACCCCACGGATAGGGACTACTCTTATTTCTCGCACGCACACCGAACCTACTCACGGCTGGACTACCTCCTGGTGAGTGGACCGATGCGTGCCGCCGCCACGGCGGCGGACATCGGGGTCCTGACTCTGTGACCACTCCCCAGTCACCGGCGTTTTCCAGTGGCCGGCAGCCTCCCCCTCTCGGGGGGTGTGGCGCCTTCGGGATACCCTTCTACACAAGAAGTCGGTGGTGCAACGCATCGGGGAGGTCATACAGGACTATCTCACCCACAATAGCAACACTGACACCTCGCAGGCGACACAGTGGGCGGCATTGAAGGCAGTCCTCCGGGGGGAATTTATCTCTATCTCTGCAGCTGAAAATAAGGAGCGGCAACTGAAGAGGGATGAGCTGACAGCTCAGGTCCGGGAGCTTGAGCAGGTCCACCGCCGCACGGGGGCGCCGAGGGTGTGGAGGCAGTTGAAGGCAGCGAGGAAGCTCCTGTCGGCTCTGGATCTTGACAGGGCGGAGTATGCCGCCCTACGCTTGAAACATGCCTACTACACTGGGGGGGGACAGATGTGGCAAGCTCCTAGCACACCGGCTCCGGGTCGCGCAACAGCGTAGCGTTGTGAAAGAATTGGTGGGCACGGACGGGGGGGTTGTCTCCGGGGACGCGGAGGTAGCGGAATCTTTCCGCGGCTTCTACGAGGCGCTGTATGCTGAGGAGCCCTCCTCGCCACGGGATGCCGACGGCTATTTGGAGTCGGTGACCCTCCCGGTAATGGATCCGGCTCAGGCGGACCACCTGGAGCGGGACATCCATGTTGAGGAAGTGATTTCAGCTATCGCGCGGCTGAAACATGGCAAGGCCCCTGGCCCGGACGGGTACACGTCGCTATTTTACAAGATTTTTTGCACGGTCGTGGCCCCTGTCCTTACTCGGCTATTTAACTCTTTTTCCGAACCTGGAGCCATCCCTCCGGATCTCCTGAGGGCGACGGTCGCGGTAATCCCGAAACCTGGGAAGGACCGGGCCCTCTGCGGCTCGTACCGTCCCATCTCGCTTTTAAATGTCGACCTCAAGTTGTACACGGGGATTCTCGCGTCCAGGCTGAGTCCACACCTCCCCGGTCTGGTGGAGGCGGACCAGGCTGGTTTTGTGCCCGGCAGACAGACGGTTGACAACACCAAGCGGGTGACGCATGTTCTGGAGAAGGCCTCAAGGATCTCGGGGGAACGGATGTTGCTGTCCGTCGATGCGGAGAAGGCCTTCGACAGAGTCCACTGGCCGTATCTTGAGCTGGTCCTCAAGAAATTGGGGATCGGCGATAAGTTCCGCACCATGGTATTTAACTGCTATAAGCATCCTTCAGCGTCGGTGCGGGTCAACGGGTGTAGCTCCGGTGGCTTTGCCATCGAGCGCGGCACGCGGCAGGGCTGCCCTCTTTCGCCGCTCTTGTTTGCCCTCTACATGGAGCCGTTTGCTCAGAGGATTCGTAATAATCCGGATGCTGTCGGGGTCCGGATGGGCCAGTACGTCCACACCGTCAGTCTCTACGCGGATGATGTCCTGTTGACCTTGGACGACCCTAGGAGGTCGCTGCCTGCTTGCCTCCGGGAACTGGACGCCTTTGCGGGGGTGGCCGGTTTCAAAATGAATATGAGCAAGTCGATGGCGTTAGACGTGTCCCTGGCTGCGGATACCAGGAGGGATCTTCAGCAGCTCTTCCCCATGCAGTGGTCCTCGTCCACGGTGCCGTACCTGGGGATCTTGCTGGCGCCTACATTGCCGGAGATGGTTACGGCCAATTATGCCTCCCTCAGCAGGAAGATCAAGGATGAGCTTGGCCGCTGGAACAAAGGCCTGCTGTCCTGGCTGGGGCGAATCGCGGCGGTCAAGATGACGGTGTTGCCCCAGATACTATATCTTTTCCGGGCCCTCCCGCTCCAACCCCCGGTGGGCTGGATACGACAAATGCAGGCTGACATTTCCCGCTTTGTCTGGCAGGGCCGCAGGCCACGCATGAAGAGGGTCCTCTCCACGCTTGCTCCGGAGGCGGGGGGTCTCGGCATTCCAGACCTCCGTAAGTACTTTCAGGCGGCACAGCTACGCTATCTGGTGGAGTGGAGCAGGTGGGAGTCGGACAAACACTGGCTCTTCCAAGACCAGGCGGTGGCGGGCCGCACCTTACAAGAGGTTCCATTCCTGCGCCGCGCGCATCGCCCCCCTAATCTTTACGCTTCCTTTGTTACGCGGGTCCCCCTGCGTGTGTGGGACGCGGTCTGTGAGGCCCGGGGCCTTACCACCTTCCCTTCGCCGCTCACGCCCATTGTGGGCAACCCGGACTTCTCCCCAGGGATGGAGCCGGGGGTTTTCTCCCACTGGGTGCAGGCGGGCTGCAGGGCACTCTTCCAGATCTATGGCCCGGAGGGAGTGGTTCCTTTTCAGCAACTCCACCAGGAGTTCGGCCTGACGGAGCTGGACAGATTGCGCTACATGCAGGTTCGGCATTGGGCCCTCCAGCCCCAGGTGCGTGCCACCGCCGCCCGTCCAATTACACCGTATGAGAGGTGGCTGGCTACTCGGACCTCCGACGCTAAGCTAATTACCGATCTGTACAAATACCTACAACCCCCGCCGTTTCACTATTACAACCCGGGGAGGGAGCGCTGGCACAGGGAATTGGGTAGGACACTCAGCCACAAGGAATGGGACAAAATTGCGTATCGGGCGCGGCACTCTGCATATCACACGGGCCTTACGGAGACCTTTACTAAGGTGTCCACATACTGGTACTACACCCCGGAGAGACTGCATGAAATGCATAAACACACTGACAGGGGGTGTTGGCGGAGCTGCGGGCAGGAAGGTACCCTTTCACACATTCTTTGGGATTGCCCAGTGCTGACCGCCTACTGGAAGGAAGTTTTGGACGAGGTGGATAAGCACTTTGGGATAGAGTTGCCGCGACTCCCGGCGTATGTCCTGTTGGGCCTCCCTAATGACCAAATGTACCCACTGAAGTCCCGCAGGGGTAGGCAGATCGCAATTGCGCTGGGGTCTGCGGTTCAGAACATTCTAATCCACTGGCGCACAGCCAACGTCCCCTCCATCACCGGTTGGTTGCATAGGCTTTGGCATGTGCTGGGGATGGAGAAGCTGTCGCTTACGGTTGCGGGGGAGATAGACCAATTTGAGGAGCTGTGGCAACCCTTTCTAGCGCTGCTGTCCACTGAATTCCGGGAGCTCACCTGCCCGAGGTATCTTAGGCTTCTCAGGCTGACGCCGCCGGTGACCCCGGCGGACTAGTTTACATGTGAGACGGGGACCTCCCGGGGAGGGGGGGGGGGGGGGGGGGGTGCGGGGCTTCCTGGTGAGGATTACTCTGGTGCGGGACCATAGGACGGGGGGGGGGGGTGGTTCTTTCGTTACTGGGAGGATGGGGGATGGGGGGGGGATTGTGTTCTGTTGAGTTGCTGACGGCTTTCATCGCTTAGATTTGGGGTGTCGGATACGCGGGCGGGGATTCCATAGCTTGCATTTCTAGTCTTCATTTACTGTGTTTTTCCCCCTGACTTACTGCGCTACCTATTGCCAACCCTCTGGAGTTGCACCCTTTTTCTTTGACTGTATTCCATGTATCCTGACCTCCTATCCCCCTCACCCATGGTTTGTTTTTTGTCTCAATAAAAACGTTTTAAACATAAAAGATCCCTAAATGTTTTGTAAAATTCAAGTGGTAGAGTATCTTCCCCGACTGCTTTACCTGTGGGTAACGTCCCAATTGCAGAAATAAGCTCTGCTAGGTCAGCATTTCTCTCTAGGCTTAGAGTCTGAGACGAATCCAATGAAGGCAAATCGCTCTCATGTATGTAAGTGGTAGCTAAATGTATATTAGGGCACGATGCTTCTCTATACAATTCCGTATAAAATAGACAGAATTGTTCCAAGATCTCCTGCGGTTTTGAAAAAGTATTACCATTTAGCCCAATGACTTCTTTAATATAAACCTTGGCTTTTTGGTCCGCTAACTGATGGGCAAGCACTCGTCCAACCTGTTCGCCATACTCATACTGACGAGTTTTAAACTTGATAAACTCAGTTCCCACTTTATCTTTAAGTTTTCTACCAAGCTTTGCTGGCAAATCTACAACCTGTAGGTATATTCTATGTTCCTCGACATCTTTTAGAATAATAGATTGTGCATGTTGTTGTTCTAACTCCATATATTTCCTGTAATCACTATCTATTAAATTAAATTGAGACCGATTTTGTTTAATTATATATTGTAGTGTAGTCCCCCTTACATATGCCTTCTGACAGTCCCAGACAATTGCCAAGGATGTAGAATGTAAATTATTGGCAAGATATTCCTTGAGAGCTTCTTGCATGAATATTATGTAGTCAGAATTATTAAGCAGATGCTTTGGACACCCTCATCATTATCCAAAGTTAGCGTCAACATTATGGGGTTATGATACGAAGTTATCTTGGGGCAGACCACCATACTAGAGTTTACCAGCATATTATATTTAATGAAAATCATATCTATCCGCGAATAGTGTTTATGCGGGTGTGAAAAGTAAGTAAAACTTGGCTGTGTGGGATATAGCGCTCTCCAAGCATCCTCCAATTGGTGTAAGTAGAGCAAGTCTTGAATTGCTAACCTCACCCGTCTCATTCTACTCCTAATTTTGGTGTTTGTAGTGTCAATTCTTTTGTCCATTATACAATTTAAATCACCCATCACTACCAAATCCCCAGACCAGCCTAACAATTCTGAACTAAGAGAAGTAAAAATGTCAGAGGAGTCATTGTTCGGACCGTATATTGTACAAATTATCATTTTATGGTTAGAAACAGATATCTGAGCTATCGCCCATCTCCCATTTGAATCAGCCAAAGTCCGTAAAATTTTAAACACAGATCGCTAAGCTTTCAGTATTGCTACCCCACGAATAGACACCACCTGTGATGTACAGATAATTAAATCATAACCTAGTTGTTTAAGATAGTTTCTATCTTTATAGGCCATATGTGTTTCCACAAGGCCAATTATATCTGGTTTGAGGACCTTCAATTCTTCCGAGACCAGTCTTCTTTTATTGGCTTGGTTCAGTCCGCATACGTTCCAACTCATAATTTTAAATTTACTACTTGACATAAGAAAAAATGTTCATCTTGATTTTACAATTATTAAATCCATCTGTAACCAAACTGACATAGTAAGTTTTCAGCCAAAACTTTATTATTTTACTTAGTGTGCTGTGACCATTTAAACCCCCCTTCACCCTTCCCGACCTACAGACTCTTCCCACCCCACCCAAAAGCACCTTCCACCCAGTATCCATAGAAAGGATTCAACCCTTAAACTAAGCTGTCCTAAATGACAGCAAAAGGAGATCACCACTCGCCCCACTCCCAACCGAGGCCCCCCACTCCCACCAACCCCCTAACCTCTCCCAAAGCAAAATAATATTTCAAATAAGAGAAATAACCTAAAACCCTAGAGAATATTAACGAAGTAATACAGACATCATCGAAAGAAAATAACCGCCTAAAGGCATTACTCAGTCCTTTGCTACAGTTTGCCATTTATGAAGAGCCTTTTTTGCATCCTGCTCCGTAAAAAATAAATGAGTATGACCATTTTTAATGACTTTCAAGCGGGCAGGTTCCAGTAGTATGACCTGAGAACATATAGCTTTAAGGGGATCCATAAGTTGCCGCAATAGCCACCGCCTTTCCATAGTGGGTTTAGAAAGATCAGAACAGACAAATATAGAGAGAGAGCCCACTTTAACAGGGACTGTTGGACGTGCCTTAAAAAAGATGGCCTGCCGTAGCAAAAAATTACCAAAAAAACTAGAATAGGCCTTGCAAAGTTTCTTTTGGATTGAGCGTCCCGTGGAAGAAAGAGTGGTAGCCTATGTGCTCTTTGGACTTGAGTATCCATGTACCAATCCTCTAAGTCCGGGAATGCTTTTTGAAGAAGGCCAACAACAAATGCTCGTGGGTCAGTTCCTTTACTACCTTCCGGGATCCCGAAGATCCTCAGGTTCATACGCCGCTGGCGGTTCTCAAGATCTTCAAGTTTTAATTGAACATTGGTCAACTGCAATTCGTGTATGTCAACCTGCTTCATAGTGAGCGAACTTTCCTCCTCTACTGCGGCCACCCTGTCTTGAAGGTCAGAAACCTCTACGATTAGATGAGATACCTTACTAGTGACCTCAGCTAGTGACTTTTTAATTTCGGAACTATCAGCCCTAGCTTGTTGGTAGTGTTGCTGAGCTTCAAGTCTTTGTATCTTAAGTGCTTGCATGATCCTAGATAAAGAAGGCTCTTCATCAAAAGTTTTATCCTGTGGAAATTCTTCAAAAGATTTCTCCCCCCCACTGCCCCCACAGCCCCTGAGACTGATAGGTCTTTAGATGAACAAGGAGGGACAGGAGTCAAGATTTGACCGATAGCTACTGTTGTAGTTTCATCTTCTATTCCAAATTGAGGTCTGAGAACTGTCCTGGGGACTGTCCACTGATGCCGCCATGTCAGAAGGTGGACCATCCGAGTCCGTGACAGACATACTCTCAGGTGTGTCGAGGGGGAGGCCGGCCGGGACATAATAAGTTTGATTGACAAGTCGGATTAGTCTTAGTTATGGCAGGAGAAGGGGCAGGAATTCCTGAGTTAGATAACCTGGATACAATTGATCTTACTTCCCCTTTTGTAGATACCCATTTCCGAAGAGGGCTCAGCTCCAGGCTTGATTTTGTATTACTGACTGCCCCTTTCAGCCGTTCCAGTGTCTCAGATAGATGGACCTTGTTCTTAACCCCACTCGCACCCCCCCGTCCTCTGCCACCTTTTCCCATCCTGCCTTGTTTATACGTTTTTCCTTTCTGAGTCCTCCAACTCTCAGTGGTGCAATTAGTAGTTCCACAGCATGACTTCTGTTTCCACATGTTGGTTTGGACTAAGAGAGATTATGCCCGACTGCCGGGTGAAGCATTTTTCGACTTTATCCTTCCCAATAGTGACATTGCAACTGACCCTTGTTAAGTCCCCGGTTAAACCCCCGTTAACTGAAGAACCCAAGCTTACAGTAGCGAGACCAGAACCAGAGTCCGGCCGCCGCTGGGTAGGAAGGACACTGATTTGTGCCGATGCGGAAGAGATAGACATGTCTCCACAAACAACCTTAGAGGGAGATGACTCTATACCTTCTTGATTAAGATTTCGGACTTCATTATGTGTCTCGTTAGATTGAGTTTGTAAGACCGGGTCAGCCAGAGTAAAGGTTTCCTTAGGGGAAGAAATGTCATTAATGCATCCATTAACGGTTACCTCAGAGGGGTTAGGTGTTTTAACTGGTTCCTCTGCTCCACCCCAGCCCTCATTAACTGCAGCATTAAGCACGTCAGCCATTTGATCAATTGGAGCCACCGAGTCCGACCCACAAGAACGTAACAGCGCTGAGACTTTGCCAGATCGGAGCAGCTTTAGCATAGGCTTCCCCAACTGGGGATTGGGAATTACAGCCTCCCTTTGTACCCCATTAATGTCACAGGCGGTTTCATGTACTCCCCCAGGACTTACAGGATCTGACCTGAGCGTCTCAGCTCCTTCTGCCGGGCCGGGTCTAGCAGCTACTATCTTCACCGGGACCCCCGCCCGTCCTCGGCGAGTCATACGTGGGGGCGCCACTGCTTTCCGCTGCCAGTAACCAGTGCCTGAGCTATAAGACTAGCTTCTCCGAAAGCTCAGAAACCCTTCAAGATTAATCACACCTCCACTTGGTAAGACAGAGGGGCGTTGAAAGGAAAGTGTTGAGAAAGCTGCTCGCGGCGATCCGGACACGAACCAGTTCGCTGCGCGGATCCCAAACACCGCGCAGCTGGTCTCAGTCAGCCGGCACATTGGCAGCGGGAACGGAGGTTGACAAACAGAAGAGCAGCTGAGAGGCGATATCAACGAAGCATACAGTCCGTATAATTACAATTCTTTCACAAATGCTTCTTCGTTATTCTCCATGAAATTCCGCTCAGTTAACTTTCAGACAGCGGAGGTAAACGGGGGTTGTTGGTGGCTGCCATCAGTTAGGAGCGGGCGGGGGTGATCTCAGAGGCGGAAGCATTCCGCCATCTTCCTTTCCCGACCCGAAAAAACAGGTCCATCACCTCCATAACCAATTAATTAGCTTACTGGACACAATATGGTCCACATTTTAAATGCAAATGGCTGCTAAAGATTATACTGTCTCCACTTATCCTATAAAAAAAAAATCACCTAGTATGACATGGAGAAGAGCATGAAAAACCTTTCCCTTACACATTTACTACTATGATGGATTGGCACGGTGTACTTCCTCTCATCGTCTCATGTTGTTTACTGTTTCAACAGCTGATGACAGCTCACTCTGAATAACTGATTACACATGCAGCACACTATGCCCATACAGATCTCTTGGTGCGGATGGTCAAGAAATATTCCTGAAAGAGAAGTGCTCAAACAGTATCTAACCATCAACGCTGGCGTAGATTCAAGGAGGAAACTTTTTGCAGCCTGGATCTGGGAAGGTCTTTCATCTTTGAGGTTCTCACAAGGGAGATGAAAGGTATCTGTGCTTCTTACTTAATTAGCAGAAATAGCAGCACTTCTTAGCTTCCCAATAAAAAGCTATCACGAGTTTTCAGCAACTAAATTACTTGTAATACATTTGGAAATTTAAAGTCACAAACTTCACTATGGAGCACATATGAACCACCAGAAGTAAAGGGTAACCTTTTTAAACTAGATATCAGTCATTTTGTGAGTTTGAAGTCTTTTAATCAAGGTATTGACAAAATGGAGAATAGCATGAACAACAAAATATTTAAAACTGTTTAACACGACACATGCTTTTAAATGAAAATTCCAATAGAAACTAAAACATTTATGTCTTACGTCTTCAAATAGCATTTAAAGAGATTCCAGAAGATTTAAAAGAGTGTAATACTTTCAGTGTGGCCGGCCAAGTGACGTCACTGCATTGAGTAATTATTCCTCTAACGGTAAGTAAGAAATTACGATAAGCAATGCACTAAGGACACTACATACCTTTCAATATGAATACTGCAACACCTATCACGTGAATCATTTAAGGGTCTTTCCACGACCACACTTTTTTAGATTGTGACTCCCCTTGATAATTGCATACTGTACTTGACAAACATTTCAAAATAAAGCTTACCTTTATGAATAGTCTGTATGTGCTCTGTATGATTAGATTTATATTTCCATCCAGGAATGCTCAGAATCTGGAGGTGAAGGTTGGGTGGCAGAATTACAGACTCCTCAGCAACCTCTTGAGACCTTCTCGTCTGATTTCCTATGATCAGTGTCAAATACACAATCAAAAATACATTCATGCAAACACGACAGAGCATATAATTCAATGTAAGATCACAATTTAATGAGTATTAATTGCACTGTACAGAGGTTTTCAGCGAATACTTAAATATAGTTTAATAAATCATTAAAGAGGTTTCTACAGCATCGACTTTTCAGCGCTGCCAGGGGTGCCAGACAGTCACAACTCTGCCTCCGGACACGACATCACTGGTAATTTATGCACCAACTGGTGCGCTGGTGTCTGTTCCGGATATCCATTCCATGCCCCACAGGGCATGCAGAGAGGAACCGATGGAGCCACACAGGTTACAAGTGCAGCACATAACATGTTTGAATACCATGGGATTTACTTAATTAGAGCACAAGATCATCGGGGTGGAAAGAGGGTGCTAAGGAATCTCCACGAAGATCATATATCCATCAGAAATGTTGGATACATCTTTCAGCAGATTACTCGCCTTATGAATGGGGACCAAAGCAGTACTTCCCAGGCAGGTGGGACTGAGTAGTGCCGGTTAGCTATGATACAGTGCTCGTGCAAAGTACCCGTGACTGTATTCCTGAGACGTTCGGTAGTAATGTTTTGTAAAAGTAAGCAAGGATGACCACACAAACTGCACGGGCGCCTCTGGAAAGAACGTGGAGGCAGCAATGGCCCTTGTGGAATAAGAATGAGTTTCACCTTGAGGATCTTTCTTGGTCAGGTTCACTGCTTTGCCCTTGGCGTTAGCTCCAGAGAAGTCGAGAAAGAGCTGGTCATCAACTCAGTCTTGTTAAGTGTAGTCGATGTATTACGATACTGTATGCTTGGAATCAAGCCTTGGCATATTTACTTCCTCCTTCGTTTCAACGTGAACGAGGGAAGAAAGATGAAAGTGTGATAGTCTGGGCCATATAGAATGCAGAAACCACTTTGGGTAGGAAGGATGGGCAGGTAAGAAGAACCAACATATCTTGGTAAAAAAGAATGATGATGAGTGAACAAAGTGATAGCATCTGAAGTTCTGCAATCATAAGTACCTGCCACCAACAGATTCTAACCAGGCAACAGAGCACAAGCAAGAAGGTCAACGCAAGGTTCAAATCACACTGAGGAACAATAAAAGGAGTGGGAGAGAACAGTTTATCACAAGTCTTCCAGAAAATCTAAACAAGGAAGATTAATCAAAAAGATACATGAAAGCAGAGAGGGCTGCTAACTAGCTCTCAAATGTAGCCACCCCAAGGTCCTGCTGAGCAAGGGACAACATGAATTGCAAATGTTGGAAAGGTGAGCTTTAAAGGTGTTGATGCCTTACAACTCGCCCTACTGAACAAACCTAGACCCGTGGCCGCCATAGATGGACGTATACCAGCCCTCTTGTTGTCAAGATAAAGTCAGTGACCTTATCTGAGAGGCAAAATAACTATATCTTGCACTGTTCAACCTCAATGTGTACAGCCACAGAGTTTGGGGGTTGTGGTGCAGAACCTGACCATCTGGCCAGAAGAGCAGATTCACTCTATGCAGGAGAGAAAAGGGTGGCCAAATGCAGAATGCCAACAAATCAGCCAGTCTAGGGTGAGCAGGAGCAGTTATACTTGAATGTCCTGCATTTCAACTCACGTTAGTGCAGGCATAAGTGTGCATATTGAGTGTGAACAATAGCTCCATATTTTATGGTGATTTAGAGTAAGGTGTTTCTCCATACAGAAGGAAAATGTTGGTCAGTAAGCATCTGTGTGTGGCTTCCAGTTCTGTAGATTCACATGGTGAGCAAAATCCTGGTCGCTAGTGTTCGGCTCAGATGTGTGCAAGTTGTTTTTCTTCGAAGAAAGTCTTTCGAGTCACGAGGTTCCGTGACTCCTCCTTTCTGTGGTAATGTGCATGGCTCATCCTCTCCACTGTTAGACTGTTTTCCCACATGGCGGGTGAGGATGAAATTTGCAGCAAAGCGTAGTAAATGGAATTGTCATTGCGAAAGGAGTTCGTGTAAAAGGAGTGAAAGTAACTATAACTAGCATGGGAATCCGGGGACCTGGGGGGAGGGGGGATAGGAATCTACAGTAATACATGTCACAATGAGATGCTTACTGGGTAAGAAACATTTTCCGTTCCAGGCATGTGTTGCTGTAGATACATATGCTGAGCATTGACTATGAAGCAGTCCTCCTTTATATAAGGTGGCTAGCCTGTGGGAATAACAGTTGTTTGAAATAGTGTACGTATAACTGCTTGGCCCACATTGGCTTGATGATGGGCCATCACATCTACACAGTTATGTTTTGGAAACTTATCTGGTGTAGATGATGCTTTACATATGTCAGCTATAGTGATGTTTCCTAGGAAGGCCATTGAAGTCTATTTTTTATGAGTAGAGCTGGCTTTAGGATGAATGGGTAAAGTTCTTTTAGCTTTTGCATAGGACGTTTGGATGCATTTTAAAATCCATCTTGCAATGTCTGATTTAGAAATGGCTCTTCCTTTGTGAGGTTTGAAGAAAGCGACAAAACGTTGTTGTGTTTTCCTGAATGATTTAGTCCTGTCAATGTAATGCCTGAGAGCTGGTTTTACATCTAAAGTATGTAGATCCCGTTCCACAACTGAGTCAGGTTGAGCAAAAAAAAAAAAAAAGGAGGCTCAATGGATTGATTTAGGTGAAAATGTGGAACCACCTTTGGGAGAAATTTGGGATTCGCCCAGAGTACAACCTTATCTCTGTGTATTTAGAAGGAGGATTCTTCCAAGGTTAGTGCCGGAAGCTCACTGACATGCCTAAGGGAAGTGATAGCAACTAGGAATGAGACTTTCCAGGACAGAAACTAGAGGGGGATGGAGCGGAGGGGATCAAATGGAGGGCCATTAGTCTTGTTAATACAATATTAAGATTCCATGTCAAAGCTGGTGGCACCCGAGGAGGAATGATTCTTTTAAGACCTTCAATGAAGGCTTTAATGACTAGGACTCTGAATAGGGATGTATGTTGCCTATTTTGTAGGTATGCAACTATTGCCGCTAGGTGTAGCCTTATGGATGTAAAGGCTAAACCAGAGATGTATAAGTGAAATACATAGCAGACAATGTCTTGTACTTTGGCTGCTAAAAGATCAATGTGATTGGAGTGAACAAATCTTTACCATTTAGCTGCGTACCAGGCCTGAGTAGTAGGTCATGTTATTTTATTGCAAGTCATACCATGTTTTATGTTATATTTGATGCAGCGGTTCAGTGCGCTTTTGTTCATAATTGCAGGCATTGGACGCACTAGGGACTTAAAATCCCAGGAACCGACCACTGCGGCCATGTTGGGAGGGGCTCGGGTATAAAACGAGCCCCACCCTTGACCACGCGATCGCTATTCTTTTGTCTGGCAGCAGTGCAGTCTCAATGGAGTTCCGGCTCTGCATACATCTGGGCGTGTCCTTTGTTTCAATGAATGCATGCATCGGACGGCTGCAGCACAGGTCAGTGGAAACGCCGAAAGTTTTCGTGAGCCAAGACAATAATTGAGATTGGCCCAATCTCAGGTGGTAAGAGCGCATTGCACTATCCAACTACAACTATGCTTCTAGACATAATTGTTGGACAAACCAATGTACATATGATGCGAGGCAGATCCCACATTGTTTTGTCATGCATCGTTAAGAACTATGGAAACTGTTTAGAACACATAATAGGGACCATATCTAATTAGGAGGCTATTGACATTAACCATTGTTTGCAGAATATCTTCAAGGTCAACTCAAGACATCCAAAGAGTTATGCTTGGTAGGTGTAACAGAAAAACTCGTTTATGAATTGGAAAAAAATAGTCTGTTTATTGTATATGAATGTTTTCTGCATTGCCTGTATTGTGTTGTAGGGAAAACATCATACTCCTGTTATCTCAACATCTCTAGGAGTCTGCGGTGCAGGGTTCAAGTAATTGTCTTAAGGGCATACAGGCGCTGTTGGTATTTCAGGGAGGTCAAGAAGAACAGTTACAAATCTTTTCTTATTTTCCTTGCAGGTCTTCCTCCCTGCAGTTCATTTCCCTCACCTGGCCACACCAATAGTCTGCGCCATAACGGCACTCAGACTTGGTGGTGCCTGGAGGTGGAACATTCTGGCGACGAGCAAGCCCTGAGGAATTATTAGGTGACACCTGTTGACCTGGCTGAAATTGGGGAAGCAGTGCCTGGAATGATTGTATCCTGGCAGTATTTGGTATGCTATTCCTAGTTTCGAGTCAGTAACTGCTCCAAGATAAGGTTGGATTTGAAGGGGTTGGAGGTGGGTTTTTATGGGGTTGAATGTGAAACCTAACTCGTTAAGTAGGTTTATGGTGACTTGAGTGCGTTGATAACATTGTTGAGGAGTTGTACTTTTGATGAGCCAGTCTTCCAGATATGGAAAGACATGTATGCTGTGTCTGCGCAGGTCTTACTACCGCAAGACATTTGGTGAAGACCCTGGGTACGGTAGTGACCCCGCAGTGGAGCACTTTGAACTGGTAATGCTGGCAGCTTACTACAAACTTGAGTTAATGGCGATGTGCCGATTGAATGGGAATATGGAAATAGGCGTCCTTGAGGTTCAATGCGGCCATGAAGTAGCCTTGTTGTAATGATGGGATGACATCTTAAAGAGTCACCGTGTAAAAGTGCCCGGAGAGAATGTACTAATTTAAGGGTCTGAGATCTAATATTGGTAGTAGAGACATGTCCTTTTTGGGTATAAGGAAGTACAGCGAGTAGACATCCGTACTTTGTTGGTGGAGAGGGACAGGTTCTATCGCTCTTTTTCTTCATGTTTGGTACTGTGGAGAGAGTCTGTGTTTGCGAGGGTATGCTGGGAGGTGTGGTAATGAGCTCCAGACAATAACTATGTTGGATAACATCCAACACCCACTGGTCAGAGGTGATGTTTTGTCAGGTAGGAAAGAACCCCTGTAGATGTACCCAGACAGGTGTGGTGTGATTGGGGGGAATTGAAGGTAAGTCAGGGCTTATTGGTGGTGACGGATAGTTTGGTCAATCCGCCTTTGCCTCTGCCTGGAGTTGTTACTTTAATAAGAGCCTACGTATTGGCCTCTAGTCAAGGTGGTTTGTGTTTGTGGCTGCTGCTATGAAGTGAAGGTTTCAGGAGATGTTGTTTTGGACCCTCCACTGTAGGATAAGTGGTGAAAGGAGCCACGCTGGGAAGGTGTTTGCAGTGCTCCAAGGCTTTGGTTGTTTCTGTATCTTTTTTTATCTTTTCCAATAAATAATCTATCGGAGGGCTAAACAAATGTTTCTCATCAAAGGGAAGAGCCAGCAGAATCTGATGGACTTACGGTTTAAAACTGAAGACCTGAAGCCAAGCATGTTTAGGCAATAAAACAATGAGGAATACACCCCTAACCGCAGTGTTTGCAGCATCTAGGGCACAACCTATGGTAGTATTGGAAATCAACTTTCACTGAGAAGCTATTTGTAAGCCTCTTTTTTGTGCTCTTCTGGGAGGTTGGAATGAGTGTTGACATTTTTCAACCACTCACTCCCAGTAAAGAGATCTGTGTTTAATCCATCGTTCTTTTGCTCACTATGCCACCCTAGTTTGGACCCAGCCATATGCAAACCAGTCTTGACTCTGCCCCTTATGGGAACAGTCCAGCCGAAACTGTGAGGCCAGGTCCTCCCTGGACCGGAAACAAGCATCTTGGGACCGGTTTTGGGGTATCACCCCATATCAGCCATGGTGCCTTGAATCCAGTGGCTCAGCGAGCAATGGACTCACGTCTGGGCATGAACGATGGATTAAACCCAGATCTCTATCTGGCCGATGAGTGGTTGAAAAGTTTCAGCACTCCGTCTATCATCTTGTTCTGTTTGCTATGTTCGTCCCAAGTGGCCAAGGGTGTGTCGGCCGCACTCCTTCGAAACATTTCAAGACGTCAAGCCGGATGGTCACAAAAAGACTTCTTCGACCTGAAGGAATGGCGAGTCTTGCGACTGACTTTGTCATGTTCAGGGGAAATGCACAGATTGTAGACCTGGCGAAGATCGGTGCGAAAGAATTTAGTAGGACACTGAGGGCAGAAATGAGAGGCTGTCTGTTCTATCATCATGTGGACATGGTGAGGGGATATGTCTAAGAAACACAATAAGGCCCCGAAGGGCTAAGGCCCATGCAGGGCTGTGGTTAATGGCAAACTGCCCCAATGAATCTGGTGTTTAACGGAAAAGAGACAGAGGACCGTGATCAAAAACAATTCCGACGCAGAGAAGGTATGAACTGAGAAAAGTGCAGCACAACAGTATTGAACCAGAGCACACATCCAAAACTGACGGCAGAAGAAAAAAAATCTAACAAGGGAGTCGATGACTATGTGCATTGCCACCAAAAGGGGGAGTCACAGAAAGGAGTTAAAAAAAAAAAAAACAACTTGCACACATTTGAGACCAGCACTAGATGGGAGGATTATGCTCAGCATGTGTATCTACAGCCACACAAGCCTCGAACAAATATTTTCCATTTGGGGAAAAACACCACAGTTTTCTGTTTTACATGCACCTGGACTCTAAAACCGAACCATTAAAAGTTCTGCTGCTGGAAACGTATAATTTTAAGGTTATTTGCATGAATGAGCTATCCTCGCGCAAGCTGGAAAAGTTTGTCAATCTAAGGAAATGCGTCAGCTACCAAATTTGTACTTAAGGTTGCAATTCATAAAACACCTCATTCCTTTCACATTTCGTGCCTAACTCAGTCTTCCTAATATTATTTGAGATAAAGGAAATACCCTGAAAGATGTGGAAGTCAAACACTAGTTTTTAGAAGGAAATAAAAATCACTTTGATAAAATTGGTTGCACATAAAGATAAGTTATACTAATTATATTACCTGCAAATTGACCAAAAGTTACAACTGGTCTATGTTCCAATGCTAATCCACTTCTTTGATACAGTGCATCAGTAAGTGGTTTAGATCCAATGATTAACCAAATAACGGGCCTAACTACCGATGTGTCATTCAGAGTGAGGTTGTAATTCAGGTCCCATTCCAGGTTGTTCCACAATCTTCTATGAAGCATGACCTGTTATCATAGAAACAAAAGTATTAACAAATATTTACATCAGTCTAGTAAGGTGACAACTTATGTGTGGTGTTGAACTTTTCAAAAGTCAAATGTAATTGAGGCAGGTGGACTTTGTTCATGTTGATTTCAAATAAAACACTGCTATATCTTACATAGGGAACAGAATTAAACTAATTAAAATATTCAAAAGACAAAAGGTTTAAGGCCTGAATAAGGAGCAGTATAGATTCTAATGTGGGAACACAGAAAGAAGTGAAGCCTATCATTGCATCATCTGGCTAGTATATAAAGCTACAACGAGAGATCCAACCATTTCTGTGTTCATCAAAATTAAATTGCTATAGCAATTTAGTGGACTTTAAACCATACCAATGAAACTCAGTATTAGTGTTTAGGATAAAAAAAACTATTAAAGGTTGCACATGAATAAAACACTAGCAGCAAGAGCAGTGGTAAATCCACTCATCACAGACCATATTATTTTCCCAGGCGGAAACTTCATTGGCTGACAGTTCAATAACACAGTCAACTTAGAGGCTTGACTCTGGCACACATGTTCATATATAAAAATGCATTTCTGTACATTAAGCAGATCAAGATTGAACTCTTGTGCCAGAGCCTTGTGCTCCAAAAGCAAAAAACCTGTACCCAGATTTCAGATAACGGGGCCAATTGACCTCAGTCGGGATAAAATTATTGGACCTTCTCTGCAGGTTACCCACATCTGGTATTTCTATCTTTATTTCTCTTGCCTTTTGGGCTCTCATGCACAGCTAATTTTTTGCCCAATTTAATGGTTCCATAAACTCAAGTAACCCAACAAATTGCAAATTTGGTATTCCTTAGAAAGACCCTTGGCACGCCCTATGATTGGGGAATCCCAAAATTGTTCGTCATACACTAAATTCTCAAAGATGTATCCTCGCCATCCATTTCTCGAGGCTCTGGCTGAAACATATCTTAAAGGCACATATATAAGTAAAAAATGGTAAATGTTTTCAATATTGTTATATTCTGGCTACACTACTTTTGTCAGACAATGTTTTTCTACCTAATATTCTGCCGTACAACGGAAGGAGGAGGACCGCAAGGGAGATTAATTTTGATACACTCAACAACTTGGATAATATCGGTAACTTCCCAACGACTCAAGATGAATTGTGTGTTGAGCATTCACTACAGCAGATCCTGCACCAGTGAATCCTCTATGCTGAATTCCTTGTCTATCTCATTTTAGCTAAATGCTTATGAACATGGATTTCTATCATTACTAGCCTTTGCCTTTTGGGGTTTTTAATTTTTGTCACTTCTTTTTAAAAAAAGATCTGAATCCCTGCTCCTGTCCTAAAGTGTTTTCTTAAGTCATGCAATGTTGCAGAACTGACCAAAAAGTCAACTACTCCCAAATTCCCTCTCTGATCAGCACCACGTGTAGGGCCATACCAAGCTACGGTGCAGATTCCCTCACTGGGATCTATAGCTAGTAAGGGCCAACATGTTCCCCAAAATGCTTCCCTGGCCCCAATACCAGCAGTGAACTCCACTTCTGCCGGCTTCCACTGCCTGGGCCATGCATGCTCTTCCCTGGAGGTATGTGTTGCACCAGATCTGCATGTGATATAGTGATTGCAGGATATTAAGTTGTGTGAAATGGTCTGCAGGGAACGTGTCACCTGTCGTTTTTACAAAACAATTCGTATTCTGTACAAAATCGTGGCTGTTCCAGTTCTCACTACTGGTCTGCTGTTACTACCTTTTAGTTTCTATTCAGGGGTCTGCAGGAACTCCCTTTTTATCTCTTCTTTGTGTATTGGTGATATACCGACTTGCAATCCGGGTGAGACAACTAGAATAGACTATAGCAATCCTGCCAGGGAAAGTCACTTTTAAAACGTTTCTACATTTCTCATAATACTGATGACTTCTAGTTATATAATGTCAATCACCAATACCACCACCTCAGGACTTATGACGACAACGGCCACTAAAGAATCTTGGATGATGTTACCTAGGGTTCTGTTAGCTCGAACACTAGGAGTGACATATCAAGATGGGAATTGCCTCACAATCTCAAAATGAACTTAATGCTCAATATGGCACTTATTTACCAGATGGTGCTTGTAAATTTTCACCACACTTTTTTTTCATTTTTATGGTATGATGTTGGATTGTTTAGTGAATAAGATGTTTCCTGCTTTATGTGATCAGGTAGGGGACGGTTGCACATGTTCTCATCCTGGGGGCACTAAGATGTTCTTGAGGAGCGTACTTCAGGCAGTAGGCAGAATCAATTTAATGAGACGTTCTCCCTACCCCCGAAAATGGCCCTTTTGGGTCTCTAGGAGGGTGAGCGAATAAGTCAAAATGATATGGAGCATCTTTTATATATAGCAATACTGTTTGCCTGTTCCCTAATACTATGCACTGGAAATCCTCTACTGCTTCCAGGCTGGTAGAAGAGGAAGAGAAAATGTTGAACGTTACTAAGAGGGATGCCCGGTATCATGCCAGATTTAACCACATCACTCCATATTATAGGAAATGGACCTGGGAGCAGTAGAGTTATGGGTTTTTTATCACAACCTTTAGTGATATTTATAGAGGGCAAGAGAATAAGGCACTTCAGAGTTGGATATAAAAGTATTGTGGGCTGCTCGATGCACTGGCACTTTAAAGAAGGACTGACACTTTCTAGATGCTAAGCACCTTGGGTATAAAGATTGGGGATTGAATGAAGCACTGTAACGTAAAGAGCTGGGAGGTGGAGAGTAGGGATTTAAATGTTGTTGGACCTGTATTACATTGTCTGTAGAAAAAAAGTTTTATTACGTATTTTATGAGCAATGAGTTTGTGAGTGTATATTTTGGTTTGCATTAATCTTCCCTGGAATATTTACACAGAAATAAAAAAATATAAGAAGGATAAGAGATTGAGACGCATAAACTGCATAAATTGTACCCCTCACTTATATATTCGGTCATGAAAACCCTTCTCTCAATGACTCTTCAATGTCTTACCATATTAGGCAACATTGCATCAATTTTAACTGAAGAGGGAAGATCCATATTCCCTCTGGCAAGAGGGTAAATGCATGATAGGAATTTTGGAATATCAGCCTTCTAAGGATTCTTTCACTTCCTCTGAAGTCCACAATCTCCTTATTCATTGCAAGGACAGGGGTGAAACTGCAACTGCTGAAACACTACTGTTCTTGTAATCAGCATGTCATCCTCCATAGAAACCTGTAGCTTTTCAATAGGTTATCAGAAGAGAGCAACAAATACAGAATTCTAACTATACTTGCATTTGGTATTGCGTCACAAGCTTTTTTTTTTTAAACTCTTTTTATTAACTTCGCTCACAAGACCATAAAATTCAAGAACCACATATGCATGTACATCATTAGCTTGCTTCATCGCATTAATGTCCTCCAAGAGGGGTATGGAGCATTCTACCTACCGGGACCCAAAGGGAAGTAAACACACACAGCACCCGCCATCCCGGACCAGACTGGGACATATCTTAGGAGACTATACCTACTTTTCCTATTGGGTGGAACTACTGCGTATGTCCCGCACCCCCATAGTCATTCTATATGTGCGCCAAGGTGCCCATATCTTCTCCCACTTCTTGACACACCTGTCTCCTCAGCTCGCTGACACCAGTCTAGGTCCCTCTCCCATTCCTTCAAAGACGGTGGTTGGGGAGCCCCCCATCTCCTTGCACTGTTTCTCTTTGCGATCCCCGCCGCTAGGGCCTGCCAGAGACCGACGTGCCTGGGACTGTCTGTCTCAGCCCTAATCATTAAGAGGAGCCATCTAGCATCCATTGATACCTCCACTCCAGACACCCTGGACATCACTGTCGTGACCCTGCAC
This sequence comes from Triturus cristatus, assembly GCF_964204655.1. Lineage (NCBI taxonomy): Eukaryota > Metazoa > Chordata > Amphibia > Caudata > Salamandridae > Triturus > Triturus cristatus. The sequence goes on along the minus strand of NC_140582.1, from coordinate 1,011,645,811 downwards.
CAGAGCTGGGCGACCTCCTGGCACTCCCATATGATGTGGAAGAAGGGACCCTCCTGCTGGCATCCCCTTGTGCAAAGTGCTGTTTGTGCCCGACCCCATTTGTGTAGAAGTGGGCACCGATAGTAGGAGGGATGCAGTATCTTGAGCTGAACCAGCCTGAATCTTGTGCAGCTTGCAATTTCTCTGGGGCTCTGCATATTAGTTTGCAGTATATCGTGGAGATTGCCTTTTCGGGGATGGGATCAATTAACAGTCTGTCTTCCAAAGGGGAGTGGTCGGGGATAAGTGTGCCCCACTGGATGTGTTCCCGCAGGGTGTGTGTCAGCCTCAAATAATGATATCAGGCTATATTCCTGTTGTAAATCTTTGAAGGGCTGGGGGGCCTGCTCCTCCACACATCTCCCAGGCGTTCAATGCCTATTGTCTGCCAGCCTCTGAAGCCTTTTATTGAGGTTACCTCCCTCAGTAGGTCCCCAACCCACAGGGGTGTCTGACTGGTTAGCTTCCCCTGCGATCCCTGAAACCTGTTTGCTTCGCGCCAACACACCGCCACTGTTGCGGTATGTGTAGGCCACCCTGGGCACGCCCTATTGGCGTACAGGAGAGGCACACAGTCACCTCTCGGCATGGCGGCCCTGTCCACCCTATAGGCAGGCTCATTGCTGTCAGTGTAGACCCAATCATTTATGACTAGTAGTTGCAAGGCCAAATAATATAACTCAATATCTGGGACAGCCAGGCCGCCATCGTACACTCCTTTCTGTAGTTTGTGGAGCGCTATTCTGGGTGAACCTCCCTGCCACAACAGTGTCCGAACCTCTTGGGCCACATGCTTAAAGACTGTCAGAGGGACTGGACAGGGGGTGTTCTGCAGGACGTACAATTGACATGGCAGGGCCATCCTTTTATACAGGGCGTCTCTGCCCATGAGGGATAGCGGCAGGGTGCACCAGTGGAGAGCATTCGCGCCAAGCCGGTCCAATTGGGGGGCAAGATTCCTCTTCAGGAACATCTGGTGGTCTCGGGTGATGTAAATTCCCAAATACTTAAACCCTCCATCGCGACTGGAGCAACACACCTCACAGGCATTCCCGGGGGGGACAGCAGGAAGACCACAACTTAAACCAATTAATGGTATTTACAGAATAGCTCCTTAACAGTTAGAAAATGTGGAGTACCCTTGCTATGGAGTAGTACGGTCTTGCAAGATAAAGAAGTATGTAGTACGCGTAGAGCGAAATTCGCTCCTCCCAACCCCCCCGGTGCCTCTATGCCCCAGATCATCGGGTCTGTTCTAATCTAGTGTGCCAGGGGCTCTAGCGCCAGGGCAAACAACAACGGCGACAGCCCTGTCTGGTGCCCCTTCACAGCCAGAAGGGCATCGACAGCGCACCATTGACCCTTACTCTGGCCTGTGGGTCCTGGTAGAGCAGTCTCACCCAGCTACAAAGTTGGGGCCAAAGCCCAGCCTATTGAGTACCATAAATAAATAAGGCCACTCTATTCTGTCGAAGGCCATTGATGTGTCCAGTGCCATCAACGCCATCTGCTGGGCTGAGGGGTCGCTCGTCAAGTGAAGCACTCCTTATAATTTCCGCAGGTTATAGCGAGTGCTCCTGTTAGGCATGAAGCCAAACTGGTCTATGTGGACCACAGCAGAGATGAGAGATGCCAGTCTATTGGCCAAGGCCATTGCCAGCACCTTTGCTTCCACATTGAGCAAGGATATTGGCCTGCCTCCTCCATACCGCCTTGTAGGCCTCCCAGACATTCAGAAATGAATCCACCGAACTTAAATTCTCTTTAAAGTATAGATCCGATCCTTCACGGATTTCCTCCCTGAGTATGGGGTCCATCCTCAGGAATGGTGCTCTACTGATAGACGGACCCGAATGGTAACCCCCACTGGGGAGTGATCTGAGATGCCCCTTGCCATATGTATTGGGGAAGCAAATTCCCCCACTTCGTCATTTTGCGAAAAAAGGTAGGCAAGGAGCCATGGCACGCTGAATAATATGTGTATTTATTGTCAGAGGGTTGTGTGCCCGCCAAAGGTCCACCATGCCCAAATTTGACATGTCCCGCTCCCCCTTCTGGCCCGTCCGTGCACTGGATCGGTCCAGCTGTGGGTCTATTACTGAGTTTGCATCACCTCCCACCAAAAGGATACCCAGGGGCAATCCTATCAGGATCGCACTTCTCTTTGGGAGAGTAATAGCATGAAGCCTCAGGGGTATATAGAACGAGCACAGCACTATTGTGCATCCTTCCCACTTGCACGCCACTGCCACACAGCAGCCGGTATTATCAAACCATGTGCCAGAGACGACCAGGGCCAGCGTATTTCTGATTAGGATTCCCATCCCTCGGGCGTCAGATGAGTACCCGGAGTGTGCCACCAGTCTGTACCCAAAGTGGTCCAATGCTTTACAGCGGCCCCCTTTAAGGTGCGATTCTTGTATTAGTACTACATCTGTAGAGTGCTGCTTAATGTGCTGAAGGACAAGCGTCTGCTTGATTTTGTTCCACAGTCCATTCACATTCTAGGACCATACGCGTATACTAGCCGACTCTCCCATGATCACCGTCTAGACAAATAGCCACTGCAGAACTACCCCACTGCCGGGATGATCCTGTGACAACATGCCTTGCAATATGGCTATCACAGACTTGAGCAACAAAACAAGTGCACAATATAAAATTAAACATTTTACCCAACTCTCCCTTCCCTGCAACCCTGCTAGGTGAGTAGCAAACCTCCCATCTCCCCAACATGCAGAGTGCCTGTCGCCCTAACTGTGCGGTAATAACCATTGGTGAGGGGTGGTGAACCAGCTCCAGCAATAAGGTAAATAATTCTGCTGTTGAATATTGCGAAACCCCGTAACATTTTCGTGAGAGCAATCTTGCCGGTTGGCTCCCAGGTGAAAGCCACACAAGGGGCAACAAGGATAACATCACTATACATGTCTATTCGATGCCAGTGTCAATTTAAGGCAGTCTTTTTCACACTTCCACCCCTGAGCCACCCCACGTCCCCGGTATTTCGAGGCTCCCCTCCTGTTCACATATCTGTTCTTTGCCGCTGGGCTGTCAGGCGCAGGGTCCTCCTCCTGCCTCTCAGAGTTTTGCTCTTTCATGCTCGGTGTTCAAGTTCTGCCCCCTTTCCGCCCAACAGTGTGCAAGCCTTCCAGCCAGTCGCTTGCCTCGGCTGGAGAGTTGAAAAAGTAGGATTTCCCTTCGGCAATAAATTTAAGTTTCACTGGAAATAACATCATACATTTCACATTTTGCACCCCAAGGGCCCTTTTTACCACAATGAAGGTGCGTCTTTGGCACTGAACCTGGAGCGTGAAGTCGGGGAAGAATCGGATGGTGGCATTTTTATGTTGCAAGTCGCTGCGCTGGCGTGCCGCCTGTAGAATGGCATCTCTGAAGTTCAATATACGAGCGATAATCATGAAGGAGGTCGCCCCCGGGCGGCAGCGCATGGTGTGATCTTTTTACCGACAAGAAGGAGGACAGGCGTTGAGGCTTTCCATTCCCTCCATCACACCTACCACCCGAATGTTGTTCCTTCAGGCTCTGCCCTCCTGGTCTTCAAGTCTAGCCAGGATTTTAGTTTGTTTTTTGGTTAACACCAACACCTGCTCCTCCAGACATTTTGTCTTGGACTGCAGGCTACCAATGCCTGCCTCTGCCGTGGACATCTTTTCTGACATTTTCCGGAGGTCTGCCCTAAGTAGATTGAATTCCTAAGTTACCAAATCCAATTTTGGTTCCCCGCAGTTCTCCGACTGCTGTCATAATATCTCTTAAGGAGGTTCAGGGGTCTGGACATCCAATTCGTCCAGCGGCGCTCCCGCCGTCATGTCCTCCTCTCGGCCCATCGCCACTGTGTACTTGTCGATGTGGTTGGCCTGGCCCGGTCCCACACCTTTGGTTCGACCCATGACAGTTGTCTATCAGCCTGGCGGCGCTACCACAGTTGGGCCCAGACTCTGCGCTAGACTATTGTACCAGAGGAAACAGGTATCTCCGGCGCTGGTGGTTATATACGCCCCAGTTGACCTCACCTTCTGGCAAGTTCTATGCAAGGCAGCAGATGTGAACCACTGTTTGCTCTTAATGGCCTGGCGCCTTGTTCACTGGTCCCGGCCGTTGCCAGCAGATGGGAGCACGCTTGTGGCACCCTCGGCAGGGCTGCCTATGCGTATCACTGAGCCGGAGTTTTCAGGTTCTCTCACTATTAACCTCCTGAGCATCCCTGTCGCCCGATCGCCCAGGAGCTGGGCCCGGTCCCACCCAATACGGCCGCAGGCTCCCCGCAGCTGGGCCACTTAATTCTTCTCTCGGGGGGCCCCGTGGGCCTCGTCCTTTGTGGCGCGCTGTCTTAGCTTCTCAGCCCGACCCGAAGCTGAATATAGCTGTGGTGTTGCCCACGGGGATTTACACACGATACCTGGGCCACACAACGGTCGTTGGCCTCTGTGCCCGCCTGCAGTGCTGGGGGTTTTGCCTAAGGCCCTGTCACAAGCTCCTCTTCTCGTGCCGCATCCAGTCACCCTGCCAATGTGCTAAGGCCCCGAGGGGCGAGGCGGATCGGCAAATCCACACTCATGCGGCCTGCGGCTTCCAGATCTACCCCAGCGCGCACTGCTCTGTCCTGTTTTCGGGTAGGGGCCCCCACGACCGCCGCAGCTGTCTCTGCTCAGCAGCACGGGCCGCTGGGGGTTTGGGCACCCAGAGTTCTCCTGCGCTGGCGCTCGCAGTAACACTGCTGCCGCAATATTTAACCGCTTTTCCGGATTCCCGGCTGATGATCCGGGCCTACGTTACTCCCCAGGCCGCGCGGGCTTCGCCATCTTGCCCACCCGGGCCGGTCTTTCCCTGCACTTTCTCTTTGCGATGTGTCTTCGTGAGGGGGCGGGGGGTTAGTCCTCAGGGCGGCCACTACACCCTTGGCCACCCCCCTGCCACTGGTGCTCTCACAAGCGACGGATGATGACGGATTTAATGGGGTTACAAGCTGGCGACAAGCGCAGCTCGATCAGATAGCGGCCATTTTCGCTGGTTGCTAGCCACACCCCCGCATCACAAGCTTGAGAGACTTCCTCATCATATTTAGTAGATGGTGAGGAGGAAAGTGATGGTGGAGAAGTAATAGTAAATTAAGAAATAGAACATGCAGAGGAGGATGGAGAATAAGGACATTTGGCAATATATTTTGCTTTGTCTATAGCATCTGAAAAGGAAGATGCAAAACAATGTATTTGCTCCTCAGAGAGCTTCCAACCACTAGGAGGAAGAAGAGCTCATTATCAGTACAATGGCCCTTCTTCACAGAGTGCTTCCTGTGTTCTATGTTGTGGAAAGAAGAACACAGAACAGAGGCGCTTTATGCTCCTTTTTAAAAGGACCCCAGGTGTCTACGACAGTGCCTGTAACTCTTTTCTTTTCTAAATAACAAAACATTATTTTCCTGCATACATAACTTTTATTGAAAGATAGAGGTACACATCCTAGAAGGCCACATGTTCCAGTAACTACTTGTAGAGCTATAGTGACAATAGATATAAAGTAGCAAATTAACTAAAAAGATAGCCTCCCATTTACTTTTTTAGGTTCGCCTGACCCAGCGCATGCGCTGGTCTGGCGAGACTTATTGATAGGGCTCCAAAAAGTGCTACCAGGCCAGCCTAGAGCTACAGTGCATGTGCGCGGGCGCGCGCGCTGCGCTTTACCGTGATTACTTTCACTTTCGCGGCCGCTTTGATGTTTGATTGCGATCACTTTCGCGGCCGCATGGCCGCCTGGTATAGCCAATAGGTCTCGCTTTTGGGACCTTATAAGTATTTAGTTATGCAACTGTTGCATGGCTAAACACTTATAAGGTCCCAAAGGCGAGACCTATTGGCTATGCCAATGCTTGTTTTCCATGCTATTCTTCCAATAGTGTGACAAAGACGGCTATCTGGTTCTGGTAGCAGATTAAGTACCATTTTACTTACCCATGATCCGGGCTGATCCGGGCTGCCGGCCAGAAGATTTTATAGGTGTGGCCCCAGAGAGAGAGAGACAAGATTCAAATCAAGAAAAACAGATGCTTCTTTCTTTTTTGAAAAATTAAATGGAGACGCGAGGCTGCCCGCCAGAAGGATTTTAAGGGTGCAGCCGCAGAGTGAGGCAAAAGTGAGATGAAGAAACGACGATTGCATCTTCCTTTGAAACAGGACATGAAGATGCAACGCCACTGTCCGAAGACCAAAAGGAAAACGCAGTTGCGGAGCCAACATTTTTGCAATAGACTCCATGGCTGCATCTGGTGTAACCTAGATGTCCTAGAAATATATATGGGTCTTGATGAATAGGAATAACAATCACAAATAATGGCTCTGAATAAAGTGTCTAAAACAGCAAGGAGACTCAATGCTATTGATCGGCTAATCACAACAGAAAAGGGTCATAACAGAAGGCTAGTGAATTGTGACTGTTCCGAAGCCATGCACACTGGGCCATATAATTATCCAACCTGGCTCTTAGAAGGGCTCCAGCCCAGGGTTGGACTAGCTTTCTCTTTTAGACTCTGCAGTCTACGAATCCGTTCAAATATTACTTGTAGCTACTGGTTACATTATTGATAGGATACTCCACTAAGACACAGACTGGTGTCCACCAAAGCAAGGCCCCAATGTGTTGACTATAGAATGACTAGGAATTGTGACCTCTTGTTTACATTATATGATCTAGTTCATTACAGTGATCATTTCCCCGTTTTCACTTTCATTCTAACTGCTTTTTATAAACTCTGCATGTTCATTTTTTTCTATCCCTAATTTAGTGCTTGACCTGCATCTCCAGGTACCAATTAACTGCAAAAGAAACAGTCACTGCCCTGCAGCTTAAGGGAAAAGTGAATCAGCGTATGGTCTCTTCTAGATAGGATTACCTGCGACATGAGAGATCTGATTTATAGAAAGCTTCTCATAAGCCATCTTGGACTCAGACAATATGTGCAATGAAATGTGGGTTAGGCATGTTTTTTGTATATTTGATGATACCTAGTCTGCTATAAAGAGTTGGTGGCTACTACAGGTTAAAGTAAGAACCGCCAATTACTTAGCAAAGTGCTACATGTTCTTCTTTGGTTACTTCAAAGTACTGAATGTTTGACAAAAAGTCTGGATTGCACAGGATGGAGGACACTATAGTCTGATCGGGTGAAAAGAAATCTCGTCTCATGTTATTCAGTTGCTGCTCCTATTCTGCATTGAGGTAAATTGTAAGTGAAATTGAAAAGTTTTGTTCCCAAGCGTTTCCTAACTGTATGTAGCTTTATTGGGCTCTCAGATGTAGGGTCAGATTTTTTGTAAATAATCAAAAGGGAGGGAGAGAGAAGAACAGTTGGAATTCCCCAACTTCCCTAAAATGAGCATATGTAAACTAAAAGAAGGGGTCCTGTACAGGTCCAGTCCGTGAATGATTTTTACTATAAAACTCCCACCCATCAGGAAATCCTGAAGGCATGCTTTATCATATTGTTTTCACAAAGCAGCCTCATACTTCCACTGCGGGGTTCGACTTGATCTCTTTCAGGGCGCACTTACAGATATTTCAAAGGATTCGAGCAGTGTAATAGTTCAATGGCTGCCCGAGTCATACCTGCAACAAACGTTACTATCAGAATATTGCCTTGAATTGGCAGTGTTAAAAACAGATTCGGACACTATGTGGGGTCTAATTACCCAAGTATCCTTCCAAGTGGTCTTCATCTTTCAGGCTTCCTAGAAGATACTGAGGCTTTAGTCAGGACCAATATTTAAAGGATCCCTATAGATTGCCTAATCCTTCCTAGGTCAAACAAGTTGAGAGTTGCCCCTACACGCACATCATTCTTCTATTCATACCATGCATCGGCTTTATGCTTACGTCCCGACTGGCTGAATCATCAGTGGGTATTGATAAATATTGCTCTTCACTAAGTCGGTCAGTCAATATTCCTTATTCGATCATCAAGTGACCATAATAGAGACACAAAGTAAACTTGCATAAAACATTACAGGATATGCAGTAAAGATAATAATACATAAGAGGAAGTCATAAAACAAACATTAAAAAGAGAATTCATAATTCATGACACATTCAGTGCCCTTGACAGTATCGCACGCTGCATAAAAGTTGCGGTTAAAAAACATATCCTCTATGTTGGCAATGACTGTAAAAACTCCGTAGCTGCCCTGCATTGTCTAAAATTTAAAAAAGGAAATCTAAGCAGCTTTCTTAGTGGAGAGGAGAACTTGCAAACAAACAAAGTACAATATGTGCTTTGTGCAAAACAGCCGTCGCATGGGCTAACAAGTAAGTTGACAACATACGTGCCCTGCATAGTGCAAGCCACAAGGGAGTGCACAGTATTCACCCTTAATCTTGTTAACAGAAACCTCTGATGTGCATTACTAACCTAAATCAAATAAGGTTCAATGTCAGGACTGGTACAAATTGACACATGGGTCAAAGCAGCGGACTTGCCAAGACTGTTATACATTCTTTCATCAGTACATTTGGCCAGAAACAATTCCCTCAGTGATTTAGAAAATCTAGCCACATAGGTCCCAGATTCTCAAACAAATCGGTTAATTTTAAGCTGATACAGATATTAAATATGTATGAGATCCAGGGTAATTTTAGACCTCACTAAAGCTTGAGGTAGTCGGCTAGTACTGTCCGATTAAGTGAGGTTTCACCCTTGGTCTATAGCTTCAACCACAGCAGAAGCGATTGAAACTGCACAAGATCATTAATTTACCCCAGCCCGCTTTCAGTATGGAAAATATGGTTACATGTAGTTTTAGGTACAGCCAACAATCTTTTATTAAAACCATTTTCAGCCCTCTCCAGCCCAGGATGTTTGCTGAATCCCCATAGACCAGACTCATAAATGGCATTTAGATTTTCATGAGTTCTCTAATAAGCTTGCTACCCAACTTTGGCGCAAAGCTTAGGACCATCTCTGAACTTCTTGCCAGAGCAGCTGCTCTAGATATTTTCAGGGGACTGCAGATACATTTGTCATCAAACAAAATGCCCAGATATGGATATGAAGAGACTCTACACATTTTGCATTGTTCACACTAAAGGCTGTATCTTTCTTATTCCTGGAGCCAAAGACCATGAAATGTGCTTTTGCTTGGTTTATAATCAGATCCAAGCCCCTCATAAAGACACAGAACTGATTTAACAGTCGCTGCAAACCAATCGCAGTTCTAGACAATAAAACTGTGTCATCTGCATAAATCAATGCTGGAACAATGTGGTTGCCTACCTGTGGGCAGTCAGCATTACAATCTAATAGAGGTTTCTCAAGACCGCTGACACACAGCGAGAAAAGAAAAGAAGCTACGAGACAGCCCTGGCGTAAGCCTACAGCAATCTTAAAGGCTTACGTTGACTCCCCACCAGGACCAACCCTCACACTGGCGGGCACCTCTAACTGAAATTGCCTAAAAAAATTGACAATATTCATCTCTCACCCAAGCTGAATCATAATACATCAAAGCTTTGATCTGTTGACAGAATCATTTCATTTCATAAGGCTTTATTCGAACAAAAATCAAGTCCATAAAAGCACAACATTAAAAGACAACAATATAAAATACAGAAGCAGGAGATATAACATGTTAAAACGGTTAAAAAAGCATACTTTTCCTTGCATTGATTGATTTAAGGAGAAAGATAGCCGTATAAAAACAGACATCAGGATGATGCAGATTAAAAAGCAAACTCATACAGTCTCGTATTGACCTGACTCCAAATTTAAAAAACAGGGGTTTCAGATATGCAGTCCACAAGTTTTTGTACAGCCGACAGAGCAAAAGAAAGTGCACAGTGCTTTGGGAGGTAATATTGTCACAGGGACATGGGCCAGCGGGATGTAGATGCAGAGAGGGGAAAGCAACAAGGTTGTGTGCTACACCCATTCTAAGTCTAGCCAACACAAACCGATGTGCCTTCCAGGTCACTTGTGACAAATAAGGTTGAAAACCCACAAATGCATTTAAATCATGGTAAAAAACACAGGATGAAAGATCAGAGCTATTTTGATGCCTCCTGGTGGAAAGCTGTTGTAGAAAACACTGCCTAAGTTCAATTTTAGACAGCTCAGTAGCCCCACATTGATCCTCGATGATGTTAATGTTAAAGAACTCACGAAAATTATCCACAATGTACTTTAACCATGGGATTTTTAAATGATGGTCCAAAGAGAGACAATCAGAAATAATGGCTCTGCACAATGAAGTCTCTTCTTTTATCCAAATGGAGCGCCATAGCATCAGTGGCCTAAGAAGGATCAAGTCGGCAAGATGGTGAATACCCAATTCATTATGTACTAAAGCATTAGAAACAGAGCTTGGCAGGCACAAAAGTCTTTTCAGGAATACGTTCTCCTCAACCTGAAGTGACCCTGCCGTGGCATAGCCCCAAATGCCAGCAGCATACAAGGCAATCGAAACACAACGGGACTGAAAAATCTTCAGCATGTCGTGGACCCGCCTGTCTCCCAGTTTCGTAGCCATAGTAAAAATTCCATGAGCACTCCTCGCCATCTTGGCCCGGACATTCTTGTGTTCATTGGCCCAAGTGTTTTTATTCGAAAAAGTGACCCCCAAGTATGAAAAATAGTCGACAGCCAGGACCTTCTGGCCCTCCATGAAAAATGAGAACTATTTCTTTCTATTCCTACGCCCGCATTCCATAACATAAGTTTTAGATTTGTTTAACACTAACTTTCTGCTATTGATAAATTGCAAAAAGCCATCCATCAGCTGTTGAAGGCCGTTTGGGGTGCGTGAAATAAGAACCGCGTCATCCGCGTATAGTAGCACAGGGACGTAGTCCTTATTAATTTTGGGGGCATCCACTGCCAGAGATTTGAGGAATGAATCGATCTCATTAATGAAAAGAGTAAAAAGCAGTGGAGCCAGCACACATCCCTGTCTAATTCCACGCCCAATCTTAAACTTAGTTGTACATTCCCCATTGGAACCGTAACGGACACAGGCTCGTAATTTGGTATAAAGACGTGCTAGAAAGAACACAATGCCCTCGGGAGCCCCCATTTCCAAGAGCTTTGCCCAGAGAATGCCATGGTCCACCAGATCGAAGGCACTACTCAGATCCGCAAAGCAGAGATAAATAGTGCCGGTCTTTGCCAGGGTATATTTACCGATGAGCAGGTCTAAATTTAGACACTGCTCAATCGTACCACGGCCCTTCCTGAACCCAAAGTGGCTCTCAGCTAAAATGCCATTGACCTCCGCCCATTCTTCCAACCTTACTAAAAGCACTCTACTCATTACCTTTACGGAGGAGTCCAACAATGAGATTGGACAATAATTCTTGACATCCCCTCGGTTGCCTTTCTTATAAATTGGGATTAAAATAGATTCTTCCCAAGTAGGGGGCACCTCATTACAGACTGCTGCGTTGAAAATGATAGTTAACAAAGGCCCCCATACTTCAGGGACCAGTTTATAAACATCAATTGGTACCCCGTCTGGACCCTGTGCTTTTCCTCCTTTACTGACCCTTATGCTATCTAAGACCTCTTGGACGGTGATATTCAGCGGCGTGTGCGGCCACCCATCCACTAGAGCCCTAGATGCACTGTCTGAATCAAAGATTTTGGAGAAGTGAGAAACCCACTCTTCCTTATTGACATTAGAAGTTAATTCAGGGATTCTGTCATTTTTGAGGAAAGGGGAATTAACTGTTTTCCAGAACAGGGTACAATTATTCAATTCAGCAGCCAGGGTCAAATTGTCCCATGCCTCCTGTTGGAGTTCCAATTTCCTCCGTCTAAGGGTTTCTTTATATCTCGCTCTTAGATCTACAACCAAACCCTTATCTCTTGGCATTGCTGATAAGGCTGATTTTAGCTCCTTTAGAGCCAGGGTACAGGCTGAATTAAACCACCCCTGCGGACGATCCTCTTTATATTTCAATGTGCTAATAAACTTAGAGTCAATGACCGAGTTAATGCCAATAAAATGCTCAATAGAGTCAATAGTGCCTTGATTATCTTCTAAAATCCCTATAATGCCTGCTAGACAACTAGTGATAATTGAATCAGACATAATATCAGCCTTATCCCCCTTCCACCTGAGTCTGGTGCCATTAGGGCGTACAGGCTCAATGCTGTTAACAATACAAGCCGGAATACGGAACCCTTTGTTCTCCCATAGCATGGCCTTTACTGTTAAGCAATTATGGTCACTAAGCTGGATGTCTACGACTTTAGGTGCCGTAGTCCAGGCCACAAGACTCGAGGAGATACATATAAAATCAATAACTGAGTTCGCTCCCAGACCTGTAAAAGTTGGACAAATCTCCACCTGGTCATTTTTCTCGTTGACCATAATATACATATTATGTGAAGCAAGGAGGCTGTTTAGGGCATCACCATAGTGGTTATGTTGAAAGTGGTGGATTCCGTCTCCATGACAGTCCACCATCCCACATACATTGACATCTGAGAATGAGCAGGTGGTGGCGTTAAAATCCCCTGCCATAAACAAATCAAAGATAACGTTAGAATCCTTAATAATGTCATCCAGTGCACTAGAAAGTGCTCTAACCACCTGGTCCCTGGTATCATCGAAGAGATTATTATAAAAATGTATTAAAAGATTGTTCCTACCTCCTGATATATGCAGCCATAAAATCTGAGAATGGACCCCAACTTGTACATATTTTTTAACCAGCAGAGGGGTTTGGACAGAAATCAAGATTAGAAGGCCCCCCTTAGCTCTGCCCGATAATGAACCGGTTGCAGGTAACTGGTATGAGACAAAACCATTATATCCTTTAAAGTCCCTACATCAGGTTTCCTGCAAACAGATAATATCAAAAAGAGCTAGAAATTCCGTCCAGCCCAAACAATCTGATTTGGACCTAATACCCGCAATATTCCAACTGGCAATATAACAGCTGGAAAAACCAGGGGCACCTGACCCCATGGAAAAACAGTTATTACCCTGTTGTAGAATAGCAGCATTAGAAGTGTCCGAAAGTAACTCTGGGCGACCTGCAGGGTCACCCTCCTTGCCCGTAGGCGTACAATCTACAGTTGTCCCAGAAATGTTAACCGTAGGCCCTGAGATACAAACACTTTGACCTGTACCAGGCAAAACCTGACACACCGAAGTTTTCTGGGGGTGCCATACCCAACTCCATAGATGATGCCGAACAACCTGCTAGGTTGCCCTCCTTGCCCATAGGTGGACAATCTGCAGTTGTCCCAGAAGTACTACCCATCGGCCCTGATATACAAACACTTTGTCCCATATCAGACAGAGCCTGTCTCATCGGAGTTTCAAGGGATACCGTACACAACTTCAGTCAGTCGTTTTGATCCAACCCACTAAAGCATTGGAAACGATTAGCGGTATTCACCTGAAAACTGTTTGCAAGGCTATGCAAGGCTTCTCCTCTCATACTCCCCCCCCCCCCCTGCGGTTACTAGGATAATGGCTAATGTGATGACTATAGAAAAAGCCCAAGGGACAGATTGAAATGCCCTGATCGTTACAGGGACGAGAGGAGGCTCGAATCAGGGCTGTCGTGGCAAGGTGGGGCTTACTAAAATTAATAATAACACAGTCCCCTGGAATGTTTTTCGGGGACGTGCCAATCCAGTTAGTTCTGGTGGTAGCCAAAATTTGGTCCGCCATAGCCACTGGGAAGCCACACTCCCGATTGAGCCATGCTACAGTTTTATTTTTAAGGGAGTCATGTGATTCTATAGAGCGATAAGGCCCATCCTCCCTAATCGGTGTAACGTTAGTCAGGACTGCTACATATGGTGCGCAGTCCGGTGGGAGGTTCGGTTGGGAGAGGCCACTATTGTTAAACTTCCCCCTTTCGGTAGTCTTCGGCTTATTCCCCAGGGCATAAGTAGTCGGGGGATTTGAAAGAATAACATTAGAGCGTAATGGTGTTACTGGAATGGTATTAAAAGTGTCTCCTGTGGGCGGTATTTTTGAGTTGCCAGTTACGCCCTGCTGCTCGTTAGCTGTAATGACACTACTGTTTTGCTGTGCAGGAATACTACAACCTGCACAGACCACTCCGCCATTGGATGAGCCTTTGTTGGATTGCACGGGCTTACTAGTTCTGCCCCCGACCACAGCAATTGCGGCAGCCGGTTGCGGACTATTGTTAGGTTTCAGGCCGGATTGCACCAACACACCCAATCTGACCACTTCCCTAGAAACAGCCTCAAGCTTATCCAAGAGTGGAAGGACGATTTTGTCTAACTTTGCATCAAACATGCCAATAAGCAGCTCAAGCTGATCCGGAGCTAGTTTCAAATGAGTGGAATTAACATCATTATGTAAACTATTTAGCTCAGTGGGGCCCCCGTTTATTACAGAAACAATATTCTTTTTACTTTTACGACCCCCCTTTTTAGACGAGACAGGTCTATTTAGATGTCTCCCTGACCTCAACACTCTATGGGGTTTAGGGACCACGGAACTCAGAGCATTGGAGTCATTCAGGGACTCGTTTGTATCGGGTACCTTGTGAAGCTCCTCGACAACAAAGATATCCTGTGGATGCTCTATTTCGTTGGTACCTTCCCTGGTTGGGAAATCCATAGAGACCACTACACAGCTATCATCAATGGTAGAAATCGACGGGGGAATAGGCAATGGGACAGGGGTCTCAGCTGGAACTATATGATTCGTGGGATCAGGCACACTTCCAAGACCCAGGGATAGTCTTCGTTCCTTATTGATCTTATCTACTACTTTAACTAGGTAGTTGTCAAGTGTGGAGACAATAGGACAGGAGTTCCCGGCTGACTTGGGCATGTTGCTTTAAACAGATAAAAATAACCAACACAAGTGCTACCAAATGAGAATAGCACTTCTTATGAAATGACTTAAAAAACACACAATTAAAAATAGGCGATATACAACAACCAGTATCAAACCCCTAGATTACCAAATAGAATTAGGAATGCTTATTAGTTTTAGTCCAGGGGTAGACCAGTGTTCAGGTAAACCGCAGTGTGTAAGCGTCCAGACAGACACTCCGGGTTTTGTTAAATGTATAACGGGAAGGGAGCGCGGGCCCGTTCAACACAGTCAATGGCAGGCCGGTACTAGGGCTACAAACAGTTAATTGGGTTACATAAATCCCATCAGTAGCAACACAATACCTTATGATGGCGTCCACTGGTTTGGAGAATGGAGGCAAGGGTTATAGGAATAAGGGGGGTGGCCCGACCCGGCCTCCTCTGGCCCCGGACGGCCCGCCCTCTGCCCGGGCTCAGCCCGGCGCCGCCCGCGCGCGGACCCGCGACACGGAGGGTGAGCTTGAATTTGTGGCGCCTCCAGGCGCGGGCAGTGGGCGTGAACTTCCGCCCCGCTCCACCAGGTGTTGCTGGTAAATGTGGTCCCCCTCCTGGCCGCGACCGCGACCGTGTCAAAACGCGGCGGCGGGAGGGAGACACAGGCAGAAGGCGGCAGGAGACCTCGGGACACAGGGCAGCACAAACGGAAACCTCCACTGGCACCACAAGCAGGTAAGACACCCCCGCTCCACCGAGGGTGAGCTTGAATTTGTAGCGCCTCCAGGCACGGGCAGTGGGCGTGAACTTCCGCCCCGCTCCACCAGGTGTTGCTGGTAAAAGTGGTCCCCCTCCTGGCCGCAACCGCGAGCGTGTCAAAACGCGGCGGCGGGAGGGAGACACAGGCAGAAGGCGGCAGGAGTCCTCGGGACACAGGGCACAGGGCAGCACAAACGGAAACCTCCACCGGCACCACAAGCAGGTAAGACACCCCCCAGAATCAAATCCCGAACTCAAGTCCATAAAGGCTAAATATACCTTTCCTTCCATGGGCACTGTGTACTTGTTTATTAAGAGATATAAACTGAGACACTGCTCAGTTGTCCCAAGGCCAGTGCGAAAAACTAATTGCAGCTCTGACAGAACATTATTTTTAATTTGCCCAGATTTCCAAACACTCCAACAAAATCCTGCCCATTATTTTGGCAGTAGAGTTTATAAGCGATATTGGTCAGCAACATTGTGGATTCCGCCTTACAATATTTTTTGAAAATAGGAACAATGATCACATGTGAACAATCTTTAAGAGGGCCTGCAATTAAAGAGGTCTTCTGGATATTTGTCCGGAGGGGAGCCCACAATAGCATATTTGTGTTGAAAAGGTCTACTGGTATCCCATCCAGCCCTGGAACTTTCCCTGAACGACATCTATTAATAGCTTCTATCACATCACTCAGTTCAATCCCTAGTATCGGGAAAGGGTATAAAAGAAGTTGAGGGTGCTGTAGATAAAATGGCCTGTTTCTCAATAGCAACAGAACCCTATATAGAGACTAGGCCAGCGTTTAATTGCGAGAAATGTCTGACCCACACTTCTAGTGAAATCACTGTGCCTGGGTAAGGTTTCATGAGTTTTCTTGAGATAGTTACGATTAACGGTCTGCCAAAAAAGATTGTTCTCATTGAGCTCACTAGCCATTATTAAAGTATGATAGGCTTCCTCTCTAATTATAATTTTCTGGGTCATTACACTTCTAGTACACCTTCCTACAACTACACACCTGATTTGGATCTCTAGGAATTGTGTTTAGCATTAACAACTGGTTGTGAGCCTAAGTGCAATTAGAGTCAAACCATTTCACTGGATTTCTACCACGAGCACTGTTTGTGACAATAAGTATTTCACGTGCTTTCCCATAGCTGTTAATTGTTGTAACTTCCTACTCATTCTTCTCATCAAGACACAGCAAAAATTCAGGATAAGTTGTGCAGACTAGGGCTGATAGAAATGCGTCTTTGTCAATTTTAGACCAGCTCATGGTCACCCCTTTATTATTCGTAAAGGCCGACGGTAGGGGATTCCTCACCACCTTTTTATAAAAAATACTTTCTGATCGATATAGCGGTTAGTTTATGGTCACTAAGGGGAGACTCTAGTAACACATATTCTTCAATCCATTGTCTAAGATTCTGTGAGAATAAAATCAAATCAATTAAACTGGAACAACCAATAAAAGTAGAGGTGCTAACTGGATCAGTAGTCAAGGAATTAAAAAGCAAACACCAGGTTGTATTTCACGAGTAACAGATTGAGCTCTTCTCCATAATCACTATGAGCGAAATGTGTGACCCCTCCAACACCCACCTTACCACAAGACTCTACCATGACAGTTGACAATGTTTCGTGTTGAAATACCCAATCCATACATTCGCATAGTTGCCCTTTTTAATGCTGCTCAGTTTTCGCTCAATATCCTCATGCAATGATTTCACCATAACAAAGTTACTTGTGTCAAAGATATTTTTATAGAAATGAACCAATAACAGATAATTAGTTTGGCAGCTTATCAACAAATGTTGATTAAGGAGAGAGTAGAGGTTTGCCAAGTAACCAAACCCGGGAGAGTAAAGGAAACTAGAGTCCTTAAGCCTCCCTTAGACATACCCATGGACCCTGGTATAGCATGTGTAAAATAAGTAACAAATACAACAAAGAAAACAGTTTCTGTCAACCAAGATTCTTGTACTTCATGATGTTTAATGAAGTTTAACCAATCCAGATTTGTCGACTTTGGTGCCAGTCCAGCCACATTCCATGAAGCTAAACTAAAACTACTGAGAGTGAATCTCACAGTAGAGTATGCTGAGTCGGATATAGTAACTGAAGGACTGTCCATCTGACGACCTGCAGTTGCCCCATTTAATGGGCTAGGAGCAATAGCCTTATTTGGAAGTCAATCCAGCTGATCTTACTGGGAGAGGGGCAAGAATATATCCGTGAAAGTGACAGGGCGGGGCACATGTGGGGTATCGGGGCAAAATGACTTGTTCGTCTATTATAAAAAGCCCATTGTAAGCGCCTCAATTGTAAATGGAACATGGAGAAAAGTTCAGCCTGTCAAAATTTCCTTCACAACTGCTCTATTTTTAAAATTTACAACAATGCAGTCAGTGTAGTCAGGTTTGGGATGATTACCTACTCAAGACACTCTCCTCACAAGATTAATCTGAATGTGGAGTTGCCCCGAGCCACCGACCCTGCAATTAATCCAATGTACCACCTTGTTTACTAGCTGGTCATGGTTCTCTGCTAAACTTGGCCTCAAAGGGGTAACACCTTTAGGAACCAGCACAGAAGGATTATCCTCTGAGGGCAACTATGTAAAATTGAAGGATCCATTTGAACATGCCCCTCTCGCCCCACATGGGCATGTGCGATGGTATCCCCCGGTGCCACATCAAACTGCCCTGTTGATCCTGGCCAGGTGTGGATTTGATGTCCAAATCCACACACAGCCACTACATGTTCAGAATCAAACAGTATTGCCTGATGGAAATCCACTGAACATTTTTTTATAGTTTGCCATTGATTCCATACAATTTGCTTATCATTAATGAGTGATTAATCACTGTTTGATTCTGAACAGGAGGCGTCCGGGTGTGGATTTTGTCATTCAAGACATCATCATTCATTAATGATCGCTTGTCAGAATGAACGAAAATGTTGGTTGTCCATGTGGCAATTGACACTGTATAAGACTATACCTTGTATTAAGGCCTTACAGTGAATTGAGAACTATTACTTGCAGCTTTTTTCTTTTGAAGAAATATTCATTTGATGTTCCTTATACCCTGAGGAAGTCTAGCAGGATGAAACATGTGTTGGCTGTGTTTTCTGATCAAGCATATTTTACAAAGAAATACATTTTAAAAAAATGTGTGTATTATGTATTGTCCGATCTTTGCACAATCTATATTGGTACTATACTGGGATGCCTTAGTGATAAATAGACCATATTGTAATTGTTCTTCTTATAACACCAGGTGTGTTTTTAAATACTAATCTCATCAAGTGTGCAATACATTGAAATAATGTTGCTGTTATCAATCTCCATGTTTGCACTACTTTGCAGCAGAAGTGTTGTCTGTTGTAGTGCTTTCTTTTTCTTCTTTTTATTGAACACTGTGTGTGTGTGTGTGTGGTGGGGGGGGCTTATGTGGGTAGTTTGTTCCAGGATTGCACATTGTAATAGCCCCTGTAACATAATATATCAACAATCTACTGTTCGAGGCCTACTGGCTTTACCATATATTTCCCAGAATAAATAAGCCAGGCCTATTCGCATTATAATAACATTTCAAATTAAACAGGCAAGACATATATTAGCATCAGACAATACATTTCCCTGCACTCCCATCAAGATTGTAGCTGTTAATGACTGCCCTCCTCCCATCTGTGCTGCTGACAGAGAAAAAAATCACAGCAAAATATCTAGTTATCTAAAACACTTTAATAGCATTACGATGTAATGTGTGTGCCCTGAAAGTGCAAGCTCAGGCGGCTGAGTAAAAAACACAGTGATTACAGCTGCATGGAGGGCAACCACTATTTTGGGGAAGCACACAACGTCTGCCCAATATATACATGAATTCTTGGCTTCCAACATGTGGGTGGGGAAATAAAGCCCCTGTCATGACGATTCTCACATAGTTGTTGGCAACAGCTGCGCTGTCAAGCCAGATCATATAGACCATGCAATGATCTTCAAAATATAAGGTGCTGGTAATTCATGGTATTCCATCTTACCTCCAGTTGACCATTTCCTTGACTTGAGACACCATGAGATCTTTCTGAAAGCAGCACTACCCTTGTGTTCTCATCTTCCACGTAGGCGGTTCTAACCATTGGATAATAGTTCTGAAGAAGCACAGGCAAACACACGATTAAATACATCAATATATTTTAAAGACTCAACCATTCATTTTCAAACATTTCAGAACAAAACATTGTTGAGCGCTGTCTTTTTACGGCTATTTTGCCACTTATAATTTCTCCCAAAAGGAATCAATAACCAGCTGTACAGAATACAGAGCTGCAAAGATCCAGTGACAATCAGCACGTCCTTTGTTCTTGCTTAATGACTGATCCCCAAAGTTAGCCGTGCCACATAACACACAAATAAGAGGAAAAAGCAGAAATGAGTAGGAAACGAGTAGGTGTGGCGGTTTTACCCAGATTACAAAAAAGAGGAAGCAAAAAAACAAAAACACATATGGAGAACATGAGTGCCAAATTATGTTTTAAAACGTTTGTGATTGTATGGCAAAAATATATTTAAATTGATTAATTCATACTGCAACCAGCGGCAGCTCCTCAGCAATGGCGGAGGAGCGTAACCTCACTTGTTCAGAGTCAGCAGCTGAATAATAAAACAATATTTTATTATCGTTTTACTTTTCACCTGCTGGCAGAGCCAGCGTGTGTAGGAGGGGCTGGGCCATGGCAGAAGGGGTGGAGTGATGTGCACTGCTAAGTGCGCATGTTGGTTTGGCCCACCGTCTTAGACCGGTCAAACAGGCATGAGCAGTTAGGTTTCTCCGACCCAGCTGTATTGCACAGCTGGGTTGGAGAAACAGCACAGACTCCCTCTGCCTGAGTGAGTGCTAAACCAGCCCGCTCAGGCCAATTCCTGCGATGCTCTCATACTTGGTTATACAGCTTGAGAGCAGCGTGGGGATTGGATGGGGAGTCTCTGATGCCTTCCCAGGGACTGCTGGTAACAGAAATCAGAGGAGCCACGAGGGGGCCGGCAGCACCCGGTTAGTTTTATTTAATTATTATTACCCCTCCCCGCGCCCTCACCACCCACTCCATCACTTTTGTGGCGAACACCACTGACTGCAACTCAAGTGCTGCAGCTGAAGTACAGGAGATTTCTGGTCCTTCAATGCAGTTGACTTTCTTGAAGAGTAGATAAGGTCAGAGCAATTCTAGAAACAAACCAATGTAACACTCATGTGTGAGGAGGAGAGGATAAGAGGTGCAAGGAGAGGGAGTTTGGAAATGGAGGGTCCCACAACCATACTGTTGGCAGCTATATTTTGTCCGAAGAACGCAATTCTTAAAATACTGGCTAAATAGGCAGGAAGTTATTTCAGTTAGAGTCACTGAAGTTTTCAAGAAGGTTTCAGATGAATAACGTTTTATCGAGAATTTAAAATCATTTTCATTAATGTTCCCTCAAATACGTAACTGTGCGTATCGGTATGATTTTTGTTTCCTGGAGTCTAGTCTGGTTGCAAATACTTTCAGTTAATTCTGCAAATACACAGGTGATAAACAAGACTACATTACAGTAGGATCATGCATCAAAAGTCTATCCAAACACTGCTCTTGATTTTAAGGTACGGTGAGAAACCAAAATAGTTTAGGTATATATGCATATCAGGGTGGTGAAACAATGGCATCCTCAGAGCAGTTTTATATGTTCTTGTGTAGAGATGGTGTAGCATTACTAGACCATAATGTACAGAAAATGTACAGAGTTATCCCTGTGGTATACAGGTCTTTAACACTTAATTTTTTGTGCACAGACTGCAAGCGTGCATCAGGTTGCTTTACTTATGTTCATGACTGCAAATTCTTGCTGCTTTCCTCTAATTAGCTAGTTTACTTCTCTGAATTTAAGAGGTAGACACGAGGGAGATATAGAGCCAGAGCCAGGTGTGTTTATCCAGTGGCAAGAATTGTTGCGGATGTGGCATTGATTCCAATGCAGTGGAACGTTTCACCCAAAAGGCTGAAGCAGGACAAAGATATTAGGTCAGAAAACACTTGAGCTAGGCAGACTGGAAATGTCTATAGCAGCAGTCATGTAGTGTGCTCTTGCATATCTATAGTCACCAGCAAGAGGTCTGCCTGCATGCCCAGCTTGCCAGAACTTAAAAGCTCTGGTCACTCTTTATAAGTAATTCTCTTCTTATTGTAATCAAGTCTTGGATGGCTGGGGCCCTGGCTGTCTCTTCAGCATGGCAGGGTGCCATGTGACACTGTCCCCTTCTTCCTCTGAGGTACAATGGACAGTGTTAACTATACTAGATTACATGTTTCTGATTGATCCAACTTCTGCATAGGTTACTGATAAATGTGATCATATATTGTTTTTAGCAGCTTAACCTTCCAAACTGAAAATCTATACATAAGACCAATAACTGTACATAATTGAAAATAAAAAGATTTTGTTAGTTAACACAAAATTAAAGTAGGCATGAAATCCAGGAGCAGCTGTACATAGTGACATACTAACACTTCGATTTTCATGGACTAAAAATGAGCAAGGAGTCAGAACAAGATCAAGTAGTGTGACATTTAAGTACATGTGGGTTATATATGACAAGCAGATCAATTAAAGAGTTTTTTTTTTTTTTTAAAAGTCTTGAAGTCAAGTAGGTATGAAATGGATATAAGAGCTAGGTGGAGGGTACTCCAGTGGCTGGGTACAAATGAGCAAATATAGCGAAGAATAAGTTAGTGACCAACGGTAACGATTTTCATCGTGTATACTCTATATAAATGGCAGATTACTCCTCTTCTGAATATTCCCCAGGTGTCAGACTGGATTTGGAAACTCAAAAGTAGTAGTCCTGCACGTCTATAGGAGGCACTGTGTCACCCTGTGTCAATGTCATTGCGATCTGAAAGTCACGAACAGAGCCGCATAAAGGTGCCACTCATGCGCGTAGACATTATTTTCGTAGGGCTGTCAGTGCCTCCAAACACACAACCAATCAGCAAATTATTATGGTCCGTGTGCAGATCTCTAGATTAAGAACTTTTTAGATTAGAAGGAGTCCATTCCACTAAACAGTGAGAAAGGAGGGTGGTGAGGAATATGGGGTTAGACAGAGTATCCACCAGAAAGATCATTAAGATCTTATTAGTGATGTGCATAGGTACCAATGCAGTCCTTCCCAGGAAGTGGGTTTGTGGAATGGCTCAGATCAAGAAGCACTGCAGGACTAGATGGGCAAAATGCTTATCAAAATGAACCTGACCGTCAAAACAATAGTGCTTCATGAACATGTGCACTAATGCCCACTTAAGAGCTTGACAGATGTCCAGGACAGGCACTCTGTGTGCCATTGCAGTAGTAGGAGCCTTGCCTCGAGTGGAACGCGCCCTTAAACCTTCAGGTGGCTGCATCTTAGCTAATGCGTAGCATGTTTTAATAAAGGGTATGCCCAGACGTGGATCCCTTGCTCACTTTGCCACTGGATTCAAGCTAGCCTGGCTGATGAGGGATGTCACCCCGAAACCGGTCCCAGGATGCTTGTTTCCGGTCCTGGCCTGGCAGTTCGGCTGAACTGTTCCCATAAGGAACAGGTTCAAGACTGATTTGCATATGGCTGGGTCTAAACTGGGGTAGCAAAGTGAGCTAAAGAACGATGATGGACTCAAGCCAAATCTGTGACTGGGGGTTAGTGTCTGAAAAGATTCAGTGCTCCGTCCATCATCTCCTTGTGTTTCTTAAATGCAGGGGACTATCCAACTAGAGAAAGTGCTTTTCTTCACTGCCTTGCCTTTCTTTGCCCCCAAGAATCCCACAAAGAGCTGATCATCCACCGACTGTCCCTGGTACGGTCAGTGTTGAAAACTAAGAGCTCTTTTAGGATCCAGATGACAAAGACTCATCTCCTCGTTGAGAGGCGAGGTGGGGCACTAAGAAGGGCAAGCTTGCAGCTCGGATCCTTAACAGCATTTTGTCAGAATTTGTTTTGTGTATGATGGCAGACTGAGAGAGCCTGAAGCTTCCTCACACAACAAGCTGACTTATTGTGACCACTCTCAGGGTCAAAAGTCAAATGAACAAGTGCGTAAGGCTCAAAATGGGCACACATTACAGAACCAAGTCTAAGATCCCCTGAGGCATCAACAAAAGATTGGTTGAAAAATGTGTTCCAATCCTCTAGGAAATCTCATCACAATTGGTGATTTGAACAAGGGGTAATAGGGCAAAGGCAAAACAGCCGAAAGAGACAACAAAGATCCTTTAAACCTGCCCAGGGTGAGCCCTTGCTGGGCCAAACGCAGAACAAACACAATACCTCTGACAGTTTGGCCTGTAGTGGGTCTGTCACAACCTTGTTCCGGTGCCTTGCAAAAATTAACTTTATGGAAGGGCGCCTAGTTGCCAAAATAACATCAACAACCTTAGGTGGTAGATCAAATGGAAACAACTGCTGCTGTTCTGTCTCCCTGGATTTAGGTGCAGGTTGAAGAGGCCTGGGTGCAAGACACTGCCCTGCTGCTGCGACAAAAGACCCACCAGAAGCAATAGCTTGATCAGAGCACAGATGCTGATGCCCAGATGTACCACACTCTCCTGGCTGAATCCAGAGCCATTAAAATGACTTGAGCCTGGTCGTTCCTGATCTTCTTCACAAGCTGAGCCGGGAGAGGCAGTGGTGGGAGGGCATCCAGGAGACCCGAGCTCCCCTCTGGGCGGAATGCATCTCCAAGAGAGAGCATTCTTGGGATTGCCAGCTCGCGAAAGTGTTTACATTGCACATTCTTAGTGGAGGCAAAGAGATCAAGTCAGGGTTCTCCCCATCGCCGGAAGATGTCCTGCATCCCCCAGATGTAACTGGCATTTGTGATCTACTAAATGTTGACAGTTGAGTTTGTCCACCATGGCATCTAAAGATTCCGCCAAGTGGTTCAAAACCAGAGAAATGCAGTGACAAATAAGCCATTTCAAGAGGTGTAGATCCTCCTAGCACAGGACCCAAGCCCCACTATGCCCTGCTTGTTGTAGTATCACATGGCTGTGGTATTGTGTGTGAGGACCTGTACCAGCCACCCTTTGATAGTTGATAGGAAGACCTTCAATGCCAAGCAGATCACTCAAAACTCTACAAGGCTGATGTGGAGCCAGTGTTCTGCTGAAGACCAGAGTCCTCTTATCTGCACCTCTGAGATGGCCTCCCCAACCTAGCAGGGATACTTCAGTCACCTCAGTCAGCAGCTGCTCAGCGTACATTATCTCTGAGCCTAACCCTCTTTGCACCCTGCATAAACTGGTTGTAAATTAAACAAAGCTGCCTTAGCTTTAACAGTCTTGAGTGAGGTGTGTGTGTGTAAGCTGCACTCTAAATGTACATGTAAAATCTGCTCTATCTGTGCGAGGGAAGATTGCTCTGCTGATGCTCATGTACTACTCTTTCACATGTAGGAAAAACAATCCCTGTGACATCCTGTGCAGCACTTGCTCTGTATGCTTTGCTCACTCTTTTGCATGGAGTTCCTTCCCCTGGTATAATTTCAACTCCCTCGTTGTAGCCTGTTTTGCTACACCTTCATCCCCTCCTTACACCTTTCACTGATCCACACTTGTATCCTGAGTTTCCCCTGTCACTGTGATGCCTCCCGCACTGCACTTACTTGCACCCTATGCTGTCCCCCCCCCCTTTTACCGGTTCTGCTTTAACCCTGCTACTTGTGCAGTTCCTGATTTGCACCCTGAACTTTTCCCCACTGCATCCTTCAAAGATTCCTCTTTACACATTGATCCCTCACTGCATCAATTAAATCAATCAGCATTTGTAGAGTGCTGTACTGTCATCCCTGGGGGTTTCTGGGGCTTGGGTGCGAGGTCTGTCGAAAAGCCAGGTCTTGAGGAAACAATGGGAAGAAACTAGTAAAAAAAGGCCAAACAGAGGGAAGAAAAACGAGTGAGTGGAAAAGGCAAAAGAGAGGGCAAAAAAACTAGCAGAAAAGGCAAAACAGAGGGCAGAAAACGAGCAGAAAAGGCAATACAGGCACAGCATGATCAGCAGCAGTGCAGGTATTCCTAACACAAACAGATACAGAGCAGTTGGTATCAGTTCGCACATAGAATAAGTGCAACGTTACCATCAGTAATGCAAGATTTTCTGTATATGAGAAATAAGCTTCAGCTACTGCTATTCATATCTTCTGTTGAATACCCAAGGTAGAACATATTTTGAGTATAAAAAAGAACAAGCATTTGCAATGCAATAGGGCTCGCATTCACGCGAGTTTGAGCAACTGGCAGTGTAAATGACAATGCCTTTATTTATGTTTTGGATTTTAAAACATAAATAAAAGGCATTGTAATTTACAATACTAATAGCTTAAACTCTTTTAAATGCAAGACCTATTGCATTGCAATAAAGGGACTTCCCGACCGCTTCTTAGATTGTAAATATCAGAGGAAGAGACCAGCCAGCGACATCTTCAAAGTAGTGATACATACTGCAGTGAAGAAGATGTGTAAGTGTTGTAAATAACACAGACACACGTGTGAAGTGAGAGTTACGTATGATCCGAGCTATAAACACTAACAAAGCGCTCCAACACCTTTTGCTCTGTGATTACACTGTTGCAGATCAGGAGAAAGAGCGGGCTGGGGGGCTATTTCCTGCCCTCTCCGTGATTTGAGGATGCAGTGTGGCATTGCGTAATGGCATTGCTGTCTTTGGCCTAATAAAAAAACACTCCAGCTGTAGTAGGGCCATGGCTTCACCTCCTGGTGCAGTGCGGGCTGTGTTTTATGGCAGGGAGGGAGGGAGGGATGGTCTCGGCTGCAGCTCTGGCCTCGTACAGTGCCCCTGCTATTACTAGCTAGTGAGCGAGAGATGCTGAGGTGGTTGTAATGTTGTTGGTGGTATTGGTGTTGGTAGTGGTATTGGTGGTGGTGGTAGTGGTATTGGTGGTGCTGGTATTGGTGGTATTCGTAGTGGTATTGGTGGTGGTGGTATTGGCGGTGGTGGGACTGCTGCTGGTGGTGGTATTTGTGGTGATATTGGTGGTGGTGGTATTGATGGTGGTGGTATTGGCGGTGGTGGTGGTATTGTTGGTGGTGGTGTTAATAAAACAGGCTTTTGAAAACAACCTGTCAGGTGGCTTCAGTACAGAAGACATTTAACACAGAAGTGCTGTTGTCAGCTTCAGCTTATTAGCAGAGGATTATGTGCTACCTGGAATTCACATGACTTAATTCACTAATCATTTCTAAATCCATTTTACTTGGGGGGCGGGGGTGGTAGAAACAGACACAAGATAATGCCGGGTTAAAATGATTGAAAGCAGAAGCCCGTTACCGGGGCGGCCGTGCTGCCTTAAAAACACACAAGCGGTTTCAGCTGAAGCAACGCATGTCCAGCCAGCAGTAAGAGAAACTCAATAAAGTAAATAGTGCTTACAGACTAAATAACCTGGTCCCGTGTAACAACTGAAGTAAAATGGCCAGTCACCATGAGAGGGTACAAATGAAAACAAGGCCGTACTAAGGAGGGACTAACAAGCCTATTAACGAATCCGAAGGCAGCATTTAGGAAAGACAATGACACAAGCCCATGAAAAATATGGGAGGAGAGTGGGAGCAGCTTCTCTCCCATACTCTACTACAGTAGTCTCGCTGAGCGAGCAGCTCATGCACGCTGCCGCTAGGCTCCACCTAACAATGTTCCTTGAACTAAAGGGTAACAAGAGCACAGCTCATCCTGTGATTTTTGTATACACACTTGTTGTGTTCAGTCAATCTGACTTGCCAGTGCTTGGCCTGGGAAAAGCTCTTTGTGTTTACTTGTGTATTTATCAGAGCATTGGTCATTTTCCTATTGAATTTATAAGATGTGTTCTTTTTCTGAAGAGTATTTGTAATATGTGAAACGGTGCTGAGTAGGTTTTCTCTCAAATATTAAATTAAGGGGTGTTGGGCTTGCTTCTTTTCTGGTTTTGTGTATTCCATAAGCGGTGCAGAGCCCACTTTCACTTGATTATTTATTTTATAGAAAATGTAAGGTAGGATTGCAAGAAACTGGCTCTATATCTCCTGCACCAAAGTGAGGTACAGTGTGTATAGAGTTCAAGAGTCTCCAGAGGTAGGCAGAGGTTAAAGTTATATAGAACCTTACTCTCTAAAGTGGTAGCTTGGTCGAGTAGTAATGCAGTATCAGAGGACAGTGTTAAGCATTTGATGTACATACTCAGCCAGCAAATGAATTCACACACTCAAGAACTGAACTCTAGGCCAATTGTTTTTGTATAAAAATATACTATTGTTTATTTTTAGAACCAAGCAAGCCTGGTACAGGTAAGCATTAAATACTTTTCAGTAATACGTTACTGGATATAGAGCAGTTGAAAAATGCAATAGGAATTGTACTTTGTTTGATTTACAGGGGAGCATGCAACACTTAGCAAATACAGTACATTGAAATGAATAGGCGTTTTCAGTAAATTGCAGGTAAGTTACTTTTTTACCTTACTTTTCTAACTCAGTGCTGGATACCTAGATTCAGCACTGGGACAGGTCCTAGAAACAGGTAAGTAATTACGTTTTGGTTATTTGCATGATTTTTAAAGAATATGTTCAGTTTTCAAAACTCCACACTTAGAAACTCTTTGGAGCAGTACATTGACATGAATGGGCTTCGACAATAAATTGCAGGTATGTTACTTTTCACGTTACTTTTCTAACTCAGTGCTGGATACACAGATTGAGCACTGGTACATTTCCTGAAAACAGTTGAGAAAATGGGTTTTGGTTATTTGTGCGATTTTTAAAGAATATTTTTAGGTTTCAAAACTCCACACTTAGAAACTTTTTGGCGAAAAAGTGTCAATGTTATCCTATGGAAAGAAAACAGGTTAACGGTTCACAGGTAAGTAATTGACTGTGGGAGTTAAGGTTCTGGGGTTAGACTCAGGGGTCTCCCAGGGTCAGTGATGCACTGTTGTTGCACCCTCAGCGGCACTAGGGCGGCTGGGTGTAAAGTGTTGAGGCCCAATGTTATCCAATGGGGGATAGAGGGCCTCCGGTTGGTGGCTGCTGGCAAGCAGGCCACTGGGTTGTGGGAGCAAAGCTCCTAGGGTTAAGCTCAGGTCAAGTTGTGGGACCAAAGTAGCACCCTCAGCGGCACTAGGGCGGCCAGGTGCAGGGTGCTGTTTTGAGGTCGGGTGCCCTGTTGTTTCCAATGGAGAACCTCCAGGACAAAGAAACACTGCAGGCTCGGGGACGAGGATCTTCTGGGTGCGACCCCCACTTCGAGGGGTAAGTTGGGATGTCGTGGGTTGGTTAGGCACTGTTGGTTTGGGCACACAAGGCCGTGGGGCGTCGGGTGAAGGGGTGCCTTGGGACGTCGGATTTTCTTACCCGCTCTGGTCGCGGTAGGGAGGGTCCTCTGGATTGAGGCTGCAGGCGTCATCTGGAGGCTTGAGGCAGGTCAGGAGTCGCTGGATCTCGGGTCAGGATCGCTGGGGGGACCTCCTCGTGATGTTGGTTCACTCAAGCTCGGGCCGGGGTCGGCGGGTGCAGAGTGTGCTGGATTCGCGGTCTCTGGCTGGCACCAGAAGCTGCATGTTCGGTGTTCTCGTGAGATAGAGTCCTTGAAGTGAAGGCAGGTAGGTCCTCCGGGGATTGTGAGGTTGCTGGCTGCAGGACACGCTGGGATTTTGCAGAAGCAGGTTCGAGGGGAGAAAGGCCTGTAGGGCTGGGGCCAAGTCAGTGGGGGTCGTCCTCTTGTTAGCTCTGCACGTCTGTCCGTCTTTCTTTTCTTCTTGGTTCCGGGCTGCTCCCTAAATACTGTATTTAGGGAGCGTTTTAGAGGTCTTGATACAGTAGCCAATGAGCTACTGACCTTAGGGTGACTACACCCTTGGTGTGCTCACCCCACGTGGGGGAGTGAGCACCATCCCTAGTCCTGATTGGGGAGTGTCTGCCATCTGCAAGATGGCGAGCACTGGAGAGCGGGCTTCACCTCGCCTCCCCCACCTGAGGGGTTGAGTTGGCAGAGGTAGGCATACCTCCTGGGCTGGCTAGTTTTTCCCACCGCCTTCCCGCCGAAAGGGAGGGGAGACAGCAAGGGGGCCTGCTCCTGATAGCAGGAGAGCCTGGGGGTCACTTTACAAAGGCTGCCAGGCCTTTGAAGCTCCCCTGCCACAGATGGCTCTTCCTGGCTTGGGGGAGGTGTGAACACCTCCACCCAGGAAAGGCTTTGTTTCTGGGCTCAGGGAGCGTAGGCTCCCACCCTAGGGGTCCAGAAACATGTCTTGTGTTGGCAGGCTGGTGTGTACCAGTCAGGGAACTCACCAGAGGCTGGTCGTTTTTCAGGGGGCATCTCTGAGATGCCCTCTGTGTGCATTTTTCATTAAATCCCACACTGGCATCAGTGTGGGTTTAATGGGCTGAGAAGTTTGATACCAAACTTCTCAGTTTTCAGTGTAGCCATTATGGTGCTGTAGAGTTCGTAATGACAAGCTCCCAGCACCATATACTCTTAATGGCAGCACTGCACATACAATGCCTAAGAATGGACTTAGACACTGTAGGGGTACAGGGCTCATGCACCCGTACCCTCACCACTGGCATTGGGTATCCAGCTAGAGGGGTGACTGATCTATCCCAGGGCAGTGGATTGTAGGCATGACACAGGGATGTGTGCCATGTCGACTCTTTACTATGTTCTGCACCAAAACACGCAGCCTGCAAAGGCAGTGTGTGTAAAGATACAGGGCCTCTAAGGGTGGCACAATAAGTCCCTGGTCACAATCAATCAATCAATCAGTACATTTGTAGAGCGCACAACTCACCCGTGAGGGTCTCAAGGCGCTGATGCTGCTACTGCTCGAACAGCCAGGTCTTGAGGAGTCTCCTGAAGGTCAGCAGGTCCTGGGTCTGAGCCATGCGGATGGGGAGGGTGTTCCAGGTCTTAGCGGCGAGGAGAATGATCTGCCGCCGGCAGTTGCTCTTCGGATGCGGGGGGCGGTGCCAAGGTCAGCAGAGCGAAGCTGGCGGTTCAGGATGTAGAAGGCGAGTCGTTCATTGAGGTACGCTGGTCCGGTGTTGTGGAGTGCTTTGTGAGCGTGGGTGAGGAGTTTGAAGGTGATCCTCTTGCTGACGGGGAGCAAGTGCAGTTCTTTCACGTGGGCTGTGGTGGGGGATGTCGAGGATGAGGCGTGCAGAGGCATTCTGTATGCGTTGTAGTCGTTTCTGGAGTTTGGCTGAGGTTCCCGCGTAGAGAGCGTTGCCGTAGTCCAGCCTGCTGCTGACAAGGGCCTGTGGTACCATTTACCATGGGCTGACCTGTGGTACCATTTACCAGGGGCAGACCTGTGGCCGGAGATGCCAATTGGGTTAGTTTTGGGGAAAGAACACAGGCCCTGGGAACCTGACTGGCAGGGACTCAGGGTACACCAAGAAAAAGAGCATCAGTAGTCTGGCAAAAAGTGGGGGGTTACTCAACAGAAACCCACTTTCCTACAAGCATTCTCAAGGATAGACTCAGTTAGAAAAGCTTATACTGTCCTCCTCCACAAAGTGTTGTCAGGCTTAGGATTTACCTCCTGTTTGATGTTCCGCATTGAAGGGTTTGATAAAGGATGCTCTGCTGCTACCTTAAGACTCCATTTGGCGTCCATCAAAGCATTTAAATCTCCTTGACGGTCTTTGCCTGAAATTGAAGGTTGGATCTGCAGGTTCTTTAAAGGTGTTGACATCTTGAGGCCTGAGATTAGAATTTCTTTTCCAAATTGGGATCTTTTATTGGTTCTGGGTTCTTTGAAAGTCGAACGTTTTGAATCTTTGGAGGCAGTCCAACTGAAGTTTCTCAAGTTTAAGGTGTTTTTTAAGTGGTCATAACAACTGCTAGGCGTAGTGATGAGTTAACTTCTTTTTTATGCTGTCCTTCCCATCTTAGATGTTTTGAAGGCTGTATAGTTTTAAGATTGGGTCCACAGCTCATTCCAAAAGTAATTTCTGCCTTACACAGATCCAAAGAGATTGTTCCTCCAGTTTTGCATTTTGACACTGATGATACACTGAATGTGGTGAAGGCAGTCAGTCTGTTTGTCCAGATCTACCAATTTCAGAAAATCTGGTTGTTTGTAAAGTTTGTTCAGGCAAATAAAGGTGCAAAAGTTTTCTATTTGACTTTGTTGATAGGTAAAGGAAGGGATTTCAGCAGCTTATGTTAAAAATGGTCTTCCTCATCATGAAAATATTCAGATGCGATTAACTAGAGGTTTCGCTGCCTCTTGGGCTCAATGGGGAGGAATCACCATGACGGTTATCTGTACAGCAGCCAGCAGGGCACCTCAATTCACTTTTGTGAGACATTATAGATTGAATGTTGTTCAAGGGTTAGAATTAACCTTTGGTAATCAGCATTACTCTGATTCCACATTCCTTGCCCCATTAATCATGTTACCACCCTACTGGGTCAGGGTTGGAGTGCTTTTTACCACAGGATGATTTGTGCAGTTATTTGCCTTTAGTAGCTAAAGGGGCAGTGTGATGTAAAAGAAATAAAAGAAAGATTGCTTGATACAAGTGCCTAGAGTGAGGCAGAGACTCACAACTGCAATTAGTAATGGGAGGAGGAATATTGAATCAGAGTGATGTCGCTTTCTGGTAAATAATCTAAATAATAATAATAGCAGCTAATTAAATGGCACCCAACGCAAACTGAACACAGCTTATTAGCTAGCTCACTGGTACTTATTTATCGACCTTAAAAGGATGAAAGACTGGTTAAACAAGGATGGAAATTTGTTTGCTGGAGGTCTCTCTGTGGAGGTCTCTCTGTGGTCCCAGTGTCCGTGTTTGCCATCTCTGTAAGCACTCACAAATTAACTAAAATGCCTGCACTGGGTTCTATAAAGACATCTGGGCACGTACACTGATTTACATACCTGTATTTTTGCGGCTGGGTGGACCATCCTTTCCTATAAGCCGCAGTGAGTAATTAGGGGTGTTGCCCTTCTGCCATCATTAGATTGACAGATGCTAACGGGGCCTGTGCCATCTAGGGCAAGCGATGACTTTGATGCATTTTACGGGGCGCTTTACCTGGCTCTTGTCAATAATCCCAGCCCTATATTTGTAATTCATGTTTCCAGGCTGCACAGGAAGTAAGCTTTGCATTAAAAGGTTTTGCTTATTTGCCAGTAGTATCTGGTTTTCCTGGGGGCTCGTGCCTCGGTTTGATCTTTGTGAAACGGTCGTCAGGTGTTCCACCCGCTTTTTTAAGTCCTGAGATGAGGGAAACAGTCTGGTCATGGGGCATACGGTTCAGTATTTTCCGACTGATGGTATTTCCCGGACTTACTAGTTCTTTGTGCGCTGACAAGCCCCGGGGTGTATGTACGTGAGCAGCTGATGGTTATGGAAACAAAGGAAGCCATTGACTTGTTTACATATTTAAAGGAACTGCATGTGCCTGCATCATTCATTACCGCTGCGTGTCAAATGACGCACTGCACCTGACTTTGCCTTCATAGCTCGTCATAGACAACAAGCATTGGTAATGCAATATATCTGACAGTCTCCACAGCCGCTTTGGCAATGCTTCTTCTCTTTTCTCATGATTTGTATTGAACTTTATTTTTGGAAGAGCTGCGGAGCTTTCACCAATATATAAAACAAGCAGTTGCATTGCAATAGGTCTCCAATTTACGCGAGAGCTATTGCATTGCAAATTGTTGGCAACTTGGCATCACGGACAACGGGAGGGAGGGCAAGGGGGGTGACGGCATGGACATTTATAGGGAAGGAGGGAGAAGGCACGGACAACGGGTGGGCGGCCAGGGTTGGGGGAGGAGAGGAGAAGGCACGGACAAAGCTGCGTGACGCCACATGTGCACGAAGCATATAATACATGTACCATGTAACAATCAAGTAAAGGGGCCAGTGGCCATGAGAGGATACAAATGACGACATGGCTGTACTAAGGAGGGACTAACAAGCCTCATAATGAATCAGAAGACAGCATTTACAAAGGACAAACACACAAGCCA
The DNA here is from genome assembly GCF_964204655.1 of Triturus cristatus. Lineage (NCBI taxonomy): Eukaryota > Metazoa > Chordata > Amphibia > Caudata > Salamandridae > Triturus > Triturus cristatus. Next base: position 1,011,612,137 of record NC_140582.1, on the reverse strand, counting down.
ATGAAAATAAGGGCGGGGGAGTGGGCGAAGTTTCTCTCCGTACTCAAATACCACAGCTCTTCACAGAGCAGCACTTGCACGATGGCTCACGCTCAACCTAAAAAGGATGTGGCAAAATTATGGTTTGGATTATCATTCACCAATTTCAGTGCTGCAAACAGGAAACAATATGACCTTGATGAATCATATTTACTTACCCTGGCGACTGTGTTATTCACGTAAGGTTTGAATGGCCTTTTTTGCATTTGATATCCATTATCATCGGTGTATATCACCATGTTGGTGTTTAAATCTGTGCTTGTTCGCATGATTGCTTCTCGATTGAGCCCCAAGGGCCCTACTTTATATTCTTGCTCTATGCGGTGACAAAGCAATGTCATGTCATAGCCATCAGGCACATTGTAGATTCTGGAATATACTGCATAGAGATAGTCCTGCTCATCTGGCTTACTAGAAAAAAAAGGAAAAGGAACAATCAATTAGAAGTTCCTTATCTACAATGGTTTTGTCATTTAGATGTATAGTTAAGTAATTGAGAAGAACAATTTACAAGATAGGGACTCTTACATCTCTGAAGGAATCAATAGTCAATGCACACGATAGTATGTCACATGAGTTGTAATATTTAGGTTTGTCTGCTGACAACGTGAGAGTAGGATATGTTTGATTAGTGGTCAACACATGCTTTGCATCAACGATTTGATTAACATTCTATGATTTCTCTAGGAGCATCTCCACAATTCAAACATGCGCTATCACTTGAAATAAGTAACATATTAGGAATCACATCACATTGATCCTAATTGTCACCACAGAAAGACATTTTATAGCAAGTAGTGCCAACTGTTCTCACCAATTTTCTGAAAAGCCATCCAAAGAGGTCTTAGAGAAGAAATTTATATATTCTATGTCCGACATTGTCACTCTTTAGCCATGTTATACTTTAAATGCCTGCAACTCTTTACTTATACAATGGACTAACAGCCCCCAAACAATTGTAAATCTCCAGATGTGTCATACAGCTACACACTGCAGTGATTTATAACTTTCCATCCAATTCAAAAAATATTTAGGCACATGCAAGTAAAAAGCACAATTTATAAAGCTGTTCTGTGCATATTTTCCCTAGTTCTTTTTGTGCAGAATCTCCAAACTGCAGAAATGTTTTATGCATAGGCTTAGCAAATTTCACTAACAGAACAAGTTACTTACCTTCAGTAATGCTCTTTATGGTGAACTCTACCTAACTGAAGATTCCTCACCTCCAGGTGCTAGACTGGATGCAGAGTTTTTTGGTAAAAGAACTTCCCCTGCACGCTGCTATCTACGGTCGTGTGGCTCTGCATTAACTTCAAACCGCCCCGCATGTTATGCAGTCGAGTCGCACATAAGTGCCACCCATGCACCATGATGTACGTTTCTTGTCTGTACCCATTCCCTGCCCACTGGCATGGAGAATGAAAAATTATTTACAGTGTGCTCAATACTAATAGTTTACTATCCACACATTTAACAGTAAGGTAAGGAAACTGTCTTGTAACTGTATTTGTAAGTACATTTTAAAGGATTGAGTATACTATTGAGATGACTACCAAAGGCTGTGAGTGTATGTGAGGAACCCTCCCTGATGAAAAGGATATAGTGCATGTACCTCTTCCAGACATAATTTTGTAGCACGTGAAAAGTCGTGTTTTTAATACTTTCGAATATTTGTGAATACTATGTTTGTACTTTATATGTGATTATATTGACCAGTCTTTTTTGTTGATTATGTCTTCCCTTTGTTACCAGTGAACAATGGGACTTTGACTTTAAGATACCCGTTTTCCCAAACTGGTATTTTTTGTATTTTCATTACCTGATTCTTTAACTTCCAAAAAAACATAGAGCAACTGCAGATGGGTATTATTCCAATATTTTTTAATTATGCAGTAATTACAGCCTCTTTTGAATCACATTAATCTTCTTCACAAAGTTTGCCTGACTGGAGCTGCTGGCCAAGTTTTAAATAAATGGTGAATGCTGCATGTGTCCGAGTTTTTTTCCCCAACTAACGCTCATGGCCTGTGCTGCAGGCTTTCCCTCTTTCCATCCCTCAGAGGCATCTGCTGACCGTGTGCTTGCACCACCAGAGCAGTTTCTTGCTATATGTTTAGTCTTGAGAGGATTTTCATTCTTCTTGGATATCTGTGTGCTCCTTGATTTGCTTGACATTGTTGAATGCACGGCGGGTCCCTCCATCGTTTATAGTTTTACTACACACTCTGCCTTGTAAGGATTCATTCTTCTTGGATGCTGGTGAGCGCCTTGAGTTGCCTGACAGTGCTGACTGTAGTGCTAGCCTCTCCATCAATGATCCGAACACCTTTAGCTGGGAATATGCTCGCTTTTGGCGATTTGAGCATTGTGCTTCATCATTCACAATACTTACTTCTGTTGTTCTGTCAATAATGCTGAGGCGACACATCGACCAGAGAGGACCTGGACTCCGAGGGTGGCAACACTGGACCCAGATGACGGGCAAGTGGAGCAACCTGCCCCGCGCACCTGAAGGACACAGCAAGGCAATAACCATTTTCCAGGGCCCTTAAGCCTGACCATCTCTTTGCACACACTTTCCAGATTCCGCCTATTAGCAAGCAACTCAAGGGGGGATAGTTTGTTATAAAAAGGTTATGGGGGAAAGTACGCCAAGATTGAACCATTATAAGTATACGTATGAATTGCTATAGCACAAATGCCAATAAAATATGGTTAAAAAAAAAACAGAGAGGACGTGGGTAAGTGTTGTACCAAATTGTTTCCTAGAGCCTTACTGACCCCAGATAATAATCCATCGCTCTATAATCTATTGTTTATTTTCTACTATTAACATGTTCAGTCTCTTATTCTTCTCTTCCTTGGAGCAGTGAGTACTATATTTAGGTTTTCATATTCAAATTAAAATTTGCTCCTCCACATTTCCCTAAAATCTCCAACACCTCTTTTTTACAGCTTGGCTTATAATCTGTGAGCAGCCTTACAATTTACATTGGGGTTTGGCACCTTTGCACTATTTGGGGTTGTTTTGCATAGGTTAAGGAGAGACCGACTACCCAATTTTGCAAGTGTCATCCATGTAAATCGATGGTACTAGCCTCAATACTCCTTCATTACTTAATTATTGTTCTCATCTAAGACATGTTCCAGGTGTCCCACAATTAGTTGAGTTCTGATGAAGATCTTTTATCTTGCAGACAAGGACGCAAGCATGTTGACATCACAACAAAAAAAGCTCATTTACACTGAATTAAAAAGATTATGCGGAATTGGATTGAACATTGTGTTTCTTGTTTGTTTGTTTTATGTTTATACACTTTTTTACTCACTTTCGTTATTATTTGTCTTCTTTGAACATAAAAGAAACGGAGCACTTGTTCTTTAGTATATAATATCTTTTTAACTATAACTGTTGAAATTAAAACTCTTTGATGATTAAGAGGCTAGCATCATTGTCTTCAGGGTCGAGCTGGCCTAGAAGGCAATCAGAGAGTGCCCCAACTGCTGGTCTGATAGGACAGTTGTGGACTGGATTTTTGGCTGTTTATGGGCCTGTTTTATGGTCTGGTGTGCCGCTTTTTCGTGTTGATTTCTCTGCTATTACCAAAAAGCATTGCCTGCAGCAAGGAAAAATGCATACACTGTCCCATACCTTGCAAAACACCTGTACAGCATTTCCTTACAAGTTCAAAAATGCCCAACAGCTGTAAATGTGGGCCACCTTTTTATCTATCTGACTCACTAATGGGAGCTACTCTTAATTTGGTGCCAGGGCCTATTTTCTGTACCACACTAAACTTGATTATGTATGACCATAAGCTGTCACTGTCTTATCTAACTTGCTATGCTCTGTAATTAATTGTGTTTTTCAAATGAGTCCTAGAGAACTACTGGCTTCAATAATTGGACCTGGCTGTTAAGGCAATATTGCTTCATGAACCTATGCAATGACGCCCCCGTGGTGGACTGACCGATGTCAAGAACAGACCCTCCACGTGCCAAGGCAGTGTTAGCAGCCTTGGTCCTGGCGGAATGGGCTTGCAGACCTTCCAGAGACTGCTTCTTGGCCAGTTCAACGCAGATCGTAATGCAGAGGACTATCCACTTCAGAAAGGTAATCTTCTACACCACATTGCCTCTCTTTGCTCCAGAAAAACTCACAAAACACTTGAGGGGGACCAGAGAACGCTGGAAGAGTGATCGATTACCCATCGTGGAAGGGAGTCAAGGCTTTTTGTCAGAAGCACCATGTTGTCGAGGAAGAAGTTAGTGTATAGCAGTTGCAGTGAAAGTGCCTGAAGTTCACTCATGTGACACACTGATGTAACTGCAATGAGGAAGACAGACTTCAAGGTCAGGAGATGCAGCGAGCAGCTACGCACTGATTTTAAGGGAGGAAACCTAAGACATACCAAGACCAAGTTAAGGTCTCACCATGGAATTACAAATAGCTTGTAAAGAAATGCGAGTGTCAAACTCAACTCCTTTATAAATCTCATCACAAAAGGTGATTTGAACAGGGACACTTGGTCCAGCAACGTAGATAGGCCGAAAAGCAAAGACAAATAATTTTTTATAGTGCCCACTGCGAGGCCTTGCTGGGCTATAGGCAACACAAATGAAAAGGACATCCAACAGCTTTATCTATAAAGGGTCAGTGTTGCGAACACCACACCAGACTACAAATTACTCCCGGAGCCTAGAACAAATGGATTGTGTTGAAGGGAGCCTGTTAGTAAGCATGACATTCAACACGGCAGGTGGCACATCAAACCCAGTAAATCGCCACCACTCAATCTCCACATAGGACTATGTAGATTATGTAGAATCTGGCCTGTTGCTGAGACTGGAGGTCCCGGCGAAGTGATAGTCTGATAGGAGGACAGATGGTCATGGCCAGAAGCTCTGTGTACAACACTTTACCAGTCAAAACTGGAGTCATTAGGAGTTCTTGATCTTCTTTGGAATTTGGGGTTGGGGAGGCCGAGTTGGGAAGGCATACAAGAATCCGGTTTTGCATTCCAGCTGGAATGCATCTCCTAATGGGTGTTCTTGCAGAAACTCCAAAGCGCAAAATTGTTGAGACTGTGTGTTCTTAATGGTGGCAGAAAGATATATCCAAAGTGCTCCCTACTGTTGGAAGACGTGCTGTTTCACCTTGTGATGCAGACGTCTGCTCAGTTCATCCGCTCTGGCCTCCAGGGACCCGGTTAGGTGATTCTTCATTAGGAAGATGCCCTGGCTCTCCAACCACCTCCAGAGACACACAGCCCCCTGGGACTGTATAGTGCCAGAGGCACTCCCATGTATTGGGACCACATGATGACCTTTGACTACCATTATTTTAATTAACTTTTGGTGTTTTCCTGAATGTACGACATCATGTTTCCTGCATGTGCACTTTTTCCCTCGAAGATTTCTTTTGTGTTTCCTTGTAGTTTCAGAGTGGGAGTGCTTTCACAGAGCAGAACAGCCTTGCCAGGAACAGAACGTGAGGGATGTGCAGTTGAAAGCATGAGAGAGAGAAAGGTGTGGAATGTACTTCTCGGTTTAGGAGTGTAGTGTTATAAGCAGTGGAGCACAAATGTGCATTGTGTTGTACATTGGGAAGTTTTATGAAGATCTTACTATTGGCTTTGACATGCCCTCATGCCATCTTGAATTCTGACTCTGTCTAGCTTGAGCTTTGCGCACACAGGCAGGCCCCCCCTAAAACTCAAATTATTTAGGCTATTCAAGTTCAATGTGTGGGATGCGTGCTTGATACCTTTGAGAGCAGAGATTGTTGTTGCCAGAGAAATGTGTGGAATGTACAGCTCTGTCTCGGAGCCAAAAAACACGGACCTGGCCAGCTTCTGTCTTTACCTTGACACAGACCAGTACGGTCAGCTCAGTTTTTCGTAACAGAAGAAAGGGGGCGAGGTTTCTAGGAACTTCTCCTCAGGTTGAGTGAAAGGTATTAAAGCAGAAAGTCTTAGTGCCCATGCAGGAGCTCACTGTGGAACAGACGTGTTGCCAAAGGGAACTTGTTTCTAGGGTAACAATGGAGGCTGCTGCTTGGCTGTCAAGGGCTCCTCCAGCTAAGTTGGCAAGAATGCAGAGAAAGAGCGATCGGTGAGGTGTTTTCTTTTGATTATTGACATTGTGATGTGTGAGTTTGTCCGTGTGCACATTCAAGTCTCCAGTGGTTATAATCAATCAATCAATCAATACATTTGTAAAGCGCACTACTTACCCGTGAGGGTCACAAGGCGCTGGGGGGGAGGGGTGCTGCTACTGCTCGAATAGCCAGGTCTTGAGAAGCCTCCTGAAGGTTAGTAGGTCCTGGGTCAGCCGTAGGAGGATGGAGAGGTGTTCCAGGTCTTGGCGGCGAGGTGGGAGAACGATCTGCTGCCAGTGGTCGCTCTTCAGATGTGGGGGACGGTGGCGAGGGCAAGGTCGGCGGAGTGGAGCTGTCGGTTCGGGGTGTAGAGTCGTCTGTTGAGGTATGCCGGTCCGGTGTTGTGGAGTGCCTTGTGTGCGTGGGTGAGGAGCTTGAAGGTGATCCTCTTGTTGACGGGAAGCCAGTGCAGGTCTTTCAGGTGTGGTGTGATGTGGCTGTGGCACGGGATGTCGAGGATCAGGCGAGCAGAGGGGTTCTGTATGCGTTGTAGACGTTTCAGGAGTTTGGCCGAGGCTCCTGCGTAGAGGGCGTTTCTGTAGTTCAGCCTGCTGCTGACGAGGGCCTGGATGACCGTTGTTCTTGTTTCGGTGGGGATCCACCTGTAGATCTTGCGGAGCATGCGGAGGGTGTTGAAGCAGGAGGACGAGACGGCGTTGACTTTTGCTTGGTCATGGAGAGTGTTGAGTCGAGGATAAATTCCAGGTTGTGTGCGTGGTCGGTGGGTGTTGCTGCTGCTCCCAGTGCGGACGGCCACCAGGCGATGGCTTTCATTCCTTCCTGGAGGTTGGTTTTGGCGGTGAGGGGGTCCTTGGTGCGGGAGAGGATCAGCTGGGTGTCGTCGGCATAGGAGATGATGTTGAGGTCGTGCAGTCTGGCGACATAGGCGAGTGGTGCCATGTAGACATTGAACAGTGTTGGGCTGAGGGATGATCCTTGGGGTATGCCGCATATGATCTCGGAGGCTTCGGAACAGAGAGGGGGAGGCGGACTCTCTGGGTTCTGCCGAAGAGGAAGGAGGTGGTCCATTCCAAAGCCTTGTCACAGATTCCTGCGTCGTGGAGGCATGTGCGTAGGGTGCGGTGGCAGACAGTGTCGAAGGCGACTGATAGGTCCAGGAGGATGAGGTCCGCGGTTTCGCCGTTGTCCAGCAGGGCCCTGATGTCATCGGTGGCAGTGAAGAGGGCAGTCTCTGTACTGTGGTTGCTGCAGAACCCGAACTGGGACGGGTCCAGGATGTTGTTCTCCTCGAGGTAGCGGGTCAGCTGTCTGTTGACGGTTTTCTCGATGACCTTCGCCGGGAACGGTAGCAGGGAGATGGGCCGGAAGTTCTTGAGGTCCCTTGGATCCGCCTTGGGTTTCTTCAGTAAGGCGTTGATCTCGGCGTGCTTCCAGCTCTCTGACCTTGCGGAGAAGGGGTGCGATGGTGGCGCTAGCTTTGTTGAAGATGTGGTGTGGGCATGGGTCTGACGGAGAGCCGGAGTGGATGGTGTTCATGATTTTGATGGTGTTGTCGTCGTTGATGTTGGTCCAGGTGAGTAGGGGAATGATGTGGGTGGTGGCCGCGGGGTCTGAGGTGTTGATTGTTGTTGGGGTGGTCAGGTTGTTGAAGCTGTCGTGCATGTCTGCGATCCTGCGATGGAAGAAGGTGGCGAGGGAGTCGCGCAGGTCTTGTGATGGTGGGATGTCGATGGTGTTTGAGCTGGGGTTGGAGAGTTCCTTCACGATGTTCAAGAGCTCTTTGCTGTTGCACGCTTTGTTGTCGAGTCGGTCCTTGAAAGAGGCCCTTTTGGCGGATCTGATGAGGTGATGGTGTTTGCGGATGGCGTTCTTGTGGGCTGTGTAGCTGTCTGGTGTCTGTTCGCGGTCTTGTAGGTCTGCGGTGAACCAGCTGGCTTTCTTGTTAGTGTGTCTGTTGGAGGGTTTCTTGATCGGGGTGAGAGTGTTGGCGCAGTTGTCGATCCAGCGTCTGAGGTTGCAGGCGTCGGTATCGGCGTGGTCGGCGGGTGGGCTTAGGGCGAGGGTGGTGTTTAGCTGGTCTTCGGTGATTTTGCTCCAGCTGCAGCGGGGGATCTGTTTGGTGCGGTGGTGCGTGGTGGGTTTCCGGAAGGTGAAGTGGATGCAGCGATGGTCGGTCCAGTGGAGTTCGGTGGTGTGGCTGAAGGTGACGTGAGGGCTTGCGGAGAAGATGGGATCAAGCGTGTGGCTGGCGGAGTAGGTGGGCGTTGTGACGAGCTGTCTGAGCCCAAGGTTGGCGAGGTTGTCAATCAGGGTGGTGGAGTTGGTGGTGTTGTTGTTCTCGAGGTGAAAGTTCAGGTCTCCGAGGAGGATGTAGTCTGTGGAGGCAAGGGCGTGCGTGCTGATGAAGTCGACGATGGAGTCGCTGAACTGAAGCCGGGTTCTGGGGGTCTGTAGACGAGAGTTACTCTGAGGGTGATGTTGGGATTGGTGTGGATCTGGAAGTGCAGGTGTTGGGCGATGCTGAGGGTGTCGTGGGTGCTGGTCGAGATCCTGAGGGTGTTATTGTGGATTATGGCGATTCCACCTCCTACTCCGTTGGTGCAGTCCCTGCGGGTGATCTTGCAGCTGTCCGGGATGGCTATGGCGATGTCAGGTGCCGTGGAGGCGTTCATCCAGGTCTCTGTCAGGAAGGCGACGTCCGGGGAGGATGTGTCGAGCAGGTCCCAGAGTTCGACGGCGTGTTTGCGTGCGGAGCGGGTGTTCAGTAGTATGCATCTGTGGTGGTTGCGCCCTGTCATGTTGGGCGGTTTGGTGGCTCGGAGGCTGGTGAAGCTGCAGCTCTGGCAGGAGAAGCCTCCTATGGTGTGCTTCGGGGCGGCCAGAAAGCAGGTGTGTGGTCGTCCAGTGTTGAGTGCGTGGAGGGTGTTGGCGTTGTCGTGGCGTCGGGTGTGGAGGCGTTCGTGGGGGCCAGGGGGTCTGGCGCTGGGCGCGGACGGGCTTGCCTTAGGCACGCCCGCTGCACGGCTGCGCAGCAGTCGCCATATAAGGGGAGGTGGGAGGGAGGAGGAGGCGGGGAGGCGAATGGGCGAGCAGGGGGGCGGGGACGCAGGGGACGCAGCGGTGGGAAAAAAATGGAGGTTAGAACGGGTGGAAGATCAGAAGGGTACAGTACAATGGAAGAGGAAAGGGGGAAAAAACTGAATAAAATGGAATACAACACAATAACAGAATGGGCGAGTAGGGGGGCGGGGCTGCAGGGGATGCAGCGGCGGGGAAAAAACTGGAGGTTAGAACGGGTGGAAAAACAGAAGGGCGCAGTAAAATGCAAGAGGAATAAGGGGGAAAAAACAGAATAAAATGGAATACAACACAATAACAGAATTAAAACAGAATACAACACAATAACAGAAAGCAAAATCAAATCATATGATGTATTTAGTGTATATAGCTTTCTGATTTCTTGCAGTGGACGTCCAGTATTATCTGCTTGTATTTTATTCCATGTATTTTATTCCATGCATTTTAACAGTTGCATTTGCCTACTTATAAGTATGTTATTATTGCTTGCACATACATATATATATCTCAAGATACATTTGAATGTTGTTCATTTGACATCTGGAAAGCCTTTTTGTTAGAGAGTGTTGCACAAATAAAACCCCATGCCTTATTCTGAAAACTGTCTTTTGATGTGCCTCATTTTATGAGTGAAATCCCTTTCCAGGTGTTATTATTGCTTTGCCTTGTGTGTGCCTCCGTGTGGGGGTGCAGTATTTTCTATTATTCGGGAGGGCGAAGCAATACAGACCGGGCTCAGGACACAACTCCGCCCTGCTTGTTGCAGTACTACATTGCAGTGGTGTTGTAGGTGAGAACATGCATCAGCCTCCCCTTGATGGATGGCAGGAAGGCCTTGAATGCTAGGCAAATGGCCTGCACTTCCAATAAACTGATGTGGCGAGGGGTCTCCAATTGAGATCAGAGCCCTCTGATCTCCACCTTTAACAGATGACCTCTCCAACCCAGCTGTGATACATCCATCAGCACTGTCTGTTCTGGGTGAGAAAAGGAGTGGGGTCTGCTACTGGTCAGGTTGCGGTCAAGCAGCCACCACTGCAGATCTTGTGCAGTCTCCAATGAAACCTGGATGTCACCTGACAGATTTCCTTTGTGCTGAGCCCACTGAAACAAGATCCCACTACAGAGACCGCATTTACCACCTAGCAAAGTGGACAAGCAGGATGCACAAGGTCAACAGGCCAAGAAGCCTCAAAGCTTCTCTCACTGAGATCCAAGAACAAGGCTGAAACATTGGGATCACAGCCAAATGTTCTGGACTTGTGGAGGAGGACAGGCCCTGATCTGCATGGTGTCCTTTGTAAGGAAGCATCTGTGAAGGAGTTAGATGTGACTTCAGCTCATTGATCAAGAACTCCAACAATGTCAGAAGCTTCCCTGTCATCTGGAGGCGGTGTATAACTGACTGTGTGGCTAGCACGCCTTCAACACAGTGTATTACAACAGGGGTACCCCTAATAACGTTTCCTATATCAGGGTCTACATAACATTTTTGCGAAAAACATATAGGAAACTCAATCTACGGTAGGCTAATTAGTTAAGAACAGTACGAAATCCATGGGTCTGAACAACTAGCTAGAAAAGTGTGTGCTCAAAAGCTACAAAAAGATGGGTGTATAATCTATTAAGACAGAATCACAAAATGCACACTTAGGACAGCCAAAGTGCCTTTCCCTTTTTAGGACAAAATCCCTCACTCACCACAAAGGTGACATGCTTCATCATGGGGATTCTCCTCTCCAAGGATAACCTAGTTCCTTGGAGGGCTACCACCCTCTCATCTAGAGAGATGAGCTCAGGGATGTTTTGAATACCAAATAGGCTATCCTAAATCCTTATGTGAAAGACAAGAGTATGAGAGAAGGCGCAGCGCAAAAGAATAAATAAGTGAAGAAGTGTAGAATAAAACTAGATAAGGGTTGTACAATTGAGAATTTATTCATATACACCCTTTGCCAGGATTAAAAACAGAGCACCAGCGGTATGGATTTAGAACCGCTCCGGTGACAGTGAAAAAAGTGGTCAACATGTTTCAGCCATACTGCCCATGCGTGGGTCAGGCTTTCATCAGGACCTCCAACAGGTACTGCTGCGGACAATGTGAGAACAAGTGCAACAAAAAAAGGACACGGAGTATAATTAGTCAGTGTATAAACTCCCTCCTCAGTACATCATTTGGAAGGAAGAGGAGTATACCTAAATTACAAAACAAAAAAATTTAAATCAAGAAAATACTAATATTACATGAAAAACGGTGTACAATGTGACTCTGTGAATAGAAAAATATTTTGAATATCTTACCTGCATTTGCTGGGTATTCAATTCCACCTCAGCCTGGCAGCCGCTCAGGAAGGGGGCACCGCTCTACAAGGGAACCGTGTAAATTGTAATTAACATAACATGTCCTTCCTCTGCCTATGGGTGAAATCTCACTCCTATAGAAAGTCATGGAGGCATGTATACACACTCAATTACAGAACTAAGGAAGAGACAGGGAACTTGTAAATGTGAACAAATCTTATTGATATAAGTGATATGGCCATACGTTGTATTTAGAATAAAAATCAGAATTACTATAAAAGCCCATGGTGCATAAAGGACTGCCATCATCAAGGACCTAAATCCTAAAAGTATTGAAGTATACCATCTTGTGTAAACTATTCAGTACATAAGATGTTTGTTCGACAACAGATAAACCAACAGGGTAAAATTCCAAGAACCACCAACAACATAGACGGTCCTTGCAAAAAAATGCCCCTTAGTGGTTAGGATAGGGAAAGCGTGATGCCCATACACAGACTCAATTCATTCCCATAGAATCTTTACTCCACGAAGAGCAGTAGTATTACTGATGTGAAATGAATACTAAAACAATTCTATGCTCAAGTCAAAGTAACGAAAGGGTGAAAAGGCAAAAACCGGATCCCCTCCCCGCTCACCTCTCCGTCGGTACTCCGTGCGGTATAGAGCCGGCGTCCGGAGGTAAGCTGGAACGGGACCCGCATGCCGGTTAAATAGTGCACCAAAATGATTCAATCTCTCACAGCTGAAATGATACCGTGAGGAAAAAAACAACACTGCGCAGACGTGGAAGACGGTCTGCTAGTCTCACGCACATGCGCCCATGGATCCTATAAGAAATTGACTCCGTAGGAGAAATGTACCATTCTTAATGGTTTTTAAAGTTAATTACTGTAAACTTGGTATCGTAAGTTCAAATAAAGGGCAGCGATACCTATAAAAAACCTTTATTCTATTTCCAGCGAGATGAACTGCCATCAAGCCCGCGCATGTCCTCAATACTACACATCCGCGCATGCGCTGTAATTGGAAGAGCTATCGCTCCCCTAACAAAGCGATCTACCATCTGCCTGTCGGTATATCATATGTCAAAACATGCAAGGAGGATATGGCCAAAATGATTCAAATTGGCAAATCCATATCTATACAGCTGGTATAAGTAAAAACCAAACAACTGCCAGAGGAACATATGGCACAAGGTACTTAGTTCATGGTGACCTATTGGCTGCCGCTTTGGTGACTGGATATATAGATCTGTAAACATGCCCAAAAACTGAGTAACAAGCTCAAAATTCCCAGTGGTTAATATAAGGCATCCAGAAACGACCACTTAATGCAAACTAGATGACACAATAAATACTGGCAGAGAGTATCATCAAACAGGGTCTATGTGTCACAATGATTAAAGTGAAACCCATGGGATCTCATCATTTAAACCCACATTGTCACTTTTCAATTTGTGGACCCACCATTGTTCTCGTCTGAATCAAAATGAGGTCACGTCTGTGATGTGTGTTGGAATGTACGGTTTTTCTAGTACAGTCTATTTGAGATCCACTGGGTTATGTGAAGCAGTCAAGAAATGTGTAGTCAATTTCGTGGATGATTTTCTACACCTGATGGTACTCTTGTGTTCCAGGATTCTTGTTTTTACTTTCCGCGCCGTCATGCCTACATAGCGGAGGGCACATGGGCAAGTGATCAAATATAGCAAATTGTTGCTATTACAATTAGTATGACTCTTTAATAGCCATGGTCTTGGTGAACCAATGTCAATCTCAGTGATGTGAGTCGTGTGAGAACAAGCTGCACATGACCCGCAAGGAAAATGACCTGGACTGGGGATAAACCCCATAGGGTGTCCTGTGGATTTGTATTTGTGATGCGGGGACGTGTATGTACCAGTCGATCTTTAATACTGGTGCTGCGTTTAAAAGCAAAAAGTGGACGCGGTAGTACTGACTCACCGATGTTTAGAATCTTCCAATTTGCCAGGATGCTCTTTTTAATTTTGTTTGAAAAACTGCAAAATGTGCGCACACATGTCAAACTATCCAGTGATGCTTTAGGAACACCCGGTTCCAAAAGAGCCGCCCGATTATTATTGGCAGCCCGTTTCAATGACCTTTTAACAAGGATTTTAGGGTAGTGTCGAGCTCGCAGTTCAACTGCCAAATATTTTGCATGTTCCTGATATTTACTAATAGAGGAACAATTTCTTTTTATGCGTAAAAATTGGCCAAATGGTAAATTGTCCCGCAAAGACTGGGGATGAAAACTATCATACAATAAGAGTGAATTTTTAGCCATAGGTTTTTTGTATAGCTCAGTGCTCAGCCCTCCACCAGCAGGAATGATCAAAATGTCCAAAAAAGGTAATTGAATTTTACTGTACTCACACGTGAAGTGCAAAAAATCATTTTGATTATTCAACCAGAGTTGAAAGTCAACAATTGATGTTGATGTCCCTCTCCAAACAACAAAAACATCATCGATGTATCTCTTCCATAATCCGATGTTATCTTTATATGGATTATTGATGTTAAAAATGCATTGTTGTTCAAAGCAGTGGACATACAAATTCGCCAAACTGGGGGCAAAAACGCTCCCCATCGAAGTTCCTGACACCTGGAGGACGGAACGATCCTCAAATTTGAAAAAATTCTCTTTCATAGCAATTCTCGCACAGTTGACAATGAAAGAAACTGGAGTAATTGAATCCAAGTTCCAATTTAATAAAAGAGTTTCAATGGTGGAGAGGGTCTCGTCTTGTGGAATACAAGTATATAAGGATTCCACATCGAATTAAACCAAAAAATCTTCCTCTGGTTCAAAAGAAATCTCCTCAACCAACCTTAGAACATCTTTAGTGTCCTTCAAATAAGTTGGCATTTCCAATACCAAGGGTCTCAGGAAGTGGTCCACAAAAGTGGAAAGAGGTTCTAACAGTGAGCCCAAACCTGATACTATAGGACGTCCCGGTGGAGGTCTCTGAACTTTATGCACTTTGGGAAGTGTATAAAAGTATGGGACTACTGGATGGATTTTAATAAAAAAACTAGCCTCGCTAGCAGTAATCCAGCAGTTGGAGAGTGCTTCTTCCACCATGATCCTGATCTCATTCTCCAATCTCTGGGTGGGATCTACTTTCAACACCAGATAATACCGTTGATCTTCCAATTGTCTCAGACACTCAGTGCGATATGAGGAGGTGTCCATTAAAACAATGGCTCCCCCTTTATCAGCAGATTTTATTGATACTGTGTCATCGAAAGCTAGAGAGCACATAGCATGGCGCTCTCTCTTAGTCAAGTTCTGGAACTGCCTTGAATTTCTAGAAAACATACTGTTAATTTGCGAAATTACTGCCTTTTCAAAGGTCAAGACCTGGGGGGGGGGAACTTGATTAGATAGAGGGTTGAACGTAGATTTACTCCTCAATCCAGTATTCATGTCTATATCGATGGATTCATCCCCAGATCTGTCTTTGAAGAAAAAATGTAACCGAATCTTTCTGAAAAATTGAGCCATCTCTTGCCTAATCTTAAAAGAATCTCTCCGATGTGAAGGTACAAAACCTAGTCCTTTATTCAGTAGGGCTAGTTCATCTAGGGTTAAGATCTTCTTACTGAGATTGATAACTAAGTCATCTCGTGACTCGTTCCTGCCAGTGCTTCCGTCATGCTCCTGGTTGATCGAGCTGGTGGATTGTCTGACCAATGTACTTGGGCCTGTTGGTTCCGACGCTTGCCTCGCGATCTTCCTCGGCCATACCCTAAAAAAGACTGATCGGGGTAGATCTGGGATTGAGGTTGATAAGGGAAAATGTGCCCTGGAGGTGGAATAGGAGGATATCCATAAGGACCGGGAGGCCACCATTGAGGCGGTGATTGAAAAACCCCCCAATGACCTCGCCATTGGCCACTACTCCTCCGATTATTCCCTCTATTCGGAGGGTATCCTTGGTTCGGGGATTCAGAATCACTTGACCATTCATCACTAGATGACGTAGAATAATTGGATCCATATCTTTTCCCTTGTAGATTGTATTGAGGAGGCACATACTCGGCACTAGTATATGGATAGACTTTTTCCATAGAAAACCGAGCAAGGTCCTTCTTGAATTTATTGATCTTCATTGTTAATACAGAATCATTAAATTCCTTATTGTTTTTGTTATTTTCCTCATTCTGTTTTTTGAAAAGAGGACCCGATAAAGTGACTTTAATTTGAGATTCTAAGGCCTGGATCTCAATCAATATAGTGTCTACAATGCGCTTTGCTGTGTTAATTATTAAAATTAACCAGTCGCGAGTGCATCGCCAAGCTATCAAAGACCAGTCCTTAAGAAATAGTTTATCATCCAAAAATAGGCGAGGAGCATTAGTAACAATTAACCCTGTTGGTGCGCAATTCCCCTTCAGGTATTCTGTCATAATTGCACCATGAATATACACCCGAGAGCGCGATTTCTTAAGGATTAATAATTTGGACCAATCGTCAAATGTGTGCAGATGAGTATCCCTGAAAGGTATCAACTATGCTAGGTGTACTTAGAATCGATTGGGACATTGTATCGTCAAATGATAAACCCTGTCGTTCCGCCATAATGAAAAAATAAGATAAAATACAACAGTAAGTACCCTGAAGCTCAACCTGTCTGTAAAGAAGCTTGTGTTTTAAAAAACAGAGTCATCTCATATAAACTCTGTTTGAGTTATGATTGGGGAATAAATCAATTGTGGTCTTTAAAATTCCCTAAGACCCCCTTGTTTTCAATCTGTGTTTGTTTGGTAGTTTCATGAGCAGCTCAGTGGGCTGTGGGTGTTTTTTCAAACAGAGATTATATGACATGACTCTGTTTTTTTAAAACACAAGCTTCTTTACAGACAAGTTGAGCTTCAGGGTACTTACTGTTGTATTTTATCTTATTTTTTCATTATGGCCGAACGACAGGGTTTATCATTTGACGATACAATGGCCCAATCGATTCTAAGTATACCTAGCATAGTTGATACCTTTCAGGGAGGCTCATCTACACACAGTGACGATTGGTCCAAATTATTAATCCTTAAGAAATCGCACTCTCGGGTGTATATTCATGGTGCAATTATGACAGAATACCTGAGGGGGAATTGCGCACCAACAGGATTAATTGTTACTAATGCTCCTCGCCTATTTTTGGATGATAAACTATTTCTTAAGGACTGGTCTTTGATAGCTTGGCGATGCACTCGCGACTGGTTAATTTGAATAATTAACACAGCAAAGCGCATCGTAGACACTATATTCATTGAGATCCAGGCCTTAGAATCTCAAATTAAAGTCACTTTATCGGGTCCTCTTTTCAAAAAACAGAATGAGGAAAATAACAAAATCAATAAGGAATTTAAGGATTCTGTATTAACAATGAAGAACAATAAATCCAAGAAGGACCTTGCTCGGTTTTCTATGGAAAAAGTCTATCCATATACTAGTGCCGAGTATGTGCCTCCTCAATACAATCATCAAGGGAAAAGATATGGATCCAATTATTCTACGTCATCTAGTGATGAATGGTCAAGTGATTCTGAATCCCCGAACCAAGGATACCCTCCGAATAGAGGGAATAATCGGAGGAGTAGAGGCCAATGGCGAGGTCATCGGTGTGTTTTTCAACCACCGCCTCAATGGTGGCCTACTGGTCCTTATGGAAATCCTCCTATTCCACCTCCAGGGCACATTTTCCCTTATCAACCTCAATCCCAGATCTACCCCGATCAGTCTTTTTTAGGGTATGGCCGAGGAAGATCACGAGGCAAGCGTCAGAACCAACAGGCCCAAGTACATTGGTCAGACAATCCACCAGCTCGATCAACCAGGAGCATGACGGAAGCACTGGCAGGAACGAGTCACGAGATGACTTGGTTATCAATCTCAGTAAGAAGATCTTAACCCCAGATGAACTAGCCCTACTGAATAAAGGACTAGGTTTTGTACCTTCACTTCGGGGAGATTCTTTTAAGATTAGACAAGAGATGGCTCAATTTTTCAGAAAGATTCGGTTACATTTTTTCTTCAAAGACAGATCTGGGGATGAATCCATCGAGATAGACATGAATACTGGATTGAGGAGTAAATCTACGTTCAACCCTCCATCTAATCAAGAACCCCCCCAGGTCTTGACCTTTGAAAAGGCAGTAATCTTGCAAATTGACAGTATGTTTTCTAGAAATTCAAGGTAGTTCCAGAACTTGACTAAGAGAGAGCGCCATGCTATGTGCTCTCTAGCTTCCGATGACACAGTAACAATAAAATCTGCTGATAAAGGGGGAGCCATTGTTTTAATGGACACCTCCTCATATTGCACTGAGTGTATGAGACAATTGGAAGATCAACGGTATTATCAGGTTTTGAAAGTAGTTCCCACCCAGAGATTGGAGAATGAGATCAAGATCATGGTGGAAGAAGCACTCTCCAACTGCTGGATTACTGCTAGCGAGGCTAGTTTTTTAATTAAAATCCATACAGTAGTCCCATACTTTTCTACACTTCCCAAAGTGCATAAAGTTCAGAGACCTCCACCGGGACGTCCTATAGTATCAGGTTTGGGCTCCCTGTTAGAACCTCTTTCCACTTTTGTGGACCACTTCCTGAGACCCTTGGTATTGGAAATGCCAACTTATTTGAAGGACACTAAAGATGTTCTAAGGTTGGTTGAGGAGATTTCTTATGAACCAGAGGAAGATTTTTTGGTTTCATTCGATGTGGAATCCTTATATACTTGTATTCCACAAGACGAGACCCTCTCCACCATTGAAACTCTTTTATTAAATAGGAACTTGGATTCAATTACTCCAGTTTCTTTCATTGTCAACTGTGCGAGAATTGCTATGAAAGAGATTTTTCTCAACTTTGAGGATCGATTCTTCCTCCAGGTGTCAGGAACTTCGATGGGGAGCGTTTTTGCCCCCAGTTTGGCGAATTTGTATGTCCACTGCTTTGAACAACAATGCATTTTTAACATCAATAATCCATATAAAGATAACATCTGATTATGGAAGAGATACATCGATGATGTTTTTGTTGTTTGGAGAGGGACATCAACATCAATTGTTGCCTTTCAACTCTGGTTGAATAATCAAAATGATTTTTTGCACTTCACGTGTGAGTACAGTAAAATTAAATTACCATTTTTGGACATCTTGATCATTCCTGCTGGTGGAGGGCTGAGCACTGAGCTATACAAAAAAACCTATGGCTAAAAATTCACTCTTATTGTATGATAGTTTTCATCCCCAGTCTT
Source organism: Triturus cristatus (assembly GCF_964204655.1). Lineage (NCBI taxonomy): Eukaryota > Metazoa > Chordata > Amphibia > Caudata > Salamandridae > Triturus > Triturus cristatus. The sequence goes on along the minus strand of NC_140582.1, from coordinate 1,011,593,313 downwards.
TGCGGGACAATTTACCATTTGGCCAATTTTTACGCATAAAAATAAATTGTTCCTCTATTAGTAAATATCAGGAACATGCGAAAAATTTGGCAGTTCAACTGCGAGCTCGACACTACCCCAAAATCCTTGTTAAAAGGTCATTGAAACGGGCTGCCAATAATAATCGGGCGTCTCTTTTGGAACAGGGTGCTCCTAAAGCATCACTGAATAGGTTGACATGTGTGCACACATTTTGAAGTTTTTCAAACAAAATTAAAAAGAGCATCCTGGCAAATTAGAAGATTCTAAACATCGGTGAGTCAGTACTACCGCGTCCACTTTTTGCTTTTAAACGCAGCACCAGTATTAAAGATCGACTGGTACATACACGTCCCCGCATCACAAATACAAATCCACAGGACACCCTATGGGGTTTATCCCCAGTCCAGGTCATTTTCCTTGCGGGTCATGTGCAGCTTGTTCTCACACGACTCACATCACTGAGATTGACATTGGTTCACCAAGACCATGGCTATTAAAGAGTCATACTAATTGTAATAGCAACAATTTGCTATATTTGATCACTTGCCCATGTGCCCTCCGCTATGTAGGCATGACGAAGCGGAAAGTAAAAACAAGAATCCTGGAACACAAGAGTACCATCAGGTGTAGAAAATCATCCACGAAATGAACTACACATTTCTTGACTGCGTCACATAACCCAGTGGATCTCAAATGGACTGTACTAGAAAAACCGTACATTTCAACACACATCACAGACGTGACCTCATTTTTATTCAGACGAGAACAATGGTGGGTCCACAAATTGAAAAGTGACAGTGTGGGTTTAAATGATGAGATCCCATGGGTTTCACTTTAATCATTGTGACACATAGACCCTGTTTGATGATACTCTCTGCCAGTATTTATTGTGTCATCTAGTTTGCATTAAGTGGTCGTTTCTGGATGCCTTATATTAACCACTGGGAATTTTGAGCTTGTTACTCATTTTTTTTGGCGTGTTTACAGATCTATATATCCAGACACCAAAGCGGCAGCCAATAGGTCACCATGAACGAAGTACCTTGTGCCTTATGTTCCTCTGGCAGTTGTTTGGTTTTTACTTATAACAGCTGTACAGATATGGATTTGCCAATTTGAATCATTTTGGCCATATCCTCCTTGCATGTTTTGACATATGATATACCGACAGGCAGATGGTAGATCGCTTTGTTAGGGGAGCGATAGCTCTTCCAATTACAGCGCATGCGCGGATGTGTAGTATTGAGGACATGCGCGGGCTTGATGGCAGTTCATCTCGCTGGAAATAGAATAAAGGTTTTTTTTATAGGTATCGCTGCCCTTTATTTGATCTTACGATACCAAGTTTACAGTAATTAACTTTGAAAACCATTAAGAATGGTACATTTCTCCTACGGAGTCAATTTCTTATAGGATCCACGGGCGCATGTTCGTGAGACTAGCAGACCGTCTTCCACGTCTGCGCAGTGTTGTTTTTTCCTCACGGTATCATTTCAGCTGTGAGAGATTGAATCATTTTGGTGCACTATTTAACCGGGGTGCGGGTCCCGTTCCAGCTTACCTCCGGACGCCGGCTCTATACCGCACGGAGTACCGACGGAGAGGTGAGCGGGGAGGTGATCCGGTTTTTGCCTTTTCACCCATTCGTTACTTTGACTTGGGCATAGAATTGTTTTAGTATTCATTTGACATCAGTAATACTACTGCTCTTGATGGAGTAAAGATTCTATGGGAATGAATTGAGTCTGTGTATGGGCATCACGCTTTCCCTATCCTAACCACTAAGGGGCATTTTTTTGCAAGGACCGTCTGTGTTGTTGGTGGTTCTTGGTATTTTTACCCTGTTGGTTTATCTGTTGTCAAACAAACACCTTATGTACTGAATACTTTACACAAGAAGGTATACTTCAGTACTTTTAGGATTTAGGTCCTTGATGATGGCAGTCCTTTATACACCATGGGCTTTTATAGTAATTCTGATTTTTACTCTGAATACAACGTATGGCCATATCACTTATATCAATAAGATTTGTTTACATTTACAAGTTCCCTGTCCCTTCCTTAGTTCTGTAATTGAATGTGTATACATGCCTCCATGACTTTCTATAGGAGTGAGATTTCACCCATAGGCAGAGGAAGGACATGTTATGTTAATTACAATTTACACAGTTCCCTTGTAGAGCGGTGCCCCCTTCCTGAGCGGCTGCCAGGCTGAGGTGGGATTGAATACCCAGCAAATGCGGGTACGATATTCAAAATATTTTTCTATTCACAGAGTCACATTGTACACCGTTTTTCATGTAATATTAGTATTTTCTTGACTTAATTTTTTTTTTTGTATTTTAGGTATACTCCTCTTCCTTCCAAATGATGTACTGAGGAGGGAGTTTATACACTGACGAATTATACTCCGTATCCTTTTTTTGTTGCACTTGTTCTCACATTGTTCGCAGCAGCACCTGTTAGAGGTCCTGATGAAAGCCTGACCCACGCATGGGCAGTATGGCTGAAACATGTCGACCACTTTTTTCACTGTCACCGGAGCGGTTCTAAATCCATACCGCTGGTGCTCTGTTTTTAATCCCGGCAAAGGGTGTATATGAATAAATTCTCAATTGTACAACCCTTATCCAGTTTTATTCTACACTTCTTCACTTATATATTCTTTTGTGCTGCGCCTTCACTCATACTCTTGTCTTTCACATGAGGATTTAGGATATCCTATTTGGTATTCAAAACATCCCTGAGCTCCTCTCTCTAGTTGAGAGGGTTGTAGCCCTCCAAGGAACTAGGTTATCCTTGGAGAGGAGAATCCCCATGATGAAGCAGGTCACCTTTGTGGTGAGTGAGGGATTTTGTCCTAAAAAGGGAAATGCCCTTTGGCTGTCCTAGGTGTGCATTTTGTGATTCTGTCTTAATAGATTATACAGCCATCTTTTTATAGCTTTTGAGCACACACTTTTCTAGCTAGTTGTTCAGACCCATGGATTTCGTACTGTTTTTTGAGTTATGATTGGGGAATAAAGCCATTTTGGTCTTTAAAATTCCCTAAGACCCCCTTGTTTTCAATCTGTGTTTGTTTGGTAATTAGTTAAAAACACATGTGATAGTCAAAGGACCAAAACAACGTAAGAATACATTTGTAATTTTTAATTTTATTATAGAAATCAGCAAATTTATACAAGTATTTACAAGTTATATATCTTTCCTTGCATGAGGATAAATGTCCTTTGATTCAATTCTTTATACATTCATTTGTACATCTATAATCAAGTTCATACAATAAATGTTGTATGCGATTCCAATTAATAACGGAAACATAAGAGGGGGTAAGGTAAAGGGCAACAAATATCAAATCTAATTATCTAGCATGGCTAGGTATAATCTACGCGCGTTTCGGCGTTTTGCCTTCATCAGGTAGCCATGTTTTCATAATTCCTTATCATGAGATGCCGAGCTCTGGGCTAAATCAGCGGTCGAATTTCCCAATGGTGCTCAGGGAATGAGGGCACTAGCTAGCAGGTAAGATCCTGTATTTAAGCAGTCACTAGGAATATGAGTGCGTACTTGCTTGAAGTGACAAAAAATTCTGATGCCGTACGGTTCCTGTGTTAATGCGGTTGAGCCCGTAGCGTTACAATATCTGGCACAGTAATTTTTTCCTCAAAATATCAGTCCGTGCTGGAAGAGCACCGCACTATTGCTACGTCGTTTTATCGCCGGGCAACATGGTAGTACTAAATCCTACCGCCATTATTTTGAACGCCTTCAACAGTCAGTTATCGGGGTAGGGGAAAAGCGGTAGTCCCAGCCGCAGAAGATGGCCAGCAACCGCCACCATCACTTTGAGAACACCCGAGGGGCACTTGTAAGGCTGAACTAGACAATAGCAAACAGAAAAGGCTCCTGGCTGAATTTAAACATGTAACATCTGTGGGACTGCAAGACGAGCACATAAAGGTAAGTGTCCCGCAGGTCCAGGAAAACCATCCAGTTGTCTGGATTCAGTGCAGACAGAACTTGAACCAGTGTATGCATTTTGAATTTGTTCTTCCATAGGAAGGCATTCACAGGGTGAAGATCTAAAATTGGATGAATGCCTCCGCCCTTCTTCAGCACAAGGAAACACCAACCTTACTTCAGACGCCTTTATCCTCTCGATAGCCCCTTTGGCTAGAACAACCTTCATTTCTTGCAGCAAAATTGACAGATGCTCTTCTGAAAGCTGCTCTGGTGTGGCAGCAAACTATGGTGGGTCAGAAAGAAACCGAAGGGTACAACCATGCCGGACAATCTGGAGGACCCATCAGATGTGATGGACAGTCACCCGGACAGACATTGTGTGTCACTAAAAGCAAACTAAGGCAGCTTGGATGCTGATGCTGCAGGGGCAGGGGACTGAGAAGAATGGTATCCCTGATGACCTGCGTGGTGTGTGCTGATCTACGCCCCTTGCCATAAGAAGACTGGGGCAATTGTTGCGGTGGTGGTAGAGCCTGGTGTTGTCTATATGTCAATCCTCTGGGGTAACCTTGGAGGAAATTGTCATAAAAGAGGTGGAAAAGCCCAAGGAATGCACTGAGGCACTGCTTTCCTTGAAGCGTTTTAGGGCAGAACCAGCCTTTTCACCAAAGAGGTGGGACCAATCAGAAGGCCTATCCCTATGGGATGTTGGCATATCTCCAGAAAGTGGATAGCCTCCATGCATGTTGGCAAAGCACCACACTAGTACTCACGACACGTCCCCGTACTGCCCTCTAAAGGGCCATGTGCACCTCACTCCCGCTCAAGCCTATGGTTGTTTAGGATGCTCCCACTTCACCCCATGATTATGTGCCGAAGGTGAAAAAACGTCTGATTGCAGTGACACACTGCTGTGAGTCTGACTGCTGCTGAGCAATTAGTACGATGGGGAGAAGCAGAGGATAGTGTTAACCTCACAATGGGTGCCTTAGACATTGAAGAATGACAGCAAAGTATGTAACTAACATACAACAGATCTCTGCAAATGAAGCAGCCATTTTACAAAGAGAAAATTGTGGAATAGGTTCCTAGGTGTAGTTCTTAGCAGATTTGATGATATGCATAGAAATACTTTTCACAGTGCTCCAGAATGTATAATACGAAACAGTGTACATTTTAAAACAAAGGCACAAATTAAAAAACAATTGTTTTCTTTTTGATTTGATCACAAATTTATTGGGCATCTACGTCTCTGGGGTGCTCACTGCATCAGTTCCGTATTCAGCCAAGAAATTGTGTTTTCCATGATGGCTGGTTTGTCTACCTATTTTAATACCCTGCTGTCTCTATGCATACCCAAAAGAAAGCATGTAAAATACAGTCTCAGAGGCTTAATTGGTTCATGCTGAGGCAGGAAGAGAATCGAGGAAGTGCAACTCCCAAATATGGAAGGAAAACTAACAAGAAACAAAGAGCACAAGAATGCTCTGAAACCCAAGATGTGCCCACCGACGGACACTGCTAATAAAAAACAAGCATTTGCAATGCAATAGGTCTCGCATTTTTGAGAGTTAGAGCTATTGACATTGTAAATGGTAATGTCTTTTAGCACTGTGTTTTTGTTTGGAGTGTTTTGAAAGTATGTGGTGTGGAGTGGAATTATGTGGTTTGGATTGGAATTGTTATTTGTGGAATTGTGTGGTGTGGTATTGTGTGTTGTATAGTGTTTTTGTGTAGTGGAATTATGTGGCATAGTGAGTAGATACGGGTGAAAACTGCAGAAAATAGATAGAAAGGAAGATAGAGAGGCATAGGCAGTTTGCACACGAAGTGGTGAATGAACTTCAGACAGGAGCAGAAAGAGTATGTGAGAAAGAGTGAAAGAAGTGGACAGCAGGGCACAGACATATAAAGAGGGACTGAAACCTTGAAAAGGTATGGGAAAGATATTGTGTGGAAAGACCTGAAGTGAAACACATGGGATAGGCGGGAAGAGTGCACGAGAGAGAGGGATAAGAGATGGTACGAGAGAGAGAGAGAGAGAGATCGGGCGGGTGGTCCCCAGGGAGTGGGAGGCGAGAGGTGGACCAGTGCACAGCGCGAGGAGATACCAGAAGGTAGCATGTTTGAGCAGGTATTATAGAGACTAGATAGGGAGTGTGAGGGAGGGATGAGAGTGGGCAGAGGGATTGCAAGATGAAAATGGGTAGTGGGAGTGTGAGGGAGAGATGAGAGGGGCAGTGGGTGTGTTGTGGAGAGATGACAGAGTTGGTGGAAGTGTGAGGGAGATATGGGTTGCACTGGAATTGTTTGTTGTTGAATTGTGTGGCGTGGAGTTGTGTAGTGGAAACATGTGGCATGGTGTGTTGTAGTTATGTGGATAGTAATTAAATGGTATTCAGTGTAATGGAATTTTGTAGTGCAGTAATGCTACACTGGTGCGGAGGTGGTGCTTTAGTGCTACTGAGGTGGTGCTGAGGGATGCTTTGGTAAACATTTCTTGTTGTTTCTGTAGATCTTTAAACACCCATCTTTTCAGTTTTTTGAGTTAACAATCTATTGATGATAGTTGAGACAAGGTGAGTAAAGTCCCTAGATTACTGTATTGGTAGCAGTAGGATGTACAAGGTCATTGCACCTGGCATTTAAAGATATTGTGTACTCTACCTGATGTGACAGGATAGTAAGGGATATCTTGCCGGGAGAAGTTCTAGTTGAGGACCAGTACTGGGCACTGTTCCTGAGGTAGGAGGATGCCGGGCAGTGCTCCTGTTGTAAGAGGACAGCAACAGTCTGCCTCAGGAAGGACAACACTCTAGGCACTAGCTGGCCAAGGAAGAAAGCTACTACATCTGTAGTAGGACCAGCAGAGCCCCATTTATACTCCTAGGCTAGGAAAATGCTGGACACTGTGGCGAAGGTTTGAGGGCAGGACTCCTTGTACCTGAGGCAGAAGGAAGGTGGGTGCTGTATGCAATGTTGGAAAATAGAAATGGGGCTGTGCCCACGGGCAGAGGATAGTGCACTGTAACTGGAGAGAGTAGTGGTGGACGAGGCTCTAGGGCAGGGATGACAGTGGCCACTGCACCATGAACTGCTTCAGGACTTTTGGGGAGATGGGAGCTGGGTTGAAGGACAGCGACGCGAACGGTACCTGGGGTCTGGCCGGAGGTGGTCTCAGGAGCTGGTCGTTTGGAAAACCTCTGTGGTCCCCTCACCTGAAGTCGCCCTTCAAATGTAAGAAGGTGGAGCACCGGTAGCCAAAAACCAAACTTGCCGCAGCCATCCCAGCCCTAAAAGCCCCCCTGCTCTTGGGTTGGGAGAGAACTGATAGATTGCCAATACACCTGACCAGCTCTTCACTGCAGATTTCAGCAGCGACGGTGCCACTCAGAGAAATCACACTCTCGGATACTCTAAGGCTTGAGATTTCAACTTTATTTGTGAACTCTTATTGACCTGCCAGCCCCGCAAGTTTTCACCACATGGGGAACGTAAAAGTCAAATAAACACACACAATAAATTATAACGACACACGTGCTTAGTAAAAACTTAACAGAAATGAAAGTTTGGAAACTAGGAACGACATACCTTTACTAAAAACTTAACAGTTATACATTTCTGAGGGAAGGTACGATAACACGCATATATACCTGCAGCCTTCCGGAACCAAGCAGGAGTTTCTGGTACGCTGGTCTTACCTCCCGGTATTGAACCTCACCAAAATCCGATTGCATCGGCCTTGGTACTTTAAAAGGATCGCGCAAATTATAGCCTTGGTGGGGTGGGAGCAGATTAGGAGGTGGCTGCCCTTCTCCCAAGGCGCAGAAGTAGTTGTCCCCTCATATATCTATCTCTGCCTCCGATTCACAATGCGGCCAGGATATTAAAATTAAGCAGAGGGGCCTGTCCCTGGGGTCCAAGATGGTGATTGCATAATTGGAAGTGACAGTGTTCTCCTGCCTGCTGAGGTGGCTACGGGGTCCGGTCCTGTGCCAGCGCTCTGCACTCCAATGTCTCCAGTCACCGAAGCCAGGGTGCATCCGTGCTCTCGTCACTTACTGTATGGAATCATGAGCATTACTGATCTTCATGCCACCCAGACCCTGGCGGCACTGCGCCGGCTGCAATCAACAGAGTTCAAGTTGCATCAAGGATACAGGTCCATTTCTCAACAATGTCCATAAGATACATGTAAACGATGCAGCCACTTTTTAAATTTCTTGTTTTTCTTCATCTTATATTGCCTACGAATATATACTTCTTTCAGGTATTGTGTTTCTGTAGTTTTTTGCTTATCAACGTATGACTCTTGTATAGCGCAAACTGTGTATAGAGTTGCTTTTAGATGGCTAGTTCAGGTTGTTGGAAGGTGTTTACAGGGGGCGCAGTTGTGAGTTCTGGATTGGAGAGTGAAGGCAGAGAGAGTTTTTCACAGACTATGCCCACCGGTGGGTTATTATTATGTTCAGACTACTTGCTCATCCAATCCTTGGCCTCTCTGCAGCGTGCACAAAGAAATTGTTTGTCACACACGTCCTAACTGTAAAACGCATTTTGCCTCAAAGTGCGCGAAGGATACATATGCAGCTGTTTGAATACTGACATCTGCAAAGGAAAATAAAATATTGTGTTTACAGGTGAGAAGAGTGTGGGTGAGTGCGAGTTAGGGCATGGTGGAGAGGGCAGCACAAGGAAGTACGGGCAGAAGGCAGAGTGAAAAGACAGTAATGAAAAGGAAGGCGCTGTCGAGTAAAATGCAGATGGAGAACAGGAAAGATTAAGTGATGAGAGACTGCAGAGCACGGTGGACTTAGGGGGAAAATGAGAGTGAGGCAATCCTAAAACAGCTACCCTACTACAGACGTAAGCGATATCATCAACTTGCTTCATTACAGCTCTGACCACCGGAGTGAGATCCGTTCTTTGAAAAATAAAGAAAGCCTGGGGGGCAATGAAAGAGTGCTCAGTGACACCGAAGGCTGCAATAACTTGCCACCTCTCTGATCTATCAGATAACTCGGTGCTAAATCATCCCAGTGTGCTCAGCTCAGATCGCAGAGTCCAGTCAAGGTACGGCTTGTTGTCATTTAATTTTGATGTTGAGTGTGTCATAATTTTATACAGATGCAGTACACGCAGGCCCGTGCATAAAGGGGAACCCATTTTGTCACACAATTCAATTCAATATTTATTTAAAGATTTGGAACTCCAATGAGGTCCACAATAAAATACATACAAATTATTACCTAAAATATAATAAAACATATACAGATTTTTCAACACAATGCAACTTCGGCAAATAGAGTTTGGAATTAGCAGCATAATGATTGAAGTAACAAAACATATCCCGAATTGTGCAAAAAAGCATTTAAGTAGCAGCCAATTCATGTGCAAAATACAATTAAATGATCCAGATTCAGCAGAAAGTTAAGTTGAAATTAGCAGCAAGAGAACAGGGATAGCAAAGCATATCCTAACGTGCTACAAAAGCAGTTGATTTACATCAGATTCATGTGCAAAATACGTTCCGAATTCCAACTTCAATAGAGAATGGAATTTTAAAATTAGCAACAAGAAATTGGGCGAGAAGCAAGACATACCCCAGTTGTGCAAAGAGCAATTAAGTAGTAACCAAAACATGTGCAAAATACTATCTGGAAAAGGAGCGAATATTAGGACTCCATAATAGTGCAACAGACACAAGGGAAGCAGTCCGATTAAAACAAGTATATATAAGATATTAAAATATATACATAAACTCTTTTAAAAAGTTGTTAATTTTACAGAGACTACTTCATTTTCCAGGCAAAAGAGAAAATCACGGGCTGAAGCTACATCTTTAACACCATTTTGTAAAAACATTGGCCTAAGCCAGCGACGACGACTCAAAACCAATGCTGGACATACAAACAAGACATGATCCAGGTTCTGAATACTCAGCTCGCAAAAATTACAAATGTTTTCATTTTCCAAGTTCTGGGACTAGTTTGCTGTTAAATTGTTTAAAGGTAAGAGATTCATGCGACACAGGGTGAGCCAACGTCGGATTCCATGTTCTAGGAAATTCTTGAAGAGCTCGTCCTAGCTATTATCTTTAAACTCTCGTTAGAATTACAGATTTTAAGATCTCTATTAAAGCTGATCTTAGTACTTAAGGTTTTTAAAGAGGATTTAAATTCTAATGGCGGGAGGGAAATCACTGATTCTTCTTGTACACAATTTACTGAACATCGATTCAGCGTAAATGGGTTTTGTTAATCATTCTTCCTGGCTGACCTGGTCCGTATCCATTGCTAATTTGTCAATCAATATGGGCATATGTAAATGGCCTGCCCGCACGAAACGTTTAATATGTACATTGTTTTTTTTTTTTGTCCTGTATTTTTTTGCCATTGGGCAGACGCAGCAACGGACGTGTCGTCTCTTTAAAGGAAACACACTGCATTTGTGTCGGAGGGTGGTGGGAGGGCGGCAGCAACTAAGGGGGAGACCGTGGTTGGCCGGTGCTCCTTAGCCTTGAATGGAAGTGAGGTATCGGCTGCAAGAGCGAATTAGGATGTAGCAAAGAAGAACGACGGTGGAGGGAACCATTGGTAAGTAGCAGGTGGAAATAACGTGGGTTTGTTGACCAAAAATGGTCCTGCAGACCGCGCAAGTGCACTGATGCTCGGCCAAATAAAGACACTATAAGAAAAAAAATGCAAAAAGTAGGTGCATGTATTCAGCAGGGAAAGACTAGACAAAATAGCCAGTCAAAGGCAAGTGTAAAAGAACAAAACTACAAATAAAAAAGCAGGGACCATAGGCCGATAAGAATGCCATCTAATCATGTGCAAGGGTTGACCCTGTGGAGAGGAGTTGGCCTAACGCTAAAACATCCTGTGATTCTGGGCAAATCACTTAATCTCCCTGTGCCTAACAAAAAATGAATGTGTGTCCTCATGTAACGTAACATAACTGGTGCTATGTAAAGCGCTCTGATACCTGATTGGATTCGGGTCAAGTTCGCGCTATATAAAACTCTGAAGAAAAAAAAAAAGTGCTGCCTGAAACAGATAGTTGGAGCGGTCTGTAGCGAGATGAAAAAATATGCAGGCATAGCAAAAATTCCACAATTTACTTTAACTTACATGCACTTCAATTTGGCTCATGATAAAAGCTTTAAGAGTTAATGAACGTACATTTTAAAGATTTCTTTTCTGTGCTGCGCAACCCCCTATGGTAATTTGATATTCAGATATATTCACACATTTAGGGCCGGTTTCACAAAGGTAAACCTGCACTTTTGTGCCAGCTTATGACAGTTTGCTATTGAAAAAGGTACTTTGCTAGTAGTATCTTTACAACTGTGAAGTCTCCGCACATAAAAATATAAGACAGTCCTATCTTTTTATTAGACCTTGGCGGAGCTCATGGAGGAACTCTGCGGAGTTACCAAAAAACTCAGTGAAATTCCATGTGCATGCAGAGTTCCAACCCTTCCGGCATATCATCAGTTTCCCACTTTTCCAGCCAATCCACCACCAATTAATTGCTCTTTGAGTAAATGCTATGTGTGTTATCCATCCTTTGCAAGGCCACCTGCACGATACCACCTCACCAATGTCCTTGTAAAATACCACTGCACATTTGCTCACGTACAACGATGCACCCAAAAGATGTCTGCACATTGCCCCCATTCACTATGCGCATAGGAAAATAGGCTTGCACAATGCTTAATGCAAAATTGCCCTCATCAGACCACCTGTGCAGTGTCCCGGCACATTAATATCCACTGGTTACCCAAGCTCAATTTTCCATTGCAAGTTAAGCACATATTGCCCCTCCATCATGTTAAACATTGAATACCAATACCCCTGCATAATACTCCAGCATCATGGTCCAGCGCAAGAAACCAGCACATTTCCTTCTCATCGCCCTTTCACTATGGCCAACGCATTAAACTCCTGGACGATACTGCTGCTCATTGCCAATACAAAAAGTCCTATACGTTACTCCTGATATATTCCTATGCACCATACCGATGCATAACAGCCTTATGCACAACAGCTCTGAAATTACCCTTGGACATTTAACTTATACAGTGGGCCTTACCCTGTAGTGGCATGGGTCAATACCCTCCTCCTCCTCCTGTCCCAGCAGAGTTTTGCAGCGCCCCCGGAAAAACCCCTGGGTTGGTGGGTGTCCTGGCAACAGCTTGGAGGCCAGGGGGCTGGCGGGGGAAGGGTGCGCTTAATTAGGAGTGCAGACACTCTTGAGGGCACCAGCCCAACTCTGGCTAAGTTGACTGAGGAGCCCTTGACCTTGGTCGTGAGGATCTCCCCACTGCAGCTCGGCGCAGTCGCTCGTTTCTGTGTGTTAGGAGAGGCGAGCAGTGTTTATTTGATAGGAAGTTAAGCTATTTGAAAGTTGGTGCTGTGCCTAGTGTCAACTTCAAACCAGGGAGCTGTTTCAACAACACTGTCTTCAGCCCTCCTCCTGGAAACCTCGTGCTGCTGCAATAACTGATTCACTTCTGTATTATAGGACGGCACTATGCCGAAGATCGACTTTCATTTTACCCATATTACAGTGAAGGCATGGTGTCTGATGACAGTCCTGCTAAGTGTCACTCATCAGAGGTTAGTCTCAAGCAAATAAGGTGACTAATTGCTTTCTGGCTCAGTTGATCATTTAGGACTAAGAGGATAGGGGGGAGTGAGCGCACCGGTAAACTCTTCTGCACTGGCTGTAGGCGGAGTTTTTCATAACTCTGCGCTCTACACAGAGCTTGGAGTGCGCAAAAGTTCGCAAACTCCGCTGGCAGAGCGGAGTTCACTGGCCACTCCTCCTCCTTTTTATGTTCGGAGACTCCACAGTCGTAAAGAAACTACTAGTCAAATACCTTTGTGAATAGCAAACCATTGTAAGCAGACACAAAAGTGTAAGTTTACCTTTGAGAATCAGGCCCTTAGTTTTTTTACAAGTCAGTCTGTAAAGCAGGAGCATGCCCTTACCTGTAAAAATATTGCCTAATTTCAGTCACGAGTTTTCCAGTCACAATTTCCAATCCCACCACTTGATAGGCCTGCACAGCTGATCCATTGGCAGTGAACATATAATTATCAGATATAGGCCCTTTACTCGTGTCGCCATTTACGTGATACTCAAGAAACTCCTGAGTCAATCCGATGGTCCGGTTACTCGCTCTGGAAACAAATGTAAAGAAGAAAAAATCACAATATAATAAAAGAACAACGCATCTTAAACACTTCATATCTGAAGACTCAAAACTTCTGAATTGCTTGATGTTCTTCTGTCAAATCTTGCACTTCGAGCAAAACTCCCGTCCACTTTAATTACGGCTTTATATATTCCAGGTGAAGAGGCCTACATTCAGCAGGATTTTGGCATATGTGTCAGGAGTAAATATGTAGAGCAAGGAGTGATCATTAAAAATCAAATATGAGGTGATGAAACACACGGGTCCTTATGAAAAAACTGATTTTGCGCAATCACTAAACAAGCACTCCTACAATGCAAACACATTTTTTGGAAGTGGCTATTTACTCTGCTGCATGCCAAATCGTACTTAATCTCTGAAATGGCTTTATTTTGGCTGTCTCCTGCCTGAAATTGCCTCTGCTCCAATAGAAGCCAATGAGAGAAATACATTCTGATTATTTTTGCAAAATCACCAACTTTCCTCTTCTAAAATGTAGGCATGTATAGTAAGTGCATGTACGAATGTACAATAGTTTGTATAACGGCAAGTGCATGAATTAGGCAAAGCTGTTTAAGGGGAAAAACAGTAAAATCAATTAATGAATAAGTCATTTATGTTATTTTAGTATTCATAACAAATTTATGAATTATACATGTTTCAGGAGGGTCAGGATATAGCACACAGTTATTTTGGATGTCTGCAAAGAACAAGGAGTATGGTTTTAAAGCGTCTTACATAAAAGTTTTATTCACTCATAATCATGTGCCTATATCTCCTTTTGATGATTTCTGATGGCTGGGCTCTTTTTGGGCTTCTTATGGAAGATCTTGTGCTAGCTTTACACTTCGTTTTAGAAGATTGTGCTTGCTTAGTATTTCAGACCTTGCAACACTGAAGCAGTCGACAAGCAGCATGAACAGGCTATCAGACAGATAGGTGGTATCTGGACCCCAGAGTGAGGGACATATGCAGTAGGCAAAGGGTTCTTGGGGGCACAGTGCTTTGGGACACTTGCAGTAGGTAAACTGTATGAGACACAGTAATGGGGCTTCTGTGGAATGGGCACGTGAAAGCAAGAGATAGGCAAGCAGTGCATATGGGTAAATTAGCTGGTTGTGAATGAAGGGGAACAGCCATTACAACACGGTTTTTACCACGCGTTGCTATTACATCGCATGCATTACAACGCATGTGATGTTACAATGCGTGGTAAAAACCAGGCATACCATTACATCGCAAGCGCTTTTACAACGCATGCGATGTAATGTGTAATGGCGGCTATCCAAGTCGTTGTGAGGAAGCTGAGGCTGTTTCCTCACAACGACGTGCACCGCCCCTCGAAGCAGGAAGCAGGAACCGGGAGCAGAGACGGCGATGCTGGAGAGGAGAGAGGTAAGGGGGTTTGCGCTTGGGGTGGGGGTTACTTTTGTAGGGTTTAGGGTAGTGTAAAAGTAGTGTTGTTTGTGTTGTGTGTGTTTTTTTTAATGTTTTAGTGTGTTTTTTGTAGTGTAGTGTTGCAGTGTTTGTTTAGGGTAGTGTATTAGGGTTTAGGGTACTGTTGTAGTGATTTAGGTTTTCGGGTAGTGTTGTAGAGTTTGTGTAGTGTAGTGGTTTAGGGTAGTGTAGTGTTTTAGGGTTTAGGGTAGTGTTGTAGTGTTTGTGTAGTGTAGTGTTTTAGGGTTTAGGGTAGTGTTTTAGTGTTTGTGTAGTGTAGTGTTTTAGGGTAGTGTAGTGTTTTAGGTTTTAGTGTAGTGTAGTGTTTTAGGTTTAAGTGTAGTATAGTAGTGTTTGTGTAGTGTTTTAGTGTCTAGTGTTGTAGAGTTTTAGGGTTTAGGGTAATGTTGTAGAGTTTGTGTAGTGTAGTGTGTTAGGGTTTAGGGTAGTGTTGTAGTGTGTGTGTAGTGTAGTGTTTTAGGGTAGTGTCGGGGGTCGTGTAGGGTAGTGTAGTGTTATTGTAGGGAGAGAACTGGGGGGCGGGGGAGGGTTGTGTAGGGGTACTATATTAGTGTGTTGGGTAGAGTAGAGTCACTTACCTTGCAAACTTTTACCACGACTATAGCTTTACTACGCATGCCTTTGCGTTGTAATGGCATGTGTGGTAAAAGCATAGTCGTGGTAAAAGTATGTGACGTAATGGCATGTCATTGTCATTACATCGCGTAGTAATACCCGCGTTGTAATGGCACGCATGGTATTGGTATGCGATGTAATGACATACATCCGTACAGATAAGGGCTAGAAATACCAGCTTTAAGTGATTTTATTTATCTTCATACCGGCCGGGACATTAAAAAAAACGGTGGTGCCGATTGACATCCGGCCAGGTGGCAACCATACTCATGACATGGGACCAATATGCATAGATGCTTGAAACCCGCTCTGCTAGGTGAATAGTATGAACAAGTGTGTTTTGCGGTGTGGTAAATAATTTAATTACCGGGACTTAATTTGATACAGAACATAATAAAAATAGCTCAATAAGTAAGAGGCAGAATCCGTGGTATTAGAGGTTAAGAACGGGCTTTATTCCAATGGACGATTTCGAAATCGTGGACTCCAAGTTCCATCACCACGGAGGCTCAGGAAGTGAAGTACATACATTATTGATAATTAATAACTTTTATACAATAGGCATTACAGCGAAGCAAATGCAAGAGGCGTAACAATTGATAGCAAAGATAACATTTCACATGCGTAGCTGAAGGAGGCGTAATTGGGAGTAACAAGGAAACGTCATTGGTTGTGATGTTACATATGGGTGGACCTATGAAATAATTTCGCAATGTCAGCAGAAATACTTTGCAGAGATGCGCGCGCAGCAGCATGACGTGTGATTGACGTGCAGCTAGGGGGTGAAGGGGACTTGACATTTAGCTCTACATGTGGCGACAGATGTCTAGAGGGTCAAGTCAACCTAATCCCAAATCATATCTAACATCCTATGTTTAAAGAACTATGTTATCCAAAAGAGAGGCCTTCTTGGAGTAGAATCTTATTCTATACTGACTATACTGACTGTTAGTGCGTGTACAAGCGTCTAAGTGTCTACACTAGATGCGAGGGCAGGAATCTTCCATAGTAACAGGACTACGAATTACTTGTATAAAGACAGAGAAGCCGGGCCTCTGCTCGGTAGTTGGCAGAATGTTTACTTAAGCTACTAGACCGGAATGCATTGGGCAGGGAGCGGAGCAGATAATTTCCGAAGGTGAAATACAGTTCTTGGCAGGCAGCAAGCTGATGTCAGGCATCGTGAGCCGCGCAGGGAATGAGACAAAGTTCATGGTCACAGATGCAGGCTCGGACTGGAGCTTCAGAGACAGAAAGCAAGAAAAGCTTGATGACAGAATCAGGGCCTACTCGTCTGAACTGTAAAATGGCATAAGTGAACCATATAAAGGCGGTGGCCTTTCGTACTTAGGAATGGAATATCCGGCCCATTCATGGCGGATCTGAAAGAGGACATGTTAACGGTGGACGCACATGTATTTGCGTCTTCATAACTGGAACTGGAGGGAACATACATGTACTTGTAACATGTACATAGAACCGTTGGGGTCCAAGATAGGGGACATAACTGACCAGAAAAATCCATATTTCCACATTCCCTCCTTGTCCCCTACTTGCCCGTCAAGAGATATCAATCTTCATTAATCCATTGATCTGTTCATATAGCATCATTTGTTCTTCTTTCTTCTTCCGGGATCTTGAATGAAAATCTTGATGTGGAATGCACGATGTGGCACACAGACCACAAATCGCTGGTCCACATTGCAGGCATAAGCAGCAACTGAATAGTATGAGAAGGCCAATACCTAGGAAGGATAGAACTCTCCATCCCCAGGCTGATAACACGCTCCAAAACCAACCGGACCAAGTCCAGGTGCCTGGATTCTGGTGTATCTGGCTTACAATCTTATGAAGGCGCGTTATAGCTTTATATACAGATGGCGAATTTTCTGGTATGAATACGCAACAGCTTGATCCGATGACCCTACAAGCTCCGCCCCTATCAGCCAGGATGACGTCAAGGACAAGACGATTTTGAAGCACAACAATCCGCATGGCAGACTGCTCTTCTGTTAAATTGCCTAAGGCGGAAATAGTTTCGTTCACTACTGCTTCAAGGGTTCTAGTCAATCTACGTATCAGCTTACTATTAGTAACGGTACCTATATAGGGAAAGAGACCTTTATTGAAATCTGTGTATTTTTCCCATGCTGTTTCAGTGTAGTCGACTATTGGGAGATCTCTCCTTTCTCTATTGTGTACTAAATGAGTATTTCTGTGATAATCAGGAGGAGCTAGAAAAACAGGTGGCAAAAGGAATCCAATGTAGCAGGTACCATCCCAATCTAGAGGCAAACGTACATATGCCGTCTGACCACATATAAAATAGGAATGGCGGGAAGCTCTAAATGTCGACTTGCCTTGATCACTGAATTCTATTACAGTGGTGCATCTACTATGGCCCATATGTATGGAACCATTCTTTCTCACACATAATTCACCTTTTACTGGAAATACTGCCATGGCGGGCAAAATTGGAGTAGCTTCGGATTCGATATTTAGGATCATAAGATTAAGCGTAAAATTACCTAATCCATATACTTCATTTTCTAGATCAGTTCCTGTTCTTTTGGGAAGTCCCTCCTTGTTGGGGTGGCAGACTTTAAGTAAAACTAAGTTCAGATTTCCCCATACCCAGTTGTCTTGATAAACTGCAGAATTTGAATCTAAGGAATTAATTAAGCTAAACCATGCTCCACAGGAGCCGTTGTGTGTGAACGGGTATGGAAAAAGGGGTAGAATTCCTTTATAGTTCTGATAGGGAGGGAGTCGGCCACATATCCAACAATTTGTAGCATTGCTAACCTGATGGGAATGATGTAACATACTAATAAAAGTGTTATTGCGCAGCGCAAATCTGTATGACAATTCATGCGGGGGTAATTCACTAAAAGAATGTTCAGCAGTAATATTATAAACATGTCTAGAAATAGGATAATATATGTGCAACAATATACTTGCAATAATTATAAAAAAACTTAAGAAAAACAAAATTAATAACGTCACTGTGCAATGACTACGCAGTGATTTACAATATGTATGTCGTTTCAACATTTTTCGGGTTTTTTCTCTATTCAGATCTAAGGGATACATGTCGGAGACAAATTCAACCGCTTCACCTTGGAGAGGACTTAAACAATCAAATTTTCCGACTGATTAGATCTGAGTTTTAGTTTATAATGTCCGTGACTACTTGAGTCAACCAAAGGAAGTTTTGAGTCAATGGGTGAAGACACACGAGGTGTAGTTTTTATATCCGATGGTAGTCCATAAAATTTCTTGATATGACTTGAATGTACCCAGCCTTTTCTGCCTTCGATCTTCACGGCTGTCCTTGTGGTGAGCAAGACCAATTGTGGCGACCTCCACCTAGGATCCAGCTGAGTCTTTCGATCAAAGTTCCTCACTAAAACGAGATCCCCCGGAATTACGTCATGGGGTTTCACTTCAGTGTTGTCAGGAAAAGCTGCAGCTACCTGTGAACGACAAGATTGTAGTGCAGACATCAAGGAAGCCAAATAATCTGTCAGCATATTACAGTCAATATCAGTTATTTTACGTGGTATAGGCGTCCCCCACATATTTGGTGGTCTGCCAAAGATCACCTCATACGGGGATAGCCCTGTTCGAGAGTGTGCTACCATTCTCATGTAAAAGAGTGCAACTGGTAATGCTACTACCCAGTCGACACCTTTCTCCCTGCATATTTTGGACAATCTGATTTTCAAAGTTTGATTATGTCGTTCCACGAGACCTGCTGCCTCGGGGTGTCGGACACAATGGAACTTCCACTGATAGCCTAACAAAAGTGAAACGTGTTTCATTAGTTCGGATGAGAACGGCTGGCCGTTATCTGAGTAGACAGCACGTGGTAAACCGTACCGTGGGAAGAATTCTCGAACTAGCTGCTTGGCAGTGGTCGGGGCAGTGTAATCTGATACTGGGTACGCTTCGGTCCAACGGGAAAGAGCACAGACAACTACGAGAACATATTTGAATCCTCGACATCGTTCCATCTGGATATAATCCATCTGGAGGATTTCAAAAGGGTGATCAGGAGGCTGAAATCCACCCTGCTCTACGGGGATGCTTTTTCCTGGGTTAAACTGACAACAGATCATACAGGTACGGACTTTTTGTTTCGCTGCTGCTCGTAAATGCTTGTTGAACCAAATATGTTGAATGCTGTCTAGCATAGCTTTTTCTCCTAGATGTGCTGGACTATGGATAGTGTTAATAATGACTCGGACCATTGAATCAGGAAGGAACCACACAGATTTTTCCTTCGTCATCCATCCTTGATCCGTTTGGATCCCTCCTAATTCAGTCCATTTCCTTATTTCGTCTGGAGTAGCATGTGTCTGTATGTCAATTACATCAAGAGTGGGATCCTTAACCATCATGCAATGTGTTGGTGTCTGGACTATTGTCTTTGTCATGTCGGATGTTTGAGTTTGAGCAGTCTGTTTAGCTGTTCTGTCAGCTAGATCATTGCCTTGAGAAATGATATCAGTAATTTTCGTATGAGCTTTACATTTCATAATCGATATTGCAATGGGTAAATGTATTGCATCTAATAAGGCATGAATGAGGGGTCCGTGCTGAATGTGGGCACCGTGAGAAGTTAAATAACCTCTCTCTCGCCACAGCACGCCGAAGTCATGTACAACTCCGAATGCATAACGTGAATCAGTGTATATGTTGACTTTTTTATTTGTGGCTTGAATACAGGCTTGTGTCAGAGCGACGAGCTCTGCTGCTTGAGCGGACAAGGTATTTATACACTTGGTTTCAATAATTTCAGTGTCTGTTGTGACTGCGTAAGCGGCCACTAACTCTCCTGTACCTGTTCTCATACATGAACCATCTACATACAACGTTAGGTCTGGATCTGACAATGGGACATCTGTCAAGTCTTGTCTGGGTTTCGTCGTTATTGTAATAACATCAATACAATCATGAGCTAGTGGGTCTGTTCCATTTACAGGTAAAAGTGTGGCAGGATTCAATGTGTTACAACGTCTGATTTCTATATGTGGCTGAAACAATGTTAATTCGTAACCTGTAAGTCGCGCTATAGTCAAGTGTTGTGTTTGCGTTCGATTCACAAGAACCTCTACTGCATGTGGTACTTGGACTGTCAATGGATGTCCTAACACTATGGCATCGCTTTGTCTGATTGCTAAAGCTGTCGCTGCCACTGATTTCAGGCACGCAGGCAGAGCCTGAGCTACGGGATCTAATGTACTAGAAAAATAAGCACACGGTTTGTGTGATCCTGCTTGTTCTTGTGTGAGTACTGACAAGGCAGTACCTTCTCGTTCTGTAACAAAGAGTGTAAAATGTTTTCTGTAACATGGTGTTGCTAAAACAGGTGCTTGGCATAGAGCTTTCTTTAAGCTTTCAAAAGCTAGTGTGTGTTCCTGAGTCCAAGGGAGGACAGTCGATGTGGCTGCCTCCTGTGTTGTTAATTGAATGAGTGGTTTTGCTAGAAATGCACACTGAGGGATCCACTGCCTACAATATGAAGTGAGGCCTATGAAAGCCCGCACCTCCTTTTGTGTCTTGGGTATTGGCATATTAGCTATTAACTGAATGCGATCTGGTGTAAGCTGCCTTCCCTCCTTGGACAGCGAGTGACCAAGGTAAATAACTCGCTGGACACAGAATTGCAGCTTAGAAGGGGACACCTTGTGCCCCTTTTCGGCTAGAAATTGTAAAACCGTCAGTGATGCTTTTTCACATTCAGGTTCGCTTCGGGCGGTGATCAGCAGATCATCGACATATTGAAGCAGAGCAGTGTTGACTGGCATGTGGATACTGTCAAGTTCTCGTTTCAGTGCTTGGCTATAGATGCTGGGGCTTTCTGTAAATCCTTGAGGTGCGCGTGTGAATTTAAAGCTACGTCCATTTAAACTAAATCCGAACAAGTATTGGCTTTCCGGATCTATTGGGACGCTGAAAAAGGCATTCTTGAGATCAATTACAGTAAAGAATGTTGCTTCGGAATCAATAGCTGTCAGTAATGAAGAGATGTCTGGAACTACAGGGTATTGTGGTACAATACATTTATTTAATTCGCGCAGATCAATAACCAATCGATATACTGGGGAAGCCTTTGGATCAGTTCGTTTAAGAATCGGAATTATCGGTGAATTACATATATTGGAGTCGGTCTCCACAACCACTCCTTGGCCAATAAGCTCGTCAATGATTTGCAGTAAAGCCATTACAGCATCTGGGGGTAACTTGTATTGTCGCATTCGTGGTAATACCACTCCTGCCTTTAGTGTGACTCGATATGGTGTAATGTTCATGCAACCAACATCTGTAGGGCCTTGTGCCCATAAATGTGTGGGTAAAGTCTACAGTCGGGAATCCATGTCTCGAGACACATAGTGACCTTTGAAATCACGTAAAAACAATCTTACTCCTTCCGGAGAACAACATATTATAGCTCCTAGAGCTTTCAGTGTTTTTATACCTAACAAGTTTTCTGGACATGATTTAGTAAGCAATAAATCTGTAGTTCTGGTCAAGGGTCCTATCGTAAGAGGAAGAGGCTGTGATACTTCATTAACAATAGGTTTTCCTGAAAAACCAAGGGATATATTCTGTGAGCCTGAGAGGGGTGCCCCTGGAACTTCACTACGTTTTATAGTTGTTCGACTTGCCCCTGTATCAAGTAAAAATTTTCTATCTTGGCCTAATAATTCACTATGTACATAAGGTCCTTCTTGGTCTACAGGGACCTCGATAAGGGGTAAGTCAACTTCCCTCTCTAGGCTGGTTCATGCATATCGTTGATAATCAGGATAGTCATACTGTGCGGTCTGGTACAGCTGTCGTGTCGTGGTTTGTGTGGCAGCAGCCGGCAGCGCTGGTGCGGCTGGCACAAACTGTATAGACTGTTGTGGAGCTGGCATGGCTTGTGCATGCTGCGGTGCTCCTTGTTCATTCTGATCCTGTCTAAGTGGCCGTGGTCTTTCTTTTGTAATACCTGTGGCGATATTACGCTTCAGGACTGGGCAATCGTGTATGTAATGTCCTGGCTGTTTACAATAGTTGCATGTCCCTTTTATAGGTCCTGCTGAATCACCGGAATGTGTCGTACCCTTTTTATGTCCTTCAGCTGGAACTGTCTGAGAGACTAGCATTTTCATTTTCGTGTCTTTCATGCGTCTTTGTTCATGTTCTTGTTCCTCTCTAATTCTATTGTAATGGTACTGTAACATTTGTAACATTTGTGATGGGGTATTACCTTGCCATGTACTCTCGAATTTTAATACTCTATTCTTCACTTGGGGCAAAGAATTTTCAACTAATTTTGTCACAAACAGATGTGGGTATGACTCGCTACTTGCTTTTATACCACTATTTATACCAAAACATTTTTCGAATCGGGCATAGAAATCACTAGTGTCTTCATCTTGCTTTTGTTTACAGGCTGAGATTGCACCCCAGTCTTCCTTTTTCGTAGTTAATAAACGTGGCAGTACCTGTACTAATAAACCTGGTAATGCTTTAGTTTTGTCCCCAAGCCCCGAACCTGGACCTCGGGCCCTTTCTTCATTTTCTAATGCTGTCCAATCTATCTTTTGGTCTCCTACCTTCCACTCTTTTTCCTTGAGTTTTTCATAAATGCCAGCAGGCATTAATACCTTTAATATTGTCATAATGTCGGGATAGGTATACTCTCCCATGAGTAACATATCTTTAATTTCTCGGTGGAAACCCGCTGGGTCTTTGTCATGACTGGGTACCACTTTCTTCATTTCTAACAATTCTATTTTTGATATGGGCGTATATACATATACACGTTTAAACTGATTGTCCTCGCCCTTTATTGGGTGTACTTCTCGTAAGGGATTCTGTCTGTCCATGTAATACATCGGTCTTTCCTTGATGGGCAATGAAACATGTTCTGGACATACAAAAAGAATGTACTGCCTTCTGGATTCTAGTATTTCCTTAATTAACTTAGTACCTGAACCTTTCCATCTATTCGTGAGTAATTCAGTCAATATATCAGGTAAGGGACCAGGATCTGAATGTTGGCTTTTATATAGTATAAGAAGTTGTTGAATCATATAAATCCCAGCTAAACGCTGTTCATCTGGGGTGAGGTTCAAAAATGTGTGTGCTACTGTATCATCACCATATTTTCCGGGACTGTCAACCCAATGAACGGCTGACCTGGCTAATTCTTGTTCATCCATAGAATCGAGTAAATGATAACCCCTTCGTTCTCGCAGTAATTTGTCAGCGGCTTGGAACGAATGCTCGGGGGACCTTATATTTATTATAGGTGTTTGGAAATTCCTGTTATTATCTGGACATATCGGACGTATCGGATCAGTAAAACATCTGGTACTATTACAAGATCTTCCTCTACCTACATAGGCTATGGTGTCTGACTGTCCTGTGGGCAGTCCTGATCCTTCCTCCTCCTCGTTTTGTTCAAACTGGTCTACCGCTAATCTCTCTTCGTGTAGGCGTTCTATTTCTTTACGGATCTTTCTGCACATGGCTATTATACATTTTTGCCTGTCATGTCTCCCTTCTGATATATTCTGGCTCCATCTGGTAAGAGTTTCCATTGTTTCCGGGTCTACCCCCGGTCGGTCTTGATTTCTGATTACGCAATTTATGAGGAAACGTAACAGTTCCCCTTGTATCTCCACTTTCTGGTATTCCATAGCTCTGTTAATACATTCAGAATCTCGCCCTGTCTGGACAAAATGATATATATTATCTAGATGCATAGTCATTCCTGGTAACTTCCCTAAATACACCGCGGCTCGTCTGATACGTAATGATGCCATGATCATTTCGTCCTCTTTGCCGGGCACAGGGTCATATCTACAATCTACAAGAAGTTCTTTAAGCGTGCGGGAATTTATGAGTTTGGGGGTACGTGGGTGTGCTGACTCTTGAAAGGTAAGTTTATTTACTCTGGGTGGCGTAGAAAAAATATTGGTAGCACCTCCGGTAGCCCCGTCTGGAGTATCGGGCGTGAAAGGATTCGTAGAACGTGATACAGCAACTATAGGTGTGGACACAGCTATAGAAGTAGCTGTAGGAACAGATGTGGGAACGGACGTGCTTGCCGGAACTTGTGTCAGGATTTGTTGTTGTAAAGGTACAGATACAGGATCTTGGCGTTGAACCTCCCCGGCCGACGGTCTGTGTGGGGCGGGGTTAGCATACTCGGGAGCTGCGTCATCTAAATATGAGGAAAGAAAAACATCTTCTGCGGTTCTAGGATGCCCCTTAGGATGTACCTTTATTGGAAATAATGGGGGTGGCAAGTCTTTTGGTATCCCCGCAGTAGCCTTAGGTAATCCCTCGGCCAGAAGGGGATACATACCCTTCATAAGGGCATGTCTTTGTCTGTCTACTTGTTCTGATTTTACTCGTGTACCTTCTTCAATTAATAGATTTTCTTGAACTTTATTTGAATTCTCTTTACTCTTCTCTTCCTGTCTACGTGCTTTTTCTGTGCGTCTATACGATTCTTTACGCCATAATTCAATGGCGTCTTTCTGTGATTGTCTAGCTTTCTTTTTCCATAATTCTTCCTCTACTTTCACGATGCACTCTGCATCCCAGGTCCCAGCTGCGGGCCACCTCTGACTTTCTGGTAATTCCTTAGTGTAGTCTACCCATAGATCAAGAAATAATATAGCGTCTAGGCCGTGTTTATGATACATGAAGTACCCTGGAGTGTCCCTAGGAGGAATGGGAACAGCTTCTTCGAGTACCCCTTTTCTAGTTGTGATCTGTCTTAGTTTTGAAAAGAGCGGCATATTGAAAACTGATCTGATACTTGGTTTTGAACAAACTTAATACAATAAAACACAATAATGAACAGTCATTCATACCACATGCAGGACATATCAATACATTTAACATTTAACATTTACATGAGCAACGATGATGATGACGATGATCTAAGAAAACTTAATCACTAAACATAATACTCGGCATTTAACTGAATTATTCTGAATTTATATACTTGATATACTAGATATACTGCTAAACAGTACAGATACACTGCTGGAACAGTGCAGACCGGATTTGTGTACCCAAACCCGTCTGGACCGGCACAACTTATGTGCACGCCAGAACGCCTCCCCAGTAATGGTACTCACCGGGTAGCTCGGAACGGAAGGCCTCGGAACGGAACTGAACTGAACTGGACCGGACTGGACTCGACTCGACAACTTCGGACACGTCGGGACATCGGAAACCTGGTGGGCCTCTGTATACCTTGGATCTTGCTCTCTCAGCTAGGCTCTGGTCGGGATACTTCGCACTTCTCACCGCCTCGTCTGGGTGTTGATCGCAGCCTCAGTCGCCCCCGCTTGACCGGAGGGAGATACAGGAAATCCTGCTGGTACGCGTTGTTATCCGTCCAGCTGTGGCAGGAGACCGGGCCTGCAACGCACCGCCGGCGCGTGAGATGAGAAAGTGTCCCTGTTCGGGCGCCATTTATGTGGTAAATAATTTAATTACCGGGACTTAATTTGATACAGAACATAATAAAAATAGCTCAATAAGTAAGAGGCAGAATCCGTGGTATTAGAGGTTAAGAACGGGCTTTATTCCAATGGACGATTTCGAAATCGTGGACTCCAAGTTCCATCACCACGGAGGCTCAGGAAGTGAAGTACATACATTATTGATAATTAATAACTTTTATACAATAGGCATTACAGCGAAGCAAATGCAAGAGGCGTAACAATTGATAGCAAAGATAACATTTCACATGCGTAGCTGAAGGAGGCGTAATTGGGAGTAACAAGGAAACGTCATTGGTTGTGATGTTACATATGGGTGGACCTATGAAATAATTTCGCAATGTCAGCAGAAATACTTTGCAGAGATGCGCGCGCAGCAGCATGACGTGTGATTGACGTGCAGCTAGGGGGTGAAGGGGACTTGACATTTAGCTCTACATGTGGCGACAGATGTCTAGAGGGTCAAGTCAACCTAATCCCAAATCATATCTAACATCCTATGTTTAAAGAACTATGTTATCCAAAAGAGAGGCCTTCTTGGAGTAGAATCTTATTCTATACTGACTATACTGACTGTTAGTGCGTGTACAAGCGTCTAAGTGTCTACACTAGATGCGAGGGCAGGAATCTTCCATAGTAACAGGACTACGAATTACTTGTATAAAGACAGAGAAGCCGGGCCTCTGCTCGGTAGTTGGCAGAATGTTTACTTAAGCTACTAGACAGGAATGCATTGGGCAGGGAGCGGAGCATATAATTTCCGAAGGTGAAATACAGTTCTTGGCAGGCAGCAAGCTGATGTCAGGCATCGTGAGCCGCGCAGGGAATGAGACAAAGTTCATGGTCACAGATGCAGGCTCGGACTGGAGCTTCAGAGACAGAAAGCAAGAAAAGCTTGATGACAGAATCAGGGCCTACTCGTCTGAACTGTAAAATGGCATAAGTGAACCATATAAAGGCGGTGGCCTTTCGTACTTAGGAATGGAATATCCGGCCCATTCATGGCGGATCTGAAAGAGGACATGTTAACGGTGGACGCACATGTATTTGCGTCTTCATAACTGGAACTGGAGGGAACATACATGTACTTGTAACATGTACATAGAACCGTTGGGGTCCAAGATAGGGGACATAACTGACCAGAAAAATCCATATTTCCACAGCGGATGTAAGTCATTACATCGTATACCAATACCACGCGTGCCATTACAAAGCGGGTATTGCTACGCGATGTAATGACAACGACATGCCATTACGTAGCATACTTTTACCACAACAGTTTTTTTAATGTCCCGGCCTAGATATAGGGTATTGGAGTAGTTCGGCCTAGAGGTAACCAGTGCCTGAACCACTGTTTTCCTGACAGAGAAAGGTAGAAATGGGAGCACCTTTCGGAAAGTTTTTAATACAACAAAACACGTATTAGTGATGAACCTGATAGTCAAATTTGACTCCCAGGTTGCATACAGATTTCACAGGGCATGATGGAGCACCTGGTTTGGTTGGCCACCAATCATTCATCTAGAGCTGAGGATTAGGAACACAGATCAATAACCCAGTTGTGTCGGAGTTTAACTTAAGATGATTTTGGGACATCCACTTAGCAACTTATGTCAAACATTGAATGAACTTGAGTTGTTTGACCATCAAACAACATCAGTGGCACAATTATTTGGGTGCCATCTGCATACAAAAAAAGTCGGAAGGGGGGAAGAATATAGATGTTATTGCCCTCATTCCTCAGCACACAGCAGGATCTGCAGCCCCTCCACCCGTCCAGCACCTTGAGACTTCAGCGGGTGCATAGTCGAGCTTAACAAATACTGATTGACTGATTGGTTGATTCCTGTCCTTAACAGTGTCCTATCAGCAAAAGAAATCTGGGAGCCAAAAAAAAATAAAAATCTGAGCGACAGGCTTGGAGTCTGAATTTGTCTATAGCCGTTGTGGAGGGGGACTGGGGAAGGAAGGAGTAGGAGGAGGAGGAGGAGGATGACAAGCAGGAGAATAAGGGCCTGAAGTTGGACCACCAGGAGAGCTAGGACAACCATAGTCACAAGAAACAGCACTAGAACAACTAGGTCTAGGGAGACCTAATCTGTGAGGACCTGGGTTACCAATGCTAGAGGGGACCAGGAACAAACTGACGACATGAAAAAGACAAGGAAAAAAAGGACTAGGAGTACTGGGACCAGGGTGAGAAGGATCAGGCAGGCCAGGAGGATGCGCAACAGGGGTATTTGGCTCCAGTAGACAAGGTCACGAAGGAACACAAGTACTACGATTAGAAGGAACTGAAGGTCCTTGACCATAACCGTGAGTAAGGCTACAAGGCACGGAGTGCCCTGACCAGGACCAGAGAAATGAGGACGACGATGGCCAGGAGCAGAAGACCCAGACATACCAAAGCGGAACAGTAGCAGTAGGTCAATGGAAAGAAGGACCAGAGACAGAGGGGCCAAGACCACAATAATCTGATCCAGGATGCCCAAGGGGCCAGAAGTAATTAGACAAGGTCTGTTAGACCATGACCAGACAGGAACACAGAAATCTGGACATGGAGAACCCAGATTAGAATTACCAGGAGGTATATGAAGGACCAGGAAGTACAGGCCCAGTGGGACCAGGATCATAAGGTCTTTGAGGGAAAGACTCAGTCTGATCCTAAACCAGGGTGACAAGGACCACATGAACCAAGGTGCTCTGCAACATGGGAAATAGGAGAAGCAGTGCAGGAGGGATGACGATAAGACCCTGAAAGAGAACCATGATAGAGGGCACCCAGGTCAGATGGACAAGAACAATGTGGAACAGGCCAACCAGGAGGGCTAGTAGTGTTGCAGGGATTCTGCGGAGTCACATAACTAGGCTTGGGCTCACAGAACCCAAGTAGGTAGGGACTGAGCCATCCTACCACCAGAGTACCCATGAGCTCGGGACCGACAAGCTATAGTGTCTCACTTGCCTTCCTACTCACTCACAGAGGAACAAGTGATTAGACATCCCAGAACACAACACTCCCGACCCTCTCAGAAATTGCAGTTGCAGGACACACCCTTTCGCTCTCACACTTGTACTAGCCCACAATAAGATCTGACAGAGACACGAGAAAAGTTTTAAATGTTTATTTTAACTTTTGTGCTCTAGTATGCAGTATACGTGCCACAATAAGTAAGAAGATGCCTAACACAAATACGGTCGGCATAGTAAGTAGTCCATGAATCATAAAAAGAGCTGTCATTAGATGACAGGGTAGACTACCTCCCTACCCTCCTACAGAAGCAAAGTCATTATATATCAGAAGATCTCGGTGTTGGCAACAGACCACGTACCATCGCATGCACAGATGAAAGTTCTACATCTCAGGTGCTGTCACGATCTCTTTCCTGGAAAGATGCCTCTCCGAGTGTGTTGTTACCGATTCTGTGCATAGCTATATGACGAAGTACGTGTTTTTTGTCTAGGTGCTAAGGTCTGACCAGAACAAAATAACAAGGGGCATTGTTGTTTGACCTTGTCTACGTTGTGCAGACTAAATCTCATGAAAGAACAGAATACGAAAACACCAGCAGGTTCTGTGTGAAAGTAAGGGGTGATAAAGGTAGCGTTCCCTGTTTAGGGTCCGTCCCGCTGAACACTGCAAAAAGACTAATTAGCAGCTTGCACGTTACAAGATGGCACTCGTTTCTGCGCGGTTATTGTTCTAGCTAATTAGTCCTCTTTCTCTGTCCGCAAGTTATTTCAAACACACCTAGTCGTCTCCCGGGCATTCAACTTCGCCGTCACACGCTGGTTAACGTGTTCTCGTCCTTGTAAGCAATATGGCTTTTCACTCTAATTTTCACCAGCATCTAGCGCTTTTGGGCACAATGTGATAATTTCACCGTTGACAATGCATATTGTATTTATGTACACTCATAAGATGAATTATGCTATTTTTGTAATCTTTGCTTGCTGGCACACGTTTGAATTTTCTTTGACACTCCTCGTTCAAACTCATACTTGCTTTTGACCTCCATATATTTTTCGCATGTTCACATCCTTGTGGGGGCATGATGGATTACTGCTTTTATTCACGCACCCTTTTGTACACCTTTTACTTTTGATCCTGTAGCTCATACCAGCACATGGTCACATTCACGAAATCAGTCGTATTTATTTGATCATTCACCTGGGTTAATGTGTTGGTACGTAAACTTTATGGTTCGATTTCCTCATGATACCGTTTCGTTTCTTGTAGAAATTTCCCGACGAAGGGCTCGGGTAGCCCAAAATGCATTGGGAAGGATGATTAAAACTAATGATGGCTTGATTCAACTAAGTTAGTACCATGTTTTCCCTATAAATAAACTCATTGATATGAGAATTCAATATCGAACAATGGAATAAACTTTACAAATCTATTGTCATAATCTGACAATTCAACCATTGTTTATTTGATCCTGCAACACATCCCGTATAACCCGGTTGACGGGTCTTTTTGCAGTGTTCAGGGGGATGGACCCTAAACAGGGAACGCTACCTTTATCACGATTATCCCACACTCGTTGACCAGAGAGCGACACTCCTGAGGCACGCAACAATCTAAACAACCTGCTTTAAAAATCAGTTGTGCATGTTCCACCATGTATTGTTCCCTGAAAGTAAGGGGTGGCATGAAGCAAAATACGATTGCACAGAAATATGCGCAAAGCAGAGGACAGTGTGCAATGTGCTCATGCTAACATAGGGAAAATTACAATGGGCCTGCACAGGACATATGGTGTAGGACTAGGTTGGGGCAGGGGAGCTTTGGGACTGGGAAGGTTAGGGAAACAAATGCCATTTGGACCAGAAGGCTTGATACATGAGGACCAGACAAAGAAGTACTAGAATCTAGACCTGAACTACATGAACCAGGGCAAGCAGACAGATTAGGAACAGGCAAGCCAGGGGACTAGATAAACTAAGGTAACAGGACCAGCAGGGCTGACGGACACAAATTGGGGTCAGGGGGAAGAAAATGTTCAGGGGCCTGTGAACAAGGAGATCCCCCAGGATCCAAAAGACTAGGTGCAGGAATACATGGCAATGCTGAACATACAAACCAGGAAATACAAGGCCAAGACGTTCTTATACTGGTAAAGTAAAATTAGATCGAGGAAAGGCTAGGTTAATCTGTGGTGGGCCACAACATGTTATTGCAGAACTATGAGGGCAAGGAGCAGGAGGACTAGGGTCAGGAGGATCAGGACTAAACTGAACAGGAATACGGAGATCAGGAACTGGAGGGCAATTGCCAGAAGTGCCAGGAGACTAGGATAAGCAGGACAGGGACTGGAAAGAACAGGGGGTGCAGTACCAAGGGCACCCAGAAGACCAGAGTAAGGAGAACCAGGTGAACTGAAAGGATCATGACTATGAGGGCAGTAAACGGGGCCAAAAAGGGCCAGAAAGTTTAGGATTACCAATTGGGGTACAGCATCTCGTGTAGCAGGACCAGGGTGAGGACGATCAGATCTAAGCAGGCTAAATAGTATCTGGAAGACCAAGAGGAATGGGCAGTGGTGGCCAGGAGGACCAGGGCCAAAATGACAAGGCTTAGGAGGACCCAAACAAGGAGAACCTGGATCAAGAAGGCCAGGATCAATGGCTGCAGTTCCAGTAATACTGAGAGGATAAGGAATAGATCCAGGAGGACCTGGACAACACAAACCTGAAGCATAAAGACTAAGAGGGCCAGGACATGAGAGGCTAGATAGACCAAGACCTGCGGAACCAGGGTGAAGAGGTTCAGGGTGAGGAGAACCAAGACAAGGTGATCAAGGTAAAGAAGAGTAGAAAGAAAGAAAGAAAGAAACAAACAAACAAACAAACAAACATAGCCAGATGGGTGAAGACTGGGGCAACAATGAAGGATCAGGATGGCCAAAAGGCAAGGTTTATGGTGGTAACAGGATAAGAAGGATCATAATAACTAGTACCAAGGAGACAAAGACTAGGATAGCTGATGAACCAGGTCTATGAGAACTAGCCCCAGGAGAAGCCAAACTGTAAGGACTAGGACCACGAGGATCAGAGCTAATGGGCACAATCTCAAGAAGGACAATGACTGTGCAGACACAGGCAAACAGAGCCAGAAGGAACAGTTCCAAGAGGACCAGGAAACAAAGGACTAGGGGACCAAGGAAGATCAGGGAAAAGAAGATCGGGACAACAGATTCTAGGATCAGGAGAACCAGTATGATGAGGAAAAGGAGAATCAGGACCAGGCACATCATGACTGGGATGACCACACCTTGAAAGTCCAGGACGCAGGGCTAGGATCAAGTTGGATAGGAAGATGAGAAACAAGATTGCCAGGAACAGTATGACCAGAGCAAGGAGGACCAGCATCAGTTGATTAAGAAGCACAAGTAGCAGAAGAATCAGGACCAGCTCATGGAAGATTAGCAAGATTAAGAAGATTATGGCCAATAAGACCGGGGGGTACATCAAGCATACAAAAGTTGATGGGAGGAATGCTTACAATTTATCTAACCACTGGCAATAGCTTGGGGTAACATCCCAACCCATCGTTCTTTTGCCCAACATGCCACCTCAGTTTGGATCCAGCCATATTCAAATCAGCCTGCAACCTGCTCACTGAACTGGAACACCAGCAACCTAGGACCGATTTCACCATGATAAGGACTCATAAGTCAGGTGTAGCTTGGTTTTAGTGGTACAGTGAGTTCAAGACCCACATCTGGGCACACCTTTGCCACTTAGGGCAGTACATAAAACACATAAAAGTTGACCGGGGACAAGAATAAGCAAGGAAGATGAAGGGGCTAGTACCAAAGATCAGGAGGATCAGAGCCAGGAGAATCAGGTCCAGAGCAAGGAGGATTTGAAAGATCAACACCAAGAGGACCAAGAAATAGCCTAGGAGTGCTAGGAGGACCATGACCACAAGGCCCACAGTACCATGTGAAGCAGAAAGACCAAGACCAAGCAGGACCAGGATGAGGATGAGGAAAATCAGGAGAACAACAACAGCCACATCCAATAAGAATAAGGGCACTGGACGTGGAAGTCCAGGAGGACAAGGGCCAAATGGACAAGGCTCAGAAGGACCCAGACAAAGAGAAACAGAACCAAGAGGGCCCAGACAATTGGGTACAGTGCTTGCAGGGTCATAAGGACAAGGCACATGGCCAGGAGGATCAGGATAATCAAAACCAGGAAGACAAGGGCTAAGAGGGCAAGGCCTAACAGGACCAGGATGCAAGAGGCCAGGTGGACTGAGGGGGCCATCAGGACCAGGAACTGATGTACTTTGATTCAGATGAGCAGGGTGAGAAGGATCAGAACGACCAGGTCAAGGGGACAAGGGTCAAGAGGATCAGGAAGGAATAGCTAGATGAAGAGAGCCTGGAAGGACCAGGATGGGCAGGAACACCAGAACCAAGAGGATTAGGGATTCAAAGACCCAAACAAGGAGGAGCAGAAACAGAAGGATCAAGTGTAGTGGGTACACAACCAGGAAGATAACACATATTGTGAAGACTAATTGTGGTCAGGGGGAAGAAAATGTCCAGGGGCCTGTGAATAAGGAGACCCCTAGGATCCAAAAGACTGGGTGCAGGAATACATGGGAATGATGAATATACAGACCAGGAAATACAGGGCCACGACGTTCTTATACTCGTATGAACCAGTGCTAGGTAAACCAGACTGAGAATGACGAACACTAGGTGAACAGGACCTGGAGAATCAGAAGGAAGTGGCCAAGAAATCAGAGTCAGCAGGACACCAGATAAGAGGGCTAGGGTAATAAGGACTAGTGAAAACATAACCAAGGGAAAAAGGAAGATATAGTCACAGAGGCCCAAGAGTATCAGGACCTGGTATACCAGGACAAGGAGGGCTAGGATTATAGGAGCCAGGATGATCACGCCGGACGGCTACGAACAGGATGACCTGAACAAGGAAGCTCAGGACTAAGTGGACAAATTAGTGTATAATCAGCATGACAAGAAGCAGGAGGACCAGGGCCAAGAGTATCATGACAAGTCGCAGGAGGACCAGTAGAACTTGTCTGGCCAGGAACAGGAGGACTAGGGACATTAAGACAAGGGCCATATGAGGAGGATTAAGTGGACTGGAAAGATCAGAATAAGCAGGACTTAGAACAGGAGTAGGAGACCAGTACCTGAAGTACCATGTAGTGCAGGACGGCCTTGAACTGGGGTAGCAGGACCAGACTGGTAAAGATCAGGGGCAACCAGAGCCACAAGGACCAATTAAGCCAGACCAAATGCAAAACGATCAGACCCAGCTCAAGAGGACCTAATAAGGAGGACCAGGACCCATGGATTGAGTACTAAGTGGGCCACAAAGACAGGGAGCAGGGCAAGAAGAATCAGGATGACCCATAACAGGAAGAGTAGGTGTGCCAGATTTAGGAGAACCCGGACAACAGGGATAGGTGGAGAAGGACCCAGCAGGATCAGGGTGAAGATCAGTAGTACCAGGATCAGGAGTCCTAGACTGGGCTAGTACAAAGCAGGGCCAGGACGACGAGGGTACGGAAGTACTAAAACCACGAGTACCAGATTCAGAAAACCAGTACCAGAACTAGGGAGTACCAAAAATAACCCAGAAAACGAGAACATTATTATTATTATTATTATTGGGGATTTATAGAGCGCGTGGCTGTCCTAAGGCTTTCCAGCGCTATAAGATCAGTAACTAAGTAGGGTGCTGGTGACTTAGAGATCTTGCTTAAACAGCCAAGTCTTGATCTCCTTTCGAAATTGTAGTTCACTTTCTATCCATCTACATTCCAACCAAATGGAGTTCCAGAGTCTGGGAGCCAGATGGGAGAAGGCTCTTCCGCCCCATCTTTCACTTCTGGCCATTGTTTGTGTTAGGCGTTCTTCCGTACAGGAACGTAACCGCCTGTTTGGAGATATTAACTTCCTGATTTTTTCAAGACCTTTTTTATGGTGTGCTCTGTGAGTAATGATTAAGACTTTGAATTTTATTCTTGCTTCTATCGGCAATCAGTGGAGGTCCACTAAATGCATTTTTACTGATTCCCGTGTGGTAACATTGCAGAGCAGCCTGATGGCTGCATTTTGTGTACCATGCAGTCTGTGTGTGACGTATTTATGGGCCCCAAGAACAGTGAGTTTCCATAATCTAGTCGAGAAGTGACCAGAGAGTGGACCACCGACTTCCTGAGTTGCATTGGCACCCTTTCCAAAATTTTCCGTAAGCTTCTCAGTAGTCCGAAACAGGCTGCGACAACCTTCTTGGCCTGTGTTGCCATGCATAGGTCAGATTCTAGCCAAAATCCAAGGCTTTTTATTATTTCTGTAGGTATAGGTTCATTACCTAGGCTCGCAGGCCAATCTGGAACGGGCCTGGGTATTGGTGTGTTTCCGAGACATAATATCTCAGTTTTCTCCTCATTTAACTTTAGGCAGCTTTTTGTCATCCAGTCTTTAACTCTTATCAAGCAGGAGGCCATTTTCTCCCCAACTCTGCTGTTTTCCGGGTCCAGTGAGATTACTAGCTGTGTATCGTCGACGTACGAGGTCATAGATAGGTCAAATTCTTGTACAATCTTGGCCAGGGGCTCCATGTAAACATTAAAGAGGGTTGGGCTCAATGCTGATCCCTGTGGTACGCCGCATTTTAACAACATGGTTTTGGAGAGTGTAGAGTTTTCTTGTACTTGGAATGTTCTTTCGTTCAGGAATGACGACAGCCATTTGAGTGCCCTGCCCTGTATCCCAATATTTGCCAGTCTACTGCATAGTATTTGATGATCCACCGTATCGAATGTGGCACTCAAATCCATCAAGAGCAGCACTGCCGGTTTCCCCTGGTCTAGTGATTGTCTCAGATCTTCTACCACTACCAACAGGGCGGGTTCCGTGCTGTGTTGTGCTCTGAACCCCATCTGAGTTGGGTGGAGTCATTGGTTGATCTTGAGAAAGTCAGACAGGTTTCTGTTGACAAGTTTTTCTAGTAGCTTGCCTACAAATGGTAGCTGAGAGATCAGGCGAAAGTTCCCGTTACCCTGTATCTGCTTTGGCTTTTTTTAACCAGGGCTTTATCACTGCATGTTTCCAAGCCCCTGGGACATTGCCCAGCTCTAGGGATTAATTCATCACCCTCATAAGATCTGGTGTAATGATGGGTGCTACCGTTCTGAGCATTTGTGGAGGGGCTGGGTCAAGAGGTGAGCCGGACTTCACCTTTCCCATCAAAGCTTCTATGCCTTTCTGTTCGATAGGTGGGAATTTGGTGATCATCTGCTGTGGGGGAGTTATTCCCAAATCTTCTTCCTTTTCTGGTTCAATATCTCCCTTATCATTTAAGCTACTGTAGATGTCTGTTACTTTGGAGAGGAAATATGTGGCCAGGTCTTTACATCTCTCCTCCGATGTTTCGGTTGGACCAGTATCAGTATTTGGATTTGTCAGGGACTTAATTACTTGGAACAGTTCCTTTGAGGAGTTTTGAGCCCTATTGATTTTCTCCTCAAAGAACTTAGCTTGACTTAATTTAATATTATCATGATAGTTCCCGATTTCTTTTTTATACTCTGATTTGAGTCCAGGATCGTAGGTTTTTCTCCACTCCCTTTCAAGCCTTTTGCATTGTTTCTTCAGTTCTAGAAGCTGGGAATTGAACCATTCTTCTGCTCTAGTTCTGGTTTTGGGTTTTAGTGCAATTTTCGGGGCAACAAGATCCAGGGATTGATTAATTCATGATTCCCATCTTGAGTACCCTTCTTCGGCTAAACCTGGCTCTTCTGTATCCAAATTTGACAAGTTAGTTAGGACATCCCCCCATTCTAGATGGTTAATCTTGGCTCAGCACCTTTTCCTTGTGGTTGCCATAAAGAAATCTTCCCTGCCCTGGCTTCCGTATTTCGACGGGAATGAAGTGATGGTCCGACCATGGAACCGGTACTGGTGTGGCCACTTTCATATCTGGATCATTAGTGATTACCACGTCCAGGGTGTGTCCCTTGTCATGGGTTGCCGTTGTTACCAGCTGTGTCAGATGTTTGCTTTCCAATTCTGACAGGAGTCTTTTTGTACTTGGAAGGCTCTTGTTTTCCAAGTGAAAGTTCAAATCTCCCAATACAGTAAAGTAGCTTTTTTTAGTAAAAGACTGGCTAACACTTTGGGCAGTTCTTCTATGAACTTCCCATGAGGACCTGGTGGACAATAAATTAAGAGGCCTGAGAGAGTTAAGTTTGGAGAAAGGAGAATCGAGAAAGAGAGGCATTCGCATCCTTTCAGGGTCAGTGCCTCTGTAGTACACTTGTACCCCTTTTTTAAGAGAAGGACAACACACCCAACTGGCTTATCCTGTCCAACCTGTGTATCTCATAGTCTGGTGGGCCTGCCATGACTATGTCTGGTGAGGAATAATTCTTGAGCCAACTTTCTATTATAAATACAGCGTCTAGTTTGGTGTCTTCTAACAGTATTCGGATTTCTGTTGCGTGTTTAGGCAATGCTCTGCTGTTGATCAAACCTAATTTCCATTCCTGTGAGGTTTTGGATCTATTTAGTGTAATATTGTGTTTCTTCTCTATCTTATGAGAGGTCTTCTGACTTTGTACACAAAGCTGGCATTTCTTTGCTATTGCTGCAATGTTTGTAAGATCCCCATCCTTCTTACAGTTGCTTTCTTCGTCCTTGTTGTAACTATACAGTTCCTCTCTCGAGTATGTAACTAGGCATTTTGTGCAGGTGTCCTGGCCCCTGGTCCTGGCAGGGCGCGCAGACGGGCTTGCCTTAGGCGCGCTCGCTGCGTGCGTCCGCTGCGCGTCTGGCCGAGCATCTGGCTAAATATGCTTTCCCCGGAAGTGGCGATGATCTAGACTACCCCCCTTCTACTCCTAAGCTGGCGTCCGCCCTGGTTTCCGGACCAGACCAGCACTCCCTCCGCACAATCGGGAGCCCCCGCGGTGGACCGAGGAATGGTGGTCAGTTACTGGTAATGAGTTTTAAAAGCACTACAGTTTTAACTTAGAACATTTAGTTAAAAGCATTAAACATTTAGAAGAGCTACAAGGAACAGGACCAGTAGGAGGACAAGCAACAGAAGACATAGAAGGACCAGGAGGAGAAGGGAGTAGACAGGGAGCAGGAAGACACCTATGTGATTTTACGTGATGTGTTAGGATATCCGTTTTGTAAGCTGTTCTTATTCACACTTCTTATAATGTCAGAACCCCCCACCTATTTTAGCCCACACATAGAACTAGTATTTGCTGAAAAGTCAGAAGATGCAAATTAAATAAAAAGCCAGAATTGTTACACTATGAGCGATAGCAGATACTGGCTGATGCTGTCAAGGTAGTCTGCGGGTGGACCTGAGGTAAGAGGGACAGACTAGGCAGAGGGGTCTAAAGTTGGATGGGTACAAAGGAGTGTTGTCTGTGAAGAATGGCAGAAAGGGTTTGAGAAACTCAAATGGCTAAGGTCAGCAAAAATGGATAATGGCAATCAAAGTGGGTCAAAGAGCTATGGAAATCAGCAAAGGGGAGCTCAGATTCATAAGAAGCCTCAGATACATAGAAGAGAGGGTGCTCCAGATAGATTGTCTCAGATGGTCCATATAGAGATTCGGAATAACAAAGGGCTGATTGCCAGTTTTAATAGTAACAGTAACCAATGCCAGCAGTGACAGCTTCAGCATCAGACAAGAGGTTTGCGTGAGTCCCAGTCATTTGAGTTGACATTCCACGTGCGTTGGGAAAGTAGCAAGTGTGTGTGGAGAAAGTTTAAGTGCATGGACCAGTGGGATGCATTTTGCAAGATGCGATGGAAAGTAGATACAGCTTCCATAAACAGTGGAAGTGGAAGTGTACTGACTGCATTAGTGTGGCTGGAAGATGAAGACCCAGACATTGCAGTGAGGAAGGATGGATAAAAGGCTACCAACAGAAATTCTGTGAGGTTCTTATCAGCAAAAGGCTTCCGATTAGTTCTTCCTGAATGACGAAACAGAGTAGATGTAAGGAGTGGGTCAGAAGTGTCTTTTTTTAAAGGTGACATAGTTGCTAAGCAATGCTTTTTCCCACCATCAGCCTGTCTGTGTCCGATGACTGCTCAGGATGGCTGATGACAGCCTGGTACTGCAATCTCACTCTTCATTGTGTTCTTGTATTGGATTCTCCTGCTTGGAGCCAGCCCTGCTACTGCTGTGCGACCCATCACCTAGCACAAAGGCTGTGTCTGAGCTACAGCCAGAAAATTACATTTGAAAGAGATCCACCCCAAATCAGAGTTGAAATATCAACAGTAGATTCACACTGTGAAATGATTGATCTGTAGGTCATTAGAATGGAGGTAGCAATGTCTTATTTCTTACAATATTAGTAATAAAGTCAATTAATAAAATATATCTGTGACTTTTTCTTCTGTCTTTGACTCCCTTATACCTTTCTCTGATTTAATGGGAATTCAATCATATTCCAATGATATTCAGTTCAATTAAATATAGTCCCATTCATTTGCTTGTGGATCCTTGATGGTAAATCCCAAGTCGTGTAGGGTTTGAATAGTGCGGTGAGTGTGGAGAACGCATTTGTCGAAAGTATTGGCTTTTATGAGCCAATCGTCCAGATACGGGAAGACATGGATTCGTTGTCTCCTGAGATGCGCTGCCACTACTGCTAAGCATTTGGTGAATACCCTGGGTGCCGTTGTTACTCCGAATGGGAGGACTGTAAACTGATAGTGCTGTCCGTCTACCACAAATCTTAGATACTTCCTGTGAGCGGGATGCATGGGGATGTGAAAGTATGCGTCCTTGAGGTCCAATGTGGCAAGGAAGTCGCCCTGTTGAAGTAGTGGAAGGACTTGTTGGAGAGTGATCATATGGAAGTGATCTGAGTGTATGTACTGGTTTAGTAGTCTGAGGTCGAGTATGGGTCTTAAAGTCTCGTCCTTTTTGGGAATCAGGAAGTATAGAGAATATACTCCATTACCCTGATGTTGGAGTGGAACTGGTTCTATTGCGTGTTTTTGAAGCAAGGACCGAATTTCCTGTTTGAGGAGTATAAGATGGTGTGGTGACATTGGACGGTGTTTGGGTGGTATGTGTGGGGGGGGTGTTTGTGAGTTCGAGGCAGTAGCCAAACTGGATAATTTGTCTTACCCACTTGTCTGTTGTGATGGAATTCCAGACAGGTTGGAACTGTTGGAGTCTTCCCCCGACTGGAGTGGAATGGTCTGGGGGGAGTGGGGGCAAGTCACTGTTTAGTAGCTGGAGAGGTGCGGGTGTTGGTATTGCCCCGTCCGTGGCCCTTGGTATTGTTTCCCCTATATCCTCCTCTAAAATATCCTCTGTTAGGGGATGTTAGTGCGGAGGTTTTGAAAGTGGAAGAGGTGTCTGTTCCCACATTTTTGGAGGCTCCCCTGTAAAAGGAGCGTCGAAAGGAGCCTCGGGGTTGTGGAGACTGTAATGCTCCCATTGATTTAGCAGTCTCGTTATCTTTCTTCATCTTCTCTAGTGCAGTGTCGACTGCGGGTCCAAATAGTTGCTCCTGATTGAATGGTTGAGCAAGAATGGTGGTTTGTACTTCCGGCTTAAAGCCGGAAATACGTAGCCATGCGTGGCGTCTAAGTAATACGCTTGTGTTGACCGCCCTAGAGGCGGTGTCCGCTGCGTCTAATGCACATTTAATTTATGCATTAGATATTAGTTTTCCCTCTTGGATGAGGTCATTGGCCTGGGATTTGTACTGATCAGGCAGGTGTTGTAATAGATCTTCTAGCTGATCATAATGAGCCCTATCATATCGGGCCAATAGGGCTTGTGTATTGGCAATATGCCAGTGGTTAGCAGCTTGTGCGGCAACCCTTTTGCCGGAGGCCTCTAAGAGCTTGGACTCTTTGTCTGGGGGCGGTGTGTCTCCTGTTGTTTGGGAGTTAGCCCGCTTTCTTGCGTTTGACACGACTAAAGAGTCTAGAGGGAGCTGCGCCTTAATGTACGCGGGATCCTGTGGGGCCGGTCTATATATTTTTTCAATTCGGGGGTTAAGAACCCTAGCTCTAACAGGGTCTTTAAAAACCTCAGTGGCGTGTTTTATCACTCCCTTAATCATGGGCAAGATCTGAACTGATTTTTGCGACTGCTCAAATGTGTCGAGGAGAAAGTCCTCTTCAGGTGTATCTGAGTGCATGGTGACGCCATGGAACAGTGCCACCCTGTTTATGAGCTGTCCAAACAAGGGGAGGGTTTGGAGGGGTATGTAGTGGGATCAGGAATATCAGGTAAAGGGTAAGCCCAGTCATCTAAGGGTGCCGTATCCAGGAGTGTGAAAGGATCATTAGGATCAGTAGGATCATTAAGGTCACCCGGGTCTCCCAGTCCCCCTAAATCATCATCATCCTCCTGCGGAGGTGGTGTATGTGAAGGAGATGGTAGAGGAGAAGGAGGTGGGGGCAGAGGGGGTGGGATGAGAGGTAATATAGGAGAGGAAGGACGAATGGGTGAGGTGGCAAAGTCCTTCTTCTTTACGGGAGCTGGAGGAGGTGTTGTGTCCAGCTTCCTTTTCTTGTATGGCACAGCGGTGACATGTCCGGTTTTTGGATTGATATAAATCCTTTTTTGCGTGGGATCCGGGCAAAAAGTTCTTCATTGTCCGAAAGTGGCTTTGGCGCCGACTTTTTCGGTTCCGATCTATGTTTTGGGTGATCGGTAGAGTCTTTGTGGACTTTTTTCGGTACCGAGGATGGTTTCGGTGCCGGCGGAGATTTGGGTGCCGAAGAACGTTTTGGTGCCGGTGGAGATTTCGGCCTCGATGGTTTTGGAGCCTGCTTCGGTGCCGGGAGGTGTTGAGTCTTCGGTGCCGAAGGTATTGTGGGCACAATAACATGTGGTTTGCTCGAGCCCGAGCCACCTGCAGGCTTATATTTCTTCGGAGCCGGGCTCGAGGGCGGGGCTTCTGAAGAAGATTTTGATCGCGACTGGGGCCAGCTGGCGGAGTCTTGACCAATGTCTTTTTTGGGGGGGTTGGGGTAGGGACACTGGTACTCACTCGTTGCCCTGGAGTGATGAGGTCATCAGAATCGTCCGCTTCGGATACGATCTGGAGGTCTTCGGAATCGTCTTCCGGGTCATCTTGGGCAAAGATGTCCTCTGGTTCTGGAGCTGGTCTGGCCATGATATGGCGTCGAGCTCTTCGGTCCCGGATGGTTTTCTTGGAACGGAATGCAGCGCAGGCTGGATAGTTGGATTTGTTATGTTCCGGCGAGAGGCACAGGTTGCAGACCTCGTGGTGGTCACTGTGGGGGAACTTTGCTCCACATTGGGGGCATTTTTTTAAAAGGTGTCCTTTCCATGAGCCGTATCCGGAATCGGTCCGATTGGATTTCGACGTCGAGTTGTAAAGGATGTTGGTTTCGAAAGCTGGATTTTCAAGTTTTCAGCCTGAGTGGAAAAGTTCATCCGAACCCAATGGCGGAAAAAAACAATCTGAGGATGGAGTGGATGCCCATGCACACTGTTGTCCAGAGGAGGAGTCACCTATCTCGTGACCAAAAGGCTTCTTCCGAAGACAACAACAACCTGCAATCATCCGAGCCCAACACCAGATGGCGATCTTATCCTAAGTGTGTGATCTGCAGCTCATATGCCTCGAACATATATAAATTAAATAAGTTAGCAATGCAAAGCACAACTAAACACCTGCAGTTAAAACA
Organism: Triturus cristatus; assembly: GCF_964204655.1. Taxonomy (NCBI): domain Eukaryota; kingdom Metazoa; phylum Chordata; class Amphibia; order Caudata; family Salamandridae; genus Triturus; species Triturus cristatus. The sequence continues at coordinate 1,011,550,819 of NC_140582.1, read as the reverse complement.
ATACATAAACGGACAAAATGAAACTTTAGTATAAACAAAATACAAAAAAGTACAGTTCAGAGAATACTGATTTTTCAACGAAGCTCACTAGTTAATTTGACAATAAACTTGTATGAAACATTTCTAATGTGGTAGACTCACCGATCTTTAATACTGTGCATTAGATTTGTGTCCTGGTCAATCATCATTATGTAGCAGTCATTCAGTATGGGAAGAAGTCGCTTCCCATTCCTCCTGGTGCCTTCTGTAACCCGTCTCTTGAATCGCATCATTCTTCCTATGAAAGCAGACTCCTCATTGGGTGGGTAATTTCCAGCTTTTACAATGTATCTTCTGTAACTGAGGCCATTTATTGTGACAAGCAGATATAAATCCAGTTTAGAGTGGGGTTCTGTTGACTCTTGAATCTACAAATCACAGAAAACGTCCATTAAAATGTACAACATAAATTTCTATGCAGAAGCAAAAATTAATGCAATCGTCATTCACCTATAGAGTTCTCAAAAAAGACTCCAGTAGGTCGTACAGTTTCACAAAGAATGTCAGGATTGTTCCAATTTTACCTGCATGCTCTTCTTTCGTGGTCACACTTACCAAGCTCATTTAATGCCACAAAACTCGATGTATGCGACCAAAAGCATGTTCTATGACAAAGGTTTATGAGATTGGTCTACAGTTGGACAAGCAGATGGGATAACCATTCGTGCTCCAATCTTTAATTTCAGCCTGTTTGACATTCACAAAATTAGGTTTCAGAGTAGCCACTGATTCAACACACTTATCACAAGAATTGGGCAGGGTTACTGAAAAGATGACTATACTAAGGCAAGGTAATATACTTTTTTTTAAGGAAGATTCAAACATCCAAAAGGTTTGAAGGGGCAAAAGCATCTGCTGCTTATTTGAAGATTCCTCCTAAGCAGACCCAATAGACCTCTCATATAATAAGACACCTTGTAAATCCCTCATGTGTTTGTGAAAAAAACCATATGGCTGAATTAATTACAGGTAAAAAATTATAGCTAACTCCTACATCTTTCTGAATCTAAAGAAAAAACATGAACCAATATGAACACTATGTACATATAAAAACCCATGATGAAAAATTTAAATTGTAATTGTAAATTGTATTTATATAACGCTTACTACCCCTGATGCTGATGAAGCATTGAAGCGCTTTGCGGTGAGTAGCACACTACTCCGAAGCCCAAGAATAGGGGTTAATAGTTAGTAGATTAGTATTTTGTTTTCTTTCATGTGTGCATTAGTTGTGTTAGGTTTGTGCTCTTGGTTTCCTGTGTTTATTAGAGTTTAGAGTAAGGATAGTAAGATTTAAAAGGATTTGAAAGTGAAAGTAGTAAGTTGTTTTTTGTAGGCAGTGATTGTTTTTTGTAAGCAGTAGTTGTGTGCGCCTATTAATTGGGTGAGATGGGCAAAAAAGGCAAAGAAAGTTTGAGAAGAATGCATGGGGGTTCATAGTAGTCAAACTTTGGGATGAGTCAGAGAGATGAAGGATGGGACAAACATTGAAAGGAGGATTTTGTTTTTTAAATATCAAAAAAAGTATTCATACACCCTTCATAACACTTGGTAAGGTTGCATTGGCTGGATTCTATATATATATATACCAATATGTACACTGAAGCAGTGATATTTAACATGGTCCAATGTGCACAGTTACCCTGTGGTGAAGTATGTAAGTTTTTTTCATGACATTTTTTAGAGTTTTAGTTGCAGACTTAAACTTGTTTATATATGCACCTATATGTACATAGAAGCAGCAATTATGACTTTGCCAGATATGCACGTCTCATGCTGTAATATACATTTTTCTACTTATATGAATGTATGTGCTTATAACACGAAGCATAGTTCAATGTACAATGGCACATGTATAACAACAACTTCAGCTCCATAACGTGAGAAGCAGAGTGGGTCATGACAAAGTAGATAAGCAAAAAACCTTTATATTAAAATGGCCTAGACAAGAAATGCAACTCTGTATCAACTACCAAGAAGAAATCACAGCAGCATTAACATCGTTAAATCGCTGAAGAAGATCTTTAAACAAAGCATGCACAGAAAAGAGGTGAAAAACATGCATGAACTCCATTGTGGAAGAGCACGAGCAGCAAAAACTGAAAATCGCCAGAAAGAGTAAATCGGGGGAAGACCTTTCTCAAGTTTGAACAAAAAGGAAGAAAGGGCAGGGATTAGTTAGTCATGCACATGAAAAGAGGGGGGGGGGAGGGGCTGTGTGCATGTGCATTAATGGAACACGCACCTTGCAGAAATGCACTGCAGCATTTTTTTATGTTTAAACCATTTTTATTGATTTTATAAGTTGGCAAAAAAGGTATAACAAGGACAACCACCTACAACCACTGGCCGGTGGTGTGACATTTGAATGCTTGTACAATAGTTGTGGGTCTGAAAAAAAGAATATAACACAGAATAACAATGAAGAAGGGGGGGGGGAAGCAGGTAGGTAAAGGGGGGGCGTGCAGGCAGGTCGCGTAAGGAAGCCTTGTCCGTTTAATATGTCTGGGCTTTTACTGGTATCTGCGGACTAGGTGCCCGGGAGTTTGTTAGGGGCTGTCAGGCGCAGATTCCGGAGGTATTGGGGGCATGTCAACTCACGGAATTCATCCACCAAATATGTGATACATGGTTGCCACATCTTGTCATACCGTGGTAGCTGTTGAGTGACCACAGCCGTCAGCTTTTCCATCCCCAAGACTTCCCATACTTTATGCAGCCAATCTTGATGTGTGGGTAACTTGTCGGTCCCCCATCTGGCTAGAAGGAGCTGCTTAGCTGCCCCTAAGGTTAGGGTGATAGCTTTGCCCCTAGTTGATTTCAGTGAGCATGTAAGCAAGTTGGGGAGGCCCAATAGCATACAACTAGGGCATCTGGGTATGTCCGTGTCGAATATCGTCCAAAACCTCTGTCCAGAACTCCTCTATTTTGGGGCAATGCCAAAGAAAGAGCGCAAGTGTGCCCTGCTGACGGCACTGTCGCCAACATAGCCAACTCTCTCTAGGGTCCCACTTAGCCACCCTTGCTGGCGTGAGGTACCAAAAATGGGCTATTTTGAGTAGCATTTCCTTGCTAGTGGTGTTAAGGGCAGATGTTCGAGCCTGATGTAAAATATCACTTCATTCCTTGTCAGAAAAGGGGCGTTTGCATTCAAAAACGAATATATATGAGAGAGCAGCTTCCTGTCGGAGCTTCTCGTGATAAGCCATTTTTTAAAGGGCAGTAGGGGTCTACCCTCATGGGGCTGGATCCTTGGGCGAGTGACCCAGTGCGCCACCGCTATATATTGCCATTTCACTGACTTTGGGAGTGGGTAGTGTGTCTGTAGTTGGTCAAAGCCCATGAGCCCGTCTAAGTGTCAAATAGGTCTCCCACTCGTTTGCAGTTGGCGTCCTGCCATACCTTGAAACCTGAACCCTCCAGTGCCGGGAGAAATCTGAATTACCTATAAACGGGATCTGTGGGGAGATCGGAGTGCAGAGGTTGTGTCTCAACTGAACCTTGTCTCAGACGCCCATTGACGCTCTTGTGACCAGTGATATGTATACTCCCCCTGGTCTGTGGGGCTTGGGCAGCCACTGCACCTTCCATATGTGTATTCCTACTATAGCTTGATCTATAAAGCACCAGGGCTTTTCGGTGAGTGTGCGGGACCACTCCACCATGTACCACAGCTGTGCAGCCTAGTCGTATTTATTAACGGAAGGGTCGCCCAATTCCCCCTCTGCCACCGCAAGGAAGGCCCGCGATCTGGACATTCTTGCCTGTTTGCCTTCCCAAATAAAGTCCCAAATCAAGTTCTGCAGTTTATCTAAATCCCGCGGGGAAGGCCGGAGGGGCAGGGTCTGCATTACATAAAGCAACTTGGGGAGCAACATTATTTTAACATCTGCAAGCCTCCCCAGACACGATAAGGTTAGCTGCTTCCATTTAGTGAGATCTGAACGGACCATAGGTTCCCACAATTGTGGTCTAACGTAGCTTTAATTATGGAAAAGATTTGTAAGACCAGGTATGGGGTGCCCCCGGTTGCCCAATGGAGCTGAAATTGTGTTTGAATAAGTGCCTGCTCCGGTTCCTGCAACTGCAGGTCTAAGATCACAGACTTCTGTGGATTAAGTTTGAAGCCCGATGCACAACTAAAAATCTGTGAATTCCGCCATGGCTGCTGGCAAGGATTCAACCGAATGCGTAAGAGTCAAGAGTACGTCATCTGCATATAGCATATTCTTATGATCTCTCCCTCCCATCGGAATCCCAGTCACCGTTGCATTTCCCCTTAAGCACTCCGCCAGAGGCTCTATATAGAGAGCGAATAGAAAAGGGGATAGGGGACATCCCTGACTGGTTCCCCGCGTTATGGTAAAGGGGGCAGATTGAATACCATTCATGCAGATGCTGGCTTGCGGAGCTGCATAACACGCCCGTACCCAGCCTCGAAACCGGGGGCCCAGGCCCACCCGCTCAAGCACCCGATAAAGATACAGCCAATGCACGCGATCAAATGCCTTCTCGGCATCAATAATTACACATATCTCTGGTGTCTGAGAGCGATGTGTTTTATCCATGAGATGACACAGCCTCCTAGTATTGTCGCTGCACCCACTTTCAGGAATAAACCTGGCTTGATCGGGGTCGATGATCCCTTGCACTTATGGCGCCAGTCTACACACCAGCATGCTAGTGAAGATTTTTGCATCTACGTTCAGCAATGAGATCAGACTGTAAGATGCACATTGCTTGGGATCTTTACCTGGCTTGGGAATGACGGTTATGAAGGCCTGGCGCATCGAATCTGGCAGTGTTCCCTGTGTATCAAACGATCGTATAGGCGAGTGAGTATAGGCGCTAGGTGGGCGGCAAAGGTTTCATAGAATTCCCCCACCGTATCCATCCTGGCCTGGTGCCTTCTGGGGTTGCAGCCTATGGATAGTAGTGAGTACTTCCTGTATCGTGATGTCCTTCTCCAAAGCCAAGTACAATGGCGCTTCCCCTGCGCACAAGTAGACTTGTGATAAATGTGATTCCATCTCCTCCTCCCGCAGTGGATCGGCTGTGTAGAGGGCCCTATAGAACACACCAAAAGCGGCTGCGATGCCTTTGTCTGTGGCACATGAGGAACCATCCTCTCCACATATTTCAGATATCGGTCTTTCTAGCACCTGTGCCCATAGCCGATGTGCTTACATGTGTCCTGCCTTGTTGCTACCTGCGTAGTATTTCTGGAGCAGTCTCAGCAAGGCATATTCCGCTCTTCCCATATCTATGGATCCTAGTTGTTTCCGGACATTCGTCAACCGACGGCGCACCGTCACGGCCCCCGTTCGGGCGTTTTCTGCCTCCAATTCCTAAATCTGACTTTCTAAACGGTCCCGTTTGTCTTGTCGTTCCCTATTATAACCCGTGGCAATGTCAATAAAATGGCTCCATAAAAACACCTTTAGGGTCTCCCATAATGTAGCGATTGGTGTGTCGGCTGTGTCATTGTGAGCCAGGAAAGTGGTCAGGGCCTCCAGGGTATCTGTACGAACTTTATCATGTGTAAGGAGTGTGGTGTTAAGACGCCAACGGCGAGGGGCTGAGGTTAGCCGTGGGGGCCGAAGTGCAAGCAAATGGAGGAGTGATCGGAGAGGGCAGGTACCCCTATGTCCGCGTTGGTAGTAGCTTTTGTTATCCTTGGCATAATGAGAAGGTAATCGATTGAGGTATATGTGCGGTGAGTAGAATGTGTAGTCTACCTCTGTGGGGTGCAAATGTCTGCAAATATCAATGAGGTTAGCTTCAGACAGCCAGTCCTTAGTGCCCGTGGTAAGACTCCTGTCCTGCCCTGTCCTGGAGTGAGACTTCTCCCATTGGCCAGCCATGACAACATTAAAGTCACCCCCCACAACCATCTCTCTGTCCAGAGTAGTAAGTAGGCGGCCCAGGGCGTCCCTGATAAATGATTCCTGCTTAATGTTGGGGGGAGTAAATAGTGGCCACAGTGTACTTGGTACCCTGTATCTGTATGTGCAATGCTAACACCCGACCCGGGATGTCCACCATGACTCCCTCCCACCTTCCCCGTGAAATGTGTGGCTATCAGGATGGAGACCCCAGCTTTCTTAGTGGAGCTTGAGAAAAAATATTGGCGGTCAAACCAATCGGATCGCATCTGTTGCCAATGTACCTGAAGTAGGCGGGTTTCATGCAGAATGCATATGTCGCATTTGGTATCTTTGAGGATTGAAAGTATCGCAAGCCACTTCGCCAGGGAATTTAAGACCAGAACGTTAAGACTGAGCACAGACACCATGTGTATTAACTGCGTATCTTGCTGTATGTTCACAAAAGCAGCCCGCCACCCCCCCACTGACAGGGGCAAGGGTAGATAATAACATGGAAAGAGAGGAAAAGAGTGCAACCATTTACACATTAAAATAACATAGCAAAAACAAGAAATCCATCAACTTATCCCTCCCGGGAGTCATTTGCCTCAACAATTTGGGGTCTGTGTCTCGGCAAGGTGTGTCTGCGGATGTGGGGTCGAGTGGGTCTATGAGCTCCGCCGGAGTGAAATAGCCCAAAAACTAAGTATTGGGAGTCTGCTCCGCTAAATCAACACAAATCTCACATGGGGAAACGATGGTAGTTGCCTTGAGGTAGCGGAAAAATAATCACTTGATCGTTCAATGATCGCCTGAAGTAGGCCCGGAAGGCCCCTCGCGTTGCAATTGGAGGAGTCGTCGTGATCAGAACGAATGTCCGCTTCCGTCGGTTCGGTTGGTGTCTTCGGCCTCCATCTGTTAGATCGCCGTGGCGCCCGCCTCTCGTCTGAAATATCACGGTTTTGGGACCCCGGTAGAGCAGCTTGTCGCAGGTCTGGCATTTCTGGTAAGGTAGAGGCATCTGCCAAAGTGTGAATGGACCGGGTCTCCTCCTTCCACACAAAATGTAGCCGGAAGGGGTGAGCCCACCTGTATCGAATCTCCTGAGCTCGGAGGAGGTCGGTTAGGGGTTTCAGGGCCCTACGTCTCTGCAAGGTTGTCGGGCCAGATCTTGGAACAGTCTGACCTTGAATCCCTAAAATTCAATATATCTCATGTCCCTGGTCGCCGCCATTATTGCCTCCTTCTCTTTGTGGTTGTGCAGGCACGTGATGATGTCTATGTCGCTGGCCTCCCGTTCTGGTGTGTACGATCCAAGACTATCTCCTGATCCTGCAGAGAGGGTGTCACATGTTTGAAAAGGCAGATCATGAATCCTTCCAAGTCAGATGAGATGGCTTGAGCCCGTTCTAGATATTAGAACATCTAGAACGGTTCTCTAAATCTTCTATTTGATAGCATAGTTCAGAGTTCTGGTCTTGGAGTTCCAGGAGCTCCCTGAGTTGGGCCTTTGCCTCCTCCTCTCAGGCATCTTGATTCCGCTCCAGCGAGTCCATCCGTTGGTCTAGTACTGCAACTTCCTGACGGCCCCTTGATGTCGGAGGCAATGTCGTGCTTGAGCTCCGCAAAGTCATCTCTGAGGGTACTGAACTGGCACTCCATAAATGCCTGAGTAAGCAGGGATTCCTCTTGGCTTCCCTCTCCACCACTGGCCCTCTCCGAGTTCCCCCCCGTTCATCGTTTTCCTGCGTTGCGTCAGCTTTCTTCGTACTCGAGCGGGCGAACATGTCCTTTAATGAGGGGTCCTTCTTTGTTTGACGATGTGTGGAAATTTTCCTCCGATCCCGCGTCTCCCACCGCAGGGAGTCCGGTGCACCCCGTCCAGAAGCCTCCCTCCGAGGATTCCGCTGAGCGGGCTGATGTAAGCAGGTTGGTCTCCACCAGTAATTCCACCTCCACCGAGGGAGAAGGGGGAGAATGCGAAGGGGGCGGCAATTCCCACACCCGATGCACCATCGAAGGGAGGCGGTCCGGCCCGCCACCAGAGGGCTGCAGAAGGCCACGTGCCGTGGCCCTCACCTCAAGTAATGGAGTTACAGTACCGCCGAGGTTAGGCAGTAGCCAGCCTGTCGTGGGGCCTGTGAGGTAGATCTAAATGCGTAGAATGGGGGAGAGGTCCAACTAGCATCACGGTCCGCCCTCACTCCTCCAAAAAGGTAAATCTCAGATAGCCCAGTGGGATCTCCGCCTGGGCTCACAGTCTAGGCTGTGTGGGAGAGGCCGCAGTGCTCAAATCCGTATTATAAAGGGCCTAGAATGTTTTGAACACCCCTCTTGCGGGTTAACCAAGGCCAGCACTGCTGTCGCAAAATGTCCCCTACGAGGTGGGCCCGGCCGCAGTCGCGGTCCGCCGCCGGCCACCGTCTCGGGCCCTCGCCTCGCGTGGTCAGCAGGGGACCCTCCACAGACCCACACTATCCCAGGAGGGGGCGATTCCACATGGAAGGACGTCTCCCACAGCCGGAGCGGGCACCTGGTGAAGCAGTAGCGGGTGGTGAGTTTCCCGCGTGGCTACCACTGGGACCGGGGGTTAGGGGGGACACAAATCCTCACCGCCACACGCGGACTGCAGGCCAGTTCTCTGCCCCACTCACAGAGGGGGGACATGCAGAGGTGCGGTGCACTCTCAATGGCCTCCGATGTAGTCCCTGCTCGTCTCCCAGGGCGGATCCGCCCCACTGCCGGAGAGCTGCGTTAATGTGAGCTCTGGATCTATAGCGGGATCCAAGTGCTTGCCGCCCTCCTCCGGTATGCACACAGGGTCTTTCTAGCCAGTCCGAATGCCATACTCCCTCGTCTGGAAGCCTTTGGCCCAGAAGTCTGGCAGAGCGCCAAGAGGTGCGACTCACACCATTGCCATCTTGGACACGCCCATGCAGCATCTTTTTAGGGAGATTCTCAGGTCTTAACTGTGGTGCAAACATTTCTAATTAGTTGGGAAAGGATGAAGAGCTAAAAAAACTGACAAAAAACTAGTAAACAGAAAATGGTTTGGCAAAAGGTGAATGTACTAGTAAACTAGGCCAGTTCCTTTAGGAAGCTGACCTTATGGTACCAGCCAGCCAGGGACCAACGCCCATAACATACTCCTGCAACAAATTGGGGTGGGCTTTTTTGGGTAGTCTGTATCCATCACAATCTTTTCTCTCCTCACATACACCGTCCTTAAAACAAAGGGTATAAAAGACCACTGGCCCTTATTCCAAACAAGACCATCCTTCAACCTCACTTCACTGTCCATAACTTGGGACACTTTCATAGTAGCCAAAACCTAGCCTATTATGCAGTACAATTTGTCCACTTCACCCTATGTCAGCGGCAGCAAACTTCATGATCTAGACCAATGGGTTTTGCACATGTATTTAAACTGAGCCTCGCATCTTCACATGTCACATTCACCAACCATCTGAGCATTTCCTTTAAATGGCAAATTTCCATTGAACTCACCCAACACCTCTATGATTTTCTTCTCATAAAACCCCTGTTTGACACTACTGAATTTCTTCTATACTTGCACTCCAATCAAGGTGTATTCCGAGCCAGAACGGTAAATGTCTTCACCCGCATACCCTTGATTTCTATGATAGATTGTGGTCTGGTTAGACTCTTGACATCCAGAAGCAAAACAGCACACTCATTCCTTTCAGCATTGTCCAAACAGTCATCAGAATAAACAAGCAGCGGACAACCTTCCTGATCAGTCTTCTTCAACCAAATGACCATCTCTCTTTTCAAGTGAGTTTGCAGATTTCCTTCTCACCATAAATCAGTTTTCACAAATGAGCATAATTACCTTTTCTTCTATTTGATGCAAAGCAATGTGGTAGCCGGTAGTGAGAGTGAAGTTTGCCTGATGCAGCAAATCGTTCCGTGAATGAAGGCTAACTGATTAAACAAGATATCTTTGAGGAAAATTGGCCACCACCACTCTGATGCACATAGGAACACCATGCAGGAAGTGATGCAGAAAAGTTTAGAAGATGTCTGAAAGGATATGACCCAGCCAGAAGCAATGAAGTCCACAGATGGTGAATGCAGGGTACACTTATAGAAGAGCTTGGCACCGAGATAGAGCTCCAATACAGATGTTCGATGTCTCCTTATTTATGGCAGCCAACACATCTCCTGAAAGAGATGCATATAGAGTTGCAGGACTCAGCAACTCAAGACTGATGACGAAAGCAAAAGGCATTAGTCACCAGTAAACAGATACCACCACCAATGCAAGGTAACACAGGTTTAATTGAAGAACGATTTAATCATCCAGCAGTTTCCAGAATGTGTGTGCCCGATTCAGAGGGTGATTACAAAGCCTATTTAGACCTAAAATCATCTGATATTAAAGTTTGTAGGGGGAGACTTAACTTTTACTAAAAACTGTTTTGTAGCTCTTCATACCGCCTGTATACTGAATGCTACCAGAGAAGGGTAGTCTTTAAGATTTGAAATAACTCTTAATTTGTATGATTGGCCATGGCATCCTTAGAAACATAGCGTGGTCTTTACTGCTTACTTTTGGACAATTATCTATTATAATCGGTGCTTGCAAAGTACTTGAAATTGAAGATCTTTTGAAGGAGGCATGCACTATTAAAGAGCATGTGCGAGAACAATATATTACACTAACAGTAATAGTTGAAGATCAGGTGATAGGCCAGGCAAAAAAGAGCAGCACTTTTCTAGTAACAGGATGGACACATATGTATGCTATCTGTTCCATGTCTCTTCCTGTATGGTAAAATCCAGATGTTTTCAACATTGGCCATTCTTTCTTAAAATGTCCAAATTATCAAAATAATGATCATATTAGAATTAGGAATAAAAACATAACTTGCATGAAGAGGTAACCAGTAGCTTTAACGGGGAAACCTAAGATGTTAAGAGTAGAAGGTAGTGTGAGATACTGCCAAAGAAAGCATGACTGGGTAAGCCTTAGAGCAATCCGTTACAGGGACATACGGGAACTCCCATGCGTGTTGTGTTAAGAGCGGAAGCCCTGAGTCTTTATGGACAGTAGGTGACTGCATAGCATTACACTGAGGAAACAAAAAAAATGATGTGTGAAGTACAAGAACTAATCTCTGCCATATAGTCATTAATTTTGGACAAGTTCAAGTCCATAATTCTTTTTCTCACTGTACCACTACAGATAGGAACTAACCATATGCAAATCAGACCTGGACCGGCTCCAATTGCTTTCTTTTATGTACTGCACTAATCTGAGGAAGAAAGGAGAGCTGTATGTCTATTTTGGTTCAACTAAAACCTAAAAGTACATATCTATATCTTGGGCACACTTCCAAGACTGAGATGCAACTGTGTCATCCACATTCATCTTGAGTTGAAGAGGGTATTGGTTTGACTCCTATGTCATGGGAAATATGACCATATTAAATAATATCATTAATATTTTAAAACGGATATGATCATTTGTGGACTGTGACCTACTGAAACTGTATGTGTTGGACAGGATACGAAGAATCATAATATCTCGTTAACTTTAACCAAAGGATGTAAGAAGGTGTTGTTCTATTATGCCTGCCATTGAGGGCTCTGCGCCCCTCATGGGTTGGATACCAGATAGGTATATGAGTCCACAAGTACTCACATAAGTAGTGTGACCTCACTTTGCTGGTGTAGAGCAGATAAAAAGTAGGGTTATGAATTGAGAATTTCATTAGGCTTACAATAGCACGTTTTCAGTAAGGTGGCGAATACTGGAGGTTTCAATTGGTCAGAGAATTTACTATGTAACAAGGATGCACTTAGAACAAGTATAGTGCAAAATCCATTTATGATTTGATCATTTTTACGCAAATTAAGCACTTGTACAGAAAACCACAGGCTGCACAAGAGAAGCTTGAAAGGAGCAAAGTGGTTTTCCACGAGATAGCCATTGGCAGAGATGAAGGCACTGTCTGGGTGTTCCGGTTCATGCTGGAATTGTAGGCAGTCAGGCGCTATCCCCACTCAGGGAAGTCTTGTGGGACAAATTATAGGTCCCCATCTCTCCAGGACAGTTCCTGGTCAGCCCTCGGGCCAGATCCATATTGTTTTGCCGCAAGCTTCAGAGGTGTTGCATTTCTCATCTTCTCTGGGGTTGGAGCCTTCTGCTCTTCTCCTTCATAAGGGCTTCCCACAGGATCAGCTTTAATCGCCAGACAGCTTACATTCCCCAAAACCACCATACAGGCCATATAAAATGAAGCCACTACCGAGCTCAATAAAGAATTATGCACTCAAACGACTGTCAAGTTCAAGCCCCCACAATACCCTTTTAACACTGTTACACAGGTTGTTTGCAGATTACTGCAGAGACAGGCTCAGATTAGAAATGGGACAATGAGATGTCCAGCGTTCTTTTGGTGTGGAAGAGAGGGCGAGTGGGTATATGGACAGGTCAGAGGTGTTTTTTTTATAGCATACTGTTAGACCTGGCATCTTTGGCGTGGTGTACCCCTACCTTTTTGCCTTCAAACCTCCTGTTTTTGCCGACTTCGTTTTTGCTGGCCCTAGGACTCTATCACTGCTAACAAGTGCTAACGTGCTTCTGCTCTCATATTTAATTTACCTGTAAGTCCCTAGTAAAGTAGTGCCCAGGGCCTTTAAATTAAATGCTACCACTGGCCCTGAAGCACTGGTTGTGCTACTCACTTTAGCAGCAATTTAAACATGTCTCAGGCCTGCCATTGCAGTGCATGTGTGCGCAGTTTACACTGCCACTTCAACATGGCAAAGTAAACCTTTGGACACGTCCAAACCGTCCTTCGTAATACCTATAAGTGACACCTATGGTAGGCCCTCTACAGCCCAGAGAGCACGGTGCAATGCATTTAAAAAGCAAGGCATGTCAGTTAAAGTTTTATACTGTCCTGGTAGTGAAAAACTCTTAAATTTGTTTTACATCACTGCAATGCCTACCTCTCACATATGATAACATTACCTTATTACATTTTATAAGTGTAATTTCCAAAATGCCACACAAAAAGATCCTACACCAAGTTAGAAAGATAGAGCAAAATTGAATGAAAGAAACAAGACCAAAACTACAGTAATCCAATGAGTAGTACTGAAGTTGTTAATTTTTAAAGAATAAAGTGTAAAATAGCGGCTAAAAGCATAAAGTGCCAATTGCAGCTATCTGGTCCCAATGGACCGGGCCAAATTCAAAATTTCAGGCCTACAACGATGGCGCGCAGGTAGGCTACAGTCCCAGATTAGTACTGCTATGTTTTACCTTCTCAAGTTATGTGCAAAGAGTCCCATTCATGTTGGAAAGGGCCGTGAGGAGCAGGGAGAGCATAATGAACAGCAGGACAGGTGTCACAGGGGGATGGCTGTAGCTTCGTGTTGGTGGTCCCCCGTGATCAGTCGATGATTCAGTGAGAAGAGATGGACTGGCTGCGCTTTGTGCTAATTCTCGATGCAAGTGGCGCAGTCTCAATGCGAACAGGCCCGTTCACTGTTGCGAAGAGCCCATAACATTGATTGAAGCTTGCTTAGCCACACTAAGGGTCCTGGACCTGAGGGGCACCACTTGGGGGTTAGGAACTCGTTGCTGTTGGGTCAAGGAGCTCTTTGGGGAGCCTGTTATATCCTTGAGACGCAGATCAGGAGGTCAGAAGACTAGCCCTTGGAGTCACTCTAGAGCCCTGGTTCAAGATGTGGTTGCAGATCCAGTTCTCCTTCCCCAGGCAAGAGGACAGTAGGCAGTAGGCCAGCACAGCAGGGCAGCAGTTCCTTCTTTGCGGCAGTCCAGCATAGTATCAGCCCTTGTAGCAGCACAGCTCCTTCTTCCTGGCAGAGTATCCATAGGTCCAGAAGTGTACTGAAGAGTTGATGTCTGAGGTACAGCATTTATGCACAGTTGTGCCTTTGAAGTGGGGAGAAGCCTCAATAGGCATGCATTTGAAGTGCACAGATGCCCTGCCTTCCTGGCTCTGGCACCAGAATAACTACATGGGATATGCAGCCCTTTGTGTGAAGAAAGGACACTGCCTATTTAATTGTAAGTGGGGCTGAGTTCAGCTCCTTCCACCCATTCTACCCGTGAAGGCACATCCAGTCACACCTAAGCTCTCCATTGTGTGTGGCTATCTAGGAGAAATACACAAAGCCCAACCGTCATCCACACCCAGTCATGTGAACCAGAGACAGGTTGCAGGTACCAAAAAGCTAAGGCAAGAAAATGCCAACTTTTTAAAAAAGTGTGTTAGGTAACTGGGCAACCCAATATACCCTTGTGGGCTTGGGCAATAAAGTGAGAAAGGTAAAGATGCCTACAAGGGATTTGTTTGAATAACAAGTAATTTTACATAAATATGTTCTTATATCTGTATAATGATATTTCATAACACTCAAAAACAATATTTTGCACGATTAGAAGAGAATTTATTCTTTTTTAGTAGCAAAACCGGGTGATCAAATGTAGAAAATATATATATTTCAAAAAACATACAACAAAGAAATCAATAATTAAAGAGCATTGTACAGGGGTACCAAAAATCAATAAATAACTGCAACAAACATTGACAACCGAAAAACATACAAGGTTGAATATAAGACACTCTTAGTTGTCCATGTATATATCCATCTTCCTTAAAATAAAACACAAGTCTGTCCTAAGCATAGGATCCAACACTCAAATTTTTGTATATTTAAGAATCGCTATAAGAAAGAATGGACTATTCATCGACGTTTCGGTCTTCGTTGTGTCACATCATTGAGACCATCTTCAGGATAAACGTAACTTATTATTTGCTTTCTTGACCCTAGACAAAGAACTATTTGAGATACTCTGACAGAATATCTCCACTGTCAGGGGGGAGCAATGAAATGGGCTCAGTTGGTCACTAATGGCGCACAAAGAAAATCAATTTCTTGCTTAACTATGCCGTGGCGTCGGTCTACCGGTCACGTCATGGGTTCAGAATGAGAAATTTTTATTTAGTGTTATGAAATATCACTCTACAGATATAAGAAAATAATGATTTCAAATTACTTGTTATTAAAACAAATCCCTTGTAGGCATCTTTACCTTTCTAGCTTTTTAAAAGTGGCATTTTCTGAATTTCAATTTGAAGTCCGACTTTATCATAAGTTAGGATTTTTAATTGTGATTTTAGAAACACCACACATTAACCGATTACCTATTCCTATTTGGCATTTTCACTGTTTTACTGTTTGAAGAGGTTCAAAAATACTTTACACATTGCCTCGAAGTTAAGAAAAACTGCTCTCTGCCAAGCAAGCAGGACGTTGAGCACAGGTACATTTGTTGGTGTCTTGTGCCTTACCCTGACAAGGATTGCGGTTGCTGCTTGACTGGGGTGGATCAGGACTGGTGCTTATGTGGTGCCATACAGTGTAGGTTTACACTACCATCCCATTTCTAAGACAAATTCAAGCTTCAAAGTTCAATCTCATCGATAACTAACTGCCGCAAGCAAAAATGTACATTTAAAATCAAGGAACATTTTGGTTAAGGTACCAGATACTACGGCATTAAAAACGAAATCCTGAATGTGGTTCCAAAACTTTGCTTGTAAAAGAGGTACTGCCTCTTTCGCCAGGGATTTGGGATCCTCCCACATGTCCCTCAGTCCCAATCTCAACTGCCATTGCCTGATCTCCCTGAGCCACACAACTCATCCAGCGTTTTACTAGTATTTCTGACACTAAATTAGCTATGGAATAAAACGGCCAGGAAAAGGATACTATATGCATTAAGCCATTATGTACCCTCCCTGAGTGGTGTTTTTTTTTTTTTTTTTTTAAACAGCATTTTCTTGTTGTTTGTCCTGTCTAGAAAAGCTTCCAAAAAGAGGATAACAACTAGAGGAAAGAGAGAGAGGGCAGCCATGGTAGCAATCCATCATATGTACATAAAATAGAGACAAATTCCATATAAATAAAACCTAGATTATGTTTCATGGTATATGATCGTATATGACCTTGCCTGCGCGTTGCTGGATAACTCCCCACCTGTACCTCATAGTGCGAAGCGGGCAAAGAATATTTTAAAAAAAATTAGTGAGGGGGTCTTGGGGGATTGGTGACTGGCCACCCCCACCGCAAAAAAAACAAAAACATTTGGCATGTAAAAGGTTGTGGAAAAAATTCCAGATCATTGCCCTGCCATCAAAGGTGATGTCCCCTTCCGGAACAAGGAAAAAAGTTCCAGCAAAGGGCAGCTTAAAACAAAAACGGTATGGAGAGAGAGAGGAAAAAGGCCAGGGAAGCGGCATTGTCGCAGCTAGAGACTCACCAAGTTAGCGTTGTCGAATTTCCTGCAATGAGATATCCTATAATCGTATATGATTCATAAAAGATCCATTTTAATAGTACGTAAAACCATGGAACACCAAGAATCTAGTGATTATATTGGAGAAAACTTTGGTATTTGTTGAGGCTATTCTGTATTTTATAAAGTGCTTTGTTAGTATTGGATAAAAACATTACAGTCATACAGCTAGATATTTATTGTTGGACTTGGCCCTTTTTGCAGAGTTATAGCCAAACTTTCTGATTCTTCTTCCAATTTTTTCCTGACCTGTTTTTGTTGGCTCTAGGACTCTGGGCATTTTACCACTGCTAATCAGTGCTAAAGTGTATATGCTCTCTGTGTAAATTGTGAACATAATTGGTTATCCATAATAGACATTTAAAAAAAAAAAAAAGTATTTTTTATAGATTTTAAACAGTGGTACAGTACATGCCAGTTCATCCATTCAATTAACAAGCAAGACATTTCACAATACGACGGTGACCCCTTAATAACTGCACTTTCAAGTATATTTTCTTCCGGGTCCTTCTCTATTTCTGTCCTCTCCTAGTTCAGTTGATGGGGAGATGCAGCTTTCTCCCCCGTATGAGTTCCATTTCCCCCCATTTCTTGTCCCACTTTTTGGGGCAGCCCCTAATTTTAAAGATCTCCTTCTCTGCTACGATGCATTTATCCATTTCGTTTGCCCAGTTTCTCATTGTTGGTAGGTTCCCAACTCCCCATCCCATAGCTATACTGTGTTTGGCTAGTGTAAGCCCCAGGGTGACCCACTGTTGTTCAGTGCTATTGAGATCTGTGGCGTCCCATATATTGAGCAGTCCGAATTTGGGTGTGAGCATGATTTCTTTCCCTATTGCTTTTTGCATTTGTCGTATGATCTTTTCCCAAAATGGTAATATGTTGGGGCAGCGCCATAGCACATGATGGAATGTTGCTTCCTCCCTGCATTGCAGGAAGTAGCGTGCGTTTTCCCTGCATCCAAGTTTGGTTTATATGGCCCCATTTAAATACGTTCTGTGTAGAATTTTAAGTTGTATCAGACCGAGTCGGAGTGGTATGGCGACTTCAAGGGAGCACATTAGTGCAGTTTGCCACTCCTCATCTTCGAGAGGCCCTGTGGCATCCTGCCAGTGTTTTCGGAGTCATGTGAGTGGGTCTGGTAGGTTTTTGCAGCTTTTGGTATGTCATGGAGAGGGCCTTTTGAGTCAATGGCTCGGACAATAGTCTATCCTCTAGTGGGGATGCTTCCGGTACCTCCCCCTGTGCGGGTAAGTTCGCAGTGAGTGCATGTCGGATTTGCATGTACCGGTATACTTCCTGCTGGGCGAGATCATATTCCTTTTGCAGGTCTGAGAAACTGAGGATTGTCCCTTTTTTCCACGGATCGTAAACGGTTGAAATTCCGATGGTGTCCCACTTGTTGAATCCCGCCTGGGTGCACAACATACCCAATTGTTGTGTTGTTCAAAGTGGGGTGGCTTGAGTTATTGTTTCGTACCACTCAAGTGTTTTGTTTGCCTGGTGCCATCCATATACTAACCGTGAGGTCTATGGGGGTTGTTTGGCGTTTTTCTTGTTGTTTTGGAATATAGGACCCCATTATATCCTTCCCTTCCCATTTGTAGTCTATCCAAATGAAGTGCGGGTTCTGTTCAGGGGCTGTATACCCATTTATGGTTAACAACTAGCTGGGCCGCCCACTAATAGAGTTAAATTGGGAGGTGCTATTCCACCGTCGTACCAACTTTTTGTGAGTTTATGTATGGCAATGCGTGGAGTCTTGCCATTCCAAAGTAATGTTCTTAGTTCCTTTTCTATTTTTTTTTTTAAATGGGCATCAGGAACGCCGAATGGACTGTTTTGGAGGATGTATAGGAAATGTGGCAGAACCAGCATTTTTAACAGTGCCACCCTTCCCAGCAGCATCAAGGGCGGCCTCCTCCAACATCGCACATCGTTTTGCAGTCTGTTTAGGGGATTCGCTAGATTTTTGGTATAGAACATTTCCAGGTCTGGGATGATATATATACCTACGTATTTTAAACCCTCCTCTACAATTGGGGCATCACATTCTTTTTCCAGTTTTGGATTTGACAGATGAAGTGTGAAGATTACTGATTTGGATCAGTTTATGGAATATCCGGAGTATTTGCCAAAATTTGTGAATATGTTGAGGACTCTGTTTATCAATCTCACCGGCGACGCAAGATACAACAGGATATCGTCAGCATATAGGGATATTCTGTCCTCGTTTCCCTCTGCCCATATTAAGACTCTTAGGATTGGATCTCCCCTGATCCAGGTTGCGAGCGGTTCCAACATCAGGGAGAATATCAGTGGTGACAAGGGGCATCCCTGTCTCATACCTCTTCTCAGTGGGAATGCCAGTGAGGTATGGTTGTTTACTTTGATTTGTCCCTTAAGGTCAGTATAGAGAAGCTTGACCAATTTGAGAAACTTGGGGCCAAACCCCATTCGATGCAGGACTTCAAATAGATAGGGCCATTCAATTGTATTGAATGCCATTTTGGCATCCAGTGATAAAATTACTGCATCTTCTGCAATTGTGTATTTCTTGGCTAGGGCGTTGTGCAGCCTACGGATATTTAATGCTGTGTTACGGCCTGGCATAAAGCCAGATTGGTCCGCATGCACTACCTTGGTAATGATGGGGGTGAGCCAAGAAGCCAACAACTTAACAAGGATTTTAGCCTCTGCATTTATTAAAGAGTTTGGCCGGTAGGAGTTGCATTCTTCGGCTGGTTTCCCTTTTGTATGTATAACCACGATAGAGGCCAACCTTTGATCTTGGGGTAAAGCCCCCTTCTCGTTACTTTCGAGGAACATATCACACAAGTGTGGTGCTATCAGGGATGCAGTGGCTTTGAGAAATTCAATTGGCAGACCGTTGGGCCCCATCGCCTTTCCCGATTGGGTATTGCCAATCGGATCTCCTCTTCGGTTGGATCACTCTCCAGCGAGTCCCTATCCTCGGGGACAGCGTCGACAGGGGGATGTCTGCAAGTAACTGCCACGAATCGTTTGTGGTGGTTTCAACGGCTGGAGTATACAGCCTTTCGTAGTGATCAGCAAATGCCTCTGCTATTTCCTGTGGATCTCTAACAATGTAAGTGTCTGAGTTGTAATAAGGGGACTCAGCGTGCCCCTTGATCCCGTTTTTCTAACCAGGCCAACAGTTTACCTGCCCTATACCCCAGCTCATACAGTTTATGCTAGGTTTCCATATACTTGGCTCTAACAGCCTCAGTTACTAGGATTTTGTATTCTAGTTCTTTAATGTTTAATTTGTGTTTGTAAACTTCATTTGGGGTCTGCTTGTATTCCGTCTCTCTTTCTTATGATTGGCATATTTGATTCACTGGTAAGCCCCTAGTAAAGTGCACCGAGTGTGCCAGGGCCTGTAAATCAAATACTACTAGTGGGCCTGCAGCACTGATTGTACCACCCACATGAGTAGCCCTGAAAAGGTATCCCAGACCTGCCACTGCAGTGCCTGCGCACAGTTTTAAACTGCCATGTCGATCTGGTAAGTGCACCCACTTGCCAGGCCCTACCATTCCCTTTCTTACATGTAAGGCACCCTTCTGGTAGGCTAAATAACCCCCATGGACAGGGTGCAGTGTATGTAAGGAAGGACATGTACTGATGTGTGACATGTCCAGATAGTGAAATACTGCCAATTTCGTTTTTCACTATTGTAAGGCTATCTGTCCCATAGGATAAAATGGGAGGCACTTTGTAACATTTTACAAGTATAACTTCCCATTGGGACAAGATAAAAAAAATAAAGTTTGGGCTCTCTGAGATAGTTTTTAAATTATATGTTTGAAAATGGCACTTTTAGAAAGTAGGCATTTTCTTGTCTAACCATTCTGTGTGCCTCTGCCTGTGTGTGTATTGACTGTCTAGTTTTGGAGTAACAGGGGGTGGGGATGTGCATTCACTGTAGACAGCCACCGGGGAGGGGTTGAGGTGTCCCCAACACTTCCTGGATGACTCGGAGCTGAGCTAAAAGAGGCTTGCCTACATTTAGAGAAGTGACAGGAGTTTTCCTTGCACCTGAATAGGGCCAGATTCCACGAACTTGCCGACTTCGCATTGTCACTGGAACCAACGCCACACCGCCGACGGAACCGTTTTCCCCTGTCCTGTACTTGACACGTCGCCTCCTGGAGCACATGATGCCTTGCCTCCTCCGTGGCAGCCAGGGAGCCGGCCTCGATCTCAGCACAGACACCTCACCTCCTCAACACCATGCAAAGTCAGACTTTGTTTCCAAGGTACTGTTTGGGGTTCCGTGTGACTCTGTGCCCCACGCCATGTTCCTTGCGGTCGGCGCCGTACTTTGGATTTATTGCTGCAACGAAGTTGCAATAGCCCCAGGTGGAGCTATTTGTTTTATACAAGCTTTACTTTTGAAATAACTGTTCTAAAGTCATATTGTATTACCTATATGTTGAATTTTTGTCGTGTTGGTCTTGTTGAGTTTAGATAATGATACTTTATTTTTCAAAACTGGTGTGGTGTCCATTTGTGTGGTAATCACTGTGTTATTGTGTGTTTTGAAAACAAATATTTTACACATGCTGGTGCCAAGCTACCCAGGGGGTGAGCAGGGGTTATCTAAAGTGTGTATCCCCCTTACCCTGACTAGAAGCAAGGGTCTTTATTTGGACAAAGGTACCTACCTCTGCCAACTAGAGACCCTCTTGCCTAACATTTATTTATTTAATTAACATCTTACATTCTATATTAATCCACAATGATTCAGGCTATTAGCTTGTTATTTACAAAATCATTTGGAGTATTTATCACTTTTAGGAATGAGTGATCATTTCTTTTTTTTTTTTTTTTTTTTTTTTTTTTTTGAAACCGTTTATTACAATCTCAAGTATATACAGGTATGGGCCTACAACCTTCCGGCCGGCCGCTAAAGCGACAGCAATAAGTGACATATATACAATAAGGCACTTGGCGTTACAGAGACGCTAAAGCAGGAGGTATCAACAACGTGGGCCACATGACTCTGAGCCCACAATACGGTTTCGTTTTATACAACACTAACAACATAAAACCACACCCGCAAGGCAACCCGAGAGCAAGAGTGACAACATATGCTCCTCAAATGGGGGGACCCCAACCATACGCTAAAATCGAAGGAGGGGAAGGGAAATAGGTCCGGGACTGGGAAAACACTGTGCCCGGGATTGAGGGAGGGGGTCTTCTAGGGGGACGGAGCTGGTGAAGCGGGAGGCAACAATGGCGGCTCGCAAATACCCCCGCGGTAGGCGTTCCAGGGGCCCCACACCTTCAGCCACGCCCCAGGCTTACCCCGCGCCACATACACCACCTTCTCTCGGAACATGCACCAATCCATGTGTTCTTTCCAGGCCGACACTGCCGGGGGCCTCTGGGATCCCCACAGTTGAGCGATGTCACGTTTAGCGATCATATAACCCAGAGTCACCCATCGCGTCTGCGGAACCGAGTAGTCGGTTGGTTCCCACACATTCAGCAGGCATCTCCGTGCTTCAGGCACCAGCACGACATGCGTAACCGCTCGCAGGACCTCATGCACACCACGCCAGAATCGCTCCACCCTCGGACATTCCCACAGAATATGTAAAAAAGTCGCCAATGCACCGCACCCACGCTTACACAGTCCATCCTCGGCATAGCCCATACGCAGAAGCCCTGGCCCCGTCATGTACACCCGGTGAAGTATCTTAAGCTGGACGAAGCGAAGGCGAGCCGGGATGGCCACCTCCTTCGGGGAGGCCACCGCGGAAATCCAGTCCTCGTCGTCCAGCTCCAACCCATCAGCAACCCAAGCCTCGCGGAGCCCAGTCAGTAAGCCCGAGCGGTCATTAATCAACTTCTTGTAGATGAGGGAGATCGTGCTGTCCGGAACGTGGCCATCTAGCACTCTATCCTCCAGTGGGGAGGACTCCGGGATGGCGGCCACGTCTGGGAAGACTGAACCCAGAGCGTGACGGACCTGCAGGTATCGAAAGTATTCACTGCCCTGCAGCTGAAACTCCGCCTGCAGTGTCTCAAATGTTTTGAACCCTCCCCTCGTCCAGAGGTCCCCCACTGTACTAATGCCTATCGTGTCCCACCTATCGAAGCCCTTCGAGGTCCATAGGGAGCCCAACCTCTCAGACGCATACAACGGTGACGCCCGGGTCAAACGGTCCTTCCATCCCATAGCTGCATTGGCCGCGTGCCATACTCGCACCATGACACGCGTGGGTCCCGTCAGGCGGGAATCGGGCACGCTAGTGTAGAGCGCTCGATTATAATCACCACCGGGCAGGAGCATCTTGTCCATTTCAAATGCCGGGTTTAAGGCGGGCCCGTAAAGGCCGTGATTAATTGCAGCTAATTGGGAGGCCCAGTAATACCGCTTAATATCCGGGAGGGCAATCCCTCCGTCATACCACGGAAGCGTCAACTTTGCCAGGGCTATACGCGGCCTCCCGTCCCAGAACAGGCGGCGCTGCAAACTCTCCACCTCACGGAAGTAACGCGCCGGGACCAGGTCCATCGAGTTCTGGAGAGCGTACAAAAAGCGCGGCAAGGACATCATCTTGAACAATGCCGCCCGGCCGAGCGGCGAAAGCGGCAAGCGCCGCCAGCGCGCGACGTCCTCCTTCAAGCGCTGGAGGGGGGGAAGCAAATTCCGCTCGTAGCGGGCCACCGGGTCCAGCGTAATATAGACGCCCAGGTAACGAAACCCCTGCGAGGCAATCTGGATCGAGCAGCCCCGCGGGAGAACAGGAGCCTCCCCGGAAAGCACATAGATACAGGATTTAGCCCAGTTGATGACAAGACCTGAGTTACGGCCGAAGGAGCGCAGAACATCGACCAGGACAATCAGTGATTTACGCGGGGAGGCTAAGTACAACAGGATGTCGTCGGCGTAGAGGGACACGCGGTCCTCATACTCAGGGCTCCAACGGAGACCACGGATAGAAGGGTGCCACCGCAGCCACTCCGCCAGGGGTTCCAAGGCCAGTGCAAACAGGAGCGGCGACAGGGGGCAACCCTGTCGCGTGCCCCGTCCCAGCACGAATGGGGCCGAGGCTCGACCATTCACCACCACCTGCGCCAATGGGTCAGAGTACAACAATTTGACCCAGCTGATGAATCCCGGGCCAAATCCAAATTTCGCCAACATCGCCCAGATGTAGGGCCATTCGAGCGTGTCAAACGCCATGGTGGCGTCCAAGGACGCCAAGATGGCCGGCTCCCGCACGAATGGAACACGCGCGAGCACCCCGTGCAAGCGCCGCAAGTTAAGAGCCGTGTTGCGATGGGGAATGAATCCGGACTGGTCTTGGTGGACCAGATCGCCCACCACGCCGACCAGCCGGTTGGCAAGCACCTTGGCAAGGATTTTAGGCTCCGCATTCAAGAGCGAGATCGGCCGGTAGGATGTAACCCGGTCTCGCGGTCTCCCCTCCTTGTGGATAACCACGATGGTAGCTAGACGCTGGTCCGGCGGGAGGGAGCCCCGCGAGTGGGCCGCAAGGAACATCGCACGGAGGTGAGGTGCCAGTACATCCGGTCGCAGCTTATACAATTCGATAGGAAGGCCATTCGGGCCCATGGCCTTGCCCGAGGCGACCGAGCGTATGGCGAGGGCGATTTCATCCGAGGTGGGAGCGGCATCCAACGAATCCCTGTCTTCCACTGAAAGCGAGGGCAGCGCGATGTCACGCAGCAGGGCATGGGAGTCCTCATCCGAGCAGGGAGAGACCGGAGAATATACCTCGCGGAAATAATCAGCGAAGCAAGAAACAATGCCTTCCGGCTCAGTAATTCGTACACCATCCATCCTCTCAATCAGCGGGACCACACGACTAGCTCTCTCCTTCTTATCCAACCACGCAATCAGTTTGCCAGCCTTATCACCCACATCATACAGTCGCCCCTGTTGCTCTCTGCTAAGGCCCCTGGCCGCCTCCGTTACGAGGGCCCTATAGGCCGCCTGTTTAAGGTGTAGAACATGCAGCGCCGCGTCAGTCACCCCACTCCCCAGATCACCCTCCAATTCAGTAATTTCGGCCTCCACCCGGGTCACCTCCTCCTGTGCGCGTCTGCGGGCATGGGAGATAAAGGAGAGGGCCTCCCCTCTGAGAACTGTTTTAAAGGCTTCCCACAGGGAGATAGCCGACGGAACGGACCCCACATTCTCCTCAAAATACCGTTGCAATGATTTAATCAGGTCAGCACGAATAGTGGGGTCACGCAGGTACCAAGCATTGATTGGGGCTACCCTGCCCTCTCCCCTCGGGAAGACACCCAAGTGCAACAGGAGCGGGGAACGATCTGAAATACACCGCGCCAGATGGCGCACCTCTCCCACCCTCCCAGCATAGGCCGCAGGGACAAGGACATAATCAAGCCGCGAGAGGCTACCATGGGCACCCGAATGGAAGGTGTACTGCAGCTGGGTGGGATGCTTTAAACGCCAGCAGTCCACCAATCCCAGTGTGTCCAAAAGGCCCGCTAACCACGCCTGTGCCCGGGGGAGGTCCCTAGGGGGATGACGATCCATAGTCCCAGAAGCCACCGCATTGAAATCCCCCCCAACCACCAGAAGCCCCCCCGGGAGGTCAAGAAGGAGGCGCCCCAGATCTGCAAAGGTGGTGGACTGTAGCCCCGGTGGGACGTACACAGAGACAAAGACAACTACCTTGCCCTCCATCCTCCCCACCAAGACAGTGTAGCGTCCCCTCTCATCATGGCGCACCTCGTCTATTTCTAGCGGGAGCGAGGTCTTGATCATGATGCCCACCCCCCGCGAGCCTGATGTGAAGCCCGAGTGGGCCACCAAGCGAAAGCCACGGCGATTCATGGCACAAAAGGAGTTACCAATAAGGTGTGTCTCCTGCAGAAAGACCACATCAGGCGAAATCCGTTTCAAATACTGCAGGACCACACCCCGCTTGATCCTATCACCCAGTCCGTTAACATTCCAGGACAACAAAGTCAAATCCCTACCCCCCATCACATAACGAAGCCATCATTTGTCCCCCCCAGAGCATCTCAAAAACAACAATACAATAACGGGTTTGCCTTGCGGTAGAAACGAACCACACCCCACCCCAACCCACCCAACCCAACAGAACTCCCCCCACCCTGCACCCCTGCATGAGCCCGAACAGCCCCCCCAAAGTGCAGTGTGCCTGTCGCCCCATAGATAAGAAAACTAACTAGTCCCCCAGAGGAGGAGGGAGATCCCCCAAGAGACCCCACACGACCTCCACAGGAGGGGAACTTACCCTAACAGTCAATAGTGACAACAACGCAGTCCAGAGCAAGGCCTACCATTAGTCCCTCAGTCCTGATCCGGCGGGCCCTCCCCACCAACAGCACCCCCCCCACCCCCCCGGTCCCGACCTCCGGGCAAAGTGTCTAGCCAGTCCCCGGCCACCTCGGGTCGATCAAAAAAGTGCGTGTGGCCATCAACCTCCACTCTCAGCTTAGCTGGAAAAAGCATCGCATATTTGAGATTCAGGTCCCTTAGGCGACGTTTAACACCGAGAAAGCTCAGTCTCTGCTTTTGGACTGCCGGAGTGAAGTCAGGATAGAAATTGATGTCCATATTGTCAAGTTTGATCGGCCCTTGTAGCCTGGAAGTCTGTAGGATAGCGTCTCTGTCCCGAAAATTGAAGATCCGGGCGATGAGAGGCCTCGGAGGGGCTCCAACCTTAGGCCTACCCCCGGGGACCCTGTGGGCACGCTCCACCGCAAAGAATTTACTCAGCCCCCGAGGCTGGAGATGGGTGAGAACCAGGTCCTCAACAAATAGATCCGCCGCCTCCGCCTCGCGTCCCTCCGGCACCCCGATAATGCGGACGTTGTTCCTCCGGGCCCGACCCTCGGAATCCTCCAGCCGACGATTCATCAGGGCGCTCGCCTGGCCAAGCCTGCGCACCTCCTGTTGGAGGGCCGCTACGTCCGTTGTGAGGCCCGTGGTAGAGTGGGCCAAAGAGTCGACCCGGTCGTTGGTTTTAGACAAATCAGCCCTCACAAGGCCCACGTCCACGAGTACCGAGTCAATCTTCTGCGCCAGAGTGTCGAAGCGCTGGTCCACCGAGGCCTTCATCTCGGCGATGGCACCCATGACGTCTCGGAGGGTCAGGTCCGTGGGCAGAGCGGAAGCATCAGTCGGGCCCATAGGGGACCTACGCGGCGCCTCTGGGGATCCCTTCTGGAGGGTGTAGCGGTCCATACTGTTGGATTGCTGGGCCGCGCCACGGCGGGTCTATTTTATCTTAGCCCGATCGCCATCTTGTTTTGTGGACATGGTTTCAATCCCCAAGACGAGTCAATCTCCTCAAGAAACGGGGGGCCGACAATCCAGTTCAAGGGGTCCAGGGGGGAGCGACCACCGCTCCGCAGGACGGACCGCAGCTGGCGGACCGGCAGGGCACCCCAGCGAGACCACACCACCGCACACCGCCCCGCAACCCAACCTCGCCTGGCAGCAAGGAGGGCGCAAAAGCGAAAGTGAAAGTGCGGGGTACGCGAGTCACCCAGCCTTGCCCGCCGCTGTTGTTCACTTTGTATCCGGATCGCCCCACGACTCCAGTACGGGGGGCCGGTGTGGAGAAGGCCGCAAACCTCAATCGATGCTCCTGCCGGTGTCCGAGGTCCGATTTAAAAACGGAAAACGGGCGTCACCTCTGCTCGGGCTCACAAATACAGTCCCCTCATCTGGGACAGGATTCTGTCAGGATTTATGCAGGAGGTCGCGGAGGTCCTCGGGAGCCTCGCACCTACGCGGCCATCTTGGTTGCGCGCTAGGCTCCTCCAACGAGTGATCATTTCTTGACAGGGAACTATGCTTTGTATACTTTATGCTAGAAGTGTACAAACAGCTGTGGTTTTAAAAATGCTTTTATAAAGGACTTTTGTGTCCTATCAATTTCAGTTGCTAGACAGGATTACGTTGAAGCTCTGTATTGTTTGTATGGAGCTCAATATGGAACTTTGTAAATATTTAAATGATTCCTCTCCTAGTAAAAATGTAGTCAATTGTTGCATGGAATAAGTGAGAATGACAGTAGAAAGTATAAGTTAGAGAGTCAAAATGAATAATCTGCTGGAAATAGTCTGTTTTCTTTGATAAGAATTTGGAAGGCCTTCTGGGCCTTGGTATTTATAAAGCAAATATGTCTTCCTTTTTTGTTACATGTACTCCCACCATGAGATCTAGAAGAATCCTTAAAAGCAGGACAACCAGTTGTTCTGGGGCTTGCAACTATTGAGGGAGAAAACTGGGTGAGTTGCAATCATTCATTTATTAAAGTTGACAGTTTAAAAACAGACAAACGGTGTGCACTGATTTCCTATAAACAGAGTGTGTGCTAGATTTTGCTTTGTTCCCAGTGTCATGGGATATATTTTAAAGGCCTCTACAATTTACTTTATTGGCAAAACTTAGTACAAGTAGTACATTACATACATGCAATTTGGTGCTTTTTCAACAACTGTCATGTCAGACAGATTACTGTTAGGGAGACTAACATGTATTTAAAGCAGTTGTGTCATGGCTTGAGGCAACATACAGGTGACCATTCACAAAGGCATTTATGAGTGTGTAAAGCACAAGTAGTACTTCAAATACTCAAATACTTTTCGAATTGACCGCACAAATTGTAAAGGTTTTGGTATCTACAGCTGGGTATTCAAAATGTTGAAACAGAGTAAAGTGTGTGTGTATTAGGTTGAGAAAATATTACAACGAATGACTAGGTGTGGAATAAACAGATATGTTGATGTTAGAAAATATGTCCACAGTACAAATTAACTGAGAGAATACTGTAAGAAAGGCAATATTATAAAGCTCTGATTACCTGAGCTGGCACTGGATGTCCGAATTCATCATACACATTGACCGTTGAGTAGTTTATAGCTACGGTAACAAAGGTAGTAATGTTCCACGCAAGTGGGTTATATACAACAATATATTGCTCGTTGCTTTCAGAACCTTTTTAAAAAAAAAAGTTTTACAATTAGTTGTACAAAAACAGGAAAATGCACAAAGCACTTTGCTAAGCATCGTTAGGACTGCTCTAAAGGGTAATGAAAGTACATTTCTTCAATTAGGCTATTTTAGTTGGATTAAGGTCATACTCAAAGATTTAAATGGATACTGGCAAAAAAACAAAGGGGTCATCTCAGCTACTTTGTGAATTATTTCCTACAACCTCTTCAATATCTACAAGACTCACAAACATTGCAAAGTAAGAAACAGCAGTGGCAAAAATCACTCAATAAAAATGTTCAGAGAGAATACTACCAAAAGAACAATACTTTCAGCATGAGAATTCACTTGCAAAGCTTGTTTTGTGAGAAAATGCTCTTGCAAAATCTTGTTATGCAAGAAACCTTCTGCAAGTGAGGTTGGACAAAGTAGGTAAACGTCAATCTAAATTATAAGGGTGACATTTGGAACTTCAATCACCTCTGTTTTAGCAATTCCAATCTTCCCTGAAATGTCATCTGAGTTTAACAGTGCTTTACTGAGGGTGCAATACAGAGGCCAGTCGACAGTGTCACAGGGGGTGCTCTAGTAATTGCCAAAAGAAGAGATGCTCATACATCTGTAGATTGTACGGATAATACCAGCTAGTAATTGTCAAGGATATTCGTCATGTTTTTGGGACGCCTGCAATAATGTTTATCCTGTACTGTTAACTTGTAATTGATGATGATCTGAAGTTTGTTTTTCATGTTTAATAAAAAGATTTTTTTTTTTTTAAGACAGTGCTTTACTGAATGTTCCCCTCCTCCTTAAGCTTATCACAGCCAGACCTCCCTTCACATTCCACAAATTTGCTTCCAGTAAAGGCACATTCGACTTCACAGCCAATATGCGTCCATCCACTTTTCCAGCAGGGAGTTTAATGGCGATTTCTCTACCCACTGAAGGTTTTTCATTAGTATGCCTAGCACTCACAAAATTTATTTTTGCTTGTTAAAGAGTTCCTTAGAAGTCATTTCCCTTCATCCCCTTGATGCTACTTCCACTGCTACAATTCTGGTGCAAAAAAGTTCTGTTTCTCTGCCATTTGGCTTGTCTTCCAAATGCAACAGCTTAGCTTTGGTATGGGCAGCAAGACAGCAATGACAACCGCCAAAACCAGGCCCATCTCGTACTTCACAGTCAGGGCTCCTGGCTTCCTCTACATGAGCTGGTCTTGGGTAAACCTGCAATCTCCTCGAGTATTCCAAGAGCCCTCAGGGGCTTCACACAGATTTGGTGCTGGCTTATCCGCCCCAGTAAGCCATAGCACGTTGTGTTACCAGCTTCACTACTGCTCCAGAAGTCTTCTATGTATAGCACCTGTCATCTTAGATTTTCACCACAGTGGACCAATGGTACACATAGATTTAGCTAAAATTATGGATGCGCCATACTTCTAGATGGATACTGTAATTACCCTCCAATCACCAATGCATCTGACAGAGCCCAAAATCTGCTGAGACCTGACAACGTCCCCATCCCAGGGAAAAAGAAAGCCAGATTGTGAGTTTAGAGTACAGCTGTCTAAATGGGCCATTCATCTGCATCCCATCTGATTTTGTTTATTTTAGAATTTGTTATTAAATGCCTGTGTGTTGTTATTGCGGTTTACTGGTCTGTAACTCAGAGTTGTACCATATTTTTTAAGTCAATGGTACACAGTCTTTTGGTGTGATGATCAGATCTTAAACAAGAAAAAAATATTTTATCTCACTTTACACACAAACATTATGAGTCAGATTTTCCTATGACACATAATCCTTTATTTTTATCACCTATGTACTAATGCCTTAATATATTGATTTGTAAACATATTTTATTATATAGTAATCATAGGCTACATATAGGACACACATAAACCTCATAATGGAAGTTTGCCACCAAAAAACATGCCTTACTCCGCGCACTTGGAGATTAAGTAGGCTTTTTGTGTAAATCGATATAGCAATGCCACATCCTATATTACCTATAGCCATAATAAACCATAGACGTAGTAATCTTACATGAAACTACTTAACAAATGTACTTACTGAATTAGCAATGTATGGTACTGGTATTCAAGAATACATGCATATATCTTGATTATTTCTTTCCAACAGCTCACCAAGCAATTTGTTAGTTGATCCCTGTATAACAATAATAAAAATAATAATAAGGCCATTTCTAAAGCGCCTGGCTGCACTAAAAATAGTGTATCCCCGCGCTAGAATACTGCTGTATCTCAAGAGACCGAAGTAGGGGAGAACTAAACAAGGGTCAGAGGGAGGAGAGAGAATTAGATGACTGGAAACAGATGAGTTTTAAGTTTGGCCCGGAATCTAGTTTCTGAAGGTTCCATTCGAAGATCGAGTGGTAGTTCATT
Source organism: Triturus cristatus (assembly GCF_964204655.1). NCBI lineage: Eukaryota > Metazoa > Chordata > Amphibia > Caudata > Salamandridae > Triturus > Triturus cristatus. The sequence goes on along the minus strand of NC_140582.1, from coordinate 1,011,520,142 downwards.
CCAGTGTTTAGGGGCCAGGTAACTGAAAGAACGGCCACCCATCTTGGCTCTGCGGGTACGGGGGAGTTTAAACAGCATAGCTTCGGCCGACCTCAGGTTTTTGGTGGGGCAGTGAATTGTGAGGAGCTTTTGCAGATATCCTGGGCCTTTGCCCTGGGCGATGCGATGCGTAAAGCATAAGGCTTTAAATTTAATACGTTCCTTGACCGGAAGCCAGTGAAGCTTCGCTAGAGCATTCTTCCCAGATGCTCTACGAGGCAGGTTGAGTACCAGGCGGGCAGCAGCGTTTTGCACGCACTGCAGTTGGTGTAGGCCTTTTTTACTTAGACCTAGGAGTAGGACATTGCCGTAGTCAAGATGGGGTGTGACTAGGGCATGGACAAGTGTCTTTCTGGCATTGATGGGGAGAAGGTCAAGGATTTTACGGAGGGTTTTTAGTGTGCTGAAGCACCTGCCCGTGACTTTATTGACCTGAGACCTGAAAGAGAGATCCGAGTCGAGCATTACTCCAAGATTTCTGACAGAGTCCGCTGGAGAAGGAAAATTGCCCAGTTCCGCCGGCCACCACATGTGCGACCAGGCAGAGGGGGATTTACCAACAACCAAAAGTTCAGTTTTTTCGCCATTCAGGTGTAAACAGTTGTTATTCATCCATAATGCCACTGATGACAAGCATTTGGAAAAGTTACTGGCATCTTCCGTATGGTCGAGCGACAGCTTGATCATCATTTGGGTGTCGTCGGCATAAGTGACAATATCCACCCCGAAAGCTTCAGCTATATGAGCCAGGGGTTCCATATAAAGGTTATACAGGGTAGGGCTTAAGCTGGAGCCCTGTGGAACCCCATGGCTCAGCTTCCGGGGGGAAGATTTGAAAGGGGGACAGTGCATCTGGAAACTTCTGTTAACCAGGAAAGATTTTAACCAGGCATGGGCAGGTCCCTCCACTCCCATGTCAGAGAGGCTGTCCTTCGTCAGCCATCTGTCTGAGGCACTCAGTGGAATAGAGGACAGCTGACTCAGTCGAGTAGCCGGCTCTAAACCCCGATTGAGTAGGGTGGAGGAGGGATTCCTTCTCCAGGTATTTCATGAGTTGCCCGTTGACCACTTTTTCCACTATTTTTGCACAGAAGGGAAGAAGGGAGATGGGACAAAGATTTTGAAGTTGGGAGATGTGGACGTTAGGTTTTTTTTTCAAAGGGATAACCTGGGCTGTTTTCCATGCATCAAGCACATGGCATTCTTGGAAAGAGAGAGTAACGATATGAGTGATCTGATCGATCATACTCTCCAGGACTCCCTTACAGCGATTGGGGGGGCACACGTCACAAGGGGAGCCAGACTGTATGCTTTTAGCAATGTTCAGCAGTTCCTGTCTCTCAAGTACTTTAAAGCATGTCAGACGGGGTTTAACAGTGGAGTTATCTTTGACTACCATATGTTTACTGGAGGAATCGGCTCCGTCTGTGAAAGTGGCATATATTTTGTCGACCTTGCCGACAAAATGATCGGCTATGGAGTCGCATAGCTCGCTGGAGTAGGTGTCTTGCGCTTCGAGTCTGGTCGGGACCGTTAACTCTTTATAAATGGCAAAGAGTTCTCTGGTGGGGTTATCGGCAGATTCTATTCTGCCCTTAAAATAGTCATCTTTCGCTGCTCTTACAAGTTTGTGATATTTTTTTAGTTCTGTTCTATAGTGTGACTTACTTTCTAAATTGTAGCTTTTCCTCCATTGTCTTTCCAAATTTTTGCATTTTGCTTTAGCTCCTTTGAGTTCTTGAGAGAACCAGGGGGCAGTTTTGTCAATCTTGCTGGAGGTTTGAGTGTCCAGGGTGCTACTGTATCTAGTGCATTGGACACCCAATTTTCATAATTGTCCCACGCCTCCTGCACTTTTACTTTTCTGGACTCCTGTGTGTGTCACAATGGAAGAGATGGTTGACTCACTTTTAACAGGTATTGCTATTTTAGACTTTGGAAGGTCAAGAATGACTTCTCTCTTCTAACTATATTCCTTATCCATGTCATTAATATCACTTTGCTAAGTTCACATCACAACACCTAATGTAGCAGTATGATGTTGTTATCTCATATTCTCCTTGTGTCCTGCTCAAATATGTGTCTATTGTCAACATATGATTGGACATGTCAACTTTTTTCACCTGCACGAATATAATGTACATTGACTAGTTTGAAAAAGTCAACAATTCATATTTGTGTGTTTGTAAGTTAAATATGGTGTAAATTATTGATAAATTATAGTACAGATATGACATAGACCAAAGAAATGTAGAGTGTAAACAACTAAAAGACCTTTTTAACCCCTTCCATGCTGCGCAGATTCCGCCGCTGTGCTGACGGAATCTTGCGCGGGCGTGGTCATGACGGAACGGTTCCGTCATGAGCACAGCTCAACCGTGGCTCATGACGGAACCGTTCCGTCATGAGCACCGAAGGGGTTAATTATATTGCTGTGACAAGTCGAAACCTACTGTACCACAAGGAATATTGGTGTCATTAGCATCTAGTTGCACTTTCTCTTTCCCCAAAATTATATAGATGCAGGAACTGATAGTACATATTAATAAACAGAGATGTCTTACAATAATATACCTTGCAAACAATATGCAACCACTAACTCACAGTTGTACTGATAACACTTGACATAGTCAGGTAGCACTGTTCTCAAATTCAATGCTTGTGTTTCTAAGAGACAGAATTATGCCATGATTGATAATACAGAAGTTCACAAAGAAAATAAATAATACCTTGCTCTCTTTCCACTTCATTATACCTGTAGGAATGGCGTTTGGCATTGTTGTCAGCAGAGAACATATCTAAAATGATGGATACCATCAGTTTCTTCACTGAGAACATTCCTTGTAGTAGATGATTGAAATACATAGCTTCCACTTTCGGAGATTCCGTACCAGTTATGCCATCATGGTGTTGAACCTTCACAAACACAAACAATACAGGCATGGAACTAGTAAGCAAAATGCTGATGGTCTAATAAACAATAGTCTTACAAATGACTTCCAATGGTTGTATTACATACCTATAAATGTAAGGTTACAGCATATATTGTTATATCAATGTTTTCCCCAGAGGAAAGATGCAGTGAATAATAATAAAACACTATTGTGCAAAGTTGGTGTACCCATTAAACAACATGAAACAAACAAATGAGCTTAGAGACCAGGCATGAAAGAAATGGCTTCATGAATCCTTAGAGTAGCACTTATTTCATGAAGGAGAAGCTCAAAAAGGCACTGAATGAAATGGAAAAGAAATTTATAAAGCGCAAAACATTCACCCGGAGGTGTCAAGGCACTAGCTCGTCAGACAAGAGATACCGGACAGTTTTAAAACCACATCAGAGATTAAAAAGCCGCATTTTTGAGGGGTGCGGCTAGCAGCCGTAGAACATGGCCGCAACCTAGGGAGGCTCCGGGCTCCGAGGACACCTTCTAATTAATCTGCAGACTTATCCGGCTGCTCCCTCTCCAGCAAACCGCAGCCAGTGAAACCGGAGGCTCAGGGGTGTACCCCCCTCCCGGGCGGAGGCGGAATCAACCTCCCAGGCGGCGCGGACACCGAGCGCACAAAGTGGGGCCTACCCCGGCGAGGTGAGCCGGGGAGTAAAGTGCCAGCAGGGCCGATCGCGGAGACCCGGAATGATGGGCGGAGGACGGCGCGAGATACGGAGGAGTGGAGGAGGACGGGAGGGGCCACCTCCCCAACGACAGTGATCCGGCAGTGGTGCGAGCCCCGGGGCGGGGGCACAACAGTGGAAGACAGGAATCCCTCGCATCCAGGAATCCCTCGCATCCAGAGAGCCACCGCCGGAGGAAGATCCTTCTCCTACCTGGCGGCTAAGACATGGAACTCCCTGCCCGTCCACCTGCGGCTGACCCAGGACCACCTCGCCTTCAGGAAACAGCTTAAGACCTGGCTGTTCGAGCAGTAGCAGACCCCCTCCCCCAGCGCCTTGAGACCCTTCCGGGTGAGTAGTGCGCGTTATAAATTCCTTGATTGATTGATTGATTGATAGGAACGCGAAAGCGGTGGCGAGCTGCGTACCGCTCCATGGGCGTGCTGCAACTCCCGTGGATCTCTGAGGGGCAGTGGTGAAGCATAGGTGCAAGTGCATGCCCCGCTGTGCCACTACAACGTACGGAGCACGCGCCACCAAAGAGACAGTGAAATTGCGGCAGAGCAGACGTCCAGAAGTGCACCCATAGACTACAACATCACCGCATAGCTGATGAGAGCGGCAAGGCGCGGTTCACAACGTCAGCTTGCCTGGGCTATCCTTGGATACGTTTGACAATCAGAAGACCCTTTCAGAGACCCCCCTGAACGTATATTCAACCCGGTCCAAGGCGGATTAACAGATCCAGGCGGCGCAAACGTTTATCCAGCATGGGGCCTACCGCGGCGAGGTGAGCCGGGCCGTGGAGTGACGGCGGGCCTGCAACGGGGACTCGCAGTGCCAGGTGGAGGAGGGCGCTAGGTGTTGGACACTCGAGGAGGACGAGAGGGGCCCCCCCCCACCCCCACCGGCAGAAGCACAGCAGTGGTACTGCTACCAGAGCAGGAATAAAGCGGTGACAGGCTGCGGTTCGCTTATCGAGCGGGGTGTGACTCTCGCAGCTCTCCACGAGGGGGCGGTGAGGCGCCATTGCCATCACATACCCCCCTATGCCACCACCGCAGATAAGGCGACACCACCAAGTGTTGTACTGACCAATCAACCCTGTAGAAGTACACCTGTGAAATAGCGGCGTTACCCCAGCGTGTCTGGCACGGTAACACAGCGTGGGGCAAGAAGCTGATGTGCTTGGGCCATCCTTAGATATGGTGAAGAAGTACTGACCGCCAAACCTACGAACCTCCCAGAAACGTAAGGACAGCGTGGGACACGTAGACAGCGCCAGTCCTTGGGAAATTCGAACTGCGCGCTGCGGGAGGAACGAGGGTGAGAAACCCGACAGGCCGCGGGGGCTGTAAGAGACCTCTGGCAGGCGGCGGTGATTACCACCCCTGACCTCCAAATTAGCGCACGTATATTCCCAACGCTAAAATGAGCGGCAGACATGCAAAAGGGTCGAACCAAACGAAGCTGGAAAAGTATGCATATGCAAAGGCGCTGCCGGATCACACAGATCAAGATGTAACACCGGGACCCAATACGAACACTGCTGAAGCCCAGGACGTGACGCTGCAAGATATTATGACTACACTAAAGTACACACGTCCCTGGACTCACGTATTGGGTCTCTGTCAGCAGAATTCTCCTTAATCAGAGCTGACCTCAACAAAATGTCCACCAGAGTGTCAGAGGTGGAGGTCACGGCGACAACCCTCACAAATGACACGGATATCCTTAAGAAGCAAATGCAACAACTTACGGCGGATAACAAACTGCTGGCCACCAAACTGGAGGACCAGGAAGGACGATCGAGACGAAATAACATACGCCTTATATGCGTGCCGGAATGGTCAGGTGGCCCTGCTCTTGATCTGTTTGTTGAGGACCTTATTACAAACCATCTTCGCCCGCGAGGCCTATCTAACTATTTCTCCGTTAAAATGGCGCATAGAGTCCCAGAGGGCAGGCCCACGCCAGGGACCCCTCCACGCCCTATCCTGGCCCGCATCTTCAATTACCGAAATAGAGACATAATACTGCAGGCCGCACGTACTGCCCCCCTCTACGACTCGACAACGCTACTATTAACATATTCCCGGATTATACTGCCACAGTCACAAAGCAGCGTCGCGGCTTTCTTGATGTAAAAAAGGCCCTTCGTGAACACGGGATCAAGTACTCAATGCTGTTTCCCGCGAAACTGAGGGTGGAGGCCGAAGGTAAAACATGTTTTTTTATGTCTCCAGAAGACGCCCAGGAATGGCTGGAGGGTTGGCGCAAAGCCCCACGCTCGGATCGCCGGAGGGAAGGCCACGATCGCCGAGAGGGAACTGACGTGCAAGAACAACTGGAATAGCCGGCTGTAAGGGGGAGACACCTTGCTTCAGGGAGTGTAGAAGGAATGAACTGCGGTGATAAGGCGAACATGACGGAGATATGCAGTGCTGCGGAGGCCTCGAATCCGGCCAGTCTTATTGCCTGAGACGACGATACTGCAGCTGCACCGAAAAAAACGTGCTTAAGGGCTTGAGAGGATGCTCGTCGGGATATAGACGGCCCATTGGAAAGGGTCCATGCCCTTCAATCACTTAATTGCTCTTGCCAACAGGGAGGGAGAAGAGCCACTATGGATAAAGAGGGACAATAGGTGTCCACGGACAGATGACGATTGCTCCCAACCCCAAGTTATGGTAACGGGAAAGGGTATGAAGCACTCGGCACTGTTGGGGTGGCGGGTAGTTGTAAGTCCGTCAAGCAGGGAGGAGGGTGGGGGGTACGGGATTGTTAACACAGTTTTGGATGTTATTGGTTGAAAAAATTTTAAGGGCAGTGGCTACAAACTGGTTTATAAGGGTTGGTTACAGGAAATGCATACGATCTACATCCTTGACTGCACGCTTTAATTGGGACAGGACTGATGGTGCAGGATCATTCACTGGCTGAGTCCACAGCGTCCCCAGTGTCCCCAATTGCTCCTATGTCATTGGTCACGTGGAATGTCCGTGGGCTAGGGGATAAGATTAAAAGAGGTCTTGTCTTACAGTATCTGAAACGATGTGCGCCGGCGGTGGCCCTCCTAAAGGAGCACCTAAACCCGTGCTGAAGGCAAAAAATGTAGCCGTGTAAATCGACAATAAGCTAGCACTATCTCATAAGACTAATGCTACTGTCACCGCCTCCCATTTCATGATAAAAAAACTCACGAAAATCTTGCCTTATATTCCCACCGACTCGAGAAAATTGGTAATTACTGCACTGGTTCAGGCCAAACTGGACTACTGTAATAGCCTCTATCTGGGCATACGCAAGCATTTTCTTAAAAAACTCCAGTCTGTTCAAAATACAGCTGCTCGAATGCTGGGTAACATTCGTAAATATGACTCCATCTCCAAGGAAATTCGCCAACTCCACTGGCTCCCAGTGGCCAAACAAATCGAGGTTAAAGCCCTCTGTTTAGCATTCAAGGCTTTGAATAATACAGGACCGCTATCGCTCAAAAGATTATTTGCCTGGTACCATCCGGCCAGAGAGTTGCGGTCCTCAGGCACAAGACTGATGAAAGTACCCAGAATACACACCACGACCTGGGGCGGTAGGAGTCGTTCCTATCGTACTGCGAAGCTGTGGAACACACTGTAATGGTGCCGATGTAACAGTGCACAATGACCAAACAGGTCAGGCACTAGGACCGGCCTGAGTGGGGACCAGGGCGGGCGGAAAGGGAGGAGCGGAGGGCTAGAGGCTGCAGTTAGCCGTTAGCCCGGGACGAGGAAGGAACCAATAAAGGAGCTGAGCAGTAAGAATCCTGTGTCCGTGTCTCTTCTTTCCACGGGGACACTACAACTGGCGACGAAGGTCTTCGAGCTTGCGCGACGACAGAAGTGCCCACCGGGAGTCCACCCCGGCGGCAACAAATCCGGAGCTCGCCCCGCGTGTGGAGGCTAGAGTGTGAAGTCCAAAGAGCCAACCGGGAGTCCACCCCGGCGGTGACTGGGCCCGGAGCTGCTCACCCTGCGTGTGGGGCTGGGAGCGCGACGACAGAAGTGCCCACCGGGAGTCCACCCCGGCGGCAACAAATCCGGAGCTCGCCCCGTGTGTGGAGGCTAGAGCGTGAAGTCCAAAGAGCCTACCGGGAGCCCACCCCGGCGGCAATGGTGAAAAGTGCCCAAGAAAGAAAAAAATAACCTCACCTGGCGTGGTAGCGGTGCCCAAAGGCGGAGCCCCGGTGAGTGAAATCATGCGCTGATGATCGCGGTGTCTCCGGTGATTCAAAAGACAAAATCTTGTTGCACACGAGATTCTCGCCACGGCCATTTTGAGGTCAGGCGCGAGATTTGCCCAATCCCCCTGTCAGGGACCATCGGCGGCCATCTTTAAGTCAGGCAGATGAGCCAAACAGCAAACAAACATTGGTAAATGAAACGGAAGTAACAAACAAGCATTGGTAAATACAACCGAAGCAACAAAGAAGCATTGGTAAATGCAACAGAAGCAACGAATAAGCAGTGGCAAAGGAAACAGAAGTAGCAAACAAGCATTGGCAAGTGCAACAGAAGTAACAAACAAGCACTGGCGAGCGTAACGGAGAGCAAACAAAGTCTGTAAAAGCAATCAGCAATAACAGTTGAACAATGCCCGACCCACCTCCCACAAGCATGTTTGGAGCCTCATTCCTGCGCCGCCCTGAGCCCCTCGTTCTTGAATCTGGTGGGGGCATGGGTCTGCGATGGCAAGAATGGATAGAAGATTTCGAGGACTTCATGAAAGCGTCCAAGGTGACGGACCTTGAAGAACAACTGTTTGCTCTCAAGAACCTGATTGGCAAGGAAGTTGGACGAATCATAAAAGAACTGCCTGCTGAGTCCTCTGGTGCCTATGACAAAGTCTGCGAAGCACTAAATCGCAAGTTCCTACACAAAAGGAATGTTGACTACGAGCGGTACATATTCAATCTGGCCGCACAAGAGAAAGGTGAGCAAATGGGGGTGTTCGTCACACGTCTGAGACGACTGGCGAGATACTGTGATTTTGACAAGTTTTCAACTGAAGACGCCCTTCGGCTGAGAGTCATAGAAGGTTGCCTCTCTGAACCACTGAGACGCAAAATGCTCAAGAGAAGCTACTCGCTGGAAGAGATCGAAGAGATGACGAGAGTAGATGAACAAGCCGATGAACATGCGAAGAAAATAGAAGCAGGGAAAGGTGAGAGACGGGAACAAGCATTCAGGATGCAGTCTCGGCAAATGCATGGAAGATCCCCACCACAGGTGCGTTCCTCCAGATCCAAGAAACATCACCACCAGTCAAGCAAAGGACACAAAGGCAGAACTCACACCAAGGAACGATCAGACAGACAACTCAAATGTTACAGATGCGGCTACGACTTCCCACATGCCGACGCATGCCCAGCACTAGGACAACAATGCCGGAAGTGTGGTAGAGACAACCACTTTGAAAGCATGTACGGGGCGATACCCAAAGGTGATCAAAAGGGAAGGTACCGGCGACATCAGCCTTCAAGCAGTCGTCACCATGTCAGAGCAGTCCAGGATAGACGAGACTCATCCACTGGGTCGTCACAATCCAGCTGCCACTCTTGCAGAACATATTAATCTCGACGGTCGGCATCAAGAGAATCCCGATCCACATCACCCATCTCTCAAGACTAATGAATATGCTACTTACCAGTATGCATCTGTTCTTGGCATGTAGGGCTGCTGACATTCATATCTGTGCATAGATCGCCGCCTAGTGTTGGGTCCGGATGTTTGCGCGTTGTTGTCCTGGAAGAGTCTTCGAAGTATCCTGAGATAGGTGACTCCTCCCCTGGACCACAGTGCGCATGGGCATCCTCTCCATCCTCAGATTGTTTTTCGCCATTGTGGCAGTGCTGGAGTAGATACAGAAAGCGATGACCATGCTTACAGTAATTCTGAGAGCTGCAGCTGCTACAGGCGCCGGGGAGGAGGGCGGGCGATATGAATGTCAGCAGCCCTACATGCCAAGAACAGATGCATACTGGTAAGTAGCATATTCAGTTCGAGGCATGTGGGCTGCTGAATTCATATCTGTGCATAGAATATATAGCAGTACCCTCTATTAGCGGCGGCTACCAGTGCCAGCTGCAGCGGTCTGAAAAAGAGTTTTGAGAACAGCCTGTCCTACAGCTGCCTGCTGTTTTGATTGCACATCTACACAATAGTGTTTGGTAAATGTATGTGTAGTGGACCAGGTGGCTGCTCTACATATATCATGCAAAGGAATGTTTCCCAGGAAAGCCATGGAGGCCCCTAACTTACGTGTTGAGTGGGCTCGTGGGGGAATCGTTAATGTGCGTTTAGCTTTTTGATAGCAAATTTGAATACATTTAACGATCCATCTGGCTATACCTGCTTTGGAAATGGCGTTACCTTTGTGGTGTGGGGCAAAGGCAACGAAAAGTTGTTTTGTTTTCCTAAAGACTTTAGTCCTGTCTATATAGTACATGAGGGCTCTCTTTACATCCAGTGTATGGAGTGCTCTTTCTGCGATAGTTTGTGGGTTTTGAAAGAAAACAGGCAGTTCAATAGTTTGATTCATGTGGAACTGCGATATCACCTTGGGCATGAATTTGGGGTTGGTACGTAGTACGACCCTGTTGGCGTGAACCTGTATGAATGGCTCTTGAACGGTTAGTGCCTGGAGTTCACTAACTCTCCTCAAAGAAGTGATCGCTACTAGGAAAGCTACTTTCCAGGTGAGGAATTGAATCTCGCATGAGTGTAGAGGTTCGAAGGGTGGACCCATCAGGCGTGTGAGGACCAAGTTGAGGTTCCACGTTGGAGCTGGTGGGTGGCTTGGAGGAATTACTCGTTTGAGTCCTTCCAAGAATGCTTTGATGGCAGGCACTCTGAATAAAGAGAGGTGCTGCCTGTTCTGGAGATAGGCTGATATTGCGGTCAAATGGACACGTATTGAGGTGTATGCCAGATTGCATCGGTATAGGTGTAAGAGGTAACAAATTATGTTTTGGATGGATGCGTCTAGCGGGTTAATGTCATTGTTATTGCAATAAATGACGAACCTTTTCCATTTGGCTGCATAGCAAGCTCTGGTAGTGGGTCTTCTAGCTTCCTTAATGATGTCCATACAGTCAGGTGGCAGGTTGAGGTAGCCAAACTCTAGGACTTCAGGAGCCAGATTGCCAGGTTCAGCTGTTGCGGATCTGGGTGCTGAAGCTCTCCATGGTTCTGCGTCAAATGCGCGGGTTTGATCCGCAGCCTTTGATGCGGCACCACGGAAAGTTCGAGAAAGGTGGTGTACCATGGTTGGCGTGCCCATGTTGAAGCAACCAGGACGAGTGTTAGTGAGTGTTGTCTGAGTTTGCGTGCCACCAGCGGTATCAATGGTGCTGGGGGAAAAGCGTACGCAAATCTGCCGGACCAGTTCATCCATATCGCATTGCCCTGCGACTGCGGATGTGGGAACCTGGCGGCAAAGCTTTGGCATTTTGCGTTTTCGCTTGTGGCGAATAGGTCTATCTCTGGATGACCCCACTGCTGGAAGTACGGTTGGAGTACTGATGGGTGTAGCTCCCACTCGTGCATCTGGTGGCTGTGTCTGCTGAGCAGATCCGCCATCTGGTTGTCCTTGCCGGGAAGGTGTTCCGCCATGAGGAATATGTTCCTCTGAATGGCCCACTTCCACATGCTCTGAGCCAGATGAGACAACTGTGGAGAGTGTGTTCCTCCCTGCTTCTGTATGTAGTACATGGCAGTCATGTTGTCCGTCCGGATCAACACGACTGTGTTGCACAATTGAACTTTGAATGCTTTCATTGCCAGGAAGATTGCCATCAGTTCTAGAAGGTTGATGTGCATCTTCTTTTGTTGTATTGTCCATAGTCCCTGCACTGTGTAGTTGAGTACATGAGCTCCCCATCCCTGGAGAGACGCGTCCGCTGTCAGTATTATTTGTGGAACAGGCTCTTGGAACGGTCGGCCCTTGCAAAGGTTTTGTGGATTCCACCAATGCAGAGAGTTGTATGCCCGACCGCTCACCAACACTAGGTCTTTTAGTTGCCCGTGAGCCTGATTCCATTGACGTGCTAAGCACTCCTGAAGCGGGCGCATATGTAGTCTCGCGTGTGGGACTATGAAAATGCAGGAGGCCATCATGCCTATCAACTGCATGAACACTCGCGCAGGAAGGGAGTGTTGGGGTTTGAACTTGGAAATCAGCATTTGCATGCTGTTGATCCTCACTAAATTTGGCTGAGCTGTGGCTGCCAGAGTGTCTATGGTCGCACCTAGGTACTGTTGTACGTGTGCGGGTTGGAGATGTGATTTTGGGTAATTTAGTGAGAACCCCAGACTGTGAAGAAGGTGAATGGTGCGGGACATGTGGCTGGCACATTGCTGGGCTGACTTTGCTTGAACAAGCCAGTCGTCCAGGTAAGGGTAGACGTGAATGTGTTGCCTCCGTAGATGTGCAGCCACAGTAGCTAGGCACTTTGTGAAAACTCTGGGTGCTGTTGTCACGCCGAAGGGAAGAACCTTGAATTGGTAGTGCTGCCCTTGAATAGTGAACCTGAGATATTTTCTGTGTGAGGGGTGAATGGGTATGTGGAAATACGCATCTTTGAGGCCTAGCGTGGCCATGAAGTCTCCCTGTTTGAGCAGCGGGAGGACTTGTTGTAGGGTGAGCATGTGGAAATGCTCTGAGAGAATGTAGCGGTTGAGGGGTCTCAGGTCTAGTAGAGGTCTGAGTGACCCGTCCTTTTTTGGTATTAAGAAGTATAGGGAGTACACCCCCGTACCTTGCTCGTGGACGGGTACGACCTCTATTGCGCCTTTTGTCAGCATACTTAGCACTTCCTGCTGTAATAGCGCTAAGTGCTCTGAGGACATAGGACGGTGTCTTGGCGGTATTGTGGGTGGAGTGGAGGTTAATTCTAGGCAGTAACCGTGTTTGATAATATCTCTGACCCACCTGTCCGTGGTGATGGTGTTCCACGTGGACAGGAACCTTTGTAGCCTTCCCCCGACAGGTGTTATGTGGTCGGGAGGAAGGGAGAGGGCGTCACTGTTGGTTCTTGGGGGAGGACCTGGTATTGCCGTATCCGCGTCCTCTGCCCTTTGTGCTGGAGCCACGATATCCACCCCGGGTGTTTTTATCGTAGGTACTTTGTGTGTTGCCCTTGTTGTAGGTTTGCTGTGACCCCTGTCCTCTACCTGCTCCTCTATTTCCGGGGTGATGAAAGGAGCCACTCCGAAAGGTCTGCGTTTGGAGAGCCCCCATGGACTTTGCAGTGTCTGTGTCCTTTTTTATTTTTTCTAGTGTGGTGTCAACTTCTGGTCCGAATAAGTAGTTTGGGTTGACCGGCTGATTGAGGATGTTATTTTGAACCTCAGGTTTGAATCCGGAGATTCGTAACCAGGCGTGTCGTTGTAGCATGACGCTGGTGTTTATTGCTCTAGCAGCTGTATCTGCGGCATCCAGTGCACACTTAATGGATGCGTTCGTGAGGAGTTGTCCCTCCCTGATGAGGATCTCTGCACCCTCTTTGTATTGGTCAGGGAGATGTTGGAGTAGGGTTTCTAATGTGTCATAGTGTGCACGATCGTAGTGAGCTAGGAGCGCCTGTGTATTGGCAATACGCCATATGTTAGCTGCCTGGGCTGCAACCCGCTTGCCGGAGGTCTCTAGCACCTTGGACTCTTTGTCCGGGGGAGGAGCATCCCCAGTTGTCTGCGAGTGCGCCCGTTTGCGAGCATTAGCGACTACGATGGAATCCAGAGGCAACTGGCCTCTAATGTACGTAGGGTCCCCATGCGCCGACCTATATTTCTTGTCGATCCTGGGGTTTATTACTCTTGCCCTGGTGGGTTCTTTGAAAATGTCCTTTGCTGGTTTGAGGACACCTTTCAACATGGGTAGAGTTTTGATATTCCTTTCTGAGGATGCGAAAGTATCCATTAGAAAATCGTCCTCGATTGTGTCAGAGTGGAGTTGCACACCATGATTGGCCGCAGCACGTTCAATGAGGGCGTTTAATGCGGCAGTGTCCTCTGTGGGAGACGTTTTCGCGCCATATAGCTGCGTGTCTTGTGTATCCATAGGTGCACCCGGGTCTACAGGGTCATCCCAAGCCTGGTCAGGGTCCTGTTGGCCTTCAGGGTCCATGTCCCTGGGGTAGGGGACGTCGTCACCCATGTAGTCCTCCAAAGCGTCGGTTTCGGAGGGTGTCGGAGAGAAGGGCTGTGGATCTGGATAAGAGGTATGGAGCTTTTTCTTTAGCGGGATCCGGTAGGAGTCCAAAGCTTGCTTGGAAGATATTCTCCGCTTGTGGAGCATAATTCTGCCGGTGTCGGCATCGATGATGTGGGACGGTGACGTCTCCGTAGGAGAGCGTTCGGCAGGTGTGATCCTAGTTTGGGTGACACGTGTTCTGATTTCAAACATTTTGGGCGCCGTGGATGGTGGCAGGCCAAAAGTGATGTTGGGTGTTGCTGGAGAAGCTTTTTGAGCTTTTTTCGGCTCGGAGCCCGACGTGTCCTGGAGGGCTGCCTTTTCTTTGATGCGTTGCAAGGACGCTGCAACTTGTCGCACCTGGAGCGCCGACGGTTCTTTGGCGCCGAGCGGCTCTGTAGAGGCAGGCGTGGGCTTCTTCGGGGCCACGGGGTCATCGAGTCGAGGAGAGGTAGTAGCCGTCGACGGCGTCGATGATTGGGCCTTAGGTGCTGCTTTCGAAGCGGTGTGCGATGCAGCGGCCATTTTGACCTTTGTGGTCGGAGCCGATTGTTTCGGTGCCGGGTGCCGAGGCGGTTTGGCGGTACCGATGGCCTTTTTCCGTGTGTCGGCGCCGACGTCGGCTGCTGCGAGTTCGGCACCGAAGTCCCGTTTGGTGCGGTCGGTGCCGACGGGTTTGGCTGGCGTCGAAGGTGTAGTGGGCTTCGATCCGACCAGTGTCACTTTCAATTTCGGTTTCTGTGGAACCAACACGACTTTTGGTTTCGGTTTCGAGGAAGGGAAACCAGTCGTTTTGGGTACTAATGGCTGTCGCTGAATGTCCGAGGCCGGGCCGAAGAACTGCGGGGTAGGTCTTGGGTAAGGCCCGAAGGCGATCCCTCGACCGGAGCCATGGACTGACGCACTGGGATATCCTCCGTCTGTACGGGTAGGCCTTGCTCGTCACCGGAGCTACTTTCTTTGGCCCCTAAGGCCTCATCGTAGTCTCCTACCTCGGTGTCGTCTTCATCCCTGTGAAAGAGTTGTTCTTCGATGTCTTCCGATCCGGAATCGTGTTCGGAAGCGGGGCTGGAGGGTAGGTTCTCCACGCCTTCCACATCTTCGTCCTCGGCACTGAAGATGTTGGTCGGGGCCGGTGCCGCTTGCTGCGCTTCAAGTCTCGCTGCTCGTCGATTCCGAAGGGTCTTACTGGATCGGAATCGAGCACAGGCCATACATGTGGATTCGTCGTGATCCGGTGAAAGGCATTTGTTGCACACCGGGTGGAGGTCGACATGGGGATATTTCGCATTGCAAACAGGACACCGCTTGAATGGTGTCCTCGATTCCATCGTCGATGGTGTCGATGGTCGATGCGAAAAAGTTGTTTTTGAAGTTAGTAAACTAACAAGTAACTGTCGATACCGATCGGGAACAGTACCGACGCGAACTAAAGGCCTTTTGGCCTGAAAAAAGTTTTCCCTAACTTGAGTCAAGATAAGCACATCCGAACCCAATGGCGGAAAAAAACAATCTGAGGATGGAGAGGATGCCCATGCGCACTGTGGTCCAGGGGAGGAGTCACCTATCTCAGGATACTTCGAAGACTCTTCCAGGACAACAACGTGCAAACATCCGGACCCAACACTAGGCGGCGATCTATGCACAGATATGAATTCAGCAGCCCACATGCCTCGAACAAGGAATATATTTATTGTGTAGCCGACCCTGATCGGCTGAAAGAATACCCGCGATTGGACATCAGAATTGGTGCTCACCCCACCAAGTTCGTGCTAGACAGTGGGGCATCACTAAACTACCTGCCCGTAACGGAATACCAACAAATGAAATCACCTCCCAAGCTGGATAACGCACATGTACGAGTATACACGTGGATGTCCAAAAAGCCACTAACGTGTCTTGGGAAATTTGCAACCGAACTGTCGTACCAAGATCGCACAATATCAGCCTATATCCATGTCATCGAGGGGCCTGAGGCCGACTGCCTCCTGAGCCTGGCCACCGCAGAACGACTGAAACTGGTTGACATCTTATACCGAGTGGCTGACAAACCAGCTATCATCCAAAAGTTCCCCAAGCTCTTTCAAGGCCTGGGAAAAATGAAGGACTGCCAAATAAGACTGCACATAAACGAACAAATCACACCGGTAGCACAGCATCACCGGAAAATCCAGTTTCACCTGCAAGAAGCCGTGGAGAAGGAGCTCCAAGATCTACTGGAAGCAGATATCATACAAAGAACAGATGGACCAACCCCATGGGTCTCCCCGGTGGTGGTAGTCCCGAAGAAAGGGGAAACCAGCCGAGTCCGCCTATGTGTGGATATGAGGGCGCCCAACATGGCGATAGAGAGAGAGAGACATCCAGGCCCTCACATCAGTGACATGATCACTTCACTCAACGGAGCCAAGATATTTTCAAAACTAGATCTCAACAAAGGATACCACCAGCTAGAATTGCATGAAAGGACAAGATATATCATGACATTCTTGACACACCTCGGGCTATTCAGATATAAAAGACTACGTTTCGGAGTGTCATCAGCAGCGGAAATATTCCAAGAGGCAATCAGGAGAACAATACATCACATTCCACATGTCCTAAACTACAGCGATGACATCCTCGTATATGGAGCAACGACTCAAGAACACGACAAAGCACTAGATCAGGTCTGTCATGCACTCATGGAAGCCAACCTCACACTCGACCAAGACAAGTGTGAATTTCACAAACTAACACTGAAATTTTTCAGCCACATATTCTCTGGAAGTGGCATGAAACCAGACCCACAAAAAGTAGCAGCGCTAAACGACACACCAAGCCCAGATGACGTGGGCGATGTACGATCATTCCTAGGCATGGCCAGCTACTGTTCCAGATATATACCCGACTACGCCACGTTAAGTTACCCTCTGAGGATGCTCACCAAGCAAGGACAACCTTTTCAGTGGTCCACCCAATGTGAAGGGGCGTTCAGAGAGATCAAAAGAACTGTAGAGTCGGCCAAAAATTTAGCTTACTTCAATCCAAAAAAGAAAACAGAGATAACAGTGGACGCCAGCCCCGTAGGACTAGGAGCCATCCTAGCACAATATGAGAGAGAAGAAGATCAACGACACATAGTAGCATACGCCAGCAGAAGTCTAACAGACACGGAGAGAGCGTATTCACAGCCAGAAAAAGAAAGCCTGGCCGTTGTCTGGGCGTGTGAACACTTCCACATCTTCATCTTTGGGAAACACTTTACACTAGTGACTGACCATCAAGCCTTGATCACAATTTTTGGAAACCCACGAGCAAAAATGCCACCAAGAATAGATCGATGGGGCCTCCGGCTCCAGGAATACACCTACACCATCATTAACAAGCCAGGAAAAGCTGCAAACCCCGCAGACTACATGTCCCGGCACCCCATCAGATCCAGCAAATCAGAACAATCAATTGCAGACGAATACATTCACTTCGTAGTAGACCAAGCGAGACCTCCGGCTGTTCCACTGAAAGCCATTTGTGAAGCGACACAAACAGATGCCACCCTGCAAGAGGTGAAACTTCGGATTCAAACCAACAGCTGGAGACACACGCAAAGCAGTGAACAAAACGACCAAGAAATGGCGGCATTCAAACATGTCCACGATGAACTGTCAATAGCAGCAAATGGTCTCGTCCTACGAGACACCAGACTAGTGATCCCACGACAACTCAGACAAGGGGTCATCAATTTAGCACATGAAGGGCACCGGGGCATAGCAGCCACAAAAAGAGCACTCCGTGAAAGAGTCTGGTTTCCAACACTAGACCTGATGGTAGAGACAACCCTGAAAGACTGCCCGCAGTGTCAACTGGTGAGCCGTACGGATCCTCCTGCACCACTACAAATGTCTCCACTACCGGAGGGTGTCTGGCAACACATTGCCATTGACTTCTTTGGGCCAATAAAATCGGGCCAATATGTCCTGGTCATCATGGACGAGTACTCCAGATTCCCCATCGCACAACTGTGCTCATCCACGAAAGCATTGAGTACCATACCGATACTAGAGGAGGTCTTTGCCGCATGAGGCATTCCTCTAGTGGTGAAGTCAGATAACGGACCTCCATTCAACAGCCATGACTTTGCTGATTTTGCTCAACACCTCAACTTCAAGCACCGCAAGATCACACCATTATGGCCTCAGGCCAACGGAATGGTCGAACGCTTCATGTCCACGATCAAGCAAGCCATTCAGCAAGCAGAACTCACCGGAAAGAGCCTTCAGATGGCACTCAACGAGGTACTGCGAGCGTACCGAAACACGCCTCATTCCACCACAGGCAAATGTCCTGCCACTCTCATGCTGGGACGCCCAGTGCGCACCAGACTACCAATGATGAATATGGCAGCAAACGAACAGTATCCCGACTCTGACCATGAGGAGATGGCAGCCAGAGACAAGATAAAGAAAGAAAAGATGAAGGACTATGCTGATGAACGACGACGTGCTACGTCCCCTCAAATACAAGAAGGAGACTGGGTGCTTGCACGACAAGAGCAGCCCCGGAAGACTGATAGCAAGTACCATGAGGTTCCGCTGAAGGTGATACAACAAAAAGGAACTATGATCACTGCAGAGACCGACGGAAGAAGACTTACCAGGAACGTGACACACTTTAAAATGTGCGGACCCAACATTAAGGAACTACTGACTGAACTGAAAATGGAGAAAAGAGAACCAGAGACACTGCCCCACCGCAGTCAGGCATTGATGTAAATGGCCGACGAGAACGAGTGTGACAATCCTGAACTCCAGTCACGCCCCAGACGGGTCATCACAAAACCGTCTCGCCTCATAGAGGAACTTTAAAAAAAAAAAAAAAGAGAGAGAGACAGTTGCTGTGTTGTTCTTATTTTGCTTTTCATTTACAGAGGGGGGAGATGTAATGGTGCCGATGTAACAGTGCACAATGACCAAACAGGTCAGGCACTAGGACCGGCCTGAGTGGGGACTAGGGCAGGCGGAAAGGGAGGAGCGGAGGGCTAGAGGCTGCAGTTAGCCGTTAGCCCGGGATGAGGAAGGAACCAATAAAGGAGCTGAGCAGTAAGAATCCTGTGTCCGTGTCTCTTCTTTCCACGGGGACACACACACTACCGGCAGAGTTGAGAGGAGCAGCTTTCCTCACCGTTTTTAGAAAAAAGCTAAAAACGTGGCTTTTCCAGAACTGAGTAACGAGGACAAACTACGGCAGTCAATAGCGCTAAGACACCCCCGGGTATTTGTGCGCTCAATAAGTCTCATTAACATTAACATCAAATGTACCGCAGGATTCATCATCCTCCTCCGGGGGCTAGCAGGCTAGAAACGTTTCTTTGTGGACCCCAAGAACAATCTCAACAGGTTCATTTGCAAATAAAATTCAACAGGGATTGCTTCTTTCATACGGCTTTAATCTGCTGCTTTGAGCAAGCTATGGCTTGCTAATACCCATTTAAAAAGGGCACCATGATTGTGCATAGTATCCTATCCCCTAAGAAAACTGGACATCATATTTAATGTGTCTGAGCTGCCCACGTCACAATTCTTCTGATAAACACTGAATTATAAATTCCCAGAACCTCGATTCAGAACACGCTACATTCCATACATTAAGTGATGGAACAGTTAGAAGTGAAATAATCTCTCTTTATATTCGGTAGGAAACCCACAGCATGTGAAGGGTCTGTGCATTCTTCTGTTCTTTGCTTCTAGGGGTGTTTTGGGTTTTTTATTGTGCAGCCAGTTGCTACATTTCATGCAAATCATTTGTAAACGGGGATTGAAATATAGGCCACGTTAGGAGGCTTTTGGCAAAGGAACCAAAAGAACATCACTTTGACATTCACTAATATGGGCCTGGATTGCTCCATTCCACTGTAAACAGGTTTTCTGCGCAGACCGACCTAAGCTGGTATTTTGTGCTTGTTTAGATTTGTCCTGCACAAGTGCTAGAGCAGTCTGAGGCTGGGCACCTTTGGGACATGTCTAGGGGGATGCTTGGAGCTTCAGGGGACGGGACAGGCTGGACTTTAAATGATGCTACAGTAAGAAGAAGCAGCACAGTCCCAGCAGGGGACTTCCGTTCTGAGTACCTACTTGAGGAGTGCCACTGGCAGTGCAGTTACTAGAGGAAATGTGGCCTCGAAGTAAAACTGTCACCTTTCAAGCCTGAGGACCTGTGCTCCACTCCTGCCCTCCTCCCTGGACTGCTGGATAGCACTGGCTGTTGCTTGATAACACTGTCTGCTGGACATCTGCTTTTTCAGTATTTACAAGAAACTAACTGGGCGGAGGAGACAAAAACGAATTTTATCATAAGCTTCCCCAGGCCACCCCTCTGAAGGCTTTCAAGGAGTTGTGTGTTACAGAGAACCATAAATAATGTTCAAAACATAATGCATTTGATGCCAAAGGACAAGGTATGACCTGTCTGTGCTGCCGCCCTGGCACAAAGGTGCACATTGGCACTGTGATGCCTAGAGCATTAATGTGAATACCATGAGGACAGGTCATAATCTTAATCTACCCAACACTGACATTTTTTATTTAGCGCACCGCTATCATTGGCATGGTCCTGTTGTGCTCTGGGTGGACCCGGAAGCATATGATCGCACAACAATGTATTAGCCTCTATCTGGTGTTCCATGGGGCTTTGAGGTCAGGCGCAGTGCGGCTTAATTTAAGTTGGTTGCTTCCGAGAGCTGCCATGATACAGAAGGTTTTACCTTTACTAACAAATAACCCTTAACCCCCCCTCAAACTGGACCACGTAAGTACTGGAATATTTCATGAACGCATTTTCAGATCTAGCTTTCAAAGCTTATGAGTTTCTAGCAAATGTAAGTGAACAGAAGGTGGTAAAATGCACTGTCTCTATATTTTCAAACTTTCTCGGAGGGTAAAACCCCAGAATACTCTTTGAATAATGCAGGCTCGTCCACTTCGATTGCTAGCTTTAATCTGCTCTGAGCAGTGTCCATACAGGCAGCGGGCAGGGCCAGTGGTGGACATGGTTGGCACCAGTGGACACTTCCAGAGGGAAACGTGGGCAGCAGCCACATAAGCGAAATTTCGAGCAGCTGCACTTATATATTTACTTACAAATTAAATACTAGGGTATCAGCCATTTTACCTAGCAAAAGACATCATTATCAAGCAAGAATAGCAGTTAATTGTTAACAAGCTCAATGGCATTCACTTAATCAACAACGTAAGAAACAGAGAGAAACATGCCAGGATTTGAACATGAGACACTGAAATCAAACACAGATCCCTACAGCGGATGCATTAGTCCTTTATTCCAACAACACCAGTCATCCCAGATGTCACAGTCTCTATTAAAGTCACAATTATGCAGAACCAGAAACTTTAACCTTCTCTTATACAACAAACAATACATCACCTCTGATACTTGCCAGCGAAGGTTGCGGAGCTGCTCTAGTGCCCACATTTTACACACAGAGCCAGATGGGTACTTCAGATGGTGCTGGGCAAAGGCCGACTCTCCTGCATACAGAAGTGAGCTCGCTCTTCGCGCGACGCCCTTTAGCACGCTGCGTGATGCGTAGAATCCAGTCCACGCCTGAAAAGGCTCTATAAGTGAAAGAAGAAGCTAAGCTTTTTAACACAGCAGATCAAGAACTGAAGCTATGAGTGTTGCTAAACATAGTGTTGACACATTTTTATTTCAATTTAACAATAAATAAAGTTTGATTTACGTTCAAATACTAACGTAATACTGCAATGCCTGCTATTTCAAGGAGGGACTTACCTTGCTCTGCTTCCCCCTCAAAGGTTTTTGTCATCAATTACTCTTTTCGGAGGTATTGTTTTCTAAATTATTTGATTATGTAAATCAATCCTTCCAGTTCCTGGACTGTGGCTCGATTTACCTCCTTGAATGTTGCAGCATTCGAGGGACACTCACAAGCATAACCTGTTACATTTGCCTAATTGTACATGTTGAACAATTAAGCACATGAATTAATATTTGCGATTGCTTTTTTTCTGTACAAATTATTTTTTTCCATGGAGAAACCCGAATTTTGGTGATATCCCTTCCAATTATCACCTGGAAAGGATTTACTCTTGTCTTTCAGTAGTGTTTACCTACAACCCTTTCCATAGCGTAAATGGGATAAAGAAAGGTATGTGAATACCCAGGACCTAACACATTTGTAGGTACAAACAAACAAAAAATAGCCTTTCTGGCTTTACAGGTTTACGTGTGACAACTTTTATAGCACGACTACCAAAACCTATATGGCACCATACTCAAATAAACCTAAAATCGTTCGAAAATAAAATGCAATTCAGATTATGTCGTATATGTTATGGTTTGTCCATGCTTTAAGCAATATATTAGGAATACATCCCATCAGGTCAAAAAATATGTGCTGGAACAAATGTGCACCATCAGTCAGAACAACGCCCACTTCCGAGCTGCTTGTCACTTTAATGACATGCATGACAGAAAAGGAGCATTTCAAAGGTTTTTGCATTCAATAAATCAATAATTTGTAAAGCGCACTACATACCCGTGAGGGTCTCAAGGCGCTGAGGAGGGGGGGGGGGGGGGGCGGGGGGGGGGTGGCTACTGATCGAACAGCCATGTCTTGAGTATCCTCCTGAAGGTCAGCGGGTCTTGGGTCTGTCATAGGCTCAGTGGGAGGGTGTTCCATGTCTTGGCGGCAAGGTGGGAGAAGGATTTCCCGCCGGTGGTTGTTCTTCGGATACGCGGGACGGTGGCGATTGAGAGGTCGGCGGAGCGTAGCTGGCGGTTGGGGATGTAGAAGGAGAGCCGTCTGTTGAGGTAGGCTGGGCCGGTCTTGTGGAGTGCTTTGTGTGCGTGGATGAGGAGCTTGAAGGATATCCTCTTGTTGACGGGGAGCCAGTGCAGGTTTCCCAAGTGGGGGGTGATATGGCCATGTCGTGGTACGTCGAGGATCAGTCGTGCCGAGGCGTTTTGGATGCGTTGTAGTCGTTTGATGAGCTTGGTCGGGGCTCCCGCATAGAGGGCATTTCCGTAGTCTGCTGCTGACGAGGGCCTGGGTGACTGTCTTTCTTGTATCTGTCGGGATCCATCTGTAGATCTTGCGAAGCATATGGAGGGTGTTGAAGGAGGAGGAGGAGACGGCGTTGACTTGCTTGGTCATTGAAAGCGTTGAGTCGAGGATGATTTCCAGGTTGCGTGCGTGGTCGGTGGGTGTCGGGGCTGCCCCCAGTGCCGTCGGCCACCAGGAGTCGTCCTAGGCTGAAGGGATGGAGCCGAGGATGAGGACCTCCGTCTTGTCTGAGTTCAGCTTCAGACGGCTGATCTTCATCCAGTCGGCAATGGCCTTCATTCCTTCGTGGAGGTTGGCTTTGGCGGTGATGGGGTCCTTGGTGAGGGAGAGGATCAGTTGAGTGTCGTCGGCTTAGGAGATTATGTTGAGGTCGTACTGTCGGACGACGTGTGCGAGCGGGGCCATGCAAATGTTGAACAATGTTGGGCTGAGGGAGGATCCCTGGGGTACGCCGCAGATGATCTCGGGGGCTTTGGAACGGAATGAGAGGAGGCGGACGCTTTGGGTTGTGCCGTAGGAAGGAGGTGGTCCATTCCAGAGCCTTGTCTCGGATCCATGCGGCGTGGAGGCGTGCGCGTAGTGTGCGGTGGCAGACGGTGTCGAAGGCGGCGGAGAGGTCTAGGAGGATGAGTGCTGCGCTCTCACCATTGTCCAGCAGGGTCCTGATGTCGTCGGTGGAGGCGATGAGGGCAGTCTCGGTGCTGTGGTTGCTGCGGAACCCTCACTGGGAAGGGTCCAGGATTCTGTTTTCTTCGAGGTAACGGGTTAGCTGTCTGTTGACGATTTTCTTGATGACCTTGGCCGGGAAGGGGAGCAGAGAAATGGGCCGGAAGTTCTTGAGGTCTCTTGGGTCTGCCTTAGGTTTTTTGAGTAGGGCGTTTATCTTGGCATGTTTCCAGCTCTCTGGGAAGGTCGCGGTCTCGAGGGAGAGGTTGATGACGTTGCATAGGTGGGGTGCGATGGAGCTGCTTGCTTTGTTGAAGACGTGGTGCAGGAATGGGTCTGACGGAGACCCGCAGTGGATTGTGCTCATGGTCTTGATGGTGTCATCGACGCTCACGCTGGCCCAGGCTAACACGGGGGTCTTGGTCGATGGTGTGCCGAGGGTCTGTTGTGTTGCTGTCTGTTGGGGCTGTCTGGGTGTTGAATCTGTCGTGGATGTCTGCTATCTTGTGGTGGAAGAAGGTGGCGAGGGAGTCGCACAGCGCTTGCGACGGCAGGATGTCGTTTGTGTTGGAGCTGGGGTTGGAGAGTTCCTTCACGATGTTGAAGAGCTCTTTGCTATTGTGTGCGTTGTTGTCGAGGCGGTCTTTGAAGGAGGTCCTCTTGGCCGCCCTGATGAGGTGGTGGTGGTGGTTGCGGATGCCGTCCTTGTGTGCTGCGTGGCTGTCCGGATTTTGTTCACTGTGCCATTCCTTCTCTAGTTTCCGGCAGGCTTGCTTGGAGGCAAGGAGTTCTGGGGTGAACCAGCTGGCCCTCTTGCTAGTGTCTCTGTGGGGTGGGGGTTTCTTCAGCAGGGCGAGGGTGTTGGCGCAGTCCTTGATCCAGCGTCTGAGGCTGTGGGCAGCGTCGTCGGTGTTGGAGGGTTGGGTGGGTGGGCTGAGAGCGAGGTTTGCATGTAGTTGGTCTTCGGTGATTTTGCTCCAGCAGCGGCGGGGGATTTGTTTGGTGCGGTGGTGTGTGGTGGGTTTCTGGAAGGCGAAGTGGAAGCAGCAGTGGTCGGTCCAGAGGAGTTCGGTGGTGTGGCTGACAGAGACGTGCGGGCTTGAGGGCAATATCGGCCCGGTAACAAAATCGGCCGAAACCGGCCCTTGCAAACAGCTCGGCCGCACCCCCTCGGGCCACCGGCCGAGCAGTTCACCAAGGCCGGTTTTGGTTCCCAGTCTGGCCCTGCTTCCTAACACCCATCACGCTAAGGCAGGATGTTTGGTATGTATTTTTCTTTTTTCAGTGGTAGAGTGATAGCACATGCCCATTCGTATGCAAATCAGCCTTGGTCCTGATCCAATAGGAACAGTACAGCTTGTACTGGCAGGCCAAGTCCTCCCTGAACCGGAACACCAGCAACCCAAGATCGGTTTCACCCTGACTGGGGCTCGTCAGTCTGGTGCAGCTTGTCCAGTAAACCCAGAATTGCTCGATGAAACCGACTTAACTCTGTGCGAGCTAACACCTTGCTCTGCCTCCACCCCCAGTTAATAATCCAGGTTCTCACAGTGTTGTAGAATCCTCCTAGTTGTGCATGTATTTTATTTGAAAGGAAATTAAACAAGATTTGCAAGCGTGGCTTCCAATACTAGCTACAAAAACTAATGTAAATGTTAAATAGTAAGATATCTAGGATGTCCAACACACTGTCCATTTTACCAGACAAATAAAAGAGCAGTGCCTAATGAAAAGGGAATATGGTACCAGCGTCTGCTGGAATAGCTGTCAAACTGCCCAGCTGAATTAAATACATTAACAAAGACCAGTAGTGTGGTAGAATCTGTCTTTGTAAAACGGTCTCTAACTGGGCAACGTTTAATATATGTAAATATATGCAAGTATAGTCACTAGCTGCTCGCTCCAACCTAGAGAATGGCTTTAATTTGATATGTCACAGGAATGGATGAGGAGCAGAGCGTGCATAGATATGAGTGGATCAGCTGAGACACTAAAACAAGTATCATAAGCGTTGCTGCAGAGTACACGAGGTCAGAAAAGTTCCAGGACATTACGCAGTCACCCTACGCACCTGTGGAATATGGAAGAAAGTCTTGATCATTCCGTACATCCCAAGTGAGATTTTCACTATAAAGGGCCCGGAAGTAGTCGCTGAGGGTGGCATACTGTACTCTCACACCATACTCCTCAGCACGATTATTTATGTAGTCAAGCAGTGGATCCATGTTTTCAAACTGAACTGATGAGTTGAAAAATTGTTTGTCACAGCCCTACAAATTAAAACGAATGAGAAATTAAAGCAAGAAACAGGGAAAGCAACCTGAAATGCAGCTTACACAAATATACTTTTCTGCCTTAGAAACACACGTTCTCAGTACACGTTGCTTGAAATCTGCACATCTTCACATTTATGCATGTTGTTAGATCTGTGCTACACCGACACCCACTGCAATAGCAAATTTATTAAAGTCTGAAGGATGTAACTCCCAAAATGAAAAGTTTCTTGATAAATGAAAATTCCCAGTAAATCTGATAATGAAATAATTTACTTCTGTAACTCGTGGGTCACAGGGGACGCATTAACTACACTTGTCTCGTATGCAAAAGATGAACTTCCACAAAAGAAATGATGAAAAAATCTTATCTCACAAGCTCATTCCAAGTTGCACTGTTACAATTTTCAGCCCAAGCCAGCCACCCCGTCACCATCAGGTAGTCCTTAAAGAAGCTAGTCTGGGTAGAAGAGTTGGTATTTGTTACATTTTGTAGATAACCATAAATTGTTTTTCCAGACCCCCGGCACCAAGGACTTAGTCAATAAACCAATCCGAATTAGAAAACTATTTGTACTGCAACCATTCTTCAACCCACTCAGTATTATTTGAGCGAGATGTGTTTCAGGAAAGACATTACAGGGATAGTTGATGTAGCCTCCAAACTTTCTTTCATGAAATAACTACATTCTCAAGAACACGAGGGGCACATTTTAAATACATTTAAAATCAAACTCCTACTCTAGTGCTCACCATATGAATTGTAAGTATAATGAAGACAAATAAAATGGCAGAAGCAATGTTCACTAAAAGCGTAAATAAAAGAAACCTCTCTAAAATGGCTATGGTGAAAAATCCATAGCAATTCTACCACCATATATTTTGGCCAGCAAAAAGTACACAATATTATAGTAGTCCCTGGCACCGAGGAGAATTATTTTGTACGTGGATGTGCTTCATATGAATGGGAAGGTTTCTGTAACTCGCAGCCCTGCCAGCCACTGACTGAAGGGGAGGGACTCATTGCCCAGTGATGCATGCTGCCGTGGGAGGAAATAAAACGTGAATAGCACAATTACAGATTAATGGATGAAGTCTGGCTGAAAAGCTCTATAGCTATATCAGAAACAATTTTAGTACAATCAAAAGGTCTTGGATAACACCCGACCGAAAAAGGACAACTGAATTGCATTGTTGCTAGCCTCTTTGCTAATGCCATTTAAAAAACATTTTGGTAAATCTTTATTGCAAATAGATAAGAAACTTTGAAAAGATGGGTAAACAGGGAGGCTTGCAAAGACAGATAGAGGGTTACACAGATAGTTAGTCAGTCAGATAGATAGGATGGTAGATAGTGAGACAGATGGAGAGATCGATAGAGAAATCAATAGAGGGATCGATAGTGAAATCAATGGAGAGCTCGATAAAGAAATCAATTAAGAGATTGATAAAGAAATCATAGAGAGACCGATAGCTCGATAGATCTGTAGACAGGGTTCCATACATAGACAAGGTTGCATGGATACATAGAGTTGCCTAGCTAGATACATAGACAGATTTGGATAGATACATAGACAGATTTGGATAGATACATATACCGATTTGGATAGATCGATAGATAGATCAATAGATAGACAGATAACAAAACAGCAGAGCTTAAATTAGTAGTATACAAGTAAAATGTCTATATAAGCACGACATACAAGAGCACTGAAAGCAATCTAGAAAGTCATACAAGCAGGACATACAGACTAAACTGGTTTACAAATATAACTCTAGTCCTCAATTATAATACATACCAGCACGACATACACAAATGCAGTTAGAAATGCATTTCATTGCGTATATACTAAAAAAGAAAAATTACATCTTCATGAAGAACAGTTTCAAATGGTCACTATCTAATATGTTGTGAAATAGCAGCAGTCAGGTAAAAAGGATAAATATGAATTTACAACTCCAGCTCCAGGACAGATAAGTTCTCTTTTGTGATCCTTATCTAACTAGCTTCTCTATTGTCTTGTTCATTTTATGCGATGTTTTTTAAAATGTTTTAATCCATTTTGATGTATTTTACATGTACCTGTTGATGTAGTTTACTGGGTGTCTTTCCCCATACCCTGCGCGCTCGCATTCTGGTGTTATCGTGCTTCTGCACCTTTTACTCGCTGTTTCGGGACTCTCCCCCCACCCCCCCCGCGCTTCCGCACCTTCCTCACGCTGTTTCGGGACTTTTTCTCCCTCCCTCAGCGCCGTTTCTATCCCTCCCGCCTCCAATTTATGGAGGTTGGACTCTACCTTGCACTGGTGCTGTTTCCCGACGCTCATAGCCGATTTTTCATCCCGCAGTCCGCCCCACGGTACACTCCGTTATTTTGCATGTTCTGCCCTTTTGGGGGCTTTCAGCGGTACGTTTCCCCTCCTCCATTAGAGGAATGAACCTTGGCAACGCGTCGCTAACGTCGTCGTGTTGCCAAGGAACATTCCTCTCTCCTATCAGCCTGTATTACACGCGTCATGCTCGTCATGACAACCAGGCCATAAACAACCTCCGGTGATCGCGCTCGAGCGCATTTCGATCACCGGAGGAAGACAGTTGTTTACCAGATACCGTTTTTTCTCTCCAGCCTACGCTCCCTCTAGTTTAATAGGCAGACTGCACTGCTGATTTAAAATTAACAGACTGTTGAGCATTTATTTTATCAATTTATTTCTCAACCTTATTTAAAAAAAAAAAAAAATACAGATCTAACTCAATATTATTATTTACATCATTATATTTATTAAAAAAAAAAAAAAAAAGAGAGAGAGTATTTTATTTATTAATATTTAATTATTAAGATAATATTATCCCTACCTTCATCTATCATATCTGATTTCGACTCAGACGAAGCAGAGGCTAGTGCGCCTACCCCCAATTTAAATAATGAGGCTTTTAAAGAGATCATTCACGAGGAAATGAGATCATGTATGTTGGAGACCATGTCCAAAGTAATGACTTCTAAAAGATCTTTCCTATCTGATGAAGAGATTAGCTCCCTTTACCAACATACTCTCTCTAATGATGATCTCACTCACACAAGGGGAAAAAGAACCAAAAAAAGTAAGAACATAGAATTTTTCCCCAAGAGCACTGAAGGGGCTAGTACCTCTTTCTCCCTGGGTGTCCCTAGCGGCACAACATATAAAGGTGTCCCTAGCGGCACAACACATAAAGGTGTCCTCAGCGGCACAAAATATCATGGTGTCCCTTGCGGCACAAAATATCAAAGTGCTCTAAACAATGACCTCGCTACTGATGATGATCTCTACATTGATGACGCCTCTGACTCTCCGGACGAATATGTCCTAGACCTAGATCAAGACGATCTTGAATTTAACTCTCTAGATGAAGACCTCTCTCACTCAAAAGATACCATCTTAGACCCTTTGGGCCAAGAGATGTTTTCTCCTCTCAACATTAAACATCCCAGGAGCTCAGACTGGATTCCTCACGACCATGTGAGCAAATTTATAAACAAATGGCTGAGAAACCCCCTTGATAGAGATGCTCGGAACCTACTAAGAGCTGAATGCTCTCGTCCTTCCATTGCAGATAAGACTTGCCAGACTCCTAATCTCGACCCAGAACTTATCAAGTATCTCTTCAAACTCGGAAGAGATCCTAGAAAGGGTATGGAGAGGTCCTTAAAAGGCTGCCAGGATAGGGTCCTTGACATTCTGGGCCCATTGGCAAGAATCATCGATATTTCGGAAGAAAGCCATATTAATGGCACTCCCCTCGACACAGAACTCATTAGAGGACTTAGTCAGAGAGCTCTTGTTCTGTTAGGCAACGCTAATGCCAGCCTGAATTCCGAGAGGAGAAGAGTGGTCCTAACCAAGATTAGCCCGAAACTCAGTGATCTAGCAGACAAAGAACCTTCTGCCAACCCTAAAGGCTTGCTTTTCGGAGAAGACCTGATTAAGACCCTAGGGAAATACGTTTCTACGTTCACAGCCCTTGATAAAGCACATCAGAATATGAAGAGAGTGTTTAACTCGAATAACCTTTTCGCAAGGGCCGGTAGACGGGGCCAGTCTTCCGGCCGATTCAACAGAAGGCCCTACCCTAGAGGAAGAGGTTATGCCGGAAGAGGCTTCTTCAACCCAAACACTCCCCAATTCTTTCCGCAAAGAGGAAGAGGGTTTCGCTCAAGAAGCTTCAGATCCCGCGGACCATCTACCGACAACAGCAACCAAAGTGAGTATAATTTCTACCCTTTCCCCTCATTCCCCTATCCCCAAAGTGGGTGGAAGACTCAAACTCTTTTTCAACAACTGGAAGTTGATAACACAAGACCCATGGGTTTTAAATACCGTGAAGGGATTCATGATAGACTTTATCCAAACTCCTTACCAATCTTCTTTCCCAAAAGAAATGCCTCTTTCCCTAGATCAGGAAAAGATTATAGAGGAGGAGATCTCCTCTATGCTTCAGAAGGGTGCTATAGTAGAAGTCCCTTTAGAGATGCTAAAATTCATAAGCACCCTCTTCCTTGTCAAGAAAAAAGACAAGGGGTGGAGACCCGTCATAAATTTAAGAGCCCTCAACAAATTCCTTGTCTACAGACACTTCAAGATGGAAGGTATTCACCTTCTGAGGGATTTACTTCTAAAAGACGACTGGCTTGTAAAGTTAGACCTAAAGGACGCCTACTTCACGATTCCTATGGCCAAAACCCACCAACCCTTCCTTCAATTTCTTTGGAAAAACCGTCTTTTCCAATTCAAGGCTCTCCCCTTCGGACTTTCTTCAGCCCCCTGGTGTTTCACCAAGGTAATGAGATCAATCGCTTCCTGTTTAAGAAAAAAAGGTATCCGCATGATAGTTTATCTAGACGATATCCTCATCCTCTCTCAGGACCATTGTCAAATTCTCCAAGATCTAAATACTGTGATGGACCTTTTGGAAAACCTGGGGTTTATTATAAACAGAGAAAAATCCATCCTTTCACCTTCAAAAAAAACTAGAATTCCTTGGTTTTTCAGTAGATACCACAAGTTGTCTACTTCTCCTTCCTCCAAAAAAGATATCCAAAATAAAAAAAGAAATAAGACATATCCTAAAACTTCAGAGTTTTCCCCTAAGGGAATTAGCCAGATTACTAGGTCTCCTTTCCTCTTCGATTCAAGCCATCTTCCCAGGCCCTCTAAATTACCGTGCACTTCAGAGAGTGAAAGCGAGGGCCCTTCAATCGGGCCTCTGGTACGGAGACCTTATCTCGCTAGACCAGGAGGCCAAGGTAGAACTGACCTGGTGGTTAAACAACTTAGAGGCATGGAATGGGAAAGCAATTTTTGGCTCAACTCCAGAATTCGTTTTAGAATCAGATGCCAGCCTTCATGGCTGGGGAGCATGCTTTCAAGGCCAGAACACTGGTGGAATTTGGTCTCCGGAAGAATCCTTACATCATATAAATTTTCTGGAATTGACAGCTGGTCTTTACGCCTTGATGAGTTTCAAACAATTCATTCAGGGCAGGTCTATCATCCTGAAAATAGACAATATCTCCGCCGTAGCCTACATAAATCGGCTAGGTGGAACCAAATCTGCCGACCTCTCCAATCTTGCCAAGAAACTTTGGATGTTCTGCTTGGAACACAAAATCGCCTTAAGAGCCGAATATCTCCCAGGCAAATCCAATGTATCGGCAGACTGGAATTCAAGGTTCCTTCTGGACTTCAGCGATTGGAAACTCAACGTCTCCGTCTTCAATTCCCTCAACTTCTATTGGGGACCTCTGGTTTTAGACCTCTTTGCCAGCAGATTAACCTTCCAAATCAAGAATTATTACAGTTGGATTCCAGATCCGGGTGCTCTGGCAGTGAATGCCTTCCTCCAACCTTGGCAAGGCAGAAACAGCTACGCCTTTCCCCCCTTTTCCATGATTCAGAGAGTGCTTCAGAAAGTCAGACTCCACCAATGCTCAATCGTGTTAATCACTCCCTTCTGGCCCTCTCAAGCCTGGTTCCCAACTGCCCTAGAGATGAGCTACGACTCCCCATTCCTAATTCCCTTCCTTGCGGACCTTCTTACAGACATAGACGGTCATCTTCACCCCATGGTTCAATCAGGGAAACTGAACCTTCTTGCCTGGAGAGTGTCAGGAGATCCAATGATCTCTCAGGACTTTCGTCAACAGCTTCAACTCTCCTTGGCGAATCCTGGGCCCCTGGCACACACTACCGATACAACAACATTTGGAAATCTTGGGTTCGTTGGTGCTTGGAAAGGAATCTGGATTCCGTTCAGGCACCTATCGTTGACATAATCAACTTTCTAGTGGAACAATTTGAAAGAGG
Organism: Triturus cristatus; assembly: GCF_964204655.1. Taxonomy (NCBI): domain Eukaryota; kingdom Metazoa; phylum Chordata; class Amphibia; order Caudata; family Salamandridae; genus Triturus; species Triturus cristatus. The sequence continues at coordinate 1,011,487,894 of NC_140582.1, read as the reverse complement.
CCTTAGTTATAGATCTATCAATTGTTATAGATCTGCCATCTCCGCCGGCCACTCCCTCGTCAACGGTAAAACTATTGGTAAAAATGCAATTATTTGCAGGGTCCTTAAAAGTATCAGACTCAGAAGACCTCCTAGACCCAGATATCAATCCCTTTGGGATGTGAACCTAATCCTTGACCTTTTTTCAGTTTGGCCCATTAATTCACTCTTAGACAATAAAAAAACTTTCTATTAAACTAGCTACTTTACTTTGCTTAATTTCCTGTCGAAGAGTCTCTGATGTCAAGGCTCTGGAGATATCTAATAGATCTTATAGCATGTTCGGAGTAAACTTTGAGCTCTTCAGAAGAACAAAGACCATGTCCAATTCTATTTTTTTACCCTCGTTTTGATGATTACCCCAAACTCTGTGTAGTTGACTGTATGAAAGAATACGACTCTAGAATGAATTCTCTTCGACCTCCTAGTGCAAACCAATTGCTCATTTCCTTCGTTAAACCACATAAGCCTGTTTCTTCCAGTTCTATCTCTAGATGGGTTAAAATTGTGATGAACCTAGCAGGTATCGACCTTAATATTTTTAAACCACACTCTATCAGAGGAGCTATGGCCAGTAAGTCCTTCTGGTCAGGAGGTAAGTTGGATGATATCCTCAAGGCTGCTGATTGGTCTAATGCTCGGACCTTTGCTCATCATTACTGTAAACCTATCCCGCATGTGTCTGACGTAGTATTACAAAGCTACCAACAAGCATAATGGTAGCCTCCGGTCTTGTAATGAAATTGCGATTCTCCTATTTACATGACCAGAGAATCTGGATTTCATTAAAGACACGGAGGCTAACATTATCCCCCCCTCCTCTTTCCCTTTGGAGGTTGTTATGCTTCTATAGAAATTATTCTAATGTTTATTATTATATTCTATAGGTATTATATTGTTGACTTGACTTGTTATTGTTGACTTGACATACTTTTCATGCCTTTTATACATTGTTGTTTTTCATGAGTCTTTTACTCTTATTATACTTGCACTAATTCTCTCTCTTTTGCAGATGCTCTCTAAAGAATTTTTTGGATTTGAGTTTCTTCTCCTTCTCCATCTTCGGTGTCCTTCCTTCTACGACTTCCTACATTTCACCAAGACGTTTTTTCTTCACTTACTAAGTTCAAAGGATTTTATCGAACTTTTCCTGTTTTTCGCGATTTAAAAGAGGCAGAATACTGTGGGCTCATGCCTTTTACTATTGTTAATGTTCTATTTGGAATACTTCCTTTGTGATGTATGCGGCTGTCCTGGTGACGCAATTAAAAGTGTAAGCATAATGTTAGCCTCCGTGTCTTTAATGAAATCCAGATTCTCTGGTCATGTAAATAGGAGAATCGCAATTTACAACAGCACCAGGAGGAGAAGGATCCAATAAAGCTGGAATGTGCCCTGTAATCAACATGGCAAACTGGTAGAACTCACCGTGCTATCTCATCAGACTCTTAACACAAAAGCAACACCAAGGTAATAAAGTAAAAACACTGGCACTGAAGAGAACTATCTTGTGGGCAGATGTGCTCCATGTGAAAGAGAAAAATGCAGTCACTCAAAGGGAAGTTATCCAGTGGCTGAAGTGGGCTGACCCACACCCTATGCTGTTGTGGGCGGAAGCAATATGTGAATGACACACCAATAGACCAATGGATGAAGATAGCTGGCTGAAAGCCCCTTTAAATAACTATATTATACATATATTTAAAAAATAAAATCAATAGGTCTAGGCTAATGCCAGACTTAAAAAGGCTTTATGGATTTTGAATGCATCATTGCTGCAATGCCCCTGACAGGATAGTATTCATATTAGTAATAAGTCTTTCCCATACTGCACAATTTATCACTCAAAGGTAAGCATTAAATATATTCTAGAAATTCACCCATTATTTTAACTAACATCAAGTTATGAGTTCTGGAAATACACTCATGTTTGTCTCAAACACACACTTTCCTATTTTGTTATTCATATATTAATTTAACCACACAAAAGTTTCTAATTTAGTAAGCTGGGCTGCACACAGAAAAGCTACTTAGAGACAGCTGGAGAGCTACCACTTGCTCAGGAGCTACTCGTTGGAGACGCCTGTTTTAGGCGCTAATCTAATTCCAGCACAGCAGAAAATAAAAATCTATTTCTTAGAAGGTCACACCCACATGCCTGTTTGAACAATAGTTCTTAAGTTCGATGCAGTCACAAGGTCTGCGGTTCGCATCTTACAAGGATAGCTGCACCGATAAGTCAGAAATTAAAGGCTAAAGGCTTCCTGTCCCAGTAGACTTCAACCAGGACAGGCGATATGATTCTGTGTGGCCTGTACTAGTGTCGTCTGGTGTGAACATTCTCCTCTATCCTTCACGCTCTATGTTCACATTTTATATCAATCTTTTTATTGTTAGAAACTCTTAGTAAATAAAATTAACATAAAGTGCCATGATGCCATATCAACTATTTTTATTCTGCAAGATAGCGTTTAAATTTTTTTTTTTTTTTTTAAATGTAGTTATCAACCTTCTAGAAAACTCTTAGAATGAATAACCAGTTAATGCAAAATGAAGCAGTAGGTGTTACAAAGTAAATACTGCAAATATATTCACATAAGGATGATTATCACATTGCAGAACATAATAATATAAAGTAAATGTGTGTCATTTTAATCACATGCATTCAGCATTTAACTAAACCTACATATTCACTTTTGATTGATTGACTGTCACATGTAGCTCTTAAAGGGGGGGAACACCCAGAACAGAAAAGACACAATACTCAGAACTAGCTGACACAGTTATGGGCATCTACAGCTTAGAAGCACGCCCCCACATTTTGAGTGAGGGAAGCAACAACATTTTAAAGGAATCCAGTTTTCTGTCAAGTTCTATAAAGATGATATCGGTAAAGATTGAAATCATTGCCCCAGGGCCACAATACGCCCATGACTATAGAGCTAGCACCTGCCCACTGGTGCTGTGCACTTCCATCCTACACCTTGCAACACCACTGCACATTTAACTAAGCCAAGTCTTGTTCTACCTGCCTGAAATAGAACAAGGTTTCCTGAGCACTTTGTAAATCAGATTTTTCAAAAACTTTTATGTTCAGGTTTTTTATTAACAATCTTTTATACAGCCACAGAATCTCAGCATCAGACAGTTAGATTTGCACTTACTGCATTCACTGCAGAAGTCTGATTACCTGTAATTACATTGTTAGAGCAGGGGAAAGAGCTACCTGATCTATTGGAAGGATGCACCTCCCTAGGGCTTCAATGCAGCTCTCGCTTTTAAAGCTCCATTCAGAAGTTGTGGACAAATGAGCAGTGGGATAATTACTACTAAGGAAGTAGGAAGCAGTAGTGTCCACGTGGGCTTCAGCAGGAAACAAACAGGTGATGTTGGCTGTAGAAAACGAGTGGAGCGCAAGTCTGAAGATCGAAGCTGGCAGGGGTTCATGCACTTGACTGCTGTAGTAAGAGCTCCATCCCAAACTGGGCAAACAAGAAATACTGGATTTGGGTCCTTGGAGGCCTGCGGGTAGGGATCATATTAACTCATGCCTGAGGGCACGGGAGTGAACCAGAACTCCCCTATGACATCTTCCTTCTGCCGATTGACTTTGTGGCACAGAAGAAGGTATGATGTTGGATCTGGCAGATCTGTCTGGCTATGGGCCCCTGTTGGAAAGTATCACCTTGGTGGTGGGGGGCCAAGTCTGGCCGCCGACTGTCATGGCTGCCTCAACGTAAAGCTGCTCCGGCTCAGAGGGAGAAAAGACTGCCTGACCACCTCCCTCCGCATGCCCGGCCATCCTGATTGACCAACCTCGCTAGCAGAAGAGGGGGAGAGCAACACCAGAGTGTGAGATGCCCTAAGGACCGAACCAGGGATCCTGTTTTAGCCGGCTCCCTGCCGCGGCCTGCACAGCTACTTGAGACTGGCCGCTTGGTGGTGAGAGGACGCACGAAGTGCCTCGTGGCCCAGCACAGACCCACCTACTTTTCCTTCAGCCTCAGATGATATTGCGCGGCGGTGTCCCACACAATGTAGATACTACCGTCTTGAGAGGAGACCAATCTTCTCAGAAGGCGGTGTTCGAGCCGGAGCCGCTCCTGCTCACTACCACTTTTCCACCCGAATCTGCAACATCCTGCCGCTGCCTACACAGCCAATCCACATCGAAGCGTGAAGCTGGAGCAGCAGCTTTCTTAGCAGTGCCCCCACTCGCTGATTTCTGCCCCTCCCAGACGGGCCCCTAGCAGGACTGTGACTCCACCCCAAGGTGAGAGAGGGGAAGTATCAGGGTCGCGAGGCCCCATCTGGGCCACTTAGACTGAGCGGCAAAATCCTGCACAGAGGGCCTTGCTGCTTTTTGCCCTCCTCACTTCGTTCTTGAGCCATTGGCTATAGTGAGAGTAACAAGGAACAGGGGAACCCTGTGTGTCAAGAGGGACCAAGGGTATATAGTATTTTTAGAGACATAGGTCCCTACCAAAAGAGGATAAGAGGCATAAACATAGAACCACAAATCAGTGCTGTGTTGATTTATCCAATTAGAAAAGATTATGTTTATTAAACCTTCATAAAAAAGCAGTACATTAACAATCTAGTGGGTAGCGTAGCAGGGTATGGAAATCAGCAGATGTCCAAACCTCAGGCATTCTCAATCCAGGCCGATACCTGAATGTACAATGGCCAATAGATACTCAGGCTGAACCAGGAACCAGTGTCCTGTAATGTTAGCCCCGTCTTCCGGGAGCAATGCACCGGAAGGGAGCATCTTTCTCCTTCCAGATGCTCCTTTCCGGTGCATTGCTCACGGAATACGGGGCTACCATTACAGGACACTGGTTTCTGTTTCAGCCTGAGTATCGATCGGCCATTGTACATCGATGGCTCTTAGAGATTCAGGTATCGGCCTGGATTTTTGACATACAGGCACTCTCAGGCATCTAAAAAACCTTTTGTCCTGATGATGATACCCCTACCTTTCAGCAGAGATCGAAACGTCGTCGACACACACACACACTTTGACTCCGAATGTATAACAAATTACGTGGAGCACGAGTTGTCCTTTCTCATTGTGACTGCCTTGAAAAAGTATTGCTAATGTGACTTTTATAAGTGAATGCCTAAGGTCTGGAAATCTGCTGATTTCCATACCCTGCTACACTACCCACTAGATTGTTAATGTACTGCTCTTTTTTATGAATGTTGAATAAACACAATCTTTTCCATTTGGATAAATCAACACAGCACTGATTTGTGGTTCTGTGTTTATGCCTCTTGTACTCTTTTGGTAGGGACCTATGTCTCTAGTAATTGGCTACAGTGAGGCACACCATCCTGTTCACCCTCCACTGGCCCTGCTGCCTCACAAACTGGGCCCTTTGCTTACGGAGTCTCCAGGCATCCTGCTTTCTGCGGCCTAGCTCAATGAGGGTGAGTGAGGGCTCATCATTCGCTGGCCCTGAATCTCCCTCACCCCCTGGGCGTTTGGACCATGTCTGACACTGCCTCTGCCTATGGGGTGTGAGGGGCCACATTTGTTTCATCGTCTCCTTGGCTACTACTTCACCTATATCTGTCTGCGGATACTCGCCGCCTTGGTTCTTTGGCAGGTCCTGGCCTGCTTTTATTGTGTGGGCCCTCCTGACAAGCCTCTTCGCCCTGTTCCCTATTGCACACAGGTCCACCCACTTTGTAGGACCGAATGACAACCATGGCTAGTGGTAAAGCTACCCGACAGCTGCTGTTTATTGAGGTTGTGGGGTGATCAAGGTCATCCTTAGGCGGCACCGCATCTCAGCCCTCAGAAGTGTCCATGGAACTTATCCTTTAGGGAATGTCGGTGGTGGGGGCACAGCTTGGGTCCATGGATTAAAAGATCTCAGACCTTACCCTAGATATGAAGACCCTGCTGGTGGACTTGAGCACATTTTTTTCTAAAGCAGATGACCTGGACAAGTGGACAACCCTTCTTGAGGAGCAGCTGGACAATGCAGACTCATCGGGCCCAGACATTTGGTATCTCAAACAGAAAGTGGCAGACTTGAAGGACAGGGCAGGACGGAATAATATCAGGCTTAATGGCATCCCTGAAAAACTGGAGGCAAAAAAATTGTGTGGTGGCCGCCCGTATGTTCCCCCTCCTTGGCCATTATCTGCCTCCCTTACCCCTCGACCTTTCACTCTCAGGTCCACGACTCCCACTCCCTAGTGTACTACTTCCTGGTGATGCAAACGGTGGTTGCCCATACTAAGGACATTGTTTTTTTTTGACCCAGCACTTTGACCACTCTCCCATAGGTCCGTCAGTAGACTGGAACATTTACCGCCCCCACAAAAAGTCATGGGACTTTGTCTCCCGTTAGAAAATGCTGGCCGACCGGGCATGCTTGAAATTTCACCTTTTCACCTGGGGCTCAGTCGTGTCCCCTCAGATACTCTTGCCACACCTAAGGCCACCATGAGAGACCAGACTATGAGCGGCTCGGCCCTTGCAAAGGAAGATAGGTCGGACCGTTGATGTCGGGACCCCCACATAGGAACTTGTATGATACTGTAGCATTTACTTTTGATATCAAGGGAAGCATTTTACAGCTCAAGTGTTTAAATAGGAGGGTGCCTTCTTTTTTCTGTTTCCCATCCACCTCTGTTCTCTCTCCCATATCCCTGTTTTCCTTGCAGAGGAGTTCTTGGTTGACAACCAGTGGTGATATCTAGAGTTGAACATTGTCTTATTAATGAAGTTGGTTTTACTTTTCTGAGCGATTAACGAACTATGGGCCCAATGAAAAAATTCTAGGAATAGTGATAACCTAATTGTAATTCCTAGTGGGTAGCAAATCGACGTACCTTATGAATATCAATGAAGTAGGTAGCAGTTTGCTACCAATTAGGAATTGCAGCCATCACAGGGATGGTGGCCTGCTGGGACCAGCAGACTTCTATGTCTGTGATTGGTTTTTAATAAAGCAATCTATTTAGTTTTTTGTTTTTTTTAAATGCAGCCTGTTTTCCTTGAAAGAAAACGGGACAAGTTTAAAAAGAAAAAAAATGAAATCCTGAAGTTTGATTGTTTAGGTGCAGGCAGTTGTCTGTGGGACCACTGCCTGCCCTTAAAAATTATTTGTATCAACATTCGAAAGGAGTCCCATGGTAACCACCTCCTCTGAGGTGTCGATAACAAATGAATTTTTGCAACCATAATTTGGTCTCAAAATATTCATACATACGACTGCAAATTGGTATCAGGAAGGGATGCCCTAAACACGCCCATTCCAAATACCGCTTTGCAAACCCAAATTGCAATTTTGTAGATTTTAAAAACCTTTGTGGTGGTCACAAACGACACGATTCTTTAAATCAGCCATCCCCTTCATATCGCCTGTATAACGCACAAAGTCATTCAGACTTAAAAAAATAACACTGCACATATCCGAAGACCTAGGACAAGCAAGAAGGAAGGAAAGACTGATCCTAGAGATTCTTGAAGCTAAAAAAAACAAAACTGACAGCAAGGCCTTTTTGTGTTTAGCATCCAAAGTCTAGAGCCAAATTCCAGAGGACATAAGAACCATCACCAAGTTACTTAGCTTCTGCAAAAAGCTCAAAATGCACCTCTTCAAGCATCAACTTCCATAGCTTTCCTAAGTCCTTCTAGTTTATTTGGTACTTGTACTCCTCTACGAGCTTCTCTTATATTTTATGTATCTATAGTGTACTGTAAAGACCACAGTGCTGCAGTGAATAACGCCATGCTCAATAAATACCACAAATAAATACATAACTACCATATGAGGGCATAACTCTTGCTTTTGCACTAACCTATAAATAATGTTCCTGGATAATTTGTGGTGAAAAGACTGTGTAAATCCAATGTTTTGAAAAAAATACTATGAGTTTAAAAAAAACATACTCACCATTGAACTTTCTCTCATATGCACTTTCTTCTCTGGATGGAAAGATGAGCCAAATACCTGGTAAAGCAGTGTACCAAAAATGAACTAGAAAGCTCATGTGCACCTGTGCATATTCTGTGCTCTAACCTCCTTTACCTCATCCTTTTTACCTTTGATTAACCAGAACTATATATATAACAAAACATAAGAGAAGGGAATGGCAGCCGGATCATGCACAGTGTTCTTCCCTCATAATACTGGGATGATTTCAACATGAAGGATGTTGCGGGGAATATCCGCAGATGATATTCTACTGTATCTGACTAACACCAGCCAACCTCTGGACAGACTACGAGAGATATTCCGCGTATTTGGGGAGCACTCTGGATTCGCCATAAATTGGGACAAGTCATTATTGTTCCCGATGGGGAGGGCACCGGTGGGAGGGCATCCTTCCCCTACCATCAAAAGGTGGAGACAGTCTAATTCAAGTACCTGGGGCTCTGGATAACCCAAACTCCAGACACATTCCATGAGGCCAACCTTCAATCCCAACTTAGGAGACTAGAACAGGTAGTGAAGCATTGGCAATAGCTGCCAATCTCATTGTTGGGCAAGGCAGAAAGTTCAAGATGGATGTGCTCCCGAGGTTTCTATATATTTTCCAAAATACCCCCTACAAGATTCGGGGAGTGAGGGGTGTTGTTCTTTGCGAGGCTAGACTCCCTGGTCCGGCCCTTGCTCTGGGAGGGAGGACAACCCCGGATAGCCTTGAGGGTACTCCAACGGTCAAAATACGAGGGGGGTATTGCCCATCCCAAAGTACCTAAATACTATGAAGTGATGCTAGTAAGTTCGGTAAATAACTGGGCGTAGATGGACTTGGAAGACCCGGCTTTCAGACGTGACAGGGCAGAAATGGGAGGGAAGAGCTACTTAAATGCACTATACGTACGTAAAATATCACCCACAATGTGCCCGGCCATGAGAACGGTAGTGAGTGTATGGAAAAATCTAACTAAGGAAATGGGCTGGCAGCACAGATTACCTCCCAAAACACTACTAGGGAGGGCTCCCGACTTAGACCAGTGACAGCGCTGCAAGGCTTTTCTGTTTGGGCCGCAATTGGTTTATCTACTCTGGCGGATGTGTGGATGCCAATTGGGTGGTCCCCTTCTCCCACTTATAGCAAAAGTAACAAATCTGCGAAAACAAGAGGCAAAACTATGCAAACATGTGCCATGCTCTTAGAGTACAGCTAGAGGAGGAAATGCAGGAGGACTCCCCTTTAGAGATCAGACTCCCAGAAGGGCCAGTGGAGAACTAACCGATCGCCCAGGCATACAGTACAGTAATGAGAAACACCCAGCCCATCCTAGTGACCCTGCAAGGTAAATGGGGACAGGACCTTGGGGGTCTAGAGGAGGAAGACTGTCAGGAGGCACTGGAATTTCCTGCAAAGGTAGCAATAAAGGCCAGTTTAGATTGATTCAGATTTTACACAGGATGTACTACATGCGCACTTTGCTACACAAGATGGGGAGAACCGATATTTGGATAGCCATGGGGATGTGGTTTGGAGGGCACCTTCTGGCACATACTCTGGAGCACCCCCGCTCTCAAACATATTGAGAGGTGATAGCAACATCACTGGAGGCAGCAACAGGGGTTGTGTCAGAATTGATGCCAAAGCTGGCAATTTTGTGGGTCTGGGACCCAACTGACCACACAAGATACCAAAAACTACTGATAAATATGGGATGCATGATGGCAAAACAAGATATTGCGCAGAGGTGGGGAAACAGGAATGGACTTTTGTAAAGTGATGGAAAAGTAATCTATAAAGCAAGAGGATGCATGAAAACATTTGAGAAAATATGGGGAGGGTGGGAGGAGACCGGGGGGTTGACTGTAGGGGAATAGATAGTAGGGACTTGAGGGTAGCTGCTCCAGCACCCTGGACTTCAGAAAGGGAGACGCTGGAACAATGATGATGGACATATCTGAACCAAATAGTGTATCCTTAGTAAAGGGAGATCCAGCATGAACTGTACCTAATACTGTAGAACGTGTGCTTAGCAGCTGCCATATTATGTATGTTTATTGTCGTAGAATTTGAAAACAAATAAAAATATATTTAAAGAATGTTACGGGACTATTAATACCTTAAGGATTCAGCTAAAGATGGCATTCAGCATGAACAAAAAGCATGGGGTGTCACCTACACCTAAGAGTTGGTGTCTGAAGGCCATTGTCCCTCAACACATCAGCTTTATTCTAAGATGAGAAGGATGCCTTTAAACACAAAAATACTCCACTAGAGGTGTTGTGGCCGGGTGCCAATGGAGTGCGAAGCACTGCCAGCTAGCTGGCTGACGGGACAGAAGCCACCCCAGAAACACTAAATGGCAGTAGCTCTTTTGCCCCAACTCATACAACTAGCTGGAAACTGAGGGAGAAAGCATTGTGGGCCTCTGCGGAGCTCAAACTGCACTGAGGCCGAGAAGCCAAATGGCAAACACAAGCTCCTCTGCTCATTCAGCAGCCGCTGACACAGGCAGAGCTGCTTGGACTGTGAAGGATGCGGGTGGTAACAAGAGGCTATATGGACTGCTGCCATCCCTGCAGTGCGATAATCAACCTGGAAGACCACTGGAGATACTCAGAGCTGAGTTGGAGGTAATAAGAAGCCTCGACTGAGGAAAAATGATAACTGCCATCGGAGAGTCAATTGGAAGGAACTTCCCTCCATTCCCCCACATTGAAGCATCATGAGCAACACACACAGGCCGGTAGCTGTATAGAATCTCCCTTTGCTCGAACCTGGGAGAATAGGAGGTTGGTGGAGGAAAGAGGTAATCAGAGGACCCACGCAATACAAAGCTGCAGGACAGAAACTGTATTAAGGTTCCTGAGATGGAGGCATAAATAACTGGAGCAGCACAACAAGAGAGCGAGAAACTAAGAATATTAGAAGAAATCCAAATGTGCTAATTACTTCCCAAGAAGCTAGGGGATCATTAGAAGATCTCGAGTGAGACAATATAAATGAAACAGGAGTGCAAACAATACAATACACTGCAAAGCGATGGGAGAGAAAAAAATACACTGAGAAACTACCTATTCAAGAAGCACCACATTAGAACAAATGAAAAGATGCAGCCAGAGGCCACCAAGATCAAAGTGGACCCAGGAAGGGTGCACCACAATAAGGAGCAAATAAAAACAAAGAGGCAGCACATGAAAACCTTTACAGCAAATACAGGCAAAATGAGCCCTCATACGAACAACCTGAAGTAGAAACTAACCCATTCCTCTCCCACAAGCTAACTTGATAAAATGCAATAAATTACGCCGAGACAGCGCTAGAGGCAACAAATCTGTACCATGGTGATAGGCCTGGGTCTATTATGCAACAATCAGTGCAAACCCACTGACAGAGTAAAAAAAGACAGAGGAGTCCATTGGAGAAATTCATTCAGTTACAGATAACCTGCCAAAACAACCTTATTGAAAGGGTTAAGACCTTCCAAGGTGGAGTGGAGGAATCAGAGGGGCAGAGCCAAAGGAATAATGTATGCATGGTGGGCCTTTCAAAAGGAGCGGAGGGTAACAATGTAGTGCAGATTTGAAGAACTAGATAAATATAGAAGTGCCCCAACCAGTGGTTAACCCATTTTTTATTGTACCACAGAGTGAGTTAACAATTCAAATACATTGCATGTCCTCTCAAACCACAAAAACATAACCCAAGACCACAAAAAGATGCAATGATGATCAGGATTATTTAATTTACTGGCCTGTAACTACCTGGTCATATAGACAATGCACTTTGTATTGGATGAGTGAGCCTGACCCACACGTAAGTGCCATGCTTCATCATAGGTGACCTCATCTTGCCCTAATAATATGGTACTATCAGGGTGGGTTCAACATCTGAACAAGGGAGTTCTTAAAATAAAATAAAAAATACTGGATAATCAATGGATCCACATCTTTCGGCAGTGGTAGAAGTACTTGCTGCCCTCGAGTGAGCACAAGAAAGTTGGGGCTTAGACTCTGAACTGTCCATGCTGTCCATGAATGGTGAGGCAAAATTAAGACTCACTCAAAGGTGATGACCTGGGGGTGGCAGGATAATGGGGGGTGGGTTATAGTGTTATGAGATGATAAATATTGTTAACTAAATTATGCCTCTTCTGTGGTACATTTCTGATTGTAATTGGCCTTGAGGGCACTCAGTCTTTTTGTGATTATCGACCCCAGCTCCTGGAGCAACTGGGTAATCCCTATCTTTACGTATTAGTAGATGTAGAGGCAATACATCCCCATCCAGGAAGCTATACCATGTGAAATCGTGAAATAAGGGGTACAAACAGAGCCAGTCAGAAAGCAACACTATAACGATAAAAGAAAAGTACATCCAAATAAAGTTTCTAAAGGTTTATTAGGAGAACAGCACAGTACCGGACTACAGTCAAGGCAGTCAATTCCCAACTCACTATACCATTCTAGAGCTAGAACATAACACGGGCACCTGGACGTAGGACATTGAAATGAAAACAAGGCCCTTAAAACAACAAACACCAGCTACAAACATGGAGCCTTAAAGAAATAGCACATACCATATATAAACAAGTATATATAAGCATGGAATTAATTAACACATCTATCCCCTACAAACAGACCCACAGGGACCACACTAAACATACAAAATAAAACTGCCCACACACAACCAGAGACAATACAAGACTCACACACTATACATAATCTACAAGGAGGCTTCATGTCATGTTCATTTTGCTTCATCTTTGAAGCCACAGTCTACAACTGATCCCTTACACCTGGAATCTCAAACGGAGCTTCTTTCTCGCCACATTCACATCTAGCCCCCCTTCTGACATTCCAGACCTTTCTATCTTGAGTGACCACACTGTTCCTGATGACCTTGGCCACTTTCATAGCCTTACAAAATCTGGACTCACTTCTGGTTAAAACTCCTGGCTTGCGAATCCCGATCCAATTTCCCACCATAAAATCAGGTTACTGAACTTTCCATTTGGAGTCATAGGCACACTCAACATTCCCCAGTTTCTTCTTTCACCCTTGGGCCAACTTCGTCCTCTTCTCCAACTGCCTCCTCTTGAACCACAAGGGACATGTTATGTTATGTTATAAGGGGTTTTGTTAAGCGCTCAGCTACTCAAGCAGAGTGTCCCGGCGACATAACTTTGAAACTGGAGCCCTACCTTTAAGCAGTTTAAATGGACTAACCTCCGTTTTGGTATGTGCTATAATACGGTATGACCACAACTTGTCCTTCCATTCCCCACCAAAATTACATGCCCACAAGATGCTCTCCTTCAACACACGGTTGAACCCTTCCACCTGTCCATTTTCCAGAGGTTCATACAACACAGAGGTTACATGGTGAATGTTGCAATACCTGAGAAAACTCTCCATCTCATGTGACCTCAACTGCACACCATTGTCAGTGATGAGAACCTCTGGTTAGCCTTCCCGAGCGAACAGCTTCTTGAAAAACTCAATTACAGCCACTGTGGTAACTTGAGACACAAATTTTACTTCCAGCTTTTAAGAGTGATAGTCCCCCAGAACCATGGCATATTTACATTCATAGGGTAAAAATTTAAAAGGACCAGAAATATCAAAATCTACCTTATGCCATGGAAATTACGGCCATTCAACAGGACACAACAGTGCCCGAACCACTATAAGCATCTTTGTGCTTTTTGCACATACTTCACATTCTCGCACAATCCTATCCACGATTCCATCAAGACCCGGCCACCAAAGTGTTGTCCTCACCAACCTCTTCATGGACGACATTCCTAAATGTCCTTCATGGGCTAAAGACAGACTGACCTCACGCAACCCCATGGGTGGTATGCATTTTCCATCCTCAAACAACATTCCTCTTTCTACTTCCGATTCCCCAGACACTTTCCAGAATAGGAACAACTCAGCCGAAACCTTCTTCCTTCTCGGCCACCTTTTCTTTTGCATTCAAAAACACTTTCTATTTTAACAACACATCCCCTTGTTCAGAAATCCTCCAAATCTCCTCATCTACACCCTAAAGTTATTTGGACATCACATCTGCTATGTTAGCTCTTACCTTTCAATCTCCTGCCCCATCCACTGTTTTCTTATTGTCACACTGCAGCCTTGGCAAACATAAGCAGTGACATTGCTTTGTCCAGGCACATGTTCCACCTTGAAAATGTATCCTGGAGTCTGGAAATCAACCTCGCAATACGCAGGGTGGCATTGCAACCCTGCCCAGGAGACAAAACTAAAACCAGGTGTTTGTGATCTGTTTCTAGGATGAAACGAGAACCCCATAAATAAATGCAAAAATGCTCCACTGCCCATACGCATTCTAGCAACTTCTTCTCAATCGCAGCATACCTTCTTTCTGCATCATTCAGGGTGTGAGAAGCAAATGTCGCATTCCATTCCTCCCTATCACACCTCTGTAACAACACACTTCCCACACCATGAAGGCTATCATCAACTGTTATTATGCATTTCTTGTTTACAAAAAAAGATTTAAGTGTTGGTGTCCCCGCAATCACCAATTTAAACAATTCAAAAGCTTGGTGTTGTTTCTCTGACCACAAGAACTCCACATTCCTCCCACTCCACATTCCTCCAATTCAGCTCTCTTAATATTTTATCCGCAAAGTCTCTGATGAACTTACTATAGTACTCGCAGAGGTCTGCAAACAAGAGCAACTACTTCTTATTGTCCGGTGCAGGTGCGTTGACAATGGCATCTACCAACAAATTCTTAGGCACAACCCCTTCCTTTGAAAGGGTATGTCTCAGATATTCCATAGAGACTCAAAATAACTTACACATGCAGTTAGCCATGGTCCTTTTGACACGTTTACCCCCAAACCTTTTGCCTCCTATTTTTCTTACCCTGTTTTTGTTGGCTATAGGATTCTGGGCATTTGCTCTCTGTATAAATTGTGATATGATTGATTAGCCATGATTGGCATATTTGATTTACTGGTAAGTCCCTAGCATAGTGCACGATGTGTGCCAGGGTCTGTAAATCATATGTTACTAGTTGGCTTGCTGCACTGGTTGTGCCACCCACACGAGTAGCCCTGTAAATGTATCTCAGACCTGCCCCTGCAGAGTCTGCACGCGCAGTTTTAAACTGGCATGCTGTCCTGGCAAGTGCACCCACTTGCCAGGCCCAAAACTTCCCTACATGTAAGGTACCCCTATGGTAGGCCCAAGGTACCCCCCATGGGCAGGGTGCAGTGTATGTGAAAGGTAGGACACGGACTGGTGTGTGTGACATGTCCTGATAGTGAAATACTCTGTTTTTCATTTTTTACTATTGAAAGGCTATCTGTCCCATAGGCTTATCATTGGGGTTGCGCTGTGACATTTTTATATGTGTAGCTTTCCATAGGGACAAGATCCAAATGAAGTTTAGGCTCTCTGAACTCAGAATTTATTAACACACCTTTTTGGTGAAGGTGGTTTTAAAATTCTGTGTTTGGAAATGCCACTTTTAGAAAGTGGGCCTTTTTTGACTTTACCATCCTCTGTGCCTCTGGCTGTTTGTGTAATCAGTGTCTGGTGTTTGAGTGACAGGAGCAGAGATGTGCATTCACTTTAGACAGTCACTGGGGGGGTTGGAGGTGTGCCCTGCCATGCCTGGGTGACTCATCGCTGGCCTGAATAGACCTGGTCTGCAACTCTGCACTTAGAGTGCTGGGCGGAGTTTCGCTTGCACCTGAATAGGCTGTCGCCTTTTTCACAATGCTGCCTCTGCCCCATGTGGTCATTCTGCACCAGGATGGAAAGGACAGGTTTGGACGGGATTAAGAGACCCTTACAGCAAAGAGAACAATATAATTTGGGGTATAAGTATTGGACCTAAAACCCCAGGACTTTATATTACTTCAAGGAACAAGAGTACCCTGCCAAGACGAAGAAGAGCAAGGAGTGCTGCCTTTTCTGTGTGAGGGGTGGGTTGGCCTGCAGTTGCTGCTTCTGGCTGTGGTGGAGGAAAATGACTGACTCTTTTAGCCTGCTGTGGTATCCTGCTTGTGGAGAATCTCCAAGGGTTTGTGTGTGCTGGCCTCCTGTTTTTGGAAGACTCAGGGACATCAACGACTTCCTTCTGCACGCTTTCCCTTTGCTTTGGGGAAGTTCTGGCACGTGTGCTCTATTTTGCAAGAGCCCTGATGCTGCCACTTTGTTTACAAAGTCTGTGTGCTTTCACTTTACTTTGCACAGTCCTGGTGCTTAGTTCTGGAAAATCTTCCTTCGTCATGCATTTACTTTCATTCCAGAATTTTCTGGTGCTAGCAGTCTGAATAGCACCACCCTGGGACTTTCACGCTCTCCTTGACAAAACAGCTGTGTGCCCGGTTTCATTCTGCTGCCTTATGAAAACCTGTGCTTGGCTCCCTGTGAGGAAGAATCTGTGGTGCTTCCCTCCACCGGTAGCAAGGTACAACTGAGAGCCCTGTGAGGGCTCGGGCTGGCGAAACCCCCGGAACCGGGTGACGGCCCTGCCCCCTCCTCTTTGCTAGAGCCGGGGCACCACTCGAGAGCGGGCAGCGACGTTTTTACTCGTGAGGCATTGTTTTCTTGGACATCAAGGGGGTGACCTCGATGGAGGTCCCTGGCCCCAGAGTGAGGTGAGGCAATGAAATTACTGCATAACCTCTAAATGAAGCGCAAGTGCACTGCGGTTTCCTAGGGTGAAAAATGGCGATTTAGGTACAATGTGAATTACTGTATGTTATATCCTGAGGTGAGCAATTATGTTGTGTTTTTGCCCTACAAAGGGAGCCTAACAAATACTGTTTCAGGAGCTACCTAAAATGTACAGTGATGGTGTAGGGTGTTGTGTTTCAGGATGTTCCATGACATGGGCAGCCTATAAGTATTTACTTTATGCACTAAATCGTGATATTATGACCAGTGCCTAGTGGCACAGGGAATCATTTAACTGTGGTCTATGTGTTTTTATAATACAAAAGATATTTGTATATACCCTTGTGTGGAGTTTCTTTTTGTGGTGTGCCTAGGGCATCACTGGTGTGTGTGTTGCACACAAGCTTTACACATTGCCTCTGGGATAAGCCTTACTGTTCTGACAAGCTACCAAGGGGGTGAGCAGGGGTTATCATGGGTGTGTAACTCCCTTATCCTGACTAGAGCGGTGGGTTCTGCCTGGCTTAGGTGTATACCCTAGTCAACCCGAAACCCAATTTTCAAAACGTGCACTCTTTCAATGTCAACCCTTGCTTTCCCGACAAACTTCTTTCATGTGCTTCAAATGTTCTTGCTTGTTTTGTTAAAAGATCAGACTGTCATCTTGGAAGCACTTAACATGGACTTCCCTGTCTTTGAAGATGTGAAACATTGCCCTCTGAGACACCGATGCCGCTGACGCAAGGCCAAAAAGCCTCCTCTTAAACTGGAACTTACCTTGTACAGTAATGAAAGAGGTTGGAATCCTCACTCAACTCAATCTGGTGGTAGGCTAAGCACAAGTCCAGTGTAGAAAACACCACTGTACCTTCCAACATACTCAATACCTCGTTAATGTTTGGCAATGGGTGTTAGTCTGCCATTATGTTAGCATTGAGCGCGCTACAGTCAATAAACAGCCTCAAAGTTTTATAAGCCTTGTATGCCAAAACTATGAGAGACACCCATTCAGATGATTCCACCTCCTCAAAGATCCCTTCACTCAACATGAAATCCAGAATACTCGAGTTCATTTCTCACATTAATGATTACCCTTCTTAGCTTCTATCTCACTGGTAGAGCCCCACTCCTGAGCATGATACAGTGAGAGTACCCCTTCAACTTGCCCAACCTTCCTGTAAACTCATCAGAAAACTAAGAAATTAGGCAGGCAAAATCCTCAGGATCACTAACTACTAATTTCGGCTCCTTGCTACATGGATTCAATATGATCTCCAGCTTCCACTAATATTTCTATCTCAAAACATTTACACCTTTCACCGCCAAATACAACTTAGTGTGCGCCTCCCTTCCCTTGAATGTAACATCTCTCTCAGTATAATCTCCCATTTCAATGGCCAATCAATCAAACCTTTGAGCCAGAATGCCTGACTCCTTCTAATCTTCTCGATTTGCGATATCTCCAAACCTTTCAACAAACTATTGCTCAGTCATTCGGTCCAAGGTGATCCTGAATCCAACATAAATTCCAGATCTCTATCAAGAATCTGAACTCTGCACTTAGGGGGTTACCTAATCACTTTCTCCCACTCCTGAGTGGGAAGGGACAAAATGATCCCCTTTTCCCTCTGACTTTCTTCGTCACAAGCCTATTTCACACAAGATATGTCCCTCATGTACGCCACCCTACCATTAGACGGAACAGTAACTTTCTTCTTCTCCCCTTTAAATACCTGTGAAAAATGTCTTGTCCGTCCACACTTACTACATTCCTTCCCACTAACAGGACAGGAGGTGACAACGTGAAATTACTATAACTACCACACCTATAACAGGTAAGCGTTAGGTCATACCTCTTCCTTGTTTGTCCACTTTTGCACACAGAATTGTCCCGAACTTCACCCACTTAATCAGTCGTCTTCACACTTCTTCCAGCATTCTCTTGCACAGACTTCATCCACTCCTCCGACTGCTCAATAGCTTTAGGAGTGTTGAAGGCATCCTGTAACATTAGGTCTCTCATCACCCAAAACTGCTCTTGTACCTTCTTATTCTTAACATTCACAATTATCTGATCCCTTATCATTTCATTACTAATAGCCCCAAAGTTACTGTGTATTGAAAGCCCCCTCAAGGCTGTCAGGAAGGCGTTGAAAGATTCCCCATCATGTTGAGCTCTGGTATAAATGTTGAACCTGTTCAATGCCACACTGGAGGAAGGTTTAAACCCAAGTTCTATTCGCAATAAGGCCTCCTCAAACACATTACGTTCTCCTTCTCCCTATGGAGTAACTTGCAGCAAACTTCTAAATGTCACCTGACCCTCTGAGCCTAAGCAGTTGAGTAATATATTATTTTTCCTTTCCGCTCCCATTGTATCCCCATCAATTGCTTTCATATATGTAAGGAATTCCTCTTTCCATCTAGCTCAGGGTATCGGAGGATACCACTAGTGGTGTAAAAATGTTGTAGGAGGTTCAAATTACATTTTTACTAAAGCAATGTGGATGACACCCAGGAACAGACACTTTGTAAATAAGTATGTGTAGATAACAGCCCTCACATAAATTGCACAGATTTCAACACACAAGTCAAATAAACAATCCAATGAAGACACTGGTGACCCCTTATTTTGCCATGTGCATCGGCATGAAGTACTTTGAAGAACAAATCCCCAAACAGCCGTGCACAGTGATACCATAAATGTAAATAATTAAAAACTTGTTAACAGCAGTGCTCATGGGTGCTGCAGAGAAAATATGTTCAATATGATGAATTTAGTTCAGCTAACCACTCCACTCCAGCCATGCACGTCGGTACTGAGAAAATGAACCGAAAATCCACTTCAGCCAGCGCCGAGGATAAGATAGTGGAAATCTCTTTGCCATGATCTAAATTGCGCCACAGATGATATCCTGCATCATCTGTGCATCAAGATGCCAGAAGGCATAGAAGCCCGACTTCAAATTTGCGTCGCAGGTATCTGTGCGTCAGCCCGCCACGCTGGAGCAGGTCCATGCTCCTTGGACGCACAAGCTCCTTGCGTGAACACTGCCCAGTGTTGCTAAGCGACATTCTTCGGTGATGTTGACCACAGCTCCTTTACTCTGTGGAACAAATGCCGGAGGCGCTGCCCCACAAAGAAGGATACCGCGAAGGTCCCGAGGAAGTGAATTCCAGGCAACCACTGCCTTGTAAGCCAGAGAACTGCAACCAAATCTCATAAGGCGAAAGCATCGCCAGAAGCTGCGCCGCTGAGCGCAGCTGTCTCGTGGGAACATAGAACTTAGAGCGTTTCCTGAGGTATACAGGGCCAAGTTCATACAGGGCTGAGTGAGCCAGGTTGAGGGCTTTATTCCTTGGCTGCCCTAGGGAGGAGGGGGAGGAATTTCCTGAGTGATTTAAGGGTGCCAAAGCACTGCCCAGCTAGCTTCTTAATCTGTGTTGAAAACCGGAGATTTTCGTCAAACCAAATTCCGAGGTTTTTAGTGGGGAGGAAAATTCCCAAACAAGAGGATCTCTGATTTGTCCTCATTGCACTTGAGCTGCGCAGAGAGAAGCCATTGAAAAAACAGCTGTAAGGCACGTTCTAGCTCGAGAGGTGGATGAATCGTTTTTGTTCCATGTGAAGAGGAGCCGGGTATCATCAGCATATGCGATGATCTTAGCACCCAACTCCTCCGCCAGCTGAATCAGCGGGGAGACATATATATATTGAAGAGGAGGGGGTTCAAGGTGGAGCCCTGAGGCACTCCTGTAGTCACACTTTAAGGGGCAGACGAAGACGGGGGAAACCAAACTTGCCCGATCTGTCCTCAAGGAATAATTTTAGCCAGTTCCACGCAGACCCAGAGATACCGATATCCGAGAGGCGGGCCAGTAACAAAGAGTGAGGCACAATATCAAATGCCGCAGAGAGATCAAACCAAATCAGAGCCGCTCTGCCACCAGCATCCAAACAATCCCAAATTGCAACAGAAATTTCAACAAGGGCTGTCTCAGTACTATATGAGGCTCTGAAGCCCGGAATCAGGCCAGAACCTTCAACATAGTTGGCGAGCTGTTGATTAACAGCTTTCTCACAGACTTTCGCCACGGCAGGAAAGAGAGAAATAGGGCGGTAGCTAACCAGGATAGATGAATCCGAGAGGGATTTTTCAGCAGAGGCAAAAGTTTGGCCTGTTTCCAAACTAGAGGAACTGTAGCGGCCTGTAAGGACATGTTGATAAGACTATTAACCTCCGGGTTTACTACCTCTGCAACTGAAGCCAACAACCTAGCCAGGAAGGGGTCAGACGGGAAACCTGATTTCAAGGATTTGAGAATCATCAGGGAGTCTTGCGCAGCAATATGTGAAAAGGCCGCCAGAGAAGGTGATAGAGAAGAGGTAGATGTTGGCCCTTTAGGGAACAAATTCCCTGCCATAGAGTTGGCGCCACTATTAAAATTTGCCTGGAGAGCTTGAATCTTATTGATAAAGAAACTAGAAAGTTGCTCACACCAGGTGACCGAGGTGGGAAGTGTGATGGTCTCTGCACTAGGGGCCAGGAAACTCTGCACAATGGAAAATATTTCCTTGGCATTGTTTTTAGTGAGAGCAATATGCTCGGCATAATAGAGGCTCTTAGCGTGCAATATGGATGCATAATATGATTTCTGAGCTTTACTTATTACCAACTTGGCTAATGGCCAATATGCCAATCTCCAGCAGCGCTCTAGTTTTTTGCAATGATGTTTCGGCTCTTTAAGCTCACCGGAGAATCACGGATTTGAAGGAGAGTCTCTGGTTCGCCTAAGCGGTGAAAGAGGAGATAGGTGCTCAATCGCCTGCGAGATCCAGCTAGTGAAACTCTCCAGGGCTCCTCCCAGATACTTAGCAAAGGCTGGCCGAGTCTCGGACAAAACCAGGCTAAAGGTTGCGGGATCAATTTTGTGGGAAGGTCTGCCTTGACAAGGCCGGTTAGGTGGGTGATAATTATCGATGGTCCAAAGTGATCGGTCCAGGCTACCTGGAGGGGCTCTTTGACAATAATGGGGAAATTTGAACATATCGGGTATAGAATATGTCCTCCACGATGAATGAGGGAGCTGAACCATTGAGAGAGCTGTGCAAGGCACAAAGAGTCGATGAACTCCCAGTTCTCCCCCGCCTCCACACAGTCTAAATGAATACTAAAGTCCCCAAGAAGTAAAAAGTGGGAAAAGGGAAGGGCGCTGGGAATGATGACATCGTCCAGGGCTTTAAGGAAGGCTCCTGCGGGACCAGGAGGTCTGGAGACCGGAGTGCCGCCCAACGTGAAGTGGGGTGAGATGGTGATGCGAAAAATCCAGCGCCTCACCCTCTCCTATCCCCAGGGTCTCTCCGCGATGGAAGATCCACTTGTCCTTAAACACCACCTCTATATCTCCGCCTCTCCTGGTTTTACGATCATCACGGGAAACTTTATATCCCCCAGGAGTGGCCAGTTCAACTGCGAACTTGCTATACCATTCAGAGCCAGAATCTAACATGGGCACCTGGCAGTGAAGACACTGAAATGAAAACAATGCCCTTAAAGCAACAAACCCTCAGCTACAAACATGGAGCCTTAAAGCAATAACGCATAGCATATATAAACAGGTATATATGAACATGTAATTATTTATCAAACACACTACGCTGAGAATGCCTTCCCTACTCAGATCTCTTCCACTCACAATAGTGAGGGAAGTCACTATATCTGGCACACAGCATTTATTGTTTAAAGGATAGAGAACCATTGCTCCTCTCACCAGGGGAGGTGTCGCTGGGGATGCACATTCTGAGATACCAGGGATCAAACACTCCACAAAATTCAGGGAGGTATGGGTGAGATGATGCAGGGGATATTAGGTGTGGGTACTAGGATCCCCCCTGCACAGGAAACCACATGGATGGGAAGAAGTACATAAAACTTAAATAAATATTTAAAGTCTACATAAATATACATTCTTAATGTGGAATGCAAGAGAAATGGGCAGATTAAATTAAAGATTCAAGGTACATGAATACTCGAAATAGGCGGAGGATTCAAGAGTCATTTCTACAAGAGACACACCCACCCAAAAGTGAGGCTGAACAGCTATAGAGGAGGCTGAGGGGACAAAAGTATGCCATAGGGTTTTCCTCTGCGCAATCGGAGACAAGATTTGTATCAGGCCTGCAAAGCCTTTCTTAGTCTCAGAGGTCCACAAACATAAAGAGGGCCATTATGTATTCATCCTGGCTAAACTTGATGGAAAGTGCATATTGCTGGGCAATTCATACACCACCTAATGTTGATTAATTGTCATACATCAACATTATATCCCTAAAACTAGCAAGAAGGTTGCACTCCCCCAAGCTATTCGGAGGGGCCTGTAACTGTGTATTGGACATTAAGACAAAACGCCATGGCCTAACACTCAAGTAGAGTGGCATGTACAATTGGGTGAGAGAATGGAAACTCACATATATGTGTATGGCAGCTCAAACGTCTAGCAGAAAGAGTGTATTTTTTTTCTTTCTAGTCTATAATCTACATGTGCAGCTAGACTGCTTATTATGTTCAACTAATGATATGTCCTGTTCTGTGATCACAATGCCTTTATAATGGGCATGAAGTGGTGAAATCAAAACTCAGCTATTGTCACATGGGGGCTGCAGGGGATTATGTTAGAGGATGAGGCATTTGGAGAATCTGTGAAAAAAATGTTCTAGCAATACTTTCGGAAAACTACTTCCAATCAGTTTATTTAATTAGAGGCATTTAAAGTTGTAATAAGGGGACACTGCATTCAAGAAACCGTAGGGGTTAAGCAACATTGAACAACTAATTAAAAGACCTTGAAAAGCACATATACGCACTTGAAAAAAGAGACAACAGCCATGCTTATTCAAAAATGTAGCCATCTTGGATCCAATTGCAAGGCAGAGAAAGAAGGCTGACAAATGGCCAGGCTAATTAGACTACAGTTTCGGGGTGCTCCACCATACATGGGACAGGACAATTAGTGAACACCCTCTAATAGGTTAACAACACATTATAGAATACTACAGGAGGTTCTATGGAGAAAGAGAAGAGGCACCCTATGATGTCAGATACTTCACTGGACAGTAAAACTCTGATTAGAGTCCCAGATTAAGCTCTGGAAACCTTGAGGGACCCAGTAACTGAGGCCAAGTTGCAAGAGGCTGTGAAGGAGATGGTAAAAGGCAAGACATCAGGTGCAGAGGGCTGGCCACTTCAATTTGACGTAACATACATTAAAATATTAGCTCCACATTTCATCAAGATATATTCCGAGGCACGCGAGCAAGGGAAATCACCGACCTCAACCCGAGAAACCTTGATAATATCACTCCCCAAATAACACCGGTATAAGAGGGACAGGGCTTCTTCTAGGCCCTTGCCCATCCTCAAATTAAACTATAAGATTGTTAGTACATTATTAGGCAGACTATTGTATCCACTACTGCTACCACTGTTCCATAAAGGACAGAATTGCTTCTCCCCATGTGCAGTACCTCCTTAAATATTAGGCAACTCTTCAAGGTGAAGAAGTAGACTCCAATAGAATTAAGGCAGAATAAAATAGTGCTGCTGGTAGACCTAAAAGAGGGGGTTGATATGCTAAACTGGGGCTAACCATTGGCTGTGCTAAAAAGGATGGCCCTAGGTTTAAATTGGATTAACCAGACTGTTGTACTTTGAGCCAGCTACCAGGGCTCTCATTGGTAATATTATTACTGACTTATATAGAATATACTGTGGCACCAAGCTGGGGTTACCACTCTCTTCTATGTTATTTACTCTAGTAATGGCACAATTTGCAGAAATAATGAGGAGAGAAGGGAGAACAAGGGGGATCTCACTAGGTAATGGAGTGCATCTGATATCGCTGTATGTGGATGACATGCTCTTGTACCTAAAGAATTGTAACGGAATGGGACAGTGGTTAGACACAAGTTACTTTAGAGAGAGCGAGAGACAGAGACCCAATAACAGAAGAACCCCAATCCATAAGATCAAAGAGTCATGGGCACAGCGGCACAATGACCCCACCCTCTGCACTGTAAGGCTTAGTGGTAGGATTGTTGCTGAAACTAGGAGTGTTGGGTGGTACCACCTTGTCACCTGGATGCACCAACAGATATTTGGTGGGCATCAGTTAGTGGGGCTAGCCTTTCTTACATGAAGACTCCTACTCATGTTGAAAGGACGGAGTAGCATCAAGCATTATGTCTCAGACGCTTATTCAACAGGGAGGGAGGAAGTTATAATTTAGTCATGGCTTTTAGGCTGCTGAGCTACTCCTGGCGTAATATACCAACATGGAAATTGATTTAGTGTCATTCATCCTAAGTGAGTAAGGAAGTGAGCTAGAAAGCATGCTGCTTTTCCTAAAGCATGATTTTTCCAGGGCTCAAATTCAACCTCTTGAGATGCTAACAGCTTTTATCTGATCTGTCTAGAGAAGCCACCGAGTTAAAGAATTAATAAATGGTATAAATCCTTGAGCTCAGTGAATTAAAAAGATACACATGAGGCATACTGATCAGTGAACTATTCTCAACAAAATCATAACGTTATAAGCCTATAGGAAGCTTGTAGAAGGCTCTCTAAGCATGAAATATATTTGACAGTGCTGCAGCTTCTTGGTTTTCTGCTCTCGAGTTGCATTAAGTTGTTCACATTCAACTACAATAGTGGCTGCCCTGATGTACATCCAGAGTCTCTACACTGTTCATCAGCTGAGTTTGCTATCCTTTAGCTCCAGAGTTTCAAAACACAAGCATAGGACAACTGTCAGTACAGGAGGACATAAATTATGTATGCAGACCCACATGTTATCGCTGCCCGGCCTCTGGGATGTGGGCTAACAAGCTGTGTATGAGTGCCTGATGGCACAGTAAAGAAACGGCACTGGTGTCTGCGGTGCAGGGCCACTGTGTATGTACGTTGCCTAGCCTGTGATTCTGCAATAAAAACGGTTTAAAAAAAAAAATAGGACAACTGTAATAATTATGGCTTTTAGATAAAGAACATTGTTTTGGTATAGCGCTTTTCTGGAGAAGGCATAAGTAGTCAGAAAAATGAAGTGGATGGACGAGTGAGAAGAGCAAAAATACGAGGCAACAGACCTTTCCATAGGCCCAAGAACCAAGTTAAAAGTGGCCCCTCCACTAGTAAATCAGATAGCTAAAAAGGGGGCCACATATACAAATCAGTGATGTCTTAAACTTTTAAGCACAAATTGTAGATGTGTCATGCAAGGTATGGGAGACTGCATGCATTTGTGCTTGCTGCAGGCAATGTTTGTGGTAATTTCATAGAAATCAACAGTAAAGACCAGCCCACTAGACCAACTAACAGGTCCACAGTAAACAAAACACCCCATACACTGATCTGTCAAACCATCCCATTGGGCACTGCCAGACTGCCGTACATCTATGCACCAAGAAACTGGAACAAAATCCCTGTATCTATCAGGATCACTCTAATACTGCTCCAATTTAGGAAAGAGTTGAAGATGCATCACTTTAAAGAACACTACATCACAATACAGTAACACTATACAAACGAGCTACCTCTCCAATCACTCGTTTACTTTATGTTCGTCTTTGACCATGTACAGAGCTCTGGTGCCATGTGGCTAAGTTCATGCTATAGATATACCACATACATAAACTGAGGGGAAGATAGCATTTCACCCACAGCTGAAAAATATGGTCTTTTGGAGAGCATTCATGCAGCTGGAGTGATCTCTACAGTGATAAGAGAATCAATAAGTTATTTATATTTGAAATTAGTTATATCTGAAATACCCATGATGGTGGAGCGGGTCACTCAAATGTTGGGGTACACTCAGGAAGGGCTGTTGGGATGTTACGTAGGCATGGGAGAACATACCTGGAGGCCAGTCACCTGTCAGGCTTACGTTCTGAAAGCTCTCTGGGGCCTAGGCACAGAAAGTCACATGCTCCTGAAAGTGTAGTGGGCTTGTGAAGGGTCAGTCACGGTCAGCTCTGAAATTTATTATTTATTTAGGCGATTTCTAAAGCGCACGTTTACCCGAAGGTGTCCTGGCGCTATGAAAGTAATGTTGGGCTTTGATCACACATACAAATTTAATACCACCAGAAAGGAGGCATCAGTGGCGGCCACACATAAAGCATCTCTCTGTAGTACTTGTAGACTTGGAAAAAAGAAGTTACTAATGATCATGTAAGTCAAAAGAAAGGACTTCAAAATTAGTTTTAAGTCAGGGCAGTAGTTAAAGATTCATGGTGTGCCTGCCACCTAGGACCATTGGTAGAGAGCCTCACCATCACCTAACAGACAGTAGAGCGCTCACCAATCTAGTGTTCTCTTTCTGCTTGACAGAAATCGTTTTGGAGGAAGTGCTTCTGCTCAGAGTGAGCTCTTTTTTCAAAACTGTAATTCCAGGAGTGCCACCATGTTATGGCAGCCCACTCTGCTCTACATATTTGTATATCTCATAAACATTGATGTGCCCGACTCACAGGGAGCTTTCTCTCTGCGTTTATGGGCCACTGGTCAGCTTTCCCAGATCAATACGTGTGGGAAGAGCCACCCTAAATAGTGTGGGACTTCAGACACATTGATCCAGTGGCCTTGTGGTGGATGGGCTGGTGGGCTTTGTATTTCTGAGAGTCACATGAGGTTCTGCCATCGGACACCTAACTGTTCTCTTGACCTAAATGAGTTGTGGGAGCAGCAAGTTTGGTTAGGTGGGATTCCCACAAATTTACAATTTACACTCCAATCCCCCAAACATTAAATGATCCCCTTGATCTGTGAAGATCCCCTTGATCTGTGAAGATCCCCTCAAGTGGGATATAAAATACTATCAGAAAAAAACATCAGATCATACACTGCATGAGCATTGAGTATTTATGTTCTGGTCGGGACAATTTTACCCTCATGCCCAGTGCAAAAAGAAAATTTAGTACCAGTTGTCAGGTGCAATTATTTGTTCAATTCTGCAAAAATATAAGGCTAAGAACTAGTAAGAGGGGCTCAATTAGAAAGCTAAGAATTATTAACTGTGAACTATTAACTAACGTCTGATAAGAAGGGTTTATGCTTTCTCTCAATCAATCAATCAATCAGTAAATTTGTAGAGTGTCACTTGTCAACCATGAGGGTATACAGACGCTGCAATATTCAGATTAAATCAAAAACTAAGTAACGTTGCAAGTTTGTGTAGGAGGATGCTAAGTAATAGGCACTCCATGATGATCAAGTAACGTGGGTCCGTTAGGATCGCTGTAATCAATTTCATGAGTTCACTTTACATCCCATGGATCTCAAAGGTGGTCATTTGTTTATTGACTTTATAGGATACCTAAGGTGATGCAGCCTTCAAATGCCACCAACGAGTATCCATTTGAAACTTTCTTGCATTACAAAAGTATGTGTATCTAAAACCATTGTGGCATGAAGCTAACATATCTGCCGTCGTAGGCCACAGCGGCCACAATTTTCTCAGAGACTGTTTGTCTAAAATCAATTTTTAGACATAGTGAAAATAAAATTAACACGAGGTACTGTGAGTAGAAACCAAGAGATGCTTACCCACGGCCACAGGACCTCAGTACTACGAAACCAGGCTGCTCTTTGTTTAATATTGGCTACCATTGTTTCTGCATAAGAGCGGATTGTGTCACCGGTAACTGGAAGACTCATATTTGGATAAATGCCATCTGTTGGAGGGTCAGGAAAAAGAGCAACACCATTCCAATAAAATCCTGACCTACACAGACAGAAATATTGAAGAAAAACAATTATCCAAACAGTTCAGCATGAAACACAGCACGCAAGTCTTATGCAATATAGAATATGAAACAATTATAGAAAACACATTGGTTGTCCTCGTGGCCAGGTGAGCGTGGTATCATAGCCGCTCTTCGCCTTGGAAAGATACTTCAGAGTGTTGGTAAGCCCCATTTTCCCTTCCATCAAATCGTGTATGTATCCGGCTCAAATGCATATCTTTGTGTTTTGCTTTGAAGGTACTTTTCAAAATGGCTCTGAACGCTCCCAGTCTAATGCATTGGAGTGACACCCAATGCCATTTTTGATAATAGTCGTATCTTTCTTAATTCTGGAAGTAAAACCCCAGTCTCGTTTGAATAATATATTTAATTACCACACTCACGCACATGTCCCAACCTTTATACACCCTTTTTCATAACCTAAAGGCACTCTTTTCTCTGAAGAGGGGTAAGCTGTGGATTTGAGGGGAAAAGATGTGTGCATGAAAAATGAGGAGATTGAGTGGAGATCAGTAGCTATGGTATATTGAATATGCTTGCTGGTATACTATCCAACGCTGGACTACATGACAAGCACCCAAGACAGACTTACCTGAGGAGAGCTTGAAGGTTTTGCTGCATACAATGTTTCACACACAATTTTCTGGTAAAGACATCCATGACTGGCCCTCTGACAGACCCTTAACTATTGGTATATTTGTCGAGTTACCTTTATGAGCTGACTGCAAATCTGTGGCATTTGCCAATTAATTACTTTTTAAAATATTGATCTAAATTTCACCATTTTGGTTTTTTCCCACAAACACTCAGAGTGAGAAATCAGATCTTCATTTGCTCCATATTAAACACCAAGAAAAGAGCCAGGCTAATTTTTTTGTTTATATTTATACTTTTTAAGATCAGTAAGCTGGGGAATAGGTCTTGGTGCTACATAGAATAAGACGGGACTCATGCGTATGTTTAAGCTTTTAGGTAACTTGATATCCTGAGCTTTCACTTGAATTTCTGTCCGGCTGCTCGGGGCACCTTGGTAACCTGAGGGTATCCAGAGTTTCTGTTCATAAGTTAGCGTCTCTACATACTCTTGTCCCACTCGGTCAGCTCCAGCTGGAAAGAGCGAATCTCCATATGAAGACAAGGTCCCATTGACCTGAAGGGAGCACCAAGTGTCCTTACTGGCGAGAGAACTTGGAAGCACAGAGTTGTGGCAGCTAGCAGCTCGCTTCATGGCGGTGCTCCATTGTGAGTGAGGCAATTGTTCAGGAGATAGTCATAGATTCATGGACTTGGTAGCTGTGGCACCAGAAGTTGGAGTGGAGTGGTACACTGACTGACCTACCTAATGCACATCCTAGCATAGCGGACAATCTCTTAGCAAAGCACCCCCACAGAACTTTGGTGTGTGGGGTATGTACGTGGTGGAAGTAGACTGAGGAGGCGACAAGGTGTTTGGTGGAATGGAGGATGTCCATGGTTACTCATTCAATGTTACAAGTTGTGAAGAAAGACACAGAAATGGCTGTGATGAGCGAGAGATGAATCAGTACACAGCCTCCTTCCATGGGAGTGTAACTTAGCTAAGAAAATCTTAAACTTAAGAGTGATCCCGGTGTCTCGGGCCTGCAGCGCAGGTTCTGAGATTAGAAAAAGCTGGCATTCCAGGCATCTGTAGCAGATACCAAGAACTTGCAAGGATGAGTTGTAGTAGTGGGCATGCTGTGCCAATGCTTCTGTAAACACAGGAGCCCTTTTAAGAGCAGAGGAGGAGTTACACACGTTGCAGGAGGAAAAGAGGACGGCTGGTAATAAAGATGAGTATGCTAGCTCTTGCCTGAGGAAGAGAAGCAATGTGCTGAACTGGAGGTATTAGTAGTTGGCTCTGGGGAGAATAACAGGCCTGCAGGAAGAGGGTGACCCTACAAAAGGATAAAGGAAAACTATGTGCTCAGTGAGAAAGTTCAGTACCAACAGTCCTTACTGAGGGGTCGCAGGTATTTGGCCTGAATGAGAAGCTATGTTTAACCTAAGAATCTTATATCTGTGAGAGATAAGAGACTGAAGGCTTGCATTGTCTTGGGCAGGGCAGAGTGGCAAAAGAAACTTGAGAGTCACTTCATAAGATGGGAAGGTGGAGAAGCTTATAAGGCTGGCTACAGCAGTGTAGTGAGGGGGTCACTGGTGTCAGAATAGGTGGCTAAGAATAGCTAACTGGAAAAGGCCCACTCTGTGGGAGCGTTTCAATAGAGATAGGGGCAGGACTCAATGATTGGTGCAGGTTATGAAAGAGACCGTTCGAACAACTATCAAGCTTACTCTGTCTAGAAGTACGATATCATACAGAAAAAGGGAAAGAGATACCATAAGATCAAGGTTTCACAGCAACGCTGCGCCATAAGGGCCATGACACTCCAGTGCAAGTAGCCAAGATATGCTGACCTCATCGAAAATGCATGGATGGTACCCTGAAGGAGATTAAGGTTAAGAACATTGGTTCCATTCCTACTGAATAAAAAAAAAAAAAAAACTAAAATCTGTTTGCAAGTGATTCATGGAGCCATCGGTGATGTAAGGGACAGTGTGATGGTCTTGGAAAATCACCAAAACAGATTGCTGGAGTAAGAGCAGGTCTTCGCTGGGTTCTTAGGTCTGGTAGACAGAGTATAACATTGAGTTACACGACAGCAAAAGGACCTGGAAGACAAGATGCTGTATTTGCATAAGGGGTGTGCCTGGTGGGGTATAAAGAGAAGGCATACAAACAAATACGTGTTATGCTCCAGACCATAGAAGATCAACAAGAACTGACTTGCTTCGGATTTCACCGCATAACAGACCCCTACCCCGGAAATTCACTTATTTGATGTCAAACAACAATGAAGAAAACCTGTGCCAATTTAGGATTGGTAGTTAAAGGATAGTAGGTGTATCTCTTCCAAGACTTAACAGCAGTCCCTCTCTGAAAGTACAAAACGTTTCATTGCGTAACCAAATTTCTGAGAACAGAGAAGCTTCATTATCAGTGAGGGAACCTTTTAAACTGTTAACACAGAGAGAAAAACAAACATATGGAAAAAGTTGCAAGAAAAAACGAAATAACTTATAATCCTAAATTAAAGGACGAACCAGATCATGTCCAAATGCAAAGCAAGCATCAGGAGCAATCACCAGTCTAGCCATAAATGCGGCACAAGAATAACAAAGGGCCCCTTCTGGTGTAGACATGCAGGAGACCTAGAAGGATGGGACGCATCTCCTGATACATACCAGTGAAGCAGGAGACTCTACTGGGAGATCCTCACAGAAATCATACCTATATTGATCACAGAACTGTAGGATACCGGATCCCTGGAAGATGAGATCTAAATGGGGAAAAGAGGGATTAATGAGCTTATTCCCTAGCACCTATCTCAGTGCAATGGTTTTTGTTGAGGTATGTAGATAGTGGCGATATTTGGGGTGTGAATATGATGAGAAAGTTTACAATAGCTTCAGTTAATGTACCCAGTTCAGATCAAGAATCCGTCTAAGATCTATTCTTGATGATTGTAATTTTCTAAATGCTGCGTAAGGTGGAAATAGACATAATCAGTGGGACAGACTTAGTGATGAAGAGTTATAGACCACACCCAAGCCAGACTGAAAAATATATGCTAAGGTCATTAGCACTGACAGGTATATAGAGAAGACATAGATCACCTCCACTATTATAAAGGCATACAAGGCTTAATTGAGATTTGATCACTCCTCATTAATGTATTGTGGGACAAGGTGGCTAGGGCTAGTACGAAAAGGCACTTTTAATGTTCCCAGGCCATAGCCCACCCTGGACAGCCGCTCATACCATGTGTGTTGAAACTTAATGAAGGATTGTTGCAAGAATCATTGGTAGTGGAGGAAGTTAAACATGGCATCAATGACTTAACAATGGTTGCAGCCAAATTGAAAGATAGCAGGTTGTTTTGGGAAGTTATAAACTGTCCTTTTTTTTCTCAGATGGTACAGCCAGGGCCACATTTTAGAACAAGACTGTATTAGTCATTTAATTGAGATTTTAACCCCTGTAATTAATGGCCGAACCACCAATTGATCCATTCTTCTTTAATGAGAACTGGATTAATGGTTTTATTAATGTAGCAACAGTTGTTAAGGCTATCGAGAGTGCAGCACCAGGAAAGGCCCCTGGCCCAGATGGTGTACCAATAGACATGTTTAAGAGTAATTTAGAACTCTGGGGGGGCGTGGCCAGCAGCCTAAGATGGTGGACGTGTTTTGAGTCTGCTTCGCATCTTGCCCCGAATATCCTGCATCATCGGCGCGTTTCACTACACCGACTGGCTGGATTACCCCTGTGGGCACTGTCCTGCTACTGCTGACCCGGATGACGGGCATTCGGGGGCTTCAACCCTGATGAGTCTGTCGCTGCCAGGGTGCGTCTTTCTCCAGACCGGAGTCCGTGGCCTGCCTCAGTTTTTCATCCCCGCCAGGGTCCTAATGCGACGCACACTCAGTGGCCCGCGGCGGGCGGGCTGTGCAGCCTTGGAGTTGACGCTCCTGGAGGGGTCTTGCCACCTGAAAGTGTTCACAGCTTCACTGACCTGAGCCAGACTCTAGAACGTGAGGTGTTGGGGTGTGGGTCTGGGCCTTTTTCGGGCCTAGCCCCCCCCCTCTCCAGTACGTCTGTTGTAGGTGCCAGTAGTGGCCCCCCGCGCTGTTGGATTGGGGGCCGGGAGAGACACGGCCCTCGCCTTCTTTTGCTTACTGCTCTCCAGAGCACACACGGGAGGGGGGGCGGCACGAGGGTCGTCCGGGCCTAGTCTGCCACTCCCCCACCGCTCACTGTCGACAGGCTGTGGGATTACCCTGGACACTAGAGGACAGATCCTCTGGGGCTTCACCACCACTGGGGCGACTCGGGGACCGGGTCGGGTCCAGGCTACCCCCTTTTCTCACCATATCGGATCCTGCTGGGGCACAAGGGTTGGTCGAGCCTAGGCCCCCAACTGCTTACCACTCTGTGACCTAGTCACTAAACAGCGCGCTGCCTCTTGTCTCGGTGCGCTCTCTCGCTGCTGCAGTAAGAAGGTACTGGTAGGTCACTGGATGCCCCATCTTTGACTGTGGCGTGGGAACCTCCCCATTCACTGGAGGGTAATTCAGTTTCAGCCTTAGACTATACTCAGTCTGTGACGGACCGGGCGCTTATCTGACAGTTCACGGCAGCCATACAGTGCAGCAAATCGGGGAAAATCCTTGGGGCCAGGAGGCACTGTCGGAGCCGCGATCCGCACGCCACCGATTAGGGCCAACTTGTGACATCTTACCGGGCACCTTTACCTGCTGCGTGGGTAGAGGTTTGTACTCTACTACAGATTTTACCTAACAAGGTTAAGATTTAATACAATCCATTTCCTAGTCGCTTTATCTTGCACTGGGTCATGGTTTGTATCTCTACCATGCTGTCCATTTGATGCTTCTTCTGCTCAAAATACAATGCATGTTATGCTATTTTGCACTTTATAGCGCACTTTGAGAGTTTTACGCACAATTTTATTGTCTCAGCATTTCACATCTCATCAAGAAGGGATGGATTTTTAAAAAAATGTTATATTCTCCAGAAATCTGTTTTGCTGTTCTTACTTATATTTCTGCTGCTATCAAAGTAAGAAGGAGGTATGGTTTATGAAATTAGAATTTCTCTTAAGCCTGTTGATTGTATATATTTTATGTTATGCTTTAATGGCCTTTCTAATGACCGAATAAAGATTATTGACTGACTGACTTAGCAATGGACAAACACTGGAATGCCTGGACAGTGGTGATAATAGCTGCCTCCTCTGAAGTGATTGCTCTTGATCAGCCCCATATAATTGAGCAATTGCAGAAAGTTTGGAGAAGGGTGATGGTAATGAGAGACCAGTTATGAAAATACTTAATATGTTGAATAACTGAAATGCTGAATAAGGTGGAACTCCACCTGCACCGAGTGCAATAATGACACTAAGAGGGTGCTATTAAGGCAGAGAGACTACTAGCAAAATAAAATTGCTAAGTCTATGTTAAGGAAGATCATTTTTGGGGATGGTACAAAGATAGTGGAAGATAAGAATAAAATGTTGTATTTTCAAAAGCTCAGTGAGACCTTGTGCAAGAGAAAAGTTGGATCCAAATCTACAGCAACAACATTTGGCTACAGCTAAAGTCTCCAAATTATTCCTGAATAACATGTTTGTTCTTCTTAGATTGATCGAGAAAACCTAAGTCACTAAGACTTTATAGAACCTTAAGATGGCCTTGATCCTGAGAACTAAGTTCAGTGCCATACTTGATAAGAAATTTGCTGCTGTTCCTGTTGCAACCCTGACCCATTTATTGAATCATTTCCAATCTGTAACAGTGGTTTACCAGTCCATGACAGAGGTGGTTACCTCTGGAAAGGAAACCTGGAAACTACTAGATTATACAGTTCTAATAGGCCTACTTTGTTTTTAAATGAATACTTGAAAATATTTATGGATACCTTGGTAGTACATGGTTGCACACATGTCGGCTTTAGTCCATCACGATCAAACTAGTTTTATAAGAGGCAGAGAGAGAAATGGCAATACTAAAAAGACTCTGCATATTATAGACAACCTATGGCATATGGGGGAGGCAGCAATGTACAAATCCCTATGTGCTAAAACTCGTCTGACTGAGTTCACTGGGGTATCATAGAGGACAACAAACAGGAATAACGGAGGAGGAAACTGACTTGGGTTACCAGGATCCTCAGGCAAAAGCATTGGTAAGTTGCATCCTTTCTCAACTATTAGTCTTAATTAGGGGTTTGAGACAAGATTTCATTACAAGACCGGAGGCTACCATTGTGCAAATACTTTTATTTGCTGCCCAACATGCAGCCCTTTAAAGAATGCAAATACATCACAATTAATAGAACATTAACAACATAACTAGTAGCCAGTTTATACTCCAATCTTCCTCTTTTGTTCGCAGCTCTGACACAGCTAAGTACTCTCTCCATCTATGATTTAACTTATCTTGATTATGTATGATTTCTTAACCTGATAATTTATTTAATGCGTTTTTATTATTGTACCCATCATATTTAAGGTCTTTCTGGCTTGTGTTTATATTTATACTATTGACTAGCTAATTAGACGCTTTCCGCTTTGCTTGATCATATGCTTAAGCCCTCTTTAACTTTCAGCTTTCCCATGTCCAATTTATGGCGGGGAACAATGTCTAATCTATTTCATGCGCAACGATCGCCTTGAAAATGTAATATTTACAGGTAAGTGCTGGATTAATCCTTTTCTAACCCGCTCATACAAGCATTCAAAGGGGCACTTAAGACGCTCTTCCCTTCATTAATTTCTTGCACGCGACGTGCTAATACAATCAAGTAAAATACATTTTAAAAGGACATCTTTACCGGCAACACGCCCACTATTATCATTCGACTCCCGCGTCTCTTAGCAACTTACTGGGAGACGCGGGTGCGTGCCAGTAAATGCGTCATTTCCCTCTGGCTCTGCTAGTGGTTACCTTAGTTACGGGCCTTCAACAGAGCGACTTAACGGTGCCCTTGCGAGCCGGAGCAAAGGAGTCTCTCCCCTTTTAAAAATATCGTCTTGGAGTTCAAGCTCCATCTAGTGGCCTTATTTAATATTGCCCTGACTTGATTTATTCTCATTTTAATGAGAATTCGAAGATCATTTTAAAAACGAGCTAGAATTTTACAATTTGAAAGAAACAAAGATCAGACCTGAGTTTTTACCAGGAGATTAAAGTAAGTAATCCTTACAAGGGCATTTTATTACTTATCTAGATTTATTCTAAAGACCATATAATGAACCCTGAAAATATTAACCCACCACAACCCCCTAACGAACTGCTGGGTGATAATTTAAAAAGATTGATTGGTGAAGAACTGAAGTCTTCAGTCAGGGAAGCGGTTGATGCCGCTTTAACTAAGAGAAAGAGGACGTCCCCCACTGAGGAAATCTATTTTTCTCTCTCGGACAGAGACTCCCCCTCTACATCAGGCCCTAAAAAGAGAGGGAAAGTTCCCGAAAAAAGGAAACATACAAATGAGGCAACCTACCCATGCATTTGATATTGGTAGCCCCTGCGCTACAATAGATTTTGGTGCTCATGGCAGCACAAAAGAGAGATCCCAATACCTTGGGACAGAGAGAAGAGTTGACCATAGCGGCATGATAAACCAAGGCAACCTTTACGGTACAAATGAACTATATGACGATCCGGAATCTCCAATTAATGAGGATCAAAATATAGAATAATTCATTTTCAATCCCCAGGACAGCTTGTAGGATCTTGTGGAAGATATTAATAATCCTTCCACCTCATCATGTATTGTTAAAGTCCCCCTTGGTGGGGAAATGTTTAATCCAAATGCTATTCGCCACCCTCTCAGTTCAGAATGGTGGACAATGGACCACGTCGGTAAATACCTCTCCCAGAGAGTAAGAAAACCCTTAGATAGGGATACACGCAATCTTATGCGAAACGGGTGCCCTCGCCCCTCCTCGCAGAACAAGATTTGCAACACTCCTAATCTGGACCCTGAGATCATCCCCTTCCTATTTAAATCTGGAAGGGATCCTAGAAAAGAAAATCGAAAAATGCCTCAAACAGTGCCAGGACAAACTACTCGACGTTCTCGGCCCACTGTCAAAGATTCTTGATATGACCAAGGAGGCTAGGACCAATAATACCCCGGTCGATATTGAACTGTTAAGAGGTTGGTCCCAACGAGCAATCTGCTTTGTTGGTAACGCCAATTCTAGCCTCATTACCGAACGCAGAAAGGCGGTCCTCTTAAGAATGATCCCCAAGCTCGCAGATCTTTCTACAAAAGAAGACATGTGCGATGCTAAAGGGTTATTGTCTGGGGCTTTGTCCAATCACTTGGAAAGTATGTATCCACCTTTAACGCCTTTAGTAGAGTCCAATCTAACATGCGCAGAGTTTTTGGTGGCCATACAGTTTTTGGAAGGGCTGACAGGAGGGGACAGTCTGTCAGCCGAGGCTTCTACAGGTCCCATTTCTATCCGCAAGAAGAAAGAGGCTCTTTCCGCTCCAATAGAGGCTACCGCTCGTACTCAAATTTCTATCCCACAAGAGGAAGGGGCTCAAGATCCAGGAGCGGCAGACCCAGATCCACCAATAAAACTTACCAAGGTAAGCCAGAAGCCTTTTTTCCCCTTAAAGGTGGCAGGAAGACTGAGACACTTTGCTCACAATTGGACACAAATTACTCAAGACCCTGGGGTATTAGAAACAATAGTTGGGTTCAAAATAGATTTTTGGGAAGAACCTTTCCAGGGAAAAATCCAAAGAGAAATGACCGTAGACATTGAGAATTCAAAACTTATAGAACTGGAAATTTCCCAAATGTTAGAAAAGGGAGCCATTATAAAGATTCCTTTATCAGATATTCAGAAAAGCTTTCTAAGTACCATATTTCTAGTTAAAAAAAGGACAAAGGTTGGCGTCCCGTCATAAATCTAAAATATTTAAACAACTTTCTGACATACAGACACTTCAAGATGGAGGGTATCCATCTCTTAAAAGACGTTTTGCAAGCAAAGGACTGGCTAGTAAAACTAGACCTCAAGGATGCATATTTTACGATACCCATGGACGAGGACTTTCGCAAGTACCTCTGTTTTACATGGAAAGGGACCCTCTTTCAGTTCCAGTGTCCAGTGTCTCCCCTTCGGCCTTTCCTCAGCGCCTTGGTGTTTCACGAAGGTCCTACGACCAGTGGTCTCTTATGTCAGAGAGAGAGGAGTTTATCTGATAATTTACCTAGACGACATCCTCATTATGTCTCAAGACATTTTGACTATCCAGGAACATTTAAAAATGACAATAGACCTACTTCAGAACCTGGGCTTCATCGGAAATCTAGACAAATCCATCACGATCCCTACACAGGTGTTAGAATTCCTTGGTTTCCAAGTAAATACCATTCTTTCCAGTTTAATACTTCCACAGAAAAAGGTTACAAAGATAAAGAAACATATTTTCTTTATCCTTTCGAAAGATTTAATCCACCTCAAAGACCTAGCCAGGGTTCTAGGTCTCCTTTCTTCTTCCATCCAGGCTATTTCAGCCGGTCCACTCCATTACAGCGGTTTACAAAGGCTGAAAGCTTTAGCCTTAAGGAAAGGTCTTTGGTACGAAGACTCAGTTCCCCTCTCGGAGGACGCTCGAGAAGATCCTCAATGGTGGTTGAAAAACCTTCAAGCCTGGAATGGAAAAGCTATTTTCGGGAATATTCCAGACTTTACTCTAGAATCGGATGCGAGCAACCGGGGATGGGGCGCTCGCCTAAACAATTTAGAGACCGGGGGTAGGTGGTCTTTAGAAGGTAGAGGAACAATCCCTTCACATAAACTCTCTGGAAATGTTAGCAGCTCTGAATGCGCTTACGAGCTTTAAAGAATTCCAATACCTTAATCCATTTGGACAATTTCTCTGCCGTCTCTTACATAAATCGCCTGGGGGGCGCGAGATCCAAGAATCTTTCCGATATCGCCAAGCGGATCTGGTACTTTTGCTGGGATCACAAGATTATTCTCAGAGCAGAATTCATTCCAGGAATTCAGAATCTGAGAGCGGACTGGAATTCTTGTTATCTCCAAGATTCCAGAGACTGGAAATTGAATCCAGAGATTTTCTCATTGATTCAAGAATTATGGGGTCCTTTTCAGATAGATCTTTTCGCCAGCAGATTAACCCATCAAGTTCAGATGTATTTCAGCTGGAGACCGGACCCCAATGTATCAGGGGTAGATGCCTTTCTCCAATCCTGGACCGGAATCAGAGGTTACGCTTTCGCCCCCTTCTCAATGATCCAGAGATTGTGATGGAAAGTAAGACTCGACTCTTGTTCAATCATCCTCGTAACACCTTTTTGGAAATCCTAAATTTGGTTCCCAGGAGTTATGGAGTTAGCAGTGGGCTGTCCACGCCTAATCCCATCTTCACTAGGCCTCCTCCAGGGTCCGGACGGAGAAGAACATCCTTTGATTCTAGCAGGGAAATTGAACCTTCTTGTCTGGAAGATCTCAGGCAGATATTCTGAACTTTCAGGATAGGCTAAGAGCCTTTTGGAAGACTCATGGGCACCTGGAACAAGGAACAGGTATTCAGGTGTATGGAGAAAGTGGTCTTGCTGGTGCTTGGAAAGGGATCTGGATCCCGTACAAGCCTCTCTACAGCAAGTAGCCAACTACCTTGCTTGTGTTTTTGAGTCAGGCCTCTCTTATAGAACGATCAATTGCTACAGATCAGCAATTTCTTCCGGACATGCGTTGGTCAATAATCTTGCTATTGATAGCAACCTTAATTAAGAGAGTTATGAAAGGTATTAGATTGAGGAGACCTCCTAAAGCCCGTTACGAATCTCTTTGGGATGTTAACCTCATCTTTTATCTATTCCTTTCCTGGCCTGCCAACAATCTACTCTCTCTTAAAAGGATTTCCATGAAATTAGCGACTCTTTTGTGCCCGATTTCCTTTAGAAGAGTCTCAGGCATTAAAGGTTTGGAACTCTCTAATAGATTTTATTCGTCTGAAGGTGTTCCCTTTGACATCTGGAGAAGAACTAAAACAATGTCAGAATCTGTATTTTACCCTTTCTTTCACGAGTGTGAAAAACTGTGTGTTGTGAATTGTAAGAAATGTTATGACAATAAAATGTCTATTTTTAGGCCTGTTAACAGCGATCAACTACTTTTGTCATATGTTAAACCCTTTAGACCTGTTTCTTCAGCCACCTTAGCCAGGTGGGTATGTCTGATTATGCACAAAGCTGGTGTAGATCTTTCTAGATTTGGAGCTCACTCTTCAAGGGGAGCTATGGCTAGCAAAGTATTTTGGGGCGGAGGTTCCCTGCCCGAGATACTTAGAGCCGCATATTGGAGCAATGCAGATACCTTCTCAAAATTCTATTTGAGACCAATAGAGCATGTTAGCAATGTAGCTTTACATGACTTTAAACATGCATAATGGTAGCCTCCGGTCTTGTAATGAAATGACGATTCTCCAATTTTTATGCAGAGAGAATCTTGATTTCATTAAAGACATACGGAGGCTAACATTATCCCACCCTTCTCTCCCTGAGAGGATTGGGTTTGTTTTGATATGAATTCTAATTTAATGATATGAATTTCTGATATATTACTCTCTCATACTATGCTTTATCTGCTCATACTTCATTCACTATACAGTGTATTTCTGATTTCTTTTTCTCAGATAACAACGCTTAAGACTAACTGGTTTCCCACATTTTACGTCTGTGTCATCGCAGCCCAAGAGGAAGATTGGAGTATACACTGGCTACTAGTTATGTTGTTAATGTTCTATTCATTGTGATGTATTTGCATTCTTTAAAGGGCTGCATGTTGGGCAGCAAATAAAAGTATTTGCATAATGTTAGCCTCCGTATGTCTTTAAAGAAATCAAGATTCTCTCTGCATAAAAATTGGAGAATCGTCATTCATCATTGCTGTTTGCCCTTTCTGTGGACCCATTTGCACAACTTCTAAGCGATATACTGCGATTTGAGATATGCATATTGGATGAATTCGAACAATTCATGTATATACATTACAAGTTGATCTCACCTGGATGTCTGCCCATCGTCCCTGCCCCACCAACATTGATTGAGGAGTAAAAGCCCTACCCTATAGGATTAGAATATGTAAATATCCCAGTGCCTAAAATCGATATAAGTAAACTAGAAAAATCATTTATGTTTAAGTGACAAAAACACATGATCCCTTCTATGGGGATCTGTATCAGCACAACATCCACAGAATGGTGTGTAAGATATGCCTACATTTAATCGTAGGAGAAAAAAGAGACTGTTTGGACATATGCCTGCATGCATCTATATAAGATCACATTTGATAACATAGTATTAATGCCAAATTTCTTCTACCGGTTTCAAAGATTCTCTGGTGAGGGGGGGGGAAGCAGAAAACAATTGATATCTACCCCAGGGGAAGGAAAGACACTGATATTAGAGAAGACAAGGAAGGCTTCAATTGCTGATTGTGATGAACATCTATTAAGCTACACCACTTTATTGTTTAATACTGAGGTGCAAAAGAGAAACATGCTTGGATGATTCACTGGGAGACAATTGC
Organism: Triturus cristatus; assembly: GCF_964204655.1. Classification (NCBI taxonomy): domain Eukaryota; kingdom Metazoa; phylum Chordata; class Amphibia; order Caudata; family Salamandridae; genus Triturus; species Triturus cristatus. The sequence continues at coordinate 1,011,446,264 of NC_140582.1, read as the reverse complement.
TAACAGTCCCTTTTAGTTAGACATTTTTTCTTTACAATTTGGCAATCACTAATGGCAGGATTGTGGTCTTGAATGTAATATGCCGGCAGTAATGCTTGACATTCCCCATCCCTTAAGGCCATATGTCACTAACAATGTGCTGCTGTTCACCAGTATCCTCCTTCATATTTATTTTCTTACCTACAGGCACAATTTTTCTCGTACTCCCCACAATCTCAACACATTCACCCACCCATAAGATCCAAGCAAGTCCCTCTCCTTTAAAAAACAACCATTACATCTTTCTTCGAAAAACATTATATGTAATGCTTACTTTAAAAAAAATATATATTTTATATATGGCATTTTGTTGTTGTATGTAGGAAATGGCTCTTTCTGCAGGGTCACCCCCAAACATTTTGCCTTCCCCCTTTCCTTTTTGCTGAACTCCTTTTTGTTGGCTCTAGGCCTTTGGGAATTTTACCACTGCTAACCAGTGGTAAAGTGCATGTGCTCTTTCCCTAAAACAAGGTAACATTGACATATCCACAATTTACACATTTAATTTACTTAAAAGTCTCTAGTAAAGTGCACTACATGTGTACAGGGTCTGTAAATGAAATGCTACTAGCGGGCCTTCAGCACTGATTGTGCCACCCACTTCAGTAGACCTGGAAACATGCCTCAGGCTTGCCATTGCAAAGCCTGTTTGTGCAGTTTAAACTCCCACTTCGACTTGGCAATTTAACCCACTTACCAGGCCCAACCCTTCCTTTTTAATACATATAGGTCACCCCTAAAGTAGGGCTTGGCAGCCCTAAAGGCAGTGTGCAGTGTAATTAAAATGTTGGACATGTACTTTTAAGTGTTACAAGTCCAGGAAGAGAAAAACACTTAAATGTGCTTATCACCACTTCACGGCCTATCTTGCCTATAGGTTAACCTGGGAATGCCTTAATGTATTTTATAAGTGTAATTTCCAATTAGGACAAGATGGACATTTTGAGTTTGGTGTCTCTGGACACAAAATTTAAAATCACAACTTATGGTGAAGTCAGATTTTAAATTGTAAGTCTGAAAATGCCACTTGTAGAAAGTTGTCATTTTCTTACTTTAACCACTTTGTCCCTCTGTCTCTTAATACAAGTCTGGGGTGGGTGACAGCTGGGCTTTGTACAGTCCCTCTAGACAGTCACACTCAAAGGGAGCTGAGGGGTGCCTTCACATCCTGATGGACCATTACCAGGCTGATGGGCCTTTCTGAGCTGGATGGGAGGGAGGAGCCGACACTTGCACCTAAGTAGGGCCCAGCCACACAAACAGCTGCCCCCTGTAGTGAATCTGGGGCCAGTGCAGGAAGGGCAGGGACCTTGTAGACTTCAAAGGCCTCTCTTTGAAGTCTTCCCACTTCAAAGGCACAACTGGTTATACGTACTGAACCCCTGACATCACCAACTCAGCACACTCTGAACTTTAGGACACTGCCAAGAAGCAGGACTACTGAGCTGCTGAAAGAACTGACACACTGCTGGATTCACCTGGATTGCTGGACTCCTGCTGTGCTGCCCTTCAAACTATTGCCCCTTGCTTGGTGGTAAGAAGGACTGGATGAAGCTCAATGATGACGTGGGATCTGACAGTGCGGCTGGACGACAACACATTGCTTTCATCGCCCGGAGCTCGACGACGACGTGGAACCAGACTGTGTGACTCAGATCAGACACATTCCCTACAGTCCTTCGGATCGACGACGATGTATCTCCTCCTCCGCTCCTTGCAGTTTCTCTTCGACATTGAGCGTTTAGCTCTAGGAAGGAACTGTTTTAGTTGGGCCTGCGTGGCTTCTGTACCCGATCCGGGTTCTACTTATTGTATTTTTGTCATTTGGTCTAGTTTAATTTTTCTAACCTAGTGTGGAATATTTGTGTGTGGCTCTTTCACTGTTTTACTCTAAGTGTTGCTTGAATACATAACACATTGCCTCTTAGGTTAAGTTTGACTGCCATGTGCCATGCTACCAGAGGGTGAGCATGGCTTAATTTAGGATGTGTATCTGAAGTACCCTGAAAATGTGGGCCATAACCTCCTGATTATGGGGGATTTTAATTTGCATCCTTGTATAGACCCATTGCATAAATGTTTACCAGAAATGGTGTGTGATCGGGCAGACTGTCTCCATATGGAGCATCCAAAGGAGGGTGAACTGTGTAATGACTTTTTGAATGACCATGACCTCTCTTTGGCTATGTCTTTAAAAGACCCTCTATTTCGCTTTGATACCCCTACGTTTAAAGGGCATGGAAGGGGTACCTTCATAGACCACATACTGGTCTCGCAGACGATGCAAACTTTCGTGGATTCTTTTACCATTGACTTTAGTGAATTCAGTGACCATAATCCTCTTATAATCGGTCTAAACTGCCCATGGTTCAAAAAAGGTATTACGAGTATCAGGCAAGGTAGTTTGGTTACAACAGATGGTAAGAGGCGCTTAAAATGGTCTATGGTCTCTGAGGATGTCCTCTATAAGAATATCACTGAAGGCTGTGCCGAGGACATCAAAGTTTGTATGAATGAGGGAGGTGAACCCAAGTTGGTTTTAGAAGCGTACCAAAATATCACGGAAAGGGTATCAGCATTTCTATCGGTCCCATATAAACCCCAACTTAACTCAGGCCCGAGATGGTTCTGTCATGACTGTACTCTAGCTGCCCGTAATTTGAGGGTAGCCTTGGCAGCAACCCCGAGGAACAGGGAGGCGGTAAAACTATGTAGAAAGGAATATAAGGCTACTATTGCTGCCCGTAAAGAGTTTTTGAAGAAAGAGGCCTGGGAGGAATTGCTTGATCCCTCCACTTTGAATAACAGTACTAAATTTTGGGGTCTGGTAAAGAAACCTTTTTTGACTGGGGACTCGGGAGATGGACTGGTATGTTGTATAACTAAGGAGGAATGGGAGAGTCATTTTAAAAGTTTATATTATTCAGAAGCTGATGCAACTATGGTTGCTGTCCCCTCTGATATGGACAGTACTGCCATCATTTTTTATATAAATGAGGTTCTGGTTGCTATAAAGGGTCTTACTGCTAACAAAGCCCCTGGCCCTGATGGAATACCACCTGATCTTTATAAATATGATCCGGACTTTTGGGCTCCCATTCTGACTGCTGTTTTCAATGCAGCAGTCATTTTGGGCTGCCCGGAGACTTGGGATCTCTCAACAATAGTTCCGGTCTTTAAGAAAGGAGACAGGGGTAGTGCTTTGTGTTATCGCCCAATCTCGTTAATTGATTCAATGGTGAAGATAATGGGGAGAGTTATACTCCAACGCCTAACAAGCTGGTCGTACGAGAACAATATTCTGTCGACCTCTCAATATGGTTTTTGTGAAGGGCGTTCAACTATAACTCAATGTCTTAATTTGTTTCTTATATTGAGTAAATATACTGTTGTGTATAAAGGAACAATTCACCTTGCCTTCATGGATCTGTCCTCTGCCTTCGACTGTGTTAACAGGGGGAGGCTGTGGCAGACCATGAAGGATAAAGGTATTGATAAGGGGATTGTGGAGTTCCTTGCGGACCTGCACAATGACACAAGAGCTAACGTGAGGTTTTCATCGACCGGGGAAACTACAGGAAGTTTTAGCATCAACAAAGGAGTACGTCAGGGGTGTATTTTGGCCCCTTTTCTTTTTAACTTTTATATAAATGACCTTGAGGCTGTGTTACAAGAGGTAAAATCAGACTGCCCTAGAGTTGGTCTGAGGGGTATCCCTCTACTTTTATACGCTGACGATGCGGTCTTAATTTCCAGAACTGAAGTTGGTCTACAGGCACTATTGAATGTTTTTAATAATTTCATGTCTGATAGGGATCTTAAGGTCAACAATTCAAAATCTTATATTATGCATGTTGGCCGACAACCAAAGAAGAAGTTTAATTTTAAACTGAATAATGTCCCGATCCCTACCACCCAAACATTCACCTATTTAGGTATCTTATTTGATACCAAACTTAATTGGGCTCCTCACCTGGCCAAAAAAAAGGGGGAAATGTCTAGAGCCAATGCTTCCATCTTCAATATTGCGTCTAAACTGGGGAATAAACCAAATGTGGCTATGATGAAATTATACAACTCTAAATCCATAGCCACTGCTGTATATGGTAGTGAGATATGGGGCTACATAAATGGCGAACAACTACAAATAGTTGAAAATAAATTTTTAAAACGCCTGTTATGTGTCCCATGTAGTACCTCGAACTTAATTGCGCATGAAGAACTGGGCTGCCAGTATCTATCCGACATTGTCGGTTTAAAACCTCTGTTATGCTGGATAAAACTATAGTTAAGTGATGAAATCCCTCTAACACACTTGATAGTGGAAGACCTTATATCACTTGATCATGCCATGTGTGTGCCTTGGCTTAAATACCTGAAGTCCCAATTTTTGAAACTTGGTCGCCTGAATCTGTTTGATAATCCGAGGGATATAGTCAAGGGTGATGTAGTAGCAATTAAAAAAGCTTTCTCTATGAAATGTATTGCCCTAAGAGATGAAGTTGAGCTCTTAAAACCTAATGTTAGAAAGTATATTATGCTGAGTACTTGTAACTCTATGGAAAAGTATCTAACATGCTCCTTCACCTCACATGAGAAATTTTTGCTGACCCGATTCAGGCTTAACATTTTCCATCTTCTCTTATTTAGACCCACGGTAGATATTTTTAAGAAACCTGTAGCTCCCTGTGGCTGCGACGGGAAGTCTCCACAGGATATGCTACATTTTATGGTTTTATGTACATTTTATGAATATCCCCGTAGGAGATATCTTCTCACCCTTTTAAAGAAACTGAATTTTAAACAAATTAGACCTGCCTTTATGTATTTACAGATGCTGTACCCGGATAGTGTCCTCCAGGTGTTAGAATTTTTAAAATTGACACTAAGATTTAGAAAATGTTTAGATGAGTAAATGTAACTACCTCTGAACTATCAGTCGCCCATTGCACCAATGCACTTTTTTTCCTGTACTGTTTTGCCTTTGCACTCTTTTATGGAATTTATTTATGTATTGTATGTGTGTGTGATTGATTTTGTTATTAATGTGATGTTTTTTAATATGAACTGTTTATTGATGTGTACTTTTATGGATTGAAAATATCCGAAATAAAGTCATTATCTATCTATCTACCCTGACTAAAATGGTGGTCCCTACTTGGACAAGGTGCATACCTCTGCCAACTAGAGACCCCATTTCTAACACTATCAGAAATTAAAGATTGTTTATGGATTCTGCTCTATTCTGTGGTATTTTACATGCAACATGCATTGTGCTCCCTTTGCCCAGAGAATTCATCAAAAAATATTCATCATATGAAAAAACAAGGGAGTATCTTCTGTCTTAATGAGGTTCTCATGCACAAAGCATGCCGGTGATTCTTCAAGAAGTCACAATTGTGCAAAGAAGTCATTATCTTCATTCCAGTAAGAAGTAAGGGAACCTACAAATTCCAGCTCTCCACAATGTCATTCACTGGAATTGGTCAATAGAAGGTGTCTTGTATTTCTGTACAGGCTAGCTAATAGAATAGTATGCATTACTCTCGTCTTTTCATTGTCACTGTTTGTAAGTGATAGTTTAAACTTGGCAAGATCATACCATCCAGGGTGGCAATCATATTGTATTTATGCTTAGTGAAAACGATTGGGTTGCATTCCTTCTCGGCTATTGGTTCTCATACATAAAGGGTATGAGTACAGCCACAGTGTGTGTTGATGATGATGTTCATTTTTATTAGGTATTGCCTGCCGGCACTTGCTGCAAGACATTTTGTGTAATATAAGGGGCCTGGCTTAATTGTCACTCTTATTAGCTGCCTCTTAATTGGCCACAGGTTACCAATATCAATTTCTGTTCTTTGGTTTGCAGCATAGACAGAGTACTGATTGGTGTCCATCCACTACTCGCTGTAATTCTGGTACTATTTTTTTTCTTAATAATTCCCATCCTTTTTGCTTTTTTCCCGTCCTTTCCCTCCTCAGTTGCTTCGTCCCCACTCATCTCCATTCACTTCAAGTCCCTCCAGATTGTTCAAAAATTGTTTACACTTCGATTTGTGCCTTTCTTGCATCTCGCTTTCAAAAAAATATTCCCAGTTGGGCACTTTGCTCCTCCTCCAGAGTTCCATTTTCTGTCCCTGCATCTAATACTGCAGACTGGATATTCAGCATTTAGGACAATTATTGGTTCCACAGGGTTCTTCTAGCTACTCATTGTGGCTGTTGCCTCAGTGTAATTGTAGGATACCTCAGTGAGGTGATTGAGCATTAATTTGCACCAGCAGCAAAATACTCAGACTAAGCATAATACACACTGTTGTCTTTAGTGCTCTGAATCCTCATTCTAAACCTTTTCCTCACACTTTAAAACACACCTATTAATGGCACAGAATAAATGGAACGGACAATACCTCGTCACTTCTTGCCCCTTCCTCACTCACAAAAGGTTTTCTTGCTAACATTTTAATTCCCTGTGTTTCTCCCCTGATCCTGAACACCCTGTACTGACTACACTGGATAACTCAACTCCTACCTTTCTAGACATTAACCACCGGTACCCTCGCACGTACCAATAAACTGGTTGTTTGTCCGTGTTGCTTTTTCTCCTCTCACTGTTATGTACCCCAACCTAGGCCTAAGTAGCTAAACGACCTTTCACCTACATCTGTCCTATCTTGCTCTGCATAACGGTTCTAGCACTGACCTTTTACCCAGTTATGTGCTGAATAAATGTCGATTTGTTTCCTTGAAACTAGCCTCATTTATAATGCATGAGGTGTCTTAGTAAAGTCCCGTGCACATGACGAACCTAACAGGATTAACATATAAAAGTTATGGTCATCTTCATCTTAGGGCGACAGAACTACTTCATAGTTGCAGGTATTGATTTAGGCTCATTTACATAATCGTACTCACAACATATCGATTGTGGTAGATAGACCGATAGAGGAGATGCTTCCAAGCTGACACAGACACTGGCAACTCAGCATCTTAAGGAAACTCAAACCTTATCTCCATGCTCATGACATTAAGGTTGCAGTGCAAGCATTAGTGATCTCAAAGCTGGACAATGGCAGCACCACGCTTTGCAGCTTGTCCAGAGTGAAGACTGCTCCTCTTAAGGTTGCCCTAAATTCTGCTGCTTGGCTCATAATTGGCACTAAAAAATACAACCATATTTCTCCAGACCTGCTGTCCCTGAAATGGCTTCCACATGAGGCTTGGATACGGTTACAAATTGCATGCATGGCACACAAAGCCATCCACTTCAATACCCCGCTTTACCTCGCTCACAAACTGGAGCTCTCATGTGGTTCGAGAGCCTCCAGAAGCGCCAGCACCTCTCTGTTCAAACCACAAAACTTCAAGAAAAGAAAAACCTACACCCGAGCCTTCTCAGGTATTGCTCCAAGGATTTGTAACTCCCTACCCCGCGAAGTTCATCAACCAATCAATCAGTCATTTGTAAAGCGCACTACATATCCGCGAGGGTCTCAAGGCCCTGGGGGGTGGGGGGGGCTGCTACTGATCGAACAGCCAGGTCTTGAGTGTTCTCCTGAAGGTCAGCAGGTCTTGGGTCTGTCTTAGGCTCAGTGGGAGGGTGTTCCATGTTTTGGCGGCGAGGTGGGAGACGGATCTCCCGCCGGTGGTAGTTCTTCGGATGTGCGGGATGGTGGCTAGTGAGAGGTCGGCAGAGCATAGCTGGCGGTTGGGGGTGTAGAAGGAGAGGCGTCTGTTGAGGTAGGCAGGGCCGGTCTTGTGAAGTGCCTTGTGTGTGTGGATGAGGAGCTTGAAGGATATCCTCTTGTTGACGGAGAGCCAGTGCAAGTTTCTCAGGTGGGGGGTGATGTGGCTGTGACATGGTACGTCGAGGATCAGTCGTGCCGAGGCGTTTTGGATGTGTTTTAGTTGTTTGATGAGCTTGGTCTGGGCTCTTGCGTAGAGGGCGTTTCCGTAGTCGAGTCTGCTGCTGACGAGGGCCTGGGTGACTGTCTTTCTTGTTTCTGATGGGATCCATTTGTAGTTCTTGCGGAGCATGCGGAGGGTGTTGAAGCAGGAGGAGGAGATGGCGTTGACTTGCTTGGTCATTGAGAGCGTTGAGTCTAGGATGATTCCCAGGTTGCGTGCGTGGCCTGTGGGTGTCGGGGTTGTCCTCAGTGCCGTCAGCCACCAGGAGTCGTCCCAGGCTGAAGGGTTGGAGCCGAGGATGAGAACCTCCGTCTTGTCCGAGTTCAGCTTCAGGCGGCTGATCTTCATCCAGTTGGTGACGGCCTTCATTCCTTCGTGGAGGTTGGCTTTGGTGGTGATGGGGTCCTTGGTGAGGGAGAGGATCAGTTGAGTGTCGTCGGCGTAGGAGATTATGTTGAGGTTGTGCTGTCGGGCAACGTGTGCGTCAGGGTGAACCCTTCTGCTGTCCCCTTCAAAAAAGAAGTCAAAGGGATCCTGATTAAGAAATTTCTGCCTCAACCTGGCTACTCCATTCGATATTGAGGCTACAATAGTTGGATGCCGGACTTTACATGACTGTGAATTTTTCGCTTTGTTGGGTTCTGTTTTGTTTGCTTGTATCCTCCTTGATGTATAACTGTAAAGCTCTCCGATACCCTCGGTGGTCATGTTCGCGCTATATAACACTTTCCAAATAAAAATAAATAAACTGGGGTCCCGGCCTGCAGATGCTCCTGCATGCAGAGGTCTGACATCCCTTGCGGGGTGTCCAACTCAAGACCAAGACTGGGTCCTTCATTCTCCCCCATCAAGAACTGTGGTTGGCTGTTTCCTAGGGGATTCTTGGCTTTACACCCACATACATGCTAGGTACACTTGGGTAGGGTCAGCATCGTAGGAGTACACTTAAATACTGTCATGATTATATGCCTGCATATATTCACTGTCTTAGCACCATGGTAGAATTCTACCTTCTATTTACCCTGTTGGCGCTTGTAATCTTCTACATTTGTTTCTGTCTAATGACTGTTGCAGCAAACATGTTTTATACTAGAATGACGCTGGTTCAATAAATGCTTATTGAAAACGTCCCCAACATTTTTTCTGTGAATCTCTCTGAGACCAAGTGAGCACGAGTGACTGAGCGAGAAATACTGTACTGTTTCCACTATCCCTGAAGGATCAAGGATTGATATGTTACATAGTTGCCTGGAACAATTTGCTCCATGGTAAGGTTAGGGGCTTATGGTGGCACTGTGAGCTAGCTGGTCTGTAGGCAGACATATCCTGTGGGGCTGTTCGGAAGACTATTATAGAAAACCAAGTAAGCGATGGGGTCTGAGGGAGCACACAACCAACCTGGACAAATCCCCCTACTGACAATATATATACACAGAAGTCCAGGGGTTAAGAGAAGCAAAAAACTACAAAGATAACAACCAACAGATAAGCAGAGGACCTTACAGAACCTGTATGGAGATAAAACTACAACCTAGTTATAAAGTCCTCATAAAGAGGACGAAATCCCATCACCCACCGTGGTGGCATGCTTCATCATGTGGGATCTCCTCTTAACCAAACCTGGTTTGGCTAATGAGCTACTACTCCCAGGGTGAATCTATGGGAGGAGCTCGCAGATGTTTTAAACTACGCTGATGAAACGAGATCTCCTAAAGATCGATGAGGCTAGCCTAAGTTAGGTGAGGCCCTATAGTGCAGTGTAAGACTTGGTGATATAAAATTGACTACAGGAACAAAAAAATCTTTAATTGAAAATATCCCTGTGCCAATGTTAAAAAAAGAGTAGTGGCGCGATCTGATCAAATTGACGAGCGCGCTAACAAAAACCAAGAAAAGGTCTACATGTTTCAGCCCAACAAGATCAGTAAATTATGATCAGGGCTTTCTTCAGGACCAAATTACAAAAGTACTGCAACTGCAAACTAGTGCTTAAGTGAGCACTGGCGTGAACTTGTGTCTAAAAAACTTGGCAAGTAGAACGATACAACCAACCTTGTACCACAGGATCAATTACAGAAATTTGAAATCCAACCGGTCAAGAAGGTAAGTGCCTGTATCAATTTGACAAAACACAAAACAAAAAAAGGAAATTAATAACTAGGAGATGTACGCCAAACAAGTCTGTAGCCAATACATATCAGAACAATCAAACAACTAGATAAGAATCTTACCCGTAATGAAATCGGGACTAAGCCTGCCGCTCCTGGTAGCAACTCAGGGCGTGAGGCACCGCTCTGTGAAAGAAGAGATTAAAACCATGATCTAGTATAGTGAAGAATGTATGCAACAAAGATGTAACAGGCAACGAAACTTGTCGCCCTCTCAACTAATTCAAATGACAACCCCTCAACAAGAAGGGAAAAATGGTATTAAAGAATACTTCTTAGATAGCTCAACAATAGTGACAGCATAAACTCTTGCTCTTTGTCAGGAACGGATACCCTTCATGAATGAAACTAGGGTAAATCGTATTCAACTGGTACATGACAGTGTGTGGTTCTCGTTCACATAGAGCCTCTTGGGCTCTCAGCACACAAACAAGCCGGGGCAATAGTTATAGAAGAGAACCCCAAGGCCAATGGTGTCAGCGTATGATTTTCTTCAATGACAAAAAAAGGTACCATTCATGGATCCACCAGAGTAAAACGTATTCGTCTGGTGTTTAGAGGTACGTAACTCCCGTGTATGGCCAACCTCAAACTGTCAGCACTAATGCCGACTAGGGCGGTAGTTAGAAAGAAAACCACCTCAATGTAAAATTGGAGCCACCCGCCCGTAAACTCCAAGAAATCACCAAAGTGGACTTAAACATAAACACTGCCAGTAGTGTACCAGTAGCATCAAGTGATGATCGTAGGATCTACTCTTCCAAAATCATGGTGAGGGACTACCAATCACCCAAAACCAGCAGTTCGGAAACAGAAGCAGTGATTGAAAAGCCAGCGAAAGTAAATAGGTCAGAGTGCCTAAACACGGAGTGTCTTACCTCTCCGTCGCTGCCCCGAGCCTCCTTCCTGGATGCTGACGGCGGCAACCAGAGAACGGCAAACACTGGGGTAAAATAGCACAAAGCGCGCCTAGTCACGCAACGGAGCGTCATGACGTGACGCGTTAGGACAGGACTAAAGGTCGCACTAGATGACATGGCAACAGGCCCGGGGAGTCTGGGAAATGTAGTGAACCAACCATGGAGCATCAGGACGGCTCAAAGAAAACTAGGAGACACACCGCCCCACGAAACTGCATGATCGCGGGCAACGATCCCCCCCCAGAAAAGCAGATACTGTGCTAAAAAGTCAATCAATTAGTATTGGTCACAATGTAAGCATAGAGAACTGAATAAAGCTAACCTCCCAAATAGAGCAAAAGTGTGTTGGAAAGCAAAAGGTAGTGTTAGTCACGGTGTTGACATGGACGACAGTTTGCAGAAGAACGTGCACGCCATACACTGGACTACCTAGCGAAGTCACTACCAATAGGTTACGCACTAATTAAGGGCTAATGGAAAAGCACAATGTACAGATAAACCGTAGTACATCGCGCCAAAATAACCCAAGCCAAATCTCAATAAAGGTTAATAACTACAGATAGGACCATGGTATGGAGTCATTCAGACCGCCGCGGTCACTTTGTAACTTAAACACCCAACGTTGCTCTTTGCTGAAAAGAAATTTAGACACATCAGCAACGTGCGTAGGAATAAAGGGTTGTTCAAGTATAGTCCAGGACATCTGATCAGGACTATGATTGCACTCCAGAAAATGGTTGGTCAATCTCGTTGATGCTTTCTGCATCGAATAGTACTCTTATGTTCCATGATACGTTGTTTTACTTTTCTTATGGTCATGCCCACATATTGTTTCTGGCAAGGGCAAGTGATTAAGTATATGACCTTCTCACTATTGCAATTAGTGTAGCGCAGTTGTTTTCACGGTTTAGATAAACCAATGTTAACCTCGGTAGTATGTCTTGTCTGTGCACAGACCACGCATCCACCACAGGGATAGTGCCCCTGGACAGGTGGAAGATTCCATAGAGGATTAGCAACGGCTCGAGGTGTACTCAGAGGTCTAGTGTGGACCATGACGTCACGAAGATTGTTGCCCCTTTTGTACGAAAACAGAGGGAAAGCCAGTTTGACTTGGCCAGTATTAAAAATTTGCCAATGTTTCCGCACGATCTTCTGAATTCGATTGGAAGCTGTACTGAAGGTGTTCACAAAAGTCAATCTATCATGTGGTGCTTTAGGAACAGAGACTTCCAAAAGAGCATCCCGGTTGTTATTGGCTGCTCGTTTATAAGACTGTTTGATTAACTTCGATGGATAGTTTCTGGATTTGAGATTGTGCGAAAGAACATTGGCATGTCTAGTAAAGCCTTCGGTGGTGGAACAATTCCGTCTCAAACGAAGGAACTGACCAAATGGCAGGCCAGTCCTCAGTCCCTTCGGATGGAAACTGTCAAATTTCAGCAAAGAATTTCTGGCCATGGGTTTGGTGTACAGTTCACTACCAAGACCTCCATCTGAAGGAAAAATCCAGAGGTCCAAGAAAGCCAAACCCAATTTACTAAATTCCACTGTAAAATTAAGGAAAACGTTTTGGTCATTGAGCCAGTGATGAAAGGCCGTTAGAGAGACATCGTCTCCTCTCCATATGACCAAAACGTCATCGATGTAACGTTTCCATAATTTGATGGAACCGAGAAAAGGATTGGTTGACGTGAGTACATGGTTCTGCTCGAACAGGTGGACGTAGAGATTGGCCAGGCTGGGGGCAAAAACGCTGCCCATCGAAGTACCGGAGATCTGGAGGAAAAACCGGTCTTCAAATTTGAAAAAGTTTTCAGTCATGGCCAGCCTGGCACACTCCATTATGAAAGGAACAGGTGAGCTCAGTGGCTCCACGATGTTGTCCAATAGCGATCTGATCGCTTCAAGTGTGTCACCCTGGGGGATACATGTGTACAGCGATTCTACATCGAAGCTGAATAGTTAGTTTCAGTGTTAAAATCGATACCAGGTGAATGTTTTGACCCCTTCTGAAACAAATGTTCTTAACAAGGGGTTAGGTTTTGTACCCACCAATTCAGGTGATCCTTTCATGATCCAGTGTGAATTAGCCAAATTCTTTCGGAAGATTAGATTACGGTTTTTCTTCCAAGACAAAACTGATCATAATGCTACTCCAATGGATCTTGTTGCAGACAGTGATCCACCTTACCACCAGCAAGTTCAGTACCCCCTCTTGTACTGGCATTTGAAACAGCGGTTTCCCTTGAGGTTTCGAAACTAGACATGGGTTCTGACAACCATTATCACAATCTTTCTAATATTGACAAAAAGGCCATTGATACCCTGTCCAAAAATGCGGCTATTACCATCAAGCCTGCCGACAAAGGTGGTGCTATTGTCATACTCGATATCACAGATTATCGTGAAGAATGCCTGCGGCAACTCAACAATGCGAGTTTTTATAAACTGTTGAGTTCCGATCCCACGGCGAGACTCCAAAAGAGATTGGGGAACTGGTGTCCAAAGGGAAATTGGAAGGATGGATTTCTAGTCACGAGGCTGACTACTTGGTGACTATTCATCCTGTGACTCCTTATTTTTATACATTGCCTAAAGTGCACAAGGAGCAACGTCCTCCTCCTGGAAGACCTATTATTTCGGGCATCGGTTCACTTTTAGAACCCCTGTCTTCCTTTGCAGATGTGTTTTTGAGACCTTTGGTAAAAACGATGCCCACGTTTCTTCAAGATACCAAGGACGTCTTGAACATGCTACCTGGTATCGATTTTAACACTGAAACTGACTATTTAGTCAGCTTCGATGTAGAATCGCTGTACACATGTATCCCCAGGGTGACACACTTGAAGCGATCAGATCGCTATTGGACAACATCGTGGAGCCACTGAGCTCACCTGTTCCTTTCATAATGGAGTGTGCCGGGCTGGCCATGACGGAAAACTTTTTAAAGTTTGAAGACCAGTTTTTCCTCCAGATCTCCGGTACTTCGATGGGCAGCGTTTTTGCCCCCAGCCTGGCCAATCTCTACGTCCACCTGTTCGAGCAGAACCATGTACTCACGCCAACCAATCCTTTTCTCGGTTTCATCAAAAAATGGAAAAGTTACATCGATGACGTTTTGGTCATATGGAGAGGAGACGATGTCTCTCTAACGGCCTTTCATCACTGGCTCAATGACCAAAACGTTTTCCTTAATTTTACAGTGGAATTTAGTAAATTGGGTTTGGCTTTCTTGGACCTCTGGATTTTTCCTTCAGATGGAGGTCTTGGTAGTGAACTGTACACCAAACCCATGGTCAGAAATTCTTTGCTGAAATTTGACAGTTTCCATCCGAAGGGACTGAGGACTGGCCGGCCATTTGGTCAGTTCCTTCGTTTGAGACGGAATTGTTCCACCACCGAAGCCTTTACTAGACATGCCAATGTTATTTCGCACAATCTCAAATCCAGAAACTATCCATCGAAGTTAATCAAACAGTCTTATAAACGAGCAGCCAATAACAACCGGGATGCTCTTTTGGAAGTCTCTGTTCCTAAAGCACCACATGATAGATTGACTTTTGTGAACACCTTCAGTACAGCTTCCAATCGAATTCAGAAGATCGTGCGGAAACATTGGCAAATTTTTAATACTGGCCAAGTCAAACTGGCTTTCCCTCTGTTTTTGTACAAAAGGGGCAACAATCTTCGTGACGCCATGGTCCACACTAGACCTCGGAGTAAACCACGAGCCGTTGCTAATCCTCTATGGAATCTTCCACCTGTCCAGGGACACTATCCCTGTGGAGAATGCGTGGTCTGTGCACAGACAAGACATACTACCGAGGTTAACATTGGTTTATCTAAACCGTGGAAACAACTGCGCCACACTAATTGCAATAGTGAGAAGGGCATATACTTAATCACTTGCCCTTGCCAGAAACAATATGTGGGCATGACCGTAAGAAAAGTGAAACAACGTATCATGGAACATAAGAGTACTATTCGATGCAGAAAGGCATCAACGAGATTGACCAACCATTTTCTGGAGTGCAATCATAGTCCTGATCAGATGTCCTGGACTATACTTTAACAACCCTTTATTCCTACGCACGTTGCTGATGTGTCTAAATTTCTTTTCAACAAAGAGCAACGTTGGGTATTTAAGTTACAAAGTGACAGCGGCGGTCTGAATGACTCCATACCATGGTCCTATCTGTAGTTATTAACCTTTATTGAGATTTGGCTTGGGTTATTTTGGCGCAATGTACTACGGTTTATCTGTACATTGTGCTTTTCTATTAGCCCTTGATTAATGCGTAACCTAATGGTAGTGACTTCGCTAGGCAGTCCAGTGTATGGCGTGCACGTTCTTCTGCAAACTGTCGTCCATGTCAACACCGTGACTAACACTACCTTTTGCTTTCCAACACACTTTTGCTCTATTTGGGAGGTTAGCTTTATTCAGTTCTCTATGCTTACATTGTGACCAATACTAATTGATTGACTTTTTTGCACAGTATCAACTTTTCTGGGGGGGATCGTTACCCGCGATCATGCAGTTTCGTGGGGCGGTGTGTCTCCTAGTTTTCTTTGAGCCGTCCTGATGCTCCATGGTTGTTTCACTACATTTCCCAGACTCCCCAGGCCTGTTGCCATGTCATCTAGTGCGACCTCTAGTCCTGTCCTAGCGCGTCACGTCATGACGCTTCGTTGCGTGACTAGGCGCGCTTTGTGCTATTTCACCCCGGTGTTTGACGTTCTCTGGTTGCCGACGTCAGCATCCAGGAAGGAGGCTCGGGGCAGCGACGGAGAGGTAAGACACTCCGTGTTTAGGCACTCTGACCTATTTACTTTCGCTGGCTTTTCAATCACTGCTTCTGTTTCCGAACTGCTGGTTTTGGGCGATTGCTAGTCCCTCACCATGATTTTGGGAGAGTAGATCCTACGGGCGGGTGGCTTCAATTTTACATTGAGGTGGTTTTCTTTCTAACTACTGCCCTAGTCAGCATTAGTGCTGACAGTTTATGAGGTTGGCCATACACGGGAGTTACGTACCTCTAAACACCAGACGAATACGTTTTACTCTGGGTGAATCCATGAATGGTACCTTTTTTTGTCATTGAAGAAAATCATACGCTGACACCATTGGCCTTGGGGTTCTCTTCTATAACTATTGCCCCGGCTTGTTTGTGTGCTGAGAGCCCAAGAGGCTCTATGTGAACGAGAACAACACACTGTCATGTACCAGTTGAATACGATTTACCCTAGTTTCATTCATGAAGGGTATCCGTTCCTGACAAAGAGCAAGAGTTTATGCTGTCACTATTGTTGAGCTATCTAAGAAGTATTCTTTAATACCATTGTTCCCTTCTTGTTGAGGGGTTGTCATTTGAATTAGTTGAGAGGGCGACAAGTTTTGTTGCCTGTTACATCTTTGTTGCATACATTCTTCACTATACTAGATCATGGTTTTAATCTCTTCTTTCACAGAGCGGTGCCTCACGGCCTGAGTTGCTACCAGGAGCGGCAGGCTTAGTTCCGATTTCATTACGGGTAAGATTCTCATCTAGTTGTTTGATTGTTCCGATATGTATTGGCTACAGACTTGTTTGGAGTACATCTCCTAGTTATTAATTTCCTTTTTTTGTTTTGTGTTTTGTCAAATTGATACAGGCACTTACCTTCTTGACCGGTTGGATTTCAAATTTCTGTAATTGATCCTGTGGTACAAGGTTGGTTGTATCGTTCTACTTGCCAAGTTTTGTAGACACAAGTTCACGCCAGTGCTCACTTATGCACTAGCTTGCAGTTGCAGTAGTTTTGTAATTTGGCCCTGAAGAAAGCCCTGATCATAATTTACTGATCTTGTTGGGCTGAAACATGTAGACCCTTTCTTGGTTTTTGTTAGCGCGCTCGTCAATTTGATCAGATCGCGCCACTACTCTGTTTTTAACATTGGCTCAGGGATATTTTCAATTAAAGATTTTTTTGTTCCTGTAGTCAATTTTATATCACTAAGTCTTACACTGCACTATAGGGCCTCACCTAACTTAGGCTAGCCTCATCGATCTTTAGGAGATCTCGTTTCATCAGCGTAGTTTAAAACATCCGCGAGCTCCTCCCATAGATTCTCCCTGGGAGTAGTAGCTCCTTAGCCAAACCAGGTTTGGTTAAGAGGAGATCCCACATGATGAAGCATGCCACCACGGTGGGTGATAGGATTTCGTCCTCTTTATGAGGACTTTATAACTAGGTTGTAGTTTTATCTCCATACAGGTTATGTAAGGTCCTCTGCTTATCTGTTGGTTGTTGTCTTTATAGTTTTTTGCTTCTCTTAACCCCTGGACTTCTGTGTATATACGATGTTCGGACGACACCAATCCCTTAGTTTATGTTACCTACAAACGCACAAATCCTTTGTATTTTTAGGAATTACACGACACCAACCCCCCACTCTTATCCATATTGCTTTTTATCCTCTCACCCCATCCTTGCCCATATTGCTTCTTTCCTCCCACCCTCCCGTTGTCTGTTGCCCTCCACCCACCATATGAAAAAAATACTTTGACGCAGCCAGTGCTGGCCAAGTCATTGTTCCTTTTTCCTAGTCCCACCTCTCACTGTCCATGCTGCCCACTCCAACCTCCCTCCCATTGTTCATGCTGCCCACCCACCATAAGAAAAAAGCAATATGGCTTGGCCAGCGTTAGCCAGAATGTTGGCATTGCCATTCAAACAAAACTGTTGTTTCAAGCTCTCTTTCTTAATAATTCTTAACAATTCCTAAATATGTAAATACCTGTTTGAGAATGGAAGGTCAGATGGTGTGCAGTAGCTGTACTGGTCCATGACATGAGTAAAGATTTCCTGACCTTCAGATAATGAGGGTGAACCTCTCCAAACAAACTGAAGATTCTAAAAAAGATCAAGAATGAAACATTAAACTGTGAGTACAGTAGCTGCCATCTACAATAGCACAGATCAGGTTTTTGTAACCACATAAAAAGCGGCTCTCATGCACAAAGCCAACACCTACACACACGGAAACCTGGATGAACGACTCCTCAGCGCCCGACATCGCCATCGCCGTCCCAGAGGGCTACAAGATCATCCGGAGAGACCGCGACAACCAGACTGGAGGAGGCATCGCCATCATCCACAGAGACACCATCCGTATCTCGACCAACGCCGACAACACCCTGACATCCGCCGAACACCTGCACTTCCAGATCCACACCGACCCCAAGACCACCCTCAGAGGCACCCTGATCTACCGACCCCCGGGACCACGCACTCAATTCAGCGAAGACATCGCCGACTTCATCAGCCCGCACGCCCTCCCCTCGGCCGACTACATCCTCCTCGGGGACATCAACTTCCACCTGGAGAACAACAACGACCGCAACACCACCACCCTGCTTGACAACCTCGCCACCCTCGGACTCAAGCAGCTGGTGACCACCCCCACCCACCTCGCCGGACACACACTCGACGCCATCTTCTCGTCCAGCAAAGACATCTCCTTCAGCCACGCCACTGGACTCCACTGGACGGACCACAGCTGCATCCACTTCACCTTCAAAAGAACCACGGTCCACCACCACCAGCAACAGGCCGCACGAAGAAGCTGGAACAAGATCACAGCCGAACAACTCACCACATCCCTGAGCCAGCACCCTCCCGCCAGCTCACCGAACCCCAGCCAAGCCGCCGACAACCTCACGAAATGGATCTCCACCTGCGCGGACGAGCTCGCCCCTCTGAGGACCCCACCCAGCAGACCCGGAAGCAAGAAGGCCCCTTGGTTCACCGACGAACTCAAGAGCTCCAAGAAGAACTGCCGAGCCCTCGAGAAAGCATGGAGAAGAGACCCAACGCCGGACAACATGACTACCCTCAAGCTCGCCACCCGAAGGCACCATCAACTGATCCATGCCACCAAGAAAACAGCATTCAAGGACCGGTTGGACAACAACGCACACAACAGCAAGGAACTCTTCAACATCGTCAGAGAGCTCTCCAACCCCAACGCCGGAACCAACGACATCACCCCATCGCAAGACCTCTGCAACTCCCTCGCCTCCTACTTCCACAACAAGATCGCTGACATACACAACAGCTTCAGAACACAACCAACGCTCCCCACGACCAAACCAACGCCCCCCACCACCACCCTCAACGCCTGGACACCGATCAACCTCGAAGACACCATCAGCACGATGAACTCCATCTACTCCGGTTCCCCAACCGACCCCTGCCCTCACCACATCTTCAACAAGGCCGACGCTGTCATCGCACCCCACCTGCGGGACATCATCAACACCTCCCTCAACACCGCCACCTTCCCTGAGAGCTGGAAGCACGCCGAACTCAGCGCTCTACTAAAGAAACCAACGGCGGACCCCACCGAACTCAAGAACTACCGCCCCATCTCGCTCCTCCCGTTTCCAGCCAAAGTCGTCGAGAAGACCATCAACAAGCAACTGGCAGCCTTCCTCGAGACGACTGGTTCCCTCGACCCTTCCCAGTCAGGCTTCCGGGCCAACCACAGCACCGAGACCGCCCTCATCGCTGCCACAGACGACATCCGAACCCTGTTGGACAACGGAGAAACAGCGGCCCTCATCCTCCTGGACCTCTCCGCGGCATTCGACACTGTCTGCCACCGCACCCTAGTGCAGCGCCTCAGCAACGTCGGGATCAAGGAGAAGGCACTGGAATGGATCATCTCCTTCCTCACCGGAAGGACACAGAGAGTCCGCCTGCCCCCGTTCAGATCAGAAGCCACGGAAGTCACCTGCGGCGTCCCTCAGGGCTCCTCGCTCAGCCCCACCCTCTTCAATGTCTACATGAGCCCCCTTGCGGCCATCGCACGCCAACACAACCTGAACATCATCTCCTACGCCGATGACACCCAGCTGATCCTCTCCCTGACCAACGACCCCGCCACCGCCAGAGCCAACCTACACGAAGGGATGAAAAACGTGGCCGAGTGGATGACGACCAGCCGCCTGAAACTGAACACAGACAAGACGGAAGTCCTCATCCTGGGCTCCTCACCCTCCGCCTGGGACGACTCCTGGTGGCCCCCTGCCCTGGGCAACGCACCCAAACCGACAGACCACGCACGCAACCTGGGCTTCATCCTGGACTCCTCCCTCTCCATGACCAGACAAGTCAACGCCGTCTCCTCGTCCTGTTTCAACATCCTGCGCATGCTACGTAAGATCTTCCGGTGGATCCCCACCGAGACCAGGAAAACAGTCACCCAGGCCCTCGTCACCAGTCGACTGGACTACGGCAACGCCCTCTACGCCGGTACCACCGCCAAGCTCCAGAAGAGACTCCAGCGGATCCAGAACGCCTCGGCGAGACTCATCCTCGACGTCCCCAGACGAACTCACATCTCCAGACACCTGAGAGACCTGCACTGGCTCCCGATCAACAAAAGAATCACCTTCCGGCTCCTCACCCACGCACACAAAGCCCTACACAACCAAGGCCCGACCTACCTCAACAGCCGCCTCAACTTCTACGCTCCCAAACGCCACCTCCGCTCGACCAGTCTCGCCCTCGCAGCCGTCCCCCGCATCCACAGAGCGACTACAGGAGGTAGATCCTTCTCCCACCTGGCCGCCAAGACTTGGAACGCCCTCCCCACCGAACTACGCCTGACCCAAGACCACCTCTCCTTCAGGAAGAAGCTCAAGACCTGGCTGTTCGAGCAGTAGCGGACCCCCCCCCCCCCAGCGCCTTGAGACCCTCCGGGTGTGTAGTGCGCTTTATAAATGCCTTTGATTGATTGATTGATTGATTGACACACAAAATACTAGCTCAGGAGCAAATCTTGGCCCAGGGTGGTGTAATTAGTCTCTATGCGAAACAGATAGGTGTGTCCCACTCTTCTCTATGACGAGTTAGGCTCACCAGACTCAGAGTATTAAAGTGACATTATAGTTAGTAAGGTAGTAAGATTTTAGATTGCATTAAAAAAAGCCAAAAGATTAACTGAAAAAAAAAATGTTGAAATGACGTTATAGTTGGGTGTTAAAATAATACAAAAACTAATGTTTTAAAAACAAAAACACTCAAATTCACAAGTTATAGTTTACTGAGCTAATTATAACTTGTGCTCCCACCATTCACTGCTTATGACTTTTGTAATGAAGATAGGCAGTCCAGGTAGTTTCTTTATGTTGATGTATTCCAAGTAAGATGTTATACAGAAGAACCCCACCAGGATCAGCCTCCCTGCTGCTCAGCTCTTACTCCAACTGACTAGCTTTCTCATCCAACATTCCATAACCAGCTCTCACACTAACATTCCACTCCACAGACACACAGGTTGAGCAGCAGGTACAACACATCTCCCTTTCTTAATATCAATACAATACAACAGCAAAAGAATAACAATAAAATAGATGCAAGTACAAGATGGCAATAATAATTACATGCAGGAAAGGGGCAACATATAATACATGTAGATGGTGAAATACATGTATACAAAATAGCAAAAAGATAAATAATTTTAAGAAGTAAATGATTACACAATCCAGCAATTATAACACTCACCACTTCTCCCTTTCTCATACAATCAAAACAAAATCCATGCTCCCTTAAAACCAAGCCAAAGCAACACACGCACTACCACGCCAGCAAAGCACAAATAAAACCCTAAAAACAAAACAACAAGGCTGGCCAGGCCAACAAGAGGTAGGATGAGTCCCGACTAAAAGGCGCAACAGGAAACATCACCTAGATAACAGAGAATTAAGTTCCAAAAGAAAAGCAAGCAAGAACGGAGGATCCAAGACAGTAGCATTCTGGCAAAGCAACAGGGCAAAGTGGCACTCTCTAAAGGCAACAGGGAAGGAGCTTCTTGTTCCACGGTAGCAGGGTAGATAGTTGGAAAATCCTTTCACTTGCGAGGTTTTCTAGAGAAGTAGAGAAGGCAGGCAGCAAGGATGTCAGGCAAAGAGGTAGCATGGCAAACAGGCAGCAGGGACGGGCAGGTAGTAAAACAGGCAGGCAGCAGCAGCAGGCAGGAAGATATGCTCTCCTGGGGAACTGCACTTTGAAGGGAACTGTCCCAAAGTAGAAGGATGGGGACGTCTGTCCCAAAGGAGTTGCAAAGGAAGGGAAGTAGAGCAGGAACTGGAACATTACAGTAGAAACTGGCACCGTTGGGTTGTGGGCAATCGATGAGGTGGTCACTGGTGGGGCTCTGGGTGCCATATTCATCAAGTTCCTCTTAAATTTCTTTAATTTCAAAGCACTTACTTCAAGCCTGACAGGTTTCAGTCCAGTAAGGTGGCACACGTAGATTCTTCCTTCTTAAATCGTCGCCAAAATAACAGACACACAGGCTGAGCAGCAGGTACAACAATGACCTCACATATTACATCATTCATGAGATGTTAAATTACATCATTGATGATCTCTGTAGTCTGTAGTATTTGGGTGGTAGTGGTTTTGAACCCCACCCTGGAAGGAAGTTTAATGAGAGTTGAATGCTCAGGACAACATGATTCCTTGATAATAATACTGAACAGAACTGCACAGGCTAGAATGGTCAGAGTGAAGCTGAACAGGCACAGTATTCAGTCTCTTAAGCCGGGGACTGCTTGGCTCCACAAATCACATGGTGCAAATATGTCAGTCACCTACTTATATAACTTCCTAACCTGAAAGTCCACGTCTACAAAAGGGATATTGACATAGCATGTCTCCAGGAAACACATTTGACCACAGCTGAGGGGCTGAGGCTGCAGGAGGAATTGAGAGGTCAGCTCTTCTTTACAGATACCCCTCTTGTGCTAGGAGCATATTGGTATGGACAAGAAACAGCATACCGTCCATGGCTGAAACAGCGGTAACAGACATCTAGGGTTGCAATATGCTTGTGAAGGGATTGCTGGATGGTAGGCTGCTAGCTATAGTTGGTGTATATGGGACCAACATGCCACAAATGAAATGCTGCAAACCTCCACTCTCACATTTTTACATACGCAGGCTTTGTGGGAAGCGATCTCAATAGCATGCTAGATATTAATAAAGCCAAGTCATTTTCTTGTATACCAAATGCAGCGGACAATAAAGCTCCCAAGGACCTGAATAAATTGACTCACAACCGGCAGGTCTAACAAGCATCACACTGCCACAGAGACTGAATTTCACACTACTTCCAAAGCATGCACTAAGCTCCAGATTAGACATGGCTATGCAGTCTACTCTTCTAAGGGGCAAGGCCAAGCATGCAGGATATTGGGTCGTACTACCTCCGATCACTGCTCACTACCGAGACATGTAGAGTGTGGAGAAAGTCCCAATGTGGAAGTTACAGGAAGCACTACTGGTAGACTGTCTATAAAAGCATTGTCAGCGACTACACAGTTTGTTATTTTAGCATCAATGAATGCTCAACAGAAAAACACTCTGAGAATGGGATGCCTTTATGGCATAAAGAATGCACACAGAGTTATAGTAACACTCAATAGCAAGTTACTATATTTGGGAACCCAAATGAGGCTGTTAGAAATAGAGGCAGTGAGAAAAAAGCACACGTGAGAGAGGAAAACACAGAAGTTAAACCAAGGTACACTGCACTGAGTCCGTTTGACTACAGAAATTATGTGGAGAGACAGCACAGTGAAGGACAAACATAGGTGATTTTTGCCTTGGTTGTTCCAAGGGGATGAGACACTCCAACCCATAAGGACACAAAGGCCTTACAAGGATGGATCGCACACTCCCCCCCTAGAGATAAATGAAGAATTTATTTATTTGAAAAGTTTTATAGAGCGTGAACAAGACCCTATAGGCCGGGACACTCTTGGGAGTAGCCGCGCGCTTTATAAATACCTAACTAACATAACATACCGTATCAGAGCACTGTAAATTTAGGAAAAACCATAAAGGAATTTTAACAAACAGAGTGATCTTACTAGATATAAAGAGTCAAGGAATTACATAGTCGAGAGGTAGATCTATGCTGTATAGAAGAAGCAATAGTTAGTTAGGTGACTTCAGGTCTATAGTTGCAGGGAGTTCTTCAAGAATAGACCTTTGACTTGTTTTTTTTAGTGTGGCGGTGAAAGGGCTAGCTCTGATATCTGGTGAAAGGACGTTCCAAATTCTTGGAGCAAGACCGGAGAAGGCGCGGTTGTAAGTTTTCTTGTTCTTGAATTTTTTGGGTTTCGATAATACAGTGTCAGAGCTTCTTAGGGTCCGGTCCCAACCAGATAGTTTGAGTTTTTTTGCCAGGTAAGTTGGAGTGTTGTAATGAAGCGCTTTGTGCATCAAGCAGGCTATCCTGAGCTGGATCCTAGCTTCAAGAGAGCAAATTTAGTCAAGTTGGATCTGGTGTGATGTGTTTGCGTTTTCTTGACTCTTATGTGTCTGGCGGCTGAGTTCAGCATAGCCCTTGGGGGGCTAAATGGACTTTAGGAAGCCCAGCCAGTGTCACAATTCCGTAGTCCAGGAGGGAAATGACTAGGGATTGGACTACTAGTTGCATGTCATCAGGCGGCAGGAAAGGTTTGAGTTTCCTTAATGTTTTGAGTTTGTGATTGGCTCCTTTGGTCTAACATATTTAGGTGTTTGTCCGAGGTCAGGCCTAAAGATTTAGTGGAGTCCACAATGCGAGGAGCGCAGTTGAGCGCTGTTAGTTGTTTGAGCCAGTCTTGAATGGGGCAGAGTGATTTTGGGGAGCAATCAGGAGGAATTAAGTCCTGAGTGTATTTAGCATCAGGTGATTGTGAGTTAGCCAGTGTTGAATTTTCAAAAGAGCAGAGTTAAGAGTTTTGATATAATCGGGTGATGAAGTATAGTTGAGTATCATCGGGGTACATGTGATATTGTATGTTAGAGCAGTTCAGAATTTCAGTGAGGGGTTCTATGAATAAGCTGAAAAGCGTGGGCGAGAGTGCAGATATGTTGTATTCCCATTCCTATGGTTACTGGAATGGTTGTTAGAATTTGGGAGTGGAATGCACTTGGGGATTCCAGCTGATGATTAGAGGTCTGGCAGAGAGCTCTGAAGCAGCCTGCTGTGTCGGGACTGTGCTGTTTGCTGTAGAGAATAAAAAGGACTTCTACAACCTTCTTCTCTTCATGTTTAATTTATTGAAGAACCCGTACTACACTTGGCAACGATTGGCATCTCCTCAGCACATCCTACAGCACTTCCCGGCCAACTTCTTGTATTTTCTACGAAGACGTGCAGTGATTGGACTGAAGTGCCCCACCTTCGCTACTTAAATTTTCTGGCGACAGGTCGTATGATTATTTTTTCTCTTCACTCAACTTTAATCTGGACCGGTTTTCAATGTTAACTGCCACCTCGCATGCGCTCAGCCCTACCTCGCACGCACCTTGGAACTTAGAATCTTTCCTCAGGATTCTCCTCCTCGCTCTCCAGACTTCTTCTCACTGGCTCCAGCGTCCCCTCACGTCACGTTACACACATCAGAGTCACGCAACATGCCGGCATCTTGTCAGGCACCAACGTTATCGGCATTTTCTGAGCGGTGACGCGCACACCCTTTGATGTAATTTCAAACCAGCTGAGCGCGCATCATAAGTTCATTAAATCCGGTGACGGGCGCAACTGTTTGTCTGCTTTACGTGCGTCTCTTCGTTTCAAGTTTGCACGCACCGCACCTCTTTCATCATGCTCGGTGATGCGCACACCTGTTCAGCTTCTTTAAGTGCGTTTTCCTTTACCGCTTCAAGCTTCAAGTCTTCAGTCAAGCGCATCTTATTTATAGATACTCGGTGATGCGCACACCTTTTAGTGAAATTACATGCGCATCTCCAAGTCATGTTTTTATATTTTTACAGATATGAACAATAAGTGCTACATCATTGGAAATTTCTTAGTGATGTGCACACCTATGTTATACACGATTCAATTACTTTGATCTACTTTTATTTGTGTATTCTTAACATGAGTTACATTGTAATGCACACACTTTAATGTTTCACGATTTGTGGTCGTTTATGTTAGCCTTTACTCATTTTTACACGGTGGGTTGCACACAAACTTACTGTTTACACATCAATTATTGAAAGATACATTGTATTTATAGTCTCTATTTTGTCTATTTGAATATGTGACCATGTAAAATATAACATGTCCTTCGCATTTTTTACCAGAACCAGGTGTACTCAGAACAAAATGGAAGCAATGGTTTAAAGGCTTTGCCAGCTACATAATAGCTTTGGATGGGTCAAAATTTGAGCCGGTTCGGAAATTAGCTCTTCTTTACAATAATCTAGGTTCAGAAGGTCAACGCATTTTTGACCATTTGCCTGTGGTCTCTCAACCTGATGAAACCGATTGGGATGTCTACAAAGAAGCAGTTTCTAACCATTTACGGATGACACCAGAGTGGCAGTTGAGAGACATAAGTTCTACACCAGACGCCAATATGAATTCGAACCTATTGACCCCTTTCTAGCTGAGCGGAAAGTTTTAATTGCCACTTGTGAGTTTGACGGCAACATTGTTTCTTACCTAAGAGATCAGTTATTTGTTTTAACAAAAAAGTTCAAGAAAGGTTACTCTGCTGTAGAAATTCTTCTTTAAACGAAACTCTCGAATTAGCTAGAGGCATTGAGAGATCGGTTGTAGCACAAAAAGA
This sequence comes from Triturus cristatus, assembly GCF_964204655.1. Lineage (NCBI taxonomy): Eukaryota > Metazoa > Chordata > Amphibia > Caudata > Salamandridae > Triturus > Triturus cristatus. The sequence goes on along the minus strand of NC_140582.1, from coordinate 1,011,419,597 downwards.
ATTAAACAAGGCCAAATCTGATCCGGTCTCTGAACCTGTCAACGCTATTGGCATCAAGCCTAAATATACATTCAATAAAGTAAAGGACATTAAAAAGCAAAGTGTTTTTTACAGATGTGGTTCCTTCACATGCTAGGAATTGTCCAGCACTAGGTAAAATCTGGGAAGAGGTGTGGCACCATGGCCAGGGCGACTGACTCCGGAATCTGGGGATCACGGTACTATCCCCGGCGGCAGATTAGCCCAGCACCATGTGACTCTGGGCAATAGCTTGCTTAATCTTCCCGACGGCCCCCAGTGCCTAGAGACCCTTACGGGTAATTGTTCACGCTTTACAAATGTGGATATTAAACTCTGCACAAATTGTAAGAAGAACGGTCATTTTTCTCGTATGTGTAAGAATCCTCACAAGATTGCCACCCTTGAAAATGTAGATGACTCTTCTGATAATAACATTTGTACTGTTAAAAGTTTTAATAAGACTGTGCTTTCTATTGACTCTGATGCAAATGATGGTGGTCCCCTGTACAACGTCACCATTGGTGATGTGGAGATTCAGGTGACGGTAGACTCTGGTTCCCCTGTTACCTTTGGTACGGATGAGTTATTCTACCAACATTGGAACTCTCACCAATTATCACCACCAGACATTCGCACTATTTCCTTTGGTGGTCACAATATTGACATGTTGGGTTTTTTCCTTAACAACATTAAATTCAAAGAGAGATTGATTTTCAACAAAGTTTACATGGCGAAAAAAGGCTACATCATCACAAGGACCTCGACCTTGTGAAGGGAGCAGTAGGTGTATCCACGGGCGTTACACTTTGACAAATGTGTGACTACAAGTGAACGCCCCCCCCCGGACCTATGGTGCAAGACTAACGTAGGCTCCACCAACACGAGGCTTTCAGAAATTCTGAAATTGAGTTCCAGAACCGTGAGTCATTTGCGGTTCTTTGAATACCACCAACGGTAGGGTGCACCTTAGCGTGTGCACACCGCCAGGGTGGGTAGGTCCTGATGAATGCCTGGTGAATATTCCAATAAGGCAGAAACATGTTGACCAATATATTTTATTTGCACGTTAGGGTATAACTGATATAATTTTGTAACAGTTATTACATTCCCTTTTTAATCTATGCCGGATTTACCACGAATAAATGTTTTTGGGTAAAATCAAGGCATTTTTAAATCACTTTCTCTTCGCCGTTGCACTCACTATTTTTGCACTTCTTTCACCACACACCATCATCCTGCTCCGCTGTAAACAGTCGTTGAAGCACATCGGGGAGGTATTCGACCTCCCTGGTGGGAGCCCAATGATGACGCATGTCACCAACTAGGTTGGTGAGGGAGGGCTCTTTTAAACAAATCTGATTGATTTTGATTGGCTGATTCTTTTTGTTGCTCTCTTCTGATTTGGTATTTAGGTACGCTCTTTTGTTGTTTAGTGTATATTCAATATAGCCAAGGAGAGGGGAACTTATCATTGGTACCAATAGAGAGATAGTGGGCTGGGTCTACAGATGTGTAGTTGGTAATGTGAGTTGCAGTTCTAGTTCAATTTTTCTGGTCTTTTCTCTAAAGTGTGTAGAGAACTACTCATCGCTAGGGAATGGGTCCTTAAGTGTTGAGTGCAGGTTTGCAGGTTAGTTGAGTGGTTTGCTTGTTGTTTGACAATTTCGAAGAGTTTTTTCAGTCTGTTTTTAGCACTGTCTAGCTGTGATTTAAAGTGATTGCTTTTGGCACAACGGAAGTGTTTGTAGTACGCACTTTTTGTCATCCTCAACTGCTTGAGGTCAGTTGGGGAAGGAGAGTGTCTCCATGATCTCCCTGCCACCCTTAGTTTGGATCTTTCCTTGTTAAGGGAGCAGTTGAACCCAGGATTAGATTGCTTGTTGGGAATCCTTTTGAACTGTTTTGGAACAATTTTGTCAAGCAAATTCGTCATGGAGGAGATGTAAAGATCATTGAGGTCATCCAAATTGTACATACTAGGGGGCAGAGAAAGAAGGTGATGTAGGTGAGATCATTAGCGTTGATATTCCTCAGACCTCTTGCCCATTGTTTGGTCTTACGAGGTTGGCTCCGTCTGATCATCACCTTTTCCATGATGAGAAAAGAGATAAGGTAGAGGGCTGACCAGTCACAAGGTGATATGTCATCCAGGGTTACAACGTTGTCTTTGGCAATGATTAAATAAAGGGTGGCGTCTTTTTTTGTGGGTAGGTCCGTTGCAGGATTGGGTGAAGTTTAGGTCTGAGAGGAAAGCCTTGAAAGTGCACAGTAGGGGATCATTTAGGTCGTTCAAGTGTAAATTGAAATCCCCAAGGAAGCCGTGGTTATGGTGTTGCTCAGTTAGAGGAAATGGTCCCCATTAATTGTTCAACATAGAAAAGATTATCACATGGGGAGTGATTGCTCACATGGAATGTACAGACTATTCTGTCATTGTTACAGATTTCAATGCTCAGGTGTTCATAAGAGGACATCGGAGAAGTTTGTATGTGTCTCAGGGTAAGAGTAGAGCGAAAGATGCATGCTATGCCGTCCCCAACTTTAACTGGTCTATCAAGTCTGATGATGTCATACACAAGTGGAGCAAAGATGTCCAGAATTGGTGAGGGGGAGTCGCTGAGCCAAGTTTCAGTTAGGATCAATAGGTCCAGTTCATGTGTAAGTATGAGCTCAGCAATATCGGCAGCATGTTTAACTGCTGACCTGCAGTTAAGAAGCATCGATTTGATGTGAGATTTAGATACTAACCTTTCAAGGTGAGAAGGGGAGACTGGTAATAAATTATCTATGTTCATGGTTCTGAGATTGATGCTGGGTTCTCTAAGCAGATTGGAGGAAATAGTTAGGATACTGAGTGACTCGGGTGATTAATTATTACGTGAGGAGTTGTAGCATAGTAGAAGGGAGTGAATGTCAGCCTCCGTTAAATGGTCAGTAATCCTATGGGGCCTGGGTAGGTGGTTGGGATGTGCTCGTGATTTCCAGTGTAGGCTCCAGTTTACCATGAATGAAGATCTATTTCGTGTTTGGTCATTGCGGGATGAGAAGATTGGTTGGGTTTAGGGGTGGTATTTAGGCTCCAGAGTTTCTCCAACTTCAAAGAGAAGTGTAACAGGTTCTGAAGGCCCTCCTTCACTGATTAAAGATCTTATTTTAAGTCTACTAGCTGATCATCAATGGACGGTGTGTTTAGACGGAGGGTGAGTGGTCTAGGGGAGGACCGAGCATGAGCAATTTTAGGCATTCCTCAGCAGCCAGGAGCGAAGTAATAGGAAACGTACTAGGAGAGGAAAGTGCATGAGTGTTTTTAGAGGAGGGAGTGGTTGTATGCAATATGCATTCCTCAGCAGCCAGGAGGCAAGTAATAGACAACGTACTAGGAGAGGACAGTGCATGAGTGTTTTTAGAGGAGGGAGTGGTGGTATGCAATATGCATTTCTCAGTTGTCAGGTAGTAAGTAATACGCGACAGGAAGTGAGGGGTAGCTAGTGGGCAGTGCATTGGAGGAGGGCAGAGGGGTAGGTCTCTTATGCATAAGAGTGGAAGAAGCCCGAGGGTTGGGGTGAGAGCTGGGTGAGTGAGGGGTCAATTGGGGAGAAGGCGAGGGGGAGGAGGAAGAGGTAGAGGATGCAGTATGGGGATTTAATGCAGAGGAGAGCCTACGATTAGATGAGGTAGATCGTACAGAACGGTCTAAAGAATTTTTTAACCTCAAAGAATTTATCAAACTGTTCAAGATTACGGTCAGCTGCTTGAATAAGGAGGTTTCCATTGTTGTATATGGCTATTGCGAGATCAGCCTTGAAGTCTTGTGAGGGCATAATAGTTATTTGGAAACTGTGAGGAGTTTTCCGTAAAAGGGTTGGATCGGAGTAAGGAGGTTAGGACTCTTCTCCATTTAGCTCTTCTCTTAGCGAACAAGATTAGGTTTTAAACCACCACACCTTTTGAAGTGCAAAAGTATGCAGAGATAAGCGTTTTGGGGTGCTGTTTGAATTAATTATGTTTGAAGTTCTTAGCAGTGTTTGATAGGTTAGGGGGGTAAGCAATCTTAAATGTATTCTGTCCTACCTGTGACAGTTGGTTACTGTACTAGCAGGCATTATATGGAGCCATGTTGGAGTAGGAGGCAGGTGGTGCGAGATGGGTATGGTTGTACCTTTTTTTTTTCTTAAGGACGAAATTAACAGAGGATTGTTATGGGCAGGTCTAAACAGTTTGTGTCAAACCCAATCAATCATTGCAATTACTCAGCCTCCTCAGGTGGGGACTGTAACATCAACACCTCCCTAGACCTATCTTTTGTTTACCGCAGATCATAATAAGTTCGCAGATCGGGAAGGTCGCCGCCCGCTCGATACGAATGTGCTTTGGTCACAACTTCTGCAAACCCTCCAATCAACGGTATCCGTGCTAAATTACCATTCTGCCAAATTGGACTTACAGGTAGACCTCTTAAATACACTTGCTGTGTACACCGCTGGGATTGATAAAAAACTAGAGGCTCTCAACACGCTGATTATAAAAGCACAATCTAAAGTTCAATTAGCACAAGCAGTATGCTGCTTCTCTCCAATAATTGACTCTTTGTTCTCCTAAACCCAATTTCTTTCGTCATCAGTAACATCTTACGGGTAACTCAAACAAGGTGTCGCAGAAAGGCCTCCGACAAAACTACCCAAGTGACCCGACCCGGTGATCTTGTGCAAAACAGTTTCTAATAAAGTGACCATAAACTCCATCAGTGACAATGCAGCCCCTCAGCAACGACCATCCACATTCTAACGGAGAATGGTTCCAACTTCAAAATCAACTGAGTCCTCTGCTATTGCAATAGAGCACAGCCCAGCCATAGACAGCTCTCAGTCCCGGAGTACACTTCACAAGGCACGCATGACATGTTAAATCGGGGTAACATTCTCCGACTTTTCAAATCAATCCCAGAATTACGCGACTTGGAATCCAATGACATACTTCAATCAAATTCAAACCTAGCGACAGCAATCGAACACCCGAAATAACCCTAATTACTTTAGCATCCAAGGCAATAAAGGAATTGGTACAATCAAAGGCAGACCAATTCAACAGCTGGGGCAACAAATTAACAACGCCCAGCGATCTTCGGTATCCCTCAATACTATCAATCCCCCAAGCCCTTCCTAGCCATTCAGGAAATCCACCTTTTTCTATACTGATATCGGCCCGAAGCAGCTCCCCAGCTGGAAACGATGAGCCAGTAGCAGAACGACAATCCACTAGAAGGGCCAACTGGACCTGGCTGCCAGCAGCCCTGTCTCGGTGCCTGAGAGACTGAAATAACACCTATCGAGGTATAACAATATGCTCTTGGAACATCAACAGCTTTTCCACGAAATCTCAATCTTCTGACACGCTTGAATATCTAAAAAAAAAATATGACAGCATATTTCTCCAGGAAACTTGTTTGGAGACAAGCATTCCAATAGAAAGCTATCTGGAGTTCAGGTCTCCCGCCTCAAGACTGCACAAGCGTAGCAGATTGCGAGGTAGGCTCTCGATCTATGCTGCCTGTAAACTATCTCTAAATATCAACCAGGTTGAATTTGATGAAGATTGGATCACTGGCATTAGAATTAGAAGCCCCAGACAGCTACTTTTGCTCAACATTTACATTTCTCCTAACACCAGTGAGAAAAAGGCCAAATTGGATCGTCTGATTGAAATCATGTGCAATTTAATAAGCGAACATGGCAGTAAACCCTGCCTAATCTCAGGTGACTATAACACAAACCTCTTTCAAAACACCACCGAGGACTACAATGACACTTCCAGCAGTTCCATCGCATCTTGCAGTCCAATCGATCCCGCAGGTAACAGGCCAAGTAACTTGGGAGAATATATAGTTCTTCAACTCAGCAGGGTGGGTTACACCATATTGAATGGCCGCTTTCCCAAGGACACTCCACCTGCATGGACAAGAACAAATGGCCAGACCCACTCATTTCTGGATTTCACATTAAGCAATAACAAAATTGTGATCAAATCGTGATCAAATCTTTGCTGCTAAAGTGTGGGGTCTATTGATGTGATGAGGAAAATTCGATTTATTGTATTTTTAATCTTCCTGTGAATTAAACTGTTTTATGCTTTTATAAAACATTTTATTTTTGATTAGAGACGCTAACGCGGTGTCCGAGTAGGCCCGCGATTGTGGTTAGCGCTCTAGTTGTTGGCTTTCCTGATCACTCCAGCCCATAAAACCGGATGCAGCGTCCGCGCAGCGTACTCGCGCAGTGGGCGCGCCGGCGGCGCGCCTAAGGCAAGCCAGTCTGCGTCCCTGGAGCGACCAGCGCCAGCTATGCTGCCTGCCCTGTGTCAGAGGAGAGGGGAGGTAAGAGGTTCAGTAGAAGCCAACTGACGGCTTTGATTAAAGTCAGCTGTATTGATGGGAAAAAATGGGCAGTCCTCCAGAATCTCTCTAGGACATGCCCTGCTTGCAAATTCTGCTTCGCATTAAGGAGGGTATCCCCGCCTTGTGCCCTGAGCGATCAACTACTATCCGGGCTGCTCTTATCAATTCACGCTCCTTGGTCAAACACACTCTTGACGTCCACGAACTTTTGTCTGACGAATCTTTAGACTTGCTATTTATTACTGAAACATGGCTTAACGAATCCTGTGCCCCTTCGATTGAACAGTCTATTCCGCGGGGTTTTAAGATTGCAAGATTGGATCGGAAAATGGGGAGAGGGGGTGGAACTGCTGTAGTATTTAGAGACACTTGGGCCTTTTCTGGTAATGCCTCGGTGGGGCTAGCAGAGGGGGAGGCATTCGATTTTTCTATCGTTATATCGCCCCATTACACTCTAGGTGGCACGCTGGTGTACCGCCCGCCTGGCCCCCCGGGTGCATTTCTTAAGGCCCTAGATGATGTGATCATTCCTCGCGCTTTGCGCTTCCCCAATTGCCTCCTCCTTGGTGATTTTAATATTCATCTTGACTGTATTGAAGCCTCTGGTGTCAGGAAACTTACTGACATGTTCGATTTGGCTCACCTAACTCAGTGGATAAAATCCCCCACGCATCAAGGGGGTCATATAATCGATCTGGTATGCTCCAATTTTGCTTTATTGGCATCGGACCTTTGCCGGTCACCTGGTCCGATCATTATCTGATGCATTTCTCCTGGTCCGTAGGAAAATTTTCACCCCATTCTCTTCCGGCTTGTAATATACAGACGCGCAGGATTTATATTCCTGCCCTTTCGGAGGCCATCTTGTTGACCGGGCCACCGGTCACAAATGATCTAGAAGATGCAAGTACCGGGTTCTTTTCATGGATTAGCCTAGGCGTCAGGGCAGTGTCGAAAGCCCCTTCTGCTAGTCGGCTGAGGATAATTCCATCTAAACCTTGGTATTCAGCCTCTCTTATAGATCTTAAACTGGCATGCAAGACATTGGAGCGGCACTGGCGTCGGGACTATTGCCCGTTGGCTAAAACTACCCTGCGTAAAGCCCAGAGGAATTATTATGCAGCCATTGGGGCAGCAAAAATCAGCTTTTATGCTGCGCGAATTGCTAAAGCCAGTAACAATAGCAAAGAGATCTTCTCTATTTTTAGAAGTTGTTTATCTCCCGTCTCTGAACAAACTACCCTCCCAGTCACTTCTGAATGGTGTGAGGAACTGTCCTACTTTTTTATTGAAAAAATTCAGACGATCCAAGACAGTCTTGGATCGGGCCCTCCTCCATCGAACGACTTTTCTCTCTTGTTATCCTCAGCACCCATAGTTCCTTCCCCTCTTTTCACTAAGTTCGCGCCCGTAGCCGATTCTGACACCTTGGCCATCCTTAAATCTCTTAAATCGGGCTCCCCATCTGACCCCATTCCTGCCAGGGTGTTAGCCGGTGTCGCTGAGGTGGTCTCTCTCGAGGCCAATAGAATTATAAACTTATCTCTTCAGACCACTGTTGTGCCAAGGAGTTGGAAACAGGCCAAACTTCTTCCACTTCTGAAAAAACCCTCACTAGACCCGACTAAGTTTGCTAGCTACCGTCCTATTTCTCTTCTTCCAGCTATGGCAAAAGTTTGCGAGAAGGTGGTTTTTCGGCAGTTGGAATACTTTGTGGAAACATCTGGTCTTCTCCACCAAGCGCAGTCTGGGTTTAGGGCATCCTACAGTACCGGGACCGCTTTGGTGGAAATGGCCGAAGCAATTCGGGATTGCCTCGACGCGGGCGGCAGAGCAGCTTTTGTTCTACTCGATCTCTCTGCCGCCTTCGATACGGTACCCCACCAACTGCTTCTTACCGCCTATCTAATATCGGTATTGTTGGTCCTGCGTGGGATTGGATGAAATCTTTCCTTGATGATCGGTCCCAGCAGGTATGGATGCCTCCCTTCTCCTCCACTGCCAAGATGATGTCTACTGGTGTCCTGCAGGGCTCTACTTTGAGCCCTCTACTTTTTAATATCTACCTAACTCCCCCTGATCTTTTTGGCAGAGGAGTTGGGTGCAAAAATAATTGCATATGCGGATGACACAACTGCTCTTCACCTGGAAGGACTCTGATTTGTCAACTGAGACTGCTCAGAACTACCTATCTGCGGTCTTCCGGTGGTTGGACTCCGTCCAATTGAAATGTAACGAGGATAAGTCCGAGGTCCTCTTGTATGGTCAATTTCCATCCACCTTTAGAGAATCTCTGTGGCCTCCTGACTTTCCTCGCCCGAACTCTGAGGGTGACCCTGCAAAAAATCTGGGGGTTTGGTTTGAAGAGGACCTACGGTTTGTCCACCAAACCAAGAAATTGGCTGGACTGAGCTTCGGCATTCTTAAGTCTTTAAGAAGGTTCCTTCCGTTGCTGCCACAATCAGCTAAGGAAACTGTGGTTCGTGCTCTTATCCTGTCCTGCCTTGACTATGCAAATGCTTTGTATGTGGGGATTCCGGGATACTTACTTAAAAAACTGCAGACTATACAGAATGCGGCTGCCAGACTTCTGTTTAACATCTCAGGCAGACTGCGTAAAAAAATATCTGCGCGATCTGCATTGGCTGCCTGTTGCCCAGAGGGTGCAATTTAAAGCTCTTACTCTGGCGCATAGAGCATTGCATGATGCCGGCCCTATGTATATTCGGAAGCGGTTTACACTGAATAGAGCTCAATCCCCACAACAATGGAAAAATGCAGAGCTCTCCTATGTGCATGGCGCAATGTGGATGCTACACCAATAGACGTTTGGCGGCAGCTGGCTAATTAACTAATCAGTGAATTTCCGTCTTCTTCACGAAATCCACCAACTTTCAATCAACCAAAAAATTAAAAACCCAACAGAACACTGCTCTACGTCATGCCAGGAAGTGCCCGGGAGATGCTAATGTATTTAACAACTACAAGCAAGCTCAAAAAGCATTTAGGCTAGCAATCTACAGAGATAAACAAAAAGCTGCTGACCAGTTTCGGTTGAAATTAGTACACACTAGCAAAAACTCCAACTCCAAGCTATTTTGGTCACTTGTGAATAGGAGGTCAATGGGCGCAAGCAGGCAAGGCAGCCCAAATATAAGCAAAGCCGAATGGGTCCTCTTTCTAACAGACCACTTCAAAGAACATATAAATCGGAGATGACAGACCCTGTATTTACTCATCATCTAAACCCGCGCAGCTATTATTAGATACAACAAGCAATGGTACGCCAACCGTGCAAATAAAATTGGCCGCCCAAGCTCCGATCGCCATCACCATTGATACTGTGAACCAGCAAGACGATTTTCTGTTAAAGACCTTGATGGCTCCAGAAGCTCTGAGAAATAACATCGCTCGTACCATCAGTAAAGCTCGGTGAGATGGGTCCCCTGGGCCCAATGGTCTTCCCTAGGCCCTGTTCAAAGCAGACTCTAAATTGTGGTATGAACATTTGGCCCCTCTGTTTTCATATTGCTGGCTCAATCATAACATACCCAAGTCATGGAAACGAGCCATAATTCACCCTATTTACAAAGGAGGTAGGCGGGCCAATCCTAAAAACTATGGGATGATAGCTCTCTTGGACGTCGAATCCAAACACTATGCTAGCCTATTGCTTGAAGAGCGGACGTCCTGGGCACACAATACCCAGCGTTTACCTTTTAATCAGACCTGCTTTGTAGCCAAATCAGGAACCACTAGTAACTTACTCGCACTATCTGTATTGATGGAGAAAGCTGTGGCCAAAAAAATTTCACCACATTGTTGCTTCGTTGACTTTAAAGCGGCCTTTGATCGGATGCCTAGGGGCCTGCTCTGGCATAAACTGCAGAAATGGGGAATACCCCCTGTCCTCTTAAAGGCCATAAGTCAACTCCATTCAAATACATGGATCCGTATAAAGTGGGAAAAGGGATCTCACGTCTCAAGAGAAATACAGACCTCCTGCGGCATCAAACAAGGGCGTGTGCTGGACCCCATCCTTTTTAATCTTTTTATCTCAGGTTTATCTCAGTTAATGGACAACGTTAATTCCCATTCCCCTCAACTAGGTGGATCCTGCATTAGTTACCTGCTATACGCCAATGACCTTGTTTTACTCAGCCACACGAGGGTCGGACTACAGAGACTACTTGACCAGCTGCTTCCCTAAACTATAAGTAAAGCCCTGGAATTAAATCTATCGAAAACAAAGTCAATCACTTTCGGGAAGCAGAAGCAGCCGAGTGGCGGGTGGCTCTTCAACAGCAAAAACATTGAATCAGTGACACCCTATAATTATTTGGGGATTCACATGAACTTTAAAGGAACCTTTTTAAAACAGAATGAAATAGTAGTAAAGGCAAAAGCCCCGCCACTAGAGGCTGCACTAATGAAACTCGCAAGACAGCTACTCGGACCAAGCTTAACTCCACTTCTAACAGTATTGAAAGCTAATTATGCTGGGGTCGAACATTAACTTACTGAATAAAATAACAACTAGAATCTTCAAACGAGTATAGCACCTGCCAAAATCTTCATCACCAGTCCAGATAAGGCTTGAGTTTGGGCTATTAGATCACTGAGGCATCGAGGCCAGCGCATTTAGCAAGCTGTGTAACAGTTTGCGCAACTCCCAGGAAGGTAGTCTGGAGGCTAGCCTGTGGCAAGAAATATCGGCAGGCCAAAGTTTTCTATCAAAAGAAGTGTTTGACTTTGGTAATTTCATTCAGATAGGGCACAATTGTCCAAAAGAAAATATGCCTGGACAGTTATTTCGGAATTCAAGCCCAGAGCAGAGGTACCCTATTTATCAAGCACTTGTGCTCTTTCATGGAAGAAAAGGTTTATGGCACTGAGGAGGGGTAAATGGCCCTTTTTAAGTCACTTACCTGAATGGGGACGTTCAAGTGATAAAACAGAGTGCAGGGGTTGGGGGTACCACCCGGAATCGATTGAGCACGTGGTCTGTGTCTGTCCCACATTTCTTAATGATAGAAGCATCCTGCTGCGGGCGAATGGAACAAACACGGAGTTTGATCATGCTAACAAGCCGTCATAGCTGCTATGAACCCAGAAAACACGATGCTCGACATCCGGTTCACCAAATTTGTCACAAGAGCGGCCAAAAATCTTAGAATGGCAGGCCTGCAAGCAATCCTACCTGAACCTGCGCATCCGTGACGCCAGTTGAGCCTCTAACGAACCCTTGAACGTTCTGTGCAAGGCCTCAAATGCCGCTTCTGCTTCTTTGCCCCATCCCATCTTCATGAATGTTAATGTTCGGTCCTCTTCTTTTGTTCACAGCAACGATTATATTGCTCTAGTTAGCCCATATCTTAGATTAGATAATCCATGAATTTGGACAATTTTGAACATTTAAAATCAGGGACATCTCGCCCCAATGAACTTTTAGCAACATCACCGCTTTCTTTTTAAACCAGTTTGTATCAATGACTTGCTTTTTAACTTTTTGGTATATAAGAAGTGTTATTTTTAATTCTCATGATTTTAAATAATCAAACAATAAATAAAAATGTAATCGAGTTTGTGTCACAAAGAGTTGTAGCTCAAAAATTAAAATAGTTGCATGGATAGAAGGAAACTATTTAAATTCAACTTACGTGGGGTCTAATCATATAGATAGTAGGAGTGCTAGCATTGGGCTTTATAGTGATAAAAAATACAGTCGGGAGATGTCGGCCTTTTGTGAGAAGTTCAATGCTCAAATTAGAAAGAGCACGAGGGAATGACTTGGTATCACTGACAATCTAGAGGATATGGACTGTGGAGTTCTATGGGACTTACGGTACACTGCATGCTCCTGGCTTATGAAAAAGAAATATTGTCCCAGTCCAACAGAAGAAGTCTTACTTGCAAATTTGTCCAAACTAAGAAGAGACCCATTCTATATGCCACTGTACCGCGCTGTGTAACTGCTCAGTACTGAATGTTAAACTTTATTCAAGAAATTAGTGAACAGAATATACCTGTGCCTGACAAACATAATCCAATCAGACCAGCCAGGCTGTATACCAACGAAAATCACGGTGACCAACGTTAGACACCTGCTTCATGTCCTTAGCTAATGCCTATTGGATTTTAAAATACTAGTTGCGGCATCTATTGACATGGAGGAAGAGTTTGGCATGTTGACATGGGAATACTTATTCATAGCACTAGATGAACTGGGCTTTGGCACTAGCATAAGGAAAAACATACTCCTGTACACAAATCATGAGAACTGGTAGAGTAATCCCGAAATTATGATTGATTTACTTGGGCACAAGAAGGAACTGCTCTCTTTAGCCCCCTTATTCACTCTGGCCATGGAGTCGATGACGCCATGTCGGAATCTGAAAATTGGGCCTTGGCATTGGGCTAAGGAAATGGATACAACTACTGTACACGAATAATGAGAACTGGTAGACTAATCCCGAAACCATAATTGATCTACAGGGTCACCAGGCAGGAATACCCCCTTTACCTCTTTTATTTGCCCTGGCTATGGAGCTGATGGTCTGTATGTTCCACAGTTATACCAAACAGTGGGGCTTGAATGTAGGCACATTCGCACACACAATCTCCCTCTTTGCTGAAAACATCCTTTGCTATTTTAATGCTACAGAGTGGGACTTGGAGTTATTGCTTGACCTTCTGACACTGTTAAGTGACATGTTTGGTTTAAGGGTGAATACTAGCAAATCATGTCTTTACCCACTAAAACCAAATAAGAATCAAGAGGTAAGGTCTTTACATGAATTGCTACTTGAGTTCACTTGGGAAGCTGTCACCTTCCATTATGTGAGCGTCTGTCTATCTGAGTGAAACTGATTTTTTATTTTTTTGGTTGCATATTTATATAGCGCAAACTCGACCCGAAGGTATTGGAGCGCTTTACATAGCACCGTATTTACATTACACATTCAGGCACGGGGAGATTAAGTGATTTGCCCAGAATCACAAGATGTGGACGCAACCTCGAGCCTCGAACCCTGGTTTCCTGCACCAAAGTCGGCAGTTTAAGCCAACTGACCACATCTTCTCCCCAGATTTGGTAGCAGGATATCTGTCCAGAGCTGTTGCCAGAACTCATCAGTCAGTGAAGTAATGGAAGAAGCTTCAGTCGAAAGCACAGGTTGCGCATAGCATTGTCCAAGATCGTAGTCTTATCACAGCTTCTATATTTAGTTGACTGTTCTTCCTGTGTGTCACCCTATGAACGTCTTTGGAGAGTTAAATAGTGCACTGGTCAATCTTATATTGGGCAGCAAAAGACATAGAACCTCACTCTAAAAAAGGCAATTGCCTTAGCTGGAAAAAGGGTTGATCACAGCTCATTCTGAATTGTACTAACCTCAATGGGTCTCCAGGTGGCTATATTGGGTGGACGATCTGAAAGTAAAGGGAGACCCTGATATTTTAACATACTTATTAAGCCCTCAACATAGGCTCAATGTTACTGTTAGATTAATGGGCATGGCCAAACACTTACTTGCACAGGGTGCTATCCAGAATAAACAGGAAAGTGACCTTCACTGAATTGCCTTTGTGGAACTTACCTGAGTTTACCGCTGGGGGTGCAGCCCTGGGGAGGGAGGGTGTAGGAGTTAAGAAACTATGCTAACTACTAAAGGGAGAACAGGTTCACACATTTCGTGGCCTACTGCAGGAGAATGGGCTCACTATGTGTCAGTTCTTGGCATGTAACTTCACCAAATGCTTCTGAACATGTCAGATAGATGCCCTACATAACCGACACAAGAGGTGTAAATGTTATACATTTTCTGGTACTGCCTTGTATTGGACAAGTGTTCTTAAGAGAGTGTGGTTGAAAAATTGATTTCCGGGATCCCAAAACATGCATACATGGGTTAATGGGCATATCAAAGAGAAGCAGAGAATTAACCCGGTTGTGCATTTTGCCTTGCTATGGGCCAGAAGAAACTTGCAATGGAATGGAAAAGCGATCGATCCCCACAGAGCGGGACCTTGGAAAGGGAGATCACCAATTGGGCAGAGGCGGAAGTCAAGGCTCTGACCTGCCTGTAGATGAAAGGGTCATGCAAGTAACAGTGAAAGACTGGCATATGCTACTGTTAAAACGTGAGAGGAAAAATGAAGAGAGACATTCCCAGGTATACAGTCTGGCATTAAACACTGAGGCCATTATGATCAAGGCACTCATTGCTCTTATATGAGCGTTACCAGGGAAATGTAAATGTGCGACCATATTTGAATGTTTATTGAAGCAAAAAGTATTAAAGGTTCATACTGCAGACTGCGGGACGATGATGGAAACCTGGTGTATATTGTGGACTGGCAGTATGATATATTGACCATTGCTGCATCAAAATAATTTCATAACAAGACCACAGAGTAAGTTAATCAGCCTGATAAAACCTGTTAAAGATATTGTTCCATCAGAGGGACAGATTCTGTCTTGGCTGATGTCTTTCATATAGCACCAGAATCTTTTCTCCGACACCCAGCTCTTTGATTTTTCACAGTCTCCCCATGGATTAAATCAGGGTAAAATATCATATATATTGCTGTCCTGACTAAAGATTTTGTTTGGAAAATCCAGGAGGCCCTAAACTGAAACAGATTTTTCCCCCAACCTTCATTGAACCTACAGAGTACTTCTTTTGTGAGTTACTGTGTGATGCTCCCCAGAAGGTTAAGAATCTCTGGATCATCTTCAATTCAACCCCAAAAGCAATGCAGTGATTAAGATGTTTACAAGTCTCCATTAGAATCACACCATCAAACCACTAATTTTATTGTTGATGCTTTGTTACGTGGAGATCAGACAAGTACCAAGTGACTTCTACAAGTCTTCCAAAAGATTCTAAGAAATAGATTACTGAGGGGCCAATTCACAAGAGCATTTATGAGTATGGGACATAATACTACAGGAGTACCTCTACGTACTCTTACATGAATGCGAATTGCCCCTAAAACCCCCAACTCCCTATTAGAAAAATCGCAGAGGTCACATTCCTTCTGAAGCACACAAAAACGTTGTATATAAAAGTTCTCTGAACATTGCAATTTTTCCCATTTGAGATGTTTTAGGGGTAATGCCCAAAGACATGCACAGGTATGTAATAATGCGGTTTCCCATACTCCACAATATCCTAAAGACTATAAAATCAGCCTGCCATGGTGTGTATGAACCAGTAGAATATTGTCAAAACTAGGCCTGAAAACACCGGCTCCATGTCAATTCCAGGATTGAATACAACATGCTTTTTATTATCCTTAAGCCTTACTGGGTGAAAGCCATAGCATAATAGCAGAGCCCTCTGACATCCCCCACCAGGAACCTTTGATCCTCATCCATGCAGATGAGCCTTCATTACCCTCCAATAGATAGAAACGTGGCAGGCTTTACCCATCTGTGCACAGCCCTGTCCTTAGAATGGCCTGGATCAAGAAGAACCAAATGATCTTCAACTCAGGAAACTCTTCAACACTGTACTACTCAAAAGACCATTTAACTGATCCATTTTCCTGGGCCAGTTATCAATTAGCGCCTTTTATGATCTCTCTCATCTTATGGCATCTAACTGCCTTTGTTTACCTTATTTCTTGTTTTACGTTCATGCAGTTTGCAGCCCCCTATAGCTAGCTATTGGAAGGTGACCAAAATATACAAAACACCCAATTTAATATGTAAGAAATAAAAAAAGAGTTAACAAAAACACTTTGCTATGTAGAACAAGGGAGATAACTTCTTAACTATATTTGGAAAATGTAAAGAGAATTGCTTATAGTTTGACTGTAATTCGCTGAGAACGTATTACTTATTATGAGGAGTACCTAAAACATTAGGATGTGTAATTTCTGTTAGTCTTGCATGGATCATACCTTTTTGTTCTGCATGTCACTTTTAAGGTCGTAGTCAATACGGGATATCACATGGGCATTAAACCCAGCCAAAGCGAACACGGTAGGCGTAGCTGCGGATGCACCAAAGGGATCAACATGCCAAGAGAACTGCGGTCTCACTCCAAACGTCTCGTACAAAAAGCCATGGCCTTCTGCAAAAAGTAAGTTTTGCCAATAAAAAGGGTAGGTTATTGAACTTTATATTTTCCAGTTGTCAACAAAGTATTTAGGAAACATGCATCTCAAAATTAAGCACATTTATCTTAAAAATTCGGTCCGGCCTTCAGATGATTCACTCAAGGATTTGCTCATTCACAATATATTATTCAAAACTTGAGGGTATGTTTTGTTTGCCTTTTATATGCATACTGGACTCTCGCTTGTGTGTGAAGAGGATCTCCTGTGAGGCCATCTTCAACAGATATGCCTCTGCACAGGGAGGATAGCCTACGTGAGTGTACGTGCTAATGATGTTCTCAGAGAAACGCAGCAGCCAGATAGATGATTTGGTGGGTAAATCTTCAAACTGGGTGTTATTAATAAATTACATAAAGGAAAATATTGATTAAAGTACAATCTAAAATAATACAAGATATTTCCAATCATCTTCACTGCAATTGCGACAATGGCTGACTAATCACAGATCAGCTGCCTCGCTCATATCAGTCAGTTAAGACAGGCTTCTAATTCAGGAATAAACAAAATTTAGAAAAAACAAAATAACATTTTCTGAGGTGCATCAGTACAACATATAGATCACTGCTTAGAAAGAAAGCTAAGGGGGCAGGCCGATGCCAAGATGGTGACTGAAAACCATTAACTGCAATGGGGTGTCCCTGTGTCCCTAAGAACCTGGGTATATAACAGTATATAACAACAATGAGTTCTGTTGCGAAGGAATTATTTTTTCAATGCTTTATACTTTTTCTTTTCATTTTAACATTTCAATAACAGTCACAAAACTTTTTTCCTGGAACCTCGATATATGAATAACAATATACGAAGGAATTCTGACAAATGTGATGTAATCATTTATTGATATGTTAAAATGAAAAGAAAAAGTATAAAGTACAGTCGGTGATTGTAAGCCACACTTCTGCAAAGCACTGTCCTGATACCCACCGGCGCACAGATCCGAGGCGCGCTCTTTCAGGCATTGAGTATCTATCCCCTTCCTAGGAGAATAGGACAAAGTGCGGCTGGGCGGCCTGGAGCTCCGGTGCTGCGGGCGCCCCCTGCCTCGCGTGAAGCAGTCCTGGGCAGATGGGGCGAGACGGGGCCTCCGAGGAGCCGCAGCAGTCTTTTGGATGTTACCCCAGCCCCAGGTCAGGCCTGGGGCATCAGCAGAGCCCACTGCTCTGCTCAGTCGGAGCGGGCCGCAATCAGGTGAGTTGCTGTGGAGGGGAGCGCCGCTTTCTCGGAGAGGTGAGTTGGGCACAAGTCGAGACCTATAATAAAGGGGCCTCAATGTGGCAGGGGCTACTAAGTTTACTTTCCCCAAGACGGACAACAGGGCAGACTTCAGGAGGTGTTTCTGGTCCAGGAGGAGTACATGCAGGGATCATCGTGGAAGACGTGCTGACAAGCATGAAAGGTGTGAGACACCATTTTACTGTACCTCGAACTGTGTGGGATCCAGGATTGGGAACCAGGAGTGGCAGAGTGGCAAGAAGGTAACTGGAGCGCGAGACCTACAACATAATACAAACTTACTAGGCAGTAGGGTACTGTCTGTGGGTGGCGGATCCATTGACATGTACATGTTCCTGCGTTGGGGTGGCATACATTGTGAGACTGTAGAGTGCTCTGAGGCATTACACCCTGGGCAAAAATACAAAGTTGAAGATGGTGAAACTAAAATGCATGAAGGTGCCGAAAGGGCAACAGGTTCCAACCCCCCCCCCCACCCCCATCCCTTGGGGAGGCGACCACATTGCAACAAGAAGGCTTGACATTCGAGGAGCATTCAGGAAAGTTCAACGAGATAATGCAGGTCTTATTAGATGCAAACAGCGTACTTGAAACAAAAATAAACGCTCTGGCAATAGAAGTGGGCCTCTTGCGAGTGGATCATAGGAAACTTGTTGAACGGGTAGAGAACAACAAATCTGCATTAACCTTTCAGACATTCACTGTGGAAGAAATGCAAAGGCAGTAGGCACTGTTGAAAGATGAGGTGAAGGGCTTAAGGACTAGAACAGAGGCTGCAGAAGGGTACTCCTGGAGCAATAATGTTAGAGAAAATGGGCTGCAGGAATGTGCTGTAGGCTCAATTATGGTGTTATTCTGGAGTGGTGGATGTCAACAGTACTAGCAGGCAAAACCACCAATTTGTTCTCTGTTGAGAAAGCACACAGAGTGCTGGGGCGCCACCTAGACCAGAGGTGGTGAGAACGTTCAACTATAGAGACAGAATCCTTGTTTTGCTAGTAGCAAGAAGGAAGTGCCAATGGACAATCAACAGCAGCTCAATTAATATATTCCTAGATTACACAAAGTCCAGAATTTAGGGGGCTCCTCTGTGGGAGTCAAGAAACAACTGCATTAACTGGGCCCGTGTTATCCTCTGATATACCCTGCCATGCTCAGGATTGTAGAAGAAGAAGGGAACATTCCTTTATGAGTGAGGCCTTGCGTTGGCTTCAATTTAAAGGCATAGAGGCTCCACCGGACAATCAAGGGCCAAGGGAGAGATGGAGCACATACTGGTCCAGATGACGGCGTAACAGGAGATTGAGAACAAAATCCACTGATGCGCAGGCAGCCAAGGAATGTGTCAGAGAACTAGCAGATCTGTTATCTCAAAGCTAAAAGGGGATGGATGCGGGGTCCTCAGAACATGAAACAAAACTGGTTTTGAAGATATGGATTCTGGGGACTCAGGAATAGATGCACAAGAGGGGCTGGAACTTACATCTGGATTGTCTGATACCCTATTTGAGGGGATGATAGCACAACTCATGTGAACGGTAGCTCTTCATGGTATGTCTGTCTGCTGGGGGCAGGTGGGCAGTGGGTAAAGGGAATGAACGAAGCTCCAGCAGCAAGGAACAACGAGGAGCCAAATGTGACTATGGATGACATCCCCATTGTTCTAATGGGGATGAATCAGAAAAGGGCTCCTGGACTGTGTGTTGTATTGTTTTTGCTAGGTGCCCGTTACTTCCTTAGCTGGGATGTCAGTGTGGAGGGTGCAGAATTTCAAGGAATAAGGTCATATGGTGCTGATGTGCTGACTAAGTTACTGAGGTGGTGGGTAAGAAACGGTCTGCATAAAACTCGCACTGCGAACCATGCAAGCACAATAATCTAAACATATATATGGGTGATCCAAAATCAAAAAATATAACATTCTGACATGGAATGTGAGGGGCATGGACACGCTGGTAAAGAGACACAAGGTGCGTGTTTACTTGCGGCATAGGCAAACGCACATCACATATATCCAGGAAGCAAGCACACATTAATGCTGAAGAGCTTTGCACATTAGCTAAGACGCAAGACAACATACTCTGCAAGTGCAATAGGGATGGTGGAATGGATTTCTCCCTGGACCCAAACTGTTCTACAAGCAAGGTGGATGGATTTAGAGGGCTGATACGCAATCTTAGAGAGATTGCTAGATCAGGACACTCTGGTTCTTCTGGCATTGTTGGCCCCACAATAAAACAATAATCACCCTGCCTTCTTAGATGAGCTTTCACAATCATTTCAAAATTGCAAGCACATGAAGTATGGGGAGGTAACTTTACTGTATGCATGACAATGACCTGGACAGATTGACACCAACATTGAGTGGGACTCAGAGTGCTAGAGTGACCATATAATTTCAGAAGTGGATGAATTGTTGGGAATTTAGAGATGTTTGGTGACAAATGCATCCAATTATTAGGAAGTATTCTTTCTGCTCAGCGGTCCATCGGTTTCATACCAGAATACTGGGGAAGAGTGAGGGTCCAAATACCTACAAGGAGACTAGGCACTTAAGCGCTCCTAAATGCAACATGAAAGGAGACAACAGGGAAAGTAATTTTCTCTGAAAATGAGGGGCCGCCCAGTGAAGCGATGGAAGTGTGGGGCTTATTTAAAGTTGTGATATGGGAGGGGGGGGGAGATTTGTAAAAGATCCACGTATGGAGTCAGGGCAGTGCTAAAATGAGACTTAACGGAAACTTAGGGGAAATTCTGTGATGCTGAGAACAGATCTGAAACAGGACTGGATGCCATACATCGTCTCAGGGAGTTGGTAAAGAAACAATGATTTAATGGGAAGATTAGGTAGGGAAGATTATAAAGACTATGTGGCACGTCCATATGTGGAGGGGGATGGATTTGGGCAACTCTAGCTCTGATTGAGGCAATCAAGCAATCGCGGGATGCAATACTTATTACCCAAGCACTTTCACAGATTATTATGACTACTGCCTACCCTAAAAAAATTATACTCATACGTTTTGTTTTTTAAATGCATTCTGTTTTTCAATAAAGAAACCAGTTTTGTTATTTTTAAAATTGCTATATTTAAAAGCAATTACAGATATGATGGTCTGCTGACCTCAGCAGGCCACCATCCCTGTGATGGCTGTGATTCCTGGTGGATCACAATTTGCGACATACCTCATTAATGTTCATGAGGTAGGTCGAATTGCTACCGATCAGGAATCCATCAATTGCAAACTGACCTATTAGTACTTAGGTCAGTTTAAAAATTACCACACTAGTAGCAAAAATACTGGCTACAAATTGCAACCAGTATTTTGCAACCAGTTCTTAGTACATCTGGCTCTAGATGTTTTGGCCCCATAGCCTAGAGCTACCATACTTTTGCTGAGAATAAACAGGTAAGTT
Organism: Triturus cristatus; assembly: GCF_964204655.1. Lineage (NCBI taxonomy): Eukaryota > Metazoa > Chordata > Amphibia > Caudata > Salamandridae > Triturus > Triturus cristatus. The sequence continues at coordinate 1,011,398,407 of NC_140582.1, read as the reverse complement.
ACTAAACGTCGGCCTGTAGTAGATTCAACCCCACTAAGCCAATAGTCCCATTCCACCGTGCAAAGCTGTTCCATAATCTATGCCTAGCTTGAGTAATCCAAAGGTTCCCAATTGGATGGGGATAAAATCATAGGGCAGTAGATTATCGGTGAGGTAAAAAACAGGTGGATCAAATAATGCGGGTAGGAAAAAGGGGGGAGGCAGTGTAGAGGACAATTCACTTGAATGAATTAAAATTTGTGGTATAAAGCCAATTTGTGTTTGTGGTCTGCAGTGTCAATGAATCTAAGTAGTCATGAAATCCTTGGGTACTTCTGACAGTACAACCATAGTTCGGTTTTTCGCCATTTCTTTTAGGCATCCGCTCTCGAGGATATGGTGGATTGTAGCCTTGTACTTCCATGGCAATAGTGTTGTAAAGAACTCCTCCGCAAGTTAGTTATGTGATAAGTGCATTTATTTTGCCAATTCTGCTCATGTAATGCAGACACAGTTCATAATGATATGACATAACATTTGCATTTCTCAAAGGATAAGGTTCTCCTACCAAGTGACGACACAGTGAACGTGATCTAGAGTGAATAAAGATGTGCGCTTGTGCTATATACAAAAATATACACATATGACTGATTGGGAAAATATGCTGCTATGAACAGCACTCATGAGTGTTAAAATCCACAATTACATTTGAAAACCAGTCCACACATGTTAATGTCATAATATGAGTGCATCTTGAGATGGTAAAAAGGGAGATTGCATACAACAATCAATTTCCATCCAACTGTTGGCCCAGTTACTCTTGGCTATCAAGAAATCCATTTTCAATTTAATGAATTTACCTTTTTTCCACCAAAATTAGACATAATGTGGTTTCAACTTGTGATACTGCACTTTAAGTAAGTTTTGGTATTCACAATTAACATCTCACTCTTCCTAAAGGTTTGACTCTTCAGGCCGTCTTCTTACTTCACTGAAGCCTTATCCTCTTCTCAATAGTCTCCACATTGCCTTTGTAATCTTTCTTTTGTTAGTACTGTGAGCCATTCATCCCGCCAAGGCCTAACGTCTCCCACCGACTAGGGAGTAAAACACCACCAGGTTGGAGCCTCACTTAGCAAGGTGGTCTCCTGATTCCATGACAGTAGGTGCTCCCTTCCTTTCAACAAGTTGTCCAGCACCATTTCATAGCGGCTTGGCTCTGATGTCCATGATATTCCACAATCATCCTTCACCTTTGTTGATCCACTTCCACATGACCTCCAAAGAAGCCCAGGGGTCTCGACCCACTCCATTGTTCTCTTGATTTCTCCTCATACTCAAAGTGAAAATGACCAACAGTGGATTTAAAATACAGATCAGGGGTTTTACCAGGATCTCCATATAGAGACACCTCTTGCAAAACAGTATTTCGTGTTCACTACCGTGGCCACGATTTACATAATGCTATAGTTTGATCTCCATGAAGATGATAAGCTGAAAACACTTTCCCCTATAATTTAACCCTGGAGTGCATTAGCTTTCAGGGAAGTGAAAACAATGTTTGAGTACTTAAAGCCACCACATGGAATTTTCAATGAGATCACTAATGATTTCGCAACTGATAACACATGAATGGAGCCTCATTTTTCTAAAGGAAAACCACAGAAATCTCCATCTTACACTACTAAAACTAAGCGCAATTTATTAGTATAGCATTAATAATAATAATAACAAGCACAATAATAATACCAACAACAATCCTGTAGCCAAAATGGTGTAACCGATGATGTCCAGTTTAGGAAATATGTAATGTGTCCAGAGATGTCATCAATGCCATTTGTTATGATATCTCCAATAAATAAGGTCTTGATCAGTGCACGGACGCGCGAGTTATGGTTTAGTTCCGCACCATAACTGGTGAACAGAAGTGGATTTTAGAGTGAAAACCATGACCTCACTTTAACATCTTTTTCTGGAAGTATATATGTCCTAATTTGAAGGGACATCAGCACAGCTATGTATGCCAGTAATTGCATTTATTGATGTTTTAATAGTAATAATATATAAAAGAAAAGAACTACAACTCAAAGGATTCTATCAGGTTTGAAGCACTCCTTTGACAATGCAAAATGGCTCTTTACCATAGAGACATCATGAATTTGTAGCATGACGAGGCTAGATTATGAATACATAAAGCACATGCAAAGCAAGGACCTGCAGAGCAAATCACTCAAGGTTCTTCCCAGTGAAGGAGAAAGCGGCCTGATGAATAAAAGTTACTGCAGCGGTATAAGATTTTCCATAAAAACTACATTGGGAGATTTCCTCTCTGGATTGAATGTCCTATTACAATTTTTAAGAATTCACAAAACTGTTTAAGCATATGTCTGAAACACTGCACTATTTGCGGGTTTCCAGACATCTTCCGGGAAACATGTCAGGATGACACACAGGGTGGAAGGGCTTGGAAATTCAGATTTATGAAAAATTAAAGCTTGCAAACACTACACCACATAACAAGAGTTTAGTCTTCATAGACTCAATAATAAACAACTGGTGAAGGGACTTAACGGCTTAATCGCTTATGAAAGACATTGAATCACTTGGCTTGTTAATGGAAGTTATCAAGCAGACAGCCCCCCAGTGTGGACCTATCACTCGTCAAACTTGTACTCCGCTATTAATTTTACAATGGCCACCCAGCCTTTATTTCAATTATTAAAATTGTTCTATATCAAAGAGAAAGTGGAACGTGATCACTGCCCACTAACCACTGAGCTCACTGATAATTGCCATATAACATCAGCAAATAGGTAACCTGCCGAGGAACCTTAAATCTGCAAACTACAAAAAACTGAGATGATCCGAGCATAAAACGGAGACCATTGAAAAATGTAGCAACACTGCTCAGAGGGGATTTACAATAAAAATATATCTCCGATTTTTAACTAGGAAATGTTTAATACAATTGGAAGACCCTCAAATTGACATAGGGGAATCGTTATGTCTTGCTAAGAAAATCTGTTTGGCAGCTAATTTAAAAGCCCAAGTCTATAAAACTATTTTTAGGTTATACTATACTCCTAAACGCATGGCGACTTGGGGCGAAAAATATGATGGTAAATGCTTTCGGTGTGGAGAACAAGAAGCAGACATGGTGCATATCTTTTATAATTGTGCAAAACTGGCGCATTTTACTGCTGAGGTTGAAAGATTTATTTCATTGGTACTAGGTTGCCCGTTAAAGATTTCTCCATCACTGATGATATTGGGAAGATGTCAAAGTATATACAGCCATCAGGTTTTAAAAGAACATTCTTATTTTCTTTTTCTTGCAATGACTGTTGCCCGGTTATGTATTGCAACAGAGTGGTTATCACCTGAGGCTCCGACGTTTGAATTTTGGAGAGCTAAGTTGTATCGTATGTATGAAATTGAAATGCATTTATATGCCCTAAAAGGAATCAGGAAGAAACGTTTAGGTATTCTAATTTGGGGAACCCTCATGAATTTTTTGTCCGACGATATGGGTACATTGTAGTATGTGTGATTTGTTTTTTTTTCTTTGCTCTTTTTCTTTATTTTTTTTGCCGCTCTCTGCTACATCAATTCATGTATGTTTATATTTGTGAATCCGTCTTGGAAACAATAAAAAAAAAATTAAAAAAAAAGGAAATGTTTACTAACCACCTACTAGATACGTACTTGCCCCACAATCGGCCTATTCTATCTAGAACTGGAACTGGCCTTCAAGGGTCAAGAAAGATTGCAACGTGTGTCTCTTGTTTAGTAGCAAAGAGAAAACACAACAAAGCGCTGAAACCGTTGAGGCAGCTTCCAAGCAATCTTGCATACCAAGTCAACTTGAGAAGCACCAAAAAAGGTGTACAGGAGGTTTTTGTGTGAGGAAAGACGGTTGACGGAACATGCTTTTTGGACTAAGTCTTTGTATCTTAGCAGGAAGACAAACTCAAGAGATTTCTGGAAACTGGTAAATGGCCTAAATGGAGCCCCAAACAAACAACTGAAACATCTACGAATCCAGAAGGGCCCTCTATCGAAGCTTTTCATTTCAGCTTAACAATAGCAGGCTGTGGTAAATGAATGATTAAGCGTAGTCCAAGTATATTAATAGACAACTCTTTGCAGACAAGATTGTTCCAAGATAGGTGAGGAGAGTGGGTAGGCAGTAAGGATGTAGTCTGAGCATAGCCCCACCAGGAGCAAGCTACCAGCTGCTCAGCCTGAGATGATTAACTGACAATCTAGCCACAGAGAGGCACTCAGGCATTCCATGATGTCATAGGACATTCCAATCGAGTAATACAGCGGGGAGAGATAGAGAAGTAGTTTACCACACATCCTCCTTCGCTAGGGAACAATAGCAGGAAAGATGTGCAAGACCGAATATAATGCTTCAGAAATACAATTAGCGTGAGAGCAAAACATAGAGATAAGTTGAGATGCAGATATCTTACAGTGTAAGACCAGGGTCATGAGAAATAAGACCGGCATGTAGAGAGATACATTCGAAATGCAAAAATAATCAAATACATGAAAATGCAAATTACATTGTTACATGCCCCATCCACCCTCCTTAGAAAAACAAGATAAGGCTAAGGTGGAAGGCCAAAGTAAAAGGACAAAATCATTACACCCACACAACCTCCCCATACACGGGTACACCACAGGGTAGCGACCCTGGTAAACTAAACAGGGTATGACGGCACTTACCAAGCTTAGTAACCCTGGTAAACTAAAGAGGGTATACCGGACCTTCCAACGTTCCCATAAAGGATACACATTGAAAGACAACCTAAAAAATTGAGGAGCTGTGTGCACTTACAAGCACCCCTAATAAAAGAGTACACCTCGAAAGGCAAAATAGAATGGTGCTGAAAGACAGAAATTCAAATGAAGCACTCTGCGCACTTACAACCTCCCCTAATGAAAGGGTACACCTTGCAAGACAAACTGGTGCACACTGTGCACTAACAACCTCCCCTAATGGAAGGGTACACCTTGCAAGACAAACTGGTGTACACTGTGCACTAACAACCTCCCCTAATGAAAGGGTACACCATGAAAGACAACGTAGAACTTGTGCAATACAACTTCCCCATGAAAGGGTAAACCAAAGGGTGGCGCTGTCCACACACACCGCCTCCCCAAGAAAGGGTAAACCAAAGGGTGGCGCTGACCACGCACACCGCCTCCCCAAGAAAGGGTATACCAGAGGATACTGACCCTTGGAATAAAAACAAAAAAACAACCTCCCCAAGTAGGTCCCCTTCAAAGAAAACGCAATAGCGTGAACACTCTAAAAATGACCCCAAAATAGTGCAACCAGAACAAGAGACCATACCCCAAAGACACGCGCACCCAAAACATGTACTGAGATAGTAAGCAGCACAAACAAAGAAAAATGACTTGAGCTCCGGTGAGCGGTCTCTCACCCGAGGTCTTTACCAAATCTGTCCAAAAGCTGCAAGTAGCTGTCATATTCCGATGAGCCCTTGCGGAGTGACTTCATCCCAGGAAAGTAAAACCCAGATGTGACGTGACCTGCAGACAAGTTCAAAATGGTTGACATGCCAGTTCCCCCCCAAAGGAACCGAAGTCTCCATTAAGAACCGGATGGCTGCCCCACGAGTGCGCCGAAAGTTGAGTCAAGGTACTTAGTAGATGGGTACCTGCAGTTGCACCCGTGAGAAACAGAACCAGAGACCCAGACGATGTGGACGAAGCGATGCTCCCTTGCCGCGATTCCACTGCGACACTGCAGGGTTCCAAAAACTTTATTGGTGAGAACAACGTGGTTGGCAGAGGTCGTTGTATGGAGAAAGCTGCACCAGACTTAAAGGGACACACCAATCGCAAGATGGCGGTGCGCTCAGGAGATGCACGCCGAGTGGCTCCAGGCGCGCTCATGTTCCAAAAGTCTGGAGGCAGTAAAGAAGCAAACAACGAAGAGAAACGTCATAGAGGGCTTGCGGGCTGATCCGTGTGAAGAGGTGAGAGGCACACGCCCTGTAAGAAGTTTTGAATGGCTGCATGGTGGTTTTCTCCTTAACTGTAATGTAGGCAAGACCACTTACTTGTGATAACAAGGCCACTCCTACGCCCAAAACCGTCATCTCACAGTCACAGTGGAGAGGATACACGTTGAGCAAGTTGGCCCCAACACACCGAACACTCGGTCAACGTAATAACAAGCATTTGCAATGCAACAGGTCTCGCATTTGCGAGAGTTTAAGCTATTGGCATTGTAAATGACAATGCCTTTTATTGAACTGTTTTAAAAATAATAGGCATTGTCATTTACAATGCCACTTGCACAAATTCTGGCAAATGCGGGACCTATTGCATTGCAAATGCGGGACCTATTGCATTGCAAATGTTTGTTTTAATTGCAGGGGAAGTCGAAGGATGATGGGGGCAGAGGGGGGAAAGAGCTTTTTACTTCAGTTGAGGGAAGCTTTTTCCTGCTCCTTACATGGTGCTGTATGCAGGCGGACGGGCTGGGGCAAGGCATGTCAGTTGCATTAGACTCCTGGTCTGGTTCAGCAGATCCAGAGTGGATAATTCCGGGACCAGAGAAACTCCAAACCTTGGGTGTATTTCTCCCTTGGCAACTCGTTACAAGGGCTAAAGTAAGCTACCGCACACAAGACATCACAGGGAGTGAAACATTCCTAGCACACGACTCAAGGATGGTTAATGCACCTGCTGTGCGGAAACTGAAAATCCCCTTCTTAATGCACCCGCTGTGCAGAAACTGAAAATCCCCTTCTTATATAGTGCAACTGCCAGCGCCATGTTTTTGTTTCTGACAAAAAGAAACACTCGGGAAACAAATATCTCATGAATGCGAAACAAAAAAAAACTAGTGAGCAAAATAGTGAGGAGTAAATGCTTTAAAGGAACAATGACAATGCTGGAGGTAACTATAGAGTAAGGAAAGGGTTAAATTTAAAAGGTAAATAGAGAGGGTTGGTTTCAAGGAAAAGGGTTGAAGGAATCCTCCCGGTTAAAGTTAAAAACAAATACTCATTTGCATTTTAAATAACAAGCATTTGTAACACAGGGACAACGAAGAGAGGACGTGAGAGCAAACCAAATGAGTAGCCTGATAAGATTTATGGACTGATGAGGGAGATAAATTATGCGGCCTGGGGATATTGTGAGGTCTGGCAGGGAGGGGCCTAGAAGAGAGACTCCGGAGGCTAAGCTCTGCATAATTTAAGTGAATACACTTGTCCTGTGCTGGCGCAGTGCTCAGGGAAACGAAGATAAACACATATAAACATATTTGATACTTATGAAGAGACGATGTGGCATAACATGCAGAGTTGGTCTACCTGACATTGGTGTGATTGATTGGATATTATTACCTGGACTTACCTTGGTTCTGGCTTTTTTCACTTACGTGAAGCGTTCTTCGCTCTCATAATAATTAGAGTGGATTGGATTTGCCAACTTCCTTGCTGTTTTCATCCATCACGGACACCTTGACGCTATATGTTAGGAGTGCCTCATTGATGCCTGAAGAAGTCAATTTGTTTAGCCGCAATGCAATCGATGGCTGTTCATTTCAACTTGATTGGTTTTAATTTTTTGAATAAACCAAGATTTTGAAGAAACAACTCTGGACACGGATTTGATAATTTGCTGTGTGATTGCTTACTTTTTAGTGGTGCACCTTTTTTCCTTGTTAGACATTTTCGTCTTTTTGCCCTCCTTGACAACGGGGCCAAATATTTTGCAGGCATATTATTAAAGGAGTTAATGAATAAGGCAACGGACATAAATATCATACCTTTATACCAAACTGGTTTTACAGAAGGTACAGGTATGTCCACAAATATCCTGGCATTCTCAATAATAATTGATAAAATGATTACAAATAATCGTCGATTTATCTCTGCTCTGTGGATTTTAAGGCTGCATTTGACTGTATTCAACGTAACCTTCTTTGGGACAAATTAAAAGCAATGCAGATGCCTAATAGCGAAACCTGGGTAAGAATAAAAATAGGCAATGGCACTTCCCCGATATGTCACAAACTCTGGACGATGTAAATTCTCATACCCCTTAGTTAGGAGGTCTTTACATTATTCTCAGCCAAACGGAAGTTGGCCTACAGCGTCTTATCGAAAGACTATCTAGCTACTCAACAAACAACTGCATGACATTAAACCGAAAAAAAAAATAACCATTGGTGGTAAGAAGCAGAGTACCGAAAACGTTAATTGGGTTTTTACAAGGCCAACAGTTGGAATGTGTGAAAGAGTATAAATACTTTGATGTCCTATTTGATGACAAAAGGCTCTTTTCGGCCAAACAAGCAGGAGCTTTAACAGGTCAGTGCTCTTATTTTGGCTTTGCAAACTCTAATGAGATCTCAGGGAGGGTCTAGCTTAGCCCCGGTGTTAAAGGTCATCGCTGCAGAATTACTCCACACTCTAACATATGGAAGTGAAGCAGTTTGTGGCAGGGATGCAGTGGTCCTGGAGTTAATTGTCTCAAAAACTTAGACTGCTATTCCATCTCCCTCACAATGCTTCTCCTGCTCAACTCTGGCTAGAGTTTGGACTGATAAACCAATTAATTGCCAGGAAGAGGGCATACATTAAAACTTGGCAGAAACTGCAGACTTCGGTAGCCAATTCTTTGAATAAGGCTCTTTGGACTGAAATCTCAAAAAGCCAAAATGGCCCAGCACAGCTATTACTAGACTCCACCATTGATGCTCTGGGTGAACGAAGACTTTGGAACCTTACAGCCTCCTATAAGGCCTTTTAAAAGATTAATAGACTATGTACAAGAATGTATGATGGAATTCCGCATGTGTTTTTCATGCATGCCTTAGGAACCCCGTCATTTGAAAGAATAAGTCTTTAGCACGCATTTGTTCTGCATGCAAGTTGTTTTAACGGCTTGCCTTAGGGGGGGCGCTGGATATTGGAATAGTTTAATTTACTATTCCAACTCAAGTCTGAGTTTCTTCATTACACAGTTGATTAATGAAGAAACTTTCGGCAGCTGTCAACAAAGGGGCTTTAGCAATTGGATCACATGGCTGGATGATTCTGAATGGGTACAAATCTCTTGAACGACAGGCTTATCTGGAGGCTGGATGGTCACTGCACCTAAAAAAAAATGTATTAGGTTTCAATTCGGTCAACTTCCTGCACTTCTTCACGGGAAACGTCTTTAAGGACGAAGCCCCAATCATGCTGTCCCGTCACAGTGCCGGCAGCAGAAAGAATGCGTCTTTAGAACGCAATTGTTCTGCATGCAAGTCATACAACGACTTGTATTAGGGGGCGCAATGGTGGAGTGGTGTTGGAATTAAAGTCCAACGCCTTCCCCTACTCTTGCACAGACTGGAGTTGGAATAGTAAATTAAACTATTCCAATATCCAGCGCCCCCCTTAAGGCAAGCCGTTAAAACAACTTGCATGCAGAACAAATGCGTGCTAAAGACCTATTCTTTCAAATGACGGGGTTCCTAAGGCATGCATGAAAAACGCATGCGAAATTCCATCATACATTCTTGTACACACCTTGCCTTCGAAATGAAGATATACACACCTATCAGCTATGCAATATGGCTGAGGAGGGCATTGTTTGTTTAGCCTATATCTGCCCTAATCGCCAAAATGAAAGGACAGTTCTTTTAAGAGTGCTTTTTTATCAACGTGGCATTCGATCCTGTAGACAGGCGGTGATTGACTGTTTTAATCCTAGAGACACAATTTTGAACTGTCGTAGGACCAAATTCTTAACACGCATTGGCATAGCCCATAGGTCTCGCCGTTGGGGCCTCAGAAGTGTTTAGCTAGAGCTGTTGGCTTTGCCAAAGTCTTTAATCTATATTGTAGAACAGTATGGCTGCTGTGTAGCATGTTGAAAAGCTATAATAAAGTTTTTGTAAGCAGTTTTATTAAAGTGTCAAGAATAGCAAAATAGTGGAAAGCTCCGATTATTGTTTTAAAATCTCCCACTTTCCTGTTCTAAAATGTTGCCATGTATGATAACCACACTGAAAATCTGCAGATGTCATACATAAGCAAATTGAACCTTTCCAGCTATGAAACCCTAATCGTTGTGTTTGAAGAGTATACACATTAATAGGAAGGACTAAATTGCACCCCAAGATGGCCACCCTTCCCACCCTCCCTGCATAAAACACATATTATGGTCTTCCCTGCATGGACCACGATGAAACTGGATCGCTTCAGTGCCTTCTGCTTTCCTGCCTATTTAAAGATGGACGGTATTAGCTAATGCAATTTGAAATATATGTATTTCTTGTTTAAATCAAACTCTCTAATTAATATACTATACTAATATATGTTGTCGAAGAGGATTTCGTTCAATATCAAGCTATACTTCAATTAAATACCAACTTATTTGAGCACATTTTCAGAAATACGTTGCATCCAAATAGATCCTTTTCGGTTAAAGTTACTGGGGCAGATTTCTTAGAGTAATTTTACACATGGAGCCAGTGGCATCAGATCATTGTTGAGGAAGGTGATAGACCATATCAATCTGAAAAAAATGGCTGAAAGCAAAAATATGTTTTAGTCCCAAAAAGCGCGCATTGCCACAGTAGTTCCTGACACTGAAGGAAACTACTTGTGCATGGATATACTCCTTGCAAAATGGCAGAATGAATGGCTTCACTCACAGGGATATAGCCAGCGACTGAAGTGGGCTGAACCATTGAACTTGGCTGTATGCTGTATTGGGCTACAAAATATGTGAATGATGAAATAAAAGACCAATGGATGAAGAGGGATGGAAGAAAGCCACTACAAGTAGGCATATTATTCATATACTTTTTTTTTTTCTACAATTAAATGGTCTTGGCTAACACCAGACCTAAAAAGGACAGAACATTGCTTTGGATAAACCTCTGTGCAAGTCCACATCAAAACTTTCCTGCCAGCCAGGCGCATTGCACAATGTGCTGAGAATGGAACTGCAACTGCAAAATAAGACCGTTTTTGTGTACAACCGACACCGAGTAGCCGCCAAGTTTCCCAAGTCCACACATGATATGCTGCGCTATTCCAGATTTCATTTTTATTCTGGAATTTGTAGTCCTCGTATATAATGACATATACAAGATTAAAAGTCCCAGAATTCAAAGGAAAAGCCCGGACTGAAGCAGCACATCACACATAGACCTGGGAAACTTGGCATGGCTGACACTCCTATGGGTCTGCACCCATGGAAACCACAGTCAACCAGAGGCAGCACACACTGCATTGGTTTAATGAAGACAGAGATAGAGCGGAGGTCCCCTTCTACCAGAGCAAACATCTACACTCCCACCCCACACACAAAGGTACTGTGCAACATGAGCGCCACTAGAGCTCAGTACCCATGTAATAGATGCGGGTCTAGTTGTGCATATTCCACATACACCCCCCAGTCATCCTTACTCTTTAACATCCTTTAACTGGACAGAAATACTTGAAGCAGGGTGCGCTGATATGCTGAGGTTATGGTACTTGATTTTTTTTTAAAAATCATAGCTAAACTATAAATAAGAAAATATAATTTTGTATTCCTGCATCATGGTGTGTCACAAAGGCTCCACGTTTGAGACTTAGCTTTCCAAATTACTTTGTGTGAACTGATGTGCTAAATGTGCGTATTATTGAAACTGAAAATCTGATTCGGAGTAGGACGATATTGACAATATTCAGACGTGTGGAGAACATCGTCAAATATCTCGAATGAGATCCTTCCATTTTAGTATTTATTTCCTCCAGAAATTTGAGTATTTACCGCTACCACCCAGGAATGATGCCCTGCCCTTTACTAAACACCTAAGACTTTCAGTCGCAATTTCAGGCATTTTTAATGAACTATTTGTGCCTCAGGAACTCTTTTACTTACACAAAGATCTATGGTTTATAGATACCTTCATGGCCCTGGCTTCTTTGAAGTGGATTGTTCGAGAGAGAGCAAGGTGTTCCGCGGGGGGAGCAGTTTGTCTGCTGACGCAAGCCCAGGCTGCCCCCAGCTGTCATTAACCGCTCTCGCAAACCCCAACACTCACTGACCCAGAGTGGTGTCGCAGAAAGAATACAAAAAGCACTATGTAAATGGTCAGGCGACGAACTGCAGCCTGTTATAATTGGGACATTTGTGGGAAGAAATCAAATAGCACCCAGAATAGAATGGCAGCTGGCGCGTGACATTCTTCAGCGGCAGCTTTAAGGGAAATCTCTATCGGCAGCGAAGAGGCCTGCTTGTCACGGTCACCAGTGGGAGCTTCGAGCTGATAATACAAACTGCTGGCAGTCTCAAAGGCGCATGGTACAGATACTATGGTGAATATTATCCTGCTGGTTGGTAAATGCAATGCTTGTTGTCTGAGCTATTAATACCTGGCCTGCTGCAGGGCAACCTAGAGTTCACTGGGAAATAAACGTAAAAGTAAACTCTGTCCTGGCTCTGCCGCTCTCTCCCTCTGAGAGATGGTGTGAGATTGCCAGGAATGTGGCATATAGCTTTATAGTAGTGAGTCAAATCCCCTCTCTCTTGTAATGAACCATGTTCAGGCTTTTGGTAAAAACAGAAGGTTCTTTTTATTCGTGTTTTGAATGGACATGAAAAATCAAATGAACATGAACAGCCAACACGTGTTTCGCCCCCTAGGCTCAGTTCAGGCCGGGGCTTTCTCAAGGCTGTACGGGGACAAGGGAAAGAAAGGACAAAAAGAAATTAGTCGTAGAAGAAGAAATTAAGTGAACTGTGAGAGGTTAGTGTGACCACTCCCTGTGAGTAGAAGTTGTATTTAGAAAAAAGAAAGTAAAGCGTGATTTCGAACAAAAACCCGTGTCTCTAGATAAGTCTAGATATGTCAAATCGCTAAGAGATTATAGTGAACAAGTTATTTTAATTATTATTCATTAATTACATCAGTATTAGGACTTAGTAGTGTTTAACATGTGTCAAAGATAGTTCAGTTCTTAACCGAGGTCATTTGTAGAAACACTAAGCAACCTATGCTAGGAGAGAAATGCTGCGCTGGAAAGAATTAGTTGAAGTTGGTAAAGTAAAGAGTCCAATAACCAAGAACTGTGGTTTGAGGCAAAAGATTGCGAGCAGGTTTTACCTGGGGATGTGCTTTCAAAATTCTTTCGATATTAAACATCTCAAACAGGTCATATTATCTCCATTATCACATCATTCTTTTCACAGGTTACTTGTAAAATACAGGTATACCAGCCTCTGCGTGAAACAATATAAATTGGTACAATAACAGGAAATGCAACAAGCTAATCATATTGAAAGGTAGTCTGGACAAGAGACAATTTATACAGTATGCATTAATTCATATCGAGGACCATCCAGTTATGTGAATTATAGATTTCGGCTATGCGGTGCCAATATTTTCAATCATTACAGTCATATTTTCCTTATGTGTCTTCTCTATTCTGTTTCCTATGAAAAAGTGAAGGTTCTGGGGGCCCAATAGTTGATTAACATGATGGAAAGGGCTGGTAAGTTGATTATATCGGTTCTAGGAAATAAAGTAACCCATTACAAATACAGCGTATCGGAGCGTGATGGGGGAAACAGTTAATATTATTTAGAGACTCAAACGCCAGCCTAGTTCTGTTAACAGAACATTACCTAGGGGTAGTCTACTTACTTTCAGGCATAAGATCAGGATCACAGCGGGAATACCGTCTCTGGTCGTCTTCCGCGCGGCGTATTCGCGTTCTGGTCCGCGGCCATTTTAAAGGGGTTAGTGCGGCCTGTCACGTGTTAATCACGTAAGATGGGGATGTTTTGTAGCGCCATCTTTGAGTGTTGTTGTATACCTTTAGCGAAAGCGGTTGATGGCTCAAAACTGCTTATTTATTGTTTGTTATTAAAAAGTGGAATTTCATCCTTTTCCAATATATGTGAATTAGCTCTAATCCCTATTTAGTATATATTTTTAAGGAGGTATTTAATTTTATTTATTTTTATGTATTTTGCGCGACCGGCTATACGGGGTTGCTTTGTTAGTCTGCGCCGCTTTGTGGTATAATCATAGAAAATACGTGATCTCCGGTCTGTTCGATTTTGTTTGTTTCTGTGCGCTGGTGATTTAGTAAGACCACCGACGCCATCTTGGAATGGGCTTAGACCATTCTATAGTTGAATGAATTCACTCTTTCTAGTCTGTATTTTTTAAAGACAGTGTTCATAGATACGTTGGGTTTACTTTATTCCTATATTTTATTTTGCTTATTATTTTCGATTATATTTTGATTGGATTGTTTTTTTGGGTTGATTACCGCGTTGTATGGGTGAGAAGGATAACTCAAGAAAGGAATTATTATGTAATGTATTATCTATATATGGCTCTAATCGCTCTATTTATTCTATGGGTTATAATGGGGCCAGTCATGGGAAATCCGGAAGATGAATCTGACTTACAGATCGGGGAACAGTTGGGTGGAGAGGAAACAGTAAAACAGCAATGCATTTTAAAAACTGAGTATGCATATATACACATAGGTGTCATCATCAGTGTATTTGAGAATATTTCGACTTTCATTTCAGTCTTGTTGGTGGCTGTTTGGTGTTGTCAATTTCTTTTTTACTTTTTACAGCCAATGGTGCCACTCATGATCTTTATTGAGACCAAATTCTACAGTTCCACAGCGGATTATGTAGGAGCTTTCCTTCTGTCTCAAACGTTGTTCCAAATTTCCTCCTCTATCGGATTGTCGGATCTTTTCTAGGCCACAGAAGACAAAGTTCCGATTATGTTCATGGTATTGATTGTAATGTTCAACTAAGGGTTGTCTATCATCTGTTTTGTTGATGTTGCGATAATGTTCCTGTATCCGCTTTTTGAGTGGGCGGGTTGTGCTCCCAATGTAGTGTTGGCCACAAGGGCATGTGATGAGATAGATCACATTAGTGCTCTCACAGTTGATGAAATCATGGATAATAATTGTATGTCCATTTATTGTTGTTTGTTGTAGTTTTGATTGGCCTAGTTTGCATATTGAACAGTTGGAGCATGAATAGAATCCATGTGGTTTCTGTAGAAAGGTTGTCGGTTTTTGTTTGGCTTCAAAGAATGATGGACATAGTGAGTCTCTCAGATTTTTGCTTCTCTTAAAGCTGAGTTGTGGTTGGTCTTTTATTGCAGATTTGATGGTTGGGTTTAGTGTCAATAGGTTCCAATGTTTTTTGAGCACTTTCCGTATGTGGTGATGACCGTTGTGAAAGGGGGTAAGGAAACGTATGGTAGGTTCTGTCTCCTTCTTTTTCCTGTTTTGTAGAAGATTATTTCTGTCCAGAGTCGAAACTTGTTGTCGAGTGTTTCTAAGAGAACTGGTATTATATCCTCGTTGGGTGAGTCGTGATGTAATGTCCCTTGAGTGTATTTCAAATCCTTGGTCTGAGCTGCAATTGATTCTGGCCCTGCGGAATTCTCCTGCTGGTATATTTTTGATGGTATGCTGTGGATGACTGCTGGTCGCATGTAAAATGGAGTTAGCGGCTGTGGTTTTGCGATGAAACTGTGTTATTAAGGCATTGTCTTCAACAGATATTTTTACATCCAGGAACTCTATTTCGTTTTTGGATATAGTGGAGGTGATGTTGATATCCCATTGATTTGGTGTCAGGGTTCTGAGGAAGTTTCGTAGATGTTCTTCAGATCCTTGCCATATTAGCAGCACGTCGTCTATGTATCTTCCCCACATTACTATGTTCTCGGAGTAGTTTGGTTCATGATCCTTCCAAATCCAGTGACGCTCTACTTCCCCCATAAAGATACAGGCGTATGGAGGAGCAAATTTTGCCCCCATCGCCGTACCTTGGGTCTGTAGGTAATAGGTACCATTGAATAGAAAAAAGTTGTTATATAGACAAAATTCCAGGAATTCCAGAATCATGTTGTTTCTCGCGGTGAAGTGTACTGATCTTCCTAGTAGGCATTTCCTTACTGCCGCTATACCATCAGGGTGTCGAATTGACGTATATAGACTGACGACATCAATGCTTGAAAGAAGGTAGTCCGGTTGCCATGTGATGTTATTCAGCTTCTGCAGTATGTCCTTAGTGTCCCGGATGAAAGAGGGAAGGTCTCTCATGAACGGCTGAAGTTCCTCATCAATGTACGCCCCGATCCTGGAGCATATAGAGTCGATACCTGCAATGATGGGTCTTCCTTTCGGAGGTGTGCCTGGCTTGTGGACTTTGGGCAGAAGGTATAGAGTCGGAGTTACTGGCGTGTCTATAAAAAGAAGTTGTTTTTCTGCCAGTGTGAGAAGACCTTTTTCATACCATTTGTTCAGTAAGCACTGCAGTTTGTTTTGTATGTCTTTAGTCGGGTTATTGGTAAGTTTGCTGTAGCAGACGGGGTCTTGCAGTTGGCGTTCGGCTTCTTGAAGATAATCCGATGTGTTGAGGATAACGATATTGCCCCCTTTGTCTGCTTCCTTGATTGTTAACAATGGATCATTTTTGAGTTCCAATAGTGCATGTTCTTGTTCTCGTGTTGTGTTATGTGTGAGATATTTTCGTTTAGACAGATATTTACGATGTTCAGTTATCAGGTCATTACTCACTGCCGAGAAGAAAGTATCTATTGGATTGCCCGCTGGTAAGATTGGCGTAAATTTTGATTTGAATGTGGCATATGACTGCGAGCTGCCAGGCGGATGTGAATGCTTGCCTAGGCACCGCCTGTTGCTGGGAAGACACCGAGCAGCATGTGTCACAGATAGCAGAGGAATGCCATTGGATTAAATGTGAGGGGAAATGGCGGGGGCTAATGAAGACAAGTAGATAGTAACCTGACCCCCAATAGAAATGCAGCTGCCACCCTGCGCTCTGCTGCTCTCTCTCGCAGGCAAAACCCTGTAGAAGTGAATATTAGAAAAGAGGTGGGACATGCACCCGCCTTTAGCCATTTGCGTGCTTTCATTATTGAAAGACACACGCAAAAGCCAACCCAATGAGTGGGGGGGGAAGTCAGACCCACAAAGAGCAGTTACAAGAAGCCTCGCAGTGCAACGCATGTGCGCTGCACTAGGCTCGACCTAAGAAGAGCTGATGAAAAACATAAGGACTGTGCAATCTCATCAATTACCGTAAATTTTTTCAAATTTTATATTTCTCATCTTTAACCTTAATAATTTTTTACCACTTCGTTGCAAGTGCAAACAGATCAAATAGTTGTTGTTTATTTTATGTAAAATGTTATTGTATGCAAAGGTTTTAATTAACTGTGCATAATACATATACCTTTTCTTCTTGGTCATGGGTGCATTTCTGCATGAGAATAAGCAGCACAAGTATTTAAAACCAAAAAAGAAGGAGGAGATACCCGGAAAAGTGTTGTTGTGTTGGTATTGCTCTCAGCTTCCCTCAGTTCACACCCAGTTACTGCATCCTCCCCCGTTTTTGCTGCTGCCCTTTTCAGCTCCCTTGTGGTCAGGCCTTTCCATATTTGTCCCTTCTCTTTGCAGTTTGTTTCGTCAAGGTACCACTGGATGTTGACTTACCTTTGCCTTCTCAGCTGTACTCTAATTGATTTTCTTGGCATGACTAACATGTCCATCCAACCAACCTGGACTGGTATCCATGTTGGATGCTTATGATAACGACTTCCGCAGATAAGACAGACAAGCCTAATGTGACCCCTACTAATACTGTTCTCATTCTGGCAGGTACATGGTATTTAGTAGATGTAAACTGCTTTTTAGGTCTCGCCTGGCGTAGACTGTGCAGACATGCCCAGTCTCGCTGGCGAGATTTAGTGAGTTAGAGGAGATTTCTCTAGTGGGCTTTAAGCCCCGCCCCTCTTTTCCATTGGCTGGCGTCACCGTTTATGCTAAATGGTGGCCAGCCATTGGAAAAGAGCGTCTAGTGACGTACACTTTTTATCTTTTAGAGCCGTCCCAGTTGGACTGGCTCGGTTCCTTTACGTCTGTGGTAAAAGCTTTTCTTATCTTTATGGGGCCATGTGTTTCAAATATATGGCCCCATAAAGACAAGAAAGCTTTCATAAAGGACGAAAGTGAAAGCGGACTGGGGAGCAGTGGGGGTTCTGCAGGCGCCTGTGCGGGAGGGAGGGCGGGTCATCGGAGGGACAGATCACTTGTTGTTGTACCCGCTCTGAACGTGGCTTCCTAGAAAATGCAGCTGCCTTAGCGTGAATAGTCATGTTGAATGAAGAAGAGGGGTCCCATTGTGTACTAATCCTTGGTAAATTAAGTTACGTGTGTGAGATAATGTACACTTATTAATACCGCTTACACTCAGCAGCTCGAGTTTAGTTTGATTTATATTGAAGCATGTCTTTCTGAAAGAATGTGCACGCTATTGCAGTGCCAGAATAAAACGTATCAATTATGGAGTTTTACCGCTCGCATCTTCTCTGTTCCTACGCTCCCCCCTCCAAGAGAGCCCCCCCCCATACAACCCCGGTGCCTATTGGGAGTGCCTTTCTCGTTCTTTGACCTGGATTTTTTTTAAAGGCGTTGACCATCTGCCAAGAGCCTTCTTTTCATGTCAACACTGAGTCCTTCTCGCTTTATTATGGTAGTAATCCTTCCAGTTGCTCTGATTATTTTACTGTATCTAACGATGGAATCCTACCATTCGTCGTTTTTTCAAGGAGGAAAGGGTCTGTGTGCTGCTATTGTACTATATTTTCACCACGAATTAGAGTTTGGGTTTTATCTCGGATTGAAAAACGGAAAAAAACGATTTACATGTAGAGGCTACGTTTTTAGGTCTCGCCTGGGGACGCAGCGCTTGCGCGCTGCTCACCTTGGCGAGATCTATTGTTGCCGGGTTCTCTAGCGAAGGGAGAAAAGAGGTGGCACGAGCGGACAGAAGATGTGCACGCGTACAGACAGGAGATGTGCACTCTGTACGCGTGCACATCTCCTGTCCCCGGAGGCTCGCGTTACACAGCGCGCGCATCTCGGCTTTCACTTTCCCTCCCCCCGTCGGCTCCACGGAGTCAGCTTGTTTATAGGTCTGCCATGTGTCGCCCTGCTCTCTCATTAATCCCGCTTCTAATTTTGTTCCGCCTTTTGCCACATTATTTGTGATATAGTGTTGCTCTTGTTTAGAAAGGCAACTCTGGAATTCTATAGAGTACACTACTGTTATACTGTGATGTCACTTTACTAGGATGACGGTGACTAGTTGCTTATCAGGACTACTTAAGAAATGTCACGCCAAGCCCTTTGACCATCCCAGACTTAGCCTGCTACTCGCCGAAGAGCACTTTGACGCTTTGTCAGGGGTAGTAGGCGCTATATAAACGGTACAATTACGTATACGGCCGATTCTCCAAATTGATCGTTCACTGTGAAAAGTTGCCTATCAATATCAGATCCCGTTGGTGGGGGGCGCACCATGCGGCATGCAGCGGTGACTGGGTGCAACGGTGGGGTTGGAGGTCATTTGTCACCGATTTCCTGTGGCCCCTCCTACCATGGTGCTGCAAACCGTGCCCAATACAACCACTTGACTCCCAGAGAGAACAGCAAGGGCTCGCAGTCACAGTCTTCTAAGGGAGGTTGTGTGCGGGTACTCAGCACTGACAACCAACCAACAGAGTCTCATGTTCACCCCCTATGCCTGTCTTTTTAAGAATGAAAGTACTTTAATCTCACAGATCAACTAAAGAGCACACAAGTCAAATGACAATACAAGTCAGTGTCTCGGATTCTCTCCAGACACTACACCGTCTGGCTCCCTCCGCCTCTCCGTCCCGGCTGGACCTCCCCCAGCACTGGGTCTGTCACCTTGTCAGAGTCAGGAGTTAGTGTGAATCAAGCTGAGGTGCAGCGTTTATACCTACAATCAAATGAGTAAAGGAAAAACGAGCATTGGCATAGCCAATAAGTCTCGCTTTTGGGACCTTATAAGTAGTTAGTTATGCAGCACAATATCCTTGGTGCAACAACATCAACCGTTGCATGGCTAAACACTTATAAGGTCCCAAAGGCGAGACCTATTGGCTATGCCAATGCTTGTTATACCTGGTACCGCGGTTCTAAAAGTTTGTTACATATCCATGGTCCCCAAAGTACTGTTCTTTACTTGTATACTTGCGAGAAATCCGTTGAAGGGAAATTCAAGTCTAGTGTTTCCCTCTTACCATTTTCCCTGGTTCATACTACATGTGTTTTTACAGGGATAAAGTCGGGGACGTACGGGACAATTAGCAGGTCCCTCTTCTCAGAACCTGATAGATTGCCATGTGCCTTTTGTGAGCATAGCACTCCCAAAATGAAAAAGTGTATGCAACATACAATTTTTGATAGCGTAAAGGCATCACCACAGAGCAAATGCACATCATTTACTACAGTCCTTGACTCTCTGACCACTTTCAGCGCGGGAAAGGCTTGGAAAGAGGTTTTGAATGCTCACAAACTGATGTGCTTTTAGCTTTTGGACATTCATAAACTTTTGGCGTATGGCAACTTGAAAATCCATTTTTCTTACAATTTAATCCTGCATAATATTGCAATGATATAATGGACGGTAGTATTAAGAAGAAGTAAATGGAGGAGGAGCCTAGCGCTTGACCAAGATGGCCGCGTGAGCTTAGAGCTCCCGAGACCCTCGCGCCCTCCGTCGACTATCCTGACTCAAATCCTGATGGTATGCATGGCACCGTGTTGCTGAGTTGTCAGGGAGGCGATTGATGCTACCCGCGACCGGATCGCCCACCGGGAACCGGACTTATGACTGGCGAAAGATTGCGGCCTAACTCCCGGAGATGCCAGGGGCTAGAGTTGGCAGGATGCCCGACTCCTAGTTGATCAACAACGGCCTGGTGGGGTGTGAATTACCGGACGGAGGCCCTCGCTCTTTCACTTTCGGTTTCGTTCCCTTTGTCTGCCCGGACACTGTAGTGCTCTGGGTGGTTTTATAACCCCAGGGACGCTCGGTGGGCTAATTTGGAAGAACAAGGCGGACCTGCTCACTCCTTAGACCTCTCTCTGAGAGGGGACGGTCCTCACTGCATTGGACTGCTTGGAGTCCATTATGTCGGGCAAGACAGAAGGAGATAGGCTGAAGACTAAGTCCACCAGGCGGGGAACGTACTCCCAAGTTAATAGTATGGACCGCTACGCCCTCCCGAAGACATCGCCGAGTGGATCGAGCCAGGCGCCGGATGCCCAGAAGGAGGACTCGCCTGGGACCCCGGAGCTCTCCCTGCAGGATGTCATGGGCGCGCTTGATGGGATGCAGACCTCGATGGGAAGGCAATTAGAGGCCCTGGCGCATAAGGTGGATGCCATCCTGGTGGATGTCAACTTGATCCGCTCGGACCTGGGCAAGACAAACGAGCGCGTTAAGGACCTGGACCACAAGACCACGGGCCTCACTGGTGAGGTCGCGGACCTGCAGAACGAGGTCAGGAAGCTGAGGGCCGAGAGTGACCTAGCCGCCCGCCGGCTGGAGGACTTTGAGAGCCGGTCCAGGCGCAACAACGTGCGCGTAATCGGGGTACCGGAGTCCTCGGATGAGGCTTCGGCGGACCTGCTTGTGGAAGATTTGGTCCTCAACCATCTGAAGCCTAAGGGCCTTGGGAAGTTTTTTGCGGTGGAAAGGGCCCATAGGGTGCCGGGCGGACGGCCCAAGGCGGGTGCCCCGCCGCGGCCGATTGTCGCCCGGCTCTTTCATTTCCGAGATCGGGACGCTATCCTGCAAGCTTCGAGAGTGACGGGCCCAGTCCCCTTCCAGAATGCGTCGGTGAATTTTTACCCGGACTTTACCCAGCAGGTGCAGAGACAGAGACAGAGTTTCCTGGGGGTGAAGCGAAGGCTTCGGGAGCGGGACCTAAAGTATGCCATGCTTTTCCCCGCCAGACTACGGGTGGTGCATGAAGATCGGACATTCTTTTTTGACTCTCCTGTTATGGCTGATGAATGGCTGGACGCTTTGCCCCGGCGACGGACCGGGGACGACACAGCTGAGCATGGAGACAGTGGCCGGGATGGACAGGGCTGATAACTCAAAGCCGGCCTGACTTGACTTGACCATATTTGTAGATTTGGATAGAGTGCAGTAACTGTGGAGGGTTGCGGGAGGACGAGGGGTGCTCTTTTCCTCCCTTGGGGTACTTTTTGTAGATTTTTGTTTTTGTAGGGCGACAGGCACACTGCAAGTTGGGGGGGCTTTTTAAGCTGCAGCAGGGGTGCAGGGTGGGGGGAGTTATGGGGAGTTTGAGTTTGTTGTTGGGGGGTTTATTTCTGCAAGGCATGATGATTATCCTCAGGGTTGTTCCATGGTGGCGCCTCGGGTGTGGGGTGGGCCTCTTTCCGTTTGAGGATGGGGGGTAGAGGCCTGAGTGTTATAAGCTGGAATGTTAATGGTTTGGGGGATCGCATTAAGAGGGGGATTGTTTTGCAATTTCTGAAACGCTCAATGCCAGACGTTGTACTGCTGCAGGAGACGCACCTCATAGGCAATACGTGCTATGCCCTGAATAGGAAGGGGTATAAATTCATTGCACACTCGGGATTCTCTTCTGGGTCCAGGGGGGTGGGCATCCTCGTTAGAGCATCGCTGCCTTTTGAGGTGGACTCCACCATTGTTGACGATAGGGGAAGGTTTGTGGCGGTGGCGGGGCGGTGGGAAGGAAGGACTTTGGTTGTGGTTTCGGTTTATGTCCCGCCGGCCCTGCAGGCCGCCACATTTGCTGAATTGGGCAGGGCTTTGCTGACTCTCCCGGGGGGCATGCTGGTAGTGGGAGGGGATTTCAACGCTGTGGGTTCCGGACTGCTGGATAGATACCCGCCCAGGGACACAGGGGGGGGCTCAGAAATGGCTTCCAGACCTCCTAGACACGTTTGGCCTGATAGACTGCTGGAGGCTCCGGCACCCCACACAGAGTCAATACACGTTTCACTCCGGGGCGCATGGTAGCCTCTCCAGGATTGACTACCTGCTCACTTTGGCCGCACATGCCTCGTTGATATCCGAGGCGAGGCACATGGCACGTGGTATCTCTGATCACTCGCCAGTGTGGATCCGGCTGGATCTCGGTCGAGAGGGAGGAGGGAGGGTGGCCCCCATTAACCCTTGGTATTTCCGAGACCCCAAGATGCGCAGCGCCCTGGTAAAGAAGGTAGATAATTACTTTAAGGACAATCTGGGATCCGTGGACTCGGCGATCTCGCTGTGGGAAGCTTTTAAGACCGTGCTTCGGGGGGAGGCCCTCTCCCTGGTGGTGACTGCCAAGAATCGGAGGGATTGCGAAGTGAGTAGAGGAGGAGATTGCGGCCCTTGAAGGGGATATGGAGGAGGAGGTCACAGAGTCCTCGTTGCATGAGCTTTGCTTGAAGCAGGCGGAGTATAGGGACCTGGTGACGGACGCCGCCAAGACCCTCAGCAGGGAACAACAGGGCCGTCTGTATGATGTTGGAGATAAGGCGGGGAAGCTCCTGGCGTGGCTGGACAGGAAGGAACGGGTCAATAGAGTGGTGCCAGAGTTGATTGGAGAGGGGGGAGAGGTGATTGTGGAACCTGAAGGGATTGTGGAGTGTTTCGCGGAGTATTTTCATAGGGTTTATTCCTCTGTGTCGGACAGGCCGCCCGAGGACTCGTCTGACCTCCTTCGCGATATCGAGTTGCCCTGCCTCTCTGACATAGATAGGGACGATTTGGATGGCGACATCACGGTTGACGAGGTGGCGGGGGCGATTCACGCGTTGAATTCGGGTAAGGCCTCTGGACCGAACGGACTGCCGATCGATCTGTACAAACTGTTCCCGGATAGGGTCGCCCCTCACCTGCGCGCCATGTTCTTGGAGGCGCGGGGAGATGGGATCCTTCCGTTGGATCAGCGGCTGGCGTCGATCGTGGTCATACATAAAGAGGGTAAGCCCCGAGATAGATGCGCCTCCTATCGGCCCATTTCACTCCTCAACGCTGAGCCGAAAATTCTGGCCAAACTCCTGGCAACCCGTCTGATTAGAGTACTTGGCGATCTGGTCCACCCGGATCAATCTGGCTTTATCCCGCACCGAAACACAGCATTGAACCTTAGGCATCTTCATGGCGTCATCGCCAGGGCGGGCACGCTGCGCGAACCGGCTGTTGTGGCATCTCTCGATGCCACGATGGCCTTTGACACGGTGGAGTGGGCATATTTATGGGCCGTGCTGGCCAAGTTTGGTTTTGGTCGCGGGTTTGTGAGTTGGGTCCGGCTGCTGTACGAGGGGCCACTAGCGAATGTTGTGGTGAATGGTCGGGCATCTGCTCCGTTTCAGCTTGGAAGGGGTACTCGGCAGGGCTGCCCCCTGTCGCCTCTGTTGTTCGCCCTCGCCCTTGAACCGTTGGCTGCGTGGATACGTTGGCACCCGGATATACGGGGCCTTCGGTGGTCGCCTGATCACGAGGACCGTATTTCACTTTATGCCGATGATATCCTGCTGTATCTCGCCTCACCTAAGAAGTCCCTTATAGTGGTCTGTGACGTACTCGCATCGTTCGGTAGGAATTCAGGGCTTGTGATTAATTGGGGCAAATCGTACTTGTACGTTCTTAGTGGCGAGGTCCCACCGATCCCTAGAACATGTTCGATACAGGTTGCCCAGCAAGGTTTTGTGTATTTGGGGATTTTTATATCCATGGATCCTACTGTGGGCTATGAGAGGAACCTGCTCCCCCCTTTGGCACGCTTGAGACGAGATGTTGAGGGTTGGCGGAGGTTGCCGCTCTCCCTTGTTGGGCGTGCGGCCCTGTTCAAAATGATGTCTCTTCCCCGCTTCCTCTACGCCCTCCAGAACACCTTGGACTGGGTACCGGCTAAATACTTTCGGGAGGTCGAAGGCCTCCAAAGGACGTTGCTATGGGATGGGCGGCCGCGAATAGCTATTTCAAAGTTGACGCTCCCATGGTACGATGGGGGCATTGCGCTCCCAGACATCCGACGGTACTACTGGGCCACGCAGTTGAGCGCGATCAACCATGGGTTTTACGGCCCTGCCCTCAGCCCTGGGTATGCCATGGATAGGTGGCTGCTGCGCGGCGGCAACTACTACAGGGCGTTGTATTCGCGGTCCCTAGACTCGTCCCTCACGGGGCCCACAGGTGTGGCGGTGCGCGTTTGGAAGATGGCGACCGACTCGCTGGGCTGGAAGGACAGGCTAACCCTCGCTACCCCATTGTTTGAATCGGAACGGTTGGGAAGACTCTGGCATACGAAGGGCTTTGATAAGTGGGATCTGATAGGGATATCCAAGGTGGGGGATGTGCTGCAGAAGGGGAGGGTGAAGTCTTTCGAGGAGTTGCAGACTGAGTTTGAGCTAGGGCCTTCAGAATATTTTAGGTATATCCAGCTGCGTCACGCCCTCCGATCAGTCCTAGTGGAGGGTGAGAAGGTGCCGGAGTCTTCTCCCCTTGAGGACCGAGTCCTTGATGGTCATATGCCCGAGAGCACGATTTCGCTCATATATAAGAAGTTGATAAATGTCCGGGCAGACTTGCTATTGGGGCTGAGAGAACAGTGGACCAGGGATGGCCTCGAGTTGGATAATGAGGACTGGCAGTCAGCGGTTTCTTCGCCTAAGGAGGTTGCGATTCCGTCGCGTCTGAGGCTGGTGCAGCTCAAAATACTGCACCGGGTGTATGTTACGGGGCCACGGCTGGTCCACATGGGATTCTCGGAGGATGGCCTGTGCAGAAGGGGATGTGGTATGGTGGGTACTTTCCTGCACATCATTTGGGAATGTGGGGTCGTTGTGGAGTTCTGGAGGAGAGTCCATGCAGTTATGGGGGAGGTGACGGGCATTGTGGTACAGCCGGAGGCGCGGTGTTGCCTCCTGAACGTTTGGGGGCCCACTGATCTCGATGAGGCACAGACCCAATGGGTGACTCTGGGTAACATGGTGGCTAAGAGGGATATCGCGCGATTATGGGGCTCCTCGGGTCCCCCTACACTGACCGAGTGGAAGGAGAACATGGATTGGAGCATGTTTAGGGAGAAGACGGTCTACTGCTCTAGAGGTCGCCCCCGGAAGTGGCACGCCATCTGGGGGCGGTGGAACCAATATAGGGGGGGGAATATGTCTTGCCCCGGATCTGGAACCTCCCGAGGAACACCTTTCCCCCTGACCTACCTTCCAGCACAGTTTTGATTTAGGTATCCGTTCTGAGCCTCTGCTGTTCCCCTTCTTCCTCCGCACACAGTCTTATAATTAGTAGATGAGTGGGGTCCTGCCTCCCCTGGGGGCTTTCGCCATGGGATTTCAATGTTCTGCCTTGCTGGGGGTTGTTGGGTGTTTTTTCTGTGTTTATTTAAAATTGGACCTTTGCGTTACTCTTCGTACTGTATCCGGGACGCATTACTGTATCTAACTTGCAATGTTGCCGAACCTTCGGGCTGTCGGCTGACTAGCTGTGTCCTGAATTTCGAAATAAAGGTTTTCAAAAAAAAAAAAAAAAACTCTAATGCTTTTTCAGTTTCATTGTAGTGCCCGTTGCAGCCACAGAGTCCTTTAAGTGCGAGGAGCTCAGGCTTGGACAATATATTTGCAAAGATACGGAAATAAGTTACACAGCACAAGAACCATTTAAATGCACAAATTATACAGCATATGCTCCATGTTATCCAGCTCCTAATATTACTTGCAAGTAATGGGATCCAAATGGCAATGAGACACGTCTTACAGGGGAAAAAATCGGATTTTACAGGCCCATACCGTGCTGTAACGTAAATGGTTACTACAGAGCAAGACTTAATCAACTGACTATTACCAACGAACATTTAGAAAAACACAGATGTATCCGTGAAAATCCAAACATGTCTAAGGAAAAAAGGGTCGCAAAACCACACGCACAGCTTCTACAGGAAAATGGAAGTTCTTATGGTTGTTACTTTGGCAGAAGCACTCTGTGTACAGAAAGTATTTTTTGTCCTTTTAAGGAGCAGCCATTGAAAAAAGTTTACTGAGGGGTATTGGTAGAATATAAAATTAATTTTCAAAATGACAGTTTCAGAATCTTTAAGAACTAATGCCATGCCAAATAATTGTATGTTTTGTTTGCAGGCTTCCACTCTGTCAACTTGAACAAATCCTTACGTATCAGTTTCTTCATTGTATGGGCTCAAGCATAAACATTATTTATTTTAGTGTGGGAAGCCACGGACTTACAGAACAATGCTATGAATATGAACATAATTTAATTTACAATCTTTTGTGTAAATATTGTTTATAGGTGTTAACTACTATGTTATGTATTGCTTTTAATAAATACGTTTGAGATCCAGTGAAAAAAAAAAAAAAAAAAAAAAAAAAAAGAAGAAGTAAATGGATTTTAACTGACAGTTCATCTTTTTCAATCATATAAATATCGTTATCCTTGTTAATTGGGCGTGTTTGGAAAATATAGAGCATAAAACATGTTTTGTAATGTGTAATATGACAATCATGGTCAGGTGTTGCTAATGCACCAGCCTATTTTGCTTTGTTTTACATGAAAGAAAAGTAACACTACAATTACTAGGTACTGTTAATATTAAAAAAAAGACCACAATATATTGTACCTGTTAACTGTAGTATTTGGTCATCGATTTCGGTCACTGCTTCATCATGCATCACCTGTCCCCCAATTATAAACTCTAGCTGTCCATCTTGGATAAGCTGATGAACCTGTAAAAGAGGAAGTTATTTTAATATGGGAGTATTGAAGTCAGGTTGTTATATATAAAAGCAGCTTCACAGAATCTTAATGTGCAAGTACAATCAGATTCACCGGTAAACATTAAGGTGTACCCAGGGACAACTGAGCTGGCTTCTGATGCTCTACAAAATCTGTTTTCTATTCTGGTGGTAGCATCGATCTGAGAGGATCCAAGGTACAAAACGCAAGCATTAACAAGCACTGGTAAAGTAACAGGTGTTGTATTTACATACTTACATATGCAAAAACCGGCATAGGCTAAAGCTGTTGCACATCTGAAAGAATATAACACAAAACAAAAACAACACAACCAAAACAACATATAATGCGCACAAAGACAACTCAATACACCACAACGTACCATTGTCACTCTAATATAAAATAACAGCAAAATAACATGTCAACATAACAACAGCACATACTACTATCAGTTTAACACCACTTCAAATTACAATAGCACAACACAGCAATAGCAAAATAGGAATCCAACACAGAAAACACAACATAATCAGACAGCAAAAAAAATCAGTAGACACCATCAGCAAGAAAACCCATCATGACATCTCAAGAAAATAATAGAATGCAAAAAAGGGTTCCAGAACACGAAAACCACAACACACCAAATTAGTACCAACACATAGAATACTAATACCACATCACTCATCCATCCATCCATCCACCACTGTCCTCACCCAGTATATAACATGCACTCAGTCACTGAGACACTCGTCGATCTACCTTTCCATGCACTCACTCATCCATCCGTCCAATGGTTGCCTTACTTTCACATTCCCCCGCTGCTCTTTAAAAACAAACTCCATATGATAATCAACTAAGAAGCACCGTCATTACTAGACTGATGGGCTTTGCCAATGCTTGCTTCATAGGTATATCTTTTAAGAGAGGCTCATGAGTCTAATATTTTACACATTTTAAAGTAGAATTTGTACTGCACGACTCGCCCTCAAGAGACTAATGTGATTCGGTAAGTAACTGTGCCCGATTTCTTTTATTTTAGCTGGTGCCTTTTCAGATAATTGGAGGTTCTGTTCCATACATCGGCCTGTGGCTAAAGTTCTTAATTTGTACAGTAACATGCAACACTTGAGACCTTATACCTTGATCTTTTCAAACACTGTATTTCAAAAATCATATAGTTGTAAAGATTTGGTTATATACGAGGAGTGGCATATTTTTACAGAGATTTCCAAATGACTACTTTTGAAGAGCCTCTACGTGTTTGACCAATTCTGCTACAGGGTATATACAGTGTATATGGTTCTCTTTCAAAGCAGTTGAAAGTAAATCTCATTTGCTCAGTAATTTATCAGATAGTGTGGGCTTCAGCACGGTATGCTCTGATATGTTGAAGGTGATATGGTAATTAAATAATACTGCAGAACAAC
Organism: Triturus cristatus; assembly: GCF_964204655.1. Classification (NCBI taxonomy): domain Eukaryota; kingdom Metazoa; phylum Chordata; class Amphibia; order Caudata; family Salamandridae; genus Triturus; species Triturus cristatus. Next base: position 1,011,369,317 of record NC_140582.1, on the reverse strand, counting down.
GTTTTCAACAGAAAAATTTGCATTTTGTATGAGACATCAATTTCTTATTTCACTCATGCGTGAATTACTTGCAGAGATAAAATTCAGTGGAAAGAAGGTGGTGAAGTTGCAAGTTGGGATAACTAAAACAAAGTACATTTTCAAATTGTGTTGGCTCTGTACAGACTCAGCTGAAACATCAGCATGTTGTGTCAAAGACATAGTGCAAGATAAGATAACAGGACTAAGCAACTTAGATGATCCAAGAAACACTACAATGATCCAATAAGAATTTGACTTCGCCAGAGACATGATACATACGTTGCAGGAGACATGAAACATCTGCATGCTAACTCTCAGGTTTTAGGATTGAGAACCCTTTCTATGCTAAAATATGCATTGCTCGAATGAAAATAATTGAACAAACATTCTGTGCTCATTTCACAGCAACAACAGTGCAGGAATAGAGGGGCCAACATGTGCCCACAGTCACTTTACCCAATAGGCTACAACACCTGAGGGCCCTGTTTGGCCCCCCTTCTTGCATTTCCACCATTTTTTCTCGGCCGGATCCCTGCCATGAAAAGGTTGTGGGAAAGGTTACTTGTAATGTGGATGGCGGCGCCGGGATTGGCACCGCCTCCATTATCCTCTGCTTTAAACGGATGTATGTCATTATATCGCATACTAATACCACGACTATGCCTTTACCACGCATGCCATTACAACGCAAAGGCATGCATGGTAAAGCTATACTTGTGGTTAAAGTTTACAAGGTAAGTGACTACCCTACACAACCCTCCCCCGACCCCCAGTCCTCTCCCTACAATAACACTACACTAACCTGCATGACCCCCCAACACTACCCTAAAACACTACACTACACACACTACAACACTACCATAAACCCTAATGCACCACACTACACAAACACTACAACACTACCCTAAACCCTAAAACACTACAACACTACCCTAAACCTTAAAACACTACATTACCCTAAACCCTAATGCACTACACTACTCAAACACTACCCTAAAACACTAAAACACTACACAAACCCTACAACACTACCCTAAACCCTAAAACACTACACAAACATTACATTACCCTAAACCCTAATGCACTACACAGACACTACAACACTACCCTAAAACACTAAACAAACACTACCCTAAACCCTAAAACACTACACTACAACACTACCCTAAACCCTAATGCACTACACTATACAAACACTACCCTAAACCCTAAAACACTACACTACAAAAACACTACAACACTACCCTAAAACACTACACACACACTACCCTTAACCCTAAAACACCACAGTACACAAACACTACCCTAAACCCTAAAACACTACACAAACACTACACTAAAACACTACACAAACACTACAACGCTACCCTAAACCCTAAAACACTACACAAAAACTACAACACTACCCTAAAACACTACACTACACAAACACTACACTAAACCCTAAAACACTGACACTACCCTAAAACACTACACAAACACTACTACACTAAACACTACACTACACCAACACTACACTAAACCCTAAAACACTACACAAACACTACAACACTACACTAAACCCTAACACTGACACTACCCTAAAACACTACACAAACACTACAACACTGACAACCCTAAAACACTACACTACACAACCACCCAAAAAATACACTAAAACGTAAAACACAACCCCACAAACCCCCTTACCTCTCTTTCCTCGTGGTTCCTCTCCAGCGTTGCCGTCTCTCCTCTCGGTTCTTGCTTCCTGCTTCGAGGGGAGGTGCACGTCGTTGTGAGGAAACAGTATCAGTTTCCTCACAACGACTTAGATAGCCATTACATTGCATGCGTTGTAAAAGCGCATGCGATGTAATGGTATGCATAGTAAACGCTACGCGCTGTTACATCGCATGTGTTGTAACGCATGCGATGTAATGGCTACGTGTGGTAAGAACAGCGTAGTAATGGCTGTTTCCCCTTTACACACTGCCACCGCTGCAGGATCCAGGATCCCGGCCGTACCAGCGATGTTTTAGCTGGCTGGATGCAGTCCGACCGCAGCATTCTTAAAGTGGCAGTCGAGGTCGCGGCTGTCGGACCACAGCCGCGGGTTCAGCGGTCTCGGGACTGCCGAACTTGTAATAAGGCCCATAGTAAATAAAGAACAAGTTACATACCTTTGATAACGATTTATTTGGTAGAGACACAGTCTAGCCGCAGATTCCATCCATCGGCTGCATTGGTTGTCGGTCGCTAAGCGGATATAGTTTAACGCTCTCTGCATGGCCTTCAAAATTCAGAATTTTTCCTCCCTAGGTATTTTGACCAACCTACTTGTGCCTTAAGTACCTACACTCCAACTTCGCTCTTTGGGGCAGTGCATGGTGGTTGTTCCCCGGGTGAGGAGGTTTCGCACCCTAGCAGCAAAACCCTGGAACTCCCTTCCTTTACAGATCCGCAGCCTGAATAACTACTTGGCCTTCCGGAAGGCATTCAAAACACATCTCTTCCCTCTGTTGTAGGCCCTAGCTCCATCTGTGGTCCTTCTACTCTGCTGTCAGCGCCGGGACGCATCTTTGCTGGGGTAGCTGCGCGCTATACAAGATTATATAACATAACATTCCTTAACTTAGAATATCCCCACATGGCTCCGCTCCGCCCTGACGTCATCCATGGATATGACGTCAGTGGAACCATGTAAGTTCCTTCCGGCGCGCTGACATTAGTTTTCTACTGTGAAACCTTTCCGCGCCACAAAGCGGACCCACTCGAAAACTATGAGAGTGTGGGAACAGTGTGCCAAAAAAAGAATAATCTTTGACACAACAGTGACAAGAAATAGAAAATGAGAAACATCACAATGCATGTGAAAAAAAAAAACAGGAACTGAGGGAAGAGAGCAAATACTCGCCCCAAGAAACAGTCTTGAAGCAGCTAAGAACCATAACTCCTGTCAAGCAAAATATGAATGAATATGAATGTCATGGTAAACGACAAGCAGTCTGCAGCCACATGAATGGTAAGGCAAAGGACAACAAGACTAATAGCAGGACCGGTAGGGCGACTGACAATATTTCTGCAACAACAGAAAACTTGCACCCATACGCACTACATGCGACCAATTGACTGTAGCACAGTCAATAGACTCCAACTAATGGAGAAAAAGTATCAGGGAGGGGAGGAGGGAGCAGGAAAAGGCCAATCTCCACACTGGTAAAGAACCAGAGTGCAAGAGCGTGGATGGAGACATAAGCCCACCACCGAATATCCAGAATAGGTGGGGAAGCAACAAGTATACAGAAAAGGATAACCTGACCTGGGAAGGATGTGAAGCATACTAACACGCAAGAAGAGAGATCCCTGGCAGAAAGACCAGTGGGCAAGAACCCAATCTGAAAAGGTCCTCGCAGAGCGGGGAGGATGGGTGGGCATTAAGGAATCTGCAGCTATACTGTGTCTCTACCAGATACATCATTACTGAAGGTAAGTAACTTGTTCATCTGATAGAGACATCTAGCCGCAGATTCCTTAACTTAGAATAGATACCAAAGCTATACCCCCATTGAGTAATCCGTCAAAAGATTGACTAAAACAGGTGGGGACAGCAAGTGCAAGCAAGGCTGGCACTAGACCCATGAAGCGCTACAAGGGAACAGTAACAAGGGAAGGCAATGGTACCACAATCCGTCAGAGAACAGTACGAGACGTCCCTCGTCCAGGAAGGGACAAAGGGAAATCACAGAAACCAAAAATGCAGCGAACAGTGAAAATCCATAAACTGCTGTAAGGGGATTCCTACCGGCTCTTTCTCTGGACCTGCTACTGGACTGCTGTTGCTGCCATTATTGCACTTTGCCTTTTCTGTCTTGAAATTCACCAGCAACTCGCCGGACCCGCTTCGCGGGTCCCGCAGCACTCATTCCACCAGCGAGAGTTGCTGCTGAGAGAGGGGATGTTTTCTGCTTACTAACTTGGGGCGTGTCATTGCTGGCAGGGCTGAGAGTACGTTAGCAGGGACTCCATCACCCAGGAGTCCCTGCGAGCCCAATTTGTTTCACCTGGGCTGCTCTCCCTGCTGGCCCCGCCCACGGAGTTAAAACTGTGTCTCAGGATTTTGTTTGTGGTATTCCTACCGGCTCTTTCTCTGGACCTGCTACTGGACTGCTGTTGCTGCCATTATTGCACTTTGCCTTTTCAGTCTTGAAATTCACCAGCAACTCGCCGGACCCGCTTCGCATGTCCCGCAGCGCTCATGCCACCAGCGAGAGTTGCTGCTGAGAGAGGGGCTGTTTTCTGCTTACTAACTTGGGGCATGTCATTACTGGCAGGGCTGCGAGTACGTTAGCAGGGACTCCATCACCCAGGAGTCCCTGCGAGCCCAATTTGTTTCACCTGGGCTGCTCTCCCTGCTGGCCCCGCCCACCCGCCTACAGAGTTAAAACTGTGTCTCAGGATTTTGTTTGTGGGATTCCTACCGGCTCTTTCTCTGGACCTGCTACTGGACTGCTGTTGCTGCCATTATTGCACTTTGCCTTTTCTGTCTTGAAATTCACCAGCAACTCGCCGGACCCGCTTCGCGTGTCCTGCAGCGCTCATTCCACCAGCGAGAGTTGCTGCTGAGAGAGGGGCTGTTTTCTGCTTACTAACTTGGGGCGTGTCATTGCTGGCAGGGCTGCGAGTACGTTAGCAGGGACTCCATCACCCAGGAGTCCCTGCGAGCCCAATTTGGTGGAGAAGTGTAGCTCACTGGTTAGAGGAGGCATACCCTGAAGCAGAGGTCAGACCTGGGACCAGGGTTTGATTCCTGACGCGGCAGGGTCTGGAGCCCAATTGTCCACGGACTCGATAATTCTCGCTTCGGTGCCTACTCTAAGCACGAGTTCACACTATGCAGCTCTGGGCAACAAGCTTGCTTAATCTCCACAACGGCCCCCCGCGGCGGGATGCCTGGCTTTCACCTTGGGGATGCCCAGTACAGGTTATCTCACAGGGAAAAACCAGGACGGGTTCCCAATGCAAGCGCCGAGATGCCCAAGGGTAATTTGAGCGCTATATAAGACCGCACATACATACATACATACAATTTGTTTCACCTGGGCTGCTCTCCCTGCTGGCCCCGCCCCCCCCGCCTACGGAGTTAAAACTGTGTCTCAGGATTTTGTTTGTGGGATTCCTACCGGCTCTTTCTCTGGACCTGCTACTGGACTGCTGTTGCTGCCATTATTGCACTTTGCCTTTTCTGTCTTGAAATTCACCAGCAACTCGCCGGACCCGCTTCGCGTGTCCCGCAGCGCTCATTCCACCAGCGAGAGTTGCTGCTGAGAGAGGGGCTGTTTTCTGCTTACTAACTTGGGGCATGTCATTACTGGCAGGGCTGCGAGTACGTTAGCAGGGACTCCATCACCCAGAAGTCCCTGCGAGCCCAATTTGTTTCACCTGGGCTGCTCTCCCTGCTGGCCCCGCCCACGGAGTTAAAACTGTGTCTCAGGATTTTGTTTGTGGTATTCCTACCGGCTCTTTCTCTGGACCTGCTACTGGACTGCTGTTGCTGCCATTATTGCACTTTGCCTTTTCTGTCTTGAAATTCACCAGCAACTCGCCGGACCCGCTTCGCGTGTCCCGCAGCGCTCATTCCACCAGCGAGAGTTGCTGCTGAGAGAGGGGCTGTTTTCTGCTTACTAACTTGGGGCATGTCATTACTGGCAGGGCTGCGAGTACGTTAGCAGGGACTCCATCACCCAGGAGTCCCTGCAAGCCCAATTTGTTTCACCTGGGCTGCTCTCCCTGCTGGCCCCGCCCCCCCCCGCCTACGGAGTTAAAACTGTGTCTCAGGATTTTGTTTGTGGGATTCCTACCGGCTCTTTCTCTGGACCTGCTACTGGACTGCTGTTGCTGCCATTATTGCACTTTGCCTTTTCTGTCTTGAAATTCACCAGCAACTCACCGGACCCGCTTCGCATGTCCCGCAGCGCTCATTCCACCAGCGAGAGTTGCTGCTGAGATAGGGGCTGTTTTCTGCTTACTAACTTGGGGCGTGTCATTGCTGGCAGGGCTGCGAGTACGTTAGCAGGGACTCCATCACCCAGGAGTCCCTGCGAGCCCAATTTGTTTCACCTGGGCTGCTCTCCCTGCTGGCCCCGCCCCCCCGCCCATCACCCCCTCAGTTTGCTATTTCAGAAGGCCGTATTGCCGCAGCGCGGGAGCGCGCGGGTGGCGCCGGGCTAAGCCCGGGCAAAGGGCGGGCCGTCTGTGCCCGTCCGTGGCTGGCCAAGGCTGGGCTGGGCCACCCCCCTGATATGTGCTGAAGGAGGTGTGTGTGTAGCAAGTATTGTGTTTTATGGACTGTTAGCTGAAGGACTCCTCCCCTAGGCCCAGTTAGTGGCTTAACTATCTTGTTGAGGTCTCTATGTCAATGTCTACGCGATCTGGTAGGGGCTTGAGGGGGGTAGGTGGGGCTGGTGCTGGTAGAGTCTCTGGGACTATGGACCAATTTATTACCCGGGTTGTTACGGTTATCGAGAAAGAAATCGCTATGACAGAACGGCGTCTTTCTCGGGAACCCCTGACCGGTAAACGCTCATCGTTGGGCTCTTTGGCATTAGTCCCTTCCCCAGTACGCCCAACTGACTCTCTAGTCAATGTTTCTCCTGTTCATGCATCTGATTCCTTAGCTAATGTTTTATTAGACCCTGACCACCCACGGGTTGTTGCGAATAGGGCCAGCCTGGACCGGCTAGAGAGCTTGTCCGCTGCGGTTTTGCTGGGAGGCGAAAGCGTCCTACCAGAGCCACGGCCGATTGAGACCCCTACACTTTTGCTTCCTGTCGCTACTTCACCTCGCCAGGAGGATTTCACCTCCCCTTCTGTGCCCTTACCACTGGTAGCAAATGGCCTAGCTTCTAGTAAAAGGAAACGACTGGCTAGTCCACGTAAGGGCAGTTACTTAAAACTTTCTAAGAAACCTAGGAGAGTTGGAAGTAGGGCAGGTTGGTCCCATAAGGGTGCAGGGGTGGGTGTTGGTTATTTTCAGGGGCTAAAAGGGGGCGCAGTTACCGGTGCTACTGTAGAGAAGACATGCGTGGATTTGACGTCCGACCCTCCTGAACCTGCTGAAGGCCCTCCTACCGAGACCCCATTAATCATCCAGCTCGAAAAAAATTGTGAAATCACTGTTGATCCCGGTTCTAGAGAGAGTGAAGGGGCTAATAGAGCGACTGGACAGATTCGAGCAAGTCACTCTTGATAATTTCTTCTCCCTAAAATCTCTCAAACTCCACTCTAGAATTAGGGAGGACGGTTCAGTAGGGAATCTTGCTCCTCAAGAGTCACCTACTGCCTCAACAAGCCTTACTAACACAGGTGGGACAGTGCAAGGGGTGGTTGAGGCAATTAGCCCTGTTGTACAAACTGTGGCCATCCCAAAGCTTGGGGTGGCCACAGTGGGGGTCCCGGCGCAATCTAACACAGCACTGGGTAGCATTGTCTATCCAGTAACGACTGCGAGGACTTTGGGCCCAAGTTCAAGTGGTACCGCTACGACTAAAAAATCTGGCGAAAGTAATTGTACTGGTACCACTAATACCAAATCTGGCAAAACAACCCCAACTCCCATCTTGCAATTAAGAAATGCTCCAAGCGTTGTGCCTGCCCCTAATGCCAACCTACCCCCTGACTGCCAGCCCTATGTGGCAGTACTTACTGGGGTCCCCGTACTAAAGCCAGGCAAACAGGAGTCATACGCCGAACTTAAGAATAAAACCTTATTCTGGCTGAAGGAAAACAGACCTCTCCCTAGTTCATTGGGTGGTCGGGTTATTCATGTGAGGAGGGTTAGCTGGTTAGGTACCCGGCCCAAAGACATAATGGGGGATTGTATTATAGTTAACTTTGAAGACCCTAGGGTTGCCAGTTATGTTTGTAGTTTCAACAATAGTGAGGGCAGTATGGGCCCTAACACAGAAATTGGTACCCGTGACTTTAGTTTCTTTAATCCCTATGTAGCTCCCGCACGGCCTGCTAGAGCCATTAGTAGGGAGGGATGGAATGGCAGACAAATTCCTCATAATTTCCCCCAATTTAGCCTGTTTCGACAAAACCCATGCCCATTTCCCACTTGGTCCTGGCAGGATTATTGACATAATAGTTACCAACCTCCCATGAAGTCATTTGTTGTACTTGAGGAGGAGGAGAGCTGCGTTTCTGATTGTAATGGGGTAGTTTTGGGGCCACTCATCTTCTTCTAAGGGTAGTGCTGTGTCCCATACTGGGGAGTCTACAGGTTATTTAAATTCTGATGAGTCCGCACTTGATGCCCCAAACCAGCTGAAATCAGTGAGTGATGTACCAACTAACTCTGGATTTCACGATAGTCTATCCGAGCAGAGGTTTCCCTCTGCGCAGGTTGTAGTTGATGACGAGGTCCTGAAGATTGTCAGCTGGAATATAGCGGGCATTTCTCGCAACCTGGACATACCGGAATGGAACTCTTTTATTGAGTTATACGGGATATGCTTATTCCAGGAAACCTGGTGTTTGGAACCCCGGTACAAGGTTGGTTATATTACCTACTTCGTACCTGCAACCCCTTCGCCCACCGAGAGAGGTCGACCTTCAGGCGGTCTATTAATCTGGGTAAGCATCATTTTGGGGTATCATATAAGGTCTATAGAAACTAAGTCCCCAGACTTGCAGAGACTAGCAGTCATAGGGTCCTCTGGGGGGCGGACTATAGAGATCTTTAATAACTATGCTAGACCCCCGAAAGGGGGCGCGCCCTCATTGACCCTACTGGGTTTAGAGGATGCACTTAGATCCTTTAGGCCAGAAACGTATATTATGTTAGCAGGGGACTTTAACTGTACCTTTGAACCCCTAGCCGAGGATGATATATTAGGCACTCAAGAAGAAGATGTTAGGAGAGGTATTCCATCCCTGTCAATACCACCGATTAAGAGTTGGACCCAAAGTGCTATCCATTTAAATGCCCTAACCCTGGAATACGGTGTGAGGGCAGTAAATGGACTGTGAAAGTCGGACTCCTGTGGGGCCCACACCTTCAATAGGGTGGGTCATTCATCCCGAATTGACTATATCCTGCTGAATTTCAAGCTCTGGGGGCATCTGTTGGATATGGCAGTCCTCCCTTCGTCTGACAGCGATCATAATCCGCTGTCTTTGTCATTGTCCCCAATGTGGACGGTTGGGGAGAAACTGCAAGCCCCCCAGGCGTGGAAGTCAACAAGTGACGTCTGTCCCTCAAATTGTGGGAGGCGCCTAAAATGGAAAAATGTAGCCTTCGACGAAGGCAAGATTGTGGAAATAAGATCAATTATGGCTAATGCCCTGTCCAGACTAGATTCCCTTGTGTTAAACGTTCATGAGATTTCCACTCTGTTTACCTATACTACCAAAGCACTAGGTGATCTTTTCCCCGTGCGAAACCCAGGATATAGGGCTAATAAGTTGGGGCGCCCTAAGGGTAACCCTGGTTGGTATTCCGTTCCCTGCAGAAGTGCGAAAAGGGACTTAATAAACGCAGTTAAACTTAAGGATACCGAATTGATTAGTACAGCCAGGAAGCTGTACAGGGGTGCTATTGGTAAGGCGAAGAAAGAGTGGGAGAATCAGTTCTGGTGTGATTTAAAACTGGCAAGGGCTGGGAGGGACTCGAAGGGTTTTTGGGACCTAATCAGAACCAGGGAAAAACCCATGGACTCCCTTATAACATGCAACATCCCTGAGGCGTCATGGTTTGACCATTTTTCCAACCTTTACACTGTAGCAACGGGGGTTGGGGTAGATTCAGCTGAAAGTTCTTTGGTTGACTTCTTTGGGCTGAGCGAGGACTTCTTTGGGCTGAGCGAGGACCTCCTGTTTACAGGGAAGGAAGTAGAGGATGCGATTTTGTGTCTTATCCCAAATAAAGCTGCGGGCCCGGATGGGCTACCCGGGGATTTGATCCGCATTAATACATTAGAATGGGGAAAGCTCATTGCATCATTACTTAATGCAAGTTTTTATGATGCACCTCTCCCAGACTCCTGGATGGGCGCTGAGGTCGTCCCGATTTTCAAAAAAGGGAGTCGGGATGACCCAGCTAATTATCGCCCTATAAGTCTATTGGATTCATCGCAAAAGGTGGCAGGAAAGGTGGTTTTAGGGAGGATGCTCCAGTCGGTTGAGGAGAATAGGATACTTTCTGATTTCCAGGCGGGCTTTAGGTCAGGTACTGGGACCATCGAGCAGTCATTTCGTCTGCTGTTGTTATACTGGAAGGTGGTCGTGTTGGGCAAAGGCAGTCTGTATCTCGCCTTTATAGATTTACGGACTGCCTTTGACCTAGTGCCCCGCAGCCGCCTATGGAGGGTGTTATCAGACCTAGGCATGCCACCATACCTATTATCTTTGATAATTAAGTTTCATGCAGAGAAACTTTGCACAGGTTCGGTGGGGTAATCTGGGCCAAAAGACCGCCCGAATAACTGTAAATAGAGGTGTCCGTCAGGGCTGTGTTCTAGCCCCCACTCTGTTCTCATTGTATGTCAATGGAGTGGTGGAGCATCTCTTACAAAATCCTTCAGATGCTCCATCCCTGGTGGGCAGGAGAATACCCACTCTATTATTTGCTGATGATACCCTCTTGATCTCCAAGACCCCAGTTGGGCTGCAGAGCCTCCTTGATAGGTTCCAAACTTTTTGTAATTTGAGGGGATTAGAAATTAACACGGGAAAGACCAAATATTTGGTCTTGAACCCCCCGAAGAAAAGGGGTAGGCCACCTGTACTGAACTCAGTGTCCCTAGAAAGGGTTAAGGAGTATGACTATTTAGGAATCCGCCTCTCCGACACCATGAGGTGGAATTGTCATCTCCATAAAATGCTGCTAAGACATAAAAGGGTGGTGGGGGCACTCCTTAAAGAACAACGGTCCTCCACCCTCAAACCGATTGCCCCAGTACTTGACATCTATAAGGCAAGAGGGGTGAGTGCGGCACTTTATGGAGCAGAGCTTTGGGGGACGCAGAATGTGGACCAGCTGACCCGTTCAGAAAATAAGTTTTTGAAGGATCTAATGGGCCTCCCTTATGGTACCCCCACCCTTCCCCTATTCCTTGACATGGGCTGCTGCCCTATCAAAGACCAGGCAAGGTTGCGCCCTTTACTTCTCTGGGACCGCATATGGAGAGTTCCGGAGCTTGCTAGTTATGCGGAGGGGCTAAACGAGGTTTTATCAATGCCTGGTTGGCACAAAATAGGATGGGTGAGGGATGTTAAGCGGTTGTTAGGTGAGTTGGGTCTTGGAGAGGCCTGGCAGTCCAGGACCGCACCGTCCAAGTCTGTCCTGAAAAAACTGTATTGGAAATGGGTAATGGATTCTAGAAACTCTAACCCTAATTTATGCAGATGTACTGCTGAATTTTTACTAGTAAAGGAGGTGGCACTACTTGAGCCTTATCTCGATATTATTTCAAAATCTAGAGATAGGGCTTTATATTTTAAATTTAGGATAGGTGTGCTGCTCGTGTGTGAGTTGACTGCTGGATGGAAGGTGCCAGCACAGACTACTCCCTTTTGTCCTTTCTGTGAGACCAGGATTGTGTCGGTTTCTCACCTTTTATTTGAATGCCCCGCATATAAAGCTCCTCGCCTCAGGTGACTGAAACCCCTATGTAAAGAACTAGGCACAAGACAATGTAGTGAGGCCCTCCGTATTTTAAAATCTGACACACGCCCTTTACTCGTCTGTGGTATGGCGAAGTTTCTAAATTGGGCATGGACGATCAGATCAAAAAGGCTTTTGCATGTTGTTTAATCATGGTTTTAAAATTGGAATTTTTTATGTAATTTATTTATGCCATTCGTATTTTGAACCTGTATAACTGTTTTCTTATGAATTGGCTTTTTACTGTATTGCTTTTAAAGGTATATTTTATATCGAAATAAAGCCAACTTTGACTGACTGACTACACTACACCAACACTACACTAAACGCTAAAACACTACACTACACAAACACTACAACCCTACACTAAACCCTAACACTGACACTACCCTAAAACACTACACAAACACTACAACACTGACAACCCTAAAACACTACACTACACAACCACCCAAAAAATACACTAAAACGTAAAACACAACCCCACAAACCCCCTTACCTCTCTTTCCTCGTGGTTCCTCTCCAGCGTTGCCATCTCTCCTCTCGGTTCTTGCTTCCTGCTTCGAGGGGAGGTGCACGTCATTGTGAGGAAACAGTATCAGTTTCCGCACAATGACTTATATAGCCATTACATTGCATGCGTTGTAAAAGCGCATGCGATGTAATGGTATGCATAGTAAACGCTACGCGCTGTTACATCGCATGTGTTGTAATGCATGCGATGTAATGGCTACGTGTGGTAAGAACCGCGTAGTAATGGCTGTTTCCCCTTTAAACACTGCCACCGCTGCAGGATCCAGGATCCTGGCCGTACCAGCGATGTTTTAGCTGGCTGGATGCAGTCCGACCGCAGCATTCTTAAAGTGGCAGTCGAGGTCGCGGCTGTCGGACCACAGCCGCGGGTTCAGCGGTCTCGGGACTGCCGAACTTGTAATAAGGCCCATAGTAAATAAAGAACAAGTTACATACCTTTGGTAATGATTTATTTGGTAGAGACACAGTCTAGCCGCAGATTCCATCCATCGGCTGCATTGGTTGTCGGTCGCTAAGCGGATAGAGTTTAACGCTCTCTGCATGGCCTTCAAAATTCAGAATTTTTCCTCCCTAGGTATTTTGACCAACCTACTTGTGCCTTAAGTACCTACACGCCAACTTCGCTCATTGGGGCAGTGCCTGGTGGTTGTTCCCCGGGTTCGGAGGTTTCGCACCCTAGCAGCAAAACCCTGGAACTCCCTTCCTTTACAGATCCGCAGCCTGAATAACTACTTGGCCTTCCGGAAGGCATTCAAAACACATCTCTTCCCTCTGTTGTAGGCCCTAGCTCCATCTGTGGTCCTTCTACTCTGCTGTCAGCGCCGGGACGCATCTTTGCTGGGGTAGCTGCGCGCTATACAAGATTATATAACATAACATAACATTCCTTAACTTAGAATATCCCCAGGCGCCAGTCTGGATCCGGAGACTCTTCAGCAGTACCTCTGTGCGCAGGGGGACGGCGTCACATGGCTCCGCTCCGCCCTGACGTCATCCATGGATATGATGTCAGTGGAACCATGTAAGTTCCTTCCGGGGCGCTGACATCAGTTGTCTACTGTGAAACCTTTCCGCGCCACAAAGCGGACCCACTCGAAAACTATGAGAGTGTGGGAACAGTGTGCCAAAAAAAGAATAATCTTTGAAACAACAGTGATAAGAAATAGAAAATGAGAAACATCACAATGCATGTGAAAAACAAAAAAACAGGAACTGAGGGAAGAGAGCAAATACTCGCCCCAAGAAACAGTCTTGAAGCAGCTAAGAACCATAACTCCTGTCAAGCAAAATATGAATGAATATGAATGCCATGGTAAACGACAAGCAGTCTGCAACCACATGAATGGTAAGGCAAAGGACAACAAGACTAATAGCAGGACCGGTAGGGCGACTGACAATATTTATGCAACAACAGAAAACTCGCACCCATACGCACTACATGCGACCAGTTGCCTGTAGCACAGTCAATAGACTCCAACTAATGGAGAAAAAGTATCAGGGAGGAGAGGAGGGAGCAGGAAAAGGCCAATCTCCACACTGGTAAAGAACCAGAGTGCAAGAGCGTGGATGGAGACATAAGCCCACCACCGAATATCCAGAATAGGTGGGGAAGCAACAAGTATACAGAAAAGGATAACCTGACCTGGGAAGGATGTGAAGCATACTAACACGCAAGAAGAGAGATCCCTGGCAGAAAGACCAGTGGGCAAGAACCCAATCTGAAAAGGTCCTCGCAGAGCGGGGAGGATGGGTGGGCATTAAGGAATCTGCAGCTATACTGTGTTTCTACCAGATAAATCGTTACTGAAGGTAAGTAACTTGTTCATCTGATAGAGACATCTAGCCGCAGATTCCTTAACTTAGAATAGATACCAAAGCTATACCCCCAAGGAGTAATCCGTCAAAAGATTGACTAAAACAGGTGGGGACAGCAAGTGCAAGCAAGGCTGGCACTAGACCCATGAAGCGCTACAAGGGAGCAGTAACAAGGGAAGGCAATGGTACCACAATCCGTCAGAGAACAGTACGAGACGTCCCTCGTCCAGGAAGGGACAAAGGGAAATCACAGAAACCAAAAATGCAGCGCACAGTGAAAATCCATAAACTGCTGTCAGCAGAATGAACAGTCAACTGTGCGCAGAATCCCATGGATATACAAAACCAAAGAGTCCCAGAGAAGGACAAAACAGCAAGACAGAGTCATATTGCACAAAATGAGCATGCACCACAATGGGTGCCAGGAATGACAGGTGTAGAAACAGATAGCACCCCTGTAGAGATGTAAAAAAAGCAATGACTACAAGGAGATGCATGTATGTGGATAGCAGGGATACACATAAGCAGACAGTGTGGACCGTGGAAACCACACCACACAAATCCCAAGTCCATCAAAAGTAGAATCGACAGAAAAAACACAATCGGAGGCTGTCTGCCAACTGATCACCTGTAGTCATACTGGCCAACTATACCCGGAGGATCAGAGGGTAGGGATACCGGCATAAATCGGGCACACACCTAAGGCTCGCTCTCATAAGAAGGAGAGAGAGAGAGAATTGTATTGTATTGTATTGTAAAATCACTTGTATAGCGCATGGCTACCCGTAAGCATCCCAGCGCTTTTGGTACAGAGTGGGCCTAGGGTTAATTCACATCACATTGTTATGCTGCATTAAATTCTGGGGAATAGAAACGTTTTAAGTTGCTTCCTAAACTTAAGGAAGGTATGTTCCAGTCTTAAATAATCCGGGAGGGAATTCCACTCTTTTGCTGCTTGCAGAGAGAAGAGTCGGCCGCCTGAGCGGGCTCGTTTTATCCTCGGGATAATTGCCAGATTAAGTTCGCTCGATCTAAGCTTACGTTGGGGCCTATAAGGATGTATCATGTTTTCCAATATGGAAGGACCTTCTCTATGTAGGATCTTATGTGTAATGCAGAGCGATTTAAATCGCACTCGCTCCTTCACCGGGAGCCAATGGAGCGATCTCAAGGCTGGCTTTGCCGACATATATCTATTGGTGCCCGTTAAGATCCTAGCAGCATAGTTTCGGGCCACTTGCAAGGTTTTAAAAGTGGAAGTTGGGGCCCCTAGATATATAGCATTCCCGTAATCGATTCGCGACAAGACCAGCGCCTGGACTACGGTCTTCCTTGCTGTTTCTGGAAGTTGGGGCAAGATTTTACGCAGGGATTTCAGTATCCCATGACAGACTGCAGATGTCTTTCTGGCTTGACTCTCAAAAGATAAACCATTATCAAGCCAAAAGCCTAGGCTCTTTATTTCTGTCTTAGGAGATGGTATAGCACCCATACTGGTAGGCCAGGCGAGATGGTCGGGAATATCCTGTCTGCCTAAGAGCATCAGCTCCGTTTTTCCTCCATTAAGTCTCAGTTGAGACAGATTCATCCAATTTACCACCGTCTCCAGACAATTTGCCAGGTTGTTCGGCGGGGACTCTATTTGTTGCAGAGAAAACACCAGCTGGGTGTCGTCAGCATAACTTATTAGCTGGATGCCAAACGGGGCAACCAGTTCTGCCAGCGGGGCCATGTATACGTTGAACAGTGTGGGGCTAAGGGAAGAACCCTGTGGTACCCCACACTGTAACGGTAACAGGCGGGAACAGCTATTGCCCTCAAACACCTGGAAGTATCTATCCTCCAGAAAGGATCTAAGCCACCTCCAGGCTTTTCCGGTTATCCCAAGATTCCGGAGTCGAGTCAGCAGCAGATGGTGGTTAACTGTGTCGAAGGCGGCGCTGAGGTCCAGAAGGACAATGGCAGCGCTGCCACCTGCGTCCAAAATCCTTCTGGCCTCTTCCACCACCTTCAACAATGCTGTTTCAGTGCCTTGTCCCCTTCTGAATCCTGTCTGGGATGGATGGAGGAGATTGTGCTTCTCCAGAAATGCCGCCAGTTGGATGTTTGTCAGTTTCTCAATTAACTTCCCCATCCCAGGTAACAAAGATACCGGGCGATAATTCGCTAGGTCTTCAGGGTCGAGGTTCGGTTTTTTAATTAGAGATCTGACCATGGCCACTTTCCATACCTTGGGAACCGTAGCCAAATCCAGAGAGGCGTTAACCATCTTGGTTACCGGTTCACTAATGGCAGGAAATGCCTGATTGAGAATTTTCATAGGAGCTGGATCTCGTGGCGATCCACTTTTTATGCTCCCCATCAGAGAGGGAAGAAGCTCTTCCGTAAGGGGGGCAAACTCTGAAAGTGTTGGACATTCACTTATTTCCTCCCAAGGAGGGACCGGGTGGCATACCGTAGAGTCCACTACCGGAATCGTCTCCAGAATCTTATCTATTTTAGTCTGGAAGTAGTTTGCCATGTCCTCGCATCTTGTATTCAGCTCACCTGCTATTACAGGAGGATCCGGGATTTTATTAAGGAGTTTCACGATCTTAAACATTTCCCTGGGTGCATTGGCGGCGGATTCAATCTTATTTGCAAAGAAGGCCGTTTTAGTAGCGATAAGAGCATTTTTATATTTCTTCAGTAGGATTTTATAGCTGAACTTCCTGTCGGCACTAAAATCCTTCCTCCAATGACGTTCTGCCCTTTTGCATTCTTGCTTTAGCAGCCTTAATTCTGAGGTGAACCATGGGTGTTTCAATTCTCCCTTCCTAATAGTTGAGGGTTTTTTAGGAATAAGTTTGTCCAAGGATTGGGTAATCCATTGATTAAAGTTATTAGCAGCCACCTCCACATTGGAGTTATCCAGAGGCTTGCTGCCTTCTAATAGTCCCTTCCAGTTGTCCACATCGAGTTTGGACCACGGTCTTATTAACACTCTATCTGAGGAGGTAGAAGTATTCATTCTGGATATTTTCCAGTGGAAAGGAATCACCGAGTGATCCGACCAAGGGACACGATAAGGCTCCGAGACCTTTATGGTCTCAACGTTAGTGAAAATGGGGTCAAGGGTGTTACCTGACTTGTGCGTGGGGCTCCGAATCTGGGGCTAAGAAGCTCAGGATACTGCAACCTGGAAGAAACGAGTATGTGTGCCGTCTTACAGTGTGTATAGATGGAATGGTATATAATTAAATATATCTATAATAAACCTACATCTATGGGGGGGCGTGGCCTGGTAATATGGCGGGCTAGACGTGTCTCAGTGGTGCTCCAGCCACGAATAGCGTTTATCCTACAGAATCCTGGCGTTATGGTGACCCTCATAACGCATGCTAGCAGCGGAAACCTCCCCTGACTCGGCGGCGAACCTGGGGGAATCCTGATCCCCGTAATGGCGGCAGTCATCAGACTCTGATCGGGGGAAATCGGAGGGCAGTGGTGGAGGCCCACGACCCCGGGGAGTCCCGACGTGAGGCAGACACAGAGCTCAGATCCCAGCAGGAGGGGGGACAAACCGCGGGAAGATGGCGACCGAAGTCTGAGACCAGCAGGCGGGTCTTCACGGACTGGGGGAAAGGGTGAAGAGAGGCCGCTGCGCTGAGGTCTACCTCCGTGTCGAGGGCCGCAACAGCCTTGACAGACTCCTGAGCCCTGTGTCGGAGACCTCCTGGTGGAACTGGGAGACGGGCATCGGACGATAGCGGAGGAGCCCCCGTGACCTCGGTGAGTCTGGCTGCGCGACTGCACCAACAGTAAGGTCCCCGGAGAGGGAGAACAGACCACAAGAGGGAGGAGGCGGCTGACGGGACCTCGCAGGCCGGCAGGGAGTTCTACGCGAGGCCGCGGCGGTGCGGCCTGCATTTAATTTGGCGGGCCGTGCTTGAAGACCACACAGAGACCGCCTGGGGGCCCGGTCGCGGGCCTATGGTGCCTGAGGGCTGCATCTGGAGCCCGGTTGCGGTGGTGCGCTGCCCCACGCGTCCAGCGAAGGACTTGCCCCCCTGTAGCCTGGCACTAACGAAACGGGAGGCCGGAGATAGGCCTTAACAGAGGCGGAAGGGGCGAGGTGAGGCCTACCTGCACTTCAGCTGGTGAGTCGGGAGCGAGACTTGGCGACTGTTTGGGGGCTAGACAGTGGTGCACAGTGCCGGAGGCCCGGGGAGGTACCCCAGGTGGTAAGGTGAGGGGTCCCCCTCCAATTAGCGTTACCCCCTGGAGTGTGGAGTTCGTTCCGAGATTCGGCTGAAGGCCGGGCTCATGAGGGTGCTTCACCAGACCTGTCCGGCGAGGCTGGAGAACAGTGACGGAAGGCCAGGTAACTGCTCCGAGCAGCGGACGGGAGGCCTGCTTGGCATAGACAACGCTGAAGCCCCGGTGGGGAGATGGACTGTCGGAGGGAACCCCTTCCCTGGATCGTTTGCGGCAATACTAGTCTCTGGACGGAGGGGCCACTGCGACATTCCCTAGGATGGCCTCGCCGATAATGGGGGAAGGACCGACCCCTGAGAGGCGCCCAAACGAATAAAATCATGCAATACATGGTTCCGGGGCCAACGGCGACGGACCGCCTTCTTGCGGACATGGAGCAGGGGGGCCCACCAGGACTCGGCCGCTCGGGATAAAGCAGACATATTGGCAGTGATTCAAGACTCCAGGGTGGCATTAGAAACAAAAATGGATGGGATGGCCATTGACATTAATCACCTGCGCCTGGATCTCAGGAAGGTGGCAGACAGGGTAACCAATACGGAAGGAGACCTGAACGCTCTGCAGATGGAGGTCAGGCAGCTGCGGGAGACAGTGACAGCACTCCAGGACCTTACGACCCGGCTGGAGGACAGGGCAGAAGACGCGGAAGGACGCTTTAGACGGAACAATCTCCGCTTTTTGGGATTTCCTGAAAAGGCAGAGGGGCCGGCAGCAGACCTATTTTTGGCGGACTGGATTGGCAGAGCGTTCCCCCACCTTAGGCTATCCAAAATGTTTGCGGTGGAAAGGGCACATAGATCGCTGGGGCTGCCACCGAAACAAGGATCTCGGCCTAGAGCCTTGATTGCCCGGATGTTCAATTTCAGGGACCGCGACATAATCTTACAGCACATCCGTGCCTACGGCCCGCCTAGATTTGAAGACCAGGACATTCACATATACCCCGACTATACTAAAAAAGTACAAGACCTGCGGAACTACTTCCTGAGTGTTAAGCGCCGGATGCGTAGCCACAATATTAAATATAGCCTGATGTTCCCGGCTAGGCTCCGAGTGCAATACGCAGACAAAGTCCACTTCTTTGGTACCCCGGAGGCAGCAGATTGGATGGACTCGCTGGGCCTGGCCAGCCCGGACCAAAACCAGGGATGGCAGGAGCAGAGACGCTTGAGCAATCGACAAAGGAACCAGCAACGACGTGAAGAAGGACGACAGTGCCGGGAACGAGATCGGGGGACGCATCGTGGTGGGACCGGATGGCACTCTCTTTACGGAGCGAGAGGTGATCCCGACGCAGAACCAGTTCTCTCCACTCTGTCTGGTGCAGGAAACACAGTTGGACCTGGACGGCGCCACTGGCCCGGCTGTAGAGGGTTCTGGAAACAAATGAGCGAGGGACCTGACGCTGAGATTGAGAGATGGTCAGCCATAGACACTGTGAGTACCGGGTTTGGCCCACAGGGCACTTGACTTTACCGTGAGACTCATGTGAACGGGCATTGAGCCCAATGGACTTGAGGAGGGGGGGGCGGGGTGGTTTGATAAATATTGAAGGAGGGTACACTATTTCGACTATATGCTGGTTAGGTTTGCCGAGGCAACCTGGCTAGACCTCGGTCGGGCGGGGCTGCGCGGTGCCAGTCAGTCGGCTGATTCACAGAGTCTAAGGGGGGTGGGAGGTTTAAACGGACCTGGGTGGGTAAGCGTGGTTGTAATTGTTCTTTCAAGTTGAGAGGGGTATTCTAGGGGTGGGTGGAGCTTTGGGGCGGGGTTGGGAGTCCTCAAACCAGGACTGATTGTGAGAATGAAAGGCTACTGCCTGTGGGTGGGGAGTTGGGGTTTCCAGTTGGGGGTTTGTTGGGGTTGCTGCCGGGTCTGGTCTATGTTGGCACACAGGGGATCGAAGACGTACTCCTCATGCAGGGGCAAGCTATGACACTACTGGGGGGTCTCCACACCATAGGCGGGGGACTGTGATACCGACAACTGTTCACTCATGACAGGGGATAACCAGAATTACAAACTGATTACTTGGAACGTTTGGGGGCTCAATAACAGGGTGAAACGGATCCGGGTGGCATCATACCTTAGGCGCTATGGGGTCAGTATAGCTCTACTCCAGGAAACCCACCTATGGGGATACTGTCTTAAATTTGTCCAATGCAGGTGGTGGGGTCAGTTTTTTGCTACATCCTACTCGGGGTTTGCTCGGGGAACGCTTATATGGGTGGCACCGGGAGTCCCCTTTAAGGCATTGCATGTTCAACAGGATCCTGACGGGAGGTTTGTGGTGGTGGAGGGGACCCTAGATGGTTGCAGTATATGCCTTGTAAATGTTTATTCCCTGAATAGTGACGATGGTGGGTTTTTGAGCCAAGTTCTGGGACTGTAGGATCTGGACCCGGATACAGAAGGACTTTAATTGACAGGGGACTTTAATTGTGCCCTGGATGGGGAGCTCGACAGATTCCCCCCAAAACTGGATGCCAAGCCTCGAGTCAGAGAAGCGATGGGCCAAATGCTTCTTAATTATGGCTTACTGAACGTGTGGCGCCACCGTAACCCTAGTCGTAGAGTATGCCCATTTCACACACCTGCTGCCACTACCTTTAGTAGATTGGACTACTTCTTCATTCAAAAGACGGTGATCTATCGGGTAGCAGAGGCGCAATACCTAGCCTGCTCTCTGTCGGATCATTCCCCGCTCCTAATTGCTTACTCGCTTGCCCGACCGAGATCTAAGGTACCGCTCTGGAGGCTCAATATTGAAGCCTTAGGCGACCCGATTTATAAAGACGCCATATCGAATGGGCTGAATGATTATATGACGATCAACTGGGGCTCCGCTAGCACTAGGGCGACCGAGTGAGATGCAATGAAAGTGGTGGTTCGGGGGATATGTATGTCCACGGAGGTGGGGGTTAAAAAAGTGTTGGAGCACGATCTGCGGCGGCAGGAGGAACGATTAGCGGCATTGGAAAAGGAACTCCCCACGAGAGGTCGGCTGAAGGGGACGACGTGAGGTGGCAGATAGGGGACATATGGGACTCGCTAGGCAAATATGCTAGAACTGCGAGTAGGCGTCGCTGGTACACGGAAGGGGATAAGGCAGGGCGGCTGCAGGCGCGCCTGATTAGGGCGGAGACTCAGCCTCACCCAATCCTGGCACTTAAAAACGACCTTCGACAGATGATGTATGCCCAACATAAAATAAATAACGTATTCCTGGCCCACTTACGTAAAATATACTCCGAGACCCAGTCACCCACGAACCTTGAGGCTGTGGAGGCCTATCTGGCAGGGGTGGAATTGCCTAGTATAGATGCGGACAGTCAGGAAGCCTGGGCGGCCCCTTTAGTGGGGAAGAACTAAAGGCGGCTATCGCCACCTAAAGACGGCGAAGTCCCCAGGAATGGATGGTATAGCCACCAAGCTCTATAAAGAGTGCGGCGGAGTGCTGGTCCCCAAACTACTAGAGGTCACAGTGGAGGCTGAGGAACGCGGTACGCTCCCAGACTCCATGCGTGAAGCACTGATCGGGATGATCCCCAAACCTGGGAAGGACCCCCTCCTCCCCGGCTCCTATAGGCCCATCTCTATGCTGAATGTTGATCTTAAAATGATCAGCCAAGAGTTGGCGTCTAGGCTCCTCCCCTATCTTCGGCAGCTGGTCCATGATGACCAGTCCGGGTTTACACCGGGCAGAAATACATTACGGAATATCCGCCGCCTGGCGCACATTATGCAATCTGTGGCGGGACGGGCCAACAGAGCACCTTGGTGTTCCTTGATATCGAACATGCGTTCGATTCGATCAGATAGGATTACCTATGGCAGGTTCTGCTTAAAATGGGTCTGGGGGAGGGGTTTGTAAACTGGATTTAGTTACTATATGCTCGGCCGATGACAAGGGTCCGTACGGGCCGTTACGCGTCAGACGCATTTTCTATAGCAAGGGGGACGCGGCAGGGCTGCCCGCTTTCCCCATTGCTATTTGCCCTGCCAATGGAGTCGTTGCCGTGTCATCTGCGCAAGATACTTGTAGGACAGGGCATACATGTGGGGGATTCAGAGCATGTGGTGTCAATGTACGCCGACGATGCGTTAATATACCTGAGTCGACCGACCCAGTCACTGCCGACATTGATAACAGCGCTGGCCCAATTCGCTGATGCCTCCGGGCTTTACATTAACAGAACAAAGTCACAGCTTTACACGATTGGCACGGAGATCGATTGGGGTGAGGACCAACGACCGGTGCTGGAGCTTCCATGGGCAGAGGACACGGTCCGATACCTAGGGATATAGGTCGATAGGTCCGAGGCAGTGTTTTATCAGCGCAACATGGGGAGGATAATCTGGGGGCTGCAGGGTAGTATTACCTTTTGGAACACTCTTAAACTCTCCCTGATGGGAAAGATTGCACTAATAAAGATGGTAGTCCTGCCCCGATGTCTCTATACCATGCAAGGCTCCTTCTTTGAAATTCCGCACCGGGTATTCCGGGAACTCGATACACTGCTGGTCCAACTATTATGGAATGGAGAGCGATGCAGGGTTAGTTTAGAAGTCATGAGAGTAAAGGGGGTTTGGAGATCCCAGACTTGGAACTTTATTACTTTGCATCGCAACATGCCATAGCCTGGTTGGACGCGGATCCCTCCTGGGACAGGTCCATGTTGGCAGGTACGTACGGAGACCGACAGCTCGGGGCATTGTTGTGGCGGGCCGGGGGGCTCACGGTGCATGGTCCGCCTTTGGTGCGGCTTGGGGCTGCAATTTGGAATCAAGTGGTCCGTAGAATCATTCAGGACAGACCTTTCGCCTCTGGCAGCTGCAGCCCTTTGCTCAGATTGACCAGATGATGTCAACAGAGGCATGGAAGGCGGGGGACTGCCTGATGTTGTCAGACCTCTACCCAGACGGTAAATTTATCACTTATCAGGAGGCAGTGACTGCCTTTGAGTTAGGGACAGGGCAGTTTTTGCAATATGCAAAAATAGCGGCCACGGCAATTATGGCCTACATTTCCGGAGGCCCCTGGTCACTATGATTGCCATGGCGGGAGGGCGAAAGTGTGTTACTCACCTCGAGGGCGTTGAGGGAGGATAAAAAGAACGGCCCCCTAAAAATAGAAGAAAAATGGCAACAGGTGTGTCCACAGGAGGTCACGTCGCGAGATTGGGAAAAGATACACGAGAGTGTGCGGAAGGTGTCAGTGAGCAATCGCTTTAAGCAAATCTAGGTCAACATAATACATAGGACGTACCTCTCACCTAGGAGGCTGCACGCCATTGATGGCTCCAGAGACCCCCACTGCCCCAGATGTCGCTATGATCCGGCAGATTTTCTGCATATGGTTTGGACGTGCCCAACGATCCAAACGTATTGGGGGGCGGTTCTTGGAGATCTGACCCGGATAACGGGATGTACTATAGCATTGGATGCTCGCGTGCGTCTACTGGGCTTGATTCCTCAGGACCCGAAACGCAAGATAAGCAGGCGGTTCCTGATCCTGGGGCTAGTTATAGCAAAATGGAGGCCAGATCTACGGGAGTGGGCCCTAGCAGAGGAGGGGCACATACGGAGCACCAGGAGGGATGCCAAACCGCCCGAGGTGTTAATGGCATGGGGAGCAATGATGCAGGAGATAGCAGGACAGGCCTCCCAAGTCACCATAGCCAGCGCAGTTGAGACGTCCTTCGTACAGGGGGTGGGGGGCCGGGACAGGGGAGGGAGACAGAGGGTGGCCCTGCATGATTACTTCGATACATGGACCTCGAGTTACATAGACCCGGCAGAGACCGGGGGAGGGCACGAAGGGGGGATGTTGGGAGGCGGGGGGGGGGGGGGGTCCTACAGTTGGGTTTGATTATGCATATAAAACGACAAACCAGAAGATAATATTGAAGATAATGGACTTTCCACGGTTGCGAACTCAGACATTGTCGTTAACATGTATTCTTACTGTGATGTCCCTCACCTCAGCTGAGGTGGACGAAATGTATACTTGTTGGTTTGGAGGTGAGCTGCCGCGTTGGAGAAAACCTAATAAGGAAATTTATAATAAAAAAAACATAAAAAAACCTACATCTCTATATACATATATATATATTGCTTTTTTTGTTTTGTAAAACAACAATAGTCGAAGAGCACGCCCAAGACAAATACAGAAGCCCGCACAATGGGTACTAACTGCCCCGATGTGGACCACAGCAGGACATAACACTTCAAAACACAGTAAGGGATATACAGTCTGAAACATGTATATGGAACCCTATACAGACACTGCAAAAATGACCATGAGCATCCCTGCACAGGGAAACTGCTAAGGATGACATCGGCAGAGGCCAGGAGCAGAGGACCTCAGCCCCTGCCGGGCAAGGAGCAGAGGTACCCAGTCCCTGACTGGGAAGGGGCAGAGGAACCCGAGTCCCTGCCTAGGAGGTGCATAGGAAAAAAAGGGGGGGGCAAGACAATGTGCAGAAGCAACACGTCTGGCAAAGGATCAACTGCCGACAAGCACAAACCCAGAGAGAGTCTGAGCCATGAGGAATGACCACTGGCAGAAGCATTTCTCACCACCAGAGATGGAAGATGTGGAATAGAACGCAGCCAACACTGTGGCTCCGTGCGGATCAGCAGGCCCCCGCGCCTGTGAACGTATGTGTGCCCACATACCGTATCAGAACTGTATCCGGAAAAGAGACTGTTCTGGGAGTGGAATGAAAAAACATGCTCACAAGAGACATTGGCTGATGGCCAAGACAACCAAAATAGGTAGAAGGCCAAAGCCAAGAAAACGACGTCTGGAGTATGCCGGGGCGCACCAGTCGTGGTGAAAAACAATCAATACTCTGGAGAAATCTGCATCCGCAGAGGCAGGAAAGAAGGACGGACTAACCGTAAAATACAAAGATGGAAGCTCCAGAAAGAGCTACGTCACCCTTGTGGGTCTTACAGAGCAGAAGTCCCACAACAGTGGGCAACCGTAACAAGAGAAGCCTACGGCGTGAATTGTAGGAACATTCCCAACAGGGAAAGAAGAAAACAACTCCAAGAGGACCTCCAAGGATTCTCAGAAAGGGCCCACACCATCCAGGAAGAACAGACCTGGAGCATCGAACACACACCACCTAGGAAGAGCACTTCCTGTCATCCAGGAAGATCGACTCAGGAAGAACACTTCCTGTGGCAAGGCAGAATGGTTATACAATAATCAACAAATACCCCACATAGGGTATGTTACATCCCCACAAAAGGTAAGGCAATACCTCTTGAGACTAGCTCCTAGACAGAGGAGTCAAAAAATAAGGGCAGAAACAGCTGGTCAGCCGTACAGTCAGTCTGGGAAATAACAGCTTTAACCTTGAGATGGATATCAAGGAAAAGCATTAGCAATACTACAATTAATACAACAAGATCAGAAGTCCGCAACAAGCACTAGGAATAACGAAATCACGGAAAACCGGATATGAGACGCTGGCCCGCAGAGTCTGCATAACTGTCAAAAAGGTGCACCCCGAGGGGCGTGGCTAGCGGCCGATGCGAATGGCGGCGCCTTAGTGAGGCTCCTCCGCCCTCGCGGCAAAATCCGACAATAATCCTGAGAAAACACGAGTGCTTAGCCTGGAATTCAGGGTGGGAAGGTGCCCGCTTCCCCCAGGTTATATCTGTGACTCCCCGATGCCCGGAGGTGCCCTGCACACGCTCAATGAGCAGTGGCTGGTGAGAGCAAAATGGCGGCCACGCGGAGCCTAGCTGCATGATCTCCGGAGCCTTGGCGCGAACTGCGAGGTTCGGGAGACCCAAGAAGCGGAGGGAGTGAGGCTGTCTACGGCGATTGAGAGCAGACCAGATCCAGCGAAGCAAGGAGTCGGCTGCAGCAGAGATGGTGAGTGCGAGGCGGGAGTGCAGCGCTAGGGGTCCCGACCGGCTGGACGGAAATCGAGGCCCCGGCTGCGGCCTGTGGTCGGGCCTCGCCAGGTGGTTGGCGCCCCTTCCCTCCGCTCCCCCTCTATTGGCACCAGGGCCGGCAAAGAACGGCAAAATCGGAGGGCATAACGGAGGAGGCAGAAGCGGAGGGATCGGCGGGGAGGGCTGGCTCAGGTGACGCAGCCCTAACCCCATAGAATTGCTCCCGCCTCCGGGGAAGCCTTCGGGACGCGGCGGGGATCAGAAACGCAGGGAGACAGGACGAACAGAAGTGGGGCACATCGGCCAGATAAAGGGCTACTCGGATACATACCCACAGGGAAAGCGACACCGGGTGCAGTCAAGGCCTGGGCATTAACTGTCACTGCTCACGGTCCACTGCCAGGAGAGTTAGTGGCAGCCCCCTGGGAAACCAGACAGGCCGCCGGGGGAATCAGCCTCCACTGGGCAGGCGGCGGTGAGTACCAGGACAGGCCACAACAGGAGTACCAGTCCACCAGCAGCAATGGCAAATGGTAAAGGACTCAAGTCCTCGGCCCAGACCAGGTTAGCAAAATATGCCTGGAACAAGGCAGTGGGGGATAGGGACACAGAGCAAGCGGAATCATCAGGTGAACCCAGTGGCCCCTCCCCAAAGGCGGACCCTACACTCCACGACATCCTGGAGGCCATCGCTGGGGTACGCACGTCCACAGACTCAGTGACAGTGGAGGTGTCCCTGCTTCGCGCGGACTTCCGTAAAATGGATGTCAAACAGTTGGGGGACACGACAGCTGCGTTGCAGGCGGACACATCTCAGCTCCAACGGCAAGTCAGTGTACTGCAAACACAACAAGCCTTGATGGCTAAACAGCTGGACGACTATGAAGGGAGGGCACGGAGAAATAACATTCGTATTCTGGGGGTTCCGGAACGGTTCGAAGGGCCCGCAACAGACCTGTACGTGGAGGAGTTGATCACCAAACATCTTCAACCCAAGAGACTGTCTGACTACTTCTCCATTGAAAGAGCGCACAGGGTGCCGGGGGGTCGTCCCAAGCCGGGGACTTCTTCGTGCCCCATCATCGCGCGGCTCTTCAACTTTAGGGACAGAGACACAATCCTGCAAACAGCCAGGGCAACTCCTCCACTGAAGATTGACAACAGCGTGGTCACCTTCATCCCCGACTACACCGCAAAGGTCCAGGCACAACGACGTAGTTTCCTGGAAGTAAAAAGAGAACTGCAAAAACGTGAGGTGAAATATGCTATGTTGTTTCCTGCGAAACTGCGAGTGGAATCGGATGGGAAGACTAATTTCTTCTCCACACCAGAAGACGCCTGGGATTGGTTGGAAGGGTGGAGAAAAGTCGAGGGCCCACGAAGAGGTCGCGGCGCAGGTGCCCGGATGCCCAACGGCACACAACGACAAGACAGGGACGACGTCGTCTCCTTGGCTGAAAAGGACGAGAGGTGACGCGGTGGCGAAGACTGTACCCAGGAGCAGGGAAGAATGGGTCCAAGTGCAGACTACTGGTGAACTGAAATACTGACACCGAGGGGTGTACGAGTGGGTCTATCGTATGGGGGGAAGCGAGTACAATGCATCCTATAAGACAGCATGATTACGATGGCGAGGCGAGGGTGATAGGGCGGTCAGCCAACACCCTAGAACTCAATGGGGGGGTTACAAGGCACTCTGCCTAGTTTGGTGGTGGGTAGGTTTAAATCCACGGGCAGGGGGCAGGGAGGGGGGAGGAAAGACAGTTCAGGGGAGGGATGACAGGAAGGTTTGGATTGTTTGAGTAAATAAAAAAAATTGTAAATTTGATACTTGTATAGCGCACTACTCACCCGCAAGGGTCTCAAGGCGCTTGTACGAATACCGCTGTGGAACCCATCCTGGCTTTCCCTGTGAGGTGTCCACTCCTGGGCACCCCCAAGGTGGAGGCCAGGCATCCTTAGCGTTGTGGGGGCCGTTGTGGAGATTAAGCAAGCTATTGCCCAGAGTTGCAGAGTGGGATTCCATGATTGGAATAGCCACCGAGGCGAGAATTATCAGGTCCGTGGAATTTTTTGAGCCCAAGACCCAGCGAGGCGGGGAATTGAACCCTGGTCCCGGGCTAGACCTCTGCATC
Source organism: Triturus cristatus (assembly GCF_964204655.1). Classification (NCBI taxonomy): domain Eukaryota; kingdom Metazoa; phylum Chordata; class Amphibia; order Caudata; family Salamandridae; genus Triturus; species Triturus cristatus. The sequence goes on along the minus strand of NC_140582.1, from coordinate 1,011,340,994 downwards.
AGGGTCTGCCGCTCTAATCATTGAGCCACACTTCTCCACGTGACAATGGTAAAATGGGAGCATATTTGAGGATTAACCAAGCCGAACGTATTACAGAACGAGAAGGAGACATTGAAACAATACATCAAGTATGCATCAGGGTCGACACAGGAAGACGTTGGGGAAATTTCCCCCAGATTGCTTGCAGTTCTACGATGGGAGGCGGCGGGGTGTGGGGGTTTGCACCCAAGGAAATCAGATGGCAGCAGTTAAGAGGGATATATCACTAGTAGTGATGACGTGGAACGTCCATAGCATGGGGGACAAAATTAAGAGGGGAATAGTGCAGCAATACATTAAAAGACAAGCCCCCGACTTGGTGCTGCTCCAGGAGACGCATATGGTTGGCAACAAATGCAAGGCCCTTACAAGATGGGGTTACAAACTGTTAGTGCATTCAGAATTCACCTCAGGCTCCCAGGGAACGGGTATCCTAGTTAGGAAGAATGGGACACTCGCGGTAAGGCGGACTTGGGCGGACAAGAGGGGCAGGTTTGCAGTGGCAGAGGTGCAGTGGGAGGGCAAGTCTTTAAATGTGGTCTCGGTGTACCTCCCTCCAGCAATGGGCAGAGAAGCGCTGGCGGATCAGGGGAGGGTAGTGGCAGATCTTCCTTTGGGTACGCTACTAATGGGAGGGGACTTCAATATGACAATGAATGACAGCGGGGACAGACATCCACCCAGACACTCGCCGCACACACAGATGGAAGAGTTCGCCGGGGCCTTAAGCCTCGTTGATATTTGGCGTGCACTCCAGCCTGATGGAGTTCAATATACATACTACTCAAACGCACACAGAAGCTCCTCACGGATAGACTATTTCCTTACACAGTCTGGCGCTCTTGGTCAGTATCGGAACCCCAGGGCCCTCCCACAAGGCATCTCAGACCATTCCCCAGTGACAGTAGAGTTTACAATTTTTGAGTGCCAACCGCGCACCACCCTGTCCATAAGCCCCTGGTTGCTGATGATCCCAGATATTAAGGTGGATCTAATTGAATGCACTCAGAACTACTTTAAGGACAATGTAGGCTCAGTGGACTCAACACAAACGGTGTGGGAGGCATTTAAGACAGTTATCAATGGACAGGCCCTGGCTCTCCAGGTAGGGTACACTACACAACGGCAACAACATATAGTCCAGATAGAAGGCGACCTCCAGAGACTGGAAAAAGACTACAATAGGGCCCCTTCAGACGACACTAGACACTGACTGCAGCTCAAACAGGAGGAGGATCGGTCCCTGACCAGAGAAAAGATACAAGCCAAACTATTTCATACCACACACACACTGTACGAACTAGGGGACAGAGCCAGGAAATTACTGGCGTGGCTGGAGAGGAAGGAACAAGGGGAAAAGATGGGTGCCTCTGCTGACTTTGGGGGACGGGTCGCACGTTACACACCCACTGGATATTGCCAATGCCTTTGCCACTCACTTAGCACAAGTTTATACCCCTTCCACCACCGAAGACTCCCGCCAACTGTTGGCAGACAGTGATGTGCCGGTTTTATCGGACGAAGACAGGGTAGCATTGGAGGGGGATTTGACTGATGTGGAGATTCAACAGGCTATGAGCAATATCCAATCAGGCAAAGCGAAGGGCCCCAATGGTATCCCCATAGAATTCCTGAAAGTAGCGGCCACGCAGGTGACGCCTCAGCTGTGAGAAATGTTTGAAGAAAGCTATTAGAGGGGTCTCCTGCCGGCGGACCTACGGCTAGCATCCATTGTAGTAATCGGGAAACCCGGGAAGCCAGTGACTGAGTGTGGCTCATACCGCCCGATTTCCCTGATCAATGCGGAGGCAAAAATCTTAGCTAAAGTCCTCGCCCTGCGCCTAATAGTGGTCCTTCCATCACTGGTCCACTCGGATCAGTCGGGCTTCATGCCTGGAAGGAATACAGCGTTTAACATCAGACGCCTACATAATGTCATTGCCCGTCGAGAGTTTATCGAAGAAGATGCTGTGATCCTCTCCCTGGACGCCTCGATGGCATTTGATTCCATCGAATGGCCCTACCTTTGAGGTCTTGAAGCGTATGGGATTTGGTCCTAAATTCATGGGGTGGGTGAGACTCTTATACACAGAAATACGGGGACAAGTGCGGGTAAACAACCATACATCCAGGTCCTTCCCCCTCCGGAGGGGTACCAGACAGGGTTGCCCTCTCCCCCCCCCTGCTGTCTGCCTTGATGCTGGAACCGCTTGCGGCCTGACGCTATGGTGAGAGGTCTGCGATGGGCAGAGGGTCACGACGACAGGATATCACTCTATGCAGATGATATTTTGCTCTACCTGGCGTCCCCCTATAAATCCCTATGTGGGGTTTTGGACATATTCACGAACTTTGGGAAATACTCTGGGTATGCCATTAACTGGAGCAAATCAGTGCTTTTTATCTTGCAGGGTGAGGCCCCCACACTGCTGTCGGGATGCAATGTGGAAGTCACATTGATAGGCTTCCGATACCTAGGGATCTTTGTAACCCCGGACCCCCAACTTTTTTACGATCGCAATCTGGCGGCCCCCCTGACCCGGCTTCGAGAGGACGTCAAACACTGGCGCTCTCTGCCCCTGTCCCTGGTGGGGAGAGCAGCCCTCTTTAAAATGCTAGCCCTTCCTCGGTTCTTGTACATTATTCAGAACTGCCCCCACAAGATCCCAGACGCCTACTTCACCGGAGTAGAGAGTAAGATTCGCACGCTGCTGTGGGATGGTGGATTCCCCCGAATAGCCATGCACAAGCTGACTAAAGGGTGGTATGATGGGGGAATTGCCCTCCCCGACCTCCGTCTGTACTATTGGGCGACGCAGCTAGTGGTGATTAACCACTGGATTTATAGATCCCCGGCGGATCCAGCATACATGCTAGATAGTTACTAGATGGGCAGATTGGGTTATCTGGAGGCGTTATACTCCAAGGCCAGAAAAGGTCGATATGTTGGCCGTACGGCGCACACGGTAACGATATGGCATTTGGCAAACTCTCGTCTGGGTTGGGCCGCGATCCTCACTAAGGCTACGCCCCTGTGGTGCATGCGGAAACTGGGACTCCTAGGCAATCAACCTGGGTTCGATAAGTGGGACACTATCGGAATATCCACAATAGGAGACTTGATAAAACGGGGGGGGGGGGGGCTACTCAAGTTTGAAGACCTACAGAGAACGTATGCTATGGCCGATGGGGAGGTATTTCGATACTTACAGGTAAGACACGCCCTCACAACAGCTATCCCTGACATGGCAGATATCCCCGACTCGTCCCCTCTGGAAGACAGGTTACTTGATGGTCCTCTGCTTACGAAGGCTATATCACTCACAAATAAAAAACTGTGTAATAACCTGCCGGACACTTTTAATAAACTTCGTGAGAAATGGCGAGGAGACTTAGGGGCAATAGATGACGAGGACTGGCAGGCGGCATTGATGTCACCTCGGGAGGCGGCCATAAAACAGCGGTATAGACTTATCCAGCTAAATATTTTACATAGGTCCTACCTCACGGGAGTGACCCTAGCAAAAATAGGCTCCAGACCTAATGCATTATGCCTCGGGGGGTGTCAGCAAGACGCATCCTTTTTCCACATGATATGGGAATGCCCGTAGGTGAGACCCCTATGGGAGGGGGCCACAGAAAGTATCCTTGAAGCCCTGGGTAAAGAACACGCCCTTACGCCTCGGCTGGGTCTCCTAAATATCTGGGAGCCGACTGACCTTACAGATGCTGAACAACAATTCATGACATTGGGTTACACACTGGTCAAGAGGGAGATAGCAAGGAACTGGTGGGTGGCAGGTAGACCCTCGCTTCGGATGTGGTCCAAGGAATATGACAGATGTATGATTGCAGAGAGGGAGGTGTTCAAGGTGAGAGGGTGCCCTAAAAAATGGGACAGAAAGTGGGGCAAATGGATTACGTATCAAGGTGAAATATGTGTGTTCCCTACTGTGGAAAACGAAGATCACGAGAAGTCCCCTGAATACACTTCAGATTTTACACAGTGCACTGTTGTAAGCTGAAATATGTTAATTGCTTCTTGATTACACACGTGATTTGCATTTGTTTACATTTATTAAAAAGATTTAAGAGAAAAAGGTGCGCTCCATCAAAGGGCAAATCTCGAAGACGCTCTGAACACTTGCAGGGAAACTGCCATCACGCAGCCAAGCGTGGCGACGCAGAGCCACTGACCTGGCCATAGCCCAACCCACAGATTCAGTGGTGTCCATGGCTGAGCGGATGGTGAACTGTGCCAGGTCACGACCATCGTGGAAAATCTGAACCAGGCCACCCCGAGGGCCTTCCGGAAAAGACGGAAGGAGACGCTCAACCGAGTCCCAGAGGGTGAAAGTAGCTTGCGCAAACATGCTGCACGTGTTCAAAGACTGGAGGCTGGAGCTTGTGGACGCAAATAGGTCCAGGCCACACTTCTACAACCATCGAGACTTCCTAGTGGGTGGAAGCAACGGAGGAGAGACGGAGGACAGCGAAGCTGAGGCTGCCTGGACGACCAGCCCTTGAGCCCTAGGGTGGAGGGACAGACAGACAGGGTCATCCAGGGCCGGGTGATGACGATGTGCAATAGCACGATCCACAGGGGCTCCCAATGAGGGCCTCGCCCATGTCTCAAGAAGAATGTCGTACAACGACTCACCAAAAGGCAGCAAGGGCTCCACATCCACGTTGCCCTCGTGGAGCAGATCCAACAAGGGATCAGAAGGTAGAGAGACTGATGGAGGCTGGGCCTGTAAGATGTCCGTAGCTTTGCAAACTGCTCTTGCAAACGCCGCACTAGTCTCCGTGGCAATTCTAGGTGGCGACAGCAGGTCATCAGTCGGGACGGCTGCAGGCTAACACGTCCACCAAACTGAAGAGACTATGCAGGCCAAAGAGGACCAAGGACCTGCCGGCACTCCACAGGCACACGTTCTGAGGAACCTGTAACCAATGCTGGGGGGGGGGAGGGGAGTGAACCCAAAGGGGCCTCATCTTCCACAAGCAAAGGAGCAAAGAACGTCACCAGTGTCAAACAACGTCGAGACGCCACCGCAACGACGTCGAGGAATGCCAAAGGAGACTCCACCGGCCAGCGTCGACTCGACATCCACCATGGTCGGAGACTGCGGAGTGGAACAGCATTGACTCGGAGTCAAGCTCCCCGCTGCAGCCACCGCAGACTTCATTGCAGGGAGCCCCACAGGACTGTGCTTTGACGCAGCAGATGGACGGCGGCCCGACTTCTGACTGGGAAGCCCATCCGGGCAGTTGCCCGATGTCGCAGCAACTCCGGAGCCCAAGTCAGGGCACTCGAGTGGCACGGAGGGTGAACCCGCTGGTGAATTTCCAGTCTGAGTACCTAACCCCTCTGTGGGGCCCGAAGGCACGCCAGGGAGAAGGGGTGATCCAAAGATGGCCTGCAAAGCCGGAAAATAGGCTTCCATCTGGGTCCTAGTCGCCCCAGGAAATGGTGGGTGGAGGGGGCCAACTTCTGAGGGGCCATGTCCGGTGAAGACCAGGAGCAGCGGGCCCCTACGTCACGACTACGTGAGGCAGACTACCTCCGTGACTTTTTCTTGTGCTTACCTGTGGACGGTGAGCGACATCTGCGGGAACGACTCTGTTATCTGCCCCGAACAGGAGCCCCAGCTCGAGATGGAGACCGGCGACGCTTGAACTACGAATGGGACATCTGGGCAGACAACAATTTCCTCCAACGTTCCCGCAGGGACTTCGGCTTCAGCTGCCAACAGGCGTCGCACTCCTCGGAGTTGTGGTGTTCTCCCAAGCACCACATACAGATTGCGTGCGGATCTGCCGCTGACATCTGCCGCGCACAGGTCTCGCATGACTTGAAGCCCAAAGGCATCGCACACTGTTCCCGGACGCGGTAAGGCTTAAAAACCAAAACAGGCTAGAGGAACAGCTTCTCCTGGATCTGCGTTGAGACGCAGAAAAGGAGGAAACTGACGTCAGCGCACCGGGAGGGACTTAAATGGCTCCAATGACGTCATATCCGTGGACGACATCAGGGCGGAGCCATGCGACACCGACACGCAGAGGTACTGCTGAAGAATCTCCGTATCCAGACTGGCGCCTGAGGGATATTTTAAGTTAAGCAATCTGCGGCTAGATGTCTCCATCAGATAAATGTAACAATCAGTAACAAGCCCACTAACAGGTATAGGACAGGTGAGCGTATCTAGGGTGAACTGAGTTTCAAGTGTGTATGCAAACGGAATATCTGAAGATTGGATTCATCCCACTAGGGTTGCAAGTGGGCACATGTATCACTAAGAATATGAGATCTATGTACACATATGAAATGTGATTTGACATAATTTGGTATCTTGAATACAATTTTGAAACAAGCTTTCAGAGGATTGTGTGCACTTATTAGAGAACATTAAATGCATACAGTGATTGAGCTGTCCATCCATTAATTTTAAATGATACATCAGTGAATCACTGTTTATGAGAATCGCAAATTACCAAGCTTCCTGTGGGTTTAAGGGCAACTCGAGCTTTGTTATATTATTCACTAGCAGACCTGCAGCACTCATTGTGCCACTCACTAAAGAAACCCTTTAAAACATGTTTCAGGTTTGCCACTGCAGCCTGTAGTGCAGTTTTAAACTGGCAAAACAAACCTATTGCCAGGCCTAAACTGTGGTTGTAGATACATACAAGTCACCACTAAGGTAGGCCCTAAAAAGCCCATAGTATTAAAAAGTAGGACATGTGTTTTTATGTTTTACAAGTCCCTGTAGTGAAAAACTCCTCAATTCATTTTCACTACTGTAATGCCTATCTTTCTCATTGGATGATAATGGATTACTTTATTATATTTAATAAATGCTAACTTTTGAGTGAAAGCCATTAGGAATGTCATGTTTGGACTCAAATGAATTCTAATTTAAAGTACACGTTAATCGTACAGCCAGAATTTAAGTTACAATCCTGAAAATTACTTTTAGAAAGTTGCCATTTTCCGGCCTCACCATTTGGGGACTGCTTCCAGGGTCCTGCGTCACATGACTATGAATAGCTTAGCTGTTGGCCTTTATGTAGTTCTCCCGGAGAGTGGGACACAGAGGGACTTGTTTTTGGAAGGATGGGCCTTCCTGTCAGGAATGGTTGGGGCGGAGCGGTTTCCTACCCCACTACATTTCAAAGAGCTGCCTCAAGCATACACACAAAGGAACCTAATGCTAGCCTTTTGTAACACCAGATTCTTGGAGCATTGGCAGGAGAAGGGGAGAACTTTCCAGAACCACATGTGGAGTTATCCAGGATGTCACCCCCACTTCAAAGACTGGCACCAGGTTTAAACTTTGGACCTCCTGAACCAACTCTTTAGTACACTCCTGGACCTGTGTAATACTAAAGAAGGACTGTCTTGTACTGTAGAAGACTGCCCTTCTGCTTGATGCCTGTGTTGTTCTTCAGAGGACTGCCAAGCTGCTACCAGAGGACTGCCCTGCTGCTACCAGAGGACTGCTCTGCTTGAGGCCTGCCTTGCTGCTTGAAGGATAGAGGACCATCTCCTTGAACCCAGAACTACCAGAGTGACTCCAAGGACCAGTTGGCTGTGTGAGCTACAGGAACATAACAAGCTCCAGATACTTTGAGCCCTGCACCTGGCCTATGCTGGAGTGTGTCCTAACCCCCAAAGTTTAAATGTTTGACCTCACCTCCTGAACCACCTCTCTAGTACTCTCCTGGACCTGTGGAATACTTCAGAAGGACCGCCTTGTTCTGTAGAACCCTGCCCCTCTGCTTGATGCCTGCCTTGTTCTTCAGAGGACTGCCCAGCTGCTACCAGAGGACTGCCCAGCTGCTTGAAGCCTGCCTTGCTCTTCAGAAGACTGCTCTCCTTGAACCCAGGACTTCCAGAGAGACTCTAAGGGCTAGTTGGCTGGCCTCCTGTGTGAAGTACAGAATATAAGCTCCAGAGACCTTGAACCCAGCACCTGGCCTATGCAGGAGTGAATCATAACCCCAAAAATGGCACCCCACCCACCCAGGTCCTAGACCCTTGGATGTGGTGTTAGATGTGCTGCTCCTGCTTAACCCTAAAAGTTGGGACAAAGAAAGATTTGCACCAAAAAGTCCCAGAAGAAATGACAAGACAGGGACCTACCTGCCAGCCAATCCCCCTAAGATGCATTGCTGGTCAGCCTGTCTTTCTGATAGCTCCATCTATGTTCTTCTCTGCAGCAGCAAATCCTGATCAGCTGGACCTATGAATGACGGTATCCAAACTTGTGAAACCTTCTTTGGCTACAGCAGGAGGCTTTCAACTTTGAAAAAGTTGTCTGAATCTGAAGGTAAAAATCTTCACTGGGCTCGACAACTACAGGCTCCCTCCTCATCGACGACAAAGACCTCCTCAGCCTGGAAATCCAGATTTTCCTGCTCTGCTCTTTTTGCCACTATTGTTGATAGCTTCACCCCAGCCAGCACTTCCTGGTGACGAAGAATACTCCTTGCAGCCTGCTGCCTTGCCCCACTGAACTCTATCTTCTGGACTTTTCTTCAGAATGTCTCCCAAGCTAAACAGAGAGTGCGTCCAATCCACCAGGTGTATCAGAGCAGAGCTCTATTGTGGTCATCCTTAACCTTTGACTAAGCACCCATCTAGCATGAGCAGATACCCGTGGTTGGCACTTTGATCTTTTGGGCACTAGATTAAAATAAATAAATTAAAAATTAAAACAACACTGGTTCTCCTAAATAGATTTACTTATATTTTGTGTCATTTTAATTATTAAACTGTTCTCAATTTTTCTACATTGGTATGGGATTTTACTTGGGTTGCGTTTTCAGACCCCCTAGGATATTGCGGCATGGATTAGCAAACTTAGCGGCACAAATATGGAAATTTAGCGGCACAAATATGGAAATTTAGCGGCATTTTTGCAGCATTTTATTATACTCATAATCATTCATTTTCAGCCTTAAATCAATGGAAACTGTTTTAGCAGAGTATTCCACTTTGAATAGGCAACCTGGGATTTGGAACAGAGGAAGCAGCCCAGAGGTGAAGGCTGTAATCCCTTAGAAATGCAATCCTGCATTTGCTTTAGTATAGGTTCTGAGAAGCCCATCAAAGATGGCCTGGTAGCATCCCATAGGAAATAGCATTCTAGAACCTACCTTAGTGTATGCTCTGGGGGTCCAGATTGGAGGGTCAGGGAGCTACCCAAAGAACTTGAAATTATGCAACCAGTCACAGTATATGACCTGTGGAATTCACTTAGGAGCAGCTGAGGAGAAACTCATAATAAAGGCACTTTACAACCGTGTAATACTTCAAGGCAAATCACGAAATCCCGGAGGGTCTGGCTAGGGCTCCGACCGTTTATGTTTTCACGGGTGAAGGGGGTGGAAGGGCACAACGTTATAACATTTGCAATGTAATAGGACTCGCATTTACGGGCGTTCAAGCTATTGTCATTGTAAATGACAATGCCATTTTATAAACCAAAACATAAATAAAAGGCATTGTTGTTTACAATGCCAGTAGTTGGAACTCGCGTAAATGCGAGACCTATTGCATTGCAAATGCTTGTTTTTTTACTATTCTACTAGGGTGACAGACATTTACACAGAACATGTATGGATGGATTTTGCTGCTGCTCTGTCCTCTTTCCACCACTTCCTTGCTGCCTGACAGTTTCCAGAGTGTGACTTCTTTTCACCTGATCTGCTCCATTGGGTTCACTGCCTGCGCACCAAGTGTCCTGTTCTGGTCCCTTGTCTCCATGGTACCCATCACCTTGCGTCCAATGAAGTACCTGCCTGTATCCCATTCTGCCCCCAAGATGGTCCCTTCCTGTTTACCTTTCCTCTACTCCCTGCTTTTATCCAGTTGCCACCTCATCAACTCATATCCTGGTCTTATCTCGTCACTTCACTTGATGCCTGGAAAATGTCCTCCTCTCTCTTGATTTCTACCCGCGCCAGGTTCTGCCCTAAGGTGCTCGCTGCCATCCCACTCCTTCCTGCCTTTGTCCTCATCTCATCTTCTGGTGCTGCCTTTTGGGCCATGATGCCCGACACCTTTCATCCGCCTGGCCCTTACTTGTGCCAACTCTGTTACCAGGAAGCTTGCCGCCTGCCCTTCTCTTGCCTGCCACCTACATTTGTCATGTTGCCATTACCATACCAGTTTCTTCACTCGGTTTAGATCCCAAGATGTCCTCATTCTGTTCGATTTTGCTCTTAAATTGGGAAGAAGCGTCTCCCCATGAAACTTAGTCACCAGCAGTTGCTGTCTGATTGTGCGCATTACCGTTTTCGCGGGCACTTTTGTAAAAATCGTGGCATTTTTACAAAAGTGCCAATTTTGCGGCAAACCGCGAAATCCTGGAGGGTCTGTTTATTACTGCTTGAGTACTGCATAAATACTTAACACAGTGCCTCCAAGTTAAGCCTGACTGTTTTTGTACCAAGCTACCAGAGGGTTAAGCACAGGTTAATTTAGTGACTTTTTGTTTCACCCTGTGATGGATTGTGGTTGTTTCTGGAGAATAATTTCCACTTACCCCACCCCCAATCAATAACCCAATTTCGTACTCAGTTGTGGATGGGTAATGCAGTCGTGATTGGCATGACTAGTGGGTGGGTGGGAGAGAAGAGGGTCGTCGCGGGGGGGGGGGGGGAAAGAGGGTCGTCGCGGGGGGGGGGGGGGGAAAGAGGGTCGTCGCGGGGGGGGGGGGGAAAGAGGGTCGTCGCGGGGGGGGGGAAAGAGGGTCGTCGCGGGGGGGGGGGAAAGAGGGTCGTCGCGGGGGGGGGGGAAAGAGGGTCGTCGCGGGGGGGGGGGAAAGAGGGTCGTCGCGGGGGGGGGGGGGAAAGAGGGTCGTCGCGGGGGGGGGGAAAGAGGGTCGTCGCGGGGACAGAGGGTCGTCGCGGGGACAGAGGGTCGTCGCGGGGACAGAGGGTCGTCGCGGGGACAGAGGGTCGTCGCGGGGACAGAGGGTCGTCGCGGGGACAGAGGGTCGTCGCGGGGACAGAGGGTCGTCGCGGGGACAGAGGGTCGTCGCGGGGACAGAGGGTCGTCGCGGGGACAGAGGGTCGTCGCGGGGACAGAGGGTCGTCGCGGGGACAGAGGGTCGTCGCGGGGACAGAGGGTCGTCGCGGGGACAGAGGGTCGTCGCGGGGACAGAGGGTCGTCGCGGGGACAGAGGGTCGTCGCGGGGACAGAGGGTCGTCGCGGGGACAGAGGGTCGTCGCGGGGACAGAGGGTCGTCGCGGGGACAGAGGGTCGTCGCGGGGACAGAGGGTCGTCGCGGGGACAGAGGGTCGTCGCGGGGACAGAGGGTCGTCGCGGGGACAGAGGGTCGTCGCGGGGACAGAGGGTCGTCGCGGGGACAGAGGGTCGTCGCGGGGACAGAGGGTCGTCGCGGGGACAGAGGGTCGTCGCGGGGACAGAGGGTCGTCGCGGGGACAGAGGGTCGTCGCGGGGACAGAGGGTCGTCGCGGGGACAGAGGGTCGTCGCGGGGACAGAGGGTCGTCGCGGGGACAGAGGGTCGTCGCGGGGACAGAGGGTCGTCGCGGGGACAGAGGGTCGCGGGGACAGAGGGTCGCGGGGAAAGAGGGTCGCGGGGAAAGAGGGTCGCGGGGAAAGAGGGTCGCGGGGAAAGAGGGTCGCGGGGAAAGAGGGTCGCGGGGAAAGAGGGTCGCGGGGAAAGAGGGTCGCGGGGAAAGAGGGTCGCGGGGAAAGAGGGTCGCGGGGAAAGAGGGTCGCGGGGAAAGAGGGTCGCGGGGAAAGAGGGTCGCGGGGAAAGAGGGTCGCGGGGAAAGAGGGTCGCGGGGAAAGAGGGTCGCGGGGAAAGAGGGTCGCGGGGAAAGAGGGTCGCGGGGAAAGAGGGTCGAGGGGAAAGAGGGTCGAGGGGAAAGAGGGTCGAGGGGAAAGAGGGTCGAGGGGAAAGAGGGTCGAGGGGAAAGAGGGTCGAGGGGAAAGAGGGTCGCGGGGAAAGAGGGTCGCGGGGAAAGAGGGTCGCGGGGAAAGAGGGTCGCGGGGAAAGAGGGTCGCGGGGAAAGAGGGTCGCGGGGAAAGAGGGTCGCGGGGAAAGAGGGTCGCGGGGAAAGAGGGTCGAGGGGAAAGAGGGTCGCGGGCGAGGGGAAAGAGGGTCGCGGGGAAAGAGGGTCGCGGGGAAAGAGGGTCGCGGGGAAAGAGGGTCGCGGGGAAAGAGGGTCGCGGGGAAAGAGGGTCGCGGGGAAAGAGGGTCGCGGGGAAAGAGGGTCGCGGGGAAAGAGGGTCGCGGGGAAAGAGGGTCGCGGGGAAAGAGGGTCGCGGGGAAAGAGGGTCGCGGGGAAAGAGGGGCGAGGGGAAAGAGGGGCGAGGGGAAAGAGGGGCGAGGGGAAAGAGGGGCGAGGGGAAAGAGGGGCGAGGGGAAAGAGGGGCGAGGGGAAAGAGGGGCGAGGGGAAAGAGGGGCGAGGGGAAAGAGGGGCGAGGGGAAAGAGGGGCGAGGGGAAAGAGGGGCGAGGGGAAAGAGGGGCGAGGGGAAAGAGGGGCGAGGGGAAAGAGGGGCGAGGGGAAAGAGGGGCGAGGGGAAAGAGGGGCGAGGGGAAAGAGGGGCGAGGGGAAAGAGGGGCGAGGGGAAAGAGGGGCGAGGGGAAAGAGGGGCGAGGGGAAAGAGGGTCGCGGGCGAGGGGAAAGAGGGTCGCGGGCGAGGGGAAAGAGGGTCGCGGGCGAGGGGAAAGAGGGTCGCGGGCGAGGGGAAAGAGGGTCGCGGGCGAGGGGAAAGAGGGTCGCGGGCGAGGGGAAAGAGGGTCGCGGGCGGCGAGAGGATGGCGGCTGGGGGGGGAAGAGGATGGCGGCTGGGGGGGGGAAGAGGATGGCGGCTGGGGGGGGGAAGAGGATGGCGGCTGGGGGGGGGAAGAGGATGGCGGCTGGGGGGGGGGAAGAGGATGGCGGCTGGGGGGGGGGAAGAGGATGGCGGCTGGGGGGGGAAGAGGATGGCGGCTGGGGGGGGGGGGGAAGAGGATGGCGGCTGGGGGGGAAGAGGATGGCGGCTGGGGGGGAAGAGGATGGCGGCTGGGGGGGAAGAGGATGGCGGCTGGGGGGGAAGAGGATGGCGGCTGGGGGGGAAGAGGATGGCGGCTGGGGGGGAAGAGGATGGCGGCTGGGGGGGAAGAGGATGGCAGCTGGGGGGGAAGAGGATGGCGGCTGGGGGGGAAGAGGATGGCGGCTGGGGGGGGAAGAGGATGGCGGCTGGGGGGGGAAGAGGATGGCGGCTGGGGGGGGGGGGAAGAGGATGGCGGCTGGGGGGGAAGAGGATGGCGGCTGGGGGGGAAGAGGATGGCGGCTGGGGGGGAAGAGGATGGCGGCTGGGGGGGAAGAGGATGGCGGCTGGGGGGGAAGAGGATGGCGGCTGGGGGGGAAGAGGATGGCGGCTGGGGGGGAAGAGGATGGCGGCTGGGGGGGGAAAGAGGTTGGCGGCTGGGGGGGGGAAGAGGTTGGCGGCTGGGGGGGGGAAGAGGTTGGCGGCTGGGGGGGGGAAGAGGTTGGCGGCTGGGGGGGGGGGAAGAGGTTGGCGGCTGGGGGGGGAAGAGGTTGGCGGCTGGGGGGGGGAAGAGGTTGGCGGCTGGGGGGGGAAGAGGTTGGCGGCTGGGGGGGGGAAGAGGTTGGCGGCTGGGGGGGGAAGAGGATGGCGGCTGGGGGGAAGAGGATGGCGGCTGGGGGGAAGAGGATGGCGGCTGGGGGGAAGAGGATGGCGGCTGGGGGGAAGAGGATGGCGGCTGGGGGGAAGAGGATGGCGGCTGGGGGGAAGAGGATGGCGGCTGGGGGGAAGAGGATGGCGGCTGGGGGGAAGAGGATGGCGGCTGGGGGGAAGAGGATGGCGGCTGGGGGGAAGAGGATGGCGGCTGGGGGGAAGAGGATGGCGGCTGGGGGGAAGAGGATGGCGGCTGGGGGGAAGAGGATGGCGGCTGGGGGGAAGAGGATGGCGGCTGGGGGGAAGAGGATGGCGGCTGGGGGGAAGAGGATGGCGGCTGGGGGGAAGAGGATGGCGGCTGGGGAGGGAAGAGGATGGCGGCTGGGGAGGGAAGAGGATGGCGGCTGGGGGGGGAAGAGGATGGCGGCTGGGGGGGAAGAGGATGGCGGCTGGGGGGGGAAGAGGATGGCGGCTGGGGGGGAAGAGGATGGCGGCTGGGGGGAAGAGGGTGGCGGCTGGGGGGGAAGAGGGTGGCGGCTGGGGGGGAAGAGGGTGGCGGCTGGGGGGGAAGAGGGTGGCGGCTGGGGGGGAAGAGGGTGGCGGCTGGGGGGGAAGAGGGTGGCGGCTGGGGGGGAAGAGGGTGGCGGCTGGGGGGGGGGGAAGAGGGTGGCGGCTGGGGGGGGGAAGAGGGTGGCGGCTGGGGGGGGGAAAGAGGGTGGCGGCTGGGGGGGGGAAGAGGGTGGCGGCTGGGGGGGGGGAAGAGGGTGGCGGCTGGGGGGGGGAAGAGGGTGGCGGCTGGGGGGGGAAGAGGGTGGCGGCTGGGGGGGAAGAGGGTGGCGGCTGGGGGGGGGAAGAGGGTGGCGGCTGGGGGGGGGAAGAGGGTGGCGGCTGGGGGGGGGAAGAGGGTGGCGGCTGGGGGGGGGAAGAGGGTGGCGGCTGGGGGGGGGAAGAGGGTGGCGGCTGGGGGGGGGGGAAGAGGGTGGCGGCTGGGGGGGGGAAGAGGGTGGCGGCTGGGGGGGGAAGAGGGTGGCGGCTGGGGGGGGAAGAGGGTGGCGGCTGGGGGGGAAGAGGGTGGCGGCTGGGGGGAAGAGGGTGGCGGCTGGGGGGGAAGAGGGTGGCGGCTGGGGGGGAAGAGGGTGGCGGCTGGGGGGAAGAGGGTGGCGGCTGGGGGGAAGAGGGTGGCGGCTGGGGGGAAGAGGGTGGCGGCTGGGGGGAAGAGGGTGGCGGCTGGGGGGAAGAGGGTGGCGGCTGGGGGGAAGAGGGTGGCGGCTGGGGGGAAGAGGGTGGCGGCTGGGGGGAAGAGGGTGGCGGCTGGGGGGGAAGAGGGTGGCGGCTGGGGGGGAAGAGGGTGGGGGGAAGAGGGTGGCGGCTGGGGGGGAAGAGGGTGGCGGCTGGGGGGGAAGAGGGTGGCGGCTGGGGAGAAGAGGGTGGCGGCTGGGGGGAAGAGGGTGGCGGCTGGGGGGGAAGAGGGTGGCGGCTGGGGGGGAAGAGGGTGGCGGCTGGGGGGAAGAGGGTGGCGGCTGGGGGGAAGAGGATGGCGGCTGGGGGGAAGAGGATGGCAGCTGGGGGGAAGAGGATGGCAGCTGGGGGGAAGAGGATGGCGGCTGGGGGGAAGAGGATGGCGGCTGGGGGGAAGAGGATGGCGGCTGGGGGGGAAGAGGATGGCGGCTGGGGGGGAAGAGGATGGCGGCTGGGGGGGAAGAGGATGGCGGCTGGGGGGAAGAGGATGGCGGCTGGGGGGAAGAGGATGGCGGCTGGGGGGAAGAGGATGGCGGCTGGGGGGAAGAGGATGGCGGCTGGGGGGGGAAGAGGATGGCGGCTGGGGGGGGAAGAGGATGGCGGCTGGGGGGGGAAGAGGGTGGCGGCTGGGGGGGGAAGAGGGTGGCAGCTGGGGGGAAGAGGGTGGCGGCTGGGGGGAAGAGGGTGGCGGCTGGGGGGAAGAGGGTGGCGGCTGGGGGGAAGAGGGTGGCGGCTGGGGGGAAGAGGGTGGCGGCTGGGGGGAAGAGGGTGGCGGCTGGGGGGAAGAGGGTGGCGGCTGGGGGGAAGAGGGTGGCGGCTGGGGGGAAGAGGGTGGCGGCTGGGGGGAAGAGGGTGGCGGCTGGGGGGAAGAGGGTGGCGGCTGGGGGGGAAGAGGGTGGCGGCTGGGGGGAAGAGGGTGGCGGCTGGGGGGAAGAGGGTGGTGGCTGGGGGGGAAGAGGGTGGTGGCTGGGGGGGAAGAGGGTGGTGGCTGGGGGGAAGAGGGTGGTGGCTGGGGGGAAGAGGGTGGTGGCTGGGGGGGAAGAGGGTGGTGGCTGGTGGGTGGGGGAAGAGGGTGGTGGCTGGGGGAAGAGGGTGGTGGCTGGGGGGGGAAGAGGGTGGCGGCTGGGGGAAGAGGGTGGCGGCTGGGGGGTAGGGACGGGGGAAGAGGATGGTGGTGGGGGGAAGATGATTGCGGGTGGGGGGGTAGAGGGTGGGGGAAAGGGTCGCAGGTGGGGGGGAAGAGAGTCGCAGGTGGGGGGGGAAGAGGGTGACGGGTGGGGGGGGTTATTTTAATAATAATAAAAAAATTAAACTTACCTTACCGCCGGTCGGGTCCCGCGTTGTCTCAGCAGCCAGGCTCCTAGTCCCACCCCTAAGCCAATCACAACGCTATTGGTCGGGACGCCGCCCAGCCAGGGGCTAATGGCACGCCCATGTTCTCCACTGCAGCCTACATGGAGAAGGGCAGAGTGCACATGACTGGTTTGGTTGGCCCTAGAGGTCCGACCAAACCAGTCATGCGCACTCAGGAGTGGGCACACCACCCCTACCCTGCGCAGCCCCACTCGCAGAGCAGCACCACCCAGCCACCCACCCACAACCAAACCATTCTTATGTTTCTGCTTCTCACACTGCAAGTGGAATCTGGGAGACCATGGGGCAGGGCTTTATAACCATCCAGTTGCAAAAGTACGAGGGCTTGAACAGCAGTTCAGAAATCACTTTCTGTAAGAAATGGTTTGACTTTCTTTATACAAGAGAGTTTGTTACATGCCACCTTTGAGGAAGGACGAGGGTATGACATCATCTTCATAAGAAGTAGTTTTGAGGAAATTGAGTATATCAGCGAGATCTGGGAAAGACAGGCCTTTGAAAGCGGACCATTTCAGAATTGGGAAGGGGTGGGTGCAGGAGATGAAGCCGGCTTGGTATTTTCGATGTGCTGTCAGACATTCTGTACTTTTTAATTGAAGAAGAGGCAGATGGCATTGCACTTTTTTTAGGCGTGAGGAATATGTGCCCAGCAGCGGGCTGATGTAGTTACCCATTGTGCTGAAAAGTGTTATGGGTTTGTTTTTGTAGCACCGTGCATCAATAGTCTTCTGTAAATACTAACAGTTCAATAAAATAGCTGATTTGCACGTTATTAAGATTATGGCACAATATACAGTAAGAAGTACACATCATAAAAATTATTACCTGTTGCTTTTGAGTTTCGGTAGCTACAGTGTCCCACCAAAGTCGAAAAAACTCTTGCTCAACTGCAATAAATTTGTGCCGTTTATCTTTCATTAGTTCTTTTACAACAGAAGTGTAAACATTGGCCGCATAAGCATGCATACTTTCCTAAAAATAAAAAAACATCAAAATGATCAATACATTTTCAAAAGCATATATAAACAAGCCGATGAATGAAAATGGATTTTAACAAAGCAACTCCTTTAGAACAAAGATGCATTATTCATTGCAGAGGTACTATTGAGTACCTTTAGATTTGGAAATGTGGATTATATATTGTAATTAAATTTTGGTAGGCATTTGAGGTGGTCAAATTCAGGTACCTTTTCAGTTCCAGATATAGCACCCTGGCTAAATCTGAGATACAATTTACCTTAAAGCCTCCGGTTTAGTTACAAGTATGAAGAAATATTTCTTATACAACAACAGATCCCTGGGTGACAGGATTTGGGAAGTACAAAACAAAAGCCAAAAATCTTGGAGAGTAGACCCTGTGAGGCTGGGGGCACACTTTGACGTATAACTATCTAGGCGTCTGGTTTTTAGACACTGGCACAACACTGACACACTTATCTCGAATAAAAAAACCGCACCAAGCTTAATTTTGGCTTTGAGCAAGAGAAATACAAACTCTACAGCCCAAGAGCGGAAGCACTACTAAGGGTTGCGCAAGCAAAATGTATATCTACAATAGCTTATTAACATCAGGCCTTTTGTCACACTTCTGAATGACTTTACATAATTTTCAGTGTATGGCAACTGCCTCAATTTATCTGTTGCTTTCAGATACGTCTTGAATGTGGGTTGTTCAGGCAAGGCCTGCTTGCAAATCTGACCTTAATTTAATACCCCCACAAAGCCATGCTTGGCAAACCACACTCCTTAAAGATGATACTCCAAGAGATATTCAAGGCCAAGAACAACCCATGCTCAACGTACTTAACCTCAGATATTGCCGATCTTAAATTAACATGCTAAACATGCTAATGGGAAGCATAGAAATCGTACAATGATCTTTCTTATACAGCAATAAAAACTAAAGAGGCAAATACTTATTATATCGAGAGCTACAGACTTACACAACCTGGAACTGTCAGGCCATGTCAATCAATGTACCTTTTCCTACTATATAAGCACAAAGTATTACTATCTAAGGGTGCCAACGAGTGGGGCATGCAGACAGAAAATACTACATGTGCGATTTATGGTCCTACCCATTAAGGATTACAGACTAAGAGCACATTCCCCCACACTGTACATTTTGTAACTACAAGAATTAATGATTTTAACTCTGAACGTTGCATAATTATTGAACCAATGTTTTTAAAAATATAGTAGCTCTATTTGTGCTGATGATCTGAAATTCTGCCTTAACACCAGTAACATAACTGATCTTTTCCAAGCTGCAAAATTCTTAATCATAGTATATAAAAGAATCAATGATTCCTAATTATCCATGCTCTATCGACCAGCACAAGGCAAAAGGGCAGCACTGGAAGCAGACACCACACTCAGGGTGCTATCAATGTCCACTCAGTCTTAGTGTCTCATGACAACCACTGCTATGCTAGGATATTGTCTAACACAGAAACAATCACTGTATTACAATTTTATTTGCAGCCGTAGTTCAAAAAATGAAAGCAGACTCGTTTTAATAGATCTTTTTAAAAAGGATTGTTTTAGAGCATTCATTAAGCTATATGATCCATGTGTTTTATAGTGTTTCATATATTTCATAACATTTTGTACAGGTTAATTTCTTTGTTTATGATTATAATAAATCATCAGAAACGATACATAATCACAATATAATAGATACTTTCAAATGAGCATGTAGTTTCAGTGATGATGTTTAAGGAAGACAGTCATTCAATTACTATTGTACCAAAATAGACTATCAATCTATCTACCTGTGGTACATAGTTTCCTCATCTATAAGCCCCAGCTGCCCTACTCCCATTCAGCCTATGTGGCTGCGAATTTTGCGTAGGTATGACAGTAGACTGCAGATGACTGATTAATGCCTACTCTTTCGTTAGGATCATTACTTAGCTATGCATTTATACAATCATTCCATAACTGATCCTTAGGTTCCGACTGCCTCAAAGACACGCACCTCTACCACCGCAGGCCCTCATGCCGGGATACCACAATGTGTTCACCTGTTTCTCTACCTCGTATTAACTGAGGATGCAGCTGTGGTGCATTCAGTGCATCCAGTGTTCCTTTCCTGTTTTTCGCACCCGTTAAGAGTGCGGCTTCACATTCTAGGCACCTGCCGTCATTCTAGTTAATTTTCCCTGGGGTTTGTTTACCTGTAAAGCGGAGGCTTGTGTGACATTCCTTGTGCCCGATTTCCCTTCCCCTGATCCTTCCAGGAAAAGGCTGTTGTGAACTTAGAGTTACTGCACCATAAGTATCACATAACTTTATGCTATTTGCTGGATGCCCGCCTTCACTCGAACGCTCTAGTGACTCGCCCTCCTACTCAGGAACGCCTGTCCTTAGCACCGTGGCGACATACCTCAGGACCAGTCGATCTTCGACTTACTTCGCAGGTGACTCAAGTACCCTGAAAACTATCTCTTCTACACACATCCAGTTTGCTTACCACACCTGTAAGGACTGCCTTTCAGTGACTACTTACAATTGTTAATGGTTGCTTTCTCTATTGTCCCTGGACACCTGTCCTGATGATGACTTGGCCGCTTTACCTTTTTCACGATTTGAAACACCTTAGCAGAAACTAGTTTGCATTGAGGATATCCAACGGATAACTGCACTTCTAAAGTAAACATTCTAAGAACCATACACTTTCTAAAATACTATAGTGCAATGCCCCATCATCCCCCTTTAAGAGAAAGAAAAGAAAGAAGAAAAAGATAAAGAACAGATAGGAGAATAAAACAAAAAACTCTTTCAAATATAGAACTCTGGAAGCATTGACCAATCAACAGTGTTTAATCAGTCTTTGAGACTTCTTCACAACACTGGTCATGCTTCTAGGAACATCATTAGCTTTGTTACTGGGATCTGCAACACATCTTGATGGGCTTCTTGTAATATTATCATAGACATAGTCCTTAGGATCGTGATCTGTACCAATAATTACATTCAGACTGGACATCTCAGAAGAACTATCTTCAAAGTTCCTAACTCTGCTTCTGTACCTACTAGCTATTTCAACAGCAATGTTCCCTTGTCTAGAAGCCAACTGTTCAAAACTTTTAAAATGTGATGCATTTATGGTTTATTTTTCTCCAAATTCTTAACTGTAATCAGAAATCCCTTTAAGCTTGTTACAGATAATGGTTTATGATCACAAGAAGTTTTATAGTTCTTTGTTTGTGCTTATCTTAACAAAAATAAATCTCCTGCTTGATATTCTAAAGGCCCAGCATGCCTTTGTTTGTCCAGAAAAAATATCATCCTTTTCTTGACCAATTATCTTATCTGACAACTTCCCTGTGATATCCAAGAGCTTTTGAGACATAGGGCAGGGTGCCTTGTAATTGAAAGGTTGGACACATACGTTTTAGTCTTGCATTTCCTAGTAGTGAAAAACTCCTAGATTTGTTTTTCACTACTGTGAGACCTACCCCTCCCGTAGGATAACAATGGAGACTCCTTATTACATTTAATAAGCTGCACTTTCCAATTGGGAGCAGGAAGCCATTTCGTGTTTGGTGTCTATGGAATGGTGATGGAAACCCCCATCTAATGGTAAAGCTGGACTTTTGATTACCATTTTGACAATGCCACTTTTCGAAAGTCAGCGGTTTTTGCCCTTATCCTTTTGTGCCTGCAGTCTGAATTGGATCACATGACTGGGTGTAACTGTCAGACTTTGTGAATTCTTCCCAGACAATCACAAAATCGAGGGATTGGATGTGCCTGGCTGGGCCATCTGCTGGCAGGATGGATGGTGGAGCTGAGCAGAGCCCCACTTGCAACTGAATAGGTTGTGCTCTGCCTTCACACAAAGGTCCAAGCACCTCCAAATTGTCACTGCAGCCAGCTTGGAGCCAGGGCATGGGAATCAGGAAATTCCATGCACTTCAAACCCACTGTCTAGAAGCTTCTCCCACCTTCCAGGAGGGCAGCAGGGTATGAATATAGGACCTCAGACACCAACTCTTCAGTTCATTCCTGACACTTCGGAAGGACTCTCAGAAGTCTTCCTGCTGCTGTGACCTGCTGTGCACTCTGCAAGACTGCTTTGCTATACCTGGAAGGACTGCTTTGCTGCTTGGAGCCTACCTTGAACCCACAGACGCGAGCCCTGCTGTTGAGACCTGTATTTTCACCTGAACCCAGGACTACCAGAGTGACTCCAATGGCTAGTTTGCTGGCCTCCTGTTCAGGCCACAGCAACACAAAAGGCTCCCACAATCTTGAACTCCCACCTGGACCTAGCTTGAGTAAGTCCTTAACCCCTAAGTGGTGTCACACCAGTCCAGGGCCATTGGTTGTGGTGCTAAAGGTGCCCAGATGGGCAAATCCCAGAACTGAGGACTTGGAAAAATTGTGGCCAAAAAGTACTCTGAGAACCAGGAGGAGACCAGGACCAATCTGCTTTCCTATCCGCCCAAGGTGTATCGCCAGCCGGATTGACTTTGTGGTTTCTCCCGCTATGATCTTCTGCAAAGCAGCAAATCTTTTTCAGCAGTTCCATGCCAAAGGGGCATTTGGCCTATTGGAACTGTTTCCGTCTGCAGCTTTTAACCACTGAACTTTACCTCCTCAATTTTCTCAAAACTTCTTGAAGTCCGAAGGTAATAGCTGACCAAGCCCAATCCACTTCTTGTATCCCGGCCTTATTTCCGATTTTGACTTAGTTTCGGGCGACTAGATGTCTGGGGTTGGCGCGTTGATCTTTTAGCCGCTAGTTTTTACTATAAACTATTAAAAATTCATAACTTCAGTTCTACTGATTATTTTTTGTTGTTGTTAGGGTAACAAATTTATTAAAATGTACTAAATTTTTCTAAATTGGTGTGGGATTTTTCTTGTGTAGTGTTTTTACTTTATTACTGTTTGCGTACTGCATACATACTTTACACATTGCCTTGAAGTTAAGGCAGACTGCTTTTTGTTCCAAGTTATTTAGGGTTAAGCACAGGTTAATTTAGTGACATTTTCTGGTTCACCCTGCAAGGGATCATGGTTGTTGCTTGACCAGGGCTAACACCCCAGTCAATGTTTAACAACCAAATTTCTCACAATGATGCATCGATAGCGGTTATTTCGTCTTCCACCTTGCTTTACAGATGTATTAGCACTCTCCTTTGCACCTGTAGCACTTGGGTAATCGGCTCATTTATATGAAGAATAATTGAAGTTCATTCTAATTTCCTCAAGCTTCTATTTTGTTGTAACATGACAAGTCATTGTGATTAAACCCATCAATTGTTCTGTGGCATTACTTAACAAACAATGTCCTGGAACTTCACCTTTGTTAGACATGAATTTCTTCTTCATTATGTACAACCACATAGGTGTTTTCCCAAGTTGATTACAGGATGTATATCTTGCTAACTGAAAAATATTTACATTAAGCTTAATGTGGGTAATTTTAGGGATCTTTTCATATTTTGAAGCACACATATTATTATAGGCTGTTTGACTGTCCAATTGAACATTTTAATACCCTACCAAAAAGTCTACCATAGGTGTTTTTACATGTTCCCTTTGTATCACATATAATACGTGTTCTATGGTTTTGTTCGGAATTGACTATGTGTTATTATATTTGTTTCTAAACCATCTTTAGTATGGTTGTAATTGCATCTGTTCTAATAATATTTTTTTCTAAATCCTGTAGAACTATACTCTTCGATTATCTTTAGACTTATTGTTTCCTAATAATTGAATTTCGTAAACTCACAAAATGCTACATGTTTCCTTACTCTTGTAACAAAATCATCCAGAGATTATTCTTTACCTTTGCTTGCCGTATTTAAGGGGTATCATTTGAAGTCTATCTTTCTTTATAGATAAGATTTTACATTGAGGCACTTTATGAGTACTTTACATGTGCCTATTTCTAGCTTAGTACGTATCATAACTAGATCTTGTACTTCATCTGGTACTAATTTGACTAGCAAGTCTCATGCTTGTACACTCCTGTGTATTTTTTGCGTGGCTTTTTAAAATATTCGAACTTTTTTCTCCATCTTTCCCACCTTGGAGCTATGATTTGGTCTTCTGTCAAATGTCATTGGTGTATGAAATATTATATTAGACATGTTTTTCCTCTTCCTTCAGTAAATTGATCTCAGCTATGTCTTTTGTTGTTTCACTTTCTTCTGATATTCATTTGGCTCTATTATGTTATTATATGGATAATAATGTTTTTATTTCCTTTTTTTCGAATTTGTAAGTATATTTATTTATGTTTCTTTATTTTTCAGCTTTAAGTAGCCTGTTTTGCTGTTGTTTTGCATTGCCTGATCTCATCACGGCTTCCTTCATCATTTTATGAGTTTGTCCTCCGTGCTAGACTTCAATGTGGATACCAATATTTTACACTCTTATGGAAACCTGACAGTGCTTTGTTAACGTTGGCAATTTGGCTGGCCTTAATTAATACTTATTCTATGCCAGCACATGTAAGATCTTTTTTATTTATCTTGCTGATTTCCAACATCCGCTTTCAGAAGTAATGCTTGATTTGCCAGCAGCTCATTTCCGTTAGAGGACCGTTCTAGTAGATTGCTCTTCAGCAAATGGTCCCTGCATTTCCTGACCTCAACTCTCATGCTAGGTGAGCTTTCCGTTACTCCTCGCCAGATTGTAGCATAATAAGGAGGGACAAACTGAGGAATACAGGCGTACTTTATTGTCAAGGTTTGCTTGTTTGAGCATTTCTAAAGGATAACAGCATTGCTAAAGTAAACACTAATCTCTATACATTATTTGCATTTCAAAATGTTAAAGGAGAACTACAATTTTAGAACATGCCAAAATATGCTTATGTGCGAATCATTTTGAATGAAAGATTGATGACAATTTTCACAATATGCGTGTCCTCAATTCTTTGCAAAATTGTCAAGTTGTTTCGTATGAGGGCATTGATACCATCTAGAAGTGGATTAATCCCAGTCTCACATTACACACACCGTCAGTCCCCAAGGGAACCACTGTTGTTGCTAAAATTTCTGTAGGTGTTCTTATGCATAATAACATCATAAACAGCAGAGTCTATTTCAGATAAAACACCAGCTAAATGTCTATGAGACGGAAGAATTCCATATTTGTCTGAATATTTTAAGCTTCTGTCTAAAAATGCTATGACAAAAACTTTAATGTCCAAAGTGTGACATTAAAATCAAATGGCCATGTCTAAACTGGGGTGGTGTAGTGGGCAAAAGAACGATGGATTTAACCCAGATCTCTTGACTGGGGGAGAATATCTGCATTGTCAGCATTCCGTCCATCATTTGTTTGTTGTAACGCTTTTCGCTTTAAGTGGGATGGGTATTCCCAGACGTGGGACCCGTGCTCACTACGCCACTGGAGTCAAGCTATCCTGGCTGATGACGGCTGATAGCCAGAAACCGGTCCTAGGATGCTTGATTCCGGTCCAGGGAAGACATGGCTTGGCAGTTCGGGCTGGACTGTTCCCATGAGGCACAGGGTCAAGACTGATTTGCATATGGCCATGTCTAAACTGGGGTGGTGTAGTGGGCAAAAGAACGATGGATTTAACCCAGATCTCTTGACTGGGGGAGAATGTCTGCATTGTCAGCATTCCGTCCATCATTTGTTTGTTTTATTAAAATCAAATTACCCAGTCAGTTGTCTCGCAAAGCATCATGAGGCTGAAAGATAAGGGAGTCACAACAATCCTGATCATCTACATTAAAGCATTATATTGGTGGTTTGTATTACCCCTTTGTTAGTGGGTATATTCAACACCACCATATGACAAAATCAGTTTGTCTGCATGGACTCATTTATCTTTGAAGTTCTGTGACTAATGACCAGTGTGATAACCCTCTGTAATGGGATGATGGAATATCAATAATAACACAAACAAGAGTAATTTTATCATGTTGAGTTTTAAGATGATGAATATCTTGTAACATCATTATACCTATCCTTAACCAATTAGCATATACAGTTACCATGTGTTGCTTAATACTATTGTGCAACCTCCTCTCTTTTCATGAAAAGTGTTTATCTTCAACATCCCCAGGCTCAAAAGGTCGCAGTATCTACTTACGTATTTGACATTTTTGTAGAACACATACAAGGCCCTGGAACTTCTGAGTGCTTACCATAGAGTAAACAGTAGCATGAATGATACAAAATGCAATGATCACAGACATAAGTGGTTGGAACATAGCTACACCTCCAATGGAAAATAAATCAGATTCTATACACATGGAAGCAACAGAGCATAACCATGTAAGAGTACGTTCAACAATAACGAAGAAGTATACATAGTGCCTAGTCGGAGGAAATAAAATCAAAGAATAAACCAAATAGCCTAAATAGTCAAAACCTCCATATCCACTGGGTTCAAGAGCACAAAAGAACCATATTAGGTCAGAAATATCAAGAGGGATCAGGGAGGGAACATTCAAATTCTCCCTTGAAAAATGGGAACGGTTTAATGGTATGGATTGGGGCAGAATAACATTTATTACATTATGAGAACATCCAGATCATGACTGATTGCTGAAGACAGATTTCCAGCAAGAGGGTCTCTATACCGTGCAGAAGGTGGCGACCTCTGGAGGTATTCAACGTCTCCGACAAGTAGGGAGAGTGGTATGAATTTAGGATTTTATGTACTAAGCATGAGAGTTTGAATATGGTCCTACCATCAAAGTTGGAGCCATCATAGGGAGAGCAGTATTGGGGTGATGTGTTCAGAATGAATCCGAGGGAGCAGACAAATTGCTGTATTCAATGAGGCAAGATGTACTTTAGAAATACCAGTAAGGAGGGCATTCCTGTAGTGAAGTCATTAGAATACCAGTGCTTGGGTTAAATCTTTCAGATCTTGTTCAGACATCCTGGTTTTATACCACAAATCAATAGAAGTTGTAATTTGCACCGCTGCCTATGGAATTAAAACGTTTATGCAAGTCAAGATGAAAGCCCAGAATGAAGAAATTTAGCAGTATCTATGTTGAATAATGAGGAATCAAGAAAGTTGAGAGAGACAAGTAAACTAAAAAATGTGAATAGGCTGCTTGAGAAGAGATGAGAAGGAGCTTAGTTTTAGTAGCATTCAACTTAAGATTCTGATCAATCATCCTTTGGCGCCACCCACTGCTGGAGTTTGTTGCGTGTCCACACAGAGGCTACCAATAAGAACGTTGGGGATGTGGGAAGAGAGTCAGGAGGGCGGGAGGAGATCTTGAGGATGGTGGGTGGGATGGGAGCATCGGGGAGGCGGGAAAGGAGCAGGCAAGTGTGCAAAGTGTTGACTGAGGCGAAAAAGGCAGCATAGGAGGAAAAAGAAGCCAGAAAGTGGCAAAAGAAGTAAGAGGTAGAAAAAGATGAATAAAGGAGAAGAGAAAGCTGCACAGAGAGTCAGAGTTGGAGAGAGGCAAAAAGATGAAAAAAGCTGTAGCATGGAGGCACATCTTTACTGAGCACCACCACAGCCTTTAATGCCCAGATAGCCAACCTTAGGTGCCAAAGTACCAGCTCCCACTTACTTGGACTGGTCCTCCGAACAGTCAAAAGCTCATATGGACACAGCTTCACTGTCCTCGAGGCCCTGCCTCAATCTTGCACTCCTTTCTTGCTCTCTGCCCCTTGCTCTCGCCATTCTTTCCATCCTTTTCTCTCTCCTTGTGTCTATCTTCTAATCTCCCTCTTTGTGCTTGTTTTTCCACTTTCTACTCTCTCTCATTGGGCCCCGTTTTGCCTGTTTTCCACTCTCTACTCGGTTTCTTTGTGCTGCTTGTTGCCTGTTTTTCCACTCTCTCTATATTTTCACCTGTTCTTCCACTTTCCAATCCCTCTTTTTGTGTCTCTTTTTGCCCATTTTTCTTTGTGCCCGCTTTTCCGTTGCACCTGTTACTCCTGCACTTTCACACCTCCCTCCTCCCATGCTTTCTCACCTCCTTTGCATCTCCGTTGCATGCCTTCTCCCGCCTCCTGCACCATGCTCTTCCCTAGCCCTGCCCTCTGCCCCCCTGCACTGCTCCCCCTTCCAGGACGTACTTAATGGCAGCCAATGTTTGACTGCACAGCGGGCAGACGCAGCAGTGCACCACTGGCACGCCAAAGGCAAGTCCATCCCCTACTGGACCATGCTCAGTGCCACAGACCCTGGTCCGACCGAACACAGCCACTAATCAGCCTGCATGCACTCAACACCGGAGGGCACCAAATAAGCTGCTTCTGCGCTCACCTTGCTCACCTGCACTCACTCAGACGGTACCCCGCGTGCATCTCCCTCACAAGCAATAACCACACTACCAGGTTCAGCTTGAACACCTGAATATCTAACTTAGCAAACTGGATGAAAAAGAACTTAACAGAACCGGAAGGAATCAAACCAAGGTAAATGGGAGTCCTCTCACAAGGGCTCCCATTCAATTCAATTTGGATTTATAGAGAGCGGCTAATCACCCAGAGGGTCCCCAGGCGCTGGGTACTTGCTGGGCTCAGTCAAAAACGCATTTCTTGAGTACCTTTCTGAATTCCTGCAGGGAGGATGCTGTTCGGAGGTGAAGGGGAAGGTCGTCCCTGGACGTGGCAGCGAGGTAGAAGGAACATCCTCCTCTGTAGCTTCGGTGGATGCAGGAGAGTGTGCGAGAGCAAGGGAGGCGAAGAGCAGGTGTCTGGAGGGTTGATGGAAGTTCAGGCTGTGGTTGATGAATGCTGGTCCTTGGTCCTGGAGGGCTTTATAGGAGTGTGTCAGCATCTTGAAGTGGCATCTTTCCTGGATGGGGAGCCCTTGGAGGTTCCTGAGGTGAGGGGTGATGTGGGTCCATTTGGGGAGGTCAAAGATGAGTCTAGCAGCTGCGTTCTGAATAGACTGGAGTCTCTTCAGTAGTTGAGTGTCGATTCCTGCGTAGAGCGTGCTGCCGTAGTCTAGAAGGCTGCTGACTAGGGCTTGAGTGACAGTTTTCCTGGTGTTGACGGGGAAAAATCTAAAAGATCTTTCAGAGCATGCAAAGGGTGTGGAAGCAGGCGGAGGCAACTGCATTGATCTAGCATTTCATGGTCAGTTTGCTGTCCAGAATGATGCCGAGGTTGCAGGCATGGTCTGACTTTGGTTTGATCCATTCGAGTTGAGGGCACTAGTCCCAGCCACACAAGTGGCACAGCGTTTTTACCGTCACAAGTGTGGGTAATGCTGAGAGGTAGGATTTTTGTGGATTTCCGAAGTTTCCATTACAGAAATGTAACGTAAATTTCAGGCATAATTTGAGGTTTTCAGGTCATTGCGGGTAAGAAAACCTCATGGGATCCATGCAAGGCACACCACCCTGGAATCCCCTGGTTGTCCACTTTTCAAAATTGTCTGTGGTTCAGAGGATTCCATGGGAAGCAGCTGAGGACGGACACGAATTACGCAGCTACACCTTAAGCTGATCTCTCCATGTAGCGTTTTAGGGCCTTGTGTGTCAAGCCACAAATGTCATACTACCCAGCATTACCCCAAGTCTCCTGATAACATTGGTAATTCACTTATGTGGGTGAGCCATGAGAGATTCAAGATCATTGAAAGTACCCAAACCAGTGGCAGCCGAGACAGGGGGCTGTTTCTCAGGCCTCATTGGACAGGAAGTTACTACTGCTTCACGGAAGCAGTTTCTGGACCCACCACGAGGTGAAATCGATACCTACAAGATAAGAAAGTGAAAGAGCCATGAAGTGTGTTAACAAAGGTGTATCAGTCTTTTTAGTTGCAGCAGGCTTACGAAGCACTATTCCAGGGTAGTCATAAAAAGTTCAACATGTATTTTAAGACCCCACTTGTGCTCACTGCTGAAGTGATATCCAGGACTACTCTCACTACAAGTTCAGAAGAGACTAGAAGGCTCGAAAACGTATCCGTTGTACCTTTTATGTAGACCTTTTGCTGATCTGATATAATATATCACATCAGGGTGGACAACCCATGCAAGCAACTTTAATATCTAACTGGAACACTTAATTTTAGGACTATGTTCAGGTTAGGCTCAAACCATATCCCAGTTGTTGTTTTTTTACCCACAGAGGTAGACACTCCTTCCTAGGAGCCAAACAAATAAGCATTGGGCATTTTCAAACCTATTTTACGAATGACAATAAAAACTCAATGCACGGGTTGACAACACCAGAACCCATGAAGTGATTGACCAGGAGATAGGTGCTAAGGTTAGTACAGGTACGGGCAATTTTTCACATAGCTATCTAGTAAAATACTGTTAACAATAACCCTAGAAGGGAATATAAATATGGCTCATTAACAGGGAAAAAACGGGACAAAGTCTTACGAATGCTGACACACAAATCCACACCAATCAATCTAAACTGCATTCATGTAGTCCCTGTTGAACACTTGTAACAATATATCAACATTTCTCCCAGGAGCTTGATCAAGCGGTTTTGGGGGTGGGCTACTAAAATCAATTAAGTATTTTTTTTTGTAGGACGAGAAAGGATTTGAGTTAATGATTAGAGGGGTAGAGTGCAAAGAGGCTGACACACTTTAGAGGATGGTGCGTTGTGCGGTATGACAGTGCAACAGTGTTATCTTTTAGTGAACGCCATTGGAGTCTGGGACTTGTAGTTTCACTTCTATGTTTGTAAACTATAGACTCACAAAACAAATTACACATATCATGGAAGCAACGTGGATTGGGGGTTTAATTATGTGCAAGGACTAGCCGAACCGGCGACCGCTTTGTCAGGTTTGCACTGTGGAAAATATTACAGCTCCCGCTGTATAGTGTTGTTTTTACCTGTACGGTGTACACCCAACCTACGTCCATGTGGCTATGCGGAAGTACGAAAACTCTGATGGGTTCTGCTGTACGGGAGCTCGTCGGACTCAGCAGACACAGGGATACTATTGCCAACAGAAACATGATTAACTGCCTTCTACCCGGCGGACAAAACACCGCTTGAAAACTCTTTGCATTAATAAGAAGCGGCAATGCGCAGAATACTTCCTCAGCAGCAGCTGTAGACCTAGAAAAGGGACTAGCCTGGAATGTGCGTCCAGGACAAATGAAAATGCGCCGTCCATCATAGAAAAGGGTTAGTCAACGTTAGCCCTGGGGCAGCCCACAGTATGAAATGCAAAATGATTACTAGAGAAATTGAATACTTTATGTCTTGTTTAATATTGTATTGTGAGTATATTTAAAGTACTTTTCTTCTGACCTTCGTATATTTTAAATTGCATTGCTTGTGCACAATTTATCCACTTTACTTGCGCCTCTTGAAAGATGTTTTTTTTCCAAGAGCAATGATAAAAGGTTCTAAGGTTGTTCAATGTTTATAAAGGGAAGTGGACTGGCTGGTCTCAGGAAATGCAGCATTGACTTCTTTTAGCAAAACTAAGAATAACAATTAAAAATTTGCGAACATACGTGACAAGAATTTTCAATTCTATTAAGGACACGGAGGCGAAGATTAAGCTTCTTGTTGAAAGAGGAAGCGCTGGATGCGGAGGTTGACACACATGTATATTTAATTATAGAGAAGCTGACAGAACAACTCATCGCCAGCTGACCAACCGCTAACTGGCGTTCCTCGAATTACAGGCTAGAACTAGAACACAGGTAAGTGTTCTCGAAGGTAAGAACTGGGTTAGGAATAAAGTAGGATGCATTTACAACCTATCTTCTTCCTTTGGGAGAAAAACATAAGTGAACAAACTAAGGGGGAAAAAAACAATCAAATTAGGACCGCAAAAAATTGATTAAATTCTTGGCAATAATAGCATTTGAATAAAACATTCAAAATTACAAAGTCATTAAGGTTCTATGACAAAAGCATTTTGAAAAAGTTATTCACAACAATAATCATTAAGATAAACTGGTGGTCTACGATTCCTTGTAACTCGGTTATTGTAGGGTAAAGGAATACTCTCTGTAGTGGAAGAACCAACATTGTTGTAATCGGAGGCATCACCTCCCCCGACACAACTTCTGCTGGTTGAGGATGAGGATGAAATGTTTTCTGCCGTAGTGGACAACATGTAACCACTATTGGTATTGTTACTTTGAGAGTGTGAAGATTCTTCTGAAAGATCTTCATTACTGGTGGAAGGTCTCTTTTTTATAAAGAGCCACTCTCCTAAGATTCAATTTTTCACCATTGGTTAAAACAACATAATGTGGAAAAACTTCACTAACGCAGAAAGGTCCTTTGAATTTGGACAAACCTTTAGAAATCCTTCCAGGTTTAACTTTAACCAAATCTCCCTTTGAGATATGCGGAGCAGAGGTAAGTTTGGTACAAATGGAAGAAGTGGAGACTACCACTCCATTATTGGATATTAAGTTTTTGATCCACGAAGGAGTAAGTTTAGTACCAGGAAGACTACCCCGCATAAGTTCAAATGGCGACTTCACATCGGACCCGTGAACAGTGGTGCGATAGGCGTTAACCATACCTTGCACGATATCTTGATCAAAAGTACCACTCGAGCAAGCAAGTTGGACAGTGCCTTTAACCAGCCTATTGACTCTCTCACAAAGACCGTTACTTTGTGGATTGTATAATGATGTGCGGTGATGTGTAATACCAGATTTGGAGAGAAAAGAACACATCTCATGGGAGACTAATTGTGTCCCATTGTCAGTAATTAAAATGCTGGGATAACCTTCATCCTGAAAATGTTTTTTAAAGAATTTTATAGTGCTCTCGGTAGTGATGTCTTTTACAAAAGCGACAGTGAGCCATTTCGAGAAAACATCAATGGAATCAATTCCAAAACGTTGACTTAAGGGTAATTCTTCCATGGGCCCAATAAAGTCAAGACAGATGCTGTGCCAAGGGGTATTGGGATTGATCAAATGACCCATGGAAGAACCAACAGCAACTTTAAGTCTCTTCTCACCTTCTTTACATAATGGACACTTCTCTACCCATGAAGACACCTGTGAGTCTATCCCAGGCCACCAAAAATTCGCTTTCAGCCTGCGCTGGGTCAGAGTCTGGCCCAGGTGGCCCTCATGAGCAATGTTGAGTAGTTTAGATCTTAAGTCCGGAGGGGGAATGATTTTGTCACCACGCATGAGAATACTTGTACCATACGTGGATAAATCATCAAGCGCTTGAAGATATGGGCGAGCAGAGATGTGTACGCAACTTTCACGTCTTGAACCACTTTTAACAAGGCGGAAAACTTCTTGTAACACATGGTCATTGGCCATAGCCTTGGACCAGTCATCCTGTGTGAAGCGTCCTTCACAAATAGATAAAACATCCTGTACCCAAGCAACAGCTTCATTGTCAAACTCTAAATTAAGGGAAAAATCATCTGTATCATTATGGTCAATGGATAACCTAGATAAGCAGTCCGCTTGAAAATTTTGCCACCCTTGAACATGGGAAATTTCGTATTGGTACACTTGAAGTCTGGAAGCTAGTCTTGCTAATCTAGGAGAACCTTTACCTGCGCCACCCGGAGACAATATGCGGATTAAGGGTTTGTGGTCGGTTTTTAGCAAGAATTTGGTACCCCATAGGTAAGTTCTAAAATATTGGACGCCCCAAGCAGCGGCTAGTGCTTCCTTCTCAATAACAGAATAATTCCGTTCTGATTGTGTTAGAGTGCGGGAAGCAAAAGCAATTGCCCGCTCACCCACAGAGTGTTTTTGAAGGAGAACAGCACCTAATCCAGCTGCACTAGCATCAACCATAACAGTGGAGGTGCGCTTGGTGTCAAACGGAGCTAAGATGTTAGCTTCACATATTTCTTTTTTAATTTGTGTAAAGCATGAGTCTTTCTCATTGTCCCACACAAATTTTGTGCCTTTTTTGAGTAAAAGTCTTAGTTGGGCAGTTTTATCTGAGAATTATTTTACAAATTTAGAATAATATTCAATCAAACCCATGAATGATCTAAGCTGGTCTTTAACGGTAGGACGTGGGGCTGAACGAATGGCTTTCAAGAGGTTTTTCTTGGGCTTGACACCCAAAGCAGATATCTCATAGCCAAGGTATTCTATTTGCTATACAAGAAAGCAACACTTTTCTTTACGTAAAGTAAGACCAGCGTTCATGATTCTGAGTAGAACATCCTTGAGTATGAGATTGTGTTCAGTACAGTAGGATGCATTTACAACACTTCTCATTTTCTTTACTGAAAATTCTCAGCAGCCAATAAAATGAAAGTAAAACAAATAAACACAACAATACCCATGAACACACACTGGGTATCACATGACAACCATAGAGTAACCCCTATATAAGGAGTACAAGAGAATACCATATCCTCTTTCTTTGTCAAATAAACAGTTAAGTCCATGAAACACAGTCTCACATCCGCGAACAATATGGAAAGGAGAACAAATCTTCTGAATGAAAAAACAGCAGACCAACGGTCCGTAGAAAGCTGTCTTGAAGCATGTGTCAACGATAGATTCTGAACATGTTGAAACCATGAAGGAAAACCAAGGAGGAATACCAGCGAATTTTATTTGAGATCCGATCCTGAAATGAAAAGATAAAGCTGTAATACCTTACTCCCCAAAAGAGTATCTTACATCAGAAAAGGGGGAGGGTAAAAACATAGGAACATAGACACAGTATAAAATATATACACAGGTTAGATAATGCAAAATTACAATAAGCAGGACATAATTCTTGGGTGTGATAATCTTTGCCGCTGTGTCCTTAATAGAATTTAAAATTCTTGTCACGTATGTTTGCAAATTTTTAATTCTATGTCAGGACCAGAGGTGCTGATTATACTTGTTTAAAGCTGCGCCACCACGACAGATGCAATATCCACAATAGGTTTACAGTAAAAAAACTTAAAAGTAGAGTCTGAAGACCAATCAGCTGCATTCATAAGATCTGATAAACTGACACCCATAGAAAAAGCTTTAGAAGCCATAGCGCCACGAGCTGAATGTGCAACAAATTTTGAAACATCTATTCCATCTGGATAAGGTAGCTGGGGTCACTGGGCGAAATGGCTTCTGCAGAGCAATTCATAACTGACCTCTCATATCATATCTGAATTCAGCAGTACTTACCTTGTAATCCCGAATACATTGTACCACACAAAGTTTAGGATTATCAGGAAAAAACGGATAGGTAATAGTAGCGGTATTACACTTAGTGCGTCCGGTGAAAATCTACGACCTGCTAGATCAAGGGCGCGGATATCCGAAACCCGCTTACAAGACACTAAACAAAGTAGCATAGTCAATTTCGCAGAGAGCTGCTTTATTGGAGGGCCATGCCTCCAAGAAGAGCAAAACAGTTGACACATCCCATAACTCATATTTAGGACACAGTGGTTTTACCAACCGGATAACCCTGAGCAGTTTGCATACCAAAGGATGTTCACCAGCTGATATCAACACACTTCCTTAGCACACGTGACTTAACAAAGTAAAATCGTACATGAACAGTAGTAACAAAATGTGAATCAACAGCACAAAACAAGTATCTTGAAATCTTCGTTCTTTAATTATTTCGTTGATTCCTTAGTAGATCAATCTTGTGACTGTTTGTGAGCCGAAAGCCAACACGTGTTTCGTCACTTCTCGTTCTATTGACTTGCGACTTTCTCAAGGCTTATTCTTTTCTTCGAGTACTCGAGGAAGACGGCGTGAAGGGGCGGTTACTACAGGCAACTTCGAAATTACTGCGCTTGGATACAAGATTCTGGATCCAGCGCCTTTGAAATATTACCAGCTTCGCCAGCATATACCCACGCCCGAGGTCTGTGTGGGTCGGAATTAACACCACACTTAAACGGTTCAAAAAAGAATAAGCCTTGAGAAAGTTGCAAGTCAATAGATCGAGAAGCGACGAAACACGTGTTGGCTTTGGGCTCACAAACAGTCACAAGATTGATTTACTAAGGAATCAACAAAAGAATTAAAGAACGAAGATTTCAAGATACTTGCTTTGTGCTGTTGATTCACATTTTGTTACTACTGTTCGTGTACGATTTTACTTTGTTAATTAACATAGACAAGTCACGTGTGCTAAGGACGTGTGTTGATATTGGTTGCAGCCTAGGCTCCTGATTAGGAGAGGTGGGTGGTTTTCTCCTCCTTATAGCACTGTACTAATTGGCAGAACTCAAAATAACTCTAGTGAATATTTCTAACAGCGCCATCCCTATGTCCCATACCACTAATCTCCAGTGTAACGATGTTCACCAGCTGGTTTGCCATCGATCGCTACATGACCTGCAGAGATGGCAGACCGGAAATGATTTACAGTTCTATAGGCGAGACCGGAAGAGGCAATGGACGCGAGAAAATTCACCATCTAGGAGACATCCGCTGTAGCGGGATCCACTTCCCGTTGAGAGCACCAACCACACCATTGTTTCCAGGCTGAAGAATAACGCTTGTGTTTGTTGGGAGCCCAAGCCTCTCCGATAAATCTGGTAGTGTTTCGTGAAAGGCCTGGGATTTTCCAGTGATCCCCGAAACCCGCCAAGCAACCAGAAGGAGCTGGCCTGACACTATCAAAGGATGCAGAGTTTTGAGAGGGTCCAGCAACAGATTCCACTGCTGGCGCAGGAGGAGTGGTACCGCACAAATAATTTCCAGAAGAACAGGAAACCATGCTTGAGCCCTCCAAGGAGGAGTGACCGGAATCAATTCCGACTGATAACGTTTGGTTCGTGCAAGAACCCTGGGACATCATCACAAATGGAGGAAAGGCATAACACAGAGTTGGAGGCCTACCCTGTAGAAAAGCATGCGTGGCCAGAGCCTCCGGATCCGGACACCAGCTGAAAAACACAGAAAGTTGACTGTTGAGGCGAGAGGCGAAGAGACCGATCTGACAAGAACCCCAAAACCGATTCAATGACTGGCACACTCGAGGATGGAGTCTCCAGTCACTGAAATCCCGGAGATGACGAGAGTGCCAATCGGCAATCTGGTTCTTGCTCCCCAGAAGATATTCAGCTACCACTAATATCTTGTTTTGAAGGCAAAAGTGCCAGAAATCCTTGGCAATTTGTACCAGAATCTAGGACCGGGTCCCCTCCAATTTGTTCACATAATGAACCGCTGACACATTGTCCATGCGGAGAAGAATGCAACAATTCGTCTTGCGGGGAGATAGGCAGCGAATCGCGAAAAAGCCCGCCAGAAGCTCCAGGCAATTGATGTGTAAATTCAATTCCTCCTGCGACCAGCGGCTGCCCGTAGATATCTGACCACAACGGGCTCCCCAACCCCACCGACTGGCATTGGATTTTATCACTACCTCCGGAGTGGCTCCGATTAGGGCTCGTCCATTCCAAGACTCCATAAGTTCTAGCCACCACATCTCCCACCTCGCCTCCTCTGAAAGTGGAATCTGATCTGAATACTTGAGGCCTTTCTGGAGATGCTGGATCTTGAGCTGTTGTAATGCCCGGTAGTGAAGGGGACCCGGGAAGATCGCTTGAATGGCTGAAGCTAACAGTCCTACGATCCGGGCTACAGTTCGCAACAACACAATCTGCTTGTGCAAAATCAACCTCAACTGTCTCTTGATCGATCTGATCTTCTGATTGGGCAAGAGGAGTTGACAAATGAGGGAATTGATCAGGAAACCCAGAAACTCAATCGACTGATACTGAATCAAGACCAATTTGGACGGGTTCACCAAAAACCCGAGACTCTGCAAAAGGTCTATGGTCCAATGCAAATGAGTTAGTACCAGACGAAGACAACGAGCCATGATGAGGATGTCGTCCATGTAAATAATGAGACAAACACCTCGGACTCGTAGAGATTCCACTACAGGCCTCAGAAGTTTCGTGAAGCACCAAGGTGCTGACGATAGACCGAAGGGGAGGACTTTGTACTCGTACCAGACTCCCTGCCATTGGAATTGAAGAAAGCGACGATGAGGTGTGACAGACAGATACGCATCCTTCAGATCCAGACGGACCATCCAGTCCCCTTCCTGAAGAAGAACGCGAAGAAGATGGATCCCCTCCATCTTGAAGTGTCGATATACGACCCCATCCACTGAACTCCCTGAGATTTAAAACAAGCCTGGATCCACCCCCCCTTCTTCTGCACTGGGAAAAGGTTGCTGAGGAAACCTTGGGGGTGAGGAGACGTCAACACAATGGCCCCTTTTTGAAGGAGAGATTCTATCTTGCTGGAAATTAAGGCCTGATCTTGAAGGGAAAATATCATCGGGAGTGGAGGAAGAGTTTGAGAGGGGGAATTGAAGAACTCTATCTTGTAACCCTGCACAGTGTCCAGGATCCACGCATCTTGCGAGATCTTTTGCCAATTGTGGAGAAATCATTTTATCCTGCCCCCCAACATCACTTCAGAAAAGGAAATCAAGCTCACCTGAAGCTGAGGTATCCTGTTGTCCTCCCTGGTTACCTTGTGGAAATATGGATTTTTCTGATCAGTTATGTTCCCTATCTTGGACCCCAACGGTTTCCTGTATGAATCACAAGTACATGTATGTTCCCTCCAGTTCCAGTTATGAAGACGCAAACACATGTGCGTCCACCGTCAACATGTCCTTTTTCAGATCCGCCATGAATAGGCCGGATATTCCATTCCTAAGTATGAAAGGCCACCGGCTTTATATGGTTCACTTATGCCATTTTACAGTCCAGGCAAGTAGGCCCTGATTCTGTCATCAAGCTTTTCTTGCCTTCTGCCTCTGAAAGCTCCAGTCTGAGCCTGCATCTGTGACCATGAACTTTGTCTCATTCCCTGCGCGGCTCACGGTGCCTGACATCAGCCTGTTGCCTGCCAAAAACTGTATTTCACCTTCGAAATTATCTGCTCCGCTCCCTGCCCAATGCATTCCTGTCTAGAAGTTTAAGTTAACATTCTTCCAGCTACCGAGCAAAGGGCCCGGCTTCTCTGTCTTTATGCAAGTAATTCATAGCCCTATTATTATGGAAGACTTCTGCCCTCGCATCTAGTGTAGACACTTAGACGCTTGTACACGCACTAACAGTCAGTATAGTCAGTATAGAATAAGATTCTACTCTAAGAGACCTCTCTTTTGGATAACATAGTTCTTTAAACATAGGATGTTAGATATGATTTGGGATTAGGTTGACTTGACCCTCCAGACTTCTGTCGCCACATGTAGAGCTAAATGTCAAGTCCCCTTCACCCCCTAGTTGCACGTCCATCACACGTCATGCTGCTGCGCGCGCATTTCTGCCAAGTATTTCTGCTGACATTGCGAAATTCTTTCATGGAACCACCCTATTATGACATCATACCTGATGACGTTCTTTAGTTACACCCAGTTACGCCCACTTTTGCTACGCATGTATGTTTTAACTTTTCTATCAATTGTTACGCCTCCTGCATTTGCTTCACTGTAATTCCTATTGTATAAAAGTGATTACTTATCAATAAAGTATGTACTTCACTTCCTGAACCTCCGTGGTGATGGAACTTGGAGTCCACGATTCGAATCGTCCATTGGAATAAAGCCCATTCCGAACCTCTAATACCACGGATTTTGCCTCTTATTTTACTGAGCTATTTTTATTATTTTTCTGTATCAAATTAAGTCCCGGTAATTAAATTATTTACCACATGAATGGCGCCCGCATAGGGACACTTTCTCATCTCACGCGCCGGCGGTGCGTTGCAGGCCCGGTCTCCTGCCACAGCTGGACGGACAACAACGCGTACCAGCAGGATTTCCTGTATCTCCCTCCGGTCAAGCGGGGGCGACTGAGGTTGCGATCAACACCCAGACGAGGCGGTGAGAAGTGCGAAGTATCCCGACCAGAGCCTAGCTGAGAGAGCAAGATCCGAGGTATACAGAGGCCCACCAAGTTCCGAAGTTCCGAAGTTCCGAGGTTTCCGATGTTCCGAAGTTTTCGAGTCGAGTCCAGTCCGGTCCAGTCCAGTTCAGTTCCGTTCCGAGGCCTTCCGTTCCGAGCTACCCGGTGAGTACCATTACTGGGGAGGCGTTCTGACGTGCACATAGGTTGTGCCGGTCAAGACGGGTTTGGGTACACAAATCCGGTCTGCACTGTTTTAGCAGTGTATCTGTACTGTTTAGCAGTATATCTAGTATATCAAGTATATAAATTCAGAATAATTCAGTTAATGCCGAGGATTATGTTTAGTGATTAAGTTTTCTTAGATCGTCATCATCATTGTTGCTCATTTAAATGTTAAATGTTAAATGTGTTAATACGTCCTGCATATTGTGGTGTGAATGACTGTTCATTATTGTGTTTATTGTATTAAGTTTGTTCAAGATCAAGTATCAGATCAGTTCTCAATATGCCGCTCTTTTCGAAATTAAGACAGATCACAACTAGAAAAGGGGTACTCGAAGAAGCTGTTCCTATTCCTCCTAGGGACACTCCAGGGTACTTCATGTATCATAAACACGGCATAGACGCTATATTATTTCTTGATTTATGGGTAGACTACACCAAGGAATTACCAGAAAGTCAGAGGTGGCCCGCAGCTGGGACCTGGGATGCAGAGTGCATCATGAAAGTAGAGGAAGAGTTATGGAAAAGGAAAGCCAGACAGTCACAGAAAGAAGCCGTTGAGTTATGGCGTAAAGAATCTCATAGACGTACAGAAAAAGCACTCAGACAGGAGGAGAAAAATAAGGAGAATTCAAATAAAGTCCGAGAAAATCTATTAATTGAAGAAGGTACACGAGTGAAATCAGAACAAGTAGACAGACAAAGAAATGCCCTTATGAATGGTATGTATCCCCTTCTGGCCGAAGGATTACCTAAGGCTACTCCGGAGATACCAAAAGACTTGCCACCCCCATTATTTCCAATAAAAGTGCATCCTAAGGGGCATCCTAGAACCGCAGAAGATGTTTTTCTTTCCTCATATTTAGATGACGCAGCTCCCGAGTATGCTAACCCCGCCCCACATAGACCGTCTGCCGGGGAGGTTCAACGCCAAGATCCTGTATCTGTATCTCTACAGCAACAAATCCTGACACAAGTTCCGGCAAGCACATCTGTTTCCACATCTGTTCCTACAGCTGCTTCTACAGCTGTGTCCACACCTATAGTTGCTGTATCGCGTTCAACGAATCCTTTCACGCCCGATACCCCAGACGGGGCTACCGGAGGTGCTACCAACATTTTTTCTACGCCACCCAGAATAAATAAACTTACTTTTCAAGAATCAGCACATCCACGTACCCCCAAACTCATAAATTCCCGCACGCTTAAGGAACTTCTTGTAGATTGTAGATATGACCCTGTGCCCGGAAAAGAGGACGAAATGATCCTGGCATCATTACGTATCAGACGAGCTGCGGTGTATTTAGGGAAGCTACCAGGAATGACTGTGCATCTAGATAATATATACCATTTTGTCCAAACAGGGCGAGATTCTGAATGTATTAACAGAGCTATGGAATACCAGAAAGTGGAGATACAGGGGGAACTGTTACGTTTCCTCATAAATTGTGTGATCAGAAATCAAGACCGACCGGGGGTAGATCCGGAAACAATGCAAACTCTTACCAGATGGAGCCAGAATATATCAGAAGGGAGACATGATAGGCAAAAATGTATAATAGCCATGTGCCGAAAGATCCGTAAAGAAATAGAACGCCTACACGAAGAGAGATTAGCGGTAGACCAGTTCGAACAAAACGAGGAGGAGGAAGGATCAGGACTGCCCACAGGACAGTCAGAAACCATAGCCTATGTAGGTAGAGG
Source organism: Triturus cristatus (assembly GCF_964204655.1). NCBI lineage: Eukaryota > Metazoa > Chordata > Amphibia > Caudata > Salamandridae > Triturus > Triturus cristatus. The sequence goes on along the minus strand of NC_140582.1, from coordinate 1,011,299,991 downwards.
AAGATCTTGTAATAGTACTAGATGTTTTACTGACCCGATACGTCCGATATGTCCAGATAATAACAGGAATTTCCAAACACCTATAATAAATATAAGGTCCCCCGAGCATTCGTTCCAAGCCGCTGACAAATTACTCCGAGAACGAAGGGGTTATCATTTACTCGATTCTATGGATGAACAAGAATTAGCCAGGTCAGCCGTTCATTGGGTTGACAGTCCCGGAAAATATGGTGATGATACAGTAGCACACACATTTTTGAACCTCACCCCAGATGAACAGCGTTTAGCTGGGATTTATATGATTCAACAACTTCTTATACTATATAAAAGCCAACATTCAGACCCTGGTCCTTTACCTGATATATTGACTGAATTACTCACGAATAGATGGAGAGGTTCAGGTACTAAGTTAATTAGAGAAATACTAGAATCAAGAAAGCAGTACATTCTTTTTGTATGCCCAGAACATGTCTCACTGCCCATCAAGGAAAGAACGACGTATTACATGGACAGACAGAATCCCCTACGAGAAGTACACCCAATAAAGGGCGAGGACAATCAGTTTAAACGTGTATTTGTATATACGCCCATATCGAAAATAGAATTGTTAGAAATGAAGAAAGTGGTACCCAGTCATGACAAAGACCCAGCGGGTTTTCACCGAGAAATTAAAGACATGTTACTCATGGGAGAGTATACCTATCCCGACATTATGACAATATTAAAGGTATTAATGCCTGCTGGCATTTATGAAAAACTTAAGGAAAAAGAGTGGGAGGTGGGAGACCAAAAGATAGACTGGACAGCATTAGAAGCAGAAGAAAAGGCCCGAACTGCAGGAGCAGGGCTTGGGGATAAAACTAAAGCACTACCAGGTTTACTAGTACAGGTACTGCCACGTTTATTAACTACGAAAAAGGAAGACTGGGGTGCAATCTCAGCCTGTAAACAAAAGCAAGATGAAGACACTAGTGATTTCTATGCCCGATTCGAAAAATGTTTTGGTATAAATAGTGGCATAAAAGCAAGTAGCGAATCATACCCACATCTGTTTGTGACAAAATTAGTTGAAAATTCCTTGCCCCAAGTGAAGAATAGAGTATTAAAATTCGAGAGTACCTGGCAAGGTAACACCCCATCGCAAATGTTACAAATGTTACAGTACCATCACAATAGAATTAGAGAGGAACAAGAACATGAACAAAGACGCATGAAAGATACAAAAATGAAAATGCTAGTCTCCCAGACAGTTCCAGCTGAGGGTCATAAAAAGGGTACGACACAGTCCGGTGATTCAGCAGGACCTGTAAAAGGGACATGCAACTATTGTAAACAACCAGGTCATTACATACACGATTGCCCAGTTCTGAAGCGTAATATCGCCACAGGTAAAACACAAGAAAGACCACGGCCACCTAGACAGGATCAGAATGAACAAGGAGCCCCGCAGCATGCACAGTCCATGCCAGCTCCACAACAGTCTATACAGTTTGTGCCAGCTGCACCAGCGCTGCCTGTTGCTGCCACACAAACCACGACACGACAGCTGTACCAGACCGCACAGTACGACTATCCTGATTATCAACGATACGCATGAAGCAGCCTAGAGAGGGAAGTTGACTTACCCCTTATCGAGGTCCCTGTAGACCAAGAAGGACCTTATGTACATAGTGAACTATTAGGCCAAGATAGAAAATTTTTACTTGATACAGGGGCAAGTCGAACAACTATAAAACGTAGTGAAGTTCCAGGGGCACCCCTCTCAGGCTCACAGAATATTTCCCTTGGTTTTTCAGGAAAACCTATTGTCAATGAAGTATCACAGCCTCTTCCACTTACGATAGGACCTTTGACCCGAACTACAGATTTATTGCTTACTAAATCATGTCCAGAAAACTTGTTAGGTATAAAAACACTGAAAGCTCTAGGAGCTATAATATGTTGTTCTCCGGAAGGAGTAAGATTGTTTTTACGTGATTTCAAAGGTCACTATGTGTCTCGAGACATGGATCCCCGACTGCAGACTTTACCTACACATTTATGGGCACAAGGCCCTACTGATGTTGGTTGCATGAATATTACACCATATCGAGTTACACTAAAGGCAGGAGTGGTACTACCACGAATGCGGCAATACAAGTTACCACCAGATGCTGTAGTGGCTTTACTGCAAATCATTGACGAGCTCATTGCCCAAGAAGTGGTTGTGGAAACAGACTCCAATGTATGTAATTCCCCGATAATTCCGATTCTTAAACAAACAGATCCAAAGGCCCCGCCAGTATATCGATTGGTTATTGATCTGCGCGAATTGAACAAATGCATTGTGCCACAATTCCCTGTGGTCCCAGATATCTCGTCATTACTGACAGCTATTGATTCTGAAGCAACATTCTTTACTGTAATTGATCTCAAGAATGCCTTTTTCAGCGTCCCAATAGATCCGGAAAGCCAATACCTGTTCGGATTTAGTTTAAATGGACGTAGTTTTAAATTCACACGCGCCCCTCAGGGATTTACAGAAAGCCCCAGCATCTATAGCCAAGCACTGAAACGAGAACTCGACAGTATCCACATGCCAGTCAACACTGCCCTGCTTCAATATGTCGATGATCTGCTGATCACCGCTAGAAGCGAACCTGAATGTGAGAAAGCATCACTGACAGTTTTACAATTTCTAGCCGAAAAGGGGCACAAGGTGTCCCCTTCTAAGCTGCAATTCTGTGTCCAGCGAGTTGTTTATCTTGGACACTCGCTGTCCAAGGAGGGAAGGCAGCTTACACCCGACCGCATTCAGTTAATAGCTAACATGCCAATACCCAAGACACAAAAGGAGGTGCGGGCTTTCATAGGCCTCACTTCATATTGTAGGCAGTGGATCCCTCAGTATGCATTTCTAGCAAAACCACTCATTCAATTGACAACACAGGAGGCAGCCACATCGACTGTTCTCCCTTGGACTCAGGAACATGCACAAGCTTTTGAAAGCCTAAAGAAAGCCTTATGCCAAGCACCTGTTTTAGCAACACCATGTTACAATAAACAGTTTACACTCTTTGTTACAGAGCGCGAAGGTACTGCCTTGTCAGTACTCACACAGGAACAAGCAGGATCACACAAACCATGTGCTTATTTTTCTAGTACATTAGATCCCGTAGCTCAGGCTTTGCCCGCGTGCCTAAAATCAGTGGCAGCAACAGCTTTAGCAATCAGACAAAGCGATGCCATAGTGTTAGGACATCCATTGACAGTACAAGTACCACATGCAGTAGAGGTTCTTGTGAATCGAACGCAAACACAACACTTGACTATTGCGCGACTTACAGGGTACGAATTAACATTGTTTCAGCCACATATAGAAATCAGACGTTGTAACACATTGAATCCTGCCACACTTTTACCTGTAATCGGAACAGACCCACTAGCTCATGATTGTATTGAAGTTATTACAATCACGACGAAACCCAGACAAGACTTGACAGATGTCCCATTGTCAGACCCAGACCTGACGTTGTATGTAGATGGTTCATGTATGAGAACAGGTACAGGAGAGCTAGTGGCCGCTTACGCAGTCACAACAGACACTGAAATCATTGAAACAAATTGCATAAATACCTTGTCCGCTCAAGCAGCAGAGCTCATCGCTCTGACACAAGCCTGTATTCAAGCCACAAATAAAAAAGTCAACATATACACTGATTCACGTTATGCATTCGGAGTTGTACATGACTTCGGCGTGCTGTGGCGAGAGAGAGGTTATTTAACTTCTCACGGTGCCCACATTCAGCACGGACCCCTCATTCATGCCTTATTAGATGCAATACATTTACCCACTGCAATATCAATTATGAAATGTAAAGCTCATACGAAAGTTACTGATATCATTTCTCAAGGCAATGATCTAGCTGACAAAACAGCTAAACAGACTGCTCAAACTCAAACATCCGACATGACAAAGACAATAGTCCCGACGCCAACACATTGTATGACGGTTAAGGATCCCGCTCTTGACGTAATTGACATACAGACACATGCTACACCAGACGAAATAAAGAAATGGACTGAATTAGGAGGGATCCAAACGGATCAAGGATGGATGACGAAGGAAAAATCTGTGTGGTTCCTTCCTGATTCAATGGTCCAAGTCATTATTAACACTGTACATAATCCAGGCACCTGGACTTGGTCCGGTTGGTTTTGGAGTGTATTATCTACCTTTGGATGGAAGGTCCTATCCTTCCCAGGTATTGGCCTTCTCATACTATTCAGTTGCTGTCTATGTCTACAATGTGGACCAGCGATCTGTGGTCTGTGTGCCACATCGTGTATTCCACCACCAAGATTTCATTCATCCCAGAAGAAAAAAGAAGAACAAATGATGCTATATGAACAGATCAATGGATTGATGAAGATTGATATCTCTTAACGGGCAAGTAGGGGACAAGGAGGGAATGTGGAAATATGGATTTTTCTGATCAGTTATGTCCCCTATCTTGGACCCCAACGGTTTCCTGTATGAATCACAAGTACATGTATGTTCCCTCCAGTTCCAGTTATGAAGACGCAAACACATGTGCGTCCACCGTCAACATGTCCTTTTTCAGATCCGCCATGAATAGGCCGGATATTCCATTCCTAAGTATGAAAGGCCACCGGCTTTATATGGTTCACTTATGCCATTTTACAGTCCAGGCAAGTAGGCCCTGATTCTGTCATCAAGCTTTTCTTGCCTTCTGCCTCTGAAAGCTCCAGTCTGAGCCTGCATCTGTGACCATGAACTTTGTCTCATTCCCTGCGCGGCTCACGGTGCCTGACATCAGCCTGTTGCCTGCCAAAAACTGTATTTCACCTTCGAAATTATCTGCTCCGCTCCCTGCCCAATGCATTCCTGTCTAGAAGTAAACATTCTTCCAGCTACCGAGCAAAGGGCCCGGCTTCTCTGTCTTTATGCAAGTAATTCATAGCCCTATTATTATGGAAGACTTCTGCCCTCGCATCTAGTGTAGACACTTAGACGCTTGTACACGCACTAACAGTCAGTATAGTCAGTATAGAATAAGATTCTACTCTAAGAGACCTCTCTTTTGGATAACATAGTTCTTTAAACATAGGATGTTAGATATGATTTGGGATTAGGTTGACTTGACCCTCCAGACTTCTGTCGCCACATGTAGAGCTAAATGTCAAGTCCCCTTCACCCCCTAGTTGCACGTCCATCACACGTCATGCTGCTGCGCGCGCATTTCTGCCAAGTATTTCTGCTGACATTGCGAAATTCTTTCATGGAACCACCCTATTATGACATCATACCTGATGACGTTCTTTAGTTACACCCAGTTACGCCCACTTTTGCTACGCATGTATGTTTTAACTTTTCTATCAATTGTTACGCCTCCTGCATTTGCTTCACTGTAATGCCTATTGTATAAAAGTGATTACTTATCAATAAAGTATGTACTTCACTTCCTGAACCTCCGTGGTGATGGAACTTGGAGTCCACGATTCGAATCGTCCATTGGAATAAAGCCCATTCCGAACCTCTAATACCACGGATTTTGCCTCTTATTTTACTGAGCTATTTTTATTATTTTTCTGTATCAAATTAAGTCCCGGTAATTAAATTATTTACCACAACCTCCATAACGGCCTTTCCTGAACTTGTTCCTAGCTCTACGTGTGGGAGTTATAGCCTGAATCCTGATATCCTCCTCGCTGTGGTTGAGAGCCACGCTGGGCGCCTTGTTGGAAACCACGGCTGAACGACCACCCACGAAATCGTCCGGCCCGGCCAAAAACTGTGTGGAAAGCACTCCTGAGAGAACTTTGCGCCTTGTCGATGCAACTGAAAGTGGCGACAAATGTTGTCAGCTCTTTACGAAAAGGCTGACCAAAAAGTAGACCTTGAGCTAAAGGACCAGATTCAGATGCCGAAAGCTCCGCCAATTTCGGATCTAGTTTCAAAAGAATACAGCGACGGCGCTCACAAGACATAGCACAGTTCGCGTTCCCTAATTGACAAATGGCCCTTTGAGCCTAACCAATCAGCTCATCTGGATCAATGGCGGAAGCAGACTCTTTTGCTCGAAAACCCAGATCCAAGATTTTTGTAAGAAGGCCAGTTAAATCCAACAACTTGTCCTGACAAGACCTCCATGCTCAATTGATCCCCTTCTTAGGATCCTTAGAGTATTTTTTAAGGTAAGTTAGCATGGAGGGGTCCACCTCCAGAGTATCCGCCACCTTGTCAGCCAAGTCCGGATGGGGACATTCCGAACGCAACCACGTTCGTACAGTTTGATCGAATGCCTGGCGAATATGGGTTTGCACATATTCAGCAACCTCGGAAGACGGAAGCCATGAAGAGGAATTAGGTTGGACAATCTCCGTGGGATCAAAGGTGAGGAGTCTAGGATGCAAGGGTGCATCCACATAACGTTCTTTACGCAACTTCTTAGCAGGTGGAGAAGAGTCTTCCGGCTCTGAAGCAGGATCAGAAGAAGTATCACCGTCATCCCCGTGAGGAGAACCAAGAGCAGGGGCTTCCTTAGAAGAAGCACCATAGGCGTGGTCATTAGGCAGGGCCTTGGCTAATCTGGCGAAGTCAGAGGCGTGAGGATTTTTAACACCTTTCCCACTAGTGGATGGACGACTGGTGGAACTCGGAAGCTAGCCTTGTTGTAAAGCATTATTGCATTGCGAAGCGATGCGCGTCCTCTCAGCCCGACACTCCCACTCCACAACAGAAAAGCGCGGGTGGCAAGCGCCCGAACCGGGGAGCATAAAACGCTCCCAATACACAGCGGGGAAAGTGACAGCCTCACGAAGACCGCGCACCCACAGGGACACAAGAAAAAGTAAGCAGAAACAGTTTGCCGGCTGCGCGCCGAGAATAAAACACGCGAACCGAGCGGGTGAAAGCAACTCCCTGTCAGCTGGATACAAAGTGACACAGATCAAAGCCAAGCACAATGTTCCAAGAAACTCGCTATGAAAACAATACGGCAACAACATAGTAAATGCAAATAGGCAAGAAACAAAAGCACTTAACTGGCTGCGTAGCAGCAAAGAAAGAGGATATGGTATTCTCTTGTACTCCTTATATAGGAGTTATTCTATAGTTGTCATGTGATACCCGGTGTGTGTTCATGGGTATTGTAGTGTTTATTTGTTTTACTTTCATTTTATTGGCTGCTGATAATTTTCGGTAAAGAAAATGAGAAGCATAATCAGAGCCTCCAGTCCTGACATAGAATTTATCCACTGTACATGCACCTCTTGAAAGATGCTTTTTTCCAAGAGCAATGATAAATGGTGCTAGGGTTGTTCAATGTTTATAGAGGGAAGTGGACTGGCTGGTCTCAGGAAATGCTGCTTGACTTCTTTTAGCAAAGCTAAGAGGAGCAAACAATAAATCTGCGTTTTGTGGCGTACCTCGCTATCAGGAGTAGTAATGGAAATGTTTTCCTTATGTAAATATCAGGCTTCGGATTTTTTTTAAAGATCTTGCACTCTTCCAAATGATAATGCCACTAGGTGACCACTTCACAAGTATCAGGAAAAAGCATATCCTCAATTAAAATTAATTTGTAACCAGTCTTAGTCATTATTATGAAGATATAACTCTGAAAAAGGGCGAGGAAGACAAATAAATTCTTTGTCAGGACCAGGGGCTCCGATTATGCTAGACTTTCTTTACCGTTTACCAGTGGCAGAACTACATTAGAAAAGTATGAGAACCTTGATTCTGAGTGCAATGGGACATGGGGTCAGTGAATTTGAGGGCCGGGATTAGGCATGGCAACAAGCATTGGCAAAGCCAATAGGTCTCAGCAATCCGAGAGCTATTGGCATGGTCAATGCTAATGTCTTATATCCATGATGAATAACAGCACATCTGCTGTTCAGGATGGCTGAAAGCGAAGTGAAAAAGCACTAAGCCTGAGCCTGTAGATGTGTAGAATGGCTGTAGGTGTGAGCATGAGAATAAAATGGGTGCGTAATACTGTTTTAATTGCAAGATATTTAAAACAAATAAAAAGGTAATCCCTATTTTAACATGCATTCTAGAGCAATCAGCAAGAAACCACCATTTTTGTAGTGCAAACTCAGCGGTATCGGAGCGCTGTACATTAGCATCAGTTGCATTTATTCATTTTTAGGAATGGAGAAAGTGAGTAGCCCAGAATCACAGGACGTTGATCCCACGCTGTTGGAAATGGCCCTTTTAGCAGGGTTATCCCAAAACATTTAGCTTCTTCCTCCTTTCTTTTTCCTGACCTGTGGTTGTTGGCTATAGGACTCTGGGCACTTTACCACTGCAGATCAGTGCTAAAGTGCATATGCTCTCTGGTTAAATTGTAAATGTGATTGGCTATCCATGATTGGCATATTTGTTTTACCTGTAGGTCCCTAGTAATGTGCACGGAGCGTGCCAGGGCTGGTAATTCAAATGCTACTAGTGGGCCTGCAGCACTGATTGTGCCACCCACAGGAGTAGCCCTAAGATGGTGTCTCAGGCCTGCCACCGCAGTGCCTATGTGCAGTTGCTAACTGCCATGTTGTCCTGGTCAGTGTACACACTTGCCAGGCCTGATCCTTCCCTTTTCTTGCACACTAGACACCCCTATGGTAGGCCCAAGGTACCCCCCTCGGCAGGGTGCAGTGTAAGGTGTAAGGCAGGACATGTACTAGTGTGGGTAACATGTCCTGGTAGTGAAATACAGCCATTTTCGTTTTTCACTATTACAAGGCTATCTTGCCCATAGTTTAGAATGGCGAATACTGTGTATAATGTTTACCTGCATTTCTTCCCATAAGAGCAAGGTAGAAAATTGAAATCTGGTATCCCTGAACTCAGAATTTTATAACACATCTTTTAGGGAGTATGGTTTTTACATCCTGTGTTTGAAACTAGCACTTTTAGAAAGTGGCTATTTTCTTGTTCAACCTTTCTGTGTTTCTCTGCCTGTTTGTGTATTGACTGTCTGGTTTGTGAGTGACAGGGGCTATGGGGTGGCTCCAGGAGGGAGGGTGAGTCAGCACTAGGCTGAATAGACCTATCTGCACCTAGAGTGGTGGGAGGAGTTGCACCTGGGCCTGAATAGGGTGGTGCCTGCGTTCCACAATGCTGGCTCCACCTCCTGTGGTGTGTCTGATGGCCCTGGCCTCCCCTCACAAAGAAAGAAGACATGCCCTGGCAGAGGGCACCTAGAACTGGTTTGGACTGGGTTCTGGACCCCTCACACATGTAAGAGTTTTGGGTATAAATATAAGACCTGAGACCCCAGTAAAAGTAGACGACTTCTGCAATCAAGAGGACTCTCCACCAAAGAAGATTAGCTGAAGAGACTGAGGAAAAGGACTGCCCTTTCTGTGTGATCTGGGGCTGACTTGCAGTTTGCTGTGATTACTAAGGAAGAGATCTGAGGAACTTTGCTGTGTGCTGTGTTCTCCTCCTGCTTTCAGAAAGGACTTTGCTGTGTGCTGTGTCCTACCACGTCTCCAAGGGCCTGAGATGAGCTGGCCTCCTGTTATAACTCAGGAACATAAAGGTTAATCTAAGGACTCCCCTTAAACTCGCCCTACATCGTGCTCCGCTGTCCCTGCTGACTCTGGGCTGACCTGTGTGACCCCAGAACACTGCTGAGGTCCTTCGTGCAGCCTGCTTGACATGCACGGTAATTATTGTGCCCAGCGTGAATTTTGGAGGACCGGCACTGTGTTCTCGCCAGCCCCGTCTTGCCTGCGGTGTCGTGACGAGGTTGCAGTCGCCGCCGCCGGACCGGGAGCTCTGAAGCTGTTTCGGGATTCACCGCCACAGACCCAGGGTCTGCCGACGTCATCATCCTGCCGCGCTGGGATTCATCCGAGCCGGAACTGGTTGCCCAGCAACTTGAAGACGCTCTTGCAGGATACACTGTCACAGGCCCGGGAAGCCCGCGACGTCATCCCCCTGCCGCGCTGGGTTTGGCCCAGCGGGAGAGAGAACGGCCCGGCAAGCGGAGACACGGTTACACCGGAGACAGGGGAGCGGCAACAGGAGGAAGCTGCCCCACCTGCGCCCGGACCACAGAGGACTGAATCCAGGTAAAGGAACCCTGATTCTCGACCAGGGCCCAGGGCGGTGATTGTTAAAGCGCACAGCCGGCCATAGTTACTCACGCAGTGACGAGGGGACTATTGAGCTGGCAGCATCAACGCACACTCACGCAGCGCCAAGGGAGTAGTGAGATTAGCAGCAGCGACGCTCACTCGTGCCAGTGGCACGAGGTGGATTGGTGGCATTTGAACTAGAGTTTGTAACAAAAGAGCATTACAAAAGTGAACCAGAGTTTGTAACAGAAGAGCATTACAAGAGTGAACTAGGTGGATAACAAGGAACATTGCAAGAGTGAACTGTGCTAATAACCAGGATCATTTCTACAGTGACCTATGAAACCTGCCAGTTTATTTTGGCTAAAGAAACCTATCAAGAGACATTTCTAGAGAAGCAGTAATTTATGTATGTGCATTTTGGGACGTTTTGATCTGACCTAAGCTATATAAAGATATTTAGATTTTTATAATAACTGGTGTAGTGTCCATTTGTGGTGTTTCACTGTGTTACTGTGAGTGTTGGTACAAATACTTTACTCATTGCCTTGGGTATAAGCCTGTCTGCTCATGCCAAGCTACCAAGGGGGTGAGCAAGGGTTATCTACAGTGTGTTTCCCCCTTGCCCTGACTAGAGTGGTAATTTCTGCCTGGCTTTGGCGCAAGCCTAAGCCAACCAGAAATCCCATTTCTAACACACGCCAAGACACAAACGGTTCCCCAGCTTCAAAGTCGGCTGCTCAAGTAGTTACACCACATCGTCTCTCAGAACAGTAAAGAAGAAAGCTTTTAACAAATTAAAATAAGCAAGTCAAGGAAGCAGTAAAGCACGTCATACAGTTGGAATGGTATTCAGGGGGGTGAGGGCAGGTGGGAGGAGAAAGAGCTGGTAAAAGCACGAGCACTGTGTAGAGTGCTGAAAAACAAAGACAAAAGTAGGTCCAAAAATGAATCTATAAATGGGAGCAGTGAATGTTTACAAGTACTTGGTCCATGCTCTAGGGGGAGCACTGAACACAAGAAAAGGCATGACCATGCATGCCATGGACAAATGGTGACAAAGGATATGAGACAAACGATGGAGCGAGCAAATGGGTAGCCTGTGGGCAGGCTGAAGCCCACAGATTAAACACAACACGTCTCTTTGAGAGACAAATACGCTGTCTAGCCGAGACCAAAAAAACAAAATATTCTGTAACGATTTTGTTGGTCCATCACCTTCTTGTAACTGCATATAAAACAGCACACATCTTAAATGAAAAGTAAATGCAAGTTATACTATTCAGTGGAAAATGCATAATTTTTTGTTTTGAAACCTCTATAAATGTGATCATTGCAGATGACTGTGTATTTAACCAGAGAGTCACGGAATTGAATCCTGGTTGATTCAGTGGGGAATAGTGTCTTGTGTATTTTTAGTGCTACAAGGTCCCAGCCTCTGACGGAAGACACTGTGAATATGTAAGTCATTATTTTAAGTTTGCATTACACAACGTATAAAATAAGCTGCCATTAAATGCACAAAACAAAGTTAGGTTTAAGATTAAAAAAAGTTTTTCCAAAATTACGATTTTAATAATATACATAGACTGTCCCGAGTGCAAACATTACAATCTTCAGGGAGTAAGACAGTTACATCCACACATTATCTAAGCAGTCTACTAAAATTTTAATAAGTAACATGTATATATGTATGAATGTACATCACTACATATTTACATGTGTGTGTATTTCTCTTTACATATATATGTTAATTTCAGTTATTTATAAAAATAAATGTATTCCATTCAACATTTGTTCCATTCCTCCTCTCTCTGACTCTTACCAACCTTTCTGGCAACTATGAACTCCCAAACATCCTGTTCAATCTTCCCACTCCTATTAGCTAACTTACCCAACTAACATGCGCACATGCCCACTCCTCCCAATAACACCTTACAGCTTCCCTTTTCTAATCCACTCCTTGCATTCTATCCCTACTCAAAGCACTACTAAACACACGAGGACTCAAAATCTTGAGACCACGATACTGGGCGACTGTTAGTCCAGGGCAACTGTAATTCTGCCAGCACTGAGAGGACTTCAAGGGACGTCGACCTTGCAACCTGGAGTGCCTCACCCCCTTTGTGAACCGAGGAGTAGTTGCAGCAAGACCCCTGCTGTCGGCATCACATCCACAGCATCCTTTGAGCATCTCAGTATCTTTTATCCCTTTTATCCCTTGCAATAGGACCACTTCCACACAATAAAAATGCCTCGATTTGACTGAAGGCTGCTTCACCTGCTGAGGTAACTGTTTCAGAGGACCTTGCTGGTCCCCCTGACAGGTTCTCTACAAGAGTTGGTCACCTAAAGTGACTCCAAGTGACAGCAATACACCTATCTCAATCATTTTAGTGAAAAATGTTTTAAGTGTCAAATGTGAATTTGCCATTGCTTGTTCACGGTTGAGTGAAAATACCTTGATTTACTATTCCTTGTAAATTCTATATCTCTGGAACTCTCCAATGGATTTTTTTCATTGTGGTGTCTAAAAGTACATAAAAACAGAGTCTATTTTTATAAATTGCTGTTGGATTTCTTTGGTGTCTTGTCTATCTCTACTTCAATTGTGTTGTTGATTTTTAAATGCTTTACACTTGTTGGTTTGTGTAAGCCTAGTGCTCAGACCCACAGCTACCCAGGGCTGAGCTGATGGTTTGAGAAATGAGACCTAAGGCCCTAAAGGAAGTGGTAAGTGTATTATACAGTGAGATCGCACAACCACACCATATAATACACCCACATTTCCTCACATTGGTGCGTAGCGGTGGGATCCAGAACTTGTGTTGTAATTCAGACACTGAGAATATGCCTAAAAGTGACACCCAAAAATACATTTTTGCCCCTCCTAAGCAGTTGTTAAGAGACTCCCGACTCCAAAAGGACTGTTCCAAAAGATTGCAAAAGCTTTTTCAAGGAATGAGATGAGTTTGGGAAGTTGTGGCAAAGTTCCTAAAAAGTTGAAAAGTTTAAAAAAGTTTCCAAAACGTTTTGTCAAAGTTTAGAAGCCACTTATCCCAGCAAGGAAACATGGAGCTTGATATGGCCAACCTGTCCTCATACAAGAGAGAGAAGCTAAGAGCCTTCTGAAGAAACATGAAGATCAACATGGGAGCTAAGGCCTGGAAAAATTAGTTGATTAGGGCCCTCTAAGGTTGGGAAGAGGCCTACACAGTACCTCCACACCTGGAGAGGGAATTGCCCTAAAGTAGTGGAGAAGAATGTAATGTGGAGGATGATGCCATCAGTATTCTGGGGGAATATGTTGGAGTCTGCCTCCCTACACCAGACCAATGATGGCTTCTAGAGCAGGTCCCATCACTAACCAGAGGGCCCTGCAAGAGAGCCTGGCAGCACTGGACCTAGAGGAAAGAGCTATAGCCTTGGGTGAAATAAGATTGGCCCTGGAAGAGAGGAGGGACAGACTGAGATTAGACCCCAAAGAAGATGGTGGCAGTAGAATGGTAATTGGAGGCGCTGACAGGGGTGCCCCTGACGTAAAGTTGCCCAAAGCGATTGTCTCTAGTTATGTCCAGGGGCGAGACATAGACAAGTGGCTGGCCTCATGTGAGATAGTTCTCAAGATAAGGAAGGTAAGTACACAACATTGGGGGTGGGGGGGGGCACTACTCGTTCCAGTGGTTGGTATGGATAGAGTGCTTACAGTGGAAGACGAGGTAGCGGAATTCTACCCACAAATAAAGGCAGCACTTGTCGATTTATTTGGTCTCACTCCTGAAGAGTATAGACAGGAGCTTAGAACAACACAAAAGGGGGCAACACAAACATGGGCAGACTTTGTTGACACTTCAATTACCAAATTGTCATTCAGAGAAGTTGTACCAGCATCTGGTGGACTCTAAGCTGTCTATCCCCAGGCAACTGGACAAGACAGCTAAAGAGTGGGTTTGTACCAGGTTCCCCCAAAAGTCCCTGGGAGGTGATCAGAAGAAACATGGTCAGGCCGCTCTTCAGGGAAAGAAGGATTAAAAAAGAGCTCCAAAAAGATGCCAAAAGGGGATGAGGCCCGAGCCACACCCCACTCAAAGTGAAAGGGTATCAGGGAAATAAGTTTGACCACTTGCAGGCTTGGGTATGTTTTGATTGCAGTTTGCCAGGACACATGAGGTGAGATGCGGTGTGCACCGAAAAGGCAGTCACCGATGACCAGTCCAAGGCTTTGCCCAGTTCAGGAATGGGGTGGGAGATTGCCCCTAGGGATCCCAAAGAATGCACAGAGGCAAACTTAGTATCCTTAGGTGTGCAGAACATTGAACCTTTGACTAACTGGTCGCCTTTTATGGAGAAATACCAGCAGTGGCCAAACATCTATGGGGTGGAGGTGAAGGGTCTGAGAGGTACAGGTGCTAGTGTGACCATGGTTATGGCCAAGCTGGTTTCCCCAGACCAGATCCTACCAAAGCAGGTGCACAAGATTGTCAATGCTGGCAATGTTACAAAGTCACACCCTATGGCTGTGATTGACTTTGAGTGGGGAGGAGTTACTGGCCCAAAGAAGGTAGCTGTGTCCCCTGCCATCCCTGTAAAGTGCTTGCTGGGGAATGACCTGTAAACCGCTGCTTGGCCAGACATAGAGAGGAGGGGCCATGCAGTCATGCTGGGTCTACCTGAATGGGTGTGTGTTACTACAAGAGCGCAGAAGGCCCTGAAGGAGAGTCAGGGGATCCTGGAGCATGGAACTATGGGCATGGTTCCTAAAGACAAGAGGAAGAGGAGGAAGGCTGGCCATCCAGCCTCCAAAAGTCCACATGCCAAGAAGAAGCCCAACCCTTTTGAGGAAGGCATAGTGCCTGCAGAAAAGGTTGCCCCTGGAAACTTTCCAGAGTTAGCAGAACTCTATGGAGCAGGAGGGCCCTCTAGGGAGGACCTGAGTAATGGACAAAGGAACTGCCCTCCTCTAGAAGACCTGCAACAGTTAGCTGTCAGACAGGAACAAGGGGATTCCAGTGGTACCCATAAGGTATACTGGGAGGAGATGGCTCCTGTACAGCGAGCCAACAGACCCAACACCAGAGGCATCGAGGAGACTAGTGGTCCTGAGCAGTACAAAGAGTTCCACTGTAACATGGCCTATGATATTTCCTTAGTTGGGCAGCTGGGGCAGACCAAGACCTAGGAGAGGCTGATTGTGAGAAATTGGGTTGTTGTTTTGACTGGGGTGTGAGCCCTGGTGAAGCAACAACCACAATCCTTGACATGGTAAGGCACAAGTAAACAACAAATTAACCTATGCTCAACCCCATGTTAGCTTGGCACAGAGCAGTCAGGTTTAAAATAGAGGCAATGTGTAAAGTATTTGTGTAACGCTTCAGCCAGTAACACAGTCAAAACACACCAGCAAAGGATCACACAAGAGTTTAGACGAATAGAGCAGGATTTAATAAATAAAACAAGACCAAAATGACACAAATCCAGTCAGTAGGACCGGAGGTATTCATTTTAAAAATCGTAGTAAAAATAACACCTAAAAGCTCAAATTGTCAACTAGGGCTGTCTGGTCGTGCTGGACTGGGTCAAAGTCACACTTTCAAGCAGACCGCGATGGAGGACTGATCATCTACAGTCACCAGCTTTGGCTGATGAAGTTTACTTTCTCAAATTTGTGCCATGAATCCAGATCATGATGGAGAGGGCAGCGAGGAGTAGGGAGAGTGTCGCGGGCAGCAGTCGGCGTAGCGCAAGGAGCTGGCCAGGCATCGCAGGCAGGTGTTGCTGGAGCTTTAGATTGACAGTCTCCTGCTAGCAGTCGATGCTGTAGCTCAAAGAGGCAGCTGCCGGAGCTTCGTGTGGAATTGCAGTGCGAGCGGCAGGGTCTCAGTGAAAAAGGGCCTGTTTTTGGTCATCAAGAGCCCAAAAGTTTAAATTCATTTCCCTGAGCAACACCAAAGGTCCAGGACCTGAGGAGCACCACTTTGGAGTCGGGAACTTGCTGCAGCTGGGAACAGGGGCTGGCACAAGATAATGTGGAGCCTTTTATGTCCCTGAGGCTCAGATCAGGAGGCCAGCAGACTAGCCCTTGGAGTCACTCTGGGATCCTGTGTTCAGAGGTGAAGCTGCAGGTCCAGTTCTCTTCTGATGCAGGCAAGAAGGCCTTCAGAGTAGCATTACAGCAGAGTGGCAGTCCTTACAGCAGTCTTTCTTCCTGGCAGAGTATCCACAGGTCCAGAAGTGTATTGAAGAGTTGGCTCCTGTGGTACAGAATTTATAGACACCTGTGCCTTTGATGTGGGGAGAAACTTCCAAAGGCTTGCATTTGAAGTGCACAGGTGCCCTGCCTTCCTGGTCTTGGCTCCAGACCAACTACAGGTGGTATGCAGCCCTTTGTGTGGAGGCTGGACACAGACTGTTTAAGCTTAAGTGGGGCTGGACCCAGCTCCTACCTTCCATCCTGCCAGTGATGGCCTATCCAGTCACACCTAAGCTCCCCACTGTGTGTGACTATCTAGGAGGAATACACAAAGCCCAACTGTCACCCACACCCAGTCATGTGACCCAAAGACAGGCTGCAGGCACCAAATAGCTAAGTAAAAAAATGCCAATTTTTAAAGGAAGTGGCATTTTCAAAATTGTAATTTAGAAATCTGAGGATTTTAAATGCGAATTCCAGAGACACCAAACATGAACTGGTTACAAGTTCCCACTTGGAAATGACACAAAAAATGTAATAAGGTAAGTCCAATTTTATCCTATTGGAAAGGTAAGCCTTGCAGTAGTGAAAAATGAATAAGAGTGTCTCACTACCAGGACATGTAAAACTTAAAAGTACATGTCCTACTTTTTAACTAAATTGTAGCCGGCCCTCTAGGCTGTCCAGTAACTTATATGTATTAAAGAGAAAGGTTTGGGGGATGGCAAGAGGTTTACTTTGCCAGATCAAAATAGTAGTTTAAAACTGCACACACACAGGCTGCAATGGCAGGACTGAGATATGTTTAAATTGCTATTTAAGTGGGTGGCACAATCAATGCTGCAGGCCCACTAGTAGCATTTCATTTATACGCCCTGGGCATATGGTATACCAATGTACAAGGGATTTACAGGTAAATTCAATATGCCAATTGGGTATAAGTCCATGTAACCACGTTTTAGGGACAGCACACAAGCACTTTAGCACTGGTTAACAGTGGTAAAGTGAACAGTGTCCAAAAGCCAATGAAAACAAATATAGCACAAAATAGGAGGAGGAAGTCTAAACTTTTGGGGATGACCCTACAGAAAGGGCCAAGTCCAACACTGGTCAACTACTTCTACTAGCCCCAGATGTCTGAGAAGATCAATGAGTTTTGTCGCTTCTGTCCCACCTGCCAAGCCAGTGGCAAGCAGGGGGGAAACCAAAGGTTCTCCTGATACCAATACCTGTGGTGGAGAACCCTTTTGAGAGGGTGGGGATTGACATTATTGGTTTCCTAGAGCCCCCAACAACCTCAGGGAATAGATTTATCTTGGTGGTAGTGGACCATACCACCAGAAACGCTAAAGCTAATCCACTTAGGACAACCACTGTCCTTGCAGTGGCTAGAACCCTCCTTTGAATTTTCACCAGGGCTGGGTTCCCCTAAGGAGGTATAGGGGTACACTTCATGTCTGCTTATCTGAAAGCCTTGTGGGATGAGTGTGCTGTGACTTACAAGATCACCACCCCCTAACATCTCCAAGGAGATGGTCAAGTTGAAAGGTTCAACAAGACCCTGAAAGGCATGATCCTGGGGTGGCCTGAGAAACTCAGAAGAAGATGGGATGCCCTTCTCCAATGCCTACTATTCACCTATAGGGAGGTCCCCCAAAAAGGAGTTGGTTCAAGTCCCTTTGAGCTACTCTTTGGACACCGTGTAAGGGGTCAACTAAGCTTGATCAGAGAGGGTTGGGAGAGACCTGTTAAGGAACCCAAGACGGATATAGCAGACTATGTGCTTGGCCTTTGTCAGACAATGGCTGAGTACATGAAGAAGGCAAATAAAAATGTGAAGGCCAGCCAGTAGCATGTGAAGCACCAGTATGACCAGAAGTCAATCATGGTTGAATACCAGCCAGGACAGTTGGTGTTAGTTTGGAGCCTGTGGCATCCAGGGCACTTCCGGAAAAGTGAACTGGGCCATACCCCATCATAGGGGAAAAAGGGGATGTCACCTATTTGGTGGACTTAAGTACCCCCAGGAACCCTCACATGGTCATCCATGTGAAAAGGCTTAAGTTGCACCATGACAGGGCAGGCTTCACCATGCTGATTGTCACGGAGGAGAGGAAGAAGAGAATAAACCTCTCCCTGACTTCTTATACCCAGGATGGAAGTGTGGAAGGAGTAGTGCTCTTCTCCACCTTAACAACACAGCAACAAAGGGACTGCCATCAGTTACTCAGGCAGTTTGCTGGACTGTTATCTTTGACCCCAGATCTGACAACATGTTATACCCATGATGTGGACACCGGTGACAGCTTAGCTATCAAACAAAAGCAGCTAAGCAGTTTGACTGACCAGGTCAAGTCCACCATCAAAACTGAGATTGCTAAGATGCTGTAGTTGGGGTTGATTGAGCCCTCCAGTAATGCATGGGCCAGGGCAGTGGTACTGGTGCCCATGCACAACCCCAAAGGTAGGAAGCCTGAGATGAGGTTCTGTGTGGACTACAGGGGCCTAAATGCAGAATGATGCCCACCCCATTCCAAGCGCTGATGTGCTCATTGATGGGGCACCAAACAATTGATTACCTTTGACCTGATATCAGGTTATTGGCAGATACCCCTTACTCCATTAGCCAAGAAGAGGTCTATTTTTATTGCACCTGAAGGCCGCTTTACCTTCTAAGTGATGCTGTTGGGTTGCAAAATGCACCTGCCACCTTCCAAAGGTTGGTGAATAGAGTACTTTCAAGTCTGAAGAGTTTCAGTGCAACTTATTTAGATTGCATAGCTGTATTTAGGTCCACCTGGGATGATGACCTGGTCAACCCTAAGGAAGTGCTCCAGGACCTTCAGCAAGCAGGCCTGACTAATAAGCAAGTAAGTGCTGGTTAGAACAAGGCTCTGTTGCTGGCTTGAGCCACCAAATGGATGAAGCCATGTGCAACCTCTCCAGCCCAAAATCCAGACAATTCTGGCCAGGGAATCTCCTAAGACCCAGACCCAAGTCAAAGACTTTCTTTGCCTGACTAGATACTACAGGAGATTTGTGAAGAGTTATGGTACCATAGTGGCACCACTAACCTAACTGACCTCCAATAAACAGCCAGAAAGGTTTTCTGAACTGAGAAGTGTCAGAAGACTTTTGACACCTTACAGGAAGCTCTGTGCTCACCACCTGTCCTGAAGGCACCTGATTTCCAAAAAGGAATTCATGGTTCACACAGATGCCCCTGAACACGGGATTGGAGGAGTGTTGTCACAAGTGAATGATTTGGGCCAGGATCAGTCATTAGCAGGCAACTTCTCCCCAGAGAGTAGTGTTGGAGTACCATTGAGAGGGTAGCCTTTGCTGTGGTTTGGTTGCTGAAGAAGCCGAGAACTTACCTGTTTTGGACTCACTTCAGAGTTCAAACTGACCACTAGCCTCATAGATGATTGATGCAGATGCGAAAAGGGAACCCTAAGTTGTTGAAGTGGTCCATTTCCCTGCAGGGTATGGACTTCACAGTGGAACACAGACCTGGGACTGACCATGCCAGTGTAGGTGGCCTTTCCAGGTTCTTCCACTTAGAGGATGGGAACCACCAGGACAAGGGTTAGTTACTCATCACCTTTCATCTTGAGGGGGCATGGAAGTAAAAACCTCTTTTTGTATGGTCACCCCCAAGGTTTTGGACTGATGTTGGTTTTTCAACTCTGAGAGTGAACAGAGGGCTGCTAACTAGACCTCAGTGCCTGTGCCCTTACCCTTAAGCTGGTATGTCAAATTAGCTCATACCCAATTGGCTAGACTAACTTATCTGTAAGTCCCTAATAAATTGTACCAAGGGTACACAGGGCATGTAAGTTAGAGCATCCCCTCAGTGACAGCAGCATTGGTTGTGCCACCCTGGGTGTGACATGAGTAAAATGAGATTCCCAGCCTGCCATTTTCAGACTGAAAGAGCAGTTGAAACTGCTGGCACGACTTTGCCATTTAAAGTAATGGCAAAGCAGGAAGCCACACAGGTTTTTTTCCCAAAAGGCAAGCTTTAAAGTAGAAGCTACCTTTGAAAGGTAAATGGGTAACACTTGGGAGAGGGGCTGCTCCTTTTCTCAGGCAAAGAGGCTGGCACTTGGGACAGGAGAGGGGAAACCAGTTGCCAAACTGATTTTCCAGGGGCTTGTAGCCCCTTTGGTATCCACACCTCTGGGTTGGGCTAGGGAGCTCCACATGCCAGGAGAGAGGTCCTGCCACATTGGAAGTGGGAAGAATAGTGCACCTGGGATGCCAGATTCCCATCTGATGACCACTGGGAAGTGGTCATCAGATGGGAAGGAACCTGGTAACCCATGGGCTACCAACCGCATCAAATCCTGAGCACATTTTCTGAGCATAAGTATGGTGCCCCTGGCACTCCGATCTCAGATCTCAACTAGACTGGAAGAAGCACCAAGGAAGGACTGCCCTGCTACACTGCAGAACTGGCAAAGAGAGGGTGTACCATAGTGGACTGCACATGCTGCACCTGGTTGCTAATGAAGGAGAGGGTCTGTGGCTGTTGTGTCCTGATCAAGGATAGGTTGTCTCCAGAGCCCAGCCAACGCCAAGAGACTCCAAGGGTCAGCTGACTGGCCTCCTGTTCACAGCACAGGGACACAACAGCTGAAGCAACTGAGCTCACTGGACCCGGGAGTGTCTTTGGAGTGCAGCTGGGACCTTCAGAGAACTAGTTACCGATCTAGGAAGGATTGGCATATGACCGTGATACTGGCCATCTGGTAGTCCAGTGGCGATTGGATTTCTGTCAGCACCAAGAGGACCTCAGGGGATTTTGCTTCTGTGACCAGACTCACCTCAAACCCTTTGTGGACCTAGGAGTAGTCAGCAAGTCACAGCAAGACCCTCATCAACCTCATTGTATCCACAGTATCTTTTGAGCATCTTCAGCACCCTTCATCCCTTTTATAGGAAAGCCCTGCAAAGTGCCTGGAACTGCTGAGGTAACTGTTTCTGAGGACCTTGCTAGTCCCCCTGACTGGATCCCCACTGGAGTCGTCACCTAAAGTGACTCCAAGTGATCGCATTACACCTATGTCAAACTTTTTAGTGAAAACGTTTCTAGTGTCAGATTTGTTGAATATGCCAATGCTTGTTCACGGTTGAGTGAACATACCTTGATTTACTATTCTTTGTAATTTCTATATCTCTGTCTAAAAATACATAAAAACAGAGTCTTTTTTATAAATCGATGTAGGATTTCTTTGGTGTCAATTGTTTTGGTGCTGTTTAAACGCTTTACACTTGTTCCTTTGAGCCTTACTGCTCATAGCCACAGCTACCCAGGGTTGATCTAATGGTTTGACAAACAAAACCTAAAGGTCTTAAAGGGGTTGGTAAGTGAATTACACAGTGAGGTCGCACAACCACACCATATAATACACCACATTTCCTCACAAACACATTTACATTTCTTTCAGGCAGCTGGCTCCCTGGCAGGAAGGTGTGTTTCTTTACCTCCCTCTGCTTTGCAGCACAAGTAACTCCCTCCTTCAGATGAGGCATCTCAAATATCAGAATTAATGTGCCAAGACAGAATCCAATGCCTCCTGCTGGGACTGAGGGGCTTGTTGCAGAGATATTTCCATCGGAGGTCTGTTGGCTGAAGAGGAGTTACCTTTACACATCAACTCCTAGGAGAGTTTAGTGGACTCTTTTGCTATCCAAAGCATAATGAAGGACAAAGTGAGTTGCTAAATTCTGCTGAAGAGGATCAGCATCTTGGTAGCCCAGAATGTCAACAAACTGGGGGGGGGGGAGGGGCACCAGATCAAAAATGCTGATGGGGATCGCCAAGTACTTTTGGAACGATTGATGCAAAAGAGGGTACGTTTGACGGTGCTCCTCCTTCAAGGACAATCCAACATGATAGTGGACTGGAACTCCCACTTGCTGAAGGACGTCAGGGAACTGCAACTCCACCCTGTTAGACCTGTCAACCTTAGGGTGGTCTTCCCGCAAACCTTTTGCCTTTACCCCTCCTATTTTTTGCTGATCTTGTTTTTGTTGGCCTTACTACCCAGTGCACTTTGCCACTGGTAAACAGTGCTAAAGTGCTTGTGCTCTCTCCCCTAAACATGGTGTAATTAGTTTGTACCAAATTGACACATTTCATTTACTTGTAAGTCTCTAGTAAAGCGGTACCCCATTTATCCAGGGCCTGTAAATTAAATGCTACTAGTGGGCCTGCAGCACTAACTGTGCTACCCACTTACGTAGCCTTGTAGAACATGTCTCAGGCCTGCCATTGCAGCCTGTGTGTGTGGTGTTGAACTGCGTTTCGACCTGGCAAAAGGAACATTTTGCCAGTCCCAAACGTTTCTTTTTAATACAATATAGTCACCCATAGGGTAGGCCCTGAACAGTGCAGAGGGCGGGGTCTGAACAGCCCAGAGGGGAGGGTGCAGTGTATATCAAACGTTGGTCATGTACTTTTAAGTTTTACATGTCCTGGTAGTGAAAAACTCTTACATTCGTTTTCCACTACTCCAAGGCCTACCTCTCCAATAGGACATCTTTGGAATGCCTTATTATGTTTAATAAGTGATAGCTTCCAATTGGGAGCAGGTAGACAGTCTAATTTGGTGTCTACAAATTGCAATATAAAGCCTTCTTCAATGGTAAAGTCTGATTTTAAGTCACAATTCTGAAAATTGCACCTGTGTTTAAAGTTGGCGTTTTCTTGTCCTAACTATTTGGTGCTTGCAGCCTGTCCTTAGGTAACATGACTAGGTGTAGCTGGCAGTTGGTCTTTGTGTAATGCTCCCACACAGTGAGACAAGGGGAGGCTAGGTATTGGCTGTATGGGCCACTCTGACTTAATGAGGAGGAGGAACTGTAACCTACTATACTGGCACATCACAAAGGCACAGCCTAAACACAATCACAAAGGGTTTCTCACCATTCTGTTGTGTCTCCAGGCAAGTTGGGGCCGGGGCCGGGAGGAAGGAGATGCCTGACACCTCAGGGGTATAGTTAGGTAGGTCAAGAAAGCACTCCTGTGTGCAATTTTATCATAAAGGTTGATTCCAAAATGGGTCGCAGGGTGCTGCAGCTAAGCATGAGTTGTCCACCAATGCTGAGATTAACTGGAGTTATAAACAAGTGCGGACTTGTTTGTAGCTGCGCACTGTTCACCTGGTGTTTATATAAACACCTCTCGTTTACACATAATAATGCAACGTAAACAATATTTTCAGTTAAAGTGATTTTCATTAACTTCTTTTCAAAACATGTAGTACTGTTTGTTTAACAAACATTTGGAGAAAAAATAAAGTTTTCAAATTGAATAGGTCAGGAAAAAACATTCAATACTTTTACAATAGTTCCTTGTGGTGTGCAAATGTGTTTTACATTCACATAAGTACATATGTTGTCATTCACATAAATACAAGTGTTGTTTGTATGCCCAATGCATTTCGGAACCTATGAGTTCCTTCTTCAGGGGCCAATCTGAAATGAAAACATAAAACAATCCTGTCAATTTATATGTCATGGTGGCTTAGGGTACATGTGGGAATGAAAAGTGTGTTTAAAAAGTCCATACCTCAAAAGTCAGAAATTGATACGCTATTGTAAGGTGCTCTGAAAAAAAGTAATGGAGAATAAGGTGGACTGTGTGTCTATATTTTAATATCACTGTTTGTGTATTTAAATCAAGACCAGTATCACTGGGCTTACCTTCGCGTCGTATTAAGGTGTGAGGGATTGTTTGCCCTGTGTGGTGAGAAACGGGTAATTGAACTACATAGACCGAGCAAAATAATAATCCACACTAGAAGTTTATTAGATGGAATGGCATGCATCTTACCTCAAAGAGGTATGTTGCAGAGCTGTTCTGAAAATAGTAACAACAATGTAAAAAAACGTGCGTTATGGCACTTCGTAAGGAAACAACATGCCAAGAACATAAAATACGGCAAAGTAACTGAAGACGAGTAAATCCTGAAGTAACCAGTACGAGCTCACCAATATATGAAAAACGTTAAAAACGAAAACAATGGCATGCTTCTTACCTCATAGAGGTGTACTGTTAAGCTGCCCTGAAAAAATGTGAAAATACGAGCGTTATTAAACTGTGTGGCGAAACAACATCCTAAGGATATTAAACGCAGCCAAGTGGAAAAAGTCTTAATCCTAAAGTGGCCGGTGTAAGCAAGAAAGTATCACTCAGACACACAAGAAAAGAAAAGAAGTGAATGAAAATCACTTTAACTGAAAATATTGTTTACGTTGCATTATTATGTGTAAACGAGAGGTGTTTATATGAACACCAGGTGAACAGTGCTCAGCTACACACAAGTCCGCACTTGTTTATAACTCCTGACACCTCAGGGGGGCAGGAAACGTCCAGAAACTTCTCCTACTTCAAAGTGGACACAAGGTGTAAATAATGGACCCTGTTGCAAGAAGGATTGCCACTCTCCTGCTCTGCTGTGCTGCCCTTCTGCCTGAGTGAGATGGACTGGACCTGCATCTTGAACCAAGGACCACAAGAGTGACTCCAAGTGCTAGTTGGCCGGATCCTGATCAGAGCTTCAGGGACAGAACAGGCTCCAACAACCTTGAATCTAGCACCTGGGGTCTGCCAGCTGTGAGTCCTGCCTTCCCAAGTGGTGTCATCCCAGTCGTGGACACTTTAAATGAGCCTGAAGGTGCACTGCCAGCCCAGCTGTGATCCCAGAAGAACAGACACATCGCTTTCAATAACTCTGCATTGGAACCGCTGCGCGACACATCCCTGATGCAGGACTACATATCACAGCCTGCAGTCGCCTCAGAACATTTGCTGCACCTCGACGCATACTCGATGACGACAAAGAACTCTGTGTCACAGGTCCTGCAACATCTTCAGAACCAGCCGGTGCGCATGCAGGACCTCGTATCTAAAGTACTTCATTGACGCCATTCTCGATGATGACACAGGCCCTTACAGCTTCCCAGAACCGACACTGCATGATGCATCTTCACACCAGAACCTCGCATCACCTCTGCCCCGCAATGCATCCTTCAATCGTGATCTCACAATGCGCTGCAACCAGGATTTAAGGTTCTAATTTGGTCCCTGTAGCCAGCCTGTGCTCTTTCATGGTCGGCCTGAAATTGCGACTTTGACAGTCCGTCGTGACCAGATAACCACAAACTGCGTTTTGCACTTTTTAGCCCTATTTTCACTTAAATGTTTAAAATTGCATATCTCCGGTTCTATAGATTGGATTTTTGTCCTTATTGCCTTAAATTATTTATTACATTTTACTCTATTGTTGTAAGTTTGGTGTGGGATTGTTCTTGTGTGGTGTTTAACTTTATTACTATATGAATTGCTTTACACATTTCCATTGCCTTTAAGTTAAGCCTGACTGCTCTGTGCTAAACTATCAGAGGGTTGAGCACAGGTTAATTTGGGGTTTGCCTGTGACTTCACCCTGACAAGGATTGTGGTTGCTGCTTGAGCAGGGTTTTACCCGCCTCAACCAGTAACCCAATTTCTTACACACTTCTAAATCTTTCGCCAGTTATACGGCAGATGGGTCATCCGAATCAGGGATTTATGTGCATCTAGGCTGAATACTTATGTTGCACAGATACCTGCATTTTTACAGGGTTGGAGAAGGGGTCTCAACTATGCCTTTCCCCTCTTTGTGTTGATATCCAGAGTGGTGAATTGTTCAGGGATCATAAAGTGGAGATGATTCCATTGACCCCCGATATGGGAATCTCAGCCCTGGTTTCCACAGCTTATGGAATTGAGCTTTGACCTCCCTGTCATGATCCCACCAACACATCATTTGATGCTCCTGGGGTAATTTTTTTTTAATTTTTATTTTTTTTAATTTTCAAAAACCTTTATTAGGATTCAAGGTACACAGCAGAGAGCCTACAACCCTTATGGGCCGGCCGCGGTAATTAACTTGCAGATGTCTCGAAGCACACAGCCCTATGCCGTCAACCCGGAGGTACGGCGGCGTTGAAGGATACAGGTGTACCAAGGTGTAGCCAGAATGTGGCAGGTCTAGTGTCCTTCAGAATGTCCACAAAGATATGGGCAGAGTGCCCCAAGTTGCATTACGGTGCCAAACAATCGAACTAACAAACTCCCCCCCCCCTCCCTCCCCTTAACTACCGGTCAACACCACACTCGTCTCACGTGTCCAAGGCTCGGGGCTGCAGCCGCCGCCCCCTTCCCAGCACCCTAACCGCACCAGCAGGATACTAGACATCTCCGGGTTCTTCCTGCGCGATGGCGGGTGGTTCACAAATGCCGCCCCTGAAATCGTTCCACTTGGTCCATACCTCCACCCATTTACTAGGGCACCCTCTCGCCACATACACAGTTCTTTCCTGCAGCATGCACCAGTCCATATCATTGTTCCAATCGGATAGTTTTGGTGGAACAGCGCTTCCCCAGAGCCTAGCTATGTTCCTCTTCGCAACCATTTGGCCAAGTGTGACCCAGAGCCTCCCTTTTGGCGGCAGGTCGGTTGGTTCCCATATATTAAGGATGCATCTTTTAGCCTCCGGGCGAATCTCCACTTCCCACACCTCCTCCATACACCGCACCACTCTTCTCCAATACCTCTGAATCTTCGGGCAGCCCCACAGTATGTGGAAAAACGTTCCTGTGTCCCCACAACCCCTCCTGCAGCGTGCTGTGTCCGCCCTCCCCATCATGTGTAGTCTCGTGCAAGAGATGTAAACTCTGTGTAGGATCTTCAGCTGAATGAGCCGCAATCGGGCCGATATCGCGACTTCACGCGGGGAGGCCAGGGCATAAAGCCACTCCTCGTCATCTATCTCCAACCCTTCCGCGACCCATTTTTCTTTTAGGGGAAGAAGCATATCTGGGGGGTTATTGATAAGTTTTTTGTAGGTGAGGGAGATGGCGTGCTCCGCGAGATGCCCGTCCAGCAGCCTATCTTCGAGGGGGGAGGCGGGCGGCAGCTTGGCCTCCGGTGGGATATTGGCCTGCAGGGAGTGACTTATCTGCAAGTACCTATAGTGTTCAGTATCCGCCAGCTCGTATGCTTCTCTCATTTGGGCGAAAGTGCGGACCCCTGCAGGCCCCCAGATGTCTTTGATCTGGGAGATGCCAATCAGGTCCCAGTTACGGAACCCCTTGGTGCGTCTGAGGTTGCCAAGTGCTTCGGAGGCCCAGAGTGGCGTGGCCATCGTGAGGACGCCAGACCAGCCGAGTTTCTTCTGTGCGATATGCCATATCTGCACCGAGTGGAGCGTCGGACCGGTGAGTCCGCGCGCCCCTCTTTTAGAATAGAGTGCTATTTCATAATTCCCGCCGGGAAGCAACCACCTATCCATACCATAAGCTGGGTCGTTCCCGCCCCCGTAGGTCCCTTGGTTAATCGCGGACAGGTGAGCCGCCCAATAGTATTTACGGATGTCGGGGAGAGCAATTCCACCATCGTACCACCCCAGCGTGAGCTTAGCCAGCGAGATACGTGGCATCCCGGCCCAGAGGAGGGTGCGTACCGCGGTCTCGATCGCCAGAAAGTAGCTGTTCGGAACCAGGTCTGGGTAGTTTTGCAGCGCGTAGAGGAAGCGCGGGAGCGATAACATCTTAAAAAGCGCTGCTCGGCCCAGCAAGGACAGTGGGAGGTTTTGCCAGGATTTCACCTCCCTTTGGAGCCGGAGCAGCGGCGGTTTGAGGTTGTGCTCGTACAGCAGGGCCTTATTAGTGGTGACATACACTCCGAGATATTTAAACCCATCCTTTGCCACCCGAATAGGACAGGAGGCAGGGAGTCTGGGAGGGTCCCCGTGCAAGACGTAGAGATGCGATTTAGCCCAGTTGACTCTGAACCCTGAGTTGCGACCAAAGCTAGCCAGTATGTCCAGCGCCGCAATCATGGAGCCACGCGGCTTAGAGAGGTAAAGAAGTATGTCATCAGCATACAGCGATATTTTATCCTCCCACCCCTCCGCCCATGCTATGCCCTGCACAGTGGCAACCTGTCTTATCCAGGCCGCAAGCGGCTCCAGAGAGAGGGTGAAAAGAAGTGGCGAAAGGGGGCAGCCCTGTCGAGTCCCTCTGGCCAGCGTGAAGACTTCTGACACCTTGTTGTTTACCAGCACCTGCGCCAGGGGTTCCGCGTACAGTATAATTGGGTTCAGCGTTGAGGAGCGAAATGGGCCTGTATGAGGCACATAAGTCTTTAGGTTTTCCCTCTTTCGGAAGTGCTACAATGGTCGCTATGCGCTGATCCCGGGGCAGCAGCCCCATTTCCCTGCTACGGTCGAACATAGGTTTAAGGTGTTTACTAGTGACGTCTGGCTGGAGCTTGTAGAGCTCAATGGGAATTCCGTTTGGACCGAGCGCCTTGCCCGGGCGGAGGTCCCCAATCGCCCGCTGTAGCTCAGCCTCAGTGAGAGGGCTATCCAAAGCTTCCCGGTCTGTGTCCGAGAGAGTGGGCAGATGTATGTCAGCAAGGAGGTCAATAGAGTCCTCCTCTGGCCGGTCCGATTCCCGCCTATAGACCTGCTGATAGTGAGCAGCAAACTGTTGTACTATTTCCCGCGGCAATGTAACCACTCTCCCGTCTTCAGTGCGCAGCTCAGGCACTACCCGACCGGCACGTTGTTTCCGCTCAAGCCAAGCAATGAGTTTCCCAGCTTTATCGCCTTGGTCATAGATCCTGCCGATTTTGTGCCGCATCACCGCCTGGGCTTCGTGGGTCGCCAGCGCTCTGTATTCCGCAGCCTTAAGCTGCAGCTTGTGCCGAACCTCCCGGTCCCCGCTAGCCGACGCCTCCCTTTCCAGTTCTTCCAGTTGCGCCTCTAATGTCATGACCTGCTGGGTTCGGTCCCTCCGTCTAGCCGCTATGGCCGACAGCGCCTCACCCCGCGCCACGGGTTTAAATGCCTCCCACAGGGTGAGCGGGGAGTCCACCGACCCCTCATTCTCTGTGAAGTAACGCGATATGGAGGTGGAAATGTGTTTCCTAGTAACCTCATGTTTCAGGTGCCAGGCATGTATTGGTGCAATGCAGCCCTCTCGTCTACTTCCGAACACGATGTGGGCAAGGACCGGTGAATGGTCAGAGATGCCGCGAGGGAGGAGTACAGCCTCCAGTACCTCCATCTCATGTTGCAGCAGGGTAAGGATGTGGTCAAGCCGCGAGAAGGAGTGATGTGCCCCGGAGAAAAAACTAAATTGATTTTCGGTGGGGTGGAGCATGCGCCATATGTCAGTAAGTCCAAAGGACTCTAGCAAGTCCGCCATCCACCTCTGCCCCTGTGGCAGTTCTCTAGGGGGCTGCCTATCGCGCGATCCCGATACTACTGCATTAAAGTCCCCTCCAAGCACCAGCTGCCCCTCAGGAAGCGAAAGGAGAAATGAGCCCAGGTCTGCAAAGGCCCCGGTCTGGAGGCCCGGGGGGACATAGACTGAGAGTAGATTGAGCGTCCGGCCCTCCCAACGCCCCGACACCGCCGTGAAGCGCCCCTGCGGATCAGTCTTGGTGAGGTCTATGTGAAGAGGCAGCGAACGGCGCAAGAGGACCCCCACTCCCCTCGACCCCGTGGTGAAACCTGAGTGCGCCGCTAGCGTGTAGCCATATCTGTTTAAAGCCTGACAAACATTCCCCAGCAAATGCGTTTCTTGCAATAGCACCACATCTGGCTGGTGTCGTTTGAGAAATTGTAATACTATAGTACGTTTTAGCCTATCCCCCAATCCATTGACATTCCAGCTGAGGATCTTCAAACTTTTTCCCCATCTCTTAGCCATTGCAACGTCTCAAAAAGGTGCCAAGTCCCACCACCCCGGAATCATATGTGTCGACAAGATTCGTGTGACCGTACCAATTCCCCAACTCCCCCCCCTCCCTGGGTCCCACCCCACCATGGCAAGACAGGTAGTGTACAACAAGGCCAGTAAACCAGTCCGGCCACCCCCTCCCTCCCGTGTCTGACCCCAACATCCCTACCCCCTCCTGCAAAAACAAACCCCCCTCCCTGCCCCCTGCTCCGGGGTTCCGAACTACCCACCACCCCAATTAGCAGAGCGCCTGTCGCCCAACCCTGCCCCGGTGAACCCACCGAGAAACTGTACTTGGGAAGTTCGTGGGCCAGCCCCTCCTGGCCGCCCGTCCGTGGTGTCCCAGTTCGTTCAGTCCCCGAGGCCTGGTGCCAAATGGAACTGGAGCCGGCCCCCAAAGGACTTGCAACCATAGCGCCCCAGGGCCAATTAATCTCAAAGTGAGGGCACATATGTTATACGTTACTGTTCGATGCCTTCATGGTGTCAGGTGTCTTGGCTTCGACGCGGCGTTCCTTCTCCCAGCGAGTCCCAACGGGGACTGTTCGACCTGGAACGCCAGGACCGCTGACTCAGCTCGCCACCCTCCGGGCATCCTGCCGCCGACTCTCTTTCTGTGGCGGGAGGGCCCGCGTTGTGCCACCGCTCGTTTTCACGCTGTGGACCCTGAGCCGCCTCTCCGGCATCCAGCCACTCCTGTACAGCCTCCGGCGAGTTGAAAAAGAGGGAGCGGCCACCAGCTATAATTTTCAGTTTGGCGGGAAAGAACATCATGTATTTGATGCCACGATCTCGCAACGCCGCCTTGACCCCCTGGAAGGAGCGCCTCTCCCGCTGGACCTGGAGCGTGAAGTCAGGAAAGAATCGGACCGTTGCCCCTTCGTACTTTAGATCGCCCTGTTGTCTCGCCGCCTGGAGGATTGCGTCCCGGTCACGAAAGTTCAGGATTTTCGCTATGATCGTCCGTGGCATAGCCCCAGGTTTGGGTCGTGGGACAGGGGCTCTATGCGCCCTCTCAATCGTGAAGAACTTAGAGAGACGTTTGGGTTTCAGGTGCCTGAGGATCAGGTCCTCAAGAAAGAGCTCCATGCAGTCCCCTTCAAGCCCCTCCGCCACACCAACGACGCGGACATTGCTTCTCCGGGCCCTACCTTCCTGATCGTCCAGGCGCAGGGCCATCAGGCGGTGCTGGTGCACTAGCTCATTTACCCGACCCTCGAGCCTCTTCTCCGAGTCCTGCAGTGCCTTGATATCGACTTCATTGGCTTTGGAGCGGTCCGAGGTTTTCCCAAGGTCGGTTCGGAGCAGATTCACTTCAATAGTAATTTTGTCCATCTTCGTTTCGAGTGTTGTGCCCAGGGTTTGAATCGCGGCCATTATGGACTGCAAGGACGGTTCCGCCGGGCCTGCGGCCTCCTTCGTGGCCCCTTCCGTCTGGGGCGGCGCCCTGGTCACCGTGTACTGGTCAAGTTTGTTGGCCTGGGTCGCGGCGCCGCCCTTGGGCCTCATGGTGACCCCCTGGTCCGCACCAGCGCCCTCCGGCGCGTCCCTGGCTCTCTCAAGGCCAATGTGGAAGGAGGCCTCCGTCGCACTCAGGCAGGTTCGCG
The DNA here is from genome assembly GCF_964204655.1 of Triturus cristatus. Lineage (NCBI taxonomy): Eukaryota > Metazoa > Chordata > Amphibia > Caudata > Salamandridae > Triturus > Triturus cristatus. Next base: position 1,011,268,295 of record NC_140582.1, on the reverse strand, counting down.
ATCGGGCGCGGCCGCGACGCCCCACTCACCGGCTCCCAGGCGGCAAACCGTCCCCGGCCGCAATCAGCGGCCTCCACCTGGCGTCTGTGCTGGGTAGTCCTCGGCAACAGCCCCGACCGGGCCCCGTCACCCCGCTCCTGCGGCTGGAGATGGCGCCCTCTCCCGGCCAGGGAGTCACTCCGCACCAGCCTCGATCACGGTGTCGCGTCCCTCCCTACTGCTGGTCGCCGGCCTTGGCGACAGGCGCCCGGATCCAGGAGCGATCAATCGCCGCACACGCGGCCGCGTCCCTCCGCGCCGGCGCCTCTCCGCTCAGGCCACCAAGCAGGCCACGCGCCGGGGCCTTGAGTCGCGCCCTCAGCCGTCGCGGAGCTCCAGGGCCGATGCGTCCTGCCGCCGCCGCCCGTCGCGGCCGATCTCCCGGGCGGTGTGGTTCTTTCCGGAGGTCGCCGAGCAGCTCTCTGGGGCACCAGATCAAGGGGATCCCGGGGGAAGCTCAGGTCGCTCCCCTCCGTGCGGATTATGGCCGGATTGCAAAGAACACCAACGGCCCCGGCGGAGCTCCGGGATCAAGCGGCCATTTCCCAAGGCGCCTGGCCACGCCCCCGCTCCTGGGGTAATTGATCCAATGGTATTAGAAAACCCTCTCTCTCTCATGGCTTGGCCTATTCCAGGCAACATTGGTGTCTGCCAGGCCTTTTGCAAGAAACTAGCTTCTTCATCCAGCAATCATTGGCCACAAGCACCCCATGAGGTACAGATCAGGATGGTCAGAATGCTGCAGTTGATGTGTGGGGAGACAAGTGGGTCCAGTGGGTGTGGACATTGTTCAGAATTTTAATTTTCTTGCACAGCTGGCAGAGAAGAGTAGAGCACATTATACCATTAATACCTTCAGGTCGGCAATATTAGCAGCATACTCTCTGATTGCAGGCAGCCAGAATGGCACTCATCCCCAAAATGCAAATTAATGAGAAGTATCATACTAACCCATCCTTAGAGACACAGGTTTTCTGAGGCATGGGATGTTAACATAGTCCTATCACTTTTCTGTTCGTGGCCAGGTAACTCGGATCTTTTGCGGAAACTGCTTTTCGTAAAGCTGTGTTATTGTGTTTCATTTAATAAAAAAAGTCTCTGAGGTACAGGCATTGGATTTGCCAGGGCAATCCTTCAACCCAGACAGTGTTGTTTATCCATGTCCAGGCGTAATAAGTCCAGCACTCAAATGGTTCAGTATCCATCCAATCCTCACCCCCACTAAACTGTGTGTGGTAAGGTGCCTACAAAAATATGAGAATGTATCTAGAGATCTCAGACCCAGGAGTGTTAATCAGTTTTTGATTTCTTAAACCAAACCGCACAAGTCAGTATAATCACCCACTTTTGCTATATGGGTAAAGTGGGTAATGCAGAAAACAGGGATCGACACTTCTTTATTTGGTGTTAACTCTACTAGAAGTGCAATGTCCTCTAAGACTCTGTCTCCTGGAGCTGGAATGGAGGATATTTTAGGATCGGCAGATCGGTGTTCTGACTCCACCTTCAAGAAGTTTTATTTTAAACTGATTTCAGAGATGGCTAAGTTGGTGGTAAATTAGCTTAAAAGAAGCATAATCAGAGCCTCTGGTCCTGAAATAGAATGACAAATTTACAAGCAATTGTGAAGGAAAGTTTCAGTTCTATTAAGGACACAAAGGCAGGATTATCCCACCCGAAGGTGTATCTTTATAGCGCTCCCACGTGAATTCAATATGAAAATGTTCATGCTCTTTGATCTGGTTTTTTAAATACTATTGATTACTGTTATTTCCTTGTATCTGTTAAGGCAATTTTTCTGTTTTGAATTTGGGGTGGATGTCTCCCTTTGGACTGCTTAAATAAATATAGTTCTAGGCCTATTTATAGTTTTGTACTTGCATTTCAACAATTTGGAGAGTGAATGTTTTAACCTTGTTAGTCAATTTTCTGTATCTGAATAGAAGCAGTGATCTCCAGACAAGAGACAGTTATGAGAAGGCCTAGAGGATGTTCCTTTCCTGTTTCCTGGTTCCTTGAGCAAAGAAAGTGGAAGAGAGACTACTCCAAGGAAATTGTATGGGATTGCCTATGTAGTGATTGAACAGTTTTACATCATGTGTTCTGTAGTTTGTTCACACATGACAGTTAAGTAATGTAGTTTGTATTTTTATTGGATGCTGTGAGTAAACAGTAAAGAAAGTCAAGCATAATCTTTGACCTTAATAGAATTGAAACTTTCCTTCATGATTGCTAGGAAAGTTTTCAATTCCCTCACTTTCAACCATATCTCAACCATATCTCAAATGGCACTATGCAAGCGAGTCAAACTGTAATTTGGGGTCTTGCTCCTGAATACTGAAAGGTAGTGGCCACCAGTGAATTTTCGATGCTGCTTACTTAGCCGCTGACTAAATAGTCAAAGCTATTTATTAAGCAGCCTTGAAAATAGCAGAGAAACTTCACTATTTACCCAACCGATGGCCAAATAGTACAGATTCTGCAATGTTTGGCCAGTGCAGTGTAAATAGCAGAAAAACGCCAATTTTCACACAGCAGCTGGCTAAATAGTAGAGAGTCTGCATTTTTTTTCCAGAAGCCATGCAATAACAAGGAAACTTCACTATTTACCTTGCCACTGGTTAACTAGCCATATTTTCTATATGGTGGGCTTCCATGCAAGTAGGAAATAAACGTTACTAATTACCTGGTCTCCGGTTAACTAACAGACATTATGTACGGCTTGGCCAGCGGTCAAGCATACAGTAAAGAAACTTCACTCATTACCTGGCTGCTGGGTAAAACAGCAGATATTATTTACAATTTGGCCAGCAGTCATGCAAATAGCAAATACTTCATTGTTAATCTGATTGCAGGTTAAATAGCAGAAATGATATACTGTTTGGCTGGTGGCATAGCAAATATCAATGAAATATCACTGTTAACCTTTCCCCTATGCATATCAGTTATCATCCATGGATCATCAATGGTTTGCGACTGCTATTGCAGTCATAAACTATCGATAAATCCTTCCATATTGGAAACGGGAGGGAGAATACCTTTTCACAACCTCTCCAATTTGAAATTCAGAAACGATTTCAAAAGTCTTCTTTGAGTTGAAAGAACTTTCCAACTCATGAAAGTGCTTTTTGCATGATTATAAGCACTTTTGTGGGCACCAAATCTGTGATTTTATGACATGGCCTTTAGTGCTAAAACTGGCTTATATGCAAGCACTAAGTCATAGATCTAAAGACCCCAAATGTTCAAATGTTTCTAAGCAATTTTGACAAACATGGCACAGTATACCACTCCATTACACTGTGGGCAAAGGTACAGTGACAAGGGAGGACCAGGTGAAGCTGTTTACTCTCCTATAGCGATGCACTCGCTCTTACTCACAAAGCCATGGGAATGTACAATGGCTAGATGTAGGATTATCAAAAGACTCCATGTTATCTGAACACCTTTTTTTCTGCAGTCAATCAGTGACATGCAGCCAATCTCAAAATATGCATTTTATTTCAGTTCAAATAAACAAAGCAGATTAAAAACACCTAAAAACAATATGTAAAAGCAGAGGCCAGAACTGGACATGTTCCCAATGATATAGTGCAAAAAGAACAGTTGATTGACAGAATTCAAGTGGATCCCCACCGAGACTAGAAGGACGGTCACCTAGGCCCTCGTCAGCAGTAGACTGGACTATGGAAACGCACTCTACGCAGGAGCACCGGCCAAACTCCTGAAACGGCTCCAACGCATCCAGAACACTTCCGCACGCCTGATCCTCGACATCCCTCGCCGCAGCCACATCACACCCCAGTTGAGAGACCTGCACTGGCTCCCCATCAACAAGAGGATAACCTTCAAACTCCTCACCCACAAGCCACTCCACAACACAGGACCAGCATACCTCAACAGCCGACTCAGCCTCTACACCCCCACTCCGCAGACCGCGCCCTCGCCACCGTCTCCCGCATCCGAAGAGCGACCGCCAGCGGCAGATCATTCTCCCACCTCGCCGCCAAGACATGGAACACCCTTCCCATCCGCCTGCGGCAGACCGAGGACCTCCTAACCTTCAGGAGACTTCTCAAGACCTGGCTCTTCAAACAGTAGCAGCCTCCCCCCCCCCCCCTCCCAGCGCCTTGTGACCCTCACGGGAATGTAGTGCGCTTTATAAATGCTATGATTGATTGATTGATTGAATGCAGAACAATGTCATACATTCACCCCAGTACAGAGATCTGGGCCTTAATCCATCGTTTTTTTGCTCACCATGCCATTCCAGTTTGGACCAGCCATATGCAAATCAGTCTTGACCCTGCACCCAATGGGAACAGTCCAGCCCGAACTGCCAGGCCAGGTCCAACCTGGACTGGAAACAAGCATCCTAGGACCGGTTTCGGGCTTTCAGCCCTCATCAGCCAGGATAGCTTGACTCCAGTGGCATGGAGAGCACGTAACCCACGTCTGGGCATACCTGTCCCACTCGGGGTGACAAAGGCAAAAAGAACAGTTGATGGACAGAATGCAGAACAATGTCATACATTAACCCCAGTACAGATTCAAGCTAGCCTGGCTGATGGAGGGTGTTAGCCAGAAACCGGTCCCAGGATGCTTGTTTCCGGTTCAGGGAAAGACCTGGCTTGGCAGTTCTGGCTGGACTGTTCCCGTGAGGCACAGGGTCAAGACTAATTTGTATATAGCTGGGTCTGAACTGAGGTGGCAGAGTGAGCTAAAGAATGATGATGGTTTCAACCCAGATCTGTGACTCGGGGTGAGTGTCTGAAAATTTTCAGTGCTCCGTTCATCATCTCTTTGAGTTCCCAATGATATAGTGCCATCTGATATTTAGGGTGATCTTATCATAACAGAAACAATTGCATAGGGCCCTTTTGAAGTTACCATCACTGTATGAATGAGAGGCTTCATTGAAGTTTCATGACAGAAGGACAGCGAAAACTGTCCATGCATTTGCCCATGGTAAATTGGATGGGCGGACACCTGGCTGAACCTCAGACAGCTCTTACTCCATAAGGCGGTCGGACATTTATATTGGTAGCGGAGACGGAGTAGTCTCTGCTGTCGTCATAATTAGGCCTGGGTGTAAAAATCAGTTCCGCTCGCAGATTTTGTGGAATTCGAGAACTGTGCCTCGTAGGGGAATCTATCTTAGGTTGGTGCGCTCAAGCCTGTTTTTTGAGAATGCTCGCAAGCGCCGGCCTGAATTACTGCCGGCCCGCAAGCGAGATTTGCCAGCCGCCTGCAAGCGGCAGCGAGACTTGCCGACTGCCCCTGAGCACTCGCGATACATGCCGTCTGGTCATATGGCTTTCGCCCGTGCCTGCGACATCCAGCTGTAATGATCGGGCCCTCAGGCCCGCATGCAGGTAAATGAATGACACAGGACGCAGGACTACTGGTACTGTAAACTGGCACCCGAGCACGTGCGCTCAGCCCCTTTTATTGTCAGGGTCACCTGACTGGTGACGCCTGTGGTGGGTGGGTGTTCAGTGTGGGTTACAGGCACCATGGAACACTAGACTGTATCCAGCCGGATACTACATCCCTCCCAAACTTTAATGAAAGTCAAACCAAAATGAAGTCCGAACCTGTGGGAGAAAACACAAGTTCCACACAAAACATAAATTGGCGATCATGACTTCCACGTAGTCTCTTGGCTGATGGTCAACTGCCGGCGAGGGTGTTCTGACAGCCGGGACCACTCTGTCTCCTTGGCACGATGTCTGAGTGCTCTACGAATGTGTTCTTTTGGACTAGCATCGTGGAAGTGCGCCTCACAATCTCTTTCTAGTACCGCCATCGGTGGAAGTGTGGGTGGAATGGTGGTGGACCACTGTTTGTTAGATTTTCCGCTGGGCGCCCTGGTAGAGGTGTTTACTCCTACTAGTAGTTGAGTAGTTGTCTTCTTCCAGGACTCACCGTTGCAGGATATCCCTCTCACGGATACCCCTCTCTCGTGAGTGTCCCCTCTCACTGGACGACCCGGAGGCCCTTTGTTGCCAGGTTTCCACTGGACCGGTGGACCGCCGCCTTGTGGCTCCCCTCGCGTTGGGGGAGTCACTACGGGTCCTCTTTCCGTGTCCGAAGTTCCGCCTGGAAAGGGTGCTGTTGGCACTTGGTCCTTCGCTCTCTGCCTCTGTTCTCCCAGGAGCTCCAGAGCCAGCTTCAACAGTCCATCTCTCGTCTTGGGGATCCGCTGCCACCGGTGTCCCTGAGGCCTCTGCCCCTTGGATATCCACGGTCCTGTTTCCGTGACTTCCCAGAGGTGGTTGTTACCAACGGACCGGCCTGCTCGCTTCTGTCGTCCCCGGGTGACCTGCGGGTTTGCGCATCGATGCATACTCCCAGTGGTGCTGATGGTTTTCCCAGGTACTGTGTCCGGCTGTCCATGCACCTTCTCACTCCCCTCTTCGGGTACTCCTTCTGGTGTGTGTGTTGATCTGTCACGCACACCTCTGTGCTCTTCTCCTTTCCTCTTCGGGTGTTATCCTTCTCCTTCCATTGCGACGTGATCCAGTCTTCCTGCCTTATTGCTCGTCCTTACCAGGCTTCTTCTTGTAGCGTGCACTCTACGCGTTTCCCTCTGGTCTTGTCCCGCCACTAGGACACTGTCTTCCTTTCACTCTGTGACTTGACCGATTGTCGCGACCTTCTGTCTCGTAGTTGCTTCTGATGTTGCTTCTGATGTCGAGTGATGTTACTGGACCTCTTTTCCTACTCCTCCTGGTCCTCTTTGTGAACCTCTCATGGGGTCCTCTTCACTGACGTCCCTTCGGACTTCCTCTTCTCTCCAGCTCTGACCTTCCTCTTCTCTCCGGCTCTGACCTCTTGGCAGGTCAGTGCGCTCTCCGACCTCTTGTAGGTCTACATCCTCCTTGCGACCATCTCGTGGTCAGCGTCGTCCTCCTTGCGACCATCTTGGTGGTCGGCTTCGTCCTCCTTGCGACCATCTTGGTGGTCTGCAACCTTCGCGCGACCATCTGGGTGGCCGGCAACCTTCGCGCGACCATCTGGGTGGCCGGCAACCATCTGGGTGGCCGTCAACCTTCGCGCGACCATCTGGGTTGCGTCACTTCGTGTGACTCCCTGTGTTTGCTGAATTGTCGAGTGCTGGTGCATGCTTCTCTTCGTACCGTCGCGGTACATCTCCAGAGTCGCGTTGCTCCTTGCACTGTGTGATTTCTTGATGTGGTGGCTTCTTGGCGCCACTGGGTGTACTTCTTCATCCTTAGCCCGCCAGTGTCGGATACTTGCTGCGTGCATCTTCGTCAGTGAGTTCCTCTTCCTAGGCGCTGCTGTGTACCTTCCGCGTCCGGGGTACATCTGCGCTGAGTCCTTTAGTTCGCTCGAGGGTTCCGCTCCACTTGATGCGGCGACAGCACTGTCCTTGCTGGGGTGGATGTGGCTTAACACCATTCTTCTTTCTCCTTGTCTTGCTGTGGGATGGCGCGGCATCCCGGTGACACACTGTCTCTTCTTCCTTGCGCTTCTGTCGCGTTCCTGCGCTTCTGGCGCATTCCTGTGCGCCTCCGTCGCGTTCCCGTGCACTCACCATTGTGCATCAGTCGGCCCTTGCGGTACATGCCTTGCTGCCTCTTCTCCATGCCTCTCTATTCCTTTCCTGCAGCTGGTGCAATGCTGCTCTCCGGCCACTAGGTGGCAGTGTAGGGTTTGCTCTTCTTCCATGTAGCAGCACCCTTCTTGGCTGCCAGAACTTTCTGCAGAGTTGTCTTCCCTCTTTGCAGGCTTCGGTAGGCTGTGGAGACGGGCTGGAGCTATGGCAGAGTAGTGGAGGGCAGGACCCGTGGCTGGACAGCAGGTAAGACTGCTTTTTATTTATTTATTGAGGCAGAGGGGCCACAGGCATTGCAGTCGCTGCAGATGCAGAGCATTACTTAGTGTGTGTGTGTCAGCACATTTGTGACTTTTGGGGCATGGTGGCAGTCAGTGCCATTGAGCACTCATTTGCAGTTCACTTTTGGCGGCACTGGCCGCTTGCCTCCCGTGTAGGCGCTGCTGGGGGTCCTACGAGGTGGGGCATGACCCTCCATGGCCGGCGGCGGCCGTTCTTTGCAGTTAGGATCGCCCTCCCTGCCCGCGGCATCTTCCTGCAGTCTTCGCGTGGCAGGGAGGGGGAGGGGGTGCCGGCATGGTCATCTCTGTGCGGGGTAGGCACCCGCTGGTTCCCTTTCGTCGCGCAGCACTCCCTCTTTATGAGCGGTTGACTCGCGCTCGATTCTGCCGGGACACAGGCGCCGGGGGTGCACCCGGACTTGGCGCCATTTCTGCTGCAATCATTATCGCGCCTGCGGCGCTCTGACCCGGCAGCTGCTTCCTTTCGTCACCTTCGCTGCACACGCCGTGCGGGGTGGGGGTGTGTTCGTGCTGCACCCTTACGGAGTCCTCTGGGCAGCAGGCTCACCTTCGGCCCGGCTGGGCTTCTTCTCTTTCCGCGGGTGGGCACCGCGTGGCACACGCCTCTTCCGGGTGGGCTCCGCTGGGCGTGCTTTCTTTCTCCTACACCAGGCAGATCGCGGCCGATGCGGGTGGGCTCCGATCGGTGCGCGCTGTTCCGGGCACTTCCCCCCTCACCGGGACTAGTCACGGCAGGCGCCTGAGGTGCGGGGTGGGCTCCCGGTCACCTCGTGGATTGGGGTCACTGCGACGCGGCCGATGCGGGTGGGCTCCGCACGGTTCGCACTCTCTACCGGGCACAGCGGCAGGCGCGACGGGGTCGGGGTGGGCACCCGACTTCCTCGCCGTCTCTCTGGGGCGGCATGCACGCCCGCTGGTCTTCAGTGCGGGGTGGGTACCCGGTCGCTGCTCACGCCCGGGGCTCTTCACACGCCCGGCGGCGATTAGGCGCTGTCCGTGCCTGCTGGGGTTGATACGCAGGCAGCTCTCACCCCTCCTTTTATTTTTGCTGGGCTGCTGCACGCCAGGGCACAGCCCCCTCGTCGCCAATGTAATGATCGGGCCCTCAGGCCCGCATGCAGGTAAATGAATGACACAGGACGCAGGACTACTGGTACTGGAAACTGGCACCCGAGCAGGTGCGCTCGGCCCCTTTTATTGTCAGGGTCACCTGACTGGTGACGCCTGTGGTGGGTGGGTGTTCAGTGTGGGTTACAGGCACCATGGAACACTAGACTGTATCCAGCCGGATACTACATCCCTCCCAAACTTTAATGAAAGTCAAACCAAAATGAAGTCCGAACCTGTGGGAGAAAACACAAGTTCCACACAAAACATAAATTGGCGATCATGACTTCCACGTAGTCTCTTGGCTGATGGTCAACTGCCGGCGAGGGTGTTCTGACAGCCGGGACCACTCTGTCTCCTTGGCACGATGTCTGAGTGCTCTACGAATGTGTTCTTTTGGACTAGCATCGTGGAAGTGCGCCTCACAATCTCTTTCTAGTACCGCCATCGGTGGAAGTGTGGGTGGAATGGTGGTGGACCACTGTTTGTTCGATTTTCCGCTGGGCGCCCTGGTAGAGGTGTTTCCTCCTACTAGTAGTTGAGTAGTTGTCTTCTTCCAGGACTCACCGTTGCAGGATATCCCTCTCACGGATACCCCTCTCTCGTGAGTGTCCCCTCTCACTGGACGACCCGGAGGCCCTTTGTTGCCAGGTTTCCACTGGACCGGTGGACCGCCGCCTTGTGGCTCCCCTCGCGTTGGGGGAGTCGCTACGGGTCCTCTTTCCGTGTCCGAAGTTCCGCCTGGAAAGGGTGCTGTTGGCACTTGGTCCTTCGCTCTCTGCCTCTGTTCTCCCAGGAGCTCCAGAGCCAGCTTCAACAGTCCATCTCTCGTCTTGGGGATCCGCTGCCACCGCTGTCCCTGAGGCCTCTGCCCCTTGGATATCCACGGTCCTGTTTCCGTGACTTCCCAGAGGTGGTTGTTACCAACGGACCGGCCTGCTCGCTTCTGTCGTCCCCGGGTGACCTGCGGGTTTGCGCATCGACGCATACTCCCAGTGGTGCTGATGGTTTTCCCAGGTACTGTGTCCGGCTGTCCATGCACCTTCTCACTCCCCTCTTCGGGTACTCCTTCTGGTGTGTGTGTTGATCTGTCACGCACACCTCTGTGCTCTTCTCCTTTCCTCTTCGGGTGTTATCCTTCTCCTTCCATTGCGACGTGATCCAGTCTTCCTGCCTTATTGCTCGTCCTTACCAGGCTTCTTCTTGTAGCGTGCACTCTACGCGTTTCCCTCTGGTCTTGTCCCGCCACTAGGACACTGTCTTCCTTTCACTCTGTGACTTGACCGATTGTCGCGACCTTCTGTCTCGTAGTTGCTTCTGATGTTGCTTCTGATGTCGAGTGATGTTACTGGACCTCTTTTCCTACTCCTCCTGGTCCTCTTTGTGAACCTCTCATGGGGTCCTCTTCACTGACGTCCCTTCGGACTTCCTCTTCTCTCCAGCTCTGACCTTCCTCTTCTCTCCGGCTCTGACCTCTTGGCAGGTCAGTGCGCTCTCCGACCTCTTGTAGGTCTACATCCTCCTTGCGACCATCTCGTGGTCGGCGTCGTCCTCCTTGCGACCATCTTGGTGGTCGGCTTCGTCCTCCTTGCGACCATCTTGGTGGTCTGCAACCTTCGCGCGACCATCTGGGTGGCCGGCAACCTTCGCGCGACCATCTGGGTGGCCGGCAACCTTCGCGCAACCATCTGGGTGGCCGTCAACCTTCGCGCGACCATCTGGGTTGCGTCACTTCGTGTGACTCCCTGTGTTTGCTGAATTGTCGAGTGCTGGTGCATGCTTCTCTTCGTACCGTCGCGGTACATCTCCAGAGTCGCGTTGCTCCTTGCGCTGTGTGATTTCTTGATGTGGTGGCTTCTTGGCGCCACTGGGTGTACTTCTTCATCCTTAGCCCGCCAGTGTCGGATACTTGCTGCGTGCATCTTCGTCAGTGAGTTCCTCTTCCTAGGCGCTGCTGTGTACCTTCCGCGTCCGGGGTACATCTGTGCTGAGTCCTTTAGTTCGCTCGAGGGTTCCGCTCCACTTGATGCGGCGACAGCACTGTCCTTGCTGGGGTGGATGTGGCTTAACACCATTCTTCTTTCTCCTTGTCTTGCTGTGGGATGGCGTGGCATCCCGGTGACACACTGTCTCTTCTTCCTTGCGCTTCTGTCGCGTTCCTGCGCTTCTGGCGCATTCCTGTGCGCCTCCGTCGCGTTCCCGTGCACTCACCATTGTGCATCAGTCGGCCCTTGCGGTACATGCCTTGCTGCCTCTTCTCCATGCCTCTCTATTCCTTTCCTGTAGCTGGTGCAATGCTGCTCTCCGGCCACTAGGTGGCAGTGTAGGGTTTGCTCTTCTTCCATGTAGCAGCACCCTTCTTGGCTGCCAGAACTTTCTGCAGAGTTGTCTTCCCTCTTTGCAGGCTTCGGTAGGCTGTGGAGACGGGCTGGAGCTATGGCAGAGTAGTGGAGGGCAGGACCCGTGGCTGAACAGCAGGTAAGACTGCTTTTTATTTATTTATTGAGGCAGAGGGGCCACAGGCATTGCAGTCGCTGCAGATGCAGAGCATTACTTAGTGTGTGTGTGTCAGCACATTTGAGACTTTTGGGGCATGGTGGCAGTCAGTGCCATTGAGCACTCATTTGCAGTTCACTTTTGGCGGCACTGGCCGCTTGCCTCCCGTGTAGGCGCTGCTGGGGGTCCTACGAGGTGGGGCATGACCCTCCATGGCCGGCGGCGGCCGTTCTTTGCAGTTAGGATCGCCCTCCCTGCCCGCGGCATCTTCCTGCAGTCTTCGCGTGGCAGGGAGGGGGAGGGGGTGCCGGCATGGTCATCTCTGTGCGGGGTAGGCACCCGCTGGTTCCCTTTCGTCGCGCAGCACTCCCTCTTTATGAGCGGTTGACTCGCGCTCGATTCTGCCGGGACACAGGCGCCGGGGGTGCACCCGGACTTGGCGCCATTTCCGTTGCAATCATTATCGCGCCTGCGGCGCTCTGACCCGGCAGCTGCTTCCTTTCGTCACCTTCGCTGCACACGCCGCGCGGGGTGGGGGTGTGTTCGTGCTGCACCCTTACGGAGTCCTCTGGGCAGCAGGCTCACCTTCGGCCCGGCTGGGCTTCTTCTCTTTCCGCGGGTGGGCACCGCGTGGCACACGCCTCTTCCGGGTGGGCTCCGCTGGGCGTGCTTTCTTTCTCCTACACCAGGCAGATCGCGGCCGATGCGGGTGGGCTCCGATCGGTGCGCGCTGTTCCGGGCACTTCCCCCCTCACCGGTACTAGTCACGGCAGGCGCCTGAGGTGCGGGGTGGGCTCCCGGTCACCTCGTGGATTGGGGTCACTGCGACGCGGCCGATGCGGGTGGGCTCCGCACGGTTCGCACTCTCTACCGGGCACAGCGGCAGGCGCGACGGGGTCGGGGTGGGCACCCGACTTCCTCGCCGTCTCTCTGGGGCGGCATGCACGCCCGCTGGTCTTCAGTGCGGGGTGGGTACCCGGTCGCTGCTCACGCCCGGGGCTCTTCACACGCCCGGCGGCGATTAGGCACTGTCCGTGCCTGCTGGGGTTGATACGCAGGCAGCTCTCACCCCTCCTTTTATTTTTGCTGGGCTGCTGCACGCCAGGGCACAGCCCCCTCGTCGCCAATGTAATGATCGGGCCCTCAGGCCCGCATGCAGGTAAATGAATGACACAGGACGCAGGACTACTGGTACTAGAAACTGGCACCCGAGCACGTGCGCTCGGCCCCTTTTATTGTCAGGGTCACCTGACTGGTGACGCCTGTGGTGGGTGGGTGTTCAGTGTGGGTTACAGGCACCATGGAACACTAGACTGTATCCAGCCGGATACTACACCAGCGCCTTTTTTGGGAAGACAGTGAGCGCGAGAGAGCTGCATCCTCGAGCAGATTTTCTCCATGAGTGCTGCGTGCGATTATGAGCCTGAGAATGCTCAGTGCATTACCGAGCATCAAAAATGTAATGCAAACAGGTGCTCTGAGCAGCTCTGCCCGCACGTGGAATTCCAAGGATTCTCGCAGTTTTTGGGCCGCTCCGCAGAATTCCCCGTAGCAGAACTCTGCGAGCTCCACTCAGGCCTAGTCATAATGAAGGTCTGCTCACCTCTGAATAAATCAGGCGTACCTTCAGTTTGCCATAGAAGGTACACCGTCGAAACAGAGTATCCTCTACACCAAACTCTAAATTGGCCCCTTTGTCGTCTTTAACAAGAGAAACCTTTGACCTAGCCTTCACTCCTACCACCCACCCTGTGTTGCCACTACAGAAGAACTAATCATGAGCAGTTTGCTGAGAAGAACCTCAAAATATTTCCATGTTTAGCCTTTTCTTCAAACACCTTTACTTCAGTTCTGTGTCTGCACCCCCCTTGCCACAAAGAGGCTCTCTTTAATACACTTCTTTTGTCTAAAGAAGTTGTATCTACTCTCCATCAAGTGTGCTCACAACTACTAACATCAATTCTCACAAGTGGTAATTAATGCGGCTGTCATTTGTCACTTTGCTAACCTTTACCACATGATCTCTTACAATGTGGTTCTTATCGTTGATGCCTTTATATCATGTTCTAGCTTGTTGTATGTAAAATATATTTACTTTGCATTTTTCGAAGATCGTTTTGCATTAATTAAACAAATATTTTGTCTCTAACCAGCATTTAAAGGTTTGAAGTCCCTCAAGTAAAAAAAAACATAATTTTTCCTGCTTTTCAAAAACGCTAAGCCTGCTTCTCTATTTCAACTGCCAAGATGGTGTCGAATTTCCATGACTAATTTTTTTTATCAAGATTAAAATGAAAAATGTGTAACATACGGCTCGATCACCAAAAACAGATTTTAAGCTGAAATTCATACATATATTCCCATACGAATGCAAATACAATACCATACCACATACTTATTAATGTTTTAACACTTTTAACATATTAATTTCTGTTGGCTGTTCATGCTTCGATTGACCTCTTTAGTGAACATGCTTGCTTTTGAAGTCGTCGGGCTAATGCCATGTTGTATGTGAGTATGTGTGTGCAGATTAATGGATGTCCTGATGCATAGTTGTGAGAGTACGTGTATGTTTGAGCAAACCAGTGTGTGCTGGGTGTGGTATTGTTGAAACCCTCTGGTTAGTATCTCCCTTCTTTCTTTCCACCTTCTTGGTATGCTCTTACGGAATGTTTGCGTTGAAGGAGAAACTGTGAATAGTGAGAACACAGAGGGATTACATTGAGTGAGGAACTGCTTTGTACAGTGGCTAGAGTTTCACTCCTCTATAAAAAAGAAGTCTTCTTTTGTATTCCTTCTTTCTTTTGGATTTATTTTCACACTAGGCCTGTTCTCCAGGCACCAGAGAACTCAGGTGAAAATAGCAATCCTTGCAAGAGGTACTCCATGCTGCCGCTGGAACCTCAGGAACTAGAGTCTAATACAAACTTACTGAATTGCCAAGTACCCTCTTTTTAAGCTTTGTCTTTCAGGTGACGTTTTTATTGTGCCGGGTTTCCGCCTTGAAATGACGAGTACTGACTCCGTTGCAGGTTTGAATATATTTATTCCGAACTTCGGAGGGAGAGCGCGGGGCAGCTGTGTACATAGCGCCCTCGTATCTAATGGCCGCCGCAACTCCCATCATGCCTTGCGCGGCCACATGGTGGTCGCGAGCTAGACCGCAACACCACAGTTTCTGCAGCAGATCTGAGAAGATGCAACCTTCATGGTCAAATGTGTGCTGACCGACGACGTTCCCAAAAGGGACCCTCATAAGAGGGCGGCCCCTTTAGTGCCACAGGATGGCACACTAGACAGCCTAGTGTCTGGAGACCCCTTAGGGGTCCCGCTCGTCACTTTCGCCGAGGTGGGGGAAGGGGAGAGGTATAAGTTCCTCCCCCGCCCACCTGGCGGCCTCTTTGTCCCTCACCCTGACGCCTCATCCAGAGGCGGAAAGGTACTCAGGGGTACCCTCTTCAGGAGCACAAAGGGTGCTGAGGCTAATATCCCCAGGAAGTCTTTGCGGTGGACCCTGAGGTGCGATGGCGCCCCGTCTATCCTTCGGAAGTCGCTTGAACGCTCTGCCACTCGTGGGGGGGGCGTGAGTAAAGAGGTGGACCCTCGGTTCACCGGAAGTGGGAGGGACTATCCCCTCACCACAACCGATAAGCACCGATTGGCTAAGGCCACGATGCAAGTTGGCCCATCAGGTGGTAGGCCGCGAGGGGCGGCTTGCCTTTGGATCACCTGTAAGATAACCCACCATGTTGGCATATTTGGTATGCTAATAAACCTGCAGCAATTTTTTCGACCAAAAAGTTGTCTGGTCTGATTATTTATGTTACCTGTATGTTGCTGCATGAGGGCTGGTGAGTGTTGCCGATATTGGCACTATGTGGTCTGACCGACGATGTCCCCGCAGGGGACCCTCAGAAGAGGGCGGCCCCTTTAGTGACACAGGATAGCACACTAGACAGCCTAGTGTCTGGAGACCCCTTTGGGGTCCCGCTCGTCACTTTTGGCCGAGGTGGGGGAATGGGAGAGGTATAAGTTCCTCCCCCGCCCACCTGGCGGCCTCTTTGTCCCTCACCCTGACGCCTCATCCAGAGGCGGAAAGGTACTCAAGGGTACCCTCTTCAGGAGCACAAAGGGTGCTGAGGCTAATATCTCCAGGAAGTCTTTGCGGTGGACCCTGAAGTGCGACGGCGCCCCGTCTATCCTACGGACGGTTGGAAACCTGTACAACCAGGGGTCGCTTGACCGCTCCGCCCCTCGTAGGGGGGGGCGTGAGTAGAGAGGTGGACCCACGGAAGTGGGAGGGGCTATCACCTCACCACAACCGCTAAGCACCGATTGGCTAAGGCCACGATGCAAGTTGGCCCATCAGGTGGTAGGCCGCGAGGGGCGGCTTGCCTTTGGATCGCCTGTAAGATAACCCACCATGTTGGCATATTTGGTATGCTAATAAGCCTGCAGCAATTTTTTCCACCAAAAAGTTGTCTGGTCTGATTATTTATGTACCTGTATGTTGCTGCATGAGGGCTGGTGAGTGTTGCCGATATTGGCACTATGTGGGCTGACCGACGACGTCCCCGCAGGGGACCCTCATAAGAGGGCGGCCCCTTTAGTGCCACAGGATGGCACACTAGCCAGCCTAGTGTCTGGAGACCCCTTTGGGGTCCCGCTCGTCCCTTCTGGCCGAGGTGGGGAAGGGGAGAGGTATAAGTTCCTCCCCCGCCCACCTGGCGGCCTCTTTGTCCCTCACCCTGACGCCGTATCCCTCCCTACCGCTTACCCGGAGTAATCAGGGTGGGGGGTAAGGATTTTCTAATCTTTTTATTTGTGTTGCAGGTGGAGTTACAGGGCGATCCAGAGGCGGAAAGGTACTCAGGGGTACACTCTTCAGGAGCACAAAGGGTGCTGAGGCCTAATATCCCCAGGAAGTCTTTGCGGTGGACCCTGAGTTGCAACGGCGCTCCGTCTATCCTACGGGCGGTTGGAAACCTGTACAACCGGGAGTCACTTAAACGCTCCGCCCGTCGTGGGGGGGGGGGCGTGAGTAAGGAGGTGGACCGACGGTTCACCGGAAGTGGGAGCGGCTATCCCCTCACCACAACCGCTAAGCACCGATTGGCTAAGGCCACGACGCAAGTTGGCCCATCAGGTGGAAGGCCGCAAGGGGCGGCTTGCCTTTGGATCGCCTGTAAGATAACCCACCATGTTGGCATATTTGGTATGCTAATAAACCTGCAGCAATTTTTTCCACCAAAAAGTTGTCTTGTCTGATTATTTATGTTACCTGTATGTTGCTGCATGAGGGCTGGTGAGTGTTGCCGATATTGGCACTATGTAAGGTAGGCATCCTTTATGCAAGAAATCATATGAATGCCCATAAACATTACAAGATCCAGAGACAAAGTAGGCGGGATGGCAGTCATAAAGTAGGAAAGAATAAAAAGCAGCAATTCTCTCTGACTGTGCCAATACTACTAACAGGGGATCTATTTTACAGAGGAAATGAAGAATGGCAGCAAAAGATAATCTACTTCACAATATGGATCCTTTTGGGTTGGGCTGAACATCAGCAGGAGCACCCCACTCACATGCAGGCTCCTTAGCAGCCACTCCACATAGCAGAGACAACAGCAGATGCAGGGGCGGCTCTAGGCTCATGGTGGCCCTGTGCAGGGAGCATAGGTAGGGGGCCCCGGAAGAGGGGGTCCGGGCGGGGCGGAGCTCAGGAAGGTGTTTTAATAAAACGTCCAGAAAAGGCGTTAGATGACCAGTACCTGAGGCTGCTCCTACCCTTCCGAATTCGTCTCAGAACGATAACATTTAGGAGGAGGAGGAGGAGGAGGGCATTGTGACACACGACATGAGGGACTGGCACAGACGGCTGCAGGGCCATGACAGGACCTGTGTCCTCTGGATACGCGGGCAGCGATGTAGTAAATAAGGGTTAGTTTTAACCCAGGCACACCAGGAAAACTGCAAAAGAAACGAATTTCCGCAACCTCAGCACGTGACGCACTACTCATGTTTACCTACTGTTTACCTAAAACCTATCATGCTTCCCTTTCTTCCCTTTTTCACCTAAAATGTTTTTATTCTTTGTATTTAAAAAATTGTAAGACTCACTGAGACACACCTTCCTACCACAGTTTGGCAATGTGTGACAGCTAGATGGCACCGCACGCGTCGTAACGTTCCGAGTCCGACCACCAGAAAGAATGCAGACTGATGACACACGCCACGCCGCACGCGGGAAGCAGTTTGAGGAGGTTGAGTCTGCGCAGATCACTCTATCCCCACAGAGACAGAAACACTAATAGGCAGCGTTACTGACCCAAAAAGAAAGACAAAATGACAGACAGCACTGACACATCCAGAAAAATACAGGGAGTAAAGGAACCCTGTATTCAGAGACACACATGCCTGTTGCCCGCTTCATCCGCCTGGAAGGCAGATGTCTCACCTGCATCCAGTCACTGCTGTCCCGAGTGGACAGACAGACGGACGTTAAGGCCGATAAGAGCTTGTGACAGGGCTCAGCCGGACGCGGAAGCTCTCAGATCTCGCGGACGCCACCAGCTCAGCAGTAAAAGGCTTCGTCCCGAGCCGCGGACGGACAATAGAAGACCAGACAGACAGACAGAGCAAGATGGCGGCGTCCGCGAGCGCACCGCGCGACAGTTGCGGGGGAGGCGCGAATCAGGAACGAGGAACACAGGTGCGGGAAGGGGGGGGTGACGGTCAGGGTGTTTGCAAGTTAGTGGAAGCCGGAGGCCGCCAAATCCCTGCCAGGGGCCGCCACGAATATGTATTGTATCCAGTGGTCGAAGTGGGGAAAAAAAAGTAGGGAACTGTGGGCGGAGAATCAGAGGGCGGGAATAACCTGAGGATTGGATCAGTGGGTGGAGTTAGAGGTGTGGCCAGGATTGGCAAAACATCCCAATCTTTAGTATTTGTTTGGCATTTCACTGACCATTTACAGCTTATTATGTTATGTAATTCAACCAATGGATACACATGAATATTTAACGATTAATATGAGTTATTGACATTAAAATAAATTCACAAAGTGGGATATGTTTCTAATCACAGAATGTCCCAAATATGCTTAAAAGTGGAAGAACAAGCCATTTGATTCTGAGCCATGGATTTTCTGTTGTCAGCAATATACACAGAGACAATCAATTTTACGTATGTAAATCACTGTATGGGAAATGTTACATCAGACAAAGGAATCACATGACAACCATATTAGTAGGCAGTATAGTTTAATAGTGATTGATCTGGAGAAAAACAAACTCAGAATTTAAAACTTAATACCATGATTGGAGGTTCCCTTTAATAATCATTATTGATTTCTATCCAAATGAACACTTTTTGCAATATTAGGATAATCAAAGGCTTAGGGAAAAAAAACATAAAGCTCTAGTTTATACCTTGCAGTTTGTATGCAGCTCTAAGATGAAAGCTAATAGCTCACTGTTCTTTGTTAGGATTTTAACTTATAAACTGCAAGTAGCAAAATAATCTTACTGTCAAAAGCAGTAACCCACTAACCTATTTACAATATGTGCACTTTGTGATGTGCATGGTACATGTTCTTAGCAGCAGGCACATTAACCCTCTGCGCTATCTTTTCATGAGTCAAAACTTTCCCTAGACAAAACTCCGATCTCGCTCTAGTAAGACGTTTATTCACCGGAGTTATCATGACATTTTTATTATTGCCGAAAATTGCTGTAGGCCAGGAAGGAGGCAGCAAGTGCTTTTAAAACCATAATATACAATGCTCCCACTCAAAGTCAGCACCCGTTGCGGTCACACCGGTCGCATCACCCTAGTGCCAGCTCTTCTCAGGGGTCCTGTGACCTCACTGTTGCTCTAGGGTCTGCTACTTCTTAGGCCTGCCAGCAAGACTGGAGGTAAACTTCAGTATGGATTGTGGTGGGCAAGCCTTCAAGGTGAACCCACACGCCACTGCTAGGGTCCACCTGCTGGTGTTAAGACACCAGGGCTTTTCCGGATTTGCAGGGTCTTCTAAGGTCTAGCGTGGGAATGTGCTCCCTCAGGAGAGTGGTCTGGGGGACTGCTCATGAAGGCTGAACCTGGTTCCTCAGTTCTAAATTCGGCAGCTCTGCCCCCAGTGCTACATCCGCTCCATCACTGAACACCATACTGCCCCACTGAGAGAAATTCACATTGCCTTCAACTACAATCCAATTTGACCTGCTATAAACAACTGGATGCGATTCAATTCAATTTAAGCACTGGTAAGAGCAATATGCTCCCTAAAGGAAAAAGTAACAACATCCTGGAAAAAGCAAACACTCATTGGGAATGAAAGATTAAATAAAGCTTGTGAAATGTAAGCAGGAACAACATGGTAAACTTAACGCTTTTACACTCACTATTCAGAAATCAGTGAGTGCTTCTGCCTGAAAACTACAGGGCCCATAAAGGACCCATTTCAATGTCCACTGCTTATATGCTTACAAAACGCTAGCAGTATGGTTTAAAAAGACCACATTTGTGAACACAAAGCCACCGTACACATTTTGTTTTCCAATCCACCCATCAACCAGGTATCGCAGTACCTCCAGGTTTGGCGCACTTCCCCACCGGGGGAAAACAGCGCTTCACTGGCAAACTGAGTAAAGTGACGCTAATGTTTTTGGGGTTTGAATAAAACCGATCTGGGCACTTTAAGAACATTCCGTCTTGCTTTATTTATTGATTTTTCATATTTTGAACCTTTTATTTCCGTGGCTGCACTTTGGAATAGAAAAATGTCAAAACGGCATTTCCAGCAAAAGTGTTTTTCTTTTTTGCATCCATTTCACAGGGGAACAAATGAACGACAGGAAGAAAGAGAGGGTGAGAACCATTTCTTGAGTCACGGTTTTCGGTAAGAGAGGAGGAGTTAGACAGACAGAGAGGGAATAAGAGTAAGAAAGAGAGGGGGGGGCAGCTGCCAACGGCAGAGCAGAAGCGGACACCTTCCTTGTCTTGTCTGGGCAGGAAGCAAGAGACGGAGACCTTTTCCTTCTCTGCTCCCCGCCCGTCCCCAAACAGCCACTAATGCCAGCCTTCTCTGCAGTGCTTGGATATTTCTTACGTCCAGGGACGCATGTTCCAAATAAAAAAGTAGGGGCACGGAATCTATAGAATTAAAGAAGTAGGGGCACACCGTGCCCTGCCGTTCCCGCCCACTTCGACCACTGATTGTATCCGATTCCTCGTGGAGGTCCATGGGGTTTGGCGGCCCTGTGCAGGTGCACAGCTTGCACATGCCTAAGGCCACCCCTGGCAGATGAGCCTTCGTGGTTCTTCTGATGCTCCAGGAGAGCTCCAGAACAAAGCAGTATACATCTTACTTCATGGGCCCAAGCAAGATCAACCTTTGATTCCCCTTTCATGGAGTGTGGTCCCAACTATTAAAAGAAGGCTGTGAAAGAGTACACATCCTGACTCAGTCATTTCTTCTGTGCTGGAGTGCACAGCTTTTGTACTAAAAAGGTGAAAACTTTTCTCATATTCTTGGGTCACAGGCCCAAAATATATTCAGAATTAGTGGTCTTAAGTCAACCCCTTGGATATTGGTGCAGCAATTTAACAGTTGGAAAGAAACAGCCAAAAACAAATTAATCTGTCAGGGTAGGCTGTCTAGGTCCATTGTGGCAAACATCCCATAATGCTTTGTGTTTCTGATTTCATGGTGTAGACAGACATCCAGTAATGCCAGCAGGGATTGTGTATCTCGTGCAGGCCGGCCTTTGGTCGGCCAGAGGCCAACCAAAGGCTACTGCTGGCCTTCATTTCTCTTACCAAGATTGGCCAAATAATGCAGTGGAATGGCATGCAGGACATCTCTTTGTTTAGATACCTCTTTTGTAGGGTCTTGCATCTTGGATAAGTCATCTCATGACCTGGGCAAATCAATGGTAGTTACTCATTTTGAAAAGAGTTTCACTTTAGGTGGACCCATATCTCCAGCAGAGTCGAGGACTGTGCTGGGGTCAGCCAAAACAACATCCTGTTGATCTCCTGCTAGGTGCTACAAATACGCTTCAAAAGAAAAGTATGCCAGTAATGGTGAAACCATGGTGGCATAGTGCTACGGTGCAAAGGACTTTTAACCCATAGCCTTAACTTGATTGAAATCCGTTTTGCCATTTCAGCCAATTTAGCACAGGCTCTATATAGGCTGAGGCTTCCATGACTTTAGCTGTGTTCAGTGTCTACAGACTATGCTCGGTTACTTGACTGTGTTTATATTTGTGTTTTGCTAGAGCAGAAGAAATATCTCCTATCTATCCCATTACTTTGTCATGCGAAAGATAACAAAATGGCTTGATCTATACAAGTATAAACAATTAACGATGATGGGTAGAGACATATTCTGTGGCGTTCACTCTGTATTAGACATCTTTTTAAAGAGTGAATGTTCCTTTTCAGAAGCGTCCTGAGCATTTTTATGTGCTGTGTGTTGATAACATAATGGAAAACTCAATTGATGGAAACCTTCTGCTAACAGTACACTATCTCCATGTCTCAGAATGCTCTCTTTTGAGTCAGTCATTAATTTTTCAAAAGCATTTTTGTACTTTAGTGGGTATTTTTAGAACATAAACACACTATCTTCCAAAGCAGGGCGTTGACCTTGAATGATGAAGAATTATTCTTCATCTACTAAAACGAAATGCAGTTGTATGTTATTTATCTACTAGAACTGTTTACTATTCGACAACAATAAGAATAGCATAGAGGTAGCCCCTCTCTTGTCAAAACACTTTAATATTGTGGGGCTTATTTACAAGCCCCTTGCGACACTTTTGCGCTACAGTTACGTCACTTTTTGTGACACAGCAGTAGCGTAAACAATGCACCAGGTTGCGCACTATTTACAAAGTGACGCATCTAGGCAGATGAGCCACCTTGTAAACCCCTGCTCCACATTATATAAGTGCGTCAGGTATAATGTATGCCTGGTGGGCGTTCTCACGTCAGAAATCCTCGTAGACGTGACGCAGTGAAATCTACAAGATTTCACTGGGCCACTTTTAGGCCGCCACTGCTTCAAAACCTCATGCTCCTTGGAGCATGCGTTAGGAGTGACGCAGTGCAATAAGAATGGGCCTTTCCCCATGCATTGCTGGAGTTGCATCAGGCTTGCGAGACAACTCCACCAATGCGTGGGTTTTGCGCTGACAGATACATCAGAATTTCTGACGCATCTGTCAATCCTTGTGCCATGGTGCACCTTATTGTAAATACGGCGCATCCATGGTGGCACAAGGGTTTCTCTTGAAGGCACTAGGAAACTAGCGCATCTCTGCTATAAGGCAGTGATGTGTCAGGTTCTTGTAAATAAGCCCTCCTGTGTTTTGCAGTGGCAGCTAGTTGGAGAGATATACAAGGCATGTCAGGCTGGCCGTCGCAAGGCAACAGGGTAAAGTGGCATTCGCAGTGTAAACTGGTGGTGTGAGCACCACTCCCCTGCTGCCAGTCAGCAGCAATGCCCCGCCCCCAAACACTACCCGGGCTAGGAGCAGTGAAGAATAAAATAGTAATTTATTTTATTTTTCACTTATGCTGCACTGGCAGCAGGGTGCAACGCCCTTCCACCCTAATGGTGCGGCTGCCGCTGGCATGAGAGCAGCATCGGGATTTGGAGGAGGTTGGCCGAGGCTCCAGGAGGATTCGAGATTGACTGCACTCAAGACGAGGAAGCAAGGAAGTGTGAGTACGTTTTTTGTACATTTTATTTTGACTTTTTGGGCCCACTGACATGCACTGTGAGAAACTTGCATTGCCTTCAGCCTTAATTCCAGAGCTCTCAGTCATGGCCTGTTATAAAATCTGTTAATGAGCTATAATTGAGAGCTTTGGAATGTGAGCCCAAAGGCATCGTGATTTATTACAGTGTCTGCCACTGGGTTTGGCCCTCGGCTCCACACCCCTCAAATCTTGAGGGTCACCGCCCGCCACTGTCTCATGCTGCAGATGAGCAGCATGAGAGCAGCACCAGGATTGGCTGGAGTGGGCTGCCTTGCCGCACCAGCAGGCATGGGCCTGTGCCTGCTGTCCACCCAGCTGCCTAAGACAGCTAGGTGAAGAGTTTTACACTATGCATGTCAGGCTGTCACAAGACAGCCGGCCAAAGTGACACATGCAGTATAAACTGGTGGAGTGAGCACCACTCCCCTGCTGCCAGTCAGAAGCAATGAACCCCCAGACACTGCTCAGGCAAGGAGCAGTCTGGCAACCAACAGGGTAATACCCAATTGACCCTTTTAGTACCTGGGTAAGGAACAATAAAGAGCAAGCAACAAAATGGTACAAAAGGAAAAGATAAGAAAAATAACTTTGGACAAGAGCACACTAATTGACTCTATATCTAGTTTATTAATCTAGACAGATTTTATCAAAATATTTGGACTTTCCTGCATCAGAAATGACCACGGACCTTAATGGAAGCAACAAAGCAAAAAATACAACAGCACAAATATACATAAATTGAACATGTGCAGAACGTCACCAACAAGAACACAAAAAAGTTTACCCCTAAACAAACATATAATTTTTTGTTAGTGTCCTCCTAATAATTTCAGGACGAACCACTGGAAGGAAGTCCACAGAGCGCGCTGCGACTCAACAAATTATTGTCGGACTTTCTCAGCACACTCAACAGTGAATAACCACACTGTACTTATTTTCAAGGACTCCTCCTTCAAAACCGGGTCTACGCAATTGCGTTTCGGCCATATATTTTCCTCGGCCTCCTCAGGACAGGGTTAATACAAAGAATGTACACACACTACAAAAAAGAAGTATATACACGTGTAAATATACAAATATATACATAAAACTAATCACAAGCATAGTCGTAGCAGTTCGCCATGCCGCCCAACGGGGAGCCTGTAGTCGGTGACCGTCACCAAGGGACCCAGGGGTGAGCCGGGGACTTACATAGGAAGAGATATACAAAGGAAATCTATGTGTTCATAACGAAAGGTGCTATAGTTATAGAGACCACCAGCGTGTCAGTCTCTCAGGCTGGCGGAAAATGTCTCACACCACAGACCCAATGCATAGTCCACCTTAGCTGTTGGTGCCCACACCACAAAGATAGCAAGAACCTCGAGGAAACCCACTCTCACTTTCTCTCCCCCATGGCTCTTACTGCGTGTCTCACAGGGGTAAGCAAACATAAAGTACTTACAGTGGTAGGGTGGTCCGAAGGACGCTCCTACGTGTGGGTCATCCGGGTCCACAGGTACCCAAACGGGTGCCGACCCTATTAACAAGGAATTCAGGGGCTCAACACTCAAGGCAGCGCAAATAATGCAAATGAGGGGGATACGTCAGGTGGTAATGGGCGCTTACCTTCCTTCAACAGGAAGTCCTGTCTGCTTCCACTGACTGGCAACGACTTGTTAAATAAGCAGGACGATAACTACCTACAAAAGCAAAAAGCCAAGGGCTTTAGAAAACTTAACGGGAGCCTACAGACTACATGAGTCCAAATCCAATGGGGCTTGCGTGGCGGAACTTACTTTGAAAAAAGTCCGACTAAAAGTCCGGAACAAACAGCCACTCCACTCGGCAATCCTAACGGCGCTGGTCTGCGTGTGTCTACGGGCTGCCCCAGTCCTATTTTCCGGCATCGGACGAGGGTAGTAAACATGAAGGAAGGGTTCCACTTAGGAGTGAAAACGTGTCGGCCATCTTGGCACGGGGGCGTCTAAAATCACACTGCCCTCTATCTCAAGGGGGATCAAAGGGAAGGAAGGGGGGGGGGGGGGAAAAGGAGGGGGGGGGGAGAAGGGGGGGGAAAGGAAAGGGGGGGGGGGAAAAACGCGGAAAGCATCTAACCATTAACGCGGAAAGCATCTAGCCAGAGGGTGCATTTCAGCAGGAGCAGTCATCCACCTATAAGGTATGAATCACAGGACAGCATCTAATAGACAAGGGTAAAAGTACAACCCAGGTATAACACGAGCACCACACTGCCAATGGAAAAAGAATTCCCAAAAAGTCCACAGAGTCTATTACCGGGGACAAGACCGTGTGTGTAATATCAAAGGGTCGATATCCCTCATGGCACCACCACCGCTAACTACACCCCATCGGCAACACAGGCGACCGTTCAGACAATGCTTGATCAGTGCACAATCTATTATAACAACACAAATGAAAGACATGTTTTAAAAGATGTGTAACGGGAAATGTCATCATGCATTCGCACTAGTCACGACCTTGTAATACAAGGCCCAAAAACCCTCTACTAGGTACAGTATCAAGAGGACGCAAAATATATGGGACAATGGTACTTATATCAACGCCCAGACCTCATCACGGTCATTTAAACCTAATCTGGATGTCTGATAACGTTCGATCATTCGTGCCTCAAGATGATCGAGCTTATTTTGTAATGCTGTTTTAGTGAAAGCTTTCACTACCAACAGCACAGTCCAGTACAGGTCATCTTCACTGTGGTTCATATCAATGAAATGTTGTACCATAGGAGCCCCTATGGTTCCACATCGTATACGGGATTTATGTTGTGAAATCCTCAACTTTACGACCTGAGTCGTCTGTCCGATGTATGTTTTTTCGCATGGACATGTGACTGCATAAACCACATTTTTGGTGTTGCAGTTAGAAAAGCTTAACTGTGAATGCACTATTTTATTGATTTCCACACACTTAGAGTTTTTTGTTTGCATGCATACCCCGCAGCCATTGCACCGGAAATGTCCGACGAGGGCTGGAAGGCCCATCATTCCTCTCAGATCAATGGGTGCCATAGAGGGGCGGGAGGCTTTCACTAGATGATTTCTAAGATTCTTTCCTCTGCGGAACGCGAATAATGGCTTAGAGATATTCAAGTGTTCCACCAATTTGAGGTTTCTTAGAATAATCTGCTTGATCTTATTAGCCTTAGGGTTGAATGTGAGTACACAAACCATTTGCTCATTTTCCTGTTTTGTTTTAGGTACAAGGAGTGTTTCCCTCGGAGTGTACCAAGCTCTCTTTAATGCTCCCTTGACCAATTTCTTTGGGTACCCTCGTGCTGTGAGTTTTTGTTGGAGCATTTGGGCATTTCTAAAATAGTCATCCTTATTAGTGCAATTACGTCGCACTCTCAAAAATTGGCCATAGGGCAAGTTGTCTCTGAGATTTCGTGGATGTCCAGAGGTATAATCTAACAGTGTGTTCCTATCAGTGGGCTTGATGAACAAGTCCACCTCCAGTTTCCCCTCTTTTTCAAAAATCCACACATCCAGGAAATTGATACGTTTATCACTTGATGACATAGTGAATTTTAAATCAGGTGTCCTAGCATTGAGCCAGGCATGGAATTGTGTCAGCTGATCCTGTGTTCCCTTCCATATCATAAACACATCGTCTATGAATCGCACCCACTTCAGGATATGGTCTTTAAATGGGGACAAGGCGTCAAAGATGTGTGACATTTCAAATTGATTCATAACCAAATTAGCAATTTCCGGGGCGAAACAACACCCCATCCCTACGCCTTTAATCTGCAAAAATAAGTCTGTTTTGAACGTGAAGAAATTATTTTTTAAACAAATCCGGGCTAGGGCAACTAAAAAATCAGTGGGAACCTGATGAGGTCGGGGCCGTTGATCAAGAACCACCCGCATGACTATCAAGGCTTCATCTTGTGGTATGTTCGTGTATAAACTCTCAATGTCGAAGGAAACCAGCAGCTGCTGAGTTCCTTCGAACATTGAGAGTTCAATTTTGGAAATGAAGTCCATGGTGTCTCTGATGTATGCCTGTGTGAGAGGAACAAAGGGCTTAAGAAATACATCTATGTATTTTGCCAACGGCTCCAGCACGGATCCGCAGGAGGCAATGATGGGTCTCCCGGGGGGGTGGGAACTGTTTTTGTGTATTTTTGGCAATACATATATATTGGGTATCTTTTGGTCGGTGAAATTAAGATACTCATATTCCTTTTTACAAAGAAAACCCAGGTCCATTGCTTCAGTAGTCAGATGTAATATTTGAGCTTTTAATCTGGCCGTGGGATTCTCTGTAATGAGACGATAATGGTCTCTATTATCCAGTTGGCGCTGGATCTCCGCATCATATTGTTCGCTGTCCCACAATACGATCCCCCCGCCCTTGTCGGCCGGTTTGATGACCGTCAAAGGGTTCAAAGCGAGTTGTTTTAAAGCCACTAGTTCTTGTTTAGAAAAGTTGGATTTGAAACCGATACGTTTGGTATTCAGTTTATCAACTTCCCTCAAGACCTGATCTTCAAACATAAGCACCTCCTCAGGCATAGCCATGCGTTGAGGGCAAAAAGAAGATTTTTTCTTTAGCCCGCTGATATTGATTTCGTCAGTATCATTATACTCCGAAAAAAAGACCCTGAGACGGATCTTTCTGAGGAATTGTAGAACTTCAATTTTAGTTGCAACAGGATCCTGCAACACTGTAGGGACAAAGGATAAGCCTTTTTGCAACACTTTTATTTCTGTTTCTGATAATGAATGTTTCGACAGATTGTAAATTGGCAGAGCGACTTGCTCTGGATAATGCTCTTCCATATCACTCGGGATTACCTCCTGTAAGTTCTGTGTCGGGTCCTGAAGAACCCCTGTTCCTGGTTCTGCTGTGGCGGGGGTTGCCATCCCCTTCTGAAACCCCATCCCCATTGTTTGGATTGTATATATTTATTGTTGTCGTTTTGTTTAAATATTTCTATGTGGAGTTCATGTAAAATTGGTTTGTGTATAGAGAAATGTCTGAACCATACATGGTCAGTTATTCCGAAGAGGACATTAATAAGCTGAAACAGATTCCGTCATTATTAGGGGGAGACACCTCAGGGACTAGCAATCTGAATTGTAATTCTGACAAAGGGGAACGCCTTATTCAACTAAAAAAGAAGAATACTAGGACCCAACTCCATGCCCAAGTTTTATTGGAATACCTTAAATCAAACACCATACCTGTAGGACTACAGGTTAAAAATATCCCAGTAATCTTCTTTAACGATAAAGCATACCTGGTGGACTTTAGTGGGGTGGGAACTAAATGCTCACGCGACTGGATCGTGTTGTCAATTCAGACGGCATTAAGAATAAGCGAAGATGAGTTAAAAGAAATCAAACAATTAGAAGAGGAAATTGGAGGAGACACCTCAATATCAGATGCGAAGGGATTGCTAGAAAGTATAGAGAGAACCTTAGCTGATTTCAAAACGCATACTGTAAATTTAAAAACATCAAAGGTTGTGAAAGACATCAAGAACTTTAAACTGGAGTGGGTTTACCCCTACCTGAAAGAAGATTTCTTTAAGAATAATAATCCGAGCAGTCTGAACCTACAATACAGAGGAAGGTCTCGAACTAAATTTGTGACCTTCTCAGGATCCTCATCTTCAGATTCAGATCAAGGAAGCGGGTACTCTTACCCTCCGTATCCGCCACAGCAGCCGTACTATCAGTATCCTAGAACTCAGCCCCCCCCTCCTTTTTTAGACAGAGGCGGGCACCGGGGATGGGGTTTCAGAAGGGGATGGCAACCCCCGCCACAGCAGAACCAGGAACAGGGGTTCTTCAGGACCCGACACAGAACTTACAGGAGGTAATCCCGAGTGATATGGAAGAGCATTATCCAGAGCAAGTCGCTCTGCCAATTTACAATCTGTCGAAACATTCATTATCAGAAACAGAAATAAAAGTGTTGCAAAAAGGCTTATCCTTTGTCCCTACAGTGTTGCAGGATCCTGTTGCAACTAAAATTGAAGTTCTACAATTCCTCAGAAAGATCCGTCTCAGGGTCTTTTTTTCGGAGTATAATGATACTGACGAAATCAATATCAGCGGGCTAAAGAAAAAATCTTCTTTTTGCCCTCAACGCATGGCTATGCCTGAGGAGGTGCTTATGTTTGAAGATCAGGTCTTGAGGGAAGTTGATAAACTGAATACCAAACGTATCGGTTTCAAATCCAACTTTTCTAAACAAGAACTAGTGGCTTTAAAACAACTCGCTTTGAACCCTTTGACGGTCATCAAACCGGCCGACAAGGGCGGGGGGATCGTATTGTGGAACAGCGAACAATATGATGCGGAGATCCAGCGCCAACTGGATAATAGAGACCATTATCGTCTCATTACAGAGAATCCCACGGCCAGATTAAAAGCTCAAATATTACATCTGACTACTGAAGCAATGGACCTGGGTTTTCTTTGTAAAAAGGAATATGAGTATCTTAATTTCACCGACCAAAAGATATCCAATATATATGTATTGCCAAAAATACACAAAAACAGTTCCCACCCCCCCCGGGAGACCCATCATTGCCTCCTGCGGATCCGTGCTGGAGCCGTTGGCAAAATACATAGATGTATTTCTTAAGCCCTTTGTTCCTCTCACACAGGCATACATCAGAGACACCATGGACTTCATTTCCAAAATTGAACTCTCAATGTTCGAAGGAACTCAGCAGCTGCTGGTTTCCTTCGACATTGAGAGTTTATACACGAACATACCACAAGATGAAGCCTTGATAGTCATGCGGGTGGTTCTTGATCAACGGCCCCGACCTCATCAGGTTCCCACTGATTTTTTAGTTGCCCTAGCCCGGATTTGTTTAAAAAATAATTTCTTCACGTTCAAAACAGACTTATTTTTGCAGATTAAAGGCGTAGGGATGGGGTGTTGTTTCGCCCCGGAAATTGCTAATTTGGTTATGAATCAATTTGAAATGTCACACATCTTTGACGCCTTGTCCCCATTTAAAGACCATATCCTGAAGTGGGTGCGATTCATAGACGATGTGTTTATGATATGGAAGGGAACACAGGATCAGCTGACACAATTCCATGCCTGGCTCAATGCTAGGACACCTGATTTAAAATTCACTATGTCATCAAGTGATAAACGTATCAATTTCCTGGATGTGTGGATTTTTGAAAAAGAGGGGAAACTGGAGGTGGACTTGTTCATCAAGCCCACTGATAGGAACACACTGTTAGATTATACCTCTGGACATCCACGAAATCTCAGAGACAACTTGCCCTATGGCCAATTTTTGAGAGTGCGACGTAATTGCACTAATAAGGATGACTATTTTAGAAATGCCCAAATGCTCCAACAAAAACTCACAGCACGAGGGTACCCAAAGAAATTGGTCAAGGGAGCATTAAAGAGAGCTTGGTACACTCCGAGGGAAACACTCCTTGTACCTAAAACAAAACAGGAAAATGAGCAAATGGTTTGTGTACTCACATTCAACCCTAAGGCTAATAAGATCAAGCAGATTATTCTAAGAAACCTCAAATTGGTGGAACACTTGAATATCTCTAAGCCATTATTCGCGTTCCGCAGAGGAAAGAATCTTAGAAATCATCTAGTGAAAGCCTCCCGCCCCTCTATGGCACCCATTGATCTGAGAGGAATGATGGGCCTTCCAGCCCTCGTCGGACATTTCCGGTGCAATGGCTGCGGGGTATGCATGCAAACAAAAAACTCTAAGTGTGTGGAAATCAATAAAATAGTGCATTCACAGTTAAGCTTTTCTAACTGCAACACCAAAAATGTGGTTTATGCAGTCACATGTCCATGCGAAAAAACATACATCGGACAGACGACTCAGGTCGTAAAGTTGAGGATTTCACAACATAAATCCCGTATACGATGTGGAACCATAGGGGCTCCTATGGTACAACATTTCATTGATATGAACCACAGTGAAGATGACCTGTACTGGACTGTGCTGTTGGTAGTGAAAGCTTTCACTAAAACAGCATTACAAAATAAGCTCAATCATCTTGAGGCACGAATGATCGAACGTTATCAGACATCCAGATTAGGTTTAAATGACCGTGATGAGGTCTGGGCGTTGATATAAGTACCATTGTCCCATATATTTTGCGTCCTCTTGATACTGTACCTAGTAGAGGGTTTTTGGGCCTTGTATTACAAGGTCGTGACTAGTGCGAATGCATGATGACATTTCCCGTTACACATCTTTTAAAACATGTCTTTCATTTGTGTTGTTATAATAGATTGTGCACTGATCAAGCATTGTCTGAACGGTCGCCTGTGTTGCCGATGGGGTGTAGTTAGCGGTGGTGGTGCCATGAGGGATATCGACCCTTTGATATTACACACACGGTCTTGTCCCCGGTAATAGACTCTGTGGACTTTTTGGGAATTCTTTTTCCATTGGCAGTGTGGTGCTCGTGTTATACCTGGGTTGTACTTTTACCCTTGTCTATTAGATGCTGTCCTGTGATTCATACCTTATAGGTGGATGACTGCTCCTGCTGAAATGCACCCTCTGGCTAGATGCTTTCCGCGTTAATGGTTAGATGCTTTCCGCGTTTTTTTCCCCCCCCCCTTTCCTCCCCCCCCCCCTTCTCCCCCCCCCCTCCTTTTCTCCCCCCCTTCCTTCCCTTTGATCCCCCTTGAGATAGAGGGCAGTGTGATTTTAGACGCCCCTGTGCCAAGATGGCCGACACGTTTTCACTCCTAAGTGGAACCCTTCCTTCATGTTTACTACCCTCGTCCGATGCCGGAAAATAGGACTGGGGCAGCCCGTAGACACACGCAGACCAGCGCCGTTAGGATTGCCGAGTGGAGTGGCTGTTTGTTCCGGACTTTTAGTCGGACTTTTTTCAAAGTAAGTTCCGCCACGCAAGCCCCATTGGATTTGGACTCATGTAGTCTGTAGGCTCCCGTTAAGTTTTCTAAAGCCCTTGGCTTTTTGCTTTTGTAGGTAGTTATCGTCCTGCTTATTTAACAAGTCGTTGCCAGTCAGTGGAAGCAGGGAGGACTTCCTGTTGAAGGAAGGTAAGCGCCCATTACCACCTGACGTATCCCCCTCA
Organism: Triturus cristatus; assembly: GCF_964204655.1. Lineage (NCBI taxonomy): Eukaryota > Metazoa > Chordata > Amphibia > Caudata > Salamandridae > Triturus > Triturus cristatus. The sequence continues at coordinate 1,011,235,899 of NC_140582.1, read as the reverse complement.
TTTGCATTATTTGCGCTGCCTTGAGTGTTGAGCCCCTGAATTCCTTGTTAATAGGGTCGGCACCCGTTTGGGTACCTGTGGACCCGGATGACCCACACGTAGGAGCGTCCTTCGGACCACCCTACCACTGTAAGTACTTTATGTTTGCTTACCCCTGTGAGACACGCAGTAAGAGCCATGGGGGAGAGAAAGTGAGAGTGGGTTTCCTCGAGGTCCTTGCTATCTTTGTGGTGTGGGCACCAACAGCTAAGGTGGACTATGCATTGGGTCTGTGGTGTGAGACATTTTCCGCCAGCCTGAGAGACTGACACGCTGGTGGTCTCTATAACTATAGCACCTTTCGTTATGAACACATAGATTTCCTTTGTATATCTCTTCCTATGTAAGTCCCCGGCTCACCCCTGGGTCCCTTGGTGACGGTCACCGACTACAGGCTCCCCGTTGGGCGGCATGGCGAACTGCTACGACTATGCTTGTGATTAGTTTTACGTATATATTTGTATATTTACACGTGTATATACTTCTTTTTTGTAGTGTGTGTACATTCTTTGTATTAACCCTGTCCTGAGGAGGCCGAGGAAAATATATGGCCGAAACGCAATTGCGTAGACCCGGTTTTGAAGGAGGAGTCCTTGAAAATAAGTACAGTGTGGTTATTCACTGTTGAGTGTGCTGAGAAAGTCCGACAATAATTTGTTGAGTCGCAGCGCGCTCTGTGGACTTCCTTCCAGTGGTTCGTCCTGAAATTATTAGGAGGACACTAACAAAAAATTATATGTTTGTTTAGGGGTTAACTTTTTTGTGTTCTTGTTGGTGACGTTCTGCACATGTTCAATTTATGTATATTTGTGCTGTTGTATTTTTTGCTTTGTTGCTTCCATTAAGGTCCGTGGTCATTTCTGATGCAGGAAAGTCCAAATATTTTGATAAAATCTGTCTAGATTAATAAACTAGATATAGAGTCAGGCTGGGAGCAGTGACACATAAAATGGTGGTTCATTTTATTACCATCTTATTTTTCCCTTTGGCTGTACTGGCAGCAGGGAGGTAAAGCTCCTCGGCCCTAATGGGGGGGGCCAAGGCTGGTGTTTTGTCCTTGTATTATATTGCAATTCATTTTGCCCTTTAGTTTATCCATTTTGCAAGTATCAAGGACATGAATACATAGAATGCCCTCAAAGTCTGAACGTACAGAAGAAAGCTTAGAACCTGCTGCAGGAGAATGTCTGCGAGGGCCATGGGCTCTCCTTTACTCCCTCGGGAGGGCTACCCTCAGAGGGGGGCGCTGACTGTGTGCCACCTTTTTGTGCTTGGGCTTCCTGCAGCTTTGGGGTAGACTCATACTGTTTGAACACCTCAAAATGTGCAAAAAAAGATGCTTGAGTCTATGCTGGGTGCGCAGGAGCCTGATCACACAGGTTAAAGTTATGACATTCGGACTTGGCACTTTTATTGTTCTCAAAATCTTCCTACGCGACAAGGCAGGATGTTGAAGCTGTTGAGGCTGCCTCAAAGTCAGGTACATCATTGTCGAGCACCCACTCAACACTTTAGTTTTGGCACAAAAATTTGAGAGGAACAAAGTTGGGTTTCTATAGCCACAGAGGTTTCTTTGCCACTGAGGTAACTTTGCTGATTCCATGCAGTCCCAAATTTTAGCTTCAGACTTCAGAACCACTTTTTGCTTTTAAAATCTTCCAGCGGGTCAGTGTTGGGTGCAGTTGCTGGGCAAGGCTCCACAAAGCCAGATACATTCAATGTGAGGTCCCACTAAGTGACTAAAGCCTTATTCTTCATAGTGGAAAGCTGTGAGCAGGACAGACATGGAAGTCTTGTCCCCCAAGGTTGCACCCTCTCTAGGGTAACCTCAGTGCCTCGTCCTGGTCCTGCAAAGGTCGAAAATATGAGTACGTTGCAAACCTTTCTTGAGTCTGGGAAAGTCACTCATGGACACGCCTATAGTCCACATGTCTTCAGGGCAGGCTTCAAAGCAGGAACTTTCTCTTTAGTCAGGGCTCTCTTAAGGTCCTGTCCCAAGGGGTCAGCTGGATTCGCCACACAGCTGGGAGCCCTCTTCTTTGGTGTCCCTGTGGCAGCAAAAGGATGCCAACCAATTGACCCTTGCAGAGTAATTCCAGCTCCTGGATGCCAGTTGGAGTCAGGAAACGTTCGATCATCTTTTCCTAGCAGCAGGCACAATAGTATTTCTTCTTCCCGGTTCAGGAATGTTCTAAGTAGGTAGTGGTGAACTTGTAGGTGGTTGTGAGCTGTCAAATGAAAAGAACCCAACGGCAGACCTTCCAATCTGCACCTCACGCTAGTTTCGTTTATCCAAGAGTCCTGCGCACAATTTACTCCAGCACCTGCCATTGTGCGGTGCCCCTGTGATCCAGATCCTTACTCCATAAAGCATAAGGAGGTGCACCAGGTAAGGTAGTCCGGTCAATCTCGATTTTTCAAAAACCTATATTTTCACTTTTTCATCGGTTATAATTCTTTATTAAACACATAGGCGTTTTCTTCCATAAACAGTAGGAATTTCATCAGGGCTTGATCATCGATGGTAATAAAAATAATCTCCACTGAGGGCTCAGTATTCTTGTTCCAGCTCGGTGTGCTGGCAGATTAGAGATATTTCCAAGGCATCACTGTACCCATCAATGATAAGTATCCTGCTTCTTCCTGAAGTGTATCGGTGTGTGAAGGCGGAAGGTGTGAGAGAGGAGGTATGTGGGGGAGTTCTATGAGAGGGAGGGGAGGGGAAGAAGAAGGAGGCGTTGTTTTTAATGCAAAGCCCAGTCTAATAATTTTAGTAGATGGGGCAAGGCCGCAAATACCATGGGATATTGTGCTGGAACACCCCCAAGTACCACCCATGGAAAGGCCCGTTGAGGTAAAGTAGCTCAAAGCAGCACAAAATGTTTTGCACTTGAAAATAAATACCTCATCAAGACTTTGCCTCACTGCAGGCCTTACTGCAGTGCAAAATCTTCATAAAGCTGCCCCTCTATGTTCAGAAAACTCTGCTCTTTGAGACCAATGAGCACATTCCGCAGATTTTCTCTTTTAGCGCTTAGAAACCAATAGAATAGAATCGTGTTAGAAGTAATCCTTGCATTGCATATCATATTAGATAAATTACAAATTGTGGTCGCAAATTATAAGCCGGATTCCATCGCTTGCAGTGGTGGCAGCAGTACCAATTTTGCACTGATACTTGAATGAATGGTGGAAAACCTCTTTTGTACCGATGTCTGAGTGCAAACTTGTGGCGTCGCCCATGCAGTCTACCAAATACACCCACCATATGTCGATGGCAATTTTGTATTTGACTTTTCTACATCTTAATATCTCTCACAGCGGTTACAATTACAATCTCAAATTGCAACTTTTAAGCTGTATCTTTTGCATTTTAAATGCCTGCTGCCGCACCTCTTTACGATATAAAAAATCAAAATAACATTGCTTTTCATTTCGAACTGGATTTTTGAATGGGCAAAAATATAAGAGCAGCTTTTTATCTTAAATAATGTCCATGTGGTGTATAGCCAAACACAAATCTCCCTATAACCGGAAGAGGGAGCTCCCGTCATTGATTTAACCTATTTTCCATTCTTTTCCGATTTTATGATTTCTACGCCTGACTTTCAGCAGCTCGAACTCATTAGAAATGCTTGTTTTTGGGGCGGAGATCACTGCGTTTAAAATAATCTTGCCTTTCCTCCTTGCTGTCAGAAACAGAGGGGACACCATACAGGAAATTGCTTGAATGACAACCCTAGTCGGATTCTCAGAAGAAAAATGCTGACCATTGTGGTAAAGGGTTCTCTAAAAAAGTTGATCTGAGAAAAAAATGACGACAAACTTGTCATTTGGTTGGACCCTTTCCATTATTTTTATTTATTTTGCAGTTTATGCACCACCAGGCCGCTGACGCGTTTTCAAGCGCTTTAAATAGAACAACGGTCGAATGCTGAATCTATATATATATAACACTTAGGGTGGGAGCAGGGCAAAGTGGCTGTGGGATCTAGGTTGAAAATCCCTTGTAGCACTAAAAAATCTAAATTCTCGCACAAAGGCCTAGCTAGACCCATAGTCAGAGGGGCCAGGCATGATTGTGGCGTCATCAATTGAACCCATTCAGCATTTATAATCTGCATATCCAGGGTTTTCGAAGTAAGGACCCAATGTACTAAAAACCGGTCGCAAACTACTGGTCGTAATTTTCGCTTGCTGTGGTAATTTGCAAACCGACCTATGTACTAATAGGCTGGATCGCAATGATTGATTCCTAGTGGGATGCAATACGACCTACCTCATAAATATTGATTGGGATCCACTAGGAACCGCAGACACCACAGGGGGTGGCTGCGATCACCATGAATGTATGTGACTGCTTTTAATTATATATATATTTTTATGGAACCTGTTTTCAACCTATTTTCCTTAAAAGAAAACAGGATCTGTTTAAAAAGAAAAAGTGTACTTTTCATTTTTAAAAGTAGGCAGGACCACTGCCTACTCTTAAAAACTGATTTTGTCATCATTCACAAAGGTCAAGGGGCCCCTTGGGGACCCCTTCCCGTTTACCATTGGCTTACCATCCCCTTCGAAGTTTTGTGAGCGGAATTCGGTGGCAAATCATCAATAGATATCATTCCAATTTGATATTAGGAAGGGATGCCCTAAATACCCCCTTTCAAATATTAAATCTGCATTGAGTTGCAAACCCAAATTGTGATTTGGTAATTTGTGACCGAAGCACAATTTGCGGTTTATACATAGAAAATGCATTTTTGCGATTCTGCAAATTGGGCCGTTTGTGACCACAAAAATGCTTCATACATCCAGCCCCTAGGTTTTGAAAATGTGAGTCTTAGGACTTTTTCTGAAGAATAGAGTCTCGGGTGCTAGTGTCAGGTGCTGAGGTACAGAATTTCAGGTTCTTGGAGGCGAATATGAGAACGAATATTTCAGAGCTAGAGAAGGTCTGAATGAATTTGTTTCCAGGCGGATAGAGCTTTTGCTTCTGGATTGTTAAGGCCTTGTGAGTGTGACAACGTTTTAAACTTTATCCTGGACCCTAGATGGAGCCAATGGAGATCTCTTAGGATTGGGAGATGTGGGTGAGGCTTTTCTCTCAGTGACGAGTCATGTTGTGGCATGCAATATGGCTTTCCATGGCTTTCAGAGTGCATAGTGTGGAAGCTGGAAGATCAACCAGGGTAGCGTCACTGTATTTAGACACTTATTTACCCATGTCTTCTTCCATTAATCTTTAGCTATACATATCTTACAAATCTTTATTTTTCATAAAGACACATATTTCACCAGTGATGTAATATCTGACGTCATCAGCAGAGGATTGCGGTCGCGTGAGTTATAGTTGCCTGCACTAACTATAACGGGGGAATTTCATTGGTTTTTTACGAGTGAAATGTCCAGCTAACTATAACATGTGTGAAACCTATGGTTTTTTCAGTGAATTTGCAAGGTTTTTTAAATGCTAATTCCTAACTATAACGTCTGTGAAACCTATGTTTTTTTCAGTGAATTTGTACGGTTTTTTAAATGCTAAGTTACTTTACGCCATTCGTGGCGTGCGCGCCCAGTTAACGCAGTTCGTTCCGTGCGCGCACGGTGCGCTTCGCGCACCGTGCGCGCACAGTGCGCTTCGCGCACCGTGCGCGCACAGTGAGCACGCGGTGCGCTTCGCGCACCGCGCGCCCACTTTACGCAGTTAGTGCCGTGCACGCACGGTTTTCACGCGGTGCGCTGCGCGCACCGCGTGCCCACGTTATGCGGGATGGGCCATGTACGCACGATGCGCTTCGCGCACCGTGCGCACATGGGGGAGATATTATGCGCATCTTTGTGAAATTTATTCTTTGCTACTTTAAATTATCAAATAGGCCATGCTCAAATGGTGCCCTTCGGGCACCATTTGCACACGGGGTGGGGAGAGTGTGGATAATTTTTTATTTTTTATTTTTTTACCGTACGCATACAGTAAGCGTAATCGGCGAATTTCCGAAAAAAAAAAATTTTTTTTTTTGGGGTGGGGGGTGGTTTGAGGACCCCTATATCAATGCTGGGTGGTTAGGATCTGAAGAAACTGCCTCTTTAGACATTTTTTGGGTTCGTTTTTGCTGCCCAACTCAGAGAGCGAGAGAGAAAATGGCGGCCGCCGCTTCCTGGTTTCGACCGATTCGAATGTTTACTAAGATCTAAGAGCCAATCAAAATGGCGCTCGCGCACGCCACCGTACGCGTACGGTAAGCGCACCGTAAGCGCACCGTAAGCTGCCACAGATATATATATTGATTTAAAGGCTATTTTCTCAGAATCTACTGAACAGATTTACACCAAACCTACAAAAGGCACTTCCTTGACCTGAGGACTACCTCTCTGCCAAATTTCAAGTAATTCTGTTCAGCCGTTCGGGCTGTAGCTGTGTCTAAAGGTCCTATGGAAAAATGCATGGGAAAAACGCGTTTTGGGACCCCCCTTTTATCTCAGCCCCCGCTTGACGAATCCCCCCGAGACTTTCAGAGTAGGAGCGGAGCGTAGCGCCCCACCTATTTTGAAAAATTCGTGAGGATTCGTCGACCGGCGCCAAAGTTATTCAAAATAGAATGTTGCGGATTTCCTATGGAAACGTGGTCCTAACTATAACTACCTACTGGCGACCGCCAGTGGGTAATATATATATATATATATATATATATATATATATATATATATATATATATATATATATATATATATATAATATATCTATAATTGCAAGCCATTTTCAACCATGTCTCATTGTGCGTAGAACATGTAAGTGACCTGTATGTACACGCACTGCTCTTCCTACTTCGCTTAAATTCCAAAAATCGAAAACACTGCATCAAGACAGCTCTTATCCATGGGAGTGCATCACACCAGTGTGTGAAGTGCTTCACTGACTACCTATAGGCAGATGCTCATCCTTCAATGCATTCTGCTTCATCCTTATAAAGTGGTCAACTTACATGTGGCCTGGCATTATATTCAATTTGAGGGATTAGGTGGTTGTTCAAAGTGCACCCAAATTTGCCTAAAATGTAACGGGTTGGCAGTCTTGAAATTGAGACCTAGCATACCTAGAAATTGGGGAACAACTTCTTCTATTGTCTCCATACCTGTTTCAGAGACTTCTGACATTTTGACATTTTAAATGGCATTCTGAGATTTTAAGGAACTGTAAGTTCAAGTACTCTTACTCCACATTAAACAGTCCTTGCCTCTAGCAACAGGTGGCATATCAGCCATTTTTTGAAGAGCAGGAGACATGAGCGGATGAGATTTGGTGTGGCTGCTGTTTTTCAGCAATAAGCAATGGTGGACAATGCACAGAAATACATTGCAGGATAATTCCCTTCATGTGCTGCTCAATCTGCTGAGGAAATGGCGACCTGCACAGTGGAGACAGTGAAACCTGACAAGAACTCCAAAGATTTAGCTCTTTGGGGTTCGTCATCCATCACCCGGTGAGAAGAAGCTGAATGACAGGGTGGTCACCAACAAACTTTGTGACCAGAAGCTGAGCATGGGGTACAGAGGGCTCTACTCATTCGGCACTACAACTATGAGAAGACACTTTGAGGTGACACATGAGATCAGGGGCGGTTCCTCCGTAATGGTCAAGGAGAATCACCCCAATGGCAGAGCAAGCAGCTACAAAAATAAACTGATATTTGATTATCGTTTTCTTTTTAAGCAGCTGGCTCAGCCAGCGTGTGCAGGGAGGGGCGGGGCAATGGAAGGGGGTAGGGGGAGTGCCATGTGCACTCTCTAAGTGCACATTTGTGTTTGGCCGACTGTCTCAGGACAACCAAAACACACATGCGCACTTTGGTTTCTCTAGCCCGGCTGCATTGAGCAGTGGGGCTGGAGAAACCCCACAGACTGCCTGGTCTCAGCAGGGCATCTTTCTAGCCCACTCAGGCCAATCCAGCCCAGTGCCTGTTGGGACACAGAAGAGGAAGCACCCGGCACGACCCGGGACGCGGCTGTCAACTTAAGGTAATTTGGTTTTTATTCTTCCCCCCTGGTGCTCCCTCTCTTGCCACAACCCTCCCCCGCCCCACTACCTTTTGTATGTGGCAGCTGGCACTGCATGAGATAGAGTATTTGAGGCGCCAGAAGGAGATTGTGACTATTTCTAACAGATTTGATCCCCTTTCCACCCTCAGTGGCGTGGATTGACTGAGGGACCCTAACCAGCCTAGCGACGGCAAATTGTGTGGACCTGCCATACCTCCAAAATGTGCTGGGGTCCCCTGTTTAGACTCTGATGAGGCCCGAATGTCCCACAAGCCCCTTTCTGTTCGGGCTCATTATTCCTGTACTGCTGTCGACCCCACCGCTACTGAGTCTCCCACGGAAGCCAACATAGTTTTATATTGGAGTGTCGCTGGCCTACGCAAAAAAAGTACTATGAGCGAGTGGCTTGATTTTATTAGCAAATTTCAAATTTCATGCCTACAAGAAACTTGGACAGTGGACCCGATACACTTACATGGTTTAAAAACATATAATTGTCCAGCCAACTCAAACCACCAGTGGACGTTCTAAAGGGAGCGTGCGTATTTATGTATCAAATCTGTTGTCTCCTTTGAATACAACTGTAATTGCTACTTGTGCATTTTATCAAATTGCCACCCTACAAATGTCTGCACATTCTTTTATTGCTATTGTAAACTTTTATAACAACGCTTGCAGTCAAGAAATTATTACAGTTCTCAATTGTTTAGATCATGATTTAGAGACAGCCTTCCCAGTCAACTGTAAGAATCCATTAATCCTCTGGGGGGGTGATTTTAACATACGCACATGCCCGCCCCGTCTAACAAGATTTGTGGCATGACGTCTCCAGAAAACAGCGATATTACCCAATTTTCCCACTCGGCCTATGGGGATTCTCTAAATGACATGCTTTTTAAACATAATTTGTCCTTCTGTAATGAGCTCACTAGAACTCCAGTCCCAGTGCGTAGAACTTACAAGAGGCAGAGGTGAGAACAGAGTGATAGACTTCTTACTCTTCTCCCAGTATCACTCTGAACTAGTACTAAGATTTTCCTTACATAATATTGCTATCATTAACCACTTTCTCCAAACCGTAACTCTGAATATAAATCCCTTAGCCCAGGGGGGGGGGGGGGGGGGACACACACAGAGCCATTACTGTGGAGAACATTGATATCTCCGGTCGTAATGGGTATGCTTTAATATGGTCCCTGGTGGATTCGTCCAATTTTTTTGCGAAATTCATTCGAAATAAAAAGGAGGCTTTTGATCACCACTGCCTTGATGAAAACACGGAGGCAGAGGAGTTTATCCAAGTGTTTGACCTTATAAAAAAGGGCATCGGTGAAGGGCTCTCTGTCACACAGAGCAAAACTAGGACATCCCATCCTTGATGGTTCGATGCAACTTGTTCTAAAGCACACAGGAAGCTAAAACTTGCCCTAGCTAGAGAGCTGTGACAGGCCCCGGAGGTACGGGAATGCAGAGCCACATATTGTATGGCTATCAAGCAACAACAAAATTCTTAAAGGAGGATACTCTGAATAGTTTACTTGAAGCCAGCATGTCCAAGAATAACACTATGTTCTGGCGTATTATTAATTATCCTTCTTACGACCCAGCGGATTGCCCACGAGCTGAGATAGCCATTACCGAGGCGACTTGGTTAGCCCACTTCTCAGATCTATATTCCTCCACGAACGACATTGAGATCCCACAGATTCCTGCACCTTTCCTTAACCTTTAACCTTACTTCCTACTCAAAGGAACTATCCGGGTTTTACTCTGGATGAAGTAATGGCAGCACTGAAGCTTGGCAAGGGCGGTAAAGCCCCGGGTCCGCATGGGATCCCTATTGACTTGTTTAAGTCTAACATTGACCTGTGGGGCCCCATTATCCTCTGTTCTTCAGAGCCTGCCAGGAGAAGGGTTTTCTGCACACCTGGTCCGAGTCCCTTATTGTCCCTATATATAAAAAGGGTGATCACAATAATCCAACACAATATAGGCCAATTTCCCTTTTAGATTCCTTAGTGAAGGTGGCTGGGGGCATTCTTCTGAATCAATTGCAGGATTGGGCAGAATCTAACAATATCCTCTCGGATCTGCAGTATGGTTTTAGACCTGGGCTGGGGACCACCGTACGGGCTATTACCCTGGATTTTTTAATTGGCAAATATACACAAATTAAGGAAGGGAATTTATTTTTAGTTTTCGTGGACTTATCTTCTGCTTTTGATTTTGTGGTCCACGAGAAATTATAGTCCATCCTGACTAGTTTGGGAGTTGATTGCACTATCTTAAACTTCCTTAGGGATTTGTATGCACTAGGGAGTGGCAGAGTCCGATACGGCATAAATGGTAATTGTACCAAGCCTTTTAACTTAAGAAGAGGGGTACGTCAAGGATCTGTTCTTGCCCCCTTCCTGTTTAATCTCTACCTCAACAGTGTAGGGGATACTCTGGCAAGCAAGAGCGCTGATTTACCCCAAATAGACCATCCTCCAAATCCTGCACTTTTTTATGCCGACGCTACCGTCTTAATGGACCGTACCCCCTTAGGACTTCAGTGTTTAGTTGATGAATTCTTTATTTTCATGCAGGATCATGGACCGAAAATTAACATTGGTAAAACCTTCGCCATGCATATTTGGAGAACGACCTCTCAATGCCGAGACATCTTCATTGAGGTTGAAAAACCGAGTTCACAAATACTTTTTCCGAAGACCAACCCCCCCCATCACATGATCTTTGGCTATACATAGTCGAGATTGGCCACCAATGGCAGGATTTCCACTGGGCTGGGCCAATCCCCGGCCATGCTACTAACCCTCTCTGTGCACAGCCAAAAACTTTCCACAGCATGGAAGGGAATAATTTCAAAGAAGGTGGATGTATTGTATCATCACAAAAGTATAAATCCAATAAAACAACAACAGGTAGAGTAAATATATGGTTAGTATCCGTTATAGCACCTTAACATATGTTTTAAAAAATGTCCAACATTATTTACAAAAAAAACACTGTCAAAGTGACACGATCTCCTCATTCCCGCAGTTCACAATCAGGTCTTGGGCAAGGAAGCCGGTTACCAACCAGCAGTGCCCACCCTCTCCTTCCCAAACGTACACCTTTTCTATTCTCCTCAGTGCCATCACCATGTCAAGTGCTGTAGTATTCCCTCTGGTTCTGGTGCATCAGAAAGCGCAACTGTGAATCTCTCTACACTTGCAATCTACTATAATAGTGTAGTGATCAAGTCCACGCAGGTTCAGGTGATTCAAAGAGGTTTTATTCAAGATTGTATAAGATCACAGCGAGACACCACCAGGAGCAGTCAGAAGGCAGCTCAGCCCAGTCAACTGTGAACATTTGACTCACAACATTCCAAGGCATGTCATCACTGTAAGATTCTACAGGCAGGGCATGAATAACATTGAAGTCAGGATATAACATATCCCCCTTTCTCCCAAATAAACAAAATAACAACAATGAGAGAACAAGGGAGAAGAACCGAGAAAGAGAAAACACAGAGGAAACAGAACCTTAAAACCAGGAAAACAAAAACCTAGAAACCATCCTCCCTTCTATACTCAACAGAAAAGAAGAACAAATAACGTCAGAGAAGAGGAGAAAAGGAAGCACAAAAGACTTCCCCAAAGCACACCCACTGGCCAGAACAGGAATGAAAGGAGGCTGAAAATGGAGAACTAACAGAACTCAGGGCTACAAGCTGCGAATGAACGCAGAGAAAGGAAACACGACAGAAAAGCAGAGGAAAGTTCAGAATCCACAAGAGACACTAGAAGAAAACCTCAGAAGGAAAACAGAAATGAAGAAAGAAACAATGAAGATGAGGAAAAGTAAGAGGGGATTCCTCATCCAAACACCATTATCATTATAATACGACAAGATTGTTATACAAAGATAACAGTGCATATTTCACAAAAGAAAATTCAATATAAACCTTACATACCTAGCAATGAAAGCATAAAATGCATTCAAAAAGGGTATAAAACGTAAGCTAAATATGTAAACTCGAATGCATGGGTGGGAACCCATGACAAACCTCTTGGGATGGAGATGCGTAAGAGATGCAAAGGGACTGACACCCTCGCATAGAAAGACTAAACATTGTGTGCATGTGAAAAACCGTAAGGGTATGAACCCAGCAACTAGACATGTGTGGGTAAGTACCTGTAAGCAGACTGTAGGTTATAGAGAAAGACACATATGCAACAGGACTACAACACTTGCATGGACCCCCTGTGAAAGGGTAGAACTGGAGTAATGTAACTGTGTTAATTCAAAACATATATGAGTATGATCTCATGATATATTCCAAACAGTAAAAGGAATATTTGGGTAGGAACCCGAATACATGGGTAGGAACCCGTGCAGCAAAAAGCATTCATAATGGACTCCTGATGGCGAACCCTTGCATAGATCCTCTGTAAGAGGGGAAAAAAGAATAGTGTAATGGACTCTTGACGACGTTTACCAACTTGGCGTGTTCCTCGGTCGGAAACAATCTTTTGAGGAATGCCATGTAGGCGCACAACATGCAAAAGTAACAAATTGGCTAGTTCGCTAGATGTGGGCAATTTTTTGCAAGCCACAAAATGTCCCATTTTTGTGAAGCTGTCTATGATCACTAAGATACAGGTATACCCTTGATCACTAGGCAATTTTGTAATAAATTCTATGGAACAATGCTCCCATGGTCTTTGTGGAGTTTGTAAGGGTAGCAACAGGTCTCTTGTTTACGCATGTTCACTTTTGTTGCGAGCACAGACTTCAAAATCCGCAACCCACTTAGCAATGTCTTGAGTCACATTGGGCCACCAAAAATTGTGTTGAACTGCTGTTATAGTTTTTATCCTACCAGGATGTCCAGCACATGGGTGATTGTGATGCCAATCAAAAACAGTCTTTTGTAATTGTTCTGTTGGTAAAAACAAGGCAGTCTCATGAAAGGGTAGGTCTTGAACGATTTGTCTGTTGGCGCCTTTTGCTAACCAGGTTTTCCAGATGTTAGGGGGAAAATTGTCTCTGACTGTATCTAAAAACTCTTCTGTAGAAAGAAGACAAAGAACCTTATCTGGGTTGATTATTGCTTGAGGTTCCTCGATCAAAGGAAGTTGAGTCGAATCTTGGCGGGTTAAAGCATCAGCTTTTCTGTTTTCTATACCAGGACGGAATGTTACCAGGAAGTCATATTCTGAGAAGAAGAGCATCCACCGCAATTGACGTGGCGTCAAGACTCTCGCTGTTTTCATGAATTGTAAATTGCGGTGATCGGTGAACACTGTGATAGTATGACGAACTCCTAGCAGATGGTGTCTCCATTCTTTGAAGGCTTCTTTCATCGCTAATAGTTCTTTTTCAGCAATTGTATAATTTCTTTCCGCAGCAGATACTTTTTAGACATGAATGCTACTGGGTGTAACTGTCCAGTGTGAACATTTCTTTGTGACAAGATAGCTCCAAGAGCTATGTCTGATGCATCAGCTTCTACAATGTATGGCAACTCTGGATTTGGGTGTACCAAAACAGGAGCAGATGTAAAAGCTTGCTTGAGTAGGTCGAATGCTTGTTGAGCTTCAGGATTCCAATGGAAAGAGAAGTTTTTTCGTACCAGATGAGTAATGGGTGCAATTGTCTGTGAGAAGTGATTGATAAATCGTCGATAAAAGTTAGCGAAGCCTAAAAAGCTCTGCACACAACGGATATTTTTTGGACTAGGCCAGTTCAATACTGCTTGGATCTTCCTTTGCGCCATCTGAAAACCTCCAGGAGTTAGTATAACACAGAGGAATTCTACTTGAGTAACATGGAAATCACATTTGCTTAATTTACAGTAGAGGCCATTTTTTGTAACTGTTCTAGGATTGTTGCAACATGTTGTTCGTGTATAATAGAATAGATTAAAATGTCGTCGATATAGACAGCAACAAATTTGTCTAGGTATTCTTGTAAAATGTCGTTCAGAAAAAATTGAAACGCCGCTGGAGCATTGCAAAGACCAAACGGCATTATGGTGTATTCAAAAAGACTGTACCTGGTTTTAAATGCCGTTTTCCACTCATCCCCCGCTCTCATTCTGACTAATTGATATGCTCCTTTCAGGTCTAGTTTTGTCTAAATCACAGCTGATTTTACGTGATCCAAGAGAACTGAGATGAGTGGAAGTGGGTACTTATTTTTTACTGTGATTTTGTTTAGTGCCTTATAATCGATGCACGCACGGAGCTCATCATTGGCTTTCGGCACAAAAAAAAGTGGAGAGGCTTCTGGTGACTTGAAGGGTCTTATAAACCAGTTGGCCAGGTATTTATCTAAATACTACCTTAGATGTTTGTTTTCTTTTTCGGCCAAGGCATAAATACGACAATTCGGAATTACTGTACCAGGAAGTAAATCAATTTGGCAGTCAAATGCCCGATGAGGAAGTAAAGTGTCTGCTTGTTTCTCATTAAAAACATTTCTGAAACGTTCATATTCAGGAGGTAAAATTGTTTCTTTTTCCTCTGCTGTAGCTACCATGTGATTTTCTTCCTCTTGTTAACATGGAAACACCTCACAGTTTTTAACGCAAGTGTCAGAAAGGCCAGTAATTTTTCTTTGGACCTAATCTATTTGTGGGTTGTGAGCTTGCAACCATGGCATACCAAGAATGAATCCATATTGAGGAGCATTGATGAGGTTAAATGAGATCTTTTCTAAATGTCGCATAGTGGATACTATGAAGTCCAATTGCATAATTTTAGTTTGTTGGGTAATGGGACCTGAAGACAACTTCCGCCCATCCACAGTTTGTACTATTTCTGCTTTTTTCTTTAGTACACATGGCAACAGTAGTTTTTGTGCTAAGGTGGAATCTACATTGTTACCTGTTTCCCCTGAATCGAGGAGAATCTGTGATGGAATATTTTACAGTTGGTGAAACAGTTAAAACCATACTTTGAGTCACATGAGCAACATGCTTTGAGGAACTTATAGAGGGAATTTGCCAAGCGCTCTAAGGGTCCCTCTTGTTATCCTTTGAGGCAGCTAGTTTTCCGTCGGTGTAGATGTAGAATTTACAGTCTTTGTTGGTGGGTAATTTTTATTTCGTGGCTTAGTGGGACATTCCCTAACAAAATGCCCTTTCTTGCCGTAATACAGACATAGTCCGTTTTTGTGGCGTGATTCCTTTTCATCTTTGGTTACGGCAGGTCGAACCAAACCTATCTCCATGGGTTCGCTATGGTTTTCTTGAGAGGGGATACTACTGATTGTTTTTGAGCGGTCAAAACGATATCCACCACGATCAGTGCGACGTCCCTTTCGGTCCGACAATCTGTGATCGAGGCGTAAGGTAAGATTGATTAGTTCCGTGCAGCCCTTAGGTTGTGGGTCGATTTGTGCTAAAACATCTTTTAGTTCGTCATGAAGTCCCTGATAGAATATAGCAGCTCTTTTTTCTTCCGGCCATCTAGTTTCTGATATTAGACGATTAAAGTACGTTAAGTATGTTACCAGATCACGATTGCCTTGTCGTAATTCTAATAATTCCCTATCAGCTGAAAGGGTTGCTGTTCTCCTATCAAAAACTTTCTCAAATTCCCTAACAAAGGCTTTCCAATTATATAGAATGGTATTATCTTCACGAACTAAAGGCACTGCTCAGGATGCTGCATCCCCAATCAAATAGGAAATTAGAAATGCCACTCTAGACTGGGCGTCTGGAAAAGACGTGGGTCTGCACATAAAATGTAACTCAATTTGTGGAAGGAAGATCTGAATTTTATTAGGGTCACCAGAAAAACGCTGAGGAACTGCTAAAGGTATTTGAGGTTGAACTGTGACTGATATGGAAGTAGGTGATACACCACCTCCTGACGCACCATTTCCATAGTTATGTGCTGCACTCTGGAATTTACCTAAAGGGACATCGAATGGGTTCCTTTCTATTTTTTCTTAGACTTCTATTTTTTGTTGAAAAATTGCTACATTATCTGCCAAGGCTGCGGTACACGCCTTGGAGTCTGCTAACTCTTGTTGCACATGTTCTAATGCCTTAAGAATATCGTCAGTAGCCATTCTAGAGCCAAGCCAGGAAGAATATAATTTGTGGGCTCGTTATTCTAACAAAGGTGATGTTCCTCGGGACTTGCTCGATGCTAGAATGGTCCACCTCCAGGCAGCTCCAAATCTGATTATCGTAATGACACAAATGGTTAGAGTGGCCAGGTGGGGGAAAAGGTGTTCGGTAGGGAACAGCTGGGAAGGAGATCTGTAATAGAAGTATTCAAGACGTTAATCAAAATAACCTAATTGGTAATTCCAACAATATGTACTGCCTTTAGTTAAGATATTCACCTGTCTTTTCCCTATGACTTAATTAGATGGTTTGTTGATTGTGGGAAAACTACAAAAGAGGAGTACAAAAAACATACACTAGGTTAAAGAGAACCTGACACCATGTAACACTCTGTGCATTGACTAAGCAGTTTAGTTGCATAGGAAACGGAACAAGACCATGCACCTACCTATGTGCCCTACAACTGAAGCGTCATCTAGTAAGCTGTTCTATAGTTTGGTTGAATAAGGATAACTGCAGAACTAGCCTCACAACCTTCACACAGTTAACTTCAAAATGAGTGTTAAATGAATTATCAAAAAATTGTCCTTTTAAAGTTCAGGAACTTTGTTAAGGGTAATTGTCAATGAACATCAGAATTCAAAGTTCCAAGATCGTGTCTTTTCGTGTCCAATTAACATCAGATTCCAAGATTATGCCCAGAACGTAATCTGTTCAAAAATTATCTGAAAAGCTTTCATGTCTCAAAAGCAAGAAAAAACTGGAGCACTCTTACCCGAGTCCGCAGGGGAAGACGCGCTCATGCTCACGCTATTCTCTGGACTCGCAACTCAGCAATCAGCTGTTCATTCCTCCACCGCCTCAAAGCTGATTTCTTGATACCGGCTTCCGAGGTTCGGGAAGGCAGAAGAATAACGAACGTGCGCATCAGGGTGCGGTTTCCTTTTATAGGAGGGAGCCGCCCATGCGAAGAGGCACGCTGGAAGGACGTCTGTGGGGGGGGGGCGTGGCCAGAGTGCAGCTATGAACATAACAGCTGCTGAACAAAGCATGACAATAACTTATGCAATCAATAAACAAAACAAGATAAGGAGGAAAGTATCTTTTGTCAGTCTTCTCAGTCTTTTTTCTGGAACACAAGTTCAAGACACAGCAAGTCATTTCACTGGAGCATGGTTATACATGACATAGGCAACAAGTTAGTTCACTGGGGCATAGTTACATGACACAGGCTTCTCTTTACGATGTCACAAGTTAAAATAGCGACAAGTACATCTCTGAGGGCAAACCCACCAATAACACGATGAGGAGATGGAATGCTGCATTTTACCGCAGCGCGGCTGCCACAACCAACAGCTAAGTGAAGTGATGTGACCGCGCCCCTAGAGCCGCAGCCCTTGACCATGACAAGAAATTAGATATTTGCTCTGTTTTTGAACAATGTGAAACTATAAATGCATCGAATATAAAAAAAAAAGTAAAGAGTTTGTAACCAAAATATGCTAAAAATAAGAATATTAAACGCTACCTACCTTGTGGAGGCTCAAAATGAAAATGCCGGTTTTGGTGGGTTAAATAACATTTCTGTATTTCTTTTCTGGATTCCAACTATTCCTTCCAATTTAAAACGTTTCTTAGTAAGGAGTTGTGATATTTTATGTCATATTATATTTTTTTATTCAAAATTACTGATTTAACAAGCCTGGCTCTCAACGCCACACAGTGTGGCTTCAATTACAGATCTCATTTGGAAAGTAATACCGAGTTACACAGGGGTAGCTTTATATAACAGGGATGTTTTACGCTGAAGGAGTTCCATGAAATATCAGATAGAGACAAGATTGAATCTTGATTTGCCAC
Source organism: Triturus cristatus (assembly GCF_964204655.1). Classification (NCBI taxonomy): domain Eukaryota; kingdom Metazoa; phylum Chordata; class Amphibia; order Caudata; family Salamandridae; genus Triturus; species Triturus cristatus. Next base: position 1,011,217,892 of record NC_140582.1, on the reverse strand, counting down.
TTGGAACCCTAAGGGCCTTATTTAAGAAAACTGTTGCATCGCTGCGTGAAAACAGCGATGCAACAGTTTTCACAGCGCCCTCCTTGAGACATAATTGATGCGTCATATTTACTGTAGGATGCATCATGGCGCAAGGAATGACAGATACTTCAGTATTACTGACGTATCTGTCGGCGCAAAACTGACGCATTGCTGGAATTGTGTTGGAAGGCCTAAGATATTGACGCGATGGCGTACTAGAAGTGGCGCACTGAAATCTCATAGCTTTCAATGTACCACTGCTGCAAGGCTTTTTACAGGTTTTTTTTTAAATTATTTTTTTATAAACAAAAACAAACATCAGCAGTAGCATGACAACACAGGAGGAGCAGATCAATAGGCATCAGCGGTACAGCAGGCAATATACAAAATACAATCATGCATGGTGGAAGGTCTAGAGCGACAGGGGATCGCCACATGCAGGGGTCAGAGGGGGCTGACAAATATCTCCACGATAGGAGATCCACAAGCCCCACACACGAGACCATTTTTGGGGACATCCACGTGACACATATACAGTCTTTTCTCTAAACATTTCCCAATCCATGTCTTTCTCCCATTCCTGTGCCGTGGGCGGAACCGATGCCCCCCATCGCTGGGCAATATTCCTCTTGGCCAGCATTAGCCCCAAAGTTACCCACTACGTCAAGCAGACATTCAAGTCAGTCGGTTCCCAAATGTTTAGGAGACACCTACGGGCCTCCACTCGGAGCTGCGCTGACAGAACAGTATTGATAATGTCGAGAATATCAAGCCAGTAGGGTTGGATCTGCGTACATTGTCAAAGTATGTGAAAAAAGGTCCCCAGCTGGCCACAGCCACGCCTGCAGGCTCCCTCTTCCACCCTTCCCATTAGTACCAGTTGGGGCCCTGTTACATAGACACGGTGAAGGAGTTTTAATTGGACGAGACGGAGACGAGCTGGTATTGCTACAACCCTGGGAGAGGAGACTGCCTCCTGCCATTCCTCATCATCCATTTCTATGCCATCCCTGGTCCACTTCTCTCGAAGAGCCAGTAGAGGATCCGAGACGTTATTGGCCAGTTTTTTATATATCAGAGAGATGGTGCTGACAGCGAGATGACCATCAGGCACCCTATCTTCCAGTGGGGATGATTCCGGCAGCGAGGTCCCGGGCTGTAAATGTGTGCGAAGCGAGTGTCGAACCAGTGTGTATCTGAAGTGCTCTGAGTCGGCCAGGCTATATTGCTGCTGTAACGATGCAAAAGACTTAATATCAGATTTATCCCACAAATCCTCTATGCATGCAATACATATGAGATCCCATTTGTCAAATCCCTTACTCTTCCATAGGTCACCCAGTTGCTTGGAATCCCATAACGATGTTGCGAGCGTCAACTTCCGTCTCCAGTCTAGGCGATTGGTGGCCGCATTGCAAACGTGTACTGAATGGTTGGTGGGGCCTGGAAGTGGATAGTGCCGGGGCCTAGAATGAAGTGCTCTATTAAAGGTCCCCCCAGAGAGGAGCCACCTATCCATGTTATATCACAGGTCACATGGCTCAGCATAGGTGCAGTGGTTGATAGAGGACCGATGGGATGCCCAATAATACAATTGTATGTCTGGGAGGCTGATGCCTCTGTCATACCAATTTAGGGAAAGCTTGCCGAGAGCAATGCGAGGTTTACCGTTCCACAGCAGATCCCGTTGGAGGCTCTCGACCTCTCGGAAATAGGACGTAGGTATCGGATCCATGGAATTCTGAAGGGCATACAGGAATCGGGGCAGAGACATCATCTTAAAAAGGGCAGCCTTACTTAGCAGAGAGAGGGGGAGCGCCTTCCACCTGGCAATGTAACAAAGAGAGGAATCTAAAGAGAGGAAGATACTCAGATAGGTAAACCCTTCGGTACAAATTTGTAGTGGGCACCCATGCGGCGAAATCGGGGGCTCACCCGCCACCACGAACAGGAGGGATTTGCTCCAGTTTATGGAATAGCCGGAGTACCATCCAAAGATCGTGAGGATATCCAAGACCACTATCAGTGATCTCCTTGGGGAGGACAAGTACAAGAGGATGTCATCCGCATAGAGAGAAATCCGGTCTTCCCAGTCTGAGGACAAAACGCATACCCCTTATACTCAGGTTCTGACGTATCCACGCTGCCAGCGGTTCCAACGCTAGGGCAAACTGCAACGGGGACAGGGGGCAGCCCTGACGGGTCCCTCTGCCCAGCTCGAGGGCAGCCGACTTCTTGTTGTTAATCACCAACTGGGCCATAGGTTGGGAATACAGTAACTGCACCCATTGTGTGTATTTGGGGCCAAATCCAAATTTCTCCAACACCTCCCAAAGGTAGGGCCATTCAATGGTGTAAAAGGCCATGGCCACGTCCAAGGAGACTATAACCGCCGGCTACGATATAGTAGCCGCCCTGCCCAGAACCCCATGAACTCTGCGCAGGTTCAGCGGCGTGTTACGGTGCGGTATGAAACCTGATTGATCAGGGTGGACCAAAAACCCAATTGCCGTCAAGAGCCGGGTAGCAAGAAGCTTAGCCAAGATCTTGGGCTCAGCATTCAACAGGGATATCGGTCGGTAGGAACCACATTCCGTCTTGGGTTTCCCTTCTTTGTGAATAGTAACGATTATGGCAGTACGTTGGTCTATTGGCAGGATTCCCGCTTGCCTCGCGTCCTCATACATGGCCCTCAGATACGGGGCTAACTTGTCTGGTTTAAGCTTGTACAACTCAATCGGTAGCCCGTTAGGGCCAGTGGCTTTACCAGGCTTGAGCGATCGTATGGCTGCCGCTATTTCGTCGTCGGACATGTCACTGTCCATGAAGTCATGGTCAACCGCCGACAGCTTGGGCAAAGTTATATCGGTGAGCACCTGGCGGGAGTCCTCGATAGGGTGGGGGGCTGCCGAAGTAGTGGGCCGCAAAGCAGTCCGCAATTGCTTGCAGATCCGACAGGGAAGTACCCTCCCGCCCTTGAAGTTCAGGCACTAGCCGGCCTGCCCACTCCTTCTTGTCCAACCAGGCCAAGAGTTTCCCGGCCTTGTCGCCCACCTCATATAGACGTCCCTGAACCACTCTCCCTATGGCTTTTGCTTGGTCAGTCGCAAGCGCCCTGTAGTCCTGCTGTTTGAGTTTGAGAATGTGGAGCTTGTCGGGTGTGACCGCAATGTTTAGATCTTCTTCCAGTTTCCCCACCTCTACCTCCAGCGCTATCAACTCTTTGCGTTGTTCCTTCTTCTTCCCAGATATTAAGGAAAGGGCCTGGCCCCGTATCACTGCTTAAATGCCTCCCAAATCATCTGTGGAGATTCCACCGAGCCTTCTTTCTCATTGAAATAGTTATCAATGGCCCCAAGGAGCTCCGGGCGAATATGAGGATCGCGAAGATACCATGGATTGATGGGGGCGACTTGCCCCAGTTGTTGGTAACCGAGCACCAACTGGAGCCAGACCGGCGAGTGATCTGAAATGCCCCTAGCCAGATGTTTTACCTCTCGGACATGGGCAATTTGGGAGGCAGGTACCAGAAAGTAATCAATTCAAGATAGACTCCCATGTGCCCCGGAGTGGAAGGTATAGTGGAAAGCGCTGGGGTGAAAGACCCTCCATACATCCACCAGCCCCAGAGATTCCAGGAAGTCCGGCAGCCAGCAGTGCGAGCGAGGGAGAGCCCGCGGGGGTGCCGGTCCAGGTCCTCAGAAATCACCGAATTCAAGTCCCCTCCCAACACCGCTACGAGGCTTTTTGAGGGGGAACGCCCACCGTGCATACATTATACCTGGTGCTGGTATAATGTGGCGCAGGGGTTTACAAAGTGACGCACCTGCCTAGATGCGTCACTTTGTAAATAGGGCGTAACATGGCACATTTTTTCCGCTGCCAGGGCATCACAAAAAGTGACGCACCGGCGGCGCAAAAGTGTCACACGGCCTCATAAATAAGGCCCTGAGTATTTAAAGTATCTGATGCCTTGCACCATCTCTCAACCATCCTTAGCACTAACTTCTAACTTCCCCAAAACCCCCAAAATATCCTGCCATGCTTCACGTCCACTCACAAGTACCACATCACCACAAAAAGAAAAATAATTCCTGGAGTCATGCCAATCTCACAGATCACATTCTGTGTACTCTTTACCCTCTCCCTCACAAAAGCCTGGCTCGCTGCTCTCAATCTGAGAGTAGATCGCTGATGCTGTGCCGGCAGAAACTCAAACACCCCGGGGAGGTGAATGCTCATCATCCACCAAAGCTCCGGTTTTGAGACTGATTTCCAATGCTCTAACATCAGATTGGTGAAAAGCAAAGCACATTTTTTCACAGCTTTGAGGTCAGAGCAGTGAACAAATGGGATGCGAGTCCAGAGTTTGTGCTCAAAAGCCTGTATATACCAATATTTGGCGAAAGGCTTAAAAGCAACCAAAGCTGCTGCGCTGCCTTGCATCACAGAGATTGAAAAGAAATGTGCCATATCTACTAAGAAAAGTCACATTTGGTTTCTCTTCCCCAGAGCCCGCATTCTTTTACCTGCCATGCACCAATGTGTGCACCCTTGCACTGCAGAACAAGGCTGTCTGCATCCTGTAAAGCAGGTTTTGTGCTGGAAGGACTCCCTTCCATTACAAAAATTATCCTTTAAGACTCTTCCCAATTTGTATGTGAGCTGTACAGTGGAACGCACACATACAGTTAGGAAAACACCTGCCTTGCAGAAGTGTACTGTTTTGTAGCAAATCCCTGTGTACACATGCTAGTAATTAGGAATGTCCGTCAAAACCAGTGGGTGGTTGCACGGGTTTCCTGCATACCACCACTGGAACGTCCCATTGATGCAAAGTAGTGCAAAGTAACGCATAGCTCAGCTTTATGTTACTTTGGGGAACTTTCCTATGCAAATTCTGATTACGTTGGATATCAAACTCCACCCCAACACTTTTGCGCCAGATTTGTGTCACTTTTCGGTTAGTATATCTGGGACCTAGTTTCTTATGGAAGACACACACACCATATAGATTCTGCTACTTCATCGGTTAGTAATATATCATTTATAACTTTGACAACACTTATGTAGAAAAGTGCCCCTTCTTGTCATGATCACCCCCACTTTTTGCCACTGGTACTAATGTTTTTTACTGATGTGCACAGGGTCCGTTCCAACCAGGCCCCAGTGCCAGTGCTCTTTCCCTAAAAACAAGGTAAAATGGTCTAATTGTGTTACAATTGGCACACACTTAAGCACCCCTGTAAGTCTTTAGTAAATGGTACTCCTAATACCTAGGGCATGGGTACTAAAGAAGGCCCCTAAGGGCTGCAGCAAGTATTATGCCATCCTAAGGGACCCCGATACAAATTGCACGGAGGCTGCCAGTGAAAACACAACATGGCACACTCACTGTAGCACCCCTGTAAGTCTTTAGTAAATGGTACTCCTGATACCCAGGGCATGGGTACTAAAGAAGGCCCCTAAGGGCTGCAGCATGTATTATGCCATCCTAAGGGACCCTGATGCAAATTGCACGGAGGCTGCCAGTGAAAACACAACATGGCACACTCACTGTGTGCCATGCCAAAGTCTCTGCATATAATAGATGTAAGTTACCCATATAACAGGCCTTGTAGCCCTAAGGCAGGGTGCACTATATTACATGTGAGGACATATCTGAATGAACAGCTAGCCCCTGTGCTGCCTGGTTTAATTACTAGCTAGTCCAAGTATGGGGAAGCCAACTTAAGTATGTGTACTGGGCACTGGTCATTCTGAGTTCCTCAGCTACATGATGGCTTTACTGAAACCTTTGGTACTTAGAATCAAACACTTTATCTTAATACATCTGTATTGTTGCCAGTACTAGATTTATTATGACATGCACCCAGAGGGCATTTTAAAGGTGCTCCCTGAAAGATCTACCAGTATCTAATGTAGTGGCTGACTGGTATCGTCCAGCCTGCTACCACTGAGCAGTTTCTGGCCCCTTGGAGGTGAGAGCCCACCTTCTCTGAGGTCAGAAAAAATGCCTATTAAGGAGAAAGGTGTTCACACCTCCTCCAGCAGGATGGATAATGATTTAGCATATCAAGGCCAGGGGTTTCAAAGCCCCTGCCGCCTTTTGATATGAGACCCCAGCTTTCCTCAGACCTGGGTGATGCAACCCACTGCCCAGAGGCCCATTTGGCACAAGGACAGCTGGGAAAGTAGCAATACAAGAGGTGTGTTGCACCTCCAGCCTAGTCAGACCCCTAAAGTGGCCTACCTGATGTGTTCCATGAAAGAAGGGTTCCACCATCTTGTTCTTGGTGGAATTAGGAACTCTGGGACAGGGTTATTCCCACTCCCCACTGGAAGTGGTCATATAGGGGGTGTAGTGACCCCACAGGTAAGTAGCACATTGGTTACTAACCTTCACTCCCCTTAACACCCCTAAATGTAGTATTTAGGTGGCCCCCTGACACCTAGAATGGAGATTCGCTCTCTGAAGGAGGAAGAAGTGAGAACTGTGGACCAGCACCAAACTTGGCTTAAACCCCTGCCTGGTGGCTGCTGTCCCGACAATCACAAAGACCGACTTGTCCAGAAGCATAACAGCCTTCCCAAACCCTTGCCTGCCCAGCACTTCATCCACCTAGCAACATCTCCTGTGGATTGGAGGAACCACTTCCCTGCACCAGCAGGCACCGACTACATCTGCCCGGTACAGCGTTCTGTCGATCCCTGGGCTCACCGAAGGAGCAGCACTCCAGAAAGAGGTCTTTGTTGCTCCATGGGGTCAGATCCATCTGCCTGCCAAATTTGGAGGCACCAGGAACCCCAAGAGCTGTCCAGCACCAATACCTTGGGCATGGGAGCCAATTGCAAGCACAAAGGTGTGTTTGTGTTCAGTCAGAACACCACCACCACCAAAACTCACCTGCACGTCGAGGGACTTCAAGAGAGGTCAGCTCCACACCAAGAATGACCCTGCTGTATTTCTTTTCTCTCTTCTACAGGTACACCAAGAACCGTGAGAGCCTCTAACTCAACGACCCACTGGACAAAACACATCTGCACCCGAGCTCCCCAGCCCTGGTTCAAGTAAACCAACAGTGTCACTGTGGTACATAGACCCTCAAGAGCCAAGCCCCACTTGGGTTATGCCATACTTGTCCCCAGTCTCCACTTGCAGCCTTTTTCTTACTGTTACTTTTCCCCATTTACTTTGGCGTGTAGAGTGAAGGCTACCACCATGTACAGCACCACTGCACCTGGTCACCCCAGGGCAGGTACATTTGAACTATTGTTGCTTTCTTGGACCCTGACCCTACTTACCTTAAGTCCAGAAGAACAGTCCTGTAACTCATCTGTAAGCGTACCTATGTGGTGAATGTTTCTGTCATAGTACACATTGCCGCGTTCAAGACGCATGCCTCAAATCTGACAGCTTTGATTTTTTACTCATTTCACTGTGAAAATCTGAAACATCTCAGGTACTTACCTGATTCCAATTATCTTGATGTTTAAAATTATATAACAGTCTGTGTTATTTTTCTAAATTGGTCACGAGTTTCTTCTTGAGTGTGTGTCTCCTGACTATGGGCCCGATTCACAGAACTAACTTAAGACAAAATCCTAAACTTACTACCATTTTGGTATTGACAGAAGGCACTTACTCATTTTGGTATTCACAGAAGGCACTTACTCATTTCGGTATTCACAGAAGTTAGGAGTCCTAACTTTAGGACTCCTAAATGCCTTCTGTGAATACCGAAAGTCTTAAAATTAGGATTTTTCTCAGTTTAGTAGTAGTATAGTTAGGACTCCTAACTTTAGGACTCCTAAATGCCTTCTGTGAATACCGAAAGTCTTAAAATTAGGATTTTTCTCAATTTAGTAGTCCTAAGTTTAGGACTCCTAACTTTAGGACTCCTAAATGCCTTCTGTGAATACCGAAAGTTTTAAAATTAGGATTTTTCTCAGTTTAGTAGTAGTATAGTTAGGACTCTTAACTTTAGGACTCCTAAATGCCTTCTGTGAATACCGAAAGTCTTAAAATTAGGATTTTTCTCAATTTATTAGTCCTAAATTTAGATTTAGGACTACTAAATTGAGAAAAATCCTAATTTTAAGACTTTCGGTATTCACAGAAGGCATTTAGGAGTCCTAAAGTTAGGACTCCTAACTTCTGTGAATACCGAAATGAGTAAGTGCCTTCTGTGAATACCAAAATGAGTAAGTGCCTTCTGTGAATACCAAAATGGTAGTAAGTTTAGGATTTTGTCTTGAGTTAGTTCTGTGAATCGGGCCCCTAATTTTAAGACTTTCGGTATTCACAGAAGGCATTTAGGAGTCCTAAAGTTAGGACTCCTAACTTCTGTGAATACCGAAATGAGTAAGTGCCTTCTGTGAATACCAAAATGGTAGTAAGTTTAGGATTTTGTCTTAAGTTAGTTCTGTGAATCTGGCCCTATGTGTGTACAACAAATGCTTAAGACTACCCACTGATACGTCTAAACTGCTTGTTCACACTACCACAAAGAGATCATTTGGGATTACTAATTTAAGCCTTGTAAGCCAATAAGGGTTGTCTAAACTTTCTGCATAGTGCTATTAACACTTTTCTTTAGTGGCACTTCCACTATTTTACATCAATATAGAATGTTTTTTGACACTGAATCGGTATCCTGGATTTAATTTAACAGCGCTGGTCTGTACAGCCAGTTCTGAGCACAAGTGGCATTAACAGTTCACTGTAGGGCTCATAGTGCAATCAGGAACAAACAATCGCACACAGGTGGCGTGGCCTGGCGTCAGCAAAGATGGCTGTGTAGAGAGAAAGCTCCGCCGGGGCCGAGAAAGAAGCCTGTATTATCCGGCATTTATCAGACGATTGCGGTGCTGCTGCAATCTGCAGTCCCAGCGGGAAACCTGCTGCAATAAAATGTGGCGGAAATAATGAGGTAAAAAACCCCGAACTGGCCATTATCACTGATGACGTAGCTGAGACAAGGAACACACACGGAGGCCTCTGTGGGGGCTGGGCGGTGCTCGAGTAGCACATAGCTGAACATCCTGCCGCACGCAGCGGTGAGGCCGTTGTACGGGACCTGTGGATGCCTGGACTGGGCCCTGGAACTCCTGCGCCACGCTGCCGTACCCGCCCGGTACAAACTGAGGAGCCGGGTGGTGTCGGGTGGCTGCGGAACTGCGGCATGATCGGCGGGAGTGACGGCACATCGTGAGTACCCTCTACGAGCAAAATAGACTGGGGCTCCCCCGTGTGACTCTGGGGTCGGGTGAAGACAGCGAGACCTGTATGGGACGAGCCCATGATCCTGGAAGGGATAAAGGGCACCCCTTGATGCCAGCAGCTCGCGCAAGCACCTATTGGGCCCATTAGGGAGGAGACGATCGTGCGCTGTGCCGTTGCTCCGCCGGAGTGAGATCGAGGGGCAGGCGACCACTGAAGAGTAGCGAAACTCAGGGGGTTACCAGCGGGGGTGCCACAGATCAGCACGGCCTCCCTCACCGAAGTGATCCTGTCCGCGTGAAGCGGAGTTACCCCCACAAGAAAAAAACAGTCCTGTAAAGATCGGAACACCAGTAGCTGACGACCCAAGGACTGAGAAGTGTCCCCCGGCTCCACTGCTGCGCCAGTGTCGTGGCCCTGGACCAGCGTGAGTTGGGGTGTTCATTGTGGTGTGGGCCCTCCTGTCGAAACCCCCGGGGAAGCCGCATGGGGATCCTCGCTCCCCGTGGATTAAGACCTAAACAGTGGTGTGAGGACTCCCAGTACCTAATGGTGAAGTGGAATGAAATCTGTGGCCTATCAACCTACGGCCCACCTGTTACAGCTTATGTGTGGGTGAAACAAAACAGGATCCGCCTAATCTGCCTGATCCGCCTGGTCCACTGACCCGTGTGGCACACCAGTACTAGTGCCCCGACGGCCTTTTCTGGGAGCTGGGACGGTCGAGGCGGCCTTGACGCCCGGTGAGGCTGCGCTTGATTGCATCGAAACACAGGACACTAACACTTCTGAATCGCCAATTCGATCCTATGAGGGGTGTGACTGGGTCGGACACACACTTTGACTCCTGAATTCAGTAAAGGTGCACCATGCACTGAGAGATGAGAGACCATGCTGCACACGAGGATCCAGCGCGTCGACTGTGCCAGGTCAACGTCCCAGGGAGCAGTTACCTGCGGAGCTAAAATATCTAGGAGAGCGTGGGTTCAGCTGACTACTGACGGCCTGCACTCGAGACCAGAGCCTTCATTCAGTAGTGCAAAGAGTCTAAACTGAGCCAAGGGACTACACTGTGCCAATCAAACAGCACCTGGGACCACTACACAATGAAGCCAAAAGGGGGCACATCGGTACAGTCAAATAAGCTGGACAAATATGCGGTCATGAAGCAGACAACAACAGACGAAAGTGCCACAAGGGGACAAACGGAAACCTCGGAACCATCTCTCAGCTCAATCATGGCGGCCATTCAGGTTCTGGGAACAACGCTGGAAACAGAAATAGACAAAGTTTCGATTGAAATTAATCTACTCAGAGCAGATATGAATAAGACAATGGAGCGAGTTACAACAACGGAGGCTAATATCACGGAGCTACAATCTACCATGCGCAAATTGGAGGTGAAGGTTCAAGAACTTGTTCATCATCAACGGCAGTTGGCCATGAAACTGGATGACCAATAGGGGCGGGCCCGCCGCAACATCCGAGTGGTAGGTGTTCCAGAAGGGGCGGAATGCCCCAGTGTGGACCTCTTCCTTGAAGACTTAATATTGAATCACCTTAAGCCTAAGCGGCTCTCTACCTTCTTCACAGTGGAAAGAGCGCACCGAGCCCCGGTCCCCCCACCGAAACCTGGAGCACCCCCCAGGACGATCATAGCCAGAATCCTTAATTATAGGGACCAAGACGCTACTCTGCAAGCTGCTCGACTCCATGGTGATCTCCAGTACGAGAACTCTACGGTGTGGTTCTTCCCGGACTTTACTCTTAAGGTGCAACAGGAACGGGACACCTTTGACGGTGTGAAGCGAGCCCTAAGGGATAGGGGCATTAAATATATGATGCTTTTTCCAGCAAAGCTCAAAATCATCATTAATGGGAAATCTTGGTTCTTAATGACTCCATCCAAAGTGCAGTACTGGCTGGACGAGGGGAGCACGCAAAAAGATAGAGCTTGTGTTGGGAACGGCAGGAGGGACACCCGCAAGCACTCACCGGGCTCTTGGAGTGGGCGTGAGGAACTGGCCAAGCGCACCCAACATCCTTGGCGATCCAGATCTATGAGTCCAGTGACCCCAAGAGAACAACGAAGAATGAACACACCGCTTCTGATACCGGATTCAATGACTCACTGCTGCGTATAGTAATGTACACTGTTTGACTTTGTAGTAGGGGATGCTTTTGCGGAGGGTTGATACTGTAAACCTATTAGTACACTGCAACGACATTCTCCTGAACTGGGCTGGTATTGGGCCCCCCGTTGGACTTAAGACGGCATCATCCGGCAGCCCCCACATCAGTTGAAAGAACTTATTGGGCGACAGGCACTCTGCTAGTTGGGGATGTAGGTAGTTCTAAACCCATGCAGTAGGGTAGCAAGGAGGGGGGGAACAGTTTATGGGGCTTTTTTCTTTGTTGTTGTGTTATTTTTGTTTAAGATTATGGTTCACACTTGTTCTGCCCTGAGACTTAAATCATTACAAAGAGTATTGGGAAACAGGGAAGGGGTTTGGGGGGGGGGGAGACAGATGGTCACGTCTCATACAACTTCGATTGTTAGGACTGAGTTACAGGCGACGAGCGACAAACATACACAATTTTAACCTAAATGAGTACGCACTGGCACAAGAGCCTTAAGCTCCTGAGTTGGAATGTCAACTGGCTTGGAGACAAGGTAAAACAAAGTATAGTGCTCCAATACATAGAACGGCTCTCCCCAGACATAGTGTTACTCCAAGAGACCCACCTAGTAGGAAACACCTGTAAGGCTTTAAATCTCTGGGGGTATAAACTCGTGGCTCACTCCGTTTCACTTCGGGATCAAGGGGGGGTTGGTATCCTTTTCAAACACTCCTTCTCACTCTGTATAGAACACTCTTAATCCGACGAACTGGGTCGATACTCCGCTATTTTGGGACAATGGGAGGGACGCACACTTACAGTAATGGCGGTTTATGTACCGCCGGGACTACAAGGCCAGACCTTTAAAGACTTAGGCACCCTCATGATCTCACTCCCAGAGGGCCGAATGATTCGGGGGGGAGACTTCAATTCATTGGTCTCGGGCCACCTTGATCGCTAACCACCCGAGACATTGGCACTGACAGCAACTGGCTCACCAACTTCCTCGAGGCACTAGGCCTCACGGATCTCTGGAGGGCAGATCACCCAGAGTGCAAACAATACACATTCTATTCGGGCCCCATAACACCTTCTCCAGGATAGACTACTTGCTAATGCCTGCGTCTCAAATAACGACAGTACATGAAATACGACACATGGTGAGAGGGATCTCTAATCACTCCCCGGTATGGACACACCTGGCCCTGAATGGAAAAAGAGTGGGTATTGTAGCGCCAATTAACCCATGGTACCTTCGCAATCCCGCAGTAAAAACCGCACTCATACAAGCTCTGCACCACTATTTCCAGGAAAACGAGGGGTCGGTCGGATCTTCCCTAACTCTCTGGGAAAGCCTTTAAAACAATGGTCAGGGGGCAAGCATTGTCGGCTATTGCCAGAGCGCGTGAAGAGAAGTTCAAAGACATGGTCTGCCTCGAAAATGATCTCCTCCGCCTTGAGGAAGACATGGGAGAAGGAGACCGACAGGAGAAACTTAATGCCTTACAACTAATAAAGGACGAGTACAAAGCCATCGCTACGGATATGGCTAAAACCTTAGGGAGGGACAAGGACGGTAGATACGACTAGGGAGACAAAGCAGGGAAATTGATTGCATGGTTAGATCAGAAAGAGAGAGCAAGTAGGCTGGTCCCAGAACTTAAAAGTCGCTCTGGAGACATTTTATCGGATCCCCAGGCGATAGTTAATGAGTTCACAGACCACTACAAAGTGGTATATCAAAGCGGATCGAGCTTACCAGAGGAAGACTCAACAGCACTCCTCTCTGATATCGCTCTACCTACTCTGTCTGCCGAGGAACGACATACATTAGACAGTGACTTGGCAGACAATGAAATAGCACAGGCGATACGGAACCTCCAACCGGGTAAAGTCCTGGGTCCTAATGGACTACCAATTGAGCTGTATAAACTAAAACCGGATAAATTAGCCCGTCATCTAAAATCCATGTTTAACAACAGTAGAGAACGGGGTCAACTCCCACATGACCAGAGGGTGGCAACGTTGGTCACTATTCATAAGGAAGGAAAACCGAGAGACCAATGGTCATCCTATAGATCCATCTCCCTTTTAAACGCAGAACCCAAAATCCTAGCTAAGCTCCTAGCAAACCGACTGAATCAGGTTATATGCAAATTGGTACACCCAGATCAATCCGGCTTCATGCCTCATCGGAACACAGCTTTAAACCTATGTAGGTTACATGACTTGCTGGGACGACTGGACACAATCAAGGAAGACGCGATAGTGGTTTCACTGGACGCCACAATGGCATTTGATACTACTGAATGGCCATACCTCTTTGCAGTCCTTAAGAAGTTGGGCTTCGGCTTCATTGGGTGGGTAAAGCTCCTCTGGCACAAGTAGTAGTTAACAACAAGAAGTCAGATATATTCACTCTGGGTCGAGGGACTCGGCAGGACTGTCCACTCTCGCCCTTGCTCTTCACTCTATCCTTGGAACCGTTAGCGGCATGGATACGCAGAGATGCTTTGATTAGGGGACTTAAGTGGATGGAGGGGTGGGAGGACCGGATCTCTTTATATGCTGATGACATTCTCTTATATCTTGCCTCTCTGAAAACATTGCTTCACGTAGTTCTTAACATCTTCACTAATTTTGGGAAAAACTCAGGGTACAAAATCAACTGGAGCAAGTCTCTGCTTAATGTTCTACATGGGGATCCCCCTCCCCGCCTAGAGATTGCCCTATTCAAATTGCACAAGTGGGCTTTAAATGTGTGGGAATCTTTATCACCTCTGACGCTAAACTTCGCTATGAGCGCAACCTCCTCCCCCCTCTGCAAAGGTTGAGGCTCGATGCCGCGAGCTGGAAGGCGTTGCTGCTATCACTACTGGGAAGAGCAGCGCTCTTTAAAATGATGTCCCTACGGCGCTTTCTTTATGTCCTTCAGAACTCCCCAGACCTGGTTCACGCTAGGGACTTCAAGGAAATATAGAGCATCCAGAGGGGACTGCTGTGGGATGGTAGACCTTGAATTATTTTACACAAACTCACACTTGGGTGGTATGATGGAGGCATAGGGCTTCCAGACATTAGAAAGTATTATTGGGCAGCCGTAAACCACTGCACCTATCGTCTTTACGACGACCCTGGGTACAGAATGGATAGATGGATACTCCCTGGTGGGAACTTCAACAGAGCGCTCTACTCCAAACCCCGCAGATACTTTTTAACAGGACCAACAAAGCACTCCAAGTCTGGCATGCAGTGAACCGTAGCTTAGAGTGGGACCGAAAACTCACACTGACCACCCTGCTATGGTACTCGGAGCAACTGGGCACCCTGGGGAGGTCAAAGGGGTTTGACAAATGGGATCTCATTCAGTTATCACGGATCAGCGACCAATGGGAGGCAGGCACAGTAGTGGCGTTTACTTCGCTCCAGCGCACACATCAGCTGGCAGACACTGAATACTTTTGATACTTGCAGGTCCGACACTCCCTCCAATCGAACCTATCAGAGGGAACCTCCCCCCTAGAGCCCACTCCACTAGAGGACAGATTGCTTGATGGTTACCTGCCAGATAGTAATCTCAATTACCTACAAAAAACTCATCAACAACACTGAAGATCCTCTTACACCACTACGGGAGCGATGGGAGAGGGAGCTGGATGATGAGGAGTGGCAGAAGGCAGCTGCCTCCCCATGGGAAGTGGCGATTTCGTCCAGATTACGCCTTGTCCAACTAAAGATTTTACATAGAGTCTATGTCTCTGAGCCCAGATTAGCACAAATGGGTAGGGCAACAAATGGACAATGTAAGACACTTTGTGGCCTATAGGGCTCATTTCTGCACATTATATGGGAGTGTGGGTGTATCCAGAAATATTGTAAGAAGGTACATGACTGTATGAGCGAAGCATTGGAAATTGTGATTAGGCCTGAAGCGAAGAGGTGTCTCTTGAATGTGTGGAAACCCACAGATCTTAACAGTAAAGATCAACTATGGGCAACTCTGGGTCAAATGGTGGCAAAAAGAAATATTGCACGCCTATGTGGGGCAGCAACGTCGCCGAAGCTTGAAGCTTGGAAGGCAGATATGGATTGGTGTATGAAAAGGGAAAAAACTGTTTACGTTGCACGTGGCTGCCCAAAAAAAGGACTGCTATTTGGGACAAATGGAATGCCTATCGTGCGTATATATGTGAGCCGCCAGTTCTTTCATCACCATAATTAGAATAACTTATCATGTCTTTCTGAAAAGGTGTGTTATAAAATGTAACTGTCCTATCTCCATAACTGTACAATTTGATGTATGTGATTGTGTGAAGTTGTGACCAGTAAAGGTTCATTAAAAAGAATTATGTATATATAGATTTTTTTTTATCACCCACAGGGTATAGGGTTATGGTCGCGCATTCAGGAGATCTAGTTGTCATAAGATAATAACAATAAACATTCTGTAGTAACTTTGAACTATAACCATGTTCACGCATGCCTAAGGGCCTGATTTAGATCTTGGCAGACGGGTTACTCTTTCACAAATGTGACGGACATCCTGTCCGCCGAAATATTAAATCCCATAGGATATAATGGGATTTCTATTTCAGTGGACGGGATGTCTGTCATCATTGTGACGGAGTAACCGAACCGCCAAGAACTAAATCAGATCCTAAGTCTCGCTGTGGGGTGTGTGAGCAGTATCATTTGCAGAAAGTGAGGTGGGTCAAGGACCCCAGGGGGAGGGAGCCATGCCAGGAGGGAAGAAAAAATGTAGGCTCATCGGGTCCAGGGCAGCCTGCCTGGATCACCCCTCGTCCCATGGCATATCCTTTCTATGACTCCAGGGTCTGGGCACCCTTGTCCCTATCAGACCCGTCTCACCGTCATGTGTGAGACTTGACCCCACTGTCAGCCCCTCACTCCCATCATCCACTGAGTCAACTGCAACCCCAGGGGATTCCCATACATCAACCACTTCCATTCAGAGGTATGTAATAGGTCTGCAACGGATGCCACTTGCTTCCTCCCTCTGCAGCGCCCTTTTCTCAGCCCGTGCCCAGCATGTGACATCAGTCACCCAAGTATCCCACACTGGGTCCCCAGGGCAATATCTAAGCCATGGCCACTCATTGCTTGGCCAGGTTCACAAATCCGGTCCTCACCTTCTTGGGGGCTGATCTATAAAAGAGGCCCAACAAGCCAAGTACAGGAGTGTGTGTGTTGAGCCTTCAAAACTAGGCCACCGGAATTCTCACTGGGTGGTTTATGAAGAAATAAAGAAGCCTCGGAAGCATGACCATTTGTGAGAGCGCTACACACCCCATAGTTGCTAACATGAGGGTGCGAAAAAAGGAGAGACAGGATTTCAGGGACCAAGTGGCCCTCCCCAGGTTTCCCTCTTGGAGATCCTCCAGGTCATGAAAGACCTGGATGCATAGATATTTAAAAGCAAAACCAAAGGGGATGATGGACGGAGTGTTGAACATTGCAAGCACTCACCCCCAGTCAACTGATCTGGGTTTAATCCATCATCATTCTTTAGCTCACTCCGCCACCCCAGTTCAGACATGGCCATATGCAAATCAATCGGACCCTGTGCCTCATGGGAACAGTCCAGCCCGAACTGCCAAGCCATGTCTTCCCTGGACCGTAACAAGTATCCTGGGACTGGTTTCTGGCTAATCAGCCGTCATTAGCCAGGCTAGCTTGAATCCAGTGGCAAAGTGAGCAAGGGACCCACGCCTGGGCATACTCTGCCAACTTAGGGCAAACAAAGCAATACCAAAGGGGATGATGGACGGAGTGTTGAACATTGCAAGAATTCACCCACAATCAACTGATCTGGGTTTAATCCATCATCATTCTTTAGCTCAGTCCGCCACCCCAGTTCAGACAAGGCCATATGCAAATCAGTCTGACCCTGTGCCTCATGGGAACAGTCCAGCCCGAACTGCCAAGCCATGTCTTCCCTGCACCGGAAACAAGCATCCTGGGACCGGTTTCTGGCTAATCAGCCGTCATCAGCCAGGTTAGCTTGAATCCAGTGGCAAAGTGAGCAAGGGACCCATGTCTGGGCATACCCTGCCAACTTAGGGCGAACAAAGCAAAACCAAAGGGGATGATGGACGGAGTGTTGAACATTGCAAGCACTCACCCCCAGTCAACTGATCTGGGTTTAATCCATCATCATTCTTTAGCTCACTCCGCCACCCCAGTTCAGGCATGGCCATATGCAAATCAGCTTGACCTTGTGCCTCATGGGAACAATATATTTAAAAGTTCATGGAGCCCAAGTATATCAGGTAGGCAAGAAGCAAGGCGGCTTGATTCAGTGACCACCGGAAGCACACATGTTTTGCTCCAGTTTACCAGGAGACCCGAGCACCTCCTCCCGAATTCCTCAAGGAGCCACACGGCCCGGGAAAAATCCCTCATCCTATCCCAGAGGCAAATAAGCAGGTCATCTGCATATAGTGAAAAACATGGACCGAACCGCCTTGCGTAATGCTCCAACTATTCCCTCCATTCTGAACCTTTCTGCCAGTGGCCGACAGCCAGGGCGAATAAAAGGGGCGATGGGGGTAACCCTGTCTGGTGCCCCAGAATATTTCGTAGGCTTTTGAAATCCTTCACACTGTTTTGACCCTAGCCATTGGGTGGGTGTAGAGTAGTTTGACCCATCTAACCCAGTTGTCATCCAAGTCCCATGTGGTGCATTGTGGCCACCAAGAAGTCCCACCGCACTGTGTCAAAGGCCTTCTCCAGGTCCACCGGCAAATTCACTGCGGTGGGGTCATGGGCATACAGGATAGAGTAAAGTCTACGGAAGTTGTAGGAGGTATTACAGGTTGGTATAGACCTGTTTTAGTCTCCATGAATCAAGGCTTACATATGGAGAAACAGCCGGGACGCTAATATTTTGCTGAGGGTTTTGAAACCAGAGTTCAGCATAGAGAGGGGTTGAAAGTCTGAAAGGTGCTACATCCCGTGAGGTGGATTTGGGCAGGGGCAACACCAATGCTTTCTTCGTCACTGCAGGGAGGATTCCCGTTTCATAGGCTTCTGCATACATTTCCTCCAGTTCAGGCGCCAGTTCACATGCAAACACCTTATAGAACTCCAAGGGGAATCTATCTGCAGCAGGTGTCGTACCTGTTGCCACGGCCTTGGTGGCATTTTTGACTTC
The DNA here is from genome assembly GCF_964204655.1 of Triturus cristatus. Classification (NCBI taxonomy): domain Eukaryota; kingdom Metazoa; phylum Chordata; class Amphibia; order Caudata; family Salamandridae; genus Triturus; species Triturus cristatus. The sequence continues at coordinate 1,011,199,353 of NC_140582.1, read as the reverse complement.
CACGTCTGACACTGGAGCCCCAAGCAGATCTTGTTCCCCCTGTGGGATTGTCCAAAATGGCAGTCTCTCCAAAAAGGATTCCAATGTTTTCGGGCGGCCTATCTCCGCCAGACGATAAAGGGTCACATAATAACTCCTGCCTCATGAACATGCTTTGGTGAGAGGATGACCGTCCCCTTTGCCGACACTAGGCGAGTGACAGGGTTACCCCTACTTTGCAAGCGAACCAGCCAGGCAAGGAGTCATCCCATTTCCCCTCCTTCTCATGCACCTGATTTACGTAGTTTTTATCATCATGTCATTGAAGCAGTTCCTGAGCCACATTATATGATTTGCATGTCTCCAGCAATCGCGGAAGCGCTCCAGGGCTCCCACCAAAGTCGCATACCAAGTCCCATGGTACTTCTGTAACAGTATCTGGGACAGCATCAGTCAAAGAAGGTGTATGTTTGTCCAATTCGCAATAATCAACTGTCATGCGCCAAGAAATATCACATTTGCACACAGGATACACAAAATCATTTCAAGCTTTTGTGATTAGGGTCACCACCTCTGCATCTGTCAAGCCCTGTAGGATCTCACTGATCCCTTCACGCCCAACTGGCATTCTGTACTGTTTCAAATTAATTTCCTTTGTAACATTGGGCACCTTCACTGGGGAATCTTGTGTTTCAAACTCCAGCTCTGGACCTTCTATTAAATCCTGTGCAAACTGTTTTTCTGTCTGTACATGCCACTTAATAACCATTGCTTTCTTCCATAGACAAATTACAGTTTCTCTAACTGTGTTCTGTCCAGTATCTTTTGGTGTGCAAAAGCACAGAATCATCTGCATTTGTCCAGCATCTGAATTTAAAAGTGACCTCTTCTTTCCCTGCACTTCCCTGTAACTAAAAAGGGCACATTGCTCTTGAATTAACTCACAAAATACATTTTCATATTTCTGAATTAACCACATATCAGAATTATTGTACACAATCTGCTGTTGTTCACATTCAAAATCATATTGTTGCATTTCTCTTTTGAAGCAAAATGTGTGATTCGCTGTCATATCTGATTTATATCCGCAACCGGTGATTGTTAAGTCTAAAACACTGGTCTGTTTTTCTCCCTGTACATTACTTTCTGGCTGAAAAATCTCTTCGGAAGAATTAATTAAAATTGTCTGTGCAGCTTGGAGTCTGACTGGATTCCCTGTTACATTTTTCACATCTAAACCATACACGTTTAATTCTATCTTCAAAGATATATTTTCAAACTAGGCATCAACTAACTGTTTCTTCAGCTCACTACGTTCTTTTTGCAAATGCTCAAATGGTTGATGCATATCAAACAACAACACATTTAGAATAACACCGCTGTCTCATATCATTAATCTCCTGCTGAACACATTTTTTCTATGCATTTCTTAATAAACAATTGAAAGGGATCGAGCTCTTTCTGCCTAACGTAGCAAGCTATTTATAAGCACTTTTTACAAAACACACCTAAACACACACACACCAATTCTAACTCAGCACAATTAGCTCACTTCACGAGCCAGCACATCATATGGGCTACCCCCATGCAAATAAATCAATTGATATCTAAGAGTCTGCTTTCAATTTCTAAAAAACATATTTATTCCCCTAAATTCCACCTCTTCGATCCTGTTCGTGACGCCAAAATGTAATGAAAGGTCTCAGATCTCCCCTGGACCAAGGCACTTTCCCAGCGAGAGAATATCAGTTCCAAACTTATGGAATATATACACAGCACTTCCTAAGGTGGGCAAACTTTCAACACACCCCCAAAGGCAAGGCAAGAAAACAATATCACATGAGTCTCCTCTAGACCAAGGTAACACACACAACACTTCTCTAGAGCGAGATGTACTTTGCACATCACTTGCCAGGAGTAGAACAACTTCCTATAACACAATTACCTGCTAGAAGGGAATTCACCCATCCTTCTACAACAGAATACTTGGCCAAGAAGAGTCCACACCTCCTGCTACAAGGAAAAGACGAATTGGTATATCTGGGATATATTTATTAGTAAATAGCACCACACGGTAAGCCAAATGCACCTATCATAGCAGACTCTAACATATCAATAGTATGATTGAAACACAATCAAGGAAAACATATATGTAGACACGATGCCAACTCATCCCGATACGAGAACAGATATGCTAGAGGAATGGGGAGCGAACAATATGGCTTGCAGTCATAATATGATGCGGATTCTTATTAAATACGCCGAAAAAGATTTGGAAGAAATCCACGTACTCATAACCAACTTAGAATCACAAATTTCAGCACAAAACAAAGAGGAATCAGCCAAATTTCGTAACGAAATGGAAGATCGCCTCGAAAAATACGAGGATGAAATTCAACAGAGAAAACATAGAAAATTTCTACGTGATGAAGCTGACTATAAGACTGGCCAAATACTGACATTTGCCAAAAGATTTGACGCATTGAAGAAAAACTATGCCTCCAAACCTCCGGTCGCACGGGATGAGCCCAGCAGTGAATCTGATATCACTGAAAGTGACAATGAATCATTGGCCAACACCACCACTACAGGTTCAATCACTTTTTTAGAAGAGATGCGGCTGGTCAATCTAGACCAGAACTTATCCAGGAACCGCGGACCGGGCAGAGGGAGAAACAGGGGCAGAGGAAGAGGCAGAGGGTCTGGAAGAGGAGATACAAAATCTTCGTCAGCCACAGAAAAACGAGAAGATCCAGGTCAAAAAAGACAATACTGGCTGAGAAACAAGACAGCAACAAAAAGAACTAGATCAAGAAAATCTTGTAATTAACTTATCTGAATATACCCCAACCACAACGGAATACCAAATATTGAACAAAGGCCTCACCTTCTGCCCTCAAAAACACTTCAACTACACCAACACTAAGATTGACTTATACAAGTATATACGAAAACTAAAACTTGTGAAATCATATGCACACAATGCGACCACTAGTAGAGACGTTACTCACAACTCAGAGGATTCAACTGCATCAAACAGAACTCAGCAACCTTCCCTAACAATTGAGGAAATACCCAACCTCAAAACCTTGTTTGACCTAGCTCACACTGAGGATAGCCATGAACATACTGAATTGGAAATACTACACCAACTGGACATAAACACCAAACAACATACCACTAGTGGTCTCAAGAATAAATCCAAGTTCTGCCCACAACTATATCCGGGTAACAAAATTGACTCCTTCTCAGAGGCTGTAATGCACGAAATAGACACCATGGAGAAATCAAGAAACATTAAAGGAAGGGAAAATACATCGCAATCCGAAAACTTAGCAATTAAATCGCTTGCAAATAATGCCAATATTATCATCAAGCCCGCAGATAAAGGCGGTAATATAGTGATTCAGAATACATGTGACTATATGGACGAGGCATACAGACAACTCAGAGACCCAGATAAATATATTCAACTTCAATCCAATCCAATTCATAAAATGATCGAAGAAGTCCGCAAAAATCTAGACACATGGCACTCACAAGGCCTGATCAATACAGACGAACGAAGATTCCTTCTTGTGGAGAACCCTACGATTCCTACGATTTACTTCCTGCCGAAGATCCATAAAACTCTCATAAATCCTCCGGGGAGACCCATCGTTTCTTCTTGCAATTCCTTGTACGAGAACATCTCAACATATGTGGATCACTATTTGGCCCCCATGGTCCGCGATCTCAACTCCTATATTCAAGATACAGGGGATTTTCTGCGCATTCTATCCAATACCACCTGGGACCCAGCATACCTAATGGTCACAATTGACGTTGTCTCCTTATACACCTCTATCCAACATCCAGTGGGACTGAACGCATGCTCATATTTTCTCAAACAAAGAAACATAAGTGAACTTGAACATTCTGCAATGTTACTTACCATGATACAAATGTGTCTCAACAACAATATCTTTCTCTTTAACCACCAAATATATCATCAACTTTGTGGCTGTGCCATGGGTATCTCTTTTTCACCCAACTACGCCAACCTCACTATGGGGTGGTGGGAGAAAGAGATAGCTTGGGGCCCTCAAAATCAACATGCTTTGGAAAAAATCATCCTGTGGTCACGATATATTGATGATCTTTTTCTAATATGGAATGGAACCAAAGAGGAATTTATGGAACACTTTAGAACTTTGAACAACAATGACATTGGTTTATCCTTTACTTGTAACAGCAACCGACATACAATCGATTTTTTGGACATTACAGTCTATATAGATGAAGGCCAATTGCAAACCACTCTATATAGAAAGAAGACAGCAACTAACAGCATTCTCCATGCTGACAGTTTCCATCCAAAAGCACTTATAAGAAGCATCCCTTATGGGGAGTTTGTAAGAATGAAGAGAAACTGCTCAAAAGATGAAGATGCGTCCAATGAAATCGATAAATGTGCACATAGACTCAGCAAGAGAGGATATAAAGAACGAGATCTAAATAAAAGCAAAGACAAGATCAACAAACTATCACGTACTCAAATCTTGATCAATAAATCGCAAGACACAACTATGGAGACACAATCCAGTCCGCGACTAATTTTGACCTACAGTAGGGAAGCATACAAAATTAGACAAAGCGTTCAAAAATACTGGCCACTACTCCAACAAGATCGAGATTTGGCCCAAATCATTGGACCCACACCTCTTATCACCTTCCGCAAAGCACCGTCAATTAAGGACGCAATAGTCCGGAGTCATTTCCAAACAAAAACCACTACCACCAATTGGCTCACTCAACAACAAATCGGATTCAGGAAATGCAATAACTGTAAAGCATGCAAGATTGGAACCAACAAGAAAGACATCAGAGACCCACATGGTAGAAAGATCGATATCACTAAGAGGATTACCTGTACTACTAAATTTGTAGTGTACTGCATTGAATGCAATTGCGGAATGAGATATATTGGCAGCACGGTTTGCATGTTGAAAAAGAGAATTCTCGAACATAGAAGAGCTGTAAAAAATCGAGACTCAACATACGCAACCGCTAAACATCTGCTCACATGTCAGAACGGAGAGTGGCAAAATATGAACTTTTTTGCCATAGATGCAGTTGAAGAAAATGAACGCTTGGGCGACCGCAAGAAGATGCTCCGCCAGCTTGAATCCAAGTACATCATCAGGCTACGTACCAAGAATCCCAAAGGGATGAACTTGGATGAGGAATATTATGTACATTTATAGATTTGAACCACAAGGTCTGACTGTTATATGCATCCATTTCCTTTCAATGGCACTAGACCTACTAGATCTTCCGTGTCAACATATGATACATAGGAATTGAGCTATACATGCACAACAATACTCAGCCACTGTGGCATTATCTCAATCAGTCAAGATGCACATGTACTATACTATACGATAACATAGCCAACTAACCCAATAGGTATTCATTACATCCGTTTTCCATAACGTAGTACTATACAATGGAAATCATTACCTTTCATAGCGGTGTTGTTGTGCTCTCTTTGCATATAACTAATTTTTAGCAACATTACTGGTATAATTGAAAATTGCTTTAACAAACAACAAATTTCTTTCAGTTTGTTCTGTCTAAAGGTGATTGTTGTAATTTTTGAACTTCAACTCCCAGAATTCAATGGGAGTGATTCTCCAACAGGAAATGACATATAAGGTCAGCTGATAGTAATGTCACCTACCGTGAGAAAGGCCGTCATGGCCGAAACGCGCCGGTATGACAGACTGGGCTTTGCACAAATAAAGCTTTAAAAATAACTGGTTCCAGAGTGCGGCGTCTCTTGTCATAAAAAAAAAAAAATATATATATATATATATATATATATATATATATAAATATGTATATAAATGTATTGAACCTGAAAATAAAGTTATAGTAAGCAAGAACAGTAGGAAAACTAGAAATTAGTGGAACACCTCACCAACTGTCTGTCCATCCCGTTTCCACTTCGCCAAAGGGGAGTCCGGTTCTTCGGCCGAAACAGGAGACAGTAGTGATACTATACGCCCCACTGCCACAGCTGCACGTCTGCCCTGTGATGAACTTCCACCGGCCAAGTCCCAGACACCTCCTTTAGTACAAGTGGAGACATAATATGAAGCTCCTGGTGAGCCTCGCCCCCCTTTCCCATCAGAGTCCATACCACTCTGCACCAAGGCCACAGCTTCAGCTGGCCAGGCATCTGTTATGGCTTCAGAGCAGAGCGAGCACATTCCTCTGACAAGATGCAGTTCTTTCTGGTCAGTAAAGTGCGAAAAACAAGTGAAAAGGAAAACGCCCTTCTCACCTAGTGAAGCTCAGAAAATGGCGACAGCTCAGAAAATGGAGTCACTCAAGCATAAGCCTCTATTCACACAAAAGAGCAAAATTAATATGCAAGATGACATAAGATCAGGCCAAAGCCAATAGCAAGCACTGCCGTTAAGCAAGATAAAGTCAGAAATCAGAATGACATGAAGCCATGTCAAAGGCAATAGTTCAACACATAATTCACATAACCCAAATAACACTATAGACTTTATCCCTCAGTATACAACATTGAGCACATGTGTGCACCACCACCCACAACACTGCACCTCAACATCCCATACCTTCTATGCTTAGAAAGACTATTCTACTGAAAGACACCAAGATTACAGGGCAGAAGAGAAGCAGACACATGCAGGGCCATCCTACGTTAAGGCTAGGGTAATATAACACATTACAGTCAGTACAAAATGGTGGTGGTTGAGGGTCATCATAGGGTGTCAGACAACAACAAAAACGTAGTCACTACAACTCCCCCTCACACGGAATCCCCCATATATAGCATCAACACACCAGAGACAGCATAGAACAACAATAAAAAACAAATGTCTCATCTCTCCATCCCCAGAGCAGCCCAGCAACAGCTGGCCACCCAAAATAAACAGGTCAATAAGATAATATCACAGCATCCCTGCTCCAAAAACCATAAAGCGGCAATGAGAGGGAAAGGCAAAGGCAGTCAGCCAATGCTACTTCCAGCGGCTACCTTGGCCCAAGTGCTAAAGACAATTCCCACTTGACGTGACCAGCGAATCAAGGAGAAAAAGTGGCGCTAGTCAAAAAATTTCATATGCAGTTTGGAGAGCCACAGTCAGGAGCCCACGGTCTTCAATGTGAAGCATGTCGGAGTGAGTGGCGTCCTCCTGGTGGTCTGAGCTACTGTTATTCTCTTTGTGGGAAGCCACAACCTCATTCAGCAATGCTGCAGCCTGCAATGCAACCGCTAGCCCCATTTCTGATTGCAACTGGGTGGGTTTCGTTAATGGTCCTGTTCGCAAGTGTCCCCTCGACCTGCAGCACTTTTGGCGGCGTAGGGTGCCTCTCCTTCAGGAGCGCAGATTTGGTGTGTTTTCAACAAGCTCCAAGCCTCATCTGAATTCTGGCAGAAGGAGGAGTGACCATCTATCATTATTTTCAGTTTAGCAGGGCGTGCTGAATCCCTTCGTCTCAGAGTGTCCTCTTCACTTCTAATATGGAGGTTCGTTTAGCTTGCACTGCCACCGTAAAGTCTGGGAACAATGTGACCTGAACATTCCCCATCCAGAAAGGGCACGCCTCCTGTATCTGGTGCAGCAGCACATCTCTGTCTTTATAATGCAATAACATCGAAATTATAGGTCTGGGCGGGCATCCCGGGGTCCGGGCTGGCACTCAATGTGTTCTTTCAAGGGCGAAGGGTGTGAGCTGGGTCGGGGCTACCACCATCTTCATCCAGGGCACCAAGTAGGGGTTGTATGACTGAACAATGTAGGGAAACACTCTGCACGCCGTTACCATGCATATTGTACCAATCGTTTTTTTAGATCGCATATGCTTTTACAACATATGCCTTTACCACGCATTGTTTATACCCCCCATAACCCGGAACTTACCTTAAATGCATGGTAAAGGCATACGTTGTAAAAGCTTATGTGTTCTCCCAAATAGGCCACCATGTCTGACCCTTCAGTTCCCTCTGGAAGACCTATTGTTTGCACACTGTTCCACCTACTGCAACCCTCTGCATCTTCTGCGCGATGTTCCAGCCACTGTACTCGATCCATGAGATCTGTAATTTGCGTTTTCATGACTTGGTGTGAGGGGTGTAAGTCTGCGAGGGAGGTTTCATTGTCTTTAACCCTGGTGGCCGACTTCTGATGGTCTGCCCGGAGCAGGCCCAATTCAACTGATACCATCTCTATTTCCCGTTGGAGGGTGGACTTTGAATCTTCAATGGCCATTAGCATCTTGTCCAGAGTGCCTTGCAAGTTTTGTGAAGAGGAGTCCAGCAACGTTCTAAGTGGGACATATCCTGCTGAGAATCTGGCAGCAATAAGCACAATCCCTGCGGTTTTGCCTTTGGTTTCCCCATGATGACCACTTGTGTCGGCTGGCCTCCCCCCTCAGTGGGTCTAGCACTCAGTTGGAGGTCTGGAAGAGTGATTCGCCCAACTTGGTCACAACTGCAGAGGATAGATGAAATTTCATGGAGGGGCAGCCACTTGCCACCAACGTTAGCTACTCACTGCCGGCCAACAGTCTCATCTGTTTCTCCAGTGTGTCCAATGGGGTGGGTATGTATTGTTATAAGTTATTTGCCTCTGTTTGGTGCCCACGACTGCGGACGGCCACTTGCCACAACATAATCCACCCCAGAGTGCCCAGAAGCCCAAACCTTGAGGTTTATTCAGTGGGGGAAGGTTGTCACGTAGGTCGCATTCCCAGGCTAGGGCCCCCGGCAACCCCACAGGGTCTGCCGTGCCGTTGGTGATGCGGCCTCAAAAGACCATGTCTCTGCGCTACAGTGCAGCCCCTCAAGGGCATTCGGTTTGTGAGGCAGTGCAGGGAAGGAGTCAAGGCCTGCTATTCAGGGCGCGCCCTCTACTGAGGCCTATCTTCTGTGGGTGCCCCAGCCCACAAGGAACAAGGACACTGACCCGACACCGCCGTTCAGTCTGCACAATTCCCGCTTTCAGCAGTCACAGGAGTGGAGGAGTTTGTAGATGATCCTCTTGTTGACCGGAAGCCAGTGCAGGTCTCTCAGGTGGGGGGTGATGTGGTTGTGGCAAGGGAGTCCGAGGATGAGGCGTGCGGAGGCGTTCTGTATTCGTTGGAGTCGTTTCAGGAGTTTGGCAGTGGTTCCCGCGTAGAGGGTGTTGTCGTAGTCTAGTCTGCTGCTGACGAGGGCTTGGGTGACCATCTTTCTGGTTTCGGTGGGGATCCATCTGTAGATTTTGTGGAGCATGCGGAGGGTGTTGAAGCAGGAGGAAGAAACAGCGTTGACTTGCTGGGTCATAGAGAGCGTTGAGTCCAGGATGAACCCCAGGCTGCAAGCGTGGTTGGTGGGTGTCGGGGCAGCTCCCAGCGTGGTCGGCCACCAGGAGTCGTCCCATGCGCAGGGGTTGGAGCTGAGGATGAGGACCTCCGTTTTGGTAGAGTTCAGTTTCAGACGGCTGGTCTTCATCCACTCTGCGACGGCCTTCATTCCCTCGTGCAGGTTGGATTTGGCAGAGGCTGAGTCCTTGGTGAAGGAGAGGATCAGCTGGGTGTCATCGGCGTATGAGATGATGTTGAGGTGGTGCGCTCGGACGATGTCGGCAAGCGGTGCTATGTAGATGTTGGAAAGGGTCGGGCTGAGGGATGATCCTTGGGGTACGCCGCAGGTGATCGTGGAGGCTTCGGATTGGAAGGAGGGGGAGGCGGACTTTCTGGGTTCTGCCGGTGAGGAAGGAGGTGATCCAGTTCAGGGTTTTGTCCTGGATCCCTGCATTGTGGAGGCATGTGTGCAGGGTGTGGTGGCAGACGGTGTCGAAAGTGGCCGAGAGGTCTAGGAGGATGAGGGCTACTGTTTCGCCGTTGTCCAGCAGGGTCCTGATGTCATCAGTGGTGGCGATGAGAACGGTTTCGGTGCTGTGGTTGCAGCGGAAGCCGGTTTGGGAGGAGTCCGGGATGTTGTTCTCTTCCAGGAAGTGGGTCAGTTGTCGGTTTGCGGTCTTCTCAATGACTTTCGCCGGGAACGGGAGTAGGGAGATGGGTCGAACGTTCTTGAGGTCCTTTGGGTCTGCTTTGGGCTTTTGAGTAGGGCGTTGATTTCGACATGTTTCCAGCTCTCCGGGAAGGTGGCAGTTTCGAAGGAGCTGTTGATGATCTTTCGGAGATGGAGTGAGATGATGGAGCTTGCTTTTTTGAAGATGTGGTGTGGGCAGGGGTCGGAGGGTGATCCGGAGTGGATAGTGTTCATGATTTTGATGGTGTCTTCATCGTTAACGTTGTTCCAGGAGAGAAGGAGGTTGGTATGTTTGGAGGGCGTTGAGTCGGGGGTGTCGGCGACTGTCGATGGAGTCTGGGTGTTGAAGCTGTTGAGGATGTCAGGGATCTTGCAGTGGAAGAAGGTGGCCAGGGAGTTGCAGAATTCTTGTGACGGCGGGATGTCGTTGGAGCTGGCGTTGGGGGAGGCGAGTTCTTTCACGATGCTGAAGAGCTCTTTGCTGTTGTGTGCGTTGTTGTCGATGCGTTCCTTGAAAAAGGTATTTTTGGTGGATCGGATGAGTTGGTGGTGCTTGCGTCTGGCTTCCTTGAGCACCGCGTGGTTGTCTGGTGTCTGGTCTTGGCGCCACTGCTTCTCGAGTCTTCGGCAGGTTTGCTTGGAAGTCTGGAGGACGGCGTTGAACCAGATGCTCTTGTGTCAATGCGCCTGTTAGAGGTCTTACTGAACGGGGCGAGGGTGTTGGCGCAGTTGTTGATCCATTGTCTAAGGTTGTGGGCCGCTGCGTTGGTGTCCGAGGGCTCGGATGGGGGGTCTCGGGCGAGGGTGCTGAGGCTCTGATCTTCGGTGACTTTGTTCTAGTGTGGGATTCGTTGCGGTTGGCTGTGCGTGGTGTGTTTCTCGAAGGAGAAGTGAATGCAGTGGTGGTCGGTCCAGTGGAGTTCGGTCGTGTGGCTGATGGTGACGTGATTGCTGGCGGAGAAGATGGGGTCGAGCATGTGTCCGGCAGAGTAGGTGGGAGCATTTTATTCAGTGAATGAATATCAGTGATGTCCTGAGAAGCACAGCATGTAAATAAATTAGTGCCACCACTCCGTACATGGACCCTACTGCTTCTTTACTCGCCAATTTCCAATTAGGAAATTTCTAGGAAAGACCTTTTCTTTGCAGGCAAAATATTATCGCATGCTGTGTCTACGTAGCCTCGAGGCATGAACGAGTAATGTAAAACCACCTTGTCTCATAGGATATTCACACGTCTTCAGTCACTAGCAGGTGTACTCAAAGTATAAGAAATGTCCAAATTAGTTTTCTTCGCTCGTCATTAGGTGTATTCAATATGAAGTGTACTGATACACAGATTTATATGTGTATGGATTGCGGATACCTTGAGAATTGCGTAGTTAATATAAAAAATATTATATGTGATTGAAATTGCTCCAGCATAGCTCTGGGGTTACTTTTTTATGCCTTTTACACGAGTGAAATATAAAAGCGGAGAACGCAATTCTTTGGAGAAAAAAACCCCACAATATCCTAAAAAATGTTTTCTTGCTCAAACGGTCTCTTAAGGAACATTAAGAATCGGTTTCCTGCTATAAGTATATGGCAAAATCATTGCCCACACGTAATGAATCATGATGGAATTCGAAGCACATCTTTCTATTTGCGTCGCCGAGAATGTAGTTAATATTCGCAATGATTACAGGCCTGTGAAAAAGCCGTCACCTGTGACTGCCCCATCAACACGTCGCATCGTTTTGACAAGATTTCTTCAGCGCCGCGAGACAAGGTATTGTGCACGCGGTGTCATTACCTCGACGGGAGCCATTTTGGCAGCGCGGTAAAACGGTAATGAATTCAGTTTGGAGACAATTAAATTGAAATACTAAAGGGGGACCGGTGATTGAAGTTCTATTCATTTGGAGGGCACGTGTCATTCAGAGGGGAGTGAGTGTAACTGTTTTACATAATTGCACTCACTGTTCGTGATGATGTGGCTTTTTGTTTGGAACAGCTGGGAAAAAAGATTCAAAAATAAGTCATGCCCCGTAAAAATGCCACTCACTACCGAAATAATTAACCATAGCTTGTAGTTGAACATTAAAACATATTTCACACAGCTGGATTACATCTCGTCCATGAATTAGCAAAATTATAGCCCAAAAATTCGCAAAAAAACTAGAGCAAATCGAGTGTGAAGGAGTGAGTTTTAATGGATATATATTTAGACTAATGTTAAAAGGGAGGTACGAATTGTGTTTTAAATGTTACAATCCAGAGGCAGGATTTGTTTTTCTTCCAGCATCTGCTAGTTTGTAAAAACATGCTGTCAGCATACAAATGGGGTTGAGGCAGCATGTTCCCCATTCTGAGGAAACAGACCCCAAATATCTGTTAGCTGCTGAATGAGGGCGCTAGTGGCATTTTCATGGATTAAGTACATGGGACCTCGCTTATACAAAGCTCCACAAATAGCAATCAGAAACTTGAATAGAATTATTTTCTTAACATGGAGATTCTCTACTTTAAAAACATGTTTTCTTATTATATCTTTCTTTATTCATTTATTTAAACTGCTTTTATTGAGGTCACAAAAAGCATACATATGTATGTACTAAGTAAACGAACTAATGCATGCGGTCAAAATTAGAGGTCAGACTTCAGCAATCGGGCAAATACACGATATTTAATTTCTCCCAACTAATATAAAAACAATTCAGCACACGAGGGCAATAAAAGTATGTTATTTAAGTGATAAAGTACCCCCTGCCATACATTATAAGGATATTGGAAGTCACTGAGGATTTACATAACCATATAGGGGAACAAGGCCGAAGGCACAGTTTCTTTATAAGGTTATGGAACTCTGTAGTGTCTTGCAATATCCTTATCATGTCCGGCAGTGGGTACTCTATCCCATATAATACATGGTCACATCCTCACTTTTCCCCACAAACCACTTAAAATCTTGGCGTGTAGCTCTTTCATATGATAGAGAGAGCATTTTGCAAACATGAAGAAAAATGGAACCTCTGGTTCAAAATGAAATACATTTAAATCTGTTCGATATTTGTTGCAAAACAATACCGTAAATAGTTCAATACAAGACCTTTTTTTTTTTTAGCTCAGAATGTGTAGAAAGATTCAGAAATACTCTACATTTCCTATAATTAGAAGGAAACATAAACATGTTCTTTCTGTTAGTCACTGTGAATAAGCAAAGTAGAGCAGAAAAAGAAAAGTAATGTTTCATTTTCATTGCTTTAAACAGCTGTTGTGTGACCTGACCTGCCTTTCACCCTTGGCTGCTAGCTCTGGTAGCAGCCTTTGTGAACATCAGAACTCGACTATAATAACTAATAACAGTTGATTTCTGACGTCTTTTTCTTTATAACCAGCGACTAGATGAGTAAAAAGTCGCCGATTATAAAGAAATTAAGAGACAGGCTTTTAATACACGGATTGCAGAATCCCATGTATTATAAGTACAATATCATTAGTTGTAACTGATCGGCGTGGCAAGTTATAAGGTGGGTACATTATTGTAGATGACAACTCCCACCATTTCCAAGTCGAATCAAATCAAATAGAATTTATAAAGCGCACAGCTACTCTAAAGAGTGCCCCCGGCGCTGAAAGCTCATTGACCATTGACCCAACATCTATAGTAGAAATCCCTATTAAAAACTCTCACACAAAAAGAGGCCTGAGGAGATTTATAGACCAGCAGAGACCAACTCCCCTTTACCGACACAAGAAAACACAAAAATGACCTCTTGGTCTCAGTAGAGTGGAAGAGTGTTGAAGTGTCCCTTTTACAGGACAGTTTCCCTCCCCCACTCATGGGTGGCATGCTTCATCATAGGGTAACCTCCTCGCATTGTGAGCCTGATCGCAATGCGGGCTACAACCCTCTCTTTGAGATGGAGGAGCTCAGGGATGGTTTAAATGTGAGAAAGAGGTATCCTAAAACCTATAGATAAGCAGGGTGTGGTGAAGGATAAAAAAGAAAAGAGGTGTATGTGAGATAAAACGAACTCTAAGGTACGCCAATATCTTTATTGGGGAGTCCGTAGGTCAGGATTAAAAAACAAACCTACGACAGGGCGGTATTCAACCTGTCATAGAACAGTGAGGCTTGACATGTTTCAGCCTCATAACCCCCGTAGAGGTGTGGCAGCTTTCTTCCGGACCCACGTGAGAAAAGGGGAGTGTTGCCCAAATCGCAAACATATGAAACAATGAAGAAAGTGATACTATACAGAACCAGTGGTTAGAGTGGATCGCCACTCAGCCAAGGATACACTGGTGAGTGTTTTACCCGAAATGAGACGATGTGTCAAGATATCAAGGACAATTGAACCAAAGCACTCACTCAAAAATTACAACTTGGTGTTCAATACAGGGTCGTTATGAACTCCATTTGGGATGCACAGTCGTCATCCATCACATCTTTAGTAGGTAAAACCATAACAAGTATATATACAGTTTAAGCTAACCTGCAATGTCAGGTAAACAAGATCACCTTACCCTCGGCGCAAAACTCAAGTTGGCATCTAAGTCTTTTAGACAGAAGGACAAGTGGGATTTCATTTTCAATATAACCTTAGTGCAATGCAGCACAGTGTAAACAGTTGACTCCAGTCATAGTAGCAGTCTTTGTGTAGGTGGTAAACATTGTAGTATTCTAAAGGAGCTGAGTACCACCCAAAGAATAAGTATTACGGAATGCGAGATCATAGTAACCTTGAATAAAGAAAGTAAATGAACAAAGTAAATGCGTTATTTGCTGTATAAACATATTGCATGGCACTGGCATAGAACCAGAAGTATCTAACATGTTCATACACATCGCAACTAGAAAAACGGCCCATGTGTGTGATTTATTGGAGTCCCCCATGGTTACGGCCATCAGGGTGGAGATTAAAGCAAAAGGAGTTGTCATCACTAGTGCCCTCCATGTGACGTATAGTAGAGAAGCAGACAAGACTCCGCTGTTGTAGCTTCTGTGTAGTTAGTGGAATAATCCCTAGGGCTTCAGACCCATGGCAAGTCACACCCCAGCACTCCTCCACTCTACTGAGACCCAGGGGCCCTATTTGTGTTTTCTTGGCACTAATAAACAGCCAGGTTTTTAGATTCCTCTTAAAGGAATATTCATCCTTACTAGCACGCAGATAGAGAGGAAGGGAATTCCATATCCATAGAAAGCTCGGTGGGCCAACATAAATCTCTTAAACTTCACTCTCCCGAATTGGCAGCCAGTGCAATTCCTTGAGATGCGCATGGATTGAATCTCTCCTTGGAATATTTTAAAGAAGCTGAGCTGTGGCATTCTGTACGAATTGGTGTCGCTTAAGTTGGTACAATGGGAGACCCCAGTAAAGAGAATTGGCATAGTCCAGCAGCCAGGGTATGAGGGCACGCGCTTCCAACTTCTGGCACTGAGGGGCGAGGGACAGAAACAGAAACTATCTCAGAGATCTGAGAAGTCCTAAACAGGTACCTACCATGATGTCCACCTGGGAGTTGTTGAAGGCCAATTTATTGTCAAACTTTACCCCAAGATTCTGCACTACAGTGGCGGGAGTCAGAGGAGATGGAGCAGAGATAGGCCAAACTTCACCATCCCATAAAGGGGTGGGGAAACCAACAGCCAGAATTTCTCTTTTGCTAGTGTTGCACTGGGGATTACTCCAGCGCATCCACTGGAATACAGTTGACAGTCATGATTCAAATCTGTTCTGGGCAGTAGATATTACTGTCCCAGGTTAAAAGAGTCTGGATGTCGTCAGCACATTATGCAACCTGAACTCCAAAAGATTCCACCAGGACTGGCAGCAATGACATCTAAATAGTAAATAATGTTGGACTTAATGCAGAGCCCTGGGGAACACTGAATTATAACGGTTTGGAATCAGAGGCAAATGGCGGCATCTAAACTAACTGGCATCTGCTTGATAGAAAAGAATTCAAGCAAGCCAAGGTAGCCACATCTATCTTAATATTCCACAAATATTGTACCAGGATAGGATGGGGAACCATATCAAATGCCACGGATAAATCTAATAACAATATGGCAACTTGCTTCCCATTGTCCACGGTCAGTTTGATAACATCTGAGACCTCTACCAGATTAAAACCAATGCTATGTCCCAGGCAAAAGCCCGTTTGTAATGGATTTAGCAACTGATTTGAGCCCAGGTAGCAGGACAGTTGCGCATTAACTAATTTCTCTAGGATTGCAAGTCGGCAACAACGAAATAGCTCTATAGTTGGCTAAGATCGATTTGTCTGCCAATGTTTTTTTTAGCAGTGGAATCAGCTTGGCCTTCGTCCAACAGCTGGGGACAGTCAACTGATGCAAAGAGTCATTTAAAGGAGAATTCAAAATAGGACTGATAGCCTCAGCATTGGCATCCAGTATATGAGGGGGGCACAGATCCCCAGGGGAGCCAGATCATGCCCAAATCACCCAGTTTCTAATTGGTTGTCATTGGTGTTCTGGTTTCTTCAGCCAAACTCCATTCAGAGATATCTTTATGTTAGGTTATATTATGTTATGTTAATTGAGCTTATAAAGTGTACATTCACCGAAGGCTTCTAGGCAAGGATTTTGTGCTACAATGTAATGTGTTAGTTATTCGGACTAAAACTATTTAAGGCAACCTATACATTTAATTAATAGTAGACACAAGTAGGCTCAACAATATATCACAAGTTACAGTATATTTGTAACGTATTGTTCTTTGCAAGTGAGTAGGCTTAAGATTGCACTACTGAATTTCGAACGTGGAAATATGGTAATATAAGAATATAGTGGACAAAATATCAAGTACTTATATATTGAAAGGTAAGTGCATATAGAGGTAGTATAGACTTACTATTCCTAATTTCACATGTGTGCACCTTAAAGGTATATGTCTCGTCAAGTTACATATATGTGGAGTTAGGTATAGAAAATCTATAGCTAATTACTTTTCGATATTTGGTTTCGATATGTTGCATTCAACGGTATTCTGTCTTTGGAATTTAGGAGGCACACCCAGGTTTTGGCCCAACAGGCAATACCCAATCGGACGATGTGCAATTCACCCTGTACCCATTCAAACACGGGTCACCACTGTCTCTCAGAGCCATTCACTAACTTAACGTATTTATACCTGATGCACGTACCCTACTCTCCTTTATACTCATCTGGACCGCGAGTCTGCATGCGGTCAGTAGATCCTGTGCAGCCTTTTAAGGGTATACTGAACATAATGTAGTACTTTTGAGACTAGCGTTTCAAAATACAGTTTTCAAATAACCACAAGCTCTATGCCTTTCTATTTCAGACAGTTCTTAACCATAATCCCCGTCCAACATAGCCTTCAATGGTAGCACTGGTGACATATCATTTTGTTGTAGAGCCATACGTTCAATCAAAATAGATCAACTGGTCTGTGACAGTGACATCTTTAACCCAAGGACATTAGACTGCCCATGCTGAGTAGGAAACGTTTCCACGTAAGCCTACCAGCCCTGGTAAAGCCTGGCGAATAGTAGGAACTGTTCAGGTTGTACTGCAGAGCACACTCTTGCCAATTCAATAGTAATAAATGCTTCAATCTTGAACACATGTCCTATCTTTAAATATCCATCCTGTATACATCTGTTCACAATTGCATCCTTACGCAATGAATTTGACATATAAGAATTTCCAAAATAGTACCCCAAGATGGAAGTGGGATTCATCAATGCACTGTTGGGAATAATGTACCTGTGACTTGGAAATCACCTGGGCTAAGCATGGTGAGTTGTATCCCGTCCCTAATGGTGAAGAGAAAACATGCTACAAAGCCAACATTCCATCCTGTTCTGTCAAAAGAGATTTCTCAGTACCAGAGCCTTCATCTAGCTAATGTGTTAAATATTGTAGCAGAGATGCTTAAAAGTGAGACCCTTACTGGGGAGAGTTCAGACACCCCCCCTCCCATACAGTAGTTCAAAGGTGGTGAGTTTCAATTGGATCTGGATCCAGCCCATTCCAAAGTGGACATCAGGCGTCTTAGTTCCCTGAAAGTTTTCCTGGGATCAAAACAAATTGCTCTCTGTTGCAGACATAAGCATCTGAAGAGCATTACCAGTTTTGGTCAAAGCCGTTTCCCCCAGTATTGACAATAGTAGCCGTTCTAGTAGAAGTGCTGTTTATAGCTCCAAGTGGCAAATGATAAGAAATGCATGTAGGCTGGCTACTAACAGCAATTTGATGATACATAATGATGTGAACAGTTGGACCTAGACAGTACAGTCGGAGGTAGCTATTACATCTATTTACATAAAATACAAATGACAAGGTTGTGTAACACGATGCCCCCTCATGCAATTCAAATACTTACATCAGATATACTTAACCCGACAGCAACTATGGCGAATAAACAGAACTATGACCCTACCTACCTCCATTGTGGGGTGGCTGTGGGTGATGTCCTGCACACACTGTGGAGCAGTATGATCATTCACCCTTTCTGGGACTCTGTTCAGCCAGCTCTTCTTGCTGTCCTTTATTGCTCGATAAGCCCTATCCCAAGATCACCCTCCTTAATATAATACACGACAATGGGCTGACACGTGCTGAACGGAAATTGGTGAGGTTACTGATAGGCAATAGAGATGTAGCGTGCCAGTGGCTGCCACATTGGGGTCATGGAGACCCAAAATGGATCTATGTTGCCTAAGTGAAAAACCTGTAAATGAAGACCCTGGCTGCCCTAAAAAACATGCAAGGGTATGAGGACGGTGACAACAATATCTAGAGGATATAAGATAATTATATACTTATTATTGGCTGCCTCTCATTTCTATTGGGGTGATTGGCCGGGAAAGATCTATGGTCATGATACTGTCTCATTGGATTTCAAATGGGATGTGCACTGAGTGAACATCTGTTAAGTGTACTTTCTTTTTCGTTTTCTGGCTACTGTTGATCACAGGGAAAATTCAATAAGATCTTTAAAAAGAAATTGAATTATTCCAGATTATTTTGTAGCCCTGCATTTTAAGGCACCTGAAACTTATACCATGTATTTTAATATTTTCTAAAGAAAATTATATGTTACTGAGTTGAGATTTCCATCCAAAAAGAAACTAAACCTTTCAAAGTAATTTTTCCAATTCACATTACCATCTCCTAAATAACACTCTTGGAAATCTTCAAACTCGACTCTTCAAGTAAAACAGCAGACATTTCTAAACTCTAAATGTGAGCATTGCAAACTCTTCCAGTTAAGCAAAATGAAAGCTTGCAGATCTAAAGGAAAAACACTGTTTGAAATCTTCTCACTTGACCTTTGCAAACTCTTCAAGTCAAGCATCTGAAACTAATCCCCCTTAATGTATTCACACAGAATACCAGCAGAGCAGCTTTCACTGAAACAACACCTCGTATAACTAGATAGTTTCTGAGCTGGTATTTAAGAATTCATCTCTTGCTGGAAAGTTTCATTAAGGAAGTTATATTAACTAAAACAACAGATGAGTCTCATTAAACTTTTCCAAAACATAATTTCTCAAACAGCCAATGCAGAATCTTCATTTATGACAATATGTTTACACTGATGACAGCTGTTTTCATTTCCATGGCGTTTCATCAGTTATAGGTTTAAACTTAAAGCAGGATAGCTTGGTAATAATGAATACCTAGAGCGCTAAAATTCTGTAGTTATGCCAAAAACTTGAACCCATCTTGATGGAATCAAAGATATAAAACCAAAAACATTTCCTTTAGAAATGAACAACATGAGGCGGTTCTTTTTGAGAGATATTAAGATTAGTGCTCTAGAAAACTTAAATGAGGACACCTTTTTATGAGTTCTCAAATATTTTCCTCATTCCTCTTATTAAAACATTCTGACATGCAAAATGAAACATGTACTTCCACAGTGGTCTAATAAAAAAGTAGAGCGCTGACATTCTGCATTTATGACAAACGTGTGGCATAACTAAAGCATCTTGATGGAATTAAAGTTGTAAAACCTCAAACATTTCCTTTAGAAATCAAAAACATGAGGGG